>NC_069375.1:71967094-73246689 GCF_021730395.1 Mercenaria mercenaria
TAAAATATTATTATAAGTTGATGTGCTAGTAACCAAAATTGTTCATGATAATTATACTTAATTGCCAAACTTGCATCTTTAATACTAATCAAGCATCTTACCAGTCCGTGCAGGTTTGGTTCAGGAACTGGCTTCAACTTGTGGTATTTGGCATCAAAGCATGTGTCCAGTATATTCGGGTGGTCTCGACACAAAACTACACAGCAATATGACAGAAGAAGCAGAGCAAGAAGTAGAAAATTTGTCATATTTGATTCTGTTTGAGCAAGATATTGTAAGTATTATCGTAGACTGATTTTAATTAAATATGTATAGTAAAATCTGTGTAGGAGATATCTCCTGGTGCATTATCTCCTTAACAATATGTTATGTTTAGTCATGTTTTATTGCTAATACTAATGCATAACTTATGTATAATACAATCATGTATACATATAACACATGATAATGAATTCAGCTCGGTTTTATGTCTGAAGCAGACGGTCAGGATCAGAGTTATGCTAAAAATATCAATCAATGGTCCTCATCGGACTTAAACTTCCGTTGTTCTAGGGTCCGTAATCATTGAAATTTCGACTGAGATATTAACTTTCACTCTGTAATTCTTCAACGAGATTACAATGAAACTTGACATAAATGAGCATTGTACAGCTACGCACATTAATTGAAATTTAAGGAGTACTATCAGGATTAGATTGTCACTTTCTTTTTGTCACAAAGATTGTGAGAAAGAAGTAAATAAGATGTGTTTGTAAAACACGCATGCCTCCATGATGGCATTTCCTGATCGCTGTGACCTTTGTCCTTTCACCAACTGACCGCTAAAACTATAGGGGTTATCTACCGACCACAAGCAATTATCAAATGAAGTTTGACGCCTGCAGGCCAAAGAATTCGGTCAGAAATTTTTTATAGTCTCAAGTTCAGTGCGACCTTGACCGCCCCCCAACACGTATGCACGCACGCACAAATAGAGGTTGTATATGGACCACTGAAGGTTGATGTCTGTAGTCCAAAGTGTTCTCCAATTATCGATCGGAGACCATTTTCAGTGTCAAGGCAAACATCATATTTATAATTTGACGCCTGTAAGCCATATTGCCCTCAGATTATAACCGTTTTCAGTTTGAAGGTCACTGCGACCTTTACCTTTGCCCTATTGATCCAAAAAACAATAGGGGTCATCTACTAACCATAAGTAATTATACTATGACGTTGGCTCCTGTAAGCAAAATGTTTTCTAGCGACTAAATTAAAATTTGCCCTTTGATCAATTCGCCCCAAAACAATAGGGGCCATCTACTGGCCACAGGCAATCGTCCTTTTAAGTTTGACACCTAAAGGCCAAAGCGTTTTTCAGTTATTAATCAGACACCATTTTCAGTTTGAACATCACTGCGACCCTGACTTTTCTCCCATTGACCCTGAAAGAATGGAAGTTATTCGCTGACCACAAACAATCATCCTATGTTTTAAACCTGTATACAAAATGGTTCTCTAGTTATTGATTGGAAACCGGTTACTGCAACCTTGACATTTGACCTATTAGTTTCAAAAACAAAAGGGATCATCTACTGACCACAGGCAGTCAGTACCGTGAATACAATACAAAAAGTTTTATTTTGAGTCGGCATAAAGACAACATTACAAAACATAAGCTCTGAAGAACTTTTGAACCGACTATCCTCCTATAGATGACGTTTGAGGCTTGTAGTCCAACGCGTTCAGTTATTGATCGGAAAACTTTCAAGGTCACTGGGACCTTGACCTTTGACCAACTGACCCTAAAACAATAGAGTTCCTGTAATTACTCTTTAAAGTTTGACGGTACGCCTGCAGACAGTCCAGCTTCTTTATACCGACCCACCTATCTATTTATCTATCTATCTTCGTATACTGCTTAACTTCCCTTTCGAGTATTATTAGCAGATGCGCAGTCGGTGCAAGAGAACGATTTTTTTTTTACAAAATTATTGACAGTGAGATGTCAAAGCGATAAAGTGAGACTGAAAGAAAAAGTTAAAATGGTAAGACAGGAGTAGTAAAATCAGGCTAAAACGTACTTTGCTACAACTAATTGCATCTATATATTG
Organism: Mercenaria mercenaria; assembly: GCF_021730395.1. NCBI lineage: Eukaryota > Metazoa > Mollusca > Bivalvia > Venerida > Veneridae > Mercenaria > Mercenaria mercenaria. Next base: position 71,969,188 of record NC_069375.1, read on the forward strand.
GCATACTTCCTAGCGTAGGCATATAAGAACAGAGTACTTGGGAGAAAAAAAGAGAATTTGTAGTAAATGAAACTGTGACTGTATGGAATTGTCTATAGGCCAGGGTGTATGTGTGACGAGCCGGTCTCCCCGGTCTCTCAAAATATGCTGGGACAGGAATGGCTTCTAGTGAATGGATATTGGGAGTTTAGAAAGAATTAAGGCAGAAAAGTGTATATACCCTCCTTCGATTATTATCACACAATACCAGTAAAAGCTAATGAAGGCTTTCTTGTCTTATCTTTTTACTAGAAGATCAGCGCTCCGTACCATTACAATTTTAGATGAGATCATCATACGTGAAGACGATGTTAAAAAGCATATATAGATCTACATAAATTAAATTCCTAAAAAGTGGTAGGACCAGATGGGATACACCCTAGGGTGATTAAAGAATGCATCGATCCGATATCAGTTTTACAGAGGAGAATATTTCTAGGCACTGAAGAAGGAGAAATTACCCATTGAATGGAAGGAAGACAATGTGACGCACTGTATAAGAGTGGTAAAAGAAGTAAACCAGAAAACTATAAACCCTTTATAGGTGTTAATTACCTCTATTTGTTCTAGGCTTCTGGAAAGAAGAGAGGCAATAGTTAAGCAGCTGGAGTCTAACGATTTGATTACGAATGATCAACACGGTTTCAGGCAGGGCTACTCCTGCGCAACCCAACTTTTTGAATGTATAGTGGACTGGTCATATGCGTTAGATAAAGGCGAAGATGTAGATATTATTTATATGGATTTTAAGGCTGCATTTGATAATTACGATGCCTCATCAACGTCTCCTTACAGGGGCGTACGGACGATTTGAGCATTGGGGCGGCGGAAGGGGTGGGTTTGGGAGGTGGGGTCTCCCTCCTATGAACGGGGTCCGGGTGGCCCCGTGAAAATTTTGCATATAGCTAGAGTAAATGGTGCAATCTGGCGACTTCTTGGACTGCTCAGTATCTGTTGAACATACTCGTTTTTTTTTCGAGTTTTCATCCCTATTTACAGTTTACTATGTTTAAACAATGTAATGGCGGTACGATGTTAGATAGGACAATGTCTTGCCAGGGTAAAACCAGTAATTAATCTAAGTAGGGGATCGAGCACAATACCCTGACTTAAAGGGGTAATCCAATCCTTGTGGCATTTTAGTCATTAATAGTATAAGAATTGTTTGTGCGAAAACAGTATAACCCCATTTGACCCCTTGTCCCTATTCTAAAAAATCCAATGCTGGACAATTAAAAACCCACAGGTTTTATCAAAGATACAAGCTGAAATAAAATTGACTTAAATATCAATACAGTATACCGTAAGGTATTTACTTCCTGATTGACAGTGCATATCAAGATAAAGATCAGGTTTCAGTTTAACTGGAGAACAAATACTACGCTATAGTAAATACAATTCTATTGTGTATTGAGAGCTTGTCCTACTTGTAAGACACATACTTGTCCTTTATGTACCTGTTGTGTCAAAGGTAAATCAAGTGCATTTTTTAAAAATGATAATGCGGGAAACCACAAATTCAACCAATCAAAAGCCTGCCATTTTTCTGCCAACTTGGCAGACACTGCCACATTGCTGCCACTTGGCAGACTTTTGGCAAAACTTTGGCAGATTATATTATATTATATTTATTAATAAAATGTAAAGTATTTGATCTTATTTTCAATTAGTAAGTATATTATTAGGGTACACATAGTAATTAAAACTTTAATTAAACTTTTAATCCAAAAGTCTGTTTCCATCATAAGATACAGGTTCATCCGATATGTAGAATCTAATGTAACTACCCATCAAAAGCATAAATGTTACTTCTGTAGATGCTGAATCGTCATAAGGATGAATGTCAAACATTGTCCCTTGTTTTAGATAAATTTTAATTTTTTTTTATACATAGATATTAACTGATCAGTGTCAAAGTCCTCAGCTGTTATATTTACATTATCAAATATATCAAAAAATAAAACATCATCCTGAGGTCTATAATTCCGCCACCTAAATATAAAATGTGATATTGGGCTTTTAGTCGGTTTATCCGGTTCACCTAAAGAGCTCGCACCCTTTAATAAAATCTTAATATCTATTATATAAGTTCCGGTTTTTCTGACTATAAACACACCACTCAAAAGCATATCTAGTACATCTATTTTATATTTTTGGTCTATGAGTATAAAATCTCTATAATCTACGGTAATTCCAGATCCAACTTCAAATACATTTAAATAGTTCAAACCGGCCATATTTTCATATGTTGAATGTATCCAGGCACCACGACGGTCAAAATACTTTTTCATTTGTATGTAATCAAAAGTATGATTATAATAGTATTCAAAGAGAAACACTTCATGTCCCACTTCCTCTAGCCTTTTTTCTATTTTTTTGTCTTTCTTTTTAAGTTTAATAATTATGTCAGCTAAATCATCAATTCGTTTTGTTATGGCAACTTCAGAAGCAGATAGATTGTCAACAGTATTCTTTGTTCTAGCTAATTGTGTTTCTTGTTTTAAGAAAGCATCTTTTACTTCTATAATTTTTTCCCAATTATTTGAAATTTTTTCATCATTAGTAGCAATTTCTTCGACATTAGCGGTTATTGCTTTAGTATTAGCAGTAATTACTTGGGTATTAGCAGTGATTGATTCTCCTTGTTTAGCTGATATTTTAACTACAGAGTCCAAATCATTTATTATTTTTTTAATTTTATCATTAAATTCATTAATATCTTTTTGTAATAAACCTTTAAGTTTACTTAACTCTTCGTACTTTATATTGTGACTTGCATCAACATTATTAATCAGGTCTACAAATTGTTTCTTTAAATTTTCTAGCTGATCATTAACTGTGTTAATTGCTTCAGTATTAGCAGTAATTAACTCTCCTTGTTTAACTAATTTTTCAACTACAAAGTCCAGTTCATTTTTATGTTCTTCAACTTTAGCATTAAGCTGCGTCATATCTTCTTGTAATTTTTTTGTAATATTACTTAAGTCTGCATATTTTAAATTGTGACGTGTATCAACAGTACTAATCCAAACTCGAATTTGTTTTTTAAAGTCATCTATTTTAGAATTAATTTCTTCTTTAAAGTCATCTAATGCTGTGTCATGGTCATCACCTCTTTGTGAAGCTGCCTTTTCCAGTTCAGCTTTATATTCTGCAAGTTTATTTTGAAATTAATTCTAATAAATCTTTATGCTTTTTTCAGTTTCAGTATTTAGTTTTATTTATTTCTGTTCTAATTTCTACTGATACATATTTTGTAACTTTTTCCTCAGCTTCAATAATCTTGTCTTTTAGTTCTTCATGTTTAATCATACTATCTTTTAATTCTTGAACTTGAGTGTATAACTTTTCAAAATTGGTTCTAAATACTTTTTTTATGTTGTCATCTGTCAAATCAGATTCTCTCTTCAAGTTCTTTAATAGAATCAGTCATAACTTTTCATTTCTTCTTCAATTTTACCTTGTAATTCAACTATTAATAATGAATTCTTTTTAAAATCTTTTGTTAATTCTTCAATATTCTTTACTTCTACTTCTAGTGTTTGTTTTATACTTTTGACATCTTCAAGATTATAGTCATCTATTACACTTTGAATTTTTTTATACAAAAACCGTCTTGGAACTACATCAGCGGATTTATCTGGATTTCCTAGGTTAATTATTTTATTACCTCCCATATCTAATGCTCTGTTCATTGTGTTATCAAGTTTCTTATTTCTGTGAAGATATGATTCCATGTCCTTTATAAGCTTTTTGTATTGTTTTTTAGTAGCATAATCACTTAAATCAATATCAAATTTAACTTTACTTATACTGTCAGTTTCACTTATTTGTTTTACATCATTAAAAATCCCATCTATATATTACCAGTAAATTTTTTTCTTAAAAACCTTCCTTGGTTTGTCAATATATAAGAAATCATATTTTTTGATTTGTTGCATTAGCAAATGAATCACGATCTATATTTTGTTCATTACAAATCATATCATTTTTCTCGTTTACCTGGACTTTCAAATAAATATAATGTGAACAGTTAATTCGAATATCTTTTGGTGTTTTATAGTAAGACTGACTTAAATAAATAACACAACAGTTTTTGTGACGTCCTTGAATAAAGTATTTTGTTATTTCATTTTGAACTTTTTTATCTTCACATACAAAATCATCAAATATTACTACTTTTTGTTTTTCTGATTCAAGATCATTAACATCAATTATTTCATTATTAGAACATTCAAGTATTTCATTTGGATCTACTTTAATTTTTTTGCAATTTGGCTTAAGTTGTTAATTAAATCCTGATATTTAGATTGTTCTAAGTTTTTAGCATACAAGTATAATTTATCATAATATATAAGAGGTTTTCGAAGTATATGCATTAATGTATTTGTTTTTCCAGATCCAGAAGATCCACATATTAACATTCTAAAACATGAATCTGGCATAAAAGGATATTGCTTAAATTGTTTAAAGTTATTGGATTTATCACTTTTTGTATCATAATTTGGAATTCCATTTATATAATATTACATTATTTTTTCATTATTTTACAATATCTTACAATTATCTTACATTATTATATAAATGCAATCAAACTTAATGAAATAAGAATAAGAAAAAAATTAGTCGGCAAAAGATGAGAAATCTTAGAGAAGAAATAATGAGAGAAAAAATTAAGAAAGCTACAAATCGGGATATGTACACTGAAATTTATAAGCCAATTACTGAAAAAATAGAAAGTCAAAAAGAACAATTATCAAGTCAGTTAAAAGCATTACCTGGAATTAAGGAGCAATTAGCGTTACTTCCAAAAAGTTTTGTTGATAAAATGCAAGAACAAAAATTGGCAGAGTTATTGGAAGAACCACCACCTCCGGAACTACAACAACCATTATTACAACCATTACCACAGCTATTCCGAGAACCAATACGATTATTACCGCCGAAAGATCATATGGGTTTGGATGATGAAGATGATGAGTTTGAAGACACTGAAGAATTAGAAAAAGAATTGGGAGCAAGACCAAAAGAATGTACAGTTGATTTTAATAAAGAAATTAATTTAGATCTTTTAGATAAAGAATATAACACACCACAAGAAGTGTTTGATTTTTTTCACAGCAAATCTAAAGATCCTGATAAAAAATGACTAGGAAAGAAGTAGAGGATATCATAGAAAATGTATCAAGGATATAAAAAAATTGGGTAGCAAATCTGGTGCAATAACTAGAATGAAAAATCCCACAGATCTTGATCTGAAGAAACAGGAAGCAATTATAGCTGAGTCGAATAATTATAAAAAATATAGAGACGTAATCAATGATATTTTAAAACAAGGAAAATATACGGGAAAAGGAATAAAACATCATAACCCATATAAAGTTTCGCCAAATGGACATTATGGTAATTTAATTATTAACTTAAATAAACTTTACGGTCAAAACAAATTAATTGCTAAGGATAGAATAACTGGAAAAGAAGTAATTAACACTAAAGTAGATAATGATTTGATTGATTTGATTAATAAAAGATATAACAATAATAAAAAACATTCAATTCATTCAAGAAAAATATTCAAAGAATTAACAGAAAAATCAGGATTACCTATCAATAAAAGATCTATGAAATTTAAAAAAGTAATTAGAGGACAAGGTTATGACGTTTGTCCATGTAATCCAAAAGAATTGGTTAATGACTTGGAGTTAATTTGTGGTTCAATTGATGCTGGAAATAATAATGAAGAACTAAAAAATGAAGGTATTAGAATAATTGATGAACTATTAAAAATGAAAATATTGTTACCAGAACAACATGAAATGTTATATAAAAATTATTTTTCTTGAATTTAAACTTTAATAATTATATAAATGGAACAAAAAATAGTATTAAGTTCTGAAACAGTTAAAAATGATAACAAAAATACTCCGAGTGATTTTACAATCAGATTTAGTCGTTCTTTAATTTTAGATAAAAATAAAACTTATGTTGTTGGTTTGGATAGTATTAACACTATGACCTACTCTTGGCATAATATTAGTGATGAATACGACAATAAAAGAATTCGTTATCATAATGGTAAAGAATGGAAAGATATTATATTTACAAATGGTTCTTACAGTTACACAGATATTAATAATTATATTAGGGAAACATTAATAAGTAATGATGATTTTGAATTTAATAAATCAGAAATTGCTCCAATAAGTTTGGAATTTGATTTAAGTAGTTTTAAGATTTTGATTTCAATTACAGATAATTTTATGTTGGATTTAAGAATGTCAAATTTTCATACATTGCTTGGATTTGAGAAAAAAGCATTGAGAAATACTGAATGGGGAACTAAAACACCAAATATAACTAACTGTGGATACAATTTACATTCATTGTGATCTTATTGATAATTCACTTGTTGATGGTAATTTCAGTGATATTATCTATGCTTTAAGTACTGCAGATTTAACAAGAGCTTATCCATTTACAAAAGAACCACAAAGAGTTGGATATTCTGAAATTAATAATATATTATAAATTCAATTAGAATATATATTACAGATGTATTTGGTGAATAATTAATTTTAATGAGGTTGAAACAAGTTTTTACACTAATTTTAAAAGAAATATGAAATTATAAATTTTAGTTTTATATAATGTACAAAAAAGTTTATGACAAAAATAAGGAATATTTTTTATGTTGATGCTCACACAGGAGAAAAAATCATACATGGTACAGGTATCTTTGACACTTTAACAAAATTGTTTTCAAGCGGAGTTGCATCTTCAATTAGCACAGCTGGAAAAAAAGCTTTGGAAACAGCAGGAAAAGCAGCACTTGAAAGTGGAACAAAAAAGGTTGGCACAGAAGTTGGAAATTTAGCTGCTGATAAAATTGTTGAAAAATTTAAAAAGAAACCTGCTCCGGCAGTTGGTAATTCAATTGCTAAGGAATTACAAGAAAAGAATAACAGTAAAAATAGTAAGGAGGAGGAGGATATTAATATAAGATTAAATAGATTATTGTCAGGATCTGGGACTTTAGCTCGACAAAAACGTATTAACAGATTAATTTATAAAAAATAAAATAAAAAATAAAAATAAAAATATAATATATACATGTTTAGAACAAAACAATATTGCGAAAGATATGAATTAACTCCTATTCAATTAGATACAGCTTTAATATCTGCCCTGGGAAATAATGTTAAGCAACAAAAAAACGGTTATCACTTTACAATTAATGATAGAAGTTCATATTTTGATTGGTTTAATGGTTATTTTGAAGTAAGTTTTAAAGTAAATAAGCTTGCTGATGGTACTCAGTATGCTGGTGACGGAGATGGAGCCCAAATTGCTCTAATTAATAATGCAGCTTCATTAATTGATCAATTAGTGGTTAAACAAAATGGAAAAATTGTTTATGATTGTAATAATTTATATAAGGTAGTAAATGTAAAAAATTTAGTTGAATTGTCTGAGGATTATGCAAAATCAACTGGAACAAACGAATATATTTATTTAGATACTACTGCTACTGCTGCTGTTGCTGATAATTCAGGTTTTAAATTTAGAAATGAATTAATCAAGGGTAATAAAGAGGTAAATGCTAAAATTCCATTAAATAATTATTCATTTTTTCAGGGTTTAGAAACTAATATTATACCTCCAAGTCAAATTCAAAAACACTGCAGCTGACGATGATGATGAATTAATTTTTAGAGCTAATGCTGCTGATCCTGGTAGAGTAATTGTAACAAAATTAATTCTATGGTTCCACGTTTAATTTTTAATGAATTTGGGTTTGATCTACTTGCTACTGAAAGATTTAAAAAAGCAAGATGGTCATACCTTCGGAAATGATAACACAATCAACTGATACACAACAAAATAATATAACCTTTAGAATAACAGCTGGTGTAACAAAACCACAACATGTATTTGTTTATTTACAACGACCTGATAAAAGTAATTCACAAGAACATTACCCACATTTGTTAGGTACATTTCAAGTTAAAGTAGATAATGATAATTGCATTTTGAGCTCCTGTCGTCTTGAAGTTGGTAATGGTGTTTTTTATCCAGAAACAGAATATACAAGTATATCAAGAATATACGATGATGTAATTAATTATTATTATAAACAAAATAATAAGACTACTGGTAGTCTCTTAAATAGATTTAATTTTCAAAGTTTGTTTGGATTTATTCATTTTAACTTGAATATAAAAAGAAAGTAATAACAGAAGATCCTAAGCATATTACTTAACAGCTAAATTAAATATTCCACCAGCAGCTAATATTCGTGTTTACGCAATTGTATTGTATGAAGAAACAGTTGAAATAAATACTATTGGAAATGAACTTGTTATTGTTTAAATAAAATAAATATAAATTATATATAATGACATCAAATTATATTGAATATAAAGTTAACCTTACAGATGGACAAAAGAAAAATTTAGCACAAGCTTATAATAATAAAATTCCACATACTTTTAGATTAAAACATGAACAATTACATGGAAACTTCCCTTTACTTTTAACAAAAACACAAATTAATCAAATTAAAAAAGCTGTTGCAAATAAGAAGGGATTAGAAATTACAATTTCAAAAAGCCAAATGTCCAGTCAAGGTCAAAATGGTGGATTTTTAGGAGCTTTGGCTGGTTTGTTAGGAAAAACAATTCTTCCAATGGCAGCAAAAATAGCTCCAAAAATATTAGCCCCTTTAGGCATTGGGGCCCTTTCTGGGCTAGCCAGTACTGGTGTTAGTAAAATACTTGGAAATGGTATGATTTCAGTAGCTAATGATAAGAGAAATATGATATCACCATATCTTACACCTAATCAAAGAAAGCAACTAGTAGGATCTGGAGTGATTAAATTAACACAAAAACAAAAACAAGACGGTGGGTTTTTAGGTATGTTGGCTGCTAGTCTAGGAATACCTTTGATTACATCTTTGTTAAGTGGAAAAGGACTACAGATTGATTCACAACGGAGACCTTACAGACGAATTCCTATAGTAAAAAAAACAATAAAATTTAGTAAAAAAAAATAAAATTTATAAACAAACCAATATCTAACTTTGAAATTGAACAATGGGTAAACCAATTAAAAATTAAAAACTTTAGGGGTGTATTTAGTAGAAATAATTTATTAAAATTAAAAGAAAAGGTTGAATGTGGAATTATAAATTTGGACGACTCTATTGGCCCTGGAACACATTGGGTTTGTTACTTAAATAATATGTACTTCGATCCATTCGGACTTCCTCCACCAAAAGAAGTAATTAAGTACATACCAAATGTAAAATACAACAATGTTCAATATCAAGACAAAACAAGTATGCTTTGCGGATATTATTGTTTATTTTTCATTAAAATGTTACAAGATAAAGTATCGTTGTATGATTTATTGTATAAAATACTAAAAATTAATAATGTAAAACAAAATGAACAAACTATTATAAATTATTTTAACCAATAAGAACATGTAAATTAACTGGAATAATTAATATAATGGGAATATTTAATAATATAAATGAAAAAGTAAATAAAATAGAAAGACAATTAATAAGAAAACCTCCATTGTTTTTAACATGTTATACCCAAGATACTGATGGTGGATTATTTCAATGGAAAACTGTAAATGCTAGTCCTGGATTAGTTCAAATGGTAATAATGAAGAATTAATTTTAATTGCATCTTAATTATTCTTGTTGATGCAATTAAATTAGATAAAGGAGAAGCTAAATTACAACTAAAAAATAAAGAAAATGTAATTCTTCAAAGTTATCATGTAAAAAATAACAGAAAAAATGAATCTATTTCTATTAATTATGCTAATAAATTTAAAATAAATGATGTTATTTATATTAATTCTTTAAACGTTATGAATATTCAGTTAACAATTTATGGTTCTATAATTTAAGTTTTAATTAATTTAAGAATAAGCTAATGTATCAATACCATTATCAAGAATATATCTTTTATCATCATAACATGATAAAGATGTTTTATTTATAACATAACTGGAAAGATTGTGTTTATCAGAACGAATAACTTTAAAGGTGTGATTACTTTGGGTTGAATTAAACAAAGTATCTTTGTAATTTTTATGAACTATTGTTTTTTAACAACAAGTTTTTTAATTCCTTTACATTTTTTAACATTTACTTCATTTTCTAATAAATATGAATACATTTTTACTTCTTAATCCGACAAATTCAACAATGGGAATGCCAGCAGCTTCATCTTTAAATTTTCCAATTACTTTTTATTATTATCAAAATAAAATTTTGAATTACTATCGTAATCACTATTATCAAATAAATCTTTGTCCTTATAAAAATCCTCATATGCATCTTTAGTTTTTATTTCATAACATAATGAATCAGTGTCAGTGAATAGTAATTTACAATTACCCTCGTACTTTCTTAATATAATTTATAATGAAAATCATACATTAAATATTTTGATAAATCTAGAATGCACATTCCAACATAACAAGGTCTGTTTAATAACAACCTTTCTTTTATTCTATGAATACCAAACAAATTCTTGTTAAACATCGTTGAACTAACAAATGAGGTTTGGCTATGTATTTTTAATAAAATATTTTCATCATGTGTTAATTTAATATTAACCCTTTTGCGTAAATTCTCCATCGTCTTACCGAATACAGAATTGTTCTTAACTTAAAAAAGTCCTTTCAAATGAATTTTTTGCTTTAGATCTTTTTTGAGTATTAAAATCAATATATTTTTTTTAACCAAGGACTTCATCAAAAGTTAATATTTTGTGTATTTTTGTACTTTTAACCCTAATTGTGTATATAGTTCAAGATTTTTAAAATGAACTACATATTTTTGTTTTGTCATTAAAGTTGGAACTAATTTTTTTACATTACTTTTTCCTATTTCAAATTCTGTTTAATATTTTTACTATAATCAGAAAGCCATTGATCTGGTATTTTAATTTTTTCAGGAGCTAAAGGATAATCATTATGTACAGTATGTAATTCTTTTGGATATTCAAGATCACATTCAATTATAAAGTTAGTTTTACCTTTTGCAATTAATTTCTTGAATTGTTTTTCGGATATAAATTTAAAGTTTCCAGAGGGTAAAGGTTGACACATAGCCCAACCGTAAAGTTATTGACGTCGAGGTACATAATGTATTTGCTGTCAAGTTTAGGATATAATCTTTCATATATTTTTGTTTGCTTTACTGTATCTGTTTGAAATATAACTTATTCCTCCTCTCAGTCCCTTTTCAATAAAAAGATACATATCATATCAGTTATTAAATCTAACTTAATTCCAGTCATTTTTAACATTGCATCCCAAGCTAAACCAGGGCTACTAAATAATGACAAGGATCTAATTTGTATACTCTAAACATAGTTTTCTAAAATTTTCGAATACATCACTAAAAGTAATACGTCAGTTTTTAAATATAGATCATGATATTCTCCCATTGTTTTAATTTTAAATTTATTCCAAACATTTTTAGCATGTTCGTATTCATTATCAGATATGTGTGTTTCATTTAAAATTGAATAAAACTCTTCTTTAAAGGTAATTCTGTTTCTTTGAATTTTTTTAATGAATCCATGTAATCATATGGATAAACAACTTTTGTTTTTAATAATTCTATATTTTTATCAAATTCTTGAGATAAGTATTTAAATTCTGGAATATTTTTTACTAAGTTATCCAATGATTGAGACATAAATTGGAATGAATCAATAAAGACCAAGTCAGAAATCATAAATGCCATATATCTTTCCATATTGTTTAGGAATAACATTAATTTCTTTTTTAAATTTCCCTATTTGTTGCATAATAAAATGACCGTCATAACCTCTTAAATTATGAAAAATAACAGGAATTTTATGTTTAGTCTAAAATTAATATTACATTCTGAGTGAGCACTTCCTCTAAATTTTCCTGTTATATGACAATGGTCTCTTACTTTGATGAATCTTCTATATATTCTTTTTCACAGATATGACAAAACTTTTGTTTTTTAAATTCACTTTCATCTTTTTTAGACATTCTTAGTTCTTTGTTAAAATGTTCTTTAAATATTTCTTTACAATATTCCTCTTCCTCAAGCATTTTTTCAATAAACTTATAAACTGCATTAGGGCCTCTATAAATCTGGGTTGGTTTAGTATATTTGTCGTCGTAACAACAAACAACTTTATAGCCGTAACCACAATCTATATATTTTGATATGGTTCAGTAATGAAGATTTAGTTGATGTAAAGCAGTTAAAACTTTTTTAGTTATTGATTCAAAATCAGCATAAATTACAAAGGTACTGCTAACCTTTATGATAATTTTAAATTGTATTTACTTCCTCTTTTGGCATTTTTACACCTTGGATACCATTAATAGCTAAACAGTTTGGTATGTGTTCATTTAATATTCTTTCTTGAGTAAAATGTTGCAGGCAAGATCTACAAAAATGTTTCTTTTTTTAATTTTTTGTTTTGTTATTCATTAATCTATTAAAGTCTTTTACCCAAAAACATAATGTTGGACTACAGTTCTTGGGGTTTACAGTCATCATCAGTTATTTTATCATTTATTTATCATTAGTAATTAGCAACATGTCACAGTGTTCTTCGTATTGATATTTTGATATGTACAATGGATAAATACTATTTTCTTCATAACCAAATATATTAAATGATATTTCATTTAAAACTTCTATTTTAGGTATTTGATTATGTAACAGGAAATTTAATTCCAGTATAATCAAGATCGTTTATATGTTTTTTGTATTTTGAAACTCTATGAGGGTTTTCTTTAACAGGAAATTTGTAAGCTAAATGACACCATCTAAAACATTGATTATCATCATTCTTTATATTTATTAATCCTTTCATTGAATTTGTAATGGTTTTGGTAATTCTAAATAACTTGAAGCAGCCAACGGACTATACTTATATCTATTTATATAATGAGCATCAACTGACTCTATTCTCCGCCACTTCCTTCAGAAATCCAATTACCAATTCTATTTATTATTTCATCAAAAGCTTGATGTAAAGTTTTTTTTATTTCGTTTGTGTTAATAATTTCTAAAGCCTTTGATTGAAATAGCTGATTTATATATTGTATCAGTTTTAATCCATTTTTGCAAGTTATTTTTAAAACAACGTTTATTTTTATACCTTTTAAAGTTTTAAGTTCAGATTTAAGTATTTCATAAGAGTCGTTTATAGTTAAATATAATTGATTCTTTGGATCTTGTCTATATGTAATTTTAATTTCAAATTTCTTATAATATTGTTTTGTAGATCTCTCGATTTCCATCTATAATTATATTTAGAAAATAAAATTCGTTAAGCAAAAAAGGATTAAAAAAAATTAACAAAAATAATAAATAAATAAAGTTTAAATTATCTTTAAGAAGAAATAAAATATTTAAATTTATATCTTTTCCATTAGTTTTTGATATTCCACATTTTACTCGGTTTTCTCCTTTGCAGCACATTGTTATTAACCCAGAATTAATACCAAGTCTTTAGACGCTGCATAATTGCTTTTATATTTTTTTTCTTCTTAGTATCACAGTCGGTTACAATAACTTTTTTAGGATTGTTTCGAATATTATTTGGTCTGGACAATCACATAATCTTTCAACATTTTTCTTCTTCAGTTAATAGACAACCACAGTTCCATTCAAATAAATTTCTTTTACGAAGATAAGGATCTATAACATTTTGTAATTTATCAATAACGTGATTTTTATATTCATCGCTAACTATTTGATCAAGTTTTGATTTAATAACATTTCTTCTTTTAAGAACTTTCTTATATGAATTTTTGTCTGGATTCATTATTTCTCCTAAAGTGCTAGATAATTTTGGCATAATCATACTATCTACCTTTCTATTAACCATCTATATATAATATACTTATAGAAAAAAATCTCTAAAAACACACGTAAAATTTAATACAGCTCTTCTTCTTTTTTACTTTTATATCCGTTAAGTTTAAATTCCTTCATATACGTTTCAAAGGCATTGAATATTTTTTTCTTTCTGCATTCTAATAGTATTGTAAAAATATCCTGAATAACTTGTTTCTCTTCTTCTTATATTACTTTTCCAATCCGTGCTTTTGTTATAGTTGTTTTATTTTTGATGATGTGCTTTTAAAATAAATTTCTTGTCGTCAAGTTTTAGTCTGTTAGTAAATATGGTAATTACTGATGGAACAGCGCCAGCAACTGCTACAAATATAGGAATAGCTGGAACAAGTGCTAATGCAGCTGAACAACCAAAAACACCTGCTGTAATATATAATCCGGTACTTACTCTCCCACAAAATTTATAATTTTTTTGTAAGCAGCAGCTAGTTTGGTTAAGTGAATGATTAACTGATCTATTGTTTCTATTCCATTATTAGAAATTAAATTTTTATGGCTCATTTATATAATATATTTTTTAAATTAAATTTCTTCCAATTCACTAAACGGAACCCAACTATTAAATTTTTCACTATAACCTTTCCATTTTACTAAAGCTTGTTTTTTTCTTATAGTCTCGTCTGATAACTTTTTTCTATTCTAAAAACCTCTTGTGTAGTAGTAAAAGTTCTTGTTCATAAAATGAACCTTGAATTATTTCATCATTTAAATCTTTAATAGTGTATGTTCTGGATTTGTATTATTAATTTTATAATTATAAATATTTCCTCTGTCCAGTTGGTGTATATCCTTTTTCAAAATGTCTTTTAAGTTTGCTTAAGCGAACTCGATCACCAATTTTAAATTTTGTTTTACTCTTTGTATCTTTAAATCACCATATAAATTAAAGTAAACAGTACCTTTATTTAAGTTTTTACTAGCTTCGGTTGGTGTCATTTTATACTAGAATGTTTTGTTTTGTTATATTTATCACCATATCCTGCAAATTATTTAAATAAGTATAAGTATTATTTGCTGTAAAATATTTCCACATTATTCTTTTTAAACTTCTATTAAATCTTTCTATTACTACAGCCTTTCCTTCATTAAATGTATGATACATATTAACTTATTTTTATTCAAAAATGATTCAAACTTTTATTATAAAATTCTTGTCCTTCATCTACCCATAAATTTACTGGTAATCGTCCTTCTAAAATTATTTTTTCAAATGCTTCAGTAACAGATTCTCCAGTTTTATTCTTTAATGGAATAACCCAAGCATATTTACTAAATATATCAATAACGGTTAACAAGTACTTTACTCCTTTATTATATTTTGAAAAAGCTTGCATGTCAACTAAATCAGCTGACCAAGTATCATCAATATCATTAACTATCACTCTTCGTTTCTTAAATTTTCTTTTAATTGGTTTGTGTAATTCTTCTGCTAATTCACCGCTCCATGTGATTCCGGGGGTAGTAAAAGTTTGCTCTATCCCCTTTTCCCGCTTTTTTGATTTTTGTCCGAGACCAAGTGTGTATTCGTTTTAATTATAGGTTTCACAACTAAATGTTTTGCAATCTTTTCTCCAAATGTTTTTGATTTAGTTTTTATTTAAATTGGAAAGCATTTGCTTATCACATGTACCCTTTTTTACACCACTGTCATAGCAAAAATCATGGTCCATACATACTGCATCCAGTTCATTGACAGGGGTCCATTATCTAGGGGATTTCCTGCCCCAATACTTATATCCTGGGAGTGTTAAACCTTTCTTAGGTAATAAAGGTAACATTGCTTTGTGAATATCTAAATTAACCCCCTGTACTTTTAACAAACTTTGATTCATTTTTCCACAAGATGAACAAGTAGCCCTTATCATTTTTTCTTCCCGTTTTTTGTTGTAACATAATGAGGATTTATATTATCAGTAAATCTTCTTTCTTTCAAACAATATATTTTATTCTGTAAACTCATCTATATCATATGTATTTAAAACTTTTAATTGGGTTTAAAACCTGTGGTTTTAAAGTGTCCGGCATTGGATTTTTTAGAATATGGACAAGGGGTCAGTCCGGACCAAAGACTAAATCTTTTTTTGGTTAAACCAAAGGTTTTCATTCGGTTTAACTAAAGATTTAAAAGATTTTCAGCTTGTATCTTTGATAAAACCTTGTGGATTTTTAATTGTCCGGCATTGGTCAGTCTGGACCAAGGGTCAAAAGGTCAAATGAGGTTATACTGTTTTCGCACAAACAATTACTATACTACTGTCATTAGATGGCATTATAAAGGTAAAACGCAGTTCACTGTTTAGGGTTGAATGAACGGAGTTCGGGGTTCTTTTTACCAAATGATCGATTTGGAAATGCAAAATTGCGAGGCTGATTGGTCTTTTATATTTTTATGTAGAAGCTGTAGGCCTAATACTTGTTAATTAAACTAGATCTATAAAATCTATGAAGACTTTTCTACATTTTATTTGTTGATTTTAATCATTATGATTGGTGCCTTTGATTTTCAAACAATATGTTTAAGTCACAAAAATATTTAATATATTTTATGTAAAGACATCTAAAGATCCCGATTTGCGTTTGTGTTTTGCTCAAGATACTTTCCTTTGTAGGCAGAATTTGAGACACATTAATTGCAATTTTGGCAATAAGCAATTAAATACGATTAACTTTCATTAATTAAATTAATGTATCGCCTATAATCCGAGTCTGCGGTGCGTGAAAATACAGCGACCTTGGTCGTTGCGGATTATCGATTTTGTATACCGTCACCAAGGTGATCTAGCAAGGTGTCAGCGATATGACAAGATTCTGTGTACATATCAGTCGCCGATGCACTTCATGATAAATGGAAGACCGCTGTATTTATTTTCAATTATATTTTCTAGCCTTTTCAAAAATTTACGAGTTCGGCATTTCGCCGCTCCTCGAAATATTGGGGCGGCGGGCGCCGCCCCTGCCGCCCCAGCTCCTACGCCCTTGCCTTAAAAATATTTTGGGTTATGCTATTTATAAGTGGAAAAGTATTTGCTTGGATAAAAGATTTTCTTAGCAATAGCTAGACAGCCAAAAATTATGGTTAATGGGTCAAAGAGTTCCTGGAAGAAAGTTGCAGGGTAGATCTACCCCAGGGGTGTCTTAGGGGCTGTATTGTACAGTAGTATGGAATCCAATATTGAAGAAAGATCAACAGTTAAGGGGCAGGTAATCCAGACTACATACCAAGTTACCAAGTTTCAAGTTTATTCAATATCAAGGCTTATTATATCATGCATGTGGATAAGAATAAGAACAAGCGTAAATTGAAAAACCAATATCGGTCGGTACGGAGTTTAGCCTAATTCTAAACATAGAATTGACCTTGACCGCAGGTATCAACTTCCTGCGAAACTTTGCAAAGTAAATAAAGTTGTATAAAAAGAAGTGAATCAAGTGACTAAGAATAATGTAGACATTTAAATCACAAGATCGAGAATTATCAAAACGTTTTATATACTTCGGATTGATAAGTGAGTGCTTACAAATTATTTGCACGTGCAGTTTTTTAGGTTACCTGTCTTCAACAGGTGTAAGTGTATAATAACTATTAACAGACAGTGCATGGCTCTACAGGTATGCCTCGAGTCTCCTATTTTAAAATAAGAAACATCCCCAAGGACATAAAATCATTGCCATTAATTTAACTGTCCCAGTGCAGTGTGTACAACTTTAATATTAAAACTGCTCACACATATGTAGCCTTACCAGGTCAGAGACTTCACCTGGATTGAGAGGCTTTTTTTAGGCAGTGGCTAGGGTTACGGTACCGTAATCCTAGCCTCCGATTCTAGGATTACGGAAGTTCCGTATTTCTAGACAATCCTACGAGAATAGGCTAGGATTACGGAAGTATTTAAGAGGAAACAAATATATGTTAGAGTATACGTTATTATTTCATAGTCATGATTTTGCATTTTTTTTCTCTTTTATTCATAATTTTAACATGTCCAAAACATTGTGGAATGATACTTATTTCACTTGGGTATTGATTACATTTTACTCAGACTTTATCATAGACTCCCTGTGTAAAATCTCAAACTTTTAACTAAAATAAAGCTGTTAAATCAATATAATATTTCATTGAAACTTCAAAGTTTTGTTGTTTGTAGCATCATCTGGGGCATGTGCAGTGAAAAATCTTGATTTGATTTCTAAAATAGTGTGATATTTATTTATAAAGTCACTATATGTTCATTGGAAATATACTTTGTTATACCCAAGTGGAAACTGGCAGGTACTCTAAAATGCAGCTCTCTGATTGGTCAGTTAGAACCCCTAATATACTGTGATGTCATGATAAAGTTATGAATTTTTAATTGTTCTTCTCTATTTTTTTTCTTTTCTCTTTCTTCTTTTACTAACCCAAAATGGTGGATCGATAACACGAAATAATACGACAGGCATAAAAAGTCGCTATTAAGTTTAAAACATCATTTATGCATGTCGTAATATATATATTTGATTCCTCTTAAATACTTCCGTAATCCTAGCCTATTCTCACAGGGTTGTCTAGAAATACGGAACTTCCGTAATCCTAGAATCGGAGGCTAGGATTACGGTACCATAACCCTAGCCACTGCCCTTTTTTTTATCTAAACTTTGCGTCTCATTAGATAGACAAAATGTGACGAGAAACACTTTTTAGTTTGCTTTACAACTATAATGCTTAAACAAACTTTCAACATAATTTGGACTGTTTCAATAGGCAATAGACCAGAAATTGATCTTACCAAAAACTTATGCTCATATTGTACACACAGACACTTGGGGGTCAGCACCCCTCCCTCTCCCATGCCACCCCAGACAACCTTCAGTCAATACATTTTTGTTTTTTAAAACAAACTGAGCACATGTTTTGATCATCCAACGACTTCTGTTATCATTTCAGTATGTTTGAAAAATTCCCATACTCTATCAATGCTCAAAAAAACTAAAGACAACTTACTTCGCAATGTAAACACGATTTTCTTGTCCAAGGAATAGGAGAATAGATCCCAGCATGATGTTGCGCAGTCAAATTTACTACGCAGGGCCGGGACACAGACGATATCGTTAGCGGTTAAAATAAAAATACTTGCTTAGAAAGTCAACAGCCGTGATGGTCGAGATAGTACAGACGTTGGGTTCGAAAGAACTTTTTTGGGCAGGGCCACGGGTTCGCTCCGCGCTTCAGGCATTCTTTTTTTTCTTTTTTTAATATAATATTTTCATTTTCTTTTTAAACAATATATTCTCAAGATATAAAAAATACCTAAAAAAGGAAGAAAAAAAGATTGCCCATAGCGCGGAGCGAACCCGCGGCCCTGCCCAAAAGTAAGCTCACAGAACCAGCGTCTGTACTCTCTCGGCCACCGCGGCAGTTGACGTAATGGGCGAGTATTTTTATTTTAACCATTAACGATATTGTCTGTGTCCCGGCTCTGTGTAGTAAATTTGACATCAAGCTGGGATCTATTCTCCTATTCCTTGGACAAGCTAGTTTGTGTTGAAAACACTCGGAGAAGATGTCTTTAGTTTTTCTGAGCATTGATAGCATATGGGAGATTTTTTGAACATTGAAATGGTAACAGAAGTTGTTGTATGATCGAGACATGTGCTCAGTTTGATTTAAAAAGCGAAAATATATTGGTTGAAGGTTGGCAGGGGCGGATTGGGAGGGAGGACAGGTTCTGACCCCCAAGTGTCTGTGATTGTACAGTGATTTTCAGTCTCTTCTAATATTAAAAAGCCTGTGCTTTACATGATTTATTGTTCTTTAGGCATATATATATATATATAGTCATCCCATGTTATAGACCAGCTTTACCATCCTGGTTCAAATGGATCAGCCTGGTTCAAACGAGCTATGATCTCTTTGACCTGATAAGTTTACTTTAAAGGCGCTCATGGTAGTTTTTTGGACGGGTCTATATTTACCCCAACACTGTGCCAATTTGGTTGTTCCTTATCCCCGTACCGTACAGCCGTATTCAGGAACTATCGATTTTGTTCAGAGAAAGGCAGACACCTACTGGTACATCTATGACATCAAAATACCTCAGAAACATGTCAGAATCCGCTTACTAAGAAATCTGCTGTGTAGTAATTTGAATATCTCTAGGTCAAGTGTTCAAATCATTGACGTCTAAACACTAAAAAGAGTTTTGTAGCATTTGTTGGGAAGCTTTCAACCTGCACCTTCAAACTTAGTGGCCAAATGGAGTAGATAACCCTATTGCTTTTAAGATCATTATGTTAAAGGTTAAGAATGTAGCAACTGGAATGATTCCTCTCTGTTTCGTCCTTTAAAATACAAAAAAAAAGTTTCTTCAGTCACACTTTCATCGGGTTTATTCCAGGTGTTCCTCAGGGGAGCGACCTAGGGCCATTTGATCATCTTGTTAACTATCTTTGCCTTAAGCTGTGGACAAAAACAGAATACTTCCAAAGCTTTTGGCTGAATACATGTATATGCCCTTGTTTGAAATAAAAATAGATTACGTATTTTGTACCAAGCTGCGTTCTATTAATATACACCCCATCTCATTGTAATTTAATTTAAGCCAAATCTAATATGGTGACCTACATTTTTTTTTTCAATTAGTAGACATAAGCAAATACATGTGCACAGTTTGATTTAGTTCTATTATGTGAAACTCAATAAAACAGCAAAAAATATCAACTTAAGATTGGCAAAAATATGAAAAAACAACCTTCGGTCTGCTGATCAACTATTGTTCTCTTTTACAAAATTAATTTCTTTTAATTTCTCTGAGCATGTCTCCACTAGTAAAATATTGTTTTCTGTTATAAATATGCTTAAATTTTAAATTTATACTAGTTATTTTACTTTCCTGAAATACATGGTAGGAGTATGGAAATTTTGAAAAAATGTTCAAAATAGCATCATATCTGAGGACAAATAAAACTGAAACAGTGCTGGTGACCTAGTTATGTCTCCCACCACACAGTTGTGTTGGAGACATATTGATTTACTCCAGTCTGTGTGTGTGTTTGTGTGTCTGTCTGTCACAAAGCTTGTCCGCCTTCTAAGTCGAACATTTCTCATCTGATCTTCACCAAACTTCAACAAAATGTGTCTGCCAATAAGTGCTCGGCCAAGTTCGATAACTAGCCAAATCGGCATAGGCACTTCGGAATTATGGCCCTTGATTTACCAAAAACACTCAGATTTCTTGCGCAGTTTTTACCCCTAAACCGGCGACTATACTACTAGTAGTATAGGTGTCCTTTTGGTGTCAGGAAAGCGCATGCACTTGTGGATTAAGTGAACAGTATATAAAGACTGACTTACTGTTTAGATGATTAGGCAGTTGTGGGAGACATGCGCTTTTCTCAAAAGCATCTCTAGTATTTTTATTTCATTTTTGAATACATCATAACATGACCTTGTAATACAGAACATTCCATCAAAATTTATTATTGGGAAAAAAATGATGAAACTGCTGCGATTGAGCATCTTTAACTCAACTGGGGAGAGAAACGCTTAGTCAAAATTTTGTAAACACTGTGGATTTTGCTTACACTATGTTATCACTCAGTTTACATTTTGTAAATGATTATAAAAAATGTAATTGAAATGTTTCTTCAGTACTTCCTGTTGTTTTGATATTGACAGAAAATTTGTTTTGAAATTTGCTTGTGGTGAAACCTGTTCTCATCAGCTATCAGAACAAGAATGACAACTTTGAAAAGTTATTTCAATATAAAAGGTTTGAATTATCTCCCTTGTTCTGTCTTTCAGTTCTATTTAACCAATATTCAAATGTGCTAAAACCCCCTTGAGTGTTTGAAATTATTTTTGTCCAGTGGCATTGCAGTATTTTTCAAATTATTGGGAAATTTATTCTGGTAAATCAACATTTACTTCCAGTCGTTTATTAACCCAATAAGTCATATAATGTAGATATAGCTTGAACTTGTAAACGAAAAATAATTTCAGACACTAAACAGGTTAGTGTTCAAAAGTAAGCATTTATCAAAATAAATTTGTCAGGTGGATGTGTCGCGCCAGACCAATTTAATTGGATAAATATTTTATTACTAATAAACACTAACCTGTACATAAAATAGACTTATCAAACTACTTAATCACTCTGTCAATTGTGGATAAAATAAACGATAAATTCAACATTTTTCCACAAACTGTTTATTATAAAGAGTGTTGTCTCCCTTGCTTTTTCCTTGGATGTCGCTATGTGTCTTAACTTGTATGGGATAAGGTAGAAAATTGTAACTTGTATGGGATAAGGTAGAAAATTGTCCATGTTTAAGATACTAACAGCTTGAAAATCAAATGTGGTTAAAGGAAATTTAATGTTAAATATTAAACAGTCATTTTTGAAAAAAATTTGCTCAATGCACAAGTAACTGATATATGTATTATTACATAATCTATAATCAGACTGGCATATTGTGTGCTAATTTTATATAATGAACTTGTCCTTCTTTCAGTTTGGACAGTAACATTAACTGTTAAAAAGGGTGATTACCAAAAAGATACTGACTGAATGGTGGTCATGTGCAGACTGATCATGATCTACTCTGGCTGCAAAGGTAGAATCAGTCGTGTCTATGGGTTAGAGACATGCTGTCCTTAAACCTACTAGCCTACAATGTTTGCTGTGTTATTGCTGGACTTTCAGTCAGTTACCTAGTGATAATTTTGTGCAATGTAACTTTAAGAAATTAAAAAAATATCGTGATGATGTTGTATTGCAGTTTCTATTTCACTGACAATTCTCTGACATGCATTTTTGGCTATTGCTTTTGTCGGTCATCAATAATTCACCCTGTGCATCAGTTCTGCAAGTAGCTGTATAGGTTTACCATCCTCTGTGTCTCCTGGAATTCTGTCAATTTCATCCATCTGGTGTCTGTTATTGATATCGTTCTTCATATGGATATAATTATGCTTGTACTTGTGAAAGTAGTTTGCTCTCGCCTGAATTCATTTGTTCATAATGTTTGAACATTTTGCAATCTGCTCTGTGAAAATGTTGAAAGCAAGGGTTGATCTCCTCTGTAGGCCACAAACTTACGTTAACATATGTAATGGATACAGACCAAGTTACAGTTTCTGTGAATGGCAAGAAGTTAATTTGTGCCTTCTTATGAATGGGTAAGATAATTTGATTTTATTCGAGTCCACTTCTATATTGTATAATAATTATTGTTTTGCTGATTATTGGTTGGACCATCTATCTGCTGGTCTGCTGGTCAGTAAACCATAAATTTGATTTCCAATAAAAAAACACTAGAGAATGCTTGTTCCTATAGTGGTCAAACTTCACAGGATGAATGTCAGTGGTCAGTAGATGACTGCTGATGTTTTGGGGGTCAGTAGATCAGAGGTCAAAAACAGATTCCGCTTAATAATTAAAGAATGCTTGTATCATCTGCTTTCTATCTTCATAAAATTGTTACCATGGACAACAGATAACATTATTGTTTCTGATCAAAAGGTCAGAGGTCAAGGTTACAGTGTCTCATAAAATAAAAAATGTTTCCAATAGATATCTGGAACATTTTTGAGTCTGCTAAAGGCTGAAAGCCTTTTGACGAGTCCTTGCTGTTCAGCGATTCTCTAAATGGACCGAATAACACGTGAAGGGATGTAGTTCCATTAGATTTCTCAAACTTCAAACAGTTCACTGCATGAATGAAGTTAAGTTGTGTCAATTCCCTTTGCTATGACCAATATACAATGTAATCTGTCATATTTATGACTTGTAATTGTGCAATTCTCGAATGTAACTCATTAAGCATAAATGTGCATTTTAAGAATTGCGCAGGCTTACAAAGCTTGGGTAACATCCAGCGAAAGACAAAAAATAGTTCCACAGGGCTCCAGATAAGATGCGTATTAGCGTAAATTACGTATAGAAATAATGCAAATACGCATGTCTAATAATTTCTAAGTGTATAAAAACGTATATAAAATTACAGAAACGCACACAATGCTTTTTTAAAAACAAAAGCTGAATCGTCTGGATGCGTTAGGAAACATAGCCGATCAGCCTTAATTCTCCCACATTGAACATAAACACGCATCGTATGATTTCTATAAACTTTGCGTGGGTTGAATTTTGCAGTCAGTAAACGGATAAATTATCGGAAGAAGAAGCTCTTACTGGTTTGTTTAGTTACTACTGATATTAAAAAATTAAAAATACTGATATTAAAAATGATTTTAATTCTTATTTTTCGAGAAATAAACAAATCGGCGAAACATTAAATTGTATTTTCTTGTAGTTTTTGAAATCGAAAGTAGATCGTCTATGTTTGGCTGCTTTCACGAAACGAAACAACTTTTTTATGAAAAGATTTAAATAAGAGGTAATTTAACCGTAAACTTCAATGTCAGATACTGCCAATTGCTGCTAAATGTCTTCGAATCATCACAATTTGTAAAATATATTGTTGAAACTGGAGAAAAGTGTAATCGTATCCAGATATAATATTTTGGGTAAATATCGAGCTGTGTTATGAAATTTTAAGAAAAAAACTAAAAACAAACTGAAGCTGGTAGACTATACTGTCAGTACATCAATCATTAGCCGACTCAGGCCCTTCAGGCCTTTGATTAAACTTAGGGCTGTCAGGTTTGATTTTCTTAGGATGATATTGTTTGTGGTCAGGAGATGACCCCTCTTGTTTTTTGGTTCAGCAACTGAAGGGTCAATGTCACTGTGACCTTGAGATGGAAACTGTTTCTCAACACTTTTTGAACACTTGGGCCTATAGCTGATGATTGCCTATAGGTAGTAGATGACTCCTGTTGATTTTTGAGATTATTAGGTCAAAAGTCAAAGGTCAGGGTCGTAGGGCAAGGTCAATGCATACTAAATTAGATACCAATTTGCTCATGTCAGGTCATCAAGTAGGGCATATTTAGGAGTTTAACAAACAGCTCTTGTTATTTATTAGTTAATCATGTCTTCCACCTCCTTGATGTGACAGAGTTATTTATGATACCTCATCACAGGGGCTAGAGTATAAGGACCACGAAGCCTAATACAGTAAAATGATTACCACATCACTGACCCTCAAGCTACACCCATGGCCTCTCAGTTTTGATAATGCACTTACACTACAACTGAGGAAGGTTTAACCAATTAGATTTAGAGGGTTAAATTCTTTATTTGGGTTATGAAATGCTATGAGTTAGAAGAACCCTGCAAAATATAGATGATTTCTACACCATGAAACATTTTGCCCTAGCTGAGGCAATGAACATTACATTATTAAATATTAAATGACAATAGACAATATGTATCATGCCTGCTGTGTTGGAATAGAACCAAGTGTATCATATCTCTACAATAACTCAAATATTTTCCTGTAAGGACAACAGAAATTTCCTATTAATTTCTCAACATTTACTTATTCTTTTTTGAGAAGTTTAGGTTAACCTTTAACATGCTAAATTTCTATAATGAACTTGTCCGTCTTCCAATTTGGACAGTACCATTCACTGCTAAAAGGGGTTCATACCAAGGGTTTCATACCAAAAAGATACTGACTGAATAGCAAACAGAGCAGGTCATGATCAGACTTCACAAATGTGCAGGCTGATCATGATCTACACTGGTCGCAAAGACAGAATCACTGTCCTGCATGGTAAGAGTTAAAGTTACCATTTCTTAACCTTCTGGTGAAATTGAAGTTTGGCAGTAACAAATTACACCGAGAAATGTTAATTTTACATGGTTGCATAGTACCCTGTGTGGTTCTTTAAAATTAACTTATTGTAAACTTTCAGGTTTAATGCAAAAGAGCACTTTCAATTTTGTCTTCAAAAATGTTGTAAAAGATAAATTTTAAAGTCACTGGAAATATTAAAATGCAAGATAAAATACTGATGGTTTGAGGGACAGTCCTTATATAGTTGTATTTGGAAGGGCTTAAGTCATATATAATTAAAATCTTATTTAGTATTCTGTTTTCAGAATGTTATTTTTTCAAGATACTTTTTCTGTAGTAAATTATGAGTAATATCATTTCATCATTATTATAATAATAAAAATAAAAACCACAGCAGTTTATTAGACTTGACACAAAAATGTGCTATTTAAGGTGTGGATAAATACTACTGGCATTTAATTACCCACTTCAGACTCAGGAAAAAAGAATGTTAATCTGAATTATAGTAAGGCCAGAAAAGTTCTGGCGTGGTTCAACTGCTGATTTCTTAGTGAAAAGAAAACTGGACATTTGTAAATGAATATTAGTTGCTTTCATTTAACTCCAATGTCAAAGACCCATGCCTGTATATTGTTTGGATTGCATATCAGCTTCTGTTCAAGTGAAAACTTTAAGTACACAATGGTACATCATCAACATGAAGTGGACATGTGTGCATTGTTGGTGTTTTCATGTACGGTTATTATTTGTTGAGTTATTCCCCATTTTGGACGTTGAAGGATTATATACAATAACATGAGAACATTGTGCACTCTCCTCTTCCTACAGTCCTCATTCAACTGAAATGAATGTCAATACACATCCATAAAGTGACATTTTATCAGGATTTCCTTGTCTCAATATTTTGTTCAGAATTATGCCCCTCTTTTGACTACAGCTCGTTTAAATGGGTCAACCGTGTTGTTGCACTTATAAAATAGACTCGCCCGGTTTATAGGTCAGTCAGGGTTATGATATGTACTGTATTTTATTATCGAAATATGTCTGTAAAATGCTTCTTCTCCTTCGTTTGGATCCATCCATGTTTACAAATTAACACGTTTAAAATAGTTTATTTTATGGACTGTACCTACATTTGTCCCTTGTGTACAGACCGCTCCACCTACAGTTGCCATCCAACGGAAATGAAACATGGTACTCACGCTCCACCTACAGTTGCCATTCAACTGAAATGAAACATGGGACTCACCACCTACAATTGCCATCCAACTGAAATGAAACATGGGACTCACCACCTACAGTTGCCATCCAACTGAAATGAAACATGGGACTCACCACCTACAGTTGCCATCCAACTGAAATGAAACATGGGACTCACCACCTACAATTGCCATCCAACTGAAATGAAACATGGGACTCACCACCTACAGTTGCCATTCAACTGAAATGAAACATGGGACTCACCACCTACAGTTGCCATCCAACTGAAATGAAACATGGTACTCACCACCTACAGTTGCCATCCAACTGAAATGAAACATGGGACTCACCACCTACAGTTGCCATCCAACTGGAATGAAACATGGAACTCACCACCTACAGTTGCCATCCAACTGGAATGAAACATGGTACTCACCACCTACAGTTGCCATCCAACTGAAATGAAACATCAGGTACTCACCACCTACAGTTGCCATCCAACTGAAATGAAACATGGGACTCACCACCTACAATTGCCATCCAACTGAAATGAAACATGGTACTCACCACCTACAGTTGCCATCCAACTGGAATGAAACATGGTACTCACCACCTACAGTTGCCATTCAACTGAAATGAAACATGGTACTCACCACCTACAGTTGCCATCCAACTGAAATGAAACATGGTACTCACCACCTACAGTTGCCATCCAACTGAAATGAAACATGGTACTCACCACCTACAATTGCCATCCAACTGAAATGAAACATCAGGTACTCACCACCTACAGTTGCCATCCAACTGAAATGAAACATGGGACTCACCACCTACAATTGCCATCCAACTGAAATGAAACATGGGACTCACCACCTACAGTTGCCATTCAACTGAAATGAAACATGGGACTCACCACCTACAGTTGCCATCCAACGGAAATGAAACATGGTACTCACCACCTACAATTGCCATCCAACTGAAATGAAACATGGTACTCACCACCTACAGTTGCCATCCAACTGAAATGAAACATGGTACTCACCACCTACAATTGCCATCCAACTGAAATGAAACATGGTACTCACCACCTACAGTTGCCATCCAACTGAAATGAAACATGGGACTCACCACCTACAGTTGCCATCCAACTGAAATGAAACATGGGACTCACCACCTACAATTGCCATCCAACTGAAATGAAACATGGGACTCACCACCTACAGTTGCCATTCAACTGAAATGAAACATGGGACTCACCACCTACAGTTGCCATCCAACTGAAATGAAACATGGTACTCACCACCTACAGTTGCCATTCAACTGAAATGAAACATGGGACTCACCACCTACAGTTGCCATCCAACTGGAATGAAACATGGAACTCACCACCTACAGTTGCCATCCAACTGGAATGAAACATGGTTACTCACCACCTACAGTTGCCATCCAACTGAAATGAAACATCAGGTACTCACCACCTACAGTTGCCATCCAACTGAAAATAAACATGGGACTCACCACCTACAATTGCCATCAACTGAAATGAAACATGGTACTCACCACCTACAGTTGCCATCACAACTGGAATTGAATACATGGTACTCACCACCTACATTGCCATCAATGAAAGACATGTCTCACCACCTAATGATAATGAAGAAACATGGTACTCACCACCTACAGTTGCCATCCAACTGAAATGAAACATGGTACTCACCACCTACAGTTGCCATCCAACTGAAATGAAACATGGTACTCACCACCTACAGTTGCCATCCAACTGAAATGAAACATGGTACTCACCACTACAGTTGCCATCCAACTGAATGAAACATGGTACTCACCACCTACAGTTGCCATCCAACGAATGAAACATGGTACTCACCACCTACAGTTGCCATCCAACTGAATGAAACATGGTACTCACCACCTACAGTTGCCATCCAACTGAAATGAAACATGGTACTCACCACCTACATTGCCATCCAACTGAAATGAAACATGGTACTCACCACCTACATTGCCATCCAACTGAAATGAAACATGGTACTCACCACCTACAAGTTGCCATCCAACTGAAATGAACATGGTACTCACCACCTACAGTTGCCATCCAACTGAAATGAAACATGGTACTCACCACCTACAGTTGCCATCCAACTGAAATGAAACATGGGACTCACCACCTACAGTTGCCATCCAACTGAAATGAAACATGGTACTCACCACCTACAGTTGCCATCCAACTGAAATGAAAATCATGGTACTCACCACCTACAGTTGCCATCCAACTGAATGAAACATGGTACTCACCACCTACATTGCCATCCAACTGGAAATGAAACATGGTACTCACCACCTACAGTTGCCATCCAACTGGAATGAAACATGGTACTCACCACCTACAGTTGCCATCCAACGAAATGAAACATGGTACTCACCCACCTACAGTTGCCATCCAACTGAAATGAAACATGGTACTCACCACCTACAGTTGCCATCCAACTGAAATGAAACATGGTACTCACGCACCTACAGTTGCCATCAACTGAAATGAAACATGGTACTCACCACCTACAGTTGCCATCCAACTGAAATGAAACATGGTACTCACCACCTACAGTTGCCATCCAACTGAATGAAACATGGTACTCACCACCTACAGTTGCCATCCAACTGAAATGAAACATGGTATCACACCTACAGTTGCCATCATGAATGAAACATGGTACTCACCACCTACAGTTGCCATCCAACTGAAATGAAACATGGTACTCACCACCTACAGTTGCCATCCAACTGAAATGAAACATGGTACTCACCACCTACAGTTGCCATCCAACGGAAATGAAACATGGTACTCACGCCCCACCTACAGTTGCCATCCAACTGAAATGAAACATGGTACTCACCACCTACAGTTGCCATCCAACGGAAATGAAACATGGTACTCACGCCCCACCTACAGTTGCCATCCAACTGAAATGAAACATGGTACTCACCACCTACAATTGCCATCCAACTGAAATGAAACATCAGGTACTCACCACCTACAGTTGCCATCCAACTGAAATGAAACATGGGACTCACCACCTACAGTTGCCATCCAACTGAAATGGGACTCACCACCTACAGTTGCCATCCAACTGAAATGAGACATGGGACTCACCACCTAAAGTTGCCATCCAACTGGAATGAGACATGGTACTCACCACCTACAGTTGCCATCCAACGGAAATGAGACATGGTACTCACCACCTGCAGTTGCCATCCAACGGAAATGAGACATGGTACTCACCACCTACAGTTGCCATCCAACGGAAATGAGACATGGTACTCACCACCTACAGTTGCCATCCAACGGAAATGAGACATGGTACTCACCACCTACAGTTGCCATCCAACGGAAATGAAACATGGTACTCACCACCTACAGTTGCCATCCAACTGAAATGAAACATGGGTACTCACCAGTAACATAAGTGGACATGCAAATATTATTCGGAGTTTTATGTCTGATTATTTTTTGCAGATCTATCAGCTTAACAACTTTCTAGAAAAGGCTGATCCACAGTTAAGCCCAGTACACTAGTAGGCAAAAAAAAATCTGCTGATATATATAATGAAATGACCAATGATGTAATGCTGAAGTCATTTGGCATCCAGGGCTGTTTTCTAGTGTGATATTTTTCCAGATTTTTACTGAGTCTTTCAGTGACGTAAAACCAAGATGCTTTTCTCTAGTGCCTAATTTGGCATGATAAATAGTTTATTAGTAAGATAAACAATTATAATATCACCGTTTTGCAGGGAGAGATTTTTCATGTAGCCAATATTTTGTTTCTTATCATGATGTTAGGATTGCATTTTAACATTAAAGTTTGAGTTTCCAGCGGAGTAAAAGTGATAAACACTGCAGAGAATTTGGTGGATTAAAGTAAAATTGTTTAAACTGCACTGGTGAGTTAAAAGTTTTCTAGTCAGAATTTTTTAGGGTAGGCCCATCATTTAAGCCTTGTCTGCATTAGTCTAAGCTAACTCAAGGTGGGTGGTTCAAACCAATTGGTCACCCGGGATGGTTGGGCAGCTGGGATGGTTGGGCAGCCAGGTTGGTTGGGCAGCTGGGTTGGTTAGTCACCCGTGATGGTTGGTCACTTGGGATGGTTGGGCAGCTGGGATCAGACTGGAATGTAGCCTCATCATCTATCATTATGTTTGTGTAAAAAAAACACCACACCATGCACCAAAAAAAAAATGACTTGAAAGCTCTTGAATGTCTTCAAAATTCTCATGAATTATATCTTGACCATGCAATGGCCAAATTGCATTATGTACAGTTATCATGAGAAGTAAATTGTCAAGTCAGTGTGACCAACACATATTGATAGGCTCAACTATTTGGCTGGGCAAATTTTAAAATAGTTACAATACTTGAAAACTAGAAACAGTCACATGTGTATTTTATTTCGCAATTTAGAGTCAAATGTTTACATTGTGTCTACTAAATACCATTTTGAAAGCCTCTCTTTACCATATATATGATGAATGAAAAGATGTAAGTCAAGTGCGGGTCATCTTACAAAGGATGGTAACATAGTGACACGCTATACGCTCTTAGTCATGTTTTACTATAATATAAACTAGGTCAGTCAAAATGTGGTCAAGTCTATGAACCATACAATGACTGTTTTACTGTAATGGGTCAGTAAATTATAACCCTTACCCTGCTAAATTTCTAAAATGAACTTGTCCATCTTTCAGTTTGGACAG
The DNA here is from genome assembly GCF_021730395.1 of Mercenaria mercenaria. NCBI lineage: Eukaryota > Metazoa > Mollusca > Bivalvia > Venerida > Veneridae > Mercenaria > Mercenaria mercenaria. The sequence continues at coordinate 72,000,824 of NC_069375.1, forward strand.
TACCATTTACTGTTACAAGGGGTGTTTTCCAAAAAGATATACTGACTGAAAAGTGAACAGTGCAGATCATGATAAAATTGCACAGACGTGCAGGCTGATCATGACCTACACTGGCCATAAAAGCAGAATCAGTTGTGTCCAGAATCTTGTTCAAGTTGATTGGCACTCACACTGGGACAAGTTTTACCATAACAGGTCAGTAAAACTTTGACCACACACTGTGCCTTTATGGTTTGTATTCAGTGACTAGAGGGAGGATGGTAAATGTTAGAATGCTGAGATAAATGATCTGGTGCTCCCAGGGTGAATAATGATTACATTAAATAGTAATTTTGTGATGGTTAGAGGTAATAGTATACAATTTACTTTGTATTATGAAAATCATTTACTTTGTGTTGTGTAAAATACAGACAATTCTTAGGTTTACAGGTTTGATGTTTGTGGCTGAAGGCAGATTATAATGTACTGTGAAATCATTAATATTCATGGGGGACTAATTTTCGTGGATTTCGTGGTTAAGTCAGGCCACGAAATTATATCCCAACGAACAAGTAAAATTCCAATTCATTTTATGTTTGAAAGTTGAAATCCATGAATTCATATCCCCACGAAAATGCTGTTTTGACCAAAAACCACAAAATTTCATGCCCACGAAATTAAATTATTTTACAGTATACTGGTATTAATGAGTGAGACAATAGAAAGAATTGCAAAGTTAAAATACAAATCTATATAAAATTGGTTTACAAAAAAAGCAGCAAAACTTGCCCCCAAGAAACTCTGTATGCAGCCCGTCTGGGTGTACCATGTAAGGCTTCAAACGCAGGTATTCGGCAATAGGGGTAAATGGTCTCGGGGCAGGATGCGGTCACAACTGTGTTTAAATAATGTTATTGATATTATTAATATTATTATATACAACGCCACTGAATATGTCATTGTGTACATGTATAAATAGGCGTTTAATCAAATAATTCAGTTTCAGTTTCAAATGTTAGTCAACTTAAGTCTTAGTGAATTATGTACTCTGCATGATGATATTGCTCATGTACCGGTATGGACTACTTTAATATAATAACATGCCATTCTCCTTACATCAACACCAGATCAGCCTCCTTCATTAAAACCCCCCAACTTTCTTATCTTCATTGCTTTTCTCTCTTTTATAATGCATCTTTTAAGGTACATTTAACCTTGCCTCAGCAATCGCCTGTTTTGAAGCAGCCAGTTGCCTTTAGCAGCCTGTCGGATTACTTCCCAAAAAAGTGTTTTTGCTCTAATTTCAACTTGTCTTCAACAGCCACCTGCATGCCTTCAGCAGTTTTACATTTTGTCACTACATTTTGACATGCAGGCTGATCCTGGTCACAAAGGCAGAATCATGTGCCGCAAGCAGGCTAAAGGTTAAGATTACTTCACCTGGTAACTTGCTGCGTTTCCCTCATAAATAGATTTTAAATTTTTTCATCAGTATTGTATCATTAGAATTACCTTTAGTTTTTAAATTCTTGAAAAGTTGAAGAACCAAACATTAACACAGCTTGGCCACAGTGAAGCTGTAAAATAGAGTGCCAGTTTTTATGCACAGTTATCATTGCAATAAAATTGTCTCTCATGGATGCTGGTTTTCATGAATTTTTGATTGCTGTCATTTACTGTCAATTTTTGTATGAACTTTCTTTAAATGTGGGAACATTATAAACAGTAAGTACTATATGACTGTAAGATGTATGTTAGAATTATTGATATTTTATATTTTACAAATGGCTGAATTATTCAGACTTTTAAAATTTGGAGAGAAAAAAAATTGTATGACGCTGCATTTCTTTCCTTATATAGAATCAGCGTAACTGCATCAGCTATGTAGTGTTTGAGTCAGTTAAATGGTCGTGATTAGGAAGGATTTAGATTGTGTATTTTTGTGCAGGGCACTTGTAGGAGTGTGAAGTTTTTCCTGTAAAATATGATTGTAAGATTTCAGGCAGGATATTAAACTTGAGGGAATCTTCAGTATAGATTATTGTCAATACATTATAATAGACAGACACCTGCAAGCTTGGTGTTTCTGATAGCTCAGGGGAATCTGCTTTACTTTAAAAAAAAAGAGGAAAAAGTGTCAGATAACAGAAGGTACTGATTCAAATTATAAGATTAATTGTGCAATTAAATAAAATTTATGTAATTAAATACCATGCAGTTGAAACATTGTGCCGATGACTTTTTACATTTTAAAAAAAAAATGTTTTGAAACAAAATTTCAAACACTATAATCCAATATTGAAGATCTTTCAGGGAGTATTTTGGTAACTAAAAAAAAGATCTGGGATAAGGTGACTCTTCAAAGGCTTGTTTATTTGTTCATTAGGGAATATTTTTGAGTCAGTTAGATACCTGTTGATGTAAAGGTCCAAGATTTTATATGAGATAAACATTTAAAAGCTCGCCTCTATCAGAGCTATGGAATGATGCCACAGATAACCATGGTGATAAATTCATGAGATATATCAAGAACATTCCTATAAATATTGTGTAGAACCCAAGATTAGCCCAGTATTTATAGTTATCATCAAATCAGTTGATCAAAAATGTTTGAAAAAGCTTCACCTGTTTGATGAAGACTTAAATAGTGTTTCAGAGCAATATGTTTCAGCATATTGCACCACTTCATGATAAATTCATTTTTTTATTGACTGAAAAGCTGTTTTTGAAACAAACAGTTCATTCTTGTTTTAAAGGATATAGCTGTTTCAGATAAAAGGTTTCAAGACCATGGTGATTTTGTCATTATTCATAGAATATTAACTATGAAAAAGGAGTACCAGTCAAAATTACTGAGAAAAAAAATAACAATGTACTAAGGCTAGAACCAGTCAGTTTTAGAAAATTACTGTCATTTTTGTCATTAGAAGTGAACTGAGGGAGAATGTCATCTCTTGGAAAATTGGAACAATTACACCATGACCTTTGCAGGTAACTGAGAATTTTTGTACTTATATATGGAATAGAGTTTTAATCTTATACCAGAACACAGAAATAGTTAGTCATAGACTTAATATTTTTAAAAATTGATTCTTGAAAATTTATTTACTGTCAATAACAAATTACAGACTACAGAAAATTATTAAAATGTACCATTATTTTAATATAATTTAAGAAACAAGTAGAACGAAACGAAAATGAGACTCTTTGAGTCCATTTTTGGTTTTTATGACATTTTTTATGTTTCAATAATATTTTCACAAGGCTTCTGAGTGACTAAAATTTCATTAAAGAACAAACAGCAAAAATGTACAAAGGAGTAAATAAAAGCAGAGAATAGTACCGATATTAGGCAAGGTTTTCTAACAAGTAAATTTATGTGATAAAATGTGTTTGCATTTCCTTGATTATGTGAAATTGTTATCAAAATGTAAACACAATATTGCAGATATCTCAGCATGAGTCTGTTCATTAGCTGTGAACATTCTACTTTATCACCTAATTGTTATTACATTTTGTAGTTCATAATTGCAGTGAAATTTTAATTCTGGTCACATTGTCTTTTAGCAGTTTTGGGGTAAAGTTTGGGTTTGACAAGGCCTGTTGGGAGGTGAAAATTGCACTAGAAAGATTATAACTAATGTGGGAGTGGGGGAATTTTTACTGATATAAGCATATGATATTTGTTTGTAGTATACGTATCTATGTATTTTCTAGTCTGCCTGCTGAGCTCAGTAGGGATAGCACAGAGCTACAGACGAAGGGGTCAAGAGTTTGATCCTCTAGTGCGGCATATGTTCTCTGTGACGATTTGATAAAAGACATTATGTCTAAAACCTTTTGACTCCTCCATCGCTGATTCGTGTTGGGAAGGTGGGAGTTACTTGCAAAGAACTATGAATCCGCAGAAACATTCAGGTTATGTTAACTGCCTGTGTTTACATAACTGAAATAATGTTGAAACACAATGTTATTCCCAAAACAAACAAACAAAGCTAGTATGTATTATCATTACTTTGTCAAATGCTCATAATTATACTATTTTTAGCTCCAATATTCAGAGAATAGGGGGGCTATTCTGCTCGCCCCTGCGTCGGCATGACCTTTCTTGATAAAAATTTTTCGGCAACCTTTGATTTTCTGTCATATCTTTGTTACTATTGCATATATCTTACTGTAACTTCACATAAACATTGTCTTGCATACAAACAAAGTATGTGCTGGGGGTTTGCCCATTATACATAAGGTCAAGGTCACCAAGGTGTTATACTTAGGTTATTTGTAAGGTTAAAGTTTTTTGGCAACCTTTGTTTTTCTGTCATATCTTTGTTACTATTGGCTTATATCTTATTGTAACTTCACATAAACATTGTCCAGCACACATACAAAGTATGTGCAGGGGCTGGGCCAATTATACCCATGGTCCTGAATCTTGGCATCAAATATACTGCACAAGATCCTGATAAAAAATATGAGCAACAAGAGCTGTCTGTAAAACAGCGCGCTCCCACTGTTTGGCGTTTTGACGGTAAAATGAATATAATATTGTCTCAGTAAGAGACCTCAACTTTTAAAAGGAAGATACACCAAGAGTCATAATTCTGTCAAGAACACAAATTAGAGTGATTGGGATTGTTACCATACATACAGATAATGATGGTAAAGATATATTTTGAGTTTCAAGTCATTATCTTATATAGCACCAAAGTTATGTCCAGAAAATGAAGTTTGTCAAAAACTTTTAAGTATGAAATGGGCATATAATATGGTCAAAAATACAAATCAGAGTTATGGGGATTGTTGCCACACATGCAGATGATGATGATAAGATTCCTTTTAAGTTGCAAGTCTAATCTTATATTGTACTAAAGTTATATCCAGAAAGTGAAGATTGCCAAAAAACATTAAGTATGAAAGGAGCATAATTCTGTCAAAAATACAATAAGTGTTATGGGGATTCTTCAATATTCTTCTATGCCAAGTCTTCAGCCATTGAGACAGCCTTCATGAGTGCTTCAGTCTCTGCCTTGTAATTGCTGCAGTGTTTCCCTGTGGCTACATGTAGTGTTTCTCTCTTGCCAGATGGGTATTGAATGAAATCTCCTGCTCCTCCATCTTTGAAGGGCATGTGGCTGATCCGTCTGTATAGACATGAGTCCATGATTCCGGAGGATAGTCTTCATTAATCATAGCAAGTGTGAGGCCCTTCCAAATGCCTTCATCCTCTTGCTTCCCGCGGTCAAGACAAGGAACAGGAAGGCTCACAGTCACTGAGGACAGATCATTCGCTAGTGGGTTTGTAATGTCTTCATTACCTAGGGGAGTCATTGGTACGCTCAGCTCAGTTTTGAACTCTCGGTTTAGTTTCTTTGCTTCATGAACGAAGCTGCTACGTTTGAGGTGATTTTTGGTGTAGCCATATAGCTTGGCTTTCATGGGATGGTCTTGAAAAGACCTGAACTTCTCTGCTTGAAGCAGTACCTTTGCATGATTGTCTCCTGTCTTGTAATGGCTGTGTGCCTGTAAGCTTCTCCATGAAGGAGATTGGTGTAGACTTTGTAGCACCTGTCATGATCCGCAGTGCTTGGTTCTGAACCTTATCTAAAGCCTGTTGGTTAGTTTTGGCAGTAGTAGACCAGACAGTTGAGTTATACTCTAAATGGGGTCTCACTGTTCCCTGATATACTGTCTTGAGTATTTGCTCATTTGCTCCCCACATTGTTCCAGCAAGTTTGCGCATCATGGCAAGCTTCCTACGGGCCTTCCCTTCTGCTTGACGAATTCGGGGCTTCCAGGTTAGCCATTTGTCAAAGGTCACTCCAAGGTATTTTGCCTCATCTGCTTCAATCAGCGAAGTATTTCCCATCTTGATTTTACCCGCCCTCTGCTTTGACAACAGGGAGAAAAATGTGGTGGACGATTTCTCTGTATTGATCGATACACACCATTGAATCTTCAGCCCAAGCTGAAAGCTTGTTGATGGCTTCTTGCATCCTGAATGTGGCTGTAGTGTCATGTTCTTCCTTACACCATAACACCAGATCGTCAGCGTAGAGAGCAGCCTTAACTCCTTTCGGTAGTGCAGACACCAGATCATTGATAAAAAGCAAGAAGAGTATAGGGGATAAGACTTAGCCTTGTGGGAAACCATGACGCAACAGGAACTTCCTACTGCTGTCCTGTTCTAAACTGACTCTTGCTGTCCTGTTGTGGAGGTATGACTTTATTCACCTCACTCCAGTCCTCGTCAGTTTGACAAGGAGTCCATCAGTCCAAACGGTCTCTGCTGATCAATTCATGCTGTAAGCATGACTTTCTGCTTTTGGAAGGCGTCCTCTATCTCTTGCGATAGATAAGTGGTCTGGTCCTCAGTGGAGCGGAATTGTCTGAAGCCAGCTTGTTGCAGTGTGAATAGGTTGTTAGTCTCCATGTACACTTAGGCGTGCATTCACAATTCTCTCCATGGTCTTTCCAGCACAGCTGGTTAGGCTGATTGGGCGATAGCTTGCAGCCTTCTTTGGATCCTTCCCTTTCTTGTGGTTGGGGCTCATGACTGCCTCTTTCCATATCTGTGGAAGCAGTCCTTGTGTCCAGCTGTAGTTGTAAATTTTCAGGAGTTTGCAAATTGCTGTAGTGCCTACATGGGTCAGCATTTCATTTGTGACTCCATCTGGTCCAGGAGACTTCTTTGTCCTCAACTGCCTGAGAGCTGCCTGTAGCTCATGCAGTTTACTCTGCTTCATGCATTCTGGTATCACTTGGCTTGTCTGCCTTTCCCTTTTTAGCTCATCTGATTTTTTGAAAAAAAACGATGAGTTATTGTCATCACTTGAGCGGTTGTCGGCGTCGGCGTCGGCGTTGCCTGGTTAAGTTTTATGTTTAGGTCAGCTTTTCTCCTAAACTATCAAAGCTGTTGCTTTGAAACTTGGAATACTTGTTCACCATCATAAGCTGACCCTGTATAGCAAGAAACATAACTCCATCTTGCTTTTTGCAAGATTTATGGCCCCTTTTGTACTTAGAAAATATCAGATTTCTTGGTTAAGTTTTATGTTTAGGTCAACTTTTCTCCCAAACTATCAAAGCTATTGCTTTGAAACTTGGAATACTTGTTCACCATCATAAGCAGACCCTGTACATCAAGAAACATAACTCCATCTTGCTTTTTGCAAGATTTATTGCCCCTTTTGGACTTAGAAAATCAGTTTTTTTGGTTAAGTTTTATGTTTAGGTCAGCTTTTATCCTAAACTATCAAAGCTATTGCTTTAAAACTTGCAACACTTGTTCACCATCATAAGTTGACCCTGTACAGCAAGAAACATAACTCCATCCTGCTTTTTGCTAGATTTATGGCCCCTTTTGGACTTAGAAAATATCAGATTTCTTGGTTAAGTTTTATGTTTAGGTCAACTTTTTCTCTTAAACTATCAAAGCTATTGCTTTGAAACTTGCAACACTTGTTCACCATCATAAGCTGACCCTGTACAGCAAGCAGCGTAACTCCATCCTGCTTTTTGCAATAATTATTGCCCCTTTTGGACTTAGAAAATCATTTTCTTGGTTGAGTATTATGTTTAAGTCAACTTTTCTCATAAACTATCAAAGCTATTGCTTTAAAACTTGCAACAGTTTTTCACCATCATAAGTGGACACTGTACATCAAGAAACATAACTCTATCCTTCTTTTTGCAAGAATGATGGCCCTTTTTAGTCTTAGAAAATCATGGGTAGGACAATATTTCTATTACACAAAAAAAATCAGATGAGCGTCAGCACCCGCAAGGCGGTGCTCTTGTTTCTCTTTGGGCTTCCCTTTGCCGTTCCTTGTTGATGGAGATGTTGGAAACATCTTTGTAGTTAGAGGCAAAAGTGTTTGCCGCTTGTTTACCTGTCAACAGTTCACCATTCTCTTCCAAAGTTATTGAGCCTCTTCCTGTTTCTTCATCGTTAGCTGTCTCGTCAATCTCCACAGCTTTTGTCCATCTCGCTCTAGGTTAAGCAAGGCTGTTTTGTTTCTCCAGCTCTTCCTTTGTGCCTCCCTTTTGTGCCTGAGGAATTTGGCTTTCAAGCTCGCTGTAGAGAGAGGTAACTTTCTTGTGAGGGATTGTTTTCAGCTTCCTCCCTCTGTGTATAATAAACCTTGGGAATTATAAATCTCATGTAAACTGTGTGAATAGTGATTAAAGTTTAGAAAAAATTAACAAGGGTCCTTTTAAATGTGACACGAGTCCGCTTGATTTTGTTCAGATAAATGTGAAAGACGATATTTCACTCTGCATGTATGAATTTCTTGTATGAATTACAGTGTCCATTGTAATCCAAATTAGAAGAACAAAAAGTTACCTTTGTCAATCAATGTTAGCACGATACGCCAATGATTTTGATCACTTGGATTTAAGATAATCATGAAATTTAATTATGGCTGTTGCAATAGGAGATAAATTTGACAATTAAAATCGACCACAGATGTGTTTTTCGGTGTATAAAGGGATGATACATTTGTGTTCTTTATAATTCCATATGTATGAACAAGTCAGCCTTTTTAACGGTTTTTAACGGTAGTGTGTTTTTGCATCTTGCTAGACATAATAGATTTTTTATAACCATTCTGTTGGATATTTAATTTTTTTCAATGGCAGTTGTTGAAAGATGGAGAGATCTTTACAGGTAATGCAATGATTTAAAAAATTGTTTTATTTAAACATCATACTCTGTATTAAATTTTGATAGGCTTGTTCAGAGTATATTTATATAACCGAAAGGACAACCCACTTCTCCCAAAACCATCTCTGTATTTTATAATAATTGAAAGTGAACATGATTTTCTAGACAATGTAAAATCTTCCTATATTAATAGTTTAAAGTGTCTGGCTACGGAGTAGATAATCTTTATTGTTAAATCATTTCTCTTGTATATTCTGACCATCTGGTAATGTTGGACATAATTATAGAAAATTGAAATAGCCTCTGAGGAGTTAATTCCACAGTGAACAAAACAAAAAAAATTACTAAGGCATAAAAAAAAAAATTCTTTGTTTCCGGTAACATGCTAAAAAAATTAGAGTAGGTTGGTCAAATTTTTTTTTTTGGATTTTTTTTTTTAAGGGAGACTTCAGAAATTATTTTTTTGTCAAAAAATTAGTACAAATAAGGCTGGAGGGTTATGCCTTTAGAGCATTAAATTTAGTAAGTTGATTTCTAACATCACTCAGACCATATGTATTTTAGCATAAATGTGCAGTTTTGCAACTTTTTGTTAAAAAGTTGAAAAAAATATTCTCTAAGGCCATAAAAACATTTAGGGTCAGGCCAGAAATTTAGGGTAGGTTGGGATAGGGAAACAAAGAATTTGTTTTTTACACTCAAGGGTCTAAACGCAGACTGGGCTAATAACAGAGATTTCTGGCTCCTACTAATCCCCAATGATAACAAGATTCCCACCTACTCTATTTCATGATAACCGATGAAATAACAATTCATGATACTTGCACATTACCTGACAAGTAAATATTAGTATTTCTTTCATCTTAAATATTCTATGATTATATGGCAACATAGCTCAGTCGGGTAAAACGCAGATAACAATTGAATATAAGCAAGTCATTTTGTGGGTTCGAATCCTCATGAGGGTTTTTTTTTTTAATTATCATTTTTTTTATTCGTTTTTGTTTTTGTTTTTTTCTCTGATGGTTTGTGTTTGCATGTATGTCTTTATATAACACAACAGTATGTTTATTATTTGTATGGCTTAAATGCATGCATTTAATTAATCAATATCATCTTTGATATAATGCTAGACTTTTCTGATCTGCCATATTGGCTTAAGATACTTTTCTGTTGTGTTGTCACAGAGTTCGTGAAAGAATCTAAATATTTTTGCGAAAGTGAAATAAAAATTTAATGTCGATGCTGAGTTTCGAACCCACACGGCAAAAGATCTGTGTTGAACATGGACTGTATGCTTTACCACTGAGCTAATTTGTAATTGGTACAAAAACTAGAAATATTTAGATTGTAACATGTAAATATCAAGTTATCATTGGGGCATAGTACACTATAATATAATTTTTATTTTGTGTATACATATAAATTGTTTCTAATCTTTTTTTCATTTACTTGAGAAAATTTTAAACCAAAATGGACCGGTCCATCATTCAGTTTGGGCAGTATTACATATTATTCACAAAGGGATGTTTACTGAAAATTAATAAATTGTTTATAACCTCTGTCTGTGTCTGACAGTTGGAACATGTTTTAAATAAACAATTTTGTGATGGTTTCTATCTTATCTCAGAGTAAGTTAGACATATCCCAATGTGAGGATATATATCCAGGGTCAAATAGTACTGAATTATGTGTGTGCTATTATAAATGTTTCAGGTCTGTTTCAGTTACAGTAAGTTTTCAGTTTAGAATTTGAAAGCATGTATCGTTTTTACACCCTTGTCTACCAAAGTAGTTTGATTGAAATCTCAGCTTATACATGTAGATTGTTCAACTGGTTTATAGTCTTTATTATCGTTATATTGATAATTAAGACAGAGATAAATTGTATATCATATTAGGTGAAAAAACAGTGTTTCATTCTCACTTAATGATTTTACACACAGTTGGAGGCATAAGGGCTAAGGTTCAATATTAACCAAATCAGTTTGAATACATACTTCATAATCATCTTTAGATGCAATTTTTTAATACATATTTATTTTAGGTTGGTTATGAAGCAAGTTCTACAAGTTATGTTAATTACTCTCAACACCTCATTCCTGCTGGAATCCTTCGCTATGAGAGAAGAGAAGCCAGTTTCACTTTTAATTTTGATGGAACAAACATTTTTAGTCGAGCAGTAAAACCCAATTAAATCATCAACATTAACAGTTTTAGGGGCATTGACTCTTAATAGAATAAATACTGTAAAAATATAAGAGGCAAGTCCCTGTGAGAAAATGCAGTTGTTTAGTTTTTACTTCATTTATAATACCATGAATTATATTGCAATACACAGTGAACAATTCATTTTATTGTATAATTATTCAAAATCATGTCATTTCTTTTGAAGGACTTTATGGCGAGTGAATATATTATAAAGATTGAAATAATAAAACATTTAACTTCACGGCTGGATAGAAATATGGAAAAGCCCGTAATGGGTTACAGTTTTGTTAAAATGTATTGAATTTTCAAATGCAATATCTGATAAAGCCGGTTACCGTCGGATATTTTAACATTGTCTTTTGTTAAAAGATCATATTTTCATAAATTTGAGTCAGGTTTTTGAAGGATTTAGAAAGAAAAGTTTGGAGCTAAGGGTTTGCTTGTGTTGTAGTAGTTAAACAGGTATTTAAGAGTTACTGTATTTAATTTGTTTTATATTGTAAGATCTTCTAGATTAACCAGGTGTCATTTGTATTAGGAGGTATCAAAGGTATTTTATGTTGCAAAAAACATCTAAAAATGCAACAATATACTTAATCAAGGTGTAAGGTATGCAGAATAGCTTTTTTTAAAAAAATGCTGATTAATATTTAGCTGTCATTTCATGAAACTTCACTGTTTGAAGTATTAATGTACAAGTTTTCAGTTTGCATCTGCCAGTACAAGTTTAATGTTGACAGACAGTTCATGTTGTTACTATTTTCAAACAGGTGCTGATTTTTTCTATGCATTCAAATGGATGTTTTTAATAAGCACTGTTGAACAGAATTTGCAGAGTGCTAAATAAATTTAAGGGAATGTGTTGAGAAGTGGTTTAAAGGAATAAGAACACTGATAAGGTACAACGTTGACTTTAATTAAGCTTTTACACTCATACAATGCATTCAACATGAAATGTGATGGTTTTTATGCCCCCACTTTTGGGATGTGGGGGGGGGTGGGATATAGATTTGCCCTTGTCCGTCTGTCCTTCTGTCCGTCCGTCCTTCCGAGAATGTTGTGTCGTGCCTAGCTCCAAAAGTATTTGACGTAGAGTCACAGAACTTTACAGGAATGTTGGTCAGCATGTGTAGTTGTGCACCTGGGGTTTCGCGTCTGGATTCATTCAGTCGTATAGGAGTTATGGCCCCTGACTTAGTAAAATTGGTTATTTTAATGTTGTGTCGTGCGTAGCTCCAAAAGTATTTGACCTAGCGTCACCAAAGTTTACAGGAATGTTGGTCAGCATGTGCAGTTGTGCACCTGGGGTTTCACGTCCGGATTCATTCAGTATTGTAGGAGTTATAGCACCTGACCTAGGAAAAAATGTCATTTCAATGTTTTGTCGTGCGTATTGTTTTCCCAAAGTTGATCTATGTCCTTTGTCATGTAGTGGGGGCATCTGTGTCCCATGGACACATTTCTAGTTCATGTTTATATTATAATATTCACAAGTTTTGCAGACCAAAATAGAAAGCAGGAGTTTATTGAGCAAATATATTGCATCTTTTCACAGAAACTGACCACCACCGTGAGGCTGGCATTTCATAAAGAACTATTCGGCCCCTTATTTTCTTTTTATTTATTTTTTATCAATTAATGATGAAACTTTCATTTAAAGTAGGTGCAATTAAAAAAAATGCCCTTTAATGGTACCTAAATCAGGCCTGAATTGGTTATTTTGTATTTGAAGCAGAGACCAATTGGAGTTAGGGACCTTTAACATTATAATTGAAAATGCTAAATCTGAAAGTGCTACAATGGCCCCTGTTGTAAAAAGTAATGTGATGTGGAATACGGTTTATCCTGTATTACATAATGCAATGTGGAATATACTTTGTACATTGTAATGTAATATGAAATATTCATTGTAAAGTGTAATGTAATATGGAATATTCATTGTAAAGTGTAATGCAATGTGGAATATACATTGTAAAGTATGATGTAATGTGGAATATTCATTGTAAAGTGTAATGTAATATGGAATATTCATTGTAAAGTGTAATGCAATGTGGAATATGATATTGGAATGTAAAAATTAGTGAAATATTGAATATGCTTAGTAGTAAAAAGTAATGTAATACACGATTTACATACTTAAAGTAGAATAAAAGTTGACTATTGTACAGTGTAATGTAATGTGGAATATTCATTGTAATGTAATAGAGTCTATGGAATACACATTTTAAAGCAGAATGTTTTTGTATATTTTCAGACTGGTGTTAGAGAAGCATCACCAGCACAACATGGCGACCCGGCACATTGCCGTGGAAACCTGGCTGGAGGCGCTAGGTTTGATGGAATATGTAACATGTTTCACACAGTATAACGGAGTAGAGGTAAGCCTAGACCTGTCTCTGAATGATCTCACATTTTTGAAAAGATGCTAGGAAAGGAGTGAAGTAAATGTTTGTAGCTGCAGATATGCGACCAGAAATATCTTTTTGGCTATGTACTTTAAATAAAAGATATTTTTTTGTGGTCATTCTTATTGATAAAAAATCCTGAAAGATTGACTCTTTTCTGGACTTTCAACCAGTTCACAAGCCTTTGTAAGGGGATAGGGAGACAGTGATCACAGTCTGCTGCAGCAAGGGTTCGAACCTAAAACCTCAGGATTGGAAATCTGACACTGTGGCACTGTGCTTTAGTAACCTCTTTGTTAAAATACCCACAGAAACAAACAAAAACAGCAATAATAAGCTAGAATAATATGTTGAATATAGGTGCAACCAGATTTGGGATCCCTGCAGAGTTACTGAAGTTTGTTGTGATATATTGCAGTTATTTATTTTCCTGACATATGTATGAGGGGTGAATGGAGATGATTTAACTGAAATATAATCTGATGAACATCCTCTGCATGATTAATTAAGTTAATAGAAACATTTTACCTGTGCATAAAATAAAAAGATTGTTTTATACTAGTGAGAGGTAAAGGTCCATGTATAAGGAAGAAGGAAGCATGATCAACAATATATTTCTAACATCTGCAGTGCAGCTGGTTGCAACAAAAATCTGCCGAAAAACAAAAACAATCTAGCTTACTTGAATCACCTTTCTTCAGAAAAAAATATAAATCTTAATTTATATGAAACATATTTACCTGTGAAGACTTTCAGTGGAGGATTTTTGGTGTAAGTAATTACAAGATGCATTAAACTGAGTTTTTCCAGTTGGTGGGGAAGTGGTAGGGGTTAAATTTATTTTAGAGATTTTTATTTTGTTTTAGGAAACAACTTACACACTGATATCATTATGGTTTGTGGAGCAGCGTATGTCAGTTACTGTAAAATCTTTTAATTTCATGGGCATGAAATTTCTTAGTTTTAGTCAAAAACAATTTCGTAGAGATATGAATTTGTGGATTTCACTGTTGGTCAGAACATATTAAAATGAATGGGAATTTTACTTGTTTATTGGGATTAAATTTCGTGGATTGACTCAACCACGAAATCCAAGAAAAATAGTCCCTCACGAATATTAATGATTTCACAGTATATAATTATGCTTTTCTTTTAATGTAAATTTTGATCTGTGTACACTTTGTTACATAATTTTGACATTTGATTGACGTATTTAATGATTTTTCAGATGTATCATAATGATATCCTTATGTTTTAAAACTTATTGTTCTATACCTATTTTATTTATCTAATCATGAACATGTATTTGCAACACGTGACTGTACAATATATTACGGTATTGGACGCATGTGAGTTCAAAAAAACCTGTATTTTTCCGTATTTGGATGGTTCAACAGCCCCATGTTAAACATATGATAAAGTCCGAAACGCATGAAAATGTTTCAAATGTAAATCGGGTGAAGTAGGTGCTCTATGTACAGAGTTTGATAAGGCAGAAATACATTGAATATTCAGTGAATCATTTTTAATTTAAACTAAAGAATAAAAAGGTTATTCAACATTGTACTGTAAAATATGAGACATATGAGCCGCGCCATGAGAAAACCAACATAGTGGCTTTGCGACCAATCATGGATCCAGACCAGCCTGCGCATCCGCGCAGTCTGGTCAGGATCCATGCTGTTCGCTAACAGTTTCTCCAATTCCAATAGGCTTTAAAAGCGAACAGCATCTATCCTGACCAGACTGTGCGGATGCGCAGGCTGGTCTGGATCCATGCTGGTCACAAACCCACTATGTTGGTTTTCCCATGGCACGGCTCATATTTTGACTCGTTCTGTGTTGTACCTAACTATGTTAAATAACCTAATATTATACAATACTGTGAAATAATATTTTAATATAATTGTATGAAAATAAACGTTTAATCAAAGTTTCAGTTTCAGTTTCTCAATCAGCCAAAGAAATAATTTTCATCTAACATTAGTGTTAACTTCTTTTCTTTACAACAGAACCGTTTGTACAAGTTTAGTCGTAATTCTTATTTAGTCAACTGTTCAGTAGTACAAATTGTATTGTTTACAGAATCTGTTGTATATGTCCGAGGCGGAGATCAAGGAGCTCGGAGTGAAGAACGCCGCTCATCGTGCCAAGATAGTCTCCAGTCTCCGAATACTGAGGGAGAAATACGAGAGATCCACTTTACCTGGTACAGAATTTCTTACAACTAGTTTATAAAAGTTTTCTGCTTCAGGTAAAATATATCAGGTGTATCATAGAACCCAAATCAACACATTTATCAAATCTAATCCACATCTGAAATGTTTTCTATAAGCAGTAACTGTAGCTGAAATTCTTGGATGACAAGTACCATATGTGAAATTTAATTAAGTCTGCAACATTGTCAAGCAAAAGTTGAAATAGCTGCATGTAAAACAGAAAATCTGGTGAAAATAACGTAGACTTAGATATATAATTGTTTCTAATTAATTACAAAGCAGTTTATAGAATATTTAACATGGAAATAAGAAAATAAGATGATTTTCAATTAACTCCCTTTTTTAAATGCAAGAAGGACAACTATGATTCTTTTCTTATTAGTTTCAGTTGTCTCCCTTAATGCACATACCAACCTTGGTTGTCAATCAAGTGTTGGTCATTACTGACAGTTTAATGAGTGTCACCTGACCTGGTGATGGATTTTGACTAATCATTGACGTTAATTTATCTTGATTAGTAATAACTGTATGAGGGTTTGTCCTTGATGCCCAGAAATAAAGTATTTATATAGGTAAATAAACAGATGCAAAAAATGTGGAAATATGCATAAGAAAGAACTTCTGATCATATATGAGATTGCTGTTTATTGCTAGTAACTACAGGTGCTATTAATTTTTGAGCTAAAATTTTATGTCAGTTTCAATGAAAAAAATGTTTGTTGGATTATGTTCTTTCAGTGATAAATACATAAATGGAACTTAATGTAGCTTAAGTTTGAGGCTAAGAGAAATGCTTTGTGGTAAAACCGAGTATTTTGTATAACTAGGTTCTCTAGATTAGTCTTAGCTCAGTGTTGTTCAGGAAAATTAATGCTGGATGAATAAATGTACTGTACCACTTCACAGACCTAAACAGATTTCTTTGATCTGCATTATTTTATGTTGAAATGACACTGTGTATTTTGATTTCTGTTCAACTTGGCTTAAGAAAAATAAATTTTATTTTGTGGGAACGGCCTGCTTGTGTAACTTTTGGACTTGGTTTTAGTATAACATAACCCTAACCCTAACATGTGGAGAGGACTTTTTGTGCAGTTTGTGGATAGGATTTTGGCTTGTTAATTGTAGATGGGATTTGAGTTTGTTATTTGTGGATAGGACATTTTGTGGATTGGATTTTAGTTTATTTAAATTATTATTAATGTGGATAGGACATTTTGTGTACTTTGTGGATAGAATTTTAGTATGGACAGGGTTCGAATTTAAGCCCGCGTACTCA
Source organism: Mercenaria mercenaria (assembly GCF_021730395.1). Classification (NCBI taxonomy): domain Eukaryota; kingdom Metazoa; phylum Mollusca; class Bivalvia; order Venerida; family Veneridae; genus Mercenaria; species Mercenaria mercenaria. The sequence continues at coordinate 72,017,582 of NC_069375.1, forward strand.
AAAAAATGTAAGTTCATTTTGAAAAATATGAGTGACTTTTGCCCAGACTCATAAAATTTTGCAATTGCAAAATCTGAAGTAGAAATGTGTAAATTTTAATATGGTTTTTAAGTAATTAGCGGTTAGGGCTATTTGCATAACTTATGCCATTTTGTGTAATTTTCAGATGAATTTAATTTGTGAATCGATTTTTTATGTAATTTGTGGATAAAGTATTTAATGTAATTTATGGTTAGGGCATTTTGTTTGATGTCTGTATAGGGAATTTACTGTTACTTGAATTTGGCCTTTTGTGTATTTTGTCTCAACTATTTTACGTACTTTATTTATAAGGCTCTTTGTGTAATTTGTGGATTGTTCTTTTAAAATAATTATAAGGATATGGATTTTATGTTTTCTTTGTGTAATTTGTGGATATTAAAATTTAATAAAAGTCTGTTGGAAAATTGATGAGTTTATGTTAATATATTAAATGATAAGCGGAAGGCTAAGAATGTTGTATCATTGACAGGAAGTAACATCTTCACTGAGTGTTGTCAACAACTATTACTGTTTTCCACTTGACCTTTACTAGAGCACTTGTCTTACTTTTTGTTTGTGCAAGATAAAAGAAATGGTGGATTTTTTGGATTTATTTGTAAAAATCAGATGTTGGTTATAACATAAAGTATGTGTTTTTTTTTTAAAAAATGCAGTATTTTTTTTTAGTCTGTTTTTGTGTTGATGCTACAATAGGTGTACTAAACTTGTGTGGTTGCTATGATAGGTTTAATAGACTTTTGTATTGTTGCTATGATAGATGTAATAGACTTTTATGTTGTTGCTATGATAGGTGTACTAGACTTTTGTGTTGTTGCTATGATAGGTGCACTAGACTTTTGTGTGGTTGCTATGATAGGTGCACTAGACTTTTGTGTGGTTGCTATGATAGGTGCACTAGACTTTTGTGTTGTTGCTATGATAGGTGCACTAGACTTTTGTGTTGTTGCTATGATAGGTGTACTAGACTTTTGTGTTGTTGCTATGATAGGTGTACTAGACTTTTGTGTTGTTGCTATGATAGGTTTACTAGACTTTTGTGTTGTTGCTATGATAGGTGTACTAGACTTTTGTGTTGTTGCTATGATAGGTTTACTAGACTTTTATGTGGATGCTATGATAGGTGTAATAGACTTTTGTGTTGTTGCTATGATAGGTGTACTAGACTTTTATGTGGATGCTATGATAGGTGAAATAGACTTTTATGTTGTTGCTATGATAGGTGTAATAGACTTTTGTGTTGTTGCTATGATAGGTTTACTAGACTTTTATGTGGATGCTATGATAGGTGTAATAGACTTTTGTGTTGTTGCTATGATAGGTGTACTAGACTTTTATGTGGATGCTATGATAGGTGTAATAGACTTTTGTGTTGTTGCTATGATAGGTGTACTAGACTTTTATGTGGATGCTATGATAGGTGTAATAGACTTTTGTGTTGTTGCTATGATAGGTTTACTAGACTTTTATGTGGATGCTATGTTAGGTGTAATAGACTTTTGTGTGGATGCTATGTTAGGTGTACTAGACTTTTTGTTGATGCTATGTTAGGTGTAACTAGACTTTTATGTGGATGCTAAACTAAGTCCATGAGAACTCTTGATGTTGTTGCTTTTTCATTTTGTACTTGATGTTTAAATGTATATTTCATTTTGTATCAATTAACTTTGGTTAGTTGTAAATTAGTTTACTGTCTCCTTTGTTGATCCAATGATTTAGTTGTGTTTGACTTTGTATGATTACCAACTAAAATCCATGATGATTACACTCCCCTTGATGTTGTTGCTCTTTTCACTTTTGTACTTTTGTTTAATTGTACTATTTTCACTTTTGTTTATCAATTAACTTTGGTTAGAATGTAAAATTATGTTAATATCACTGTCATCCTCATTGTTATCCACAGTGATCTTCTCAGTTGTGCTTTTTCTCTGTACTGATTCTTATGTAAGGGAAACGGAGAATATAAGCAGTTTCATATATTTGTTCAGATGTCATTTGAATTCTGGAAAGAAACAATATATCTTCTTAATAGTCTGTAAAACTGTTTAAGAATTGAAGTAATTATCTAATTTATTGTACTATTTCAGGTAAGAAGAACAGTCCACTACAACATGTACAAAGGAGCCAAAGTGTCACAGCACAGTAAGTGCATTATTTAAAGATGTCCAATGACTATCTTTCAATAAAATATTTTATTTTTAGATAATTATACTTCAAATGCTTAAAATTCTTATCAAATATATTTAACTTTACTAAATATATGAAATAAGTTAGCACCTAGAAGTACATTCTTAATTAAGTGTCATGCAGTAGCAGTTGATGTTTAGAAAAAACCAGTTAGTCTTTTTAGTGGTAGTACACATTTATACTGTGTTTATCTATACATGTGTACTGTGTGCACTATGTTAAACCTGATACATAGTACTGTTAATTACACATAAACTTCTTACATAAACTTTCTCGTTGTTCATGTTTTACATATGGAATTTGAATCTTATATACCTTTAGGAAATGAATTTGGGTTAAGTATGTGATGTTACATTTTCTGGTCCTTTGGGGTCATGGAGTCCATTCAATCAAACTGAGTCTGCTATTATTTGTTATGCCCCCGGCATCTACTGATGTGGGAGGCATATAGTGATTGTACTGTCCGTCCATCGGTCTGTTTGTTCGTCCGTCCGTACGAGGTTGATCAAATGGGACCGTTTTGTCTAGCATCGATACCCCTAACTAGAATGACTTGATACTAATGCAGATGTAACCTGTGACCATTCCTAATCTTCAGACATCACCTGACCTCAGTTTGACCTTGACCTCGTTTTGGACTTAGGTTGCTTTGTATCAACAAAGTTGCCACGGGGGGCATCAAGCGTTTATTGAATGCAGCTCCTTGTTTTTGGTCGATTTTATACTTCCAAGGGATCTTTTCACAGATTTTATTAGTAGTCTACATTATGGTATGGAATACTGTCAGAAACAACAAAGTGTCAGCTGTTGTGGTTGATGGAATAACAAATTCTCCATGTTGCATCACAATGTATGCTTCCTATAGTCTGTTGGCAACATGTGGTAAAATGCACTTACTTCATACGAGGACATGACATATGTATTAAACAAACATTCATTTGAGGGTTGTGATCGCTTGAAATATTTTCAGACGTTGAGAGAAAAATAAATCATTTTTTTAATCGTGTAAATTCAGCTTTTATTAGCTCAACTGTCACATAGTGACAAGGTGAGCTTTTGTGATCACCCTTCGTCCGTCGTCAGTCCGTCCGTCCGTCCGTCCGTGCATGTGTCAACAATTCCTTGTCTGCACGATAGTGGTTTCATTTATGATTTTATTTTAACCAAACTTGCACACAACTTTTATCACCATAAGATCACGGTTCCTTTCTTGAACTGGCCAGATCCCATTATGGGTTCCAGAGTTATGGCCCCTGAAAGGGCCAAAATTAGCTATTTTGACCTTGTCTGCACAATAGCAGCTTTATTTATGATTTGATTTTTACCAAACTGGCACACAACTTGTATCACCATAAGATCTTGGTTCCTTTCTTGAACTGGCCAGATTCCATTATGGGTTCCAGAGTTATGGCCCCTGAAAGAGCCAGAATTAGCTATTTTGACCTTGTTTGCTCAATAGCAGCTTCATGTATGATTTTATTTTAACCAAACTTGCACACAACTTGTATCACCATTAGATCTTGGTTCCTTTCTTGAACTGGCGAGATTCTGGGTTCCAGAGTGATGGCCCCTGAAAGGGCCAGAATTAGCTATTTTGACCTTGTCTGCACAATAGCAGCTTCATTTATGATTTGAATTTAATCAGACTTGCACAAAACTTGTGTCATCATAAAATCTCGGTTCTTTTCTTGAACCGGCCAGATCCCTTAATGGTTTCCAGAGTTATGTCCCCTGAAAGGGCCAAAATTAGCTATTTTGACCTTGTCTGCACAATAGCAGCTTCATGATTTGATTTTAACCAAACTTGCACACAACTTGTATCACCGCAAGATCTTGCTTACTTTCTTCAACTGGCCAGATTCCTTCATGGGTTCCAGAGTTATGGCCCCTTAAAGGTCCAAAATTGGCTATTTTGGCTTTTGCAGCCATATAGAGACTTCATTTATTGTTTTATTTGATACAAACTTCCAAAATGTCTTCAACAACAATAAATCTTGGATTCCATGACAAATCAGATCCAATCATAGGTTCCAGAGTTATTTTATATCTGATTACCTCCCCTGATTGTAATCAAAATGGATTTATATCAGTAAAAACCGAGACCATTTTTCTGTGGTACAACATTGATGGTACCTCTAATTTTTAGGTGTATTTTGACATATCTATACCTTATAAGATTTTTTTTTTCTTTTTGGTTAAATTTCTTCCCTTTGTTGTTCCTGTCCTTTGGACTTAGATATTTTTTCTGAGGACCTTCTTGTCCTCAAGTGCAATGATAACAGGTAAGCGATATAGGGCCATCATGGTCCTCTTGTTTATTGATATGTTACATTACTCATTGATTTCCTGCTTTGTTTCAGGTTATCCCCGAGCTGGTCTCCACCATCCTTACTGACCAGTCCAGACTACCAGCAGGTGAACGTGTCCCCGGAGAAACTACAGCATGATCTCATTGTTGAGCTGCAGGGAGATCCCGCAGACCTGAAGAGCAAGGCTTGGTATCACGGTAGCATCTCGCGGCAACGTGCCGAGAGACTTGTTTTCAAAAACGGAGATTTCTTGGTACGTGATTGTATCTCGCAGCCGGGAGATTTCGTATTGACTTGTTGTTGGAAGGGCGGACCATTACACTTTGTGATAAATTCCTCAGTTATTGATCAAGGACCTTACAAACTACCAAAGGTTACTTATCATTTTGAGGCAACTCATTTTAACAGTGTACAAGATTTAATTCAGTTCTATATGGATGAGTGTAAACAGATTACAGAAATTACTGGGGCTGTAATAACTACACCAATAGGGCGTAGTATGCCCCTTACTTACTACGACAGTAAATATGGAGCACTAGCAGCATTATCAAATGCCCAGGCAAATCATTACAGTGCCGTACACCATCCAAACCAGCCTCCGGCAATGCCAGCTGGACAAAATCATGTTTACCAGAGGAGCCCACTTGTCACTCCAGGGACAAGCCCAAGATCCAGTCCTCAAGGTACCCCTGGTGTCAGTCCCCATGGAACACCAGGCACCAGCCCACATGGGAGCCCCAAGTCTGACAGGAGACAAAGATTTGGGGAGCGGTCTGGTAGTCAACCGTTACTGTCTGTAAATGATATACCAGTCTATGTACCACCTGCCATGGATAGGTCAGACAGCTTACCTGTCATTACAGGTGTTTATAAACAAGTCACCCCTACACAAGAACCAGCAGAGGCCCTCCTACCTGGAGATAATGGAATATACAAAACAGTTACTCCAGTTACAACAGTCTATACCCCTCCCAGTCAGCCTAGAGCTCCACCAGTCTACATCCATCAAAGATCAGGAAGTGCGCCTGTTCTCACTCCAGGAGTTACAGTCACTCAGCATTTTGATTCTTTAGCTCCACCCAGGTCGTTGAACCCTGCCTCTTCTGACAGTGATTTATCAAAAGCCCCTCCTCCAAAACCAAGCAGAATTCCATCAGTAAAATACAAGAAGAAACCGCAGGTTCAGATAAGAAACGTAGCTCTGTACGAGGATGATTATAGAGATTATAGTGACTATAGTCAGGTGACCTCTGAACCCAGCTGGCTTAAGTCTGAAGCACCCAATCAGCAGACAGAAAAATTCAAACAGTCCAATCAAATGCATGGAGACAATATATATGATAATAATTTTAACCAATCAAAAAATGTTCCGCAAGAAAGAGATTTGAATCAGAATTTAGAAGTGAGAACTGACAGTAGGAAAATATCCGACACTCAGTTCAATATTTTAGACGGAGATATGCACTCTGATGTTCCGGCTTTCCCTCTAGAACTAAACTTAAATCGGGACCAAATTCGTACAAAACAACAAGACACTGTGGACTATTCTACTAGCGGCAGAAGACAAGGAATCCATTTGACACACATTCCAAGTCAGACACAAAATTCAAGTCACAAAAAAATTAAGATACCAAAAATAGAAACAGGACCTAGCTTTAATTTGAATTCTTACGTTTCTGTTATACTTCCAAATGAGAATAAATTATTAGAACCGTCAGCATTAATTAACATTCGAGAAAAACTGTTAAAGACAAATGCAAAGGAATTAGCTCTGTATTTAACAAAAGTGGATCTAGAGATGTTGAAAGTGTTGAATGAGGAAGATTTAGGGGTGAAGGTCACTTCTGGTTTAGAGTTGATAACTCTTCCACAGGGGAAACAACTTCGGCAAGATATATTGGAAAGGTAATTATACTTTTTGTGTTTATGGTTTATTATCTCGGCAAACTGATAATAAGCTGTGTAAATTAATTTATTAGTAAGACCTATAAAAGTTGCTCACTCTCCTAATGCTGTGTGATCTTCGCATGGTTTACTTAAGAAATAATATATCTCACTTTGTGATTTGTTGTTGAATAAAATCATTGTTTGGAGTTATATTGCAAAGTAATTGTATCACAAGGACGCAGACCGAGTGATATAACAGTACACGTGAACGACAAACAATGAATTAATTTAAGAGCAAATCACAAAATGAGATAGATTATTTCAATTTTTACACATTTCCAAGGATTTTTAAGTACATCCTTGACTACATCCATAAAATATTTGCCTCTTTTCTGTTGGTTTATTTTCCAGCGTGCCACTGCGCCGTTTGATGCTATGACGTAACAATTGTGATGTCAGAAAAGTAAATTGTTGTATCAATACATACAACATACAGCCTTCTTTGTTTAATAGGAAAATGAATCGGGTCGTGTTAGCATTGTTTTTATCACATGTTTGACATTGTATGAGTGAAATAAAACCGACACATAAATCTGGTATTATACTAGTGTGATAAAGCTTTGACATTAATGTTGTTTTAGGAACAGAGATGTTAGTCAAATTTATATGTCCTATAATAGTTACAGAAAGAAGAAATTCTGATGTTTCAGCTTATTAGAATATCCATCTCCATCTAAACATTTTTCTAATAGCTTTCAAAACAGTAACCCTTAAAACCATTTCACAGAATATTTCCAGCACTGCAATCACTGAACTATTCATATAAATTAAACCAGTGGTTGGAGATGAGGGTATACCCAATACTGATAAAAAATCTTTTTATTTGATTAGTGCTTCTATTTTCTCAAAAATGTTAATACAGTAAAACCTGCTTTAGTGTTCACCTCTATTAAGCAGCCAACATGTCTTAAGCAGTCAGTGTCTCATTTCCAAAAATGATCATTCAATCTATAAATAACCTATATTAAGCAGCCACCTGCTGTAAACAACCACTTTTTCCCACTCCTTGGCTGGCTGCTAAAGACAGGTTTTACTGTATTTTTAGCTCACCTGAGCACTTAGTGCTCAAGGTGAGCTTTTGTGATCGCCCTGTGTCCATCATCTGTCGTCCATCCTTCGGCCCATCCGTCCGTTGTCAACAATTTGACTGTTAACACTCTAGAGGTCACAATTTTGGCCTAAACCTTATGAAACTTGGTCAGAATGTTACCCTCTTTAAATCTTGGACGAGTTCAATATTGGGTCATCTGGGGTCAAAAACGAGGTCACCAGGTCAAATCAAAGGAAAAGCTTGTTAACACTCTAGAGGTCACAATTTGGGCCCAATCTTAATGAAACTTGGTCAGAATGTTACCCTCAATAAAATCTTTGACGAGTTTGATATTGGGTCATCTGGGGTCAAAAACTAGGTCACCAGGTCAAATCAAAGGAAAAGCTTGTTATCACTCGAGAGGCCACATTGATGACTGTATCTTCATGAAACTTATTCAGAATGTTTATCTTGATGATCTTTAGGTCAAGTTCGAATCGGGTTATGTAGGGTTAAAACCTAGGTCTGACACCAGGTCAAATCAAAGGAAAAGCTTGATAACACTCTAAAGGTCACAATTTGGGCCCAATCTTAATGAAACTTGGTCAGAATGTTACCCTCAATAAAATCTTGGACAAGTTTGATATTGGGTCATCTGAGATCAGAAACTAGGTCACCAGGTCAAATCAAAGAAAAAGCTTGATAGCTCTGTAGAAGTCACAATTTGGGCCCATTCTTAATGAAACTGGGTCAAAATGTTACGCTGAATAAAATCTTTGACGAGTTTGATATTGGTTCCTCTGGGATCAAAAACTAGGTCACCAGGTCAAATCAAAGGAAAAGCTTGTTAACACTGTAAGGGCACCATTTATACAAGATACAAGATACAAGAAGCTTTATTTTAAGTCGGGTAGTATAAACAAAGAAACATTAGCTAGAAAGCTATTTTCCATTAAAACAAAGTCATGCAACAACAAAACGAGAAAAACATAAAAACCTGTAAAAGAAAATATTTAGCACATAAAAACAATTAAGTTAAAGAGCACATTCAAAGAGAGATTATGCAGATAATTGAAACTTGGTCAGAATGTTAATTTAGATGATCTCAGGGTCCAGTTTGAATCTTGGTCATTTAGGATCAAAAACTAGGTCACCAGGTCAAAACAAAGGGAAAGCTGGTTAACACTGTAGAGGCCACATTTATGACCATATCTAAATGAAACTTGATCAGAATGTAATCTTGATGATATATAGGTCAAGTTCAGATCCTGGTCGGGTGGAGGCAAAAACTAGGTAACTAGGTCAAATCAAAAGAATAGTTTGTAAACACTCTAGAGGCCACATTTATGACTGTATCTTAATTAAACTTAGTCAGAATGTTAATCTTGATGATCTTTAGGTCAAGTTTAAATCTGGGTCATGTGGGGTCAGAAACTAGGTCACCAGGTGAAATCAAAGGAAAAGCTAGTTACCACTTTAGAGGCAACATTTATGAACATATCTTAATGAAACTTGGTCAGAATGTTAATCTTGATGATCTTTAGGTCAATAGATCAGATGAGCGATACAGGGCCTTCATGGCCCTCTTGTTCAGTTTAGTGGATGATTTAGTATGAAGTAAACATGCTATTTTCTTTCCTCTTACTAAAGATTTTAAAAGAAAAAAATATGTTTGCATTTAAGAATATACAGCCTAAAAGCATTTGTAATGGTGATGATATTAACCTGCCCCAAGGTCATTGATCGTGCCAGCATGTTGAGTCAGTGGATACAGATTGCTATGGAAACCAAAGGAACTCTGGGAAATCTATTTGGGTTTGAAAATGTCATGGAAGGATTGATGTCAGAACAGGTATGATATAGATATAAGGTTCTATCTACAATATGATTTGTAAAGATTACTACCGGTATACACTTACTTACTGGCTTACAGGCCAATAGTCGTAACTATTGCCTGAGGCCCAAAGGACCAGGGGCAGTAGTGATGATGATTGACTGCAAAGGGTTAAGTATTACATGACTTCAGAAATAGATTTTCTTCAAGTTTTGACTTTAGTCCAGCAAAATGGAGTTTGTAACTGTAGACCAGTTAATAGCACAAACAATTGATCCACAAGTCATATTGGTTATATGATAAAATTTATAAGTTGGCATCTCTTATGAATTAGGCTTGACAAAATTTACTCAAGGCAAAAACAAGGTGACGGATAAAGCTACTGTTATAATAACAGTATTTTATCATTTTCAGTTATATTTAAACGAGATGCTTACATTCATTATCTTACAGTGATTCTAGTTAAAAAGCTACAGATGTGCAAGTATACCCAGTTTATGGATTAAGACTTCCATAAAAAACGTTGATATCAGTTTGTGTTAAAATGAATTAGACAGTAAACTGATCCTTATTTTGAATGCCTGAAAGACCTAGTATGGTTTTCAGATACTTGAAGGGATTTTTTTTTTCTGTGGAATTTGTCATACTCTGTGAAAATAGCTTGTCTTAGTAGATCCACTGGTGTCTGCTTCCAGCATGTAAAATATTTAAATATGTATTATTTATGCTGTGTTTTCAGATTCAGAGATTACGAGATACTTGGATGGTGTTGAGGCAGAGTCATACAGGTAGTGCCTTCTTGTTTGATACCAAGCTGAAATCTGCCTTCCGTACACTGCATGATGGGAGTGGTTCACTTCCTGTACAGGATATCTGTATACCTGGTATCAATCCCATAGTGCAATTGCTTGAGCGGACATTAGATGATGAGAGTTACTTCCCTTGGGAGAGCTCAGACATTAACAATGGTCTTGACACTATGTTGATTCATTTAGATCTAGCTAGAGTTGTGACTGCGCAATGTGGGGTTTACAGAGTAACAGGAAATGCTTTAACTAAAGATTTAGAACAGGACCAGGAAAAAATGGAAGTGTTTCAGACAGAATTTCATCTCCGATTTTTGTGGGGATTCAAGGGAGCTGGAGTGGCAAGAAGCGAAAGACACAATAAATTTAACATGTTGTTAACAGCTTATTCTGAGAAAATTGAGAAAGAAGGTGATGATGGTACAGCAGTTTGAATACTGCTTCACTGTTGACGTTGATACCAAATGTGCCAAAATTATTGTTTACTATTTTGCAATCCTGTATTTTGCTTTTTACCGTATATTCTCTTACAAATTCCCCCAGGGGCATAGCTTTTTGCAGTAGGGGGCATTTATTAAGGCCATAGAAATGGGATGTTTTTAACATGTTTAAGCCAATATAAGCAGTAAATGCAACCTATGATCAAGGATTTTTACAGCTATAGCACAACCGTACTGAAGGTTTTGTTCTGACCTAAATCAGTATATATATATTTGGAAAAAGAGGTGGTGTTCTTAATAGGGGAAGGACGTTAATTAGGGAAAATATGGTATTTTCCGTTTTCTTATGTTCTATGGATACATACCAATCAAGGGTCCAAGCTTTGAAAACTGGGAACCAGTCTCAGAACTCCATCATCTCATTGGTTGTTTCTTCATGGACAAATATGAAATCAACCAATGACAAGACTACATTTTTAGCTCGACTATACGAAATATATGGAGAGCTATCCTACTCGCCCCAATGTCAGGGTCTTTCTGTGTCCCCACCCAGGTTAAAGTTTTTTTTTACACTTTCTCCTTTTCACCTTATCTCTGTAATTACTTGATGGATTTGCTTCAAACTTTAAAATAGTTATTCTTCATCATCACCCACATCATCTGGCACAAGGGTCATAACTCTCACACCAATATTTCATTTTTACTTAGAATTTCAGGTTAAAGTTTTGATGCACTTTCACTCTATCTCAGTTATTACTGAGGTAAATGGATTTGAATCAGAATGAAAGTAGTTGTTCTGCATCATCTCCCACATCATATGACGCAAGGTCAATAACTCTGGCATCAAATTTAATGAATTATCCCCCACTTTTAAATAGAATTTCAGGTTAAAGTTTTGATGCACTTTCACTCCATCACAGTTATTAGCTGGACTTTTTGAAGAAAAAGTAGAGCTATTGTACTCGCCGCGGTGTCGGTGTCGGCATCGCCGTCGCCGTTGGTTAAAGTTTTTGATAAAGTTAAATATCTCTGTTACTATCAAAGCTATTGACTTGAAACTTAAAGTAGTTATTAACTATCAAAGTCTACACCAGAAGAAACAATTCCCATAACTCTGATTTGAAATTTAACAGAATTATGCGCCTTTTTAACTTAGAATTTTTTGTTAAAATTTTTTATAAAGTCAAATATCTCTGTTACTATTAAAGCTTTTGACTTGAAACTCAAAATAGTTATTTACTATCAAAGTCTACACCAGGAGACACAATCCCCATAACTCTGTTTGAATTTTGACAGAGTTATGTCCCTTTTTAACTTGGAATTTTTTTTACTGGCAAAGCTCTAATTCAGAGTCAAGCACTGAGAAAAGTCGACCGCGCTGTCTTACGGACAGCTCTTGTTAATAAATGGATTTGATTCAAGCTTAAAATGGTTGTTCCACCTTATCGCCCACACCATATGACACAAGGTGCATAATTTTTCATGAATTATGCCCCATTTTACCTAGAATTTAACGTTAAGTTTGATGCATTTTCGCTACATCTTAGTTATTACTAAATGGATTTGATTCAAACTTGAAGTAGTTGTTTCACATCATCACCCACATTATATGACCCAAGGTGATAACTCTTGCACCAATATTTTGTGAATTATGCCCCTTTTATTCATTAAACACAGCCCCAGCTTCCTCATATATGCCCAGTTTCACTATCCAGCATCAAAATAGTCAAGCATGCTGTCTCCTGTGACAGCTCTTGTTATACTGGTATCCTGATAATCCGGACACTTGTGACCAAAAATACTTGAATCTCATAGGATTGTTTTTTATGTAAATGTTTTTTGTCTGCAGTTGTGCATTGTTAATAGCATAATGATATTTAATGTCTTTATTTTACTCAAGATATCAGCTTCCAAACATTCCAGATAGAAAATTAAATATTGCATTCTTATTTACTGGTAATATTTATATTCACATGAAACTCCTGTGTTTTAAAGTAAGTTCTTATGTTTAAATTTGTTATTAACTATATCTGTGGAACCAGAATTCTATGACTTAAGGCTTTTTTTACTGAAGTTTGAAAGGTTGGTGTGTGTGTGTATAATCATGTTCGGGTTTAAGGTATAGGTCCATGTTTCGAACGTCATCAAATCATAGAAAGAAAGCATTGTTTTACTTGAAAATTTAACAGCATATAAAATATTTATATTATTCTACAAAACCATTGTCAGTTAACTGCTATATTTATTGAATTCCGGAAAGGAACTGCATGAAGGGGCCACACTTCTGGACAGTTCAGTGGCTTTAAAAACTCACCATTTTTAAAAGCTGTTACATGTCTTCGTTTTGATGCATTTGCAACATCATGCGAGTGTTTAAACTTTACATAACTAGGTAAACATCGTTTTGACAATTGTTTACATTTATTTCTTTACAAATTGCATTCTTATTTAAAGGGGGACAATTCATTAAGAATATTTTAAGTATCCAACTCTGTGGGACAGAACAGTAAAACATATATTGGTCAGATAAGTTGTGTGTCAAGATGCTGTTCATTTACTAAAAAAATCTGTTGTTTTGTGATATACTGCTAAACCTTAACTCTTTTTCAACAAATTTTCAGTTCACTTACACTAACTTAGTAAGTGCTCATTTCTAGAAGTTCTTAAATGTCCAAGTTTATGTCTGTTACTTGACAGTACTAATTACACTATTTTTATTTCTTTTATGATATCCACAGTTATGGCCCTTTTCACTAACAAGCATCAAAAATAGTTAAATGAGTTGTCACATTTTACAATACCTATATGTTAAATGCTAATAATTCTTGCATCTGTAAAACTAACATTAAATGCCATGTTTCTAAAACTTTTTTTTTCTTTTTGGTGGGGTGTGGGGGGGGGATGCCAGGCACAACCTGTATGAATTCAAAGCATAAACCTTGTATACATTCATACATGATGTGCCTGGCAACCAAAAAATTAAAAAAAAAACCCAACAAATACTGGATTACTTTTGTACGAAGGAACCGACCATGTACTTTCATTTATGATTTTGTGGTGCAAACATTTTCTTGTTTTTTTTTAGTAGCCAGTCTACTGGACTTAATGAAATTTTTAGCTTGTGTTTAACAGGATCTGTTTACTAACAAATACTTGTGTTTGTTTAGGAACTTAAGTATGAATTAAATGGTATTTTTGTGTGTTTGGATGGGTATATTTTCTTACATTGTAATTCCCTCCCAATATTTTTGTTAAAGGTCCAATACTAAGGAAAGTGAACATCTTAATTTCTTTTAAAAGCACAGAAACTATTTCATTTTATTGGAAAATGAAAGTTGGTATGTAGAAATTAGAAATAAATCGCAGTATATGTACAATTATTTTTCTATGAAGTATGAAGAAAGTTAAGAAGACCTGGGGGGTCATTCTGTCGATTCATTGAAATTTCAACATAATACACATACATTTCTTTGAGTTCCAAAGACCTTCTGTAAATTTTGACCTTCCAATCTTCATTATTTAGTGTCTTGCAGAAGTCTATGCACTGGCTATGAAAAAAATTGCCAACTCACTTTCTCTTAGTAATGGACCTTTAAGAATGTCTTTTAATTCAGTAAACTATAACATTGTCGTGTCAATTCTGTTTTGATCTTAAGTGCCAGAAGTTTTAGCTTTCAAAAGTATTTTGTCTGATTTTCAAAGTTTTCTTCATGAGTTTTCTCCAAGCGATGCAACTCCATTTCATGTTTTTATTGTGAATGACATCAGATTTCAAGTGGATGTAAATACTAGAGTACATGTATTAAAGTTTATTTGCTATTTCTGCAATATATTGAGCATAATGTCTTTGTGAGGAGCTGCAATATAAACTGTCATATTTATTTCAGTGTTTGTATTTCTGTAACATAAAGGTTATATTGCTTCTGCTTTCTAACCAATCAGGACTCCTTAGTGGTAGATCGTTAATGCGTAAAAAAAAATAAAAAAATGTTTGTTTCCGGTATCCCGACCTACCCTAAACTTTTGGCCCGAGCCTAAATGTTTTTGGTACGTTGGAGAATTTTTTTTTTTATCTTTTTAACAAAAAGTTGCAGAACTGCACTTTTTAGCTCGACTATTCGAAGAATAAGTAGAGCTATCCTACTCACCACGGTGTCGGCGTCTGCATTGGCGTCGGCGTCACACCCTGGTTAAGTTTTTCGTACCAGTCCACATTTTGACAAAGTCTTTTGAGATAAAGCTTTGAAACTTTCAACACTTGTTTACCATCACCATGTCCAGTTATAGGCAAGAGTACATAACTCTGTCAAGCATTTTGACTGAATTATGGCCCCTTTTGACTTAGAAATCTTGGTTAAGTTTTTCGTACCAGTTCATATTTTGACAAAGTCTTTTGAGATAAAGCTTTGAAACTTTCAACACTTGTTTACCATCACCATGTCCAGTTATAGGCAAGAGTACATAACTCTGTCAAGCATTTTGACTGAATTATGGCCCCTTTTGACTTAGAAATCTTGGTTAAGTTTTTCGTACCAGTTCATATTTTGACAAAGTCTTTTGAGATAAAGCTTTGAAACTTTCAACACTTGTTTACCATCACCATGTCCAGTTGTAGGCAAGAGTACATAACTCCATCAAGCATTTTGACTGAATTATGGCCCCTTTTTGACTTAGAAATCTTGGTTAAGTTTTTCGTACCAGTCCACATTTTGACAAAGTCTTTTGAGATAAAGCTTTGAAACTTTCAACACTTGTTTACCATCACAATATCCAGTTGTAGGCAAGAGTACATAACTCCATCAAGCATTTTGACTTAATTATGGCCCCTTTTGACTTAGAAATCTTGGTTAAGTTTTTCGTACCAGTTTATATTTTGTGTAAAGTGTTTGACATATGGCTTTGAAACTTTTATATCTTGTTCAGTATAATAGTCTCTATCAATAGGCAGGAGTACGTAACTCTCTCCTCTTTTTTGGCTGAATTATGGCCCTTTTTGAACTTGGAAACTGGTTCTGTTTTGTATATGTCCATGTTTTGTCAAGACTATTTGACATATGTCTTTTAAACTTTAAACACTTGTTTATCATTATGATTTCCATCTCTAGGCAAGAGTACATAACTCTGACAACTATTTTGACTGAATTATGGCCCTTTTTGGACTTTCAAATTTGTTCAGTTTTTCTTACAAGTCAGCGTTTTGTCAAAACTATTTGAACTGTGGCTTTGAAACTTTTAACACTAGTTTATCAACATGATTTCCATCTGTAGGCAAGAGTACATAACTCTGTCAACTATTTTGACTGAATTATGGCCCCTTTTGGACTTGGAGATAAGTTAAATTTTTCATATAAGTCCATGTTTTGCCTAACATATAACTTAACATATTTGCCATCATGGTCACACATTGCCATTTAGTGCAAGACTAATCGAAATCCACAAATACAGGAACATTTTTTGTTTAATCCATTTTTTTTAGTCTGAAAATCTATGGAAATATTTTGACCCCATTCTTCAATCAATTCTTCGAATAGTCGAGCGCGCTGTCATCCGACAGCTCTTGTTATGCTTTAAACATGGTCAGTGATGTTAGAAATCAACTTTCTGATGCTCTAAAGGCATAACAGCCTTATTTGTATTAATTTTTTGACACAAAAATAATTTCCAAAAAGTCTCCCTTAAAAAAAAAAATCAAAAAAACAAAAATTCTGACCTGCCTACCCTAATTTTTTTGAGCATGTTACCGGAAACAAAGAATTTTTTTTAGGCCTAAAACGTTTTATTGATAAATTAAGTCTGCTTCAGTATAAAACAAAAGTCTGAGTGGTCACAGTTGAACCTGTCTCAGCAGCAGTCTGTATTACGCAGCCACCTGGCTTATGCTGCCAGTCAGTTCTCTTCCACAGTTAACTTTTTTGTCCATTTTTAAATTCTTTTATGCAGCCACCTGGCTTGTAAGCAGCCAGTTAATTGACTTTCACAGTAAACTTTTTGTTCAAATTTTGATTTCTTTTAAGCAGCCAGTCGGCCAGTTTTTTGTTCAAATTTCAACTTAGTTTAAGCAGCCACCTGGATTTTATAAGCAGCCAGACAATTGTCTTCCACAATAAACTTTTTGTTCAAATTTCAACTTCGTTTAAGCAGCCAGTCGGCCAATTTCACAAATTAACTTTTTGTTTCAGTTTCATACAGCTATCTCCATTAAGCAGATTGGCCTTCCTTGACTTCATGTTTCATACATTTTGACTGTATATCTGTTGGATCTTGCCTAACTTATCCAAGAAGGAAAAACTTGAGAAATTTATGATGTATAACGTCGATTGGCGACAGTCCAAAATATTTATCTTGCCCAATATTGAGTAATAACTACAAAAAGTGCAGATTACGTCTGGCGTGTAGTTTCTTATGCCTATCAAAGAGCTATGTAGTAAACGTGTATTAGGGTTTTTGTGAAATTTGTGATTATTTTGATATAAAGTTTAGGTACCACAATTCCTTTTTGTTGGCACTTCACATTGTTTTAATTATCTTACCACACAATGCAGGGAGCTACAGTCGGCCTTTCTTATTTATAAATGTATTTCCAGCTATGATGGTGGAGGAAGACCCCCAGTTGCATCTTCCAACCTTCTGTAATCCAGCTTGATGACTTTCTACATAAAGAATTCTATGCCCACAGTGAGGCTGTATGCCCACAGTGAGACTGTATGCCCACAGTGAGACTGTATGCCCACAGTGAGGCTGTATGCCCACAGTGAGGCTGTATCCCCACAGTGAGGCTGTATGCCCACAGTGAGGCTGTATGCCCACAGTGAGGCTGTATGCCCACAGTGAGACTGTATGCCCACAGTGAGGCTGTATCCCCACAGTGAGACTGTATCCCCACAGTGAGACTGTATCCCCACAGTGAGGCTGTATCCCCACAGTGAGACTGTATCCCCACAGTGAGGCTGTATGCCCACAGTGAGACTGTATCCCCACAGTGAGGCTGTATCCCCACAGTGAGGCTGTATCCCCACAGTGAGACTGTATCCCCACAGTGAGGCTGTATCCCCACAGTGAGACTGTATCCCCACAGTGAGGCTGTATCCCCACAGTGAGGCTGTATGCCCACAGTGAGACTGTATCCCCACAGTGAGGCTGTAAGCCAAAGAGGTGTGGAGCAAGTGATTTAAAGTCAGTGACCATAACCACTCAGCCACGGTGGCCCAAGACTGATTATAGAGCAATGTTGTTACGTCGAATAAAAGGCTTTAAAAGAATAAAATATTACTGGTGTGGTTATTGTTAAAATATCTTAGTATTTGAAGACAAGACTCGTCTTTATCATTAGGTCCAAAAGAAAGGTCATTTAGACTTGATCTTACAGCAGAAAGGGACCACAGTTTAATTTTTCTAAGTGGAGTGATTTGCTACACAAGAGATTCACTGGAAATGTAAAAGTTTAACACTAGGAATAACAGACATGTGAATTTTTTTTCACAAGGAAAGTTTAATTGCAATTATTACTGAAAAATTTGAGAATGATTTGATATTGCATGAATCGTCTTATTTTACAATACATGTTACTGCTGTTATAAAGAAAGTAAAAGATATTAATCCACTAGCACTTGTTGTTTTGTGATTTTACATACAGTTCCAGTGCAGGTAATTCTAGGCTGCATGGTCGGTTTGATGGAAGAACTCCATGTGTCCCATAGAGTATAGTCTATTTAATAATGCAACTGTTTTCCTACTATCCATGTAATAGATCAGAAACTTGTCATACCAAGCCATACCAGCCATGTGTCTGGCCACTGATCCTCCGCCAAAGATTTATCTCATAAGTTCTCAAAACTGATACTGTTAATAAGGAACACTAATTCCATTATCTGTCCACATATTTTCTTCCTTAAGAATTCACAGCTCTTGTCGTCCAGTCACACAGTCAATAACAGACTGAACCCATGGAACTATTGGTCACTTGTCAGTAAAGTGGATAAAACTGCTTGCACTCAATAAATTACATCAAAACATAATGAACATGGAGTACCTTGCAAACTCCAATTTTATATTAAAAGGATTTTAAGGAGGAAAAGTTTTTGGAATTCCCTTTGATTTTTCGTTTAGTTCGACTATCCAAAGAACAGTAGAGCTATTGGACTCGCCCATGCGTCAGCGTCCAAATTTGGTTAAGTTTTTGTGTGTAAGCTGGTATCTCAGTAACCACTAATGGGAATGGATTGAAACTTCACACACTTATGACATGCAGTGCAAAGGTTCAGTAACTCTACTTTGCATTTTTAGCTAGACTATTTGGAGAATAGTCTAGCTATTCTACTCACCCTGGCGTCAGTGTTGGCGTCACCCCTTGGTTAAGTTTTTGCATGCAAGTACATACAGCTATCATTTAAAGGCATATAGCTTTGAAACTTATTTATTCTTTTTCTAGGTCAATTACCAACCTCACTGGGTCAAGTTCCATAACTCTAACCTGTATTTTGAGCAAATTATGCCCCCTTTTGGACTTAGAAAATTCTGGTTAAAGTTTTACATGCAAGTCACTATCTCCAAAACTAATGCAGATATTGAATTGAAACTTCACGTTTCTTTGGGGTTATAAAACTAGTTGATAGCACCAAGTCCCATAACTCTGACCTTCATTTTGGCCAAAAATTCTGGTTAAAGTTTTGCATGCAAGTACATACAGCTATTAATAAAAGGCATATAGATTTGAAACTTATTTTTTCTTTTTCTAGATCAATGACCTACCTCACTTGGTCAAGTCCCATAACTCTGACATGTTTTTTTGGCAAATTATGCCCCCTTTTGGACTTAGAAAATCCTGGTTGAAGTTTTACATGCAAGTTACTATCTCCAAAACTAATGCCGATATTGAATTGAAACTTCTCATGTGTCTTCGGGGTTATAAAACTAGTTGATAGAATCATGTCCCATAACTCTGACAAGTATTTTGAGCAAATTATGCCCTCTTTTGGACTTAAAAAATCCTGGTTAAAGTTTTGTTGCAAGTACATACAGCTATTACCAAAAAGCATATAGCTTTGAAACTTATTTATTCTTTTTCTAGATCAATTACCAACCTCACTGGTCAAGTTCCATAACTCTAATGTGTATTTTGAGCAAATTATGCCCCCTTTTGGACTTAGAAAATTCTGGTTAAAGTTTTACATGCAAGTTACTATCTCCAAAACTAATGCAGATATGGAATTGAAACTTCACGTTTCTTTGGGGTTATGAAACTAGTTGATAGCATCAAGTCCCATAACTCATAACTCTGATATGCATTTTGGTCAAATTATGTCCCCTTTCGAACATAGAACTCTTTTGATATTTAACATTTTGGGTAATAATTTCCTGCCTCTGTTACAATATTTCGAATAGTCGAGCTTGGCTGTCTTACGGACAGCTCTTGTTTCAAAATTATGCCCCTTTTACAACGTAGCAGTTTTTGGTTAAATTCTTATATGTAAGCTGGTATCTCAGTACCCACTAATGGGAATGGATTGAAACTTCACACACTTGTCCACTGTCATGAGCTGATAAGCAGGTTCCATAAGCCTGTTTCCCATTTTTACAAAATTATGCCCCATTTTCGACTTGTATTCATTCAATAGACAAGGCTGTTGAATAGTCGAGCATTGCTGTCCCACGACAGCAGCTCTCTTTTTCTAGGAATGTTAGGCAAATTGAAGCAAGAGGGCCATGATGACCCTATATTGCTCACCTGAGTTTAACTGCTTGCTTGAACTCGAGCTTCAAAAAGAAGCTGCGTTCAATAAACGCTTGATGCCCCCGGTGGCATCCTTGTCGATACAAAGCAACCTTAGTCCAAAACGAGGTCAAGTTCAAGGTCAAACTGAGGTCAGGGGATGTCTGAAGATGAGGAATGGTCAGAGGTTACATCTGCACTAGTATCAAGTCATTCTAGTAATGGGTATTGATGCTAGACGAAACGGTCCCATTTGGTTAACCAAGAAATGGCCCATATAAAGCAACCAAAGTCCAAAATGAGGTCAAGGTCAAGGTC
The DNA here is from genome assembly GCF_021730395.1 of Mercenaria mercenaria. NCBI lineage: Eukaryota > Metazoa > Mollusca > Bivalvia > Venerida > Veneridae > Mercenaria > Mercenaria mercenaria. The sequence goes on from NC_069375.1 coordinate 72,038,201, forward strand.
AAACTGAGGTCAGGTGATGTCTGAAGATGAGGAATGGTCACAGGTTACATCTGCATTAGTATCAAGTCATTCTAGTAAGGGGTATTGATGCTAGGCGAAACAGTCCCATTTGGTTAACCTCGTACAGACGGACAAACAGGACGATCACTATATGCCTCCCGCATCAGTAGATGCCGGGGGCATAAAAACAAAACAAGCTTCTTTTTACCTCAGGAGCATAATTTGAATAATCTTGGTAAAGGACCACTAGGCAATGCAACATACCAAATATCAAAAGCCTAGGCTCTTTCATCCCCGTGGCATAATTTGAACAAACTTCATGCAGGACCATTAGACAATGTCACAAGCCAAATATCGAGGCTCTATGCATTAGTTTTTGACAAGAGTTTTGTTTTTCCTTTCGGTTTCCATTGTAACCAGAGTTCTGTGTGGAATTCAATTCTTTGAACAATTTTGAAAGGGGACCATTCAAGGATCAATCCTGTAAAATTTCATCATAACTGAGCTGGTGGTTTATGAGATATTATTTAAAGGAAATTGTGGATGGACAGACAGCCGGACGCCAGACGGTGAGCGATCACAATAGCTCACCCTGAGCCTTTGGCTCAGGTGAGCTAAAAAGCTGGACAGCCTGCAAGCTGATCAAAGAAAGAACAGTAATGTTGGTACAAGATACTTTATTATTCACTAACATGGATTATTACAATGAATGACTCATACAAGGACATTAAAAAAGATGCTTTTACTGTGGAGACACCTTTCTGTGAATGTATTTCTAACCCTTACCATGCCACTCTTTCTATAATGAACTTGTCCATCTTTCATTCTGGACAGTACCATTGACTGTTTATAGGGGTGCATACCAAACAGATACTCACTGAATGGCCTACAGGGCAGGTCAGGGTCAGACTGCATGAATGTTCAGACTGATCATGATCTGCACTGGTCGCAAAAGCAGAATCCATCGTGTCCAGCATGGTAAGGGTTAAACTTACCAGAAATAATATACCAGTATACCAGCTGTCTAGCAAAACACTGTGCACCTCAGGGAAAGTATCTTTTTCTCAATTCACAGATTCATCAAACCAAGTCTCAACTAGAGTAAAGCCAAGAAATAAATATTTACATATTGCAACACTACTACATATTGTAATAAATAACAAAGTAATGCAGTCTTTTTCATTTTCTAACCTTAAGGCAAAGTCTTGGTTCAAATAACAAACTTTAAGGGTTTTTGAATTTTCCACCTAAAGTTGCATTTTTTTTTATCAACTTTTGTCATAATAATTGTTTACTTTTACGACATTTAATTTGGACAAATGCGGTCAAGTGACACCGTTGCATATGAATACAAAAAAACAACCTTTTTTCAAAAAAGCAATCTTTCAATTGAAATGATGAACAAAGTAAATTACCAGTAACCCGGTCGACGTCAATAAAATATTTAACAGGTAAAATGTGAAAAATATCACATTACATCAACTAGGAGATAGGTAAATTTTACGTCCAATGTTGCTGTCCTAGCCTAGATGCTGCTCACAAATACGTTCCATTATCTTTTCCAGTCAAAACTAGTGACCATTGGTGAAAACCTGAGCAACACCTCAGCGCTAATGTATGAAGAAGACTGTACTTTGGAAAATTTGACATTTACTATATGCTTGCCATTTCATTTTGATGTAACTTTTGAGCAAAATACCGGTGACAGGATTTCTTTCCTTTGACAAGTCAGGATCAAAGTTTGTCATTATATACAAGGTGTAAAAATTAAAAACTTGTATATAAAGAAGCAAAATAATTGAGGAAGAAAAAAACAAAACAAACACCAGAATGAAAATACTGTTTCAATATTAATCCAATGGTCCTAAAGCATATAAACAGTGAAATACCATTTTCAACAAACATCTTTGTTTCATGTTTCATGTAAATATTTTTAGGCCAACTTATTCTAATGTTTGGTTTCAGTTAATCTTTAAAAAAAAAATTGAAATTCTATCTAAATAAAGAAATGAAAGGCAAATCCTCAATCTCTGAAAGGGCCTTTGTTTAAAACTAGAACACTGTGATCAATGTGACAAATAAAAATATAATACATGCTTATAAAATAAATACAGCAGAGTAAATCACAGAAAAAATCTTTAATGTTACTGTCAAAACAATGGCAAGCTATTTTTCATGTTTTTTTTTTTAATGTGAGCATCATTTGAGTTTCCACATGAACATGTTTCAGGTTATAAGTTAATATTAGAACAAGAAGATTCAATAGTATCATAATTTTCTAGTTCCACAATTTTTAAACATTTGCAGAAGTTGACAATTTATATCATAAACCATTGGCTTAACAGAAAACTAGTCTACAATGTGTTTTTTCTTTTTGTATATTTGAATGACGTAGTCATTTTTAAAAAATCCCTGTGAAAGAATGTTTTTTTTTACATAGTATAAAATAAACAGAGCAATAGAATAGCTGCCGGACAGACAAACAAAAAATCTCAACAATACTAAATCTGAACAGATCATTCATTGACAATATATATTCCACATTTAAGTTTTCCATTTCATTTAATGCTTTTATCAACAGTTACATGTCATGAATTCAGAGAAAAAAAAACAAAGGAGGTAGAAAGAAATTGTATTTACATCACTTTGCAGTGAACTTGGCTACGGCTATTCTACGACTTGATGTCTCTGATTAGTGTATGAAAATCTTTATAGCTGATTCCGTGATCAATATTTCTTTATCGACGGACTAACAGTACCCTGAATCATTCAATAATTGTATTTCTGGTTGCTACTTTTCGATTTAAGTAATTACTGACAAATTTGCAATGTATATTTGACAAAATACTATGTACATGAAAGTTCTCTCTATGTTGTAACATACACTAGTGCGAGAATTACATTTTCTGATGCAATCTAATTACTTGCTGCAGTAAAGCAGTATCTTTTATAAGGGCACCGTGTGATTTTAGTGCACAAGAATTTATTACAGGTGTAGTAAAAATACATACATACATGATAAATGTGTATTTGTTCATATTTTCAATTACACGATAAAAATCTGAATATGTGTATTTTAAAAATAAATGCAATATAAATAATATTATAATACTAAAAAATTAATGAAATCCTTCCTAACCACTGACATTAAGTAAACTTAAACAATCAGGCTTCAAGTACTTTACACAATGCTGACCACTTGTGACCTCAATCTTCTTGCTCATTTAAAAGGAAACTGTCTAAAAACAAGTTTTCCAAATCTAGGAAGTATCAATCTATTTCACACCACTCTCTGTCAACAAAAAAGGTCGTAATCAGATAATCTTATCTCCATGGATACCAAAAGAAATTATAATAAATTTTGATTGTACAACACTTTCACGAAATTCAGAAAGAATATTATTATTATAAATACATGTATATGACACAATATCGAGTATTGAGTACAAAAAAAAGTCTTAAGAAATGTGTAAAAAATGATGACAAGTCTATTCTTTCCAACATTCTCCATTCTACACCAGTTGTTTTTCACATTGTAACACTGTCATATTTCATATTTTCCAATCTGTTTACTGTCGCCTCACTGTTGCTTTGATGTTCTGTAGAACAGAAGGACATTGTAGAATTAACAGACAGCATTACATAAAGCATGAATAATTCTAAAAATAAAGGAAAACTATTTTTAAATCACTAGTAATGTTTTTTTTATATTAACTGAATTTCTTCACACTCATTTTGTGTCTAACCAATACCAAAATGTTTTCTGTCAGTACAGAGCGTTCAACACATCTAACTGGAACCATGCAAAATTATTGTTAATTAAAAACCCGCAGAAATATCAATTAATAATTTTCATTTAATTGTAAGTGCATTAATGGAATAAAACAGTTTATATCAATATGGAACTATAGTGACATTTTTTAAATCTGCATTGGACATACGTTTATTTTATAACAGTATATATAACTCTTTAATTTCTTTACAAGGGGTCAATATTATATTCCTAATACATTCTCATTTTTAAATATTGTTCAGTTACAATGCATCCTCATTTTTTCCAAGTATGTGATGTAATTTGTGATACCATTTTCCCAGTTCCTTGTGTTACATACATTTATTAACAGAGATAGTTTCAATTTTACTTGAGCCAAAAAACATAATGTATGAAATTTCAGTAACACAAGTGTTAAAGCATACGTAACAAGAGATCACAGAGTGATCTTGGCGCCCACCAATGTGCCATTTTTGAGTGTTCCAAATTTCAAGACTTACTGACTAGCTCAAGGTCAAATTTCATTTCCGTACACAACACAAATCTATGCATGTGGTCCAAATTTGAAGCCTGTACCTTCAAAAATGTGAAAGTAGGTCACTAGGTCAATGTCAAGGTCAAAGTTTGTTTCGGTATACAAAACTATGCATGTGGTCCTAAATTTGAAGCCTGTAGCTACAGAAATGTGAAAGTAGGTCACTAGGTCAATCTTAAGGTCAAAGTTCCTTTCGGTACATAAAACTATGCAAGTGGTCCAAATTTGAAGGTTGAGTCTGAGAAATGTAAAAGTAGGTCACTAGGTCAAAATCCAGGTCAAATTTTACTTCGGAATACAAAACTATGCATGTGGTCAAAATTTGAAGCCTGTACCTTCAAAAATGTGAAAGTAGGTCACTAGGTCAATGTAAAGGTCAAAGTTTGTTTCAGTACACAAAACTATGCATGTGGTCCAAATTTGAAGGCTGTAGCTTGAGAAATGTAAAAGTAGGTCACTAGGTCAAAATCAAGGTAAAATTTTATTTCAGAATACAAAACTATGCAAGTGGTCCAAATTTGAAGCCTGTACCTTCAAAAATGTGAAAGTAGGTCACTAGGTCAATGTCAAGGTCAAAGTTTTTTTCGGTACACAAAACTACACCTAAGGCCAAAAGTTCTGCACGGGTTTTAGAAGTGTAATAACTTTTTCAAATTTTGACCAATTGTCCTAAAACCGGTTTTATTTTAATTTCTACACAAATCTACAAATTATAATTCTAAAAATTCAAGTAAGCGACAATGTCTCGGTTGAGGGGTCATGGTGAGCACGAATTTCACGTGCAATGTATAACGTGTAGATTCACAATGTAATTTTGAGTTTTTATGCTTATCTTGCTTTGACTAAACCTGACACGTCATTCGCAAGTGCATATCTTTAATTTATCTTGACATTAACGTCACAATGAAACTCTCAAATGAGGAACGTATGCGCGCTATAGGCCAGTTGCAAGGTGGGATCACTGCGGCGCAAGTTGCAAGACACTTTGGAGTTCACAAACATACCATTCGTCGACTAAGACAACGATACGGCGTTACCAGGAGAGTAAACGACCGTCGACGTACAGGACGTCCACGTGAAACTACACGTCAGCAGGACAGGTGGATAGTTTTAACTCATCTACGAAGACGTTTTGAAGTTCCTATTCATACTGCTAGGATCACACACGGCAGGAGCCGTCGTCATGTGAGCGCGCGTACGATTCGACGTCGTCTACGGGAAGTTGGAGTAGGTGCAAGACGTCCATATTGCGGCGCCCGTTTGACACCTAGGCACCGCCGGAATCGTAATGACTTTGCCACACGTCATCAAAGATGGCCATTACAACGTTGGCGTCACATCCTCTTTACCGACGAGTGCAAATTTCAGGTTGATTTCAACGACCGACGTCATCACGTTTACCGACGTCGTAATGAGAGATTCGCCGACGCCTGTGTCATGGAACGAGATCGTTTCGGTGGCCCAAGTACAATGGTATGGGCTGGATTTACGTACCATGGGAAAGCACGTTTGGTTTTCTTAGATAACGTTAACCCCGGAGCTAGACGACGTGGCCTAACAGCTCAGCGTTTCGTCGATGAAGTTTAACGTCCTGTTGTCGTCCCATACATGTGGCGGAATCCTGGACTCGTTCTACAACAAGATAATGCACCTTCCCATTCAGCGAGGTTGACAAGAAATTTCTTGGGTCAAAATAATCGACTTTATTGATCCATGGCCTGCCATGAGCTTGGACTTGAACCCAATAGAGCACGTCTGGGCGGACCTGAAGCTTAAACTCCGTGACAACAATCTCCATAATGCAGCGGAATTAAGGAATTTTCTCCAGCGTGAATGGGCTGCTTTGGATCAGCGATTCTTGCAGACACTTGTTTCTTCAATGAGAAGATGTACAGCCGTATGCAATGCAGGCGGTGGACATACCCGTTATTAGCAGGGATTAAGTTAAGATGTACTTGAAATTGAAGTGATAAACTGATTTTGGTGGTAGTGTTATCAAAAGTTGCATAAACTGTTTTTTTTATGGATAAATTTTGTTCAAATTTGGGACTATTGTGTGAAAATTAATTCATTTGGGTATCAAATTAAAATACAGGTAAAACGGATACGTTAATTTATTTTATTTTACTTTTTATGGACCGTGCAGAACTTATGGCCTTAAGTGTATGCATGTAGTCCAAATTTGAAGGCTGTAGCTTAAGAAATATGAAAGTAGGTCACTAGGTCAAAATCAATGTCAAATTTCATTTTGAAACACGAAACTATGCATATGGTCCAAATTTGATGCCTGTACCTTCAAAAATGTGAAAGTAGGTCACTAGGTCAAAATAAAGGTCAAAGTTTTTTCCAGTGCATAAAATTATGCACGTGGTCCAAATTTGAAGGCTGTAGCTACAGAAATGTGAAAGTAGGTCACTAGGTCAAAATCAAGGTCAACTCATGTCAAGGTTCATCTTGCCGCTCAAAAATATACATGTGGTCCAAGTTTGAATGTTGTAGTTACTGACAAGAACATTTTAAAAGCTTTTCCCTATATAAGTCTATATGAACCATGTGACCCCCGGGGCGGGGCCATATTTAACCCTAGGAGGATAATTTGAACAAACTTGGTAGAGAACCACTAGATGATGCTACATTACAAGTATCAAAGCCCTAGGCTTTGTGGTTTGGACAAGAAGATTTTCAAAGTTTTTCCCTATATAAGTCTATGTAAACCATATGACCCCCAGGGCGGGGCCATATTTGACCCTAGGGGTATAATTTGAACAATCTTAGTTGAAGACCACCAGATGATGTCACATACAAAATATCAAAGCCCTAGGCCCTGTGGTTTTGGACAAGAGGTTATTCAAAGTTTTTCCCTATATAAGTCTATATAAACCATGTGACACCCAGGGCGGGGCCATATTTGACCCCAGAGAAATAATTTGAATCATCTTGGTAGAGGACCACTAGATGATGCTTCATACCAAATATCAAAGCCCTAGGCTCTGTGGTTTTGGAAAAGAAGGTTTTCAAAGTTTTTCCCTATATAAATCTATATAAATTATAAAAATAAACAAAGGGCCATAACTCACTCATAAATTGTTGAACCAGTCTGATTTTCAGGGGGACACAACTAGGGTACCAATACATCATTCTGACAAAGTTTGGTCAAAATCCCCCCAGTAGTTTCTGAGGAGATGCGATAACGAGAAATTGTTAACGGACGGACGGACGGACGGACGGACGGACTGACGGACGGACGGAATGACGGACGGATGGACCACGGACGCAGAGTGATTTTAATAGCCCACCATCTGATGATGGTGGGCTAATGAAACAAGAGTGCCGCCAAATGGGGCAATATATGCTCAAACGGTTACATCACTGGATGGGTGCAAAATTTAAAGAATTTGACTGTTGAAGCCCAAAAGACAGGAACAACAAAGTCCACAAAAAAGTCTTTACCAGGCACAGGTATGTCAAAATACACCTAAAAATTGGAGGTACCATCCATGTTATACCACAGAAAAGTGGTCTCGGTTTTTCCCTACGGCCAATAATAAACAAGTTTGAAAAGTAAGCTATTTATAGTAACATAAAAGGGAAGTAATTCAAGTTTTTTTTATTATAAGTAAACAAGAAAGGGATATGCCAAATAAAAGCAAGAGGGCCAGGATGGCCCTAGGTCGCTCACCTAAGAAACACATCATAACAGTGTAAAACATGTTTGACCTAGTGATTTCATGGAAACACATATTCTGACCAATTTTCATTAAGACTGGACCAAAAAATTGGTCTCTTGCGATAAAACAAGCATTTTCTAAGATATGACCTAGTTTTTGACCCATGTTCAAACTCGACCTAGATTTTATCAAGGCAATCATTCTGACCAAAATTCATGAGGATCAATTGCAAAATACAGCCTCTATCACATACACAAGTTTTTTCTTTGATTTGACCAAGTGACCTAGTTTTTGACCTCAGATGACCCATATTCAAATTCGACCTAGATTTCATTAAGGCAATCATCCTGACCAAATTTCATAAAAATCAATTGAAAAAAACAGTCTCTATCGCATACACAAGATATTTCTTTAATTTGACCTAGTGACCTAGTTTTTGACCTCAGATAACCCATATTCAAACTCGACCTAGATTTCATCAAGGCAATCACTCTGACCAAATTTCATGAAGATCAATTGAAAACTACATCCTCTATTGCATACACAATGTTTTTCTTCGATCTGACCAAGTGACCTAGTTTTTGACCCCAGATGACCCATTTTCGAACTCTGCCTAGATTTTATCAAGGTAATCATTCTGGCTAAATTTCATGAAGATCAGTTGAAAAATACAGCCTCTATCGCATACACAAGGTTTTTCCTTGATTTGACCTAGTGACCTAGTTTTTGACCAAAGATGACCCATTTTCGAACTCGGCCTAGATATCATCAAGGTAATCATTCTGACCAAAATTCATGAAGATCAATTGAAAAATACAGCCTCTATCGCATACACAAGGTTTTTCTTTGATTTGACCTAGTGACCTAGTTTTTGACCCGAGATGACCCATTTTCAAACTCGGCCTAGATTTCATCAAGGCAATCATTCTGACCAACACTCATGAAGACCAATTGAAAAATACAGCCTCTATCGCATACACAAGCTTTTTCTTTGATTTGACCTAGTGACCTAGTTTTTGACCCAAGATGACCCATTTTCGAACTCGGCCTAGATTTCATCAAGGTTATCATTCTGACCAATATTCATGAAGATTAATTGAAAAATACAGCTTCTATCGCATACATAAGGTTTTTCTTTGATTTGACCTAGTGACCTAGTTTTTGACCCGAGATGACCCATTTTCGAACTCGGCCTAGATTTCATCAAGGTTATCATTCTGACCAATATTCATGAAGATCAGTTGAAAAATACAGCCTCTATCGCATACACAAGCTAAATGTTGACGGACAGACAGACGACAGACAGACGCCGGACATTAAGCGATCAGAAAAACTCACCTGAGCATTGCTCAGGTGAGCTAACAAGAGCACTGCAATGCAGAGCAATATTCACAAAGCAAAGTCAAATATGACCTTTGACCCTGAAGCGAGTCATCCGAAACGTGCGCTCTGCATGCTATCTCAGTGTGGTGAACATTTGTGCCAAGTTTTTTTTAAAATCCTTCAAGCAGTTCAAGAGTTACAGAGTGGACACAAAACAAACTGATATGACCTTTGACCCCTAAGTGTAACCTTGACCTTGAAACGAGACATCCAAAATATGCACTCTGCACGTTGTCTCTGTGTTGAACATTTGTGTTCAGTTTCTTGAAATCCTTCAAGGGGTTCAGAAGTTATTTACTGACATGAAATTGCTAACAGACAGACAGACGTCCCAACACTGGGGTATAACATAACACATCCCTTCGGGCATATAAAAATTATTAGACTTTCATTGAGAAATATGTGCTTGTCCTATGTCAGAATCATACTGTGCTCCTAAATTCCTGCAATATATCTGCTGCAAGACACGCGTTATTTCTTGGAACAAAATTTATAAATTTAATATCAGCTAACACATTCAGGCTTTCAAGTGTCTATAGCATAAAACAACATCTGTAAACAAATGCCTAACTATACACAAAATGCCTAACTGTATGCAGGATGCCTAACTGTAAACTGGCTGCCAAACTATAAACAGCCAACATCAGCAACAAAACCAAGTAAGAACAGTGTAAAGGAACACAAATGAAATGTTCCGTTTACCCTCGAAGCCTTTGCTGGACTGTTAGGCTGGACTGTTCGAGTTTTGTTTACATTCATCTACAGAAAAGGGAATGTATAGTTGAATTAAAGCAAGTTGTAAAATGTGCTTTGAAAGAAACATGGAACTCTGAAAGCTACTTGAAAGCCTGACAGTTAATAAATTATGAATTGTGAGACACTGTGAAAGTCTACAACACATGACAAAATATTTGCTTTTCTTTAAGAACTTAGAATTGATTCTACCAATGTTTAGGCAAGTCTCAATAAAACCAAGTACAAATTTCTCTCATCCATTTCAACATGTTTTTGTTTTCAGAAATGTATGTGTATACACTAAGTATCTACAGTTTTCTTACATTTTTTTTGGTTTAACAGCATACTGACACAATTTGCAGGTCACATGGAAACCATCACGCGAGGACAAACCCCTGACTAGAATTTCTAGTTACATTACTCTCCTTGTGTTTGAAGTCATGATGACAGGAAGTAGGGTAATACCAGTATGCCAACTTTTCAGCTTTTTTTATATTTGAGGAAGACACTAGGTACCTCTTCTCGTGTTACACGAGGCGTACCAGTAGAATTAAACTACAGAGTGAGACCTTCTTCATCATATGACAAACCCAGTACATAAAAGCCAAGCAGCATTTCAAAGTATGTTGAAAGAACCAACAAATGCAACCAGGTCAATCCTGACAATTTTTCTGTCACATCCTCACTTGAAAACACTGATATGTTAAGTTAATGTTTACTATACACTTTGTTTTGTTGGGTCTGACGTTGCACCAACACAATCATTGGTCATACGATGAATTCCAGCTTTGATGGTGAAGAAAGACCCCAGGTGCCCCTCCATGCATTATTTCATCACAAGCAGGCACCTGGGTAGAACTGCTGTGATAGATGGCTTCCTCACTATACACTTTGAAATCATTTACTGTGAAATCATTTAAATTCGCTGGCATGAAATTTCGCGCAAACATGAAGAAGGACTGTTTCGCGCGGGCTTAAATTCACGCATTTTCAATTTTAGAAAGGGAAAAATATAATAAAACAAGAGGGCCATGATGGCCCTATATCGCTCACCTGTTATCATTGCACTTGAGGACAAGAAGGTCCTCAGAAAAAATATCTAAGTCCAAAGGACAGTAACAACAAAGGGAAGAAATTTAACCAAAAAGAAAAAAAAAACTTACAAGGAACAGATATGTCAAAATACACCTAAAATTGGAGGTTCCATCCATATTGTACCACAGAAGAGTGGTCTCGGTTTTTCCCTATGGCCAATAATAAAAAAGTTACTAAAAATAAGCTATTTATAGTAACGTAAAAGGGAAGTAATTAGTCCTATAAGTACTTACTGATATAAATCCATTTTGATTACAATCGGGGGGGGTAATCAGATACAAAATAACTCTGGAACCTATGATTGGATCTGATTTGTCATGGAATCCAAGATTTATTGTTGTTGAAGATATTTTGGAAGTTTGTATCAAATAAAACCATAAATGAAGTCTCTATATGACTGCAAAAGCCAAAATAGCCAATTCTGGACCTTTAAGGGGCCATAACTCTGGAACCCATGGTGGAATCTGGCCAGTTCAAGGAAGGAAGCAAGATCTTGTGGTGATACAAGTTGTGTGCAAGTTTGGTTAAAATCAAGTCATAATTGAAGCTGCTATTGTGCAGACAAGGTCAAAATAGCTAATTTTGGCGCTTTCAGGGGCCATAACTCTGGAACCCATTATGGGATCTGGCCAGTTCAACATAAGAACCAAGACCTTATGGTGACACAAGTTTTGTGCAAGTTTGATTAAATTCAAATCATAAATGAAGCTGCTATTGTGCAGACAAGGTCAAAATAGCTAATTTTGGCCCTTTCAGGGGCCATCACTCTGGAACCCATAATGGAATCTCGCCAGTTCAAGAAAGGAACCAAGATCTTATGATGATACAAGTTGTGTGCAAGTTTGGTTAAAATAAAATCATAAATGAAGCTGCTATTGTGCAGACAAGGTCAAAATAGCTAATTTTGGCCCTTTCAGGGGCCATAACTCTGGAACATATAACGGAATCTGGCCAGTTCAAGAAAGGAACCAAGATCTTATGGTGATACAAGTTGTGTGCCAATTTGGTACCAATCAAGTCATAAATAAAGCTGCTATTGTGCAGACAAGGTCAAAATAGCTAATTTTGGCCCTTTCAGGGACCATAACTCTGGAACCCATAATGGGATCTAGACAGTTCAAGAAAGGAACCGAGATCTTATGGTGATACAAGCTGTGTGCAAGTTTGGTTAAAATAAAATCATAAACGAAACCACTATCTTGCAGACACGAAATTGTTGACGGACGGACGCACGGACGCACAAACGACAGACGAAGGGTGATCACAAAAGCTCACCTTGTCACTATGTGACAGGTGAGCTAAAAATGATAATAGCGTGGTCTTAAATTCGCGCATCGGTCCTAGCGCGAAAATTCGTCCTATGCAAATAAAAATGATTTTACAGTATTTCCACAAGGATGAAATTTCATTGTTTTAGCCAAACAGTTATTTGATAAGAATTTGAATGTACGGATTTCAAATTTCGAAGATAAAATGAATATAAATTTAATGTTCTCTGTTGTTTGGCCTTAAATTTCATGGACTGTGGCATCTATGAAATCAACAAAAATTAAGCCGCCACATACATTAATGATTTCTCATTATTCCTGTCTTACTTAAATGTCAGTGACTCACCTTCTGTATGTTAATGCCAGTGAGTTTCTCGACTACATTCGGCATCTTTTCCATGATGTCAAGGACCTCCCCTGTCAGTTTGGACACGCCCACATCACCCTTACCACTGGATACCATAGTAACCTTCTTTGTGTGTGACAGTGGTGCCGAGATCTCTGCAGCAACCTACCAAAGAAAACTTAGATAACAATTTATTATGATCAAATAATTATACATGTAGTTTTGCTTGTTTTCTATCAGACTTCCAACACTGCATTTTTCGGGAAGATAACTGTATAGAATGTCATCTATTTGGTCAAACTAAATCAATTTCTTAAGACTTAGAGAGGATCTCATTATTCGCATATATGCAGTTTTTAACAGAAATACCGGAGTGTAAAGTAAGTTCAACTTAGTTAAACAAGAGGATCATGATGGTCCTGAATCGCTCACCTGTCCCCACATGACCCAGTTTTGAACTGAGTATGATGTCGTTTTTTTCTATTATTTGACATAGTGACCTAGTATTTGAGCTCATGTGACCCAGTTCTGAACTTGACCTAGATATCGAGATAAAAATTCTGACCAAGTTTCATGAAGATCCATTGAAAAATATGGCCTCTAGAGAGGTCACAAGGTTTTTCTATTATCTGACCTAATGACCTAGTTTTTGAAGGCACTTGACCCAGTTTCAAACTTGACCTAGATACCATCAAGGTGAACATTCTCACCAATTTTCATGAAGATCTCATGAAAAGTACGGCCTCTAGAGAGGTCACAAGGTTTTTCTATTAATTGACCTAAGGACCTAGTTTTTAAAGGCACGTGACCCAGTTTCGAGCTTGACCTAGATATCATCAAGGAGAACATTCTGACCAATTTTCATGAAGATCTCATGAAAAGTATGGCCTCTAGAGAGGTCACAAGGTTTTTCTATTTTTAGACCTAATGACCTAATTTTTGACCACAGGTCATCAACTTTCGAACTTGACCAAGATATCATCAAGGTGAACATTCTGACTAATTTTCATGAAGATCCATTGAAAAATAAGGCCTCTAGAGAGGTCACATGGTTTTTCTATTTTTAGACCTAATGACCTAGTTTTTGACCGCATGTGACCCACTTTCAAACTTGACCTTGATATCATCAAAGTGAACATTCAGACTAACTTTCATGAAGATCCATGGAAAAATATGGCCTCTAGAGAGGTCACAAGGTTTTTCTATTTTTAGACCTAATGACCTAGTTTTGGACCGCACGTGACCCAGTTTCGAATTTGACCTAGATATCATCAAGGTGAACATTCTGACTAATTTTCATGAAGATCCATTGAAAAATATGGCCTCTAGAGAGGTCACAAAGTTTTTCTATTTTTAGACCTATTGACCTAGTTTTTGACCGCACATGACCCTCTTTCGAACATGGCCTAGATATCATCAAGATGAACATTCTGAGCAATTTTCATGAAGATCCATAGAAAAATATGGCTTCTAGGGAGGTCACAAGGTTTTTCTATTTTTAGACCTACTGACCTAGTTTTGGATAGCACGTGACCCAGTGTCGAACTTGACCTAGATATCATCAAGATGAACAATCAGACCAACTTTCATACAGATCCCATGAAAAATATGGCCTCTAGAGAGGTCACAAGGTTTTTCTATTATTTGACCTACTGACCTAGTTTTTGATGGCACGTGACCCAGTTTCGAACTTGACCTAGATACCAACAAGGTAAATATTCTGACCAACTTTCATGAAGATCCATTGAAAAATATGGCCTCTAGAGAGGTCACAAGGTTTTTCTATTTTTAGACCTACTGACCTAGTTTTTGACCGCAGTTGACCCAGTTTCGAACTTGACCTAGATATCATCAAGATGAACATTCTGACCAACTTTCACAAAGATCCCATGAAAAATGTGACCTCTAGAGTGGTCACAAGCAAAAGTTTACGCACGGACGGACGGACGGACGACGGACGCTGCGCGATCACAAAAGCTCACACTGTCACTTTGTGACATGTGAGCTAAAAAATACCCAGTTTTCTACACAATGCTTTCTTCTAGGAGGAACAAATTAACAAGTTTTTTTCTTTTTAACCATACAGTGATGCTGAATGGTGGCAGCATTTGAAAATCTCAGATTTTTTTTTTTTTTGATTTTTTTTTCAAAAATGGGACGAAACATACTTATCAGAGCAGGAAATGGGAGAGAATTTTTGTCCAAAAATGGCCTAATAAAAACTCTGCACTTGCTTCAATTATTTTTTTCTGCAGGAAAGTTTTGTATTTTAGAATTTTGGCAAATGCATCAAAACTGTAGTTCTAACATAATTAACAGATATTGTTAAAATTAACATTTAAAACATTTCCAAATAAATATGTTACTGTCCTATAGAATTTAATTTGCATCTTTGGTAGTTTTTATCTTAGCTGTGTCCTGGTTGTATGCTATAATATAATTCTTTTACCTTTGGTAATGTCTCCAGGATCATGTCTATCATAGCAGCATCCTGATAATCCTTCCAGGCATCTGCTTTCTTTGCCATCTGTTCTGCTTCGGCCTTCGCCTTGGCCTCGATTGCGAAAGCCTCGGCCTCTCCTCGCACACGTATAGACTCTGACTCTGCTTCAGCCTCCAGAATGACACGGTTTCTGCAAAATATCACACAAATTAGCACTTTCTGTCTGCCAAATATACTATTCAGTTAACAAAGTAACAAGAGAGCCATTACAGCCTACCAGAGGTTTATAGTATTGTCAGTCTCTCTAATTCTGCAGTAAATAGTCATAGAGTTTTGTTTAGTAGGATGAGTGATTGACTGTTCAACAATGAAAATTCACGCCCAAATAATAAAGAGTGACATTCCATTTTTAAAAATATTTACATTCTTTAATGACAGGTAAATTTTAATGTGCTTCTGTAAGTTCTCTTAACGAATCCTTGTTCAAACAGCCTTCCAGACAGTATAATTTATTCAGCATTCATGGTGTTGAAAAAAGGTAATCAGAAGTAAAATGTGATAAAATACATGTAAATGAAAAAAAGCATTTACCTGTCTGCTTCAGCGAGTTTCTCCATCTTGTATTTCTCTGCCTCAGCAGGTTTACGGACCTTGGCCTCAAGTTCACGCTCACGACGGATGATTTCTTGTTCTTGCAGTTGAATCTGCTGTGTTCTCTCAATGACCTTCACCTGCATTTCCTCATCCTTGATCATCTGACGTGTCTTGGCAGTCTGGAATGTTTTCAGTATATCGATAGAGCTACCACAATTGGAGATTAATATTCTAAATGGCACAAACCCATGTTTCGTTACACGGCATGCAGTTTTTAAAGGTGCGTTCAAAATATGATTTTCAACCCTTCAAACAACTGGTAACAACACAATAAATCTATTGATTTTTACAATTACATCATTTAGAAATTTAGAAAATAGCATGTTTTACGTACCTATCATTAGGCTACAACGTAATTTACCTGTATGTTACCAGGGAAGAACACATTTTGTGTATAATCAATTCAATGAATCATTTTACATGTATATCATCAAGAAATTACATATTTACCTGTATATTATTAGTAATAACACATTTTATCTGCATTTTATCAGATTATAATATATTTACATGTCTATCATTAGGTAATAAAACAGTTTTACCTGCATATTACTAGGTAATAACATATTTTAAATGAATACTATAAGGTATGAACATTTAACCTGCATGTAATCAGGTAATTATACAATTTACCTGACCATCATTAGATATTTTACCTGTATATGATTAGATATTTTACCTGTATATTGTTTATAATGACATACCTGTAGTTCAGCAGCAAGGTCACTCTGAGCTTTCTTGCCAAACACTTCCTGATCGTATGCAGCTTTCTTCAGATGGAAATCTCTCTCAGCATGAGCAATCTCAATATCATTGGCATACCTGGACGCCATTCTCTTCTCCTCTGCCTCACTTTCCTGTCAAATATATACAATACTGAAATAGTCGTCGATACAATTAAATGCTAAGACATGTAGCAGCACTCAAGAAAACAGAAAATCGAAAGACAGAGCTATAACGTAGGTGGTGAAGTTTAAAGTAGCTTTTCGTCCTGATAATCCAAAACGTACACAAAACAACGTATGCCTCAGTGATATTGTTTATTGTAACATCTCTGTCAAATCAGAAGATGAGAAGCAAAAATGAAAGCATAAAAAAGTTTTCATTTCTCCATTTAAATAGCTTTTAATGAATATAAAAAGTAAAAGCAGAATAAAATGGTGACAAAAAACCCTCACAGAACCTGTTTCTATTTCACAGAACCTGTATTTTCATATCATTTACAACACACACTCTGTATACAACATACTACTTTATCTCAAAACTGCTTTTTTACTTCCTTTGGCAGTAAGAAACATCGGCAGTTCAAATAAGTTAACCTTTTCAATAACAAAATTTAAACTACTGGTATAATTTCTATTCACAACCAATATATTTTACGTCACAATATCGTTAGGCATTACAAAAGCAAAATGGTTAAAGAAGTATGACTAATAAAACAAATACTTAAAACTAAGGAAAATAGTAAAGGACTATGCTAAACATTTAATTTGCTTGTGAAATAAAATATAATATAACTTATCAGAAAAAAAGTGCTTACAGAAAAATCTACATAAAATTGATATAATTATCAGTAAACCTGATTCTCTGTTAAAGTTTTTACTTGGTAACATCTAGTACAGTCCATAAAATAAACAAACGTGTTTGCAAACATGGACTGATCCAAACGGAAGGGGAAGAAGCATTTTATAGAAATATTCCGATGGCAAAATACAAAACATATCCGTAGCCCTGACCAACCTATAAACCGGGAAAGTCTATTTTATAAGTACATCAACACGGCTGACCTATTTAAACGAGCTGTACTGAATAAATAGATGTTATTTTGGTTTGTTTTGTGTGAATATGGAATCTATTTCACACCGAAGTGGGCTAACTTTTGTTGTTGTTTTTTTAAGACGAGAAAACTGTCCCACCTTGGGGAGAGATATATATATCATTGACGAGAAACAAATCAATTTTCTTTTTATTTTATGCTTACTAATGTTGAAGTATGCCCTTTACAGAAATTTTAAACTCCGTGCGGGAAACAGACTCCTGTCGAAAATGATGTTAAGACATTCTGTGATGTTGCAAAGATGCACAGGAAATATAGTTCCATTTTAAGTTATCATTTTCAGTAAACAGTTATAAAGTTACTTGTTATTCAAATTTAGAAATGTTATATAACGAACAAAATGTGACTAGAATTTTAGTTCTGTTTTACACAAACAAGATACAAATGATTATTACATACATGTTTCTATTCCCCATTAAGTTAGACTAGTACCAGAAATGTCAATATTTTTCCATACACTGATGCCTGAATTTCATATCGGGTGCGTGACGTAATTCAGTGTTGTTTTTTTTTCTATTTAGTTCAGTATTGTCAATCCTATTCAGGCTATTGAACAAATTTATGATATTTACATTATATTTATACATGTAGATGTGTATGTAATAAAAAGGTTATTATCTTTGCATCGGGAAATATGCACTCGTTCTTCAGCCTAAAGTCGCACAATATTTCCGCTGAGAACTCGTGCATATTTCCCCGATACAAAGCTAATAACCTATAATTACACAATGTACATCAGCAAAGCACTATCACTCAGCATAAATTAATGTTAGGATTATACTGTCATACTGATGTAAAAGTACTCCATCATTAGCATGAAATAAACTCTTAATTTCTAACCCACCATCCCACAATGAGAAATGACACTCAAAGTTCTCCATTTACGTAAACTGACAGCTGTTGATGTTTCATTTACAGCAAAAATAATTTAACATCCAGCACAAACCGATATATTACACTTTCTGTGAGTCGAGAGTTCGATCCTCGGGTGGGGCGTATGTTCCCTCATGACTATTTGATAAACAACATTGTGTCTGAAATCATTAGTCCTCCACCTCTGATAATTCATGTGGGGAAGTTGGCAATTACTTGCGGAAAACAGGTTTGTACTGGTACAGAACTCAGGAACACTGGTTAGGTTAACTGCCCGCCGTTATATTACTTAAATACTGTTGAAAAACCCAAATCAAACAAACAAACATATCATGCAGAACAATACTTCATCAATTCACAAGTGGAATCTAGGGATGATATAGCATTTATTTAACTAAAGCAGGAACATTTATGAAGAGATGTAAGTTTATTAACATACAGGCCAATGTTAGTATAAATAATGTATCTTTATATTTTCAAAGCTCCTCCTAAAATACTTTTCTCCATACACTTAATAAATTCTGGTAATTAACCAATGCACACAAAAGCCATCACAATCTGTCCCCAAATACTGTAAAATCATTTGATTTTGTGGACTGACTCGACCACGACAATAAGTTCCCAACAAAAAAGATTTTAAGGTATTAAGTCATGAAAGATTCATCAATAACAAATTTTGTAAAATTCTGTAAAAAACAGATCTCGACAAAAGCTGATGAAATAATTGTTTTTTTGTTTATTCAAATGCATTTTTGTTACCATCAACGGTAAATTAATGCCCAGCATATTATCACTTAGGTGCAGACCACTTACATCTCTATTTGTTCAGCTGTATGACAGCATTCAAATGTCACACAACAAAAACCAACCTTAATTCCGGAATCTTTCTGGGCTTCTGACTCCCCTATTCTCGCATCACGTTTCACCTGGGCAGTCCTAGCCATACCCAGGGATCTTAAGTAGCCCTGATTTTGATAGAAGAGGGGTCATTAGACATAGTTATTATGGATGTTAGAAAGCAAAAAAAAAAATACCAACATACCATGAAGCGAGCTTTCTGAATGACTGGCATTTTTTTGCCACACCCTTTTCAGTTAATAAAGTTACGAATTAGAAGTTTTTGAATATTTTTGGGGGAAAATTTATCCAAAATAGTACATATTCTATCAAAAATGCCAATCTTTCAATGTAAGCAACACCTCTGCATGATGATTTGCTAAAGTTTTCTACAGCCCCGACTCCACTGCCTGTAAACATGTGATTGACAGGTGCTCAAGACCAATGAGTGCAGGTCACCTTAATTCCAGAATCCTTCTTAGCCTCTGCTTCTCCAATCTTGGCATCTCTCTTCACCTCTGCTGTCCTTTTCATACCTAATGCCTTGAGATAGCCCTAGAAAAATTGCAATTAATAGGATTAGCTAAGATCTTTTTTCTCTTCAATCATAATAGAACATAAAATGCTGCAACTAAAATGAGTTTGCCTGTCCGTGACCTCATGATATTATACTTCAGAATTTTTCTATCTGTAAAAGAAATGTTTATTTAGTACACCAAACTGTTTATTGCTATAAGAATAACATGTCTATTTTTGTCTTTGATAACATCCACAGGATCCCCATGAACTGGTTAGTGCCACAGCCCGGTAGGGTGAGGGTATCAACAAATCCAGACAGATTCTGCTAGAGTTATAACATGGAACAAACATACATGAATGCTATTGCAGCATAAAACATTAAATGTTCATTAAGCAATAATTGATTATGATGACAAAATTTCCTTTTGAACTATCTTTTATAGGGCTGCAATACGTTTACACTTGGCCATGAGATGTGCATATATTTAAAAGGTGTGTAAAAAGCGCTTGAGCACCAGAATCTCTGATCACTTTCCTGTTTAAACACCCCCTGAAAATGGCAAATACAGCAATTTTATGCTAGAATAAACATTTTCTTACTGACTCGAGCAATACAAACTTGCCAGCTACTAGAACACATAGGCATTTGCAGGTCCAAATTCAAGATTCAAGATACATATATATACCAAGTCTTGATATTTACCTCAAAACATATAACTCTCCTAACAACCTGATTATTACTGTTGACATTTTTTGTCATAAAACTGGATGGCATCAAACATAACTTTAAACTAGAATCAAATCATACTTCTGACTTAAACTATCAAGGTGGCCGAACTATCAAGGTGGCCTGCATGATTTACGGATACTGTATTCATGATTCAGGTAACAGTTTGCCTGTATTTTCCTCATTACTTGATGGATTTTCAAAAAAGTGTCGAAGACAGCAGTGTGTGTTCTTTCCTCTTCATAAAGCACCTGCCATTTTTCTCGGTACTTCCTTAAACACTTTGCCCGACTAACTGAATAAGCAACATACCTACTTTGGTAGTCCGGCGAAGACTTAAAGAACAGTCATGAAATGATTGTTGAAGTATTGTGTGGAGCAAAGTACACTTTATTCTGTCTTTGACAGTGTTTATTCTGTCTCTGATAGTGTTTATTCTGTCTTTGACGGTCTTTTTTCTGTCTTTGACGGTCTTTAACTTATAAAAATCCACAAGCAGTAAGGCAAATATCGGCAAAATGCTACCAGAGACTTGATAATATTCTCTAGGTTTACATCATGATATTACAAATTACAAATAAAAAATTCAAGCTGGTGCCAAAATTATAACAACAAACACAATGACTGTTTCAATCAATTTACATTTTAACATTAAAAGTAACAAAGAAATAAGGATTTTATGAAATCTTAAATCAATTTTCTTGCATGTTGGACAGGGTTTTCCTGAGCTTTTCCGGTGCTAGAAAATCTCATCTTACACCCTGGGATGTAAGATGACTCATGTGCTATAATTTATGAATGAATGCATAAATTCATATGATTCGATAACAAACAAGAAACGCGGCAATGCCACGAAACCAGGTTTTCAACACTTTTCATAAGAATAAAAAAGTATACTGAATCACAGTGCACCACTTTAAAGCACAACCCTAACCCTAACCCTAAACCCTAACCCTAACCCTATTTTTAGTAACAATGACCTTGACCTTGATCCCAGAAACCCCAAAATCAATCCCAAGCTACAACTTTATATAAGTTTTCTATACACCAAGTTTCATCATGATAGCTAATTCCTAAGTTAAGTTATTGACCAGAAACCCTTTTTCTATTTTAAGTAACAGTGACCTTGACCTTGACCCCAGAAACCCCAAAATCAATCCCAGCCTTTGTCTTGATATAAGCTACATGCATACCAAGTTTTATTCAAATATCTTTATCGAAACAAAAGTTATTGACTGGAAACACCAGTTTGACGCTGCCGCCCGCCCGCCCAACAACATACCCCAATCTAATAACTCAACGAAAACCTGGTTAAAAAGCGCCGTAACTTTGTTTTTCTTTTTATCTTCTTCATATTGAAGAATAAAGCATGCAAGAAAAAGAATCAATCATTGGCAGTGTAAAGATCGGAATATTCAGCACCAGTTTAACTGTCTAGGCAGTAACTCGGCAGGAGCCTTGTTACCGCCTAGACAGATACGCTTGTGTCCAATATTCCCATCATTACCAGCAACCAGTGAAATATTCTTATAAAATCTCTAAGCAGCTCATGCAGACACACTGTAAATAAATCAAATACATTTAATTGAACCATCACATAACAGGACAACACTCATTTCCCCCATACACCCATTCATTACAGTATTCATTTATATACTTTTAACAGATCTTCTTATAAAATGGACTGAACAATTGATAATAAATGTAAATCATCTGAGAGTTCTTGGCTGTTTATTTTAAATGAATGACTCTGGTGTTGACATTCCATGACTTTAAATGGGGCAATAACGTTTGTTTTCCAAGTTTTAGGTCAAACCAACATAGCTGGAGTCATATTGCTAACTGCCATGTTTGAGACTTTCAAGTTAAACCGGTACGATTAAAATCAAATTGTGACTTGCCATTTTCAAGGGTTTCAAGTCAAACCAACACAGTTACGGTCAAATCGTGACTTGCCATGGTTAAGGTTTCAAGTCAAAGCAACAAAATTAAGGTAGGCTCAAAGTCAGACCAACAGAATTAAGGTCAAACAGTGGCTATCGACCTTTTAAGGGTTTCAAGATAGACCAACACAACAGGTCAAAAACTTACTCTCACTGTTCAGAGTTTCAAATCAACCTAACATAATTAAGGCCAAAGCAGGACTTTCCATTCTGAAGGGTGATTTTGGTTATGCATGTATTCTGCTGTAACATAGAAGAGCTATTCAATACTTGAAATAAGTCATAAGAATATGTAACTGCAAGGAAATTGTATACAATACAGGTGCACCAGAGTAAGGACATAATCATGTCTGATCTTGTTAAAGCCCAATGTAAGTAAGGAAAGCGAAGAGTAAACAAAAACCCTCACAAAATAATGAAAACCCTCGCAAAGAGTGAACCTGAATCACTCACCTGAGTAATATGAGCCACAAGTTTCAAAATGGCAAACTGATGCTAAAGTATTAAGAAAGTAGGTCATTAGGTCACATTCATAGCCACTGGAAGTCAGTTTTTAAGATCTGTATGCAAAACAAGAATGTAGGCCAGTAAGTCAAGGTCACAATAAGGTGACCTGTAATCACTTGGGTACATCAGGTAAATATAATTAAACAGTCTAGGAAAAATGATCTGATAATTTTTGAAGTACTTTTTCCTACATAACTGCCACAACAAGTGACCCCCAGGACGGGGCCTCTTTTCACCCTAGGGGCATAATTTGAACAATCCTGTTACAGGTCCACTAGGGAATGCTTTATACCAAATATCAAAGACCTAGTCCTTGAACTTTCAGACAAAAAGATTTTTATTTTTTTTTGCTATATAAGTCTATGTGAAACTTGGAACCCCACGGCAGGGTCTCTTTTTACCCCAGGGTAATAATTCAAACAATTATAGTAGAGGACCACAAGCCATTGCAACATAAAAAAAATCAAAAGCCTAGGCCTTGCACTTTCAGACAAGAAGATTTTTTAAGTTTTCTCCTATATAAGTCTATGTAAAACTTGGGACCCCAGGGGCGAGGCTTCTTTTCACCCCAGGGGCACAATTTGAACAGTCTTCATAGAGTCACCACAAAGCAATGCTACATTAACAAGAGCTGTCTCCATAGGATGACACATGCCCCCGATGGCACTTTGAATGAATAGTTATGGCCGATGTTAGAGTTTAGGACCTTTGACCTACGGAGCTGGGTCTTGCGCACGACACGTCGTCTAACTGTGCCACACATTCATGCGTAGTTTTTTTAAAATCCATGCATGAATGACAGAGATATGGACCGGACACGCCCATCAATGCACTATCATGAAAAATGACCTTTAATGTCTAAGTGTGACCTTGACCTTTGAGCTACGGACCTAGGTCTTGCGCGCGACACGTCGTCTTACTGTGGTACACATTCATGCCAAGTTATTTGAAAATCCATCCATGGATGACAAAGATATGGACCGGACACGCCCATCAATGCACTATCCTTTAACGTCTAAGTGTGACCTTGATCTTTGAGCTAAGGACCTGGGTCTTGCGCGCGACACATCGTCTTACTGTGGTACACATTCAAGCCAAGTTATTTGAAAATCCATCCATGGATGACAAAGATATGGACCGGACACGCCCATCAATGCACTATCCTTTAATGTCTAAGTGTGACCTTGACCTTTGAGCTACGGACCTGGGTCTTGTGCGCGACACGTCGTCTTACTGTGGTACACATTCATGCCAAGTCGATGACAAAGATATGGACCGGACACGAAAATTGCGGACAGACTGAGAACGACAGACGGTTCAAAAACTATATGCCTCCCTTCGGGGGCATAAAAATATCGGAGGCCTAGGTCTTGCAGTTTCAGACAAGAAGATTTTTAAAGCTTTTCCTATATAAGTCTATGTAAAACTTAAGACCCCTCCCCTCTCCGGGCGGGGCCTCTTTTCACCCCAGGGTTATAATTTGAACAATTTTGGTATAGGACCACGAGGCAATGCTACATAATAAATATTAAAGGCGTAGGTCTTGTGGTTTTAGACAAGAATATTTTTAAAGTTTTTTCCTAAATAAGTCTATGTAAAACTTGGGACCCCCGGGGCATAATTTGAATAATTTTGGTAGCTGACCATTAGATGATGTCACATGCCAAATATCAAGGCTCTATGCCTTGCGGTTTGGAAAAGAAGATTTTTAAAGTTTTTCCTTTTCGTTGCCATGGCAACCAAAGTTCTGCATGGAATTCAATACTTTGAACAATTCTGAAAGGGGGCCACCCAAGGACCATTCCTAAGAAGTTTGGTGTGCTTCTGCCCAGTGGTTTTCAAGAAGAAGACTTATTTATAAAATGTTGATGGACACACAACAGACGACGGACATTGAGTGGTCACAAAAGCTCACTATGAGCCTGTGGCTCAGGTGAGCTAAAAAGCCTCACAAAGAGTGGACAAAGACCCTCGCAAAGAGTGGATAAAAATCCTCATGGGGTGGACAAAACCCCAGGCAAAGAATGGATATAACCCCTTGTGAAGAGTGGACGAAAGTACTCCTGAAGAGTGGACAATAAAAGCCAAAAACAAAAGACAGATGCAGGTACATCTATTCACAGGCAAGACTATCTATTTTTTATCTTTTCCCAGCCTGTGGAAGGAGATAAAAATGCTCTCAAACCAAACCTATTGTAATGTGAGCTGCGCCATAAGAGAAAACCAACATAGTGCGTTTGCGACCAGCATGGATCCAGACCAGCCAGCACATCCGTGCAGTCTGGTCAGGATCCAAGCTGTTCCCTAGCAGTTTCTCTAATTGTAATAGGCTTTGAAAGGAAACAGCATGGATCCTGACCAGACTGCGCGGATGCACAGGCTGGTCTGGATCCATGCTGGTCGCAAACGCACTATGTTGGTTTTCTCGTGGCGCGGCTAATATAAAGATCACATTAACTTCATTCAAATACAAAAATATAGCTCAACATTTTAGCAAAGTAACATAAGATACAGTTAACATGCTGGTTACAGAAAATCTACTAACTTCTATCTGTCAGACAAAATTCCTTCACTTATTTTGATTTATGTTGTATGTAGTATATCTCTCACGCACACCTACTGTTGTGACAGTTAACTCCTTTTAATATGGAAAGGCATCATTATTTCAACCTTTGTTCTGTTTACAACATCCTAAATCATTATAGGCAGTGCCAGAATTTTCAAAATCAGTTTAAAAATGAGAAAGTTATGAACATTTCACTATTTTTTGTCAAAAGTGGAAGCCATTTTTTTTTTGTTTCCATGGCAACGTTAAACGAAATGTTGATAAAGTGTAAGAGTAAGTATTATCAAGGCAGAAACATATGAAGACCTAGACAACAAATTTTAAATCATTCTGAAGATAGACTAATGAAAGAGGACAGACGGACAGACGATATCGCGTAAAAGAGTTGATCAACATCGTTCACTGGACAAGATTTCTACCAAACTGCATCTATCTTACGCTTATCTTTACATACTTTGCAATTTTAAATACTATCAACTTAAGAAGCTAGCAAACCATTCTTCACAAAAAAAGGCTCATAGCTGAAAGTCTGTTCATGATTTGGTAAACTATTAAATGCTTATTCATCTCTTGGAGTTTAGCAAAAACAAGGAATTTTGAGGAATAGTGTTGGAGGTAGAATTTACTAATTAAGACATTCAAAATAAATTCTACCTCCAAAATGTTTTTTCCAGTATGTGTGACAAATATATATTACCCTATGACGTTTTCCAGTATATGTGCCAAAATATTTGTTACCACTACATATTTCCAAGTAAAATGAATTCCAGTCATTAAACTAGCTGCTAGCTACCCAGTTATACAAAGTGACACATGCAGACAGATAGGGAATATTGAATGCTGTCTGTGATAGAAGCCAAGCAAACTTCACACAAATCAACGAAGACTAAAATAATCATAGAACCAAAGTCTTCAAAATAATTTCACAAAAGGCGTACAAAGGGTATTCAATTTTTCTAGACACTTAACTTCTCTGGACCAAGTCGGACTGACTAAAGAAAGAGTGATAATAGAAGAGTTTAGTAAAAATACTCAGAAAATCAAAGATTTATTCGAGACCGTAAGAAAGTGTACCTGGACATATACATGTATGTAAGAAAAGTACTCTGATATATAATCAGAAACAGAATTTCTACAGACTTCCCCAATTCTTCATCTCAAATCAATCTTTTATTCTATCGTTTAATGTCAAACATTTAAGCGCTCAATTACATAATCTCTCAAATGATGCGTTTTAATAAGAACAGAGATGCAAGTTTATGTTGAAAGCTAACTGTTCTTAAATATGCTGGACAAGAGTTTCCAGTGTTTTTACTGGTGCTGGTAAATCCCGTTTCACTACCAAGAAGTACACTGACATCAGAATAATATTATTTATCATTAATGAATGTATGAATTAAGCTACTAAAAGGAAGTGGTGCTTTAAAGAAGAAATCTGTTTAATTTTATTTGTAGAATACATTTTGCAAGAATAAGAATATATTCCTGGTCATTGTTGTAAATGAGATTTTCCACCTATAGAGTAATTGAAAAGTATGTAAAACAAAAAAGGGCCTGAACAATCCCCTCCCCCACCAACAACCTACTTCCTGATTTTTAAATTGTAACAACCTGGGGTCATTAATATGGAAATATACATTATCATCATTGTTCAGTAATTGTGAAATATTAAGAAATCCTTGCATCTCTGAGTTCAACAGGTTTGGTTTGAGAAAACATGGCAACATTCATTCTAACATCAAAAGCTGCAATTAAAAAATGATTTTTTGATTATTTTTCATTTGCAAACTTCCCACATTGATTATCTCCCCTTGGGTTATATGAACTACTGCAATCACAAAAAGGTGACAATGAAAATCATGCAACTTATTTTCTGTTACAATGGAATTCAAATATTTCTCTTTTTTGCATTTATCAACAAAATGGGCATTGAATCTCTGAAAAATACTCAAAATTATTTCAATAACTAAAATCTAAGATTAAATAATGAAAAAAAAGCATGTTCTCCAAATCATGATTATAACTGTTTGTGCTGGCAGAGATCTCAGCACTGCAAGGGGAGACAACTGTGTCAAAATTAGTTTACTGACAAAGCAACATGAATCAGCTTCCAAATTATCTACAATCTGTACACGTCATCCACAGTAACAGAAAGTCTACACTCAATATATGAAAACTTACAGCACAACAAAATATTAGCAAAATATTAACCTCTAAAATTTTTATTTTCCAACCAAAACAGATGCATTTTATTGGTTAAATCTAAGCACACAATCGTTCTAAATTTCAAATGATTCTGATTCGCTGAATTTGACAACTGCTCTCACTTTGCACCAATCAAAAAACTTTTAACTGTGCAGACTGACCAATCAGATCAACTGTAATACAATACAATACCTCTTCATCCCTGATGTCTTTCAATGTGTAACTGACCACACAGATTCCCATGTTGACCAGATCAGAGGAGGCCACATCAAACACGTGTTTGGAGAACTTCTTACGATCCTTGTAGATCTCCTGCAAACATATTTCATCATTATTATTACAGTAATGTCTCCGACTGAAACCACATCAATGAACTGAATATATAATTATAATTTTTACATATGCTAATACATAAGTGTAATTCTTCCGTATCAACAGACTAATTGTTCATCATTTTTTTCAAACACTAATACACATTTGAGTAATTCAAGACTGCTAAATATGGTACACTTTCTCTCGTTACGAATGTTTGATTTTCTCAGTGGTGTTTGACCAAGATAAATGCAGAATTTCATCATAGTCTCACTAATTTGTTACCATAGCGAGAGTACTGTTTGGAAATCCAACAAGCAGTTAGACAGCAAAGTGAATGTAACATAAAATGCTTTGTCATTCTGCAGAAACATTGATTTTAAGGTAGTTCTGCATGTTTGGATCGTATTTTTTTCTACACTTTAGAATTTGATTAAACTCTTGATTTTTCAAAACTTCAGAATATACCTAGAAAATTCAGCAAATAAAAAAGATATGGTCATGTGCTTGATTTCTTGCTAGACAGATTTGAAAAATATGGACCTCATGCAATATTTCATAATGGGAGTCTATGGGAAAATCATAACTCCATAACATTTTCACGAGCAGAAATTTTTACACAAATTAGATTTTGATTAAACTTCTCACAGTTGTGAATAAAGACGATGGCCTATAATTTAATGAAATAAAATGTATAGGTTCATGTGCTTATTTTTAAGATATCTGACCATGATTGAAGTAAACCAGACATTTCATGCTAATTTAAGACATTATTTTGAATTATATAATGTGTCATATGTTTTAATACCATATTTTGACTTTAGAAATATAGCAACAGTGCCACTGTACTAAATTTACTCACAGGTTGTGTTTCTTTAAATTATAAGATGATTTTCATCTACGTACGGCGAATCCAGATTTTATTCTACGTTTTCCGGATAAATGACGTTATGCCATCATTTCCCGTTTATCAAACCTGCAGAACTACCGTAACTGAAACATCTGTTGTGATTCATTGACCTGAACTTAGCCACTGGTGCCATCCTCAATTATGAGAACTACAGAGTTCAAACAGAACATCCAGGACAAAACTGAAATAATTTTCAAGTTCCCCTTACAAGGACTGACTTCCCTTGAAATGACACCTTTAAATCTTAGACTGTCCTTGAAATGACACCTTGAAATCTTAGACTGTCCTTGAAATGACACCTTGAAATCTTAGACTGTCCTTGAAATCACACCTTTAAGGACGGATTACACCAAACCGGAAGTGACTACTCAGTGTTACATGTGAAGTAGTCCAAAATGTAGTTCCATGCTATGGATGAAATCTGGTATAATGAGTGACATGAGGAGGTGACAGTTAAATTTTTGGCTTCTGTTTACTGCTTATAGTATTAATAGATCTAGACCATTTTCATTGTAAATTTCTTTGAATAAGTTTTATTCTTTGCGAAAAATGTCTACCTACGCGTAACTGCTAAACGGCTGTTTTCATGGGGGCATTTTTAGAGGGTGATGTTTCTCAGAACAGATTATTTTTCTTATATTCAACATAACATGTCAATATTTTTCTATTTTTGATAAGAAGACATGTTATACTAAATGACCATATATGGTTTTCATATCATTGAAATGCTCTAAAGTGCTGAAAACGAGGTCTGAATGTTTTGTTATTAATATGAAATAAATAAGGAATTGAATTAGTAGAATTTAACCTTAATATCTTAGACTGTCCTTGAAATGACACCTTTAAATCTTAGACTGTCCTTGAAATGACACCTTTAAATCTTAGACTGTCCTTGAAATCACACCTTTAAATCTCAGTTTCAGCAATTTTTATCAACTATTTCCTAACTGTTGTTAGGACAGCAGAAAGTGCACTCTGTATAAAACTGTGATCAAATGAGCACTGTCTACTTATTACTGCTTCTGGAGCTAACAGATCTAGTTTGTGACCAAATATCATCTTTCAATTATCTTGAATTTTCCTATTTTCTTTTATAATTTATTATTTCCATAACAAATCCTGACAGAACATTATTTCAGTGAGTTTTTTGCAAAACTAATCAGATTTATTCATTCAAAATTCAAGAAATTAGGGCGTTAGTCATAGTTATAAACTAGAATCAAAGTCGAGAACTCTTCAACAGTTGTGCAAACCCTGACCCTGACAGGACAAGTTGTAGCTGACAGGACAAATTGTAGCTGACAGGACAAGTTGTAGCTGACAGGACACACTGTAACTGACAGGACAAGTTGTAGCTGACAGGACAAGTTGTAACTGACAGGGCACACTGTAACTGACTATACCTCTACAGTCATGTTCCCCATGATAGCTCTCTGATGACCTTCCAGAGTTTCCTGGGCGACCTTTCGAACCTCGTTCTCAGACTTCCCAAGAAACAATTCGCAAGCCGAGGCCAACATTTCCTGGCTCTGTCCCTGAACTTTAACCTGCAGTAAACAAATTTATCATTTCAAACACTGATAAGGTAAAATATTCTTTCATTATTCCATTTAAAAAACATTCTTTTCAATAATTAACATTTAATTTACTGTATATTCTCTTATTAACGCCCCAATGGAAGTAAAATTGCAAAAGGGGTGCATTCACTAAGGCCGTGTGTTTTTTCCATTTTCTGTGATAAAGTGGTCCCCTAACTGGATTACCGTGTCTTTCCCTGCTCGTTAAGCAAGAATAAGACATCTAGCAGATTTATTTGCATTTTTTTTATCAATTCACATGTAAAATTATCAGCCTTCATGATCATAGCAGCTGTTTGTGTTAAACAAGAGCACCGCCTTGCGGGTGCTGACGCTCATCTGATTTTTTTTTGTGTAATAGAAATATTGTCCTACCCATGATTTTCTAAGTCTAAAAAGGGCCATCATTCTTGCAAAAAGCAGGATAGAGTTATGTTTCTTGATGTACAGTGTCCACTTATGATGGTGAAAAACTGTTGCAAGTTATAAAGCAATAGCTTTGATAGTTTATGAGAAAAGTTGACTTAAACATAATACTCAACCAAGAAAATGATTTTCTAAGTCCAAAAGGGGCAATAATTATTGAAAAAAGCAGGACGGAGTTGCTGTACAGGGTCAGCTTATGATGGTGAACAAGTGTTGCAAGTTTCAAAGCAATAGCTTTGATAGTTTAAGAGAAAAAGTTGACCTAAACATAAAACTTAACCAAGAAATCTGATATTTTCGAAGTCCAAAAGGGGCCATAAATCTTGCAAAAAGCAGGATGGAGTTATGTTTCTTGCTGTACAGGGTCAACTTATGATGGTGAACAAGTGTTGCAAGTTTTAAAGCAATAGCTTTGATAGTTTAGGATAAAAGCTGACCTAAACATAAAACTTAACCAAGAAAACTGATTTTCTAAGTCCAAAAGGGGCAGTAATTCTTGCAAAAAGCAAGATGGAGTTATGTTTCTTAATGTACAGGGTCTGCTTATGATGGTGAACAAGTATTCCAAGTTTCAAAGCAATAGCTTTGATAGTTTAGGAGAAAATTTGACCTAAACATAAAACTTAACCAAGTAATCTGATATTTTCTAAGTACAAAAGGGGCCATAAATCTTGCAAAAAGTAAGATGGAGTTATGTTTCTTGCTATACAGGGTCAACTTATGATGGTGAACAAGTATTCCAAGTTTCAAAGCAATAGCTTTGATAGTTTAGGAGAAAAGCTGACCTAAACATAAAACTTAACCAGGCAACGCCGACGCAGACGCCGACACCGACAACCGCTCAAGTGATGACAATAACTCATCATTTTTTTTCAAAAAATCAGATGAGCTAAAAATGTCTCATGCTAATATTATCAACTGGTATTAAAGTTTAGCTATTTGTGTATTTTACCATAAAAAAATTATCGTAACTTTTGTTCACAAGCACAATTCTACAGAATAAGTGATTGTAGTCCCCAAATTAGTCCTCATGATTTTCTTTCAATTCAGCTCATATGAAATAACATCAACAGATATTAAAAATATATTCTTTATTAAAAATTTGGACTATGGGTGACGGTGGTGTTTATAAAGAAGTGGAGGGCGTTAATAAGGAAAAATACAGTACCTGAAGTTTACTTTTCCTTTAAATTTTAAGTTAAATTTTCTAACTTAAACACCAATGACGTCATATCTTAAATAGAGATTATATTGCAACTTTACGAATAGTCTGAACAAATTGGAATATATCGATATAACAAACTGGAATTTTAATATCAATATTAAAGAATGTGCAAAACAATTTCTATAATTTTCCTTCTTTTCTCTTCCTTGAAACTTTATAAGAAATGTAGTGAACTCACTGAAGTCAAAGAATATTTATATTACCAGTAATTTCTATTCAATCTACCCAGCATGCATTATAATATGGGATAATGTACACAAAAGCCAAATACCCAAAGTCTGCCTGCACTTGAATGCAATCACATCCACAACAGTTTTTAGCTAAAGACATTTAAATAATGGAAAAAAATATCGGCAAAGAAAACTCACTTTAATATGACAAAATATTACATAAGGTTACTATTATGTAGGGATATTAAAAATGTTTAAAGGGGAATATGTGTGATTTTAAAACCTGTCTAAATGAAAACAACTTGTTAAAACATTAACTTGTGAATGACCCTGAAAATATTGGCCATGGAAAATAATCTATGGTATATGACTATGAGTGATAAAATATGAAAATTTGTTTATTAAAAATAGCAATATATGGCCACTTGATTACTACTCATTTAATGAAAGGACCATGATTGCCCTAAATAGCTCAACTGAGTTATGTTAAATAGATATAGGGAAAAGTGACCATCCCTCTTGGTGGCCATGTTTTTTGACAAGTGGGTCCAAATTGAAGGGTTACAAAAGAACCATCTGGCGAAATAATTTGAACAATCTTGGTAGAGGGTCACACAAGGACCATTTGTGTTAATTTATTCTAAAATCTGGTCAACAGTTATAAACAGAAAGATTTTGAAAGTTTCCAATATATACATGAAAGGAAAGTGGACACGACCCCTGGCGACAATGCTTTTTGAAAAATTGGAATAATTTGAACAATCCTTTTAGAGGGTTACACAAGGACCATTTGTGTGATTTCTTTTGTCAAAATCCGGCAAGAAGTTTCATACAAGAAGATTTTTAAAATTTCAACTACCGTATTTTGGTGCGTATAGGTCACACTTTTTCTACCCATTTTGCAGCCTGAAGAAGTTCCTGCGAACTATACAACAGAATACTGCCAGCAGAATTTTTTTCAGGCCAATTTTCTGACCGTAGCTATCGCAAAATTATGTGCATCTGTTACAAATGAACAAAATGGATAAAATATATCAATATCGGCGGCTTTTCAACCAATAGCGGTTATTTTCAATAAAATATATCGTAAATAACCCATACAGACTATTAAAATTATGAATGACTTTAATTCAATGATGTTTTTGCAGTTTGAATTACGTTTGTTTCTACTTTCGTTTTACTGGACGCCATTGACAGGTACATGTTCTCCGGGTTGGATAAAATCCGGACAGATCCGTCCTCCGTTCCAAACATAATTTATACTAATTCTTTGCATAATAAAACAAGAGGGCCATGATGGCCCTATATCGCTCACCTGTTATCATTGCACTTGAGGACAAGAAGGTCGTCAGAAAAAATATCAAAGTCCAAAGGACAGGAACAACAAAGGGAAGAAATTTAACCAAAGAGAAAACAAAAATTCTTACAAGGTATAGATATGTCAAAATACACCTAAAAATTGGAGGTACCATCCATGTTGTACCACAGAAAAGTGGTCTCGGTTTTTCCCTACGGCCAATAATAAAAAAATTACTAAAAATAAGCTATTTATAGTAACGTAAAAGGGAAGTAATTAAAAAAAAAATATATTGTAAGTGAACAAAAGAAGGATCTGCCAAATAAATCTGTTGACATAAATGAAATTTCAGATCAGTATCTTCATTAGTTATGGAGATATACCCATTTTAATTTGAAATAAAGGGAGGTAATTTGACATAAAATCAGTCCATAGTTATCTACCCTGTTTGTCTCAGTCCAACTAATAACAATAATGAAATTTCAAATAAGTCCTATAAGTACTCACTGATATAAATCCATTTTGATTACAATCAGGGGAGGTAATCAGATATAAAAATAACTCTGGAACCTACGATTGGATCTGATTTGTCATGGAATCCAAGATTTATTGTTGTTGAAGATATTTTGGAAGTTTGTATCAAATAAAACCATAAATGAAGTCTCAATATGGCTGAAAAAGCCAAAATAGCCAATTTTGGACCTTTAAGGGGCCATAACTCTGGAACCCATGATGGAATCTGGCCAGTTGAAGAAAGGAAGCAAGATCTCGTGGTGATACAAGTTGTGTGCAAGTTTGGTTAAAATCAAATCATAAATGAAGCTGCTATTGTGCAGACAAGGACAAAATAGCTAATTTTGGCCCTTTCAGGGGCCATAACTCTGGAACCCATTATGGGATCAGGCCGGATCAAGAAAGGAACCGAGATCTTATGGTGACACAAGTTTTGTGCAAGTTTGATTAAATTCAAATCATAAATGAAGCTGCTTTTGTGCAGACAAGGTCAAAATAGCTAATTTTGGCCCTTTCAGGGGCCATCACTCTGGAACCCATAAAGGAATCTCGCCAGTTCAAGAAAGGAACCAATCTTATGGTGATACAAGTTGTGTGCAACTTTGGTTAAAATAAAATCATAAATGAAGCTGCTATTGTGCAGACAAGGTCAAAATAGCTAATTCTGGCCCTTTCAGGGGCCATAACTCTGGAACCCATAACGGAATCTGGCCAGTTCAAAAAAGGAACCAAGATCTCGTGGTGATACAAGTTGTGTGCCAGTTTGGTAAAAATCAAACCACTATCGTGCAGACAAGGAATTGTTGACGCACGGACGGACTGACGACGGACGAAGGGTGATCACAAAAGCTCACCTTGTCACTATGTGACAGGTGAGCTAATAAAAAACTTGAAAGATAATTTTTTTACTTTTGATTTTTAAACAAGAGGACCATGATGGTCCTGAATCGCTCACCTCTTCCCACATGACCCAGTTTTGAGTATGACGTCGTTTTTTCTATTATTTGACATAGTGACCTAGTTTTTGAGCTCATGTGACCCAGTTTTGACCTTGACCTAGATATTATCAAGATACAAAAAAAGATACAAATTCTGACCAATTTTCATGAAGATCCATTGAAAAATATGGTCTCTAGAGAGGTCACAAGGTTTTCCTATTATTTGACCTATTGACCTAGTTTTCGAAGGTACATGACCCTGTTTTGAACTTTATCTAGATATCATCAAGGTGAACATTCTCACTAATTTTCATGAAGATCTCATGAAAAATATGGCCTCTAGAGAGGTCACAAGGTTTTTCTATTTTTATACCTACTGGCCTAGTTTTTGACCGCAAGTGACCCAGTTTCGAAATTGACCTAGGTATCATCAAGGTGAACATTCAGATCAATTTTCATGAAGATCCATTGAAAAATATGGCCTCTAGAGAGGTCAAAAGATTTTAATAATTTTAGACCTACTGACCTAGTTTTTGACTGCAGTTGACCCAGTTTCAAACTTAAGCTAGATATCATCAAGATGAACATTCAGACCAACTTTCATACAGATCCCGTGAAAAGTATGGCCTCTAGAGAGGTCACAAGTTTTTTTTATTATTTGACCTACTGACCTAGTTTTTTAGGGCACGTGACCCAGTTTCAAACTTGACCTAGATATCATCAAGGTGAACATTCTGACCAATTTTTATGGACATCCATTCACAAGTATGGCCTCTAGAGAGGTCATAAGGTTTTTCTATTTTTAGACCTACTGACCTAGTTTTTGACCGCACATGACCCTGTTTCGAAACTGACCTAGATATCATCAAGATGAACATTCAAACCAACTTTCATACAGATCCCATGAAAAATATGGCCTTTAGAGAGGTCACAAGGTTTTTCCATTATTTGACCTACTGACCTAGTTTTTGACGGCACGTGACCCACTTTCGAACTTGACCTAGATATCATCAAGACGAACATTCAGACCAACTTTCATACAGATCCCATCAAAAATATGGCCTCTAGAGAGGTCACAAAGTTTTTCTATTATTTGACCTACTGACCTGTTTTTGAAGGCACGTGACCCACTTTCGAACTTGACCTAGATATCATCAAGGTGAACATTCTGACCAATTTTCATGAAGATCTCATGAAATATATGGCCTCTAGAGAGGTCACAAGGTTTTTCTATTTTAAGACCTACTGACCTAGTTTTTGACCGCACGTGACCCAGTTTCAAACTTGACCTAGATATCATCAAGATGAACATTCAGACCAACTTTCATACAGATCCCATGAAAAATATGGCCTTTAGAGAGGTCACAAGGTTTTTCTATTATTTGACCTACTGACCTAGTTTTTGAGGGCACGTGACCCAGTTTCGAACTTGACCTAGATATCATCAAGGTGAACGTTCTGACCAACTTTCATACAGATCTTGTGAAATATATGGCCTCTAGAGAGGTCACAAGGTTTTTCTATTTTTAGACCTACTGACCTAGTTTTTGACCGCACATGACCCAGTTGCGAACTTGACCTAGATATCATCAAGGTGAACATTCTGACCAACTTTCATGAAGATCTTGTGAAATATATGGCCTCTAGAGAGGTCACAAGGTTTTTCTATTTTTAGACCTACTGACCTAGTTTTTGATGGCACGTGACCCAGTTTCGAACTTGACCTAGATATCATCAAGATAAACATTCTGACCAACTTTCATAAAGATCCCATGAAAAATATGACCTCTAGAGTGGTCACAAGCAAAAGTTTACGGACGCACGGACGCACTGATGCACGGACGGACGACGGACGACGGACACCGCGCGATCACAAAAGCTCACCTTGTCACTTTGTGACAGGTGAGCTAATAAAAGAAAAAGAACTCCAAAAAGAGATATTTTGTTAATCTTTTTACTCAGAATCAAAAGAACGCGGTCGATTACATGACATGGAAAGGTGTTATAACTGCTGTGCAAACAATTCACACTTCAACTTGCATAATTGCAGAATGTAAACACAAACTGACTGCTGCCAATTAGTGTCAAAAAGCCGCTTTTCTTTGATTTGTGATGCAGTCTGTTACCGATACTACCTTTGGTACAAAACGGTTGGGATCGGAAATAACACTGTGCGATTTCCACCAATCAGGTTCTGATAATAATTCAGTATGCGGCATCAATATGGCCACCACCATAACTTTTTTGCCGGTAAATATTGCTGGGGAAAAAATCCGAAATTTAACTGCGAATAATACGCTAGAACTTTAATTTTCCGACCATTTCCAGGGCAAAAATTAGATGCGTACTATACATTACTGCGACCTATATGCACCAAAATATGGTATATAAAATAAACGGAAAAATGACCAAGTCCCCTGGAAGCCATGCTTTTTGACAAAGAATAATTTGAACAATCTTGGCAGAGGGTCACAAAGTGACCATTTGTGTGAAATTATTTCAAAATCTGACAAGAGGTCAACTAAAGATTTTTCTATTTTCAGCTCTTGTGACCTCAATGTGCAACCAAGTGGAGCAGTTTGAACAATTTTGGAAAAAGAACACCCAAAGAACATTCAAGGCAAGTTTAATCAACTTCCACCATGTGGTTTCAGAAGAGATGTTGTTCGAATACAGGAGCTGTCACTACTGGTGACAAATGCACCCGGAGCTTATTTTTCCTAGTTAACCTTTGACTTCTAAGTGTGACCTTGACCTTGGAGCTAAGGATCTGAGTCTTGCACATGACACACCCTCTCATTATGGTTAATACGTACAACAAGTTATTTCAAAATCCCTTCAAAGATGGTGGAGTTATAGTCCGGACACAAAGCAGACCCTGTTAACCTTTGACCTCTAAGTGCAACTTTGATCTTGGACCTAGCAGTGTGGGTCTTGCATACAACACATCATCTAATTATGGTAAACAGTATGCCAAGCTATTTCAAAAACCTCTATGGATGGCAGAGTTACAGCCAAGACAAGAACTTACACACACGCACGACTTTCATATGCCCACCTTCTGTGACATACAAAGTGAGAATGGACGAACTTATGGACAACAGACAGATGATGACTGATCACAATAACCCATCTAAAGCACTTAGTGTTCAGTTGAGCTAATAAAGTAGTTGCAAATGTGGGCACAGTGATGTCATTTTGTCCTTATATAGTCATTACTATAAACAGTGAATCAATGAGGGACAAATAAGATAATTAAATTTTGCAGGTCATAATAAAATATAAATCCTAATGATGTCTTAAAGTGTATACATTTTGCCATCAATAAGGTACCACATTTGGTAATACTTCAGTTTAAGCTCACTGTGTCCAAAACTTCATCAAGTTCTTTTTAAACAGGAATTTTATCAAATGTAACATATTCCCCTTTAATACAATGTGATGATGTGCTAGGAGTTGAAGGGAGGTAAAATATAGTAAGTGCAGAACTATTTTTAAAAGATTATATGTACAACATAAACAGTGCATGTTGTTTTGAAACAGCAGTTAAGTTTACAAGTGTAACTTCATATTAAGTGTTACTGTTAGTTGGTAAATACAGCACATACCGTAAGTTGCTCTGGTTATATCGACAGTTGAACTGATTTAGTTTTGTAGGGTATCACATCGGCACAAGTATAGGCCATATGGTGACTTTCCAGCTTTTATGGTGAAGCAAGACCCCAGGTGCCCCTCCATGCATTATCTCATCATGAGCGGGCACCTGGGTAGAACCAATGAACTAGATGGTTTCATCACATGAAGAAATAAACACCCTGAGTGAGGTTCAAACTCATATTGTTAAGGGGCAAGTGATTCAAAGTTAGGATATTAACCAATTGGCCATGGAGGCCCAACAGTTCACCTAAACCAAGTTGGACAAATATCTTAACCCGAATGTTGCTAACAAACAAACTGGAATCACTTCGTATTTTAGCACTGAACATTAGTAGCGGAAGAATGCAGGATTTGGGCATGACCTAGATTAAACAATCCTACCTGAGCAATACCATTTACAGAAACTGCCACGCCCTTTTGTGTGTAGACACTGTGGGATTCAATATTCAAAGTCAAGACGTTCAGTGACAATCTGAAAGTGACGAACCGTAAATTTTATACATTTTATGTTACCAAACCTTTCACTTCATTCTTCTTGTTTCTATGACAGCAGCTGTCCCGTCTCCATGACAACCATTCTCTTACCTTAGAACAACGTCAGATGTCTGCTAAGCATGCCTACTTCCTGTAAAAACCCATGTTGGAAAACAAAATGTCTAACAATCAGCACACTTACTAGTCTGAATGCAAGTTTGCTGATAAAACAACCAATCCTAAAACATCTAGTATGATCTACTGTGAACATTTTTATACCGTACGAGAGAAAGGGATACAAAGACTTACCTTACACTGGCATTCATGTACACCTGTAACGTACTATTTTTATAGAAGACCTAGTATTCCAAAATCATGCAAAGAAGATGAAAGAAAGCTCAGAAGAAACCTTTCTATCATTCAGGCAACAATTTTTACCTCTTTCAGGTGACAATTTCTACCTCATTCACGCAACAATTTCTACCTCATTCAGGCGACAATTTCTACCTCTTTCAGGTGACAATTTCTACCTCATTCAGGTGACAATTTCTACCTCATTCAGGTGACAATTTCAATTTCAATGGAAGTGCAACCAAGAATGCACTGGAAAACAAACTACTGTATTCAGGAGTTCAATGGAGGGGTAAGTAAGTATCAAGATTTACTTTTAAATGCTAGTGATTAAAGATATTTTTCACCAGTAACCCTTCGCCTACTACTCTTTTGTCAATTCTTATCAAACACCTGATCAACTTTGTTTTTCTAATTCTTCAAAAATGTAAGAATCAATCTATTTTCTTGACTAGGCTTATTTCATAATTTCTGAGAAAACCGTTAAAAAAAAGAAGTTTTGATTATAACAAGTAAACAATAAAATCTTTAACAAATAATTATTTAAAGACAATTAGCTAATACTTTAAACAATCTAGAGCCAATGCCAGCCTTTTTTCGATGGAACGGACATCACAATTTCCCTTAGTATTTATTTTTTACCACCATCAGAATATTACACGCCGTTAACATTCACAAGGAGTATTAC
Source organism: Mercenaria mercenaria (assembly GCF_021730395.1). Lineage (NCBI taxonomy): Eukaryota > Metazoa > Mollusca > Bivalvia > Venerida > Veneridae > Mercenaria > Mercenaria mercenaria. Next base: position 72,078,652 of record NC_069375.1, read on the forward strand.
AAAGAGCTTCCTTACCCTTCTATTGAATTCCTTGAATGCAAATTTTTTTACATTCTTTTCAATACAGTCAGGCAAGAGAGAAGCCAAAAAAAAAAAACTCATTTCTAATCGGGTAAAATACTGGATGAATTTTATAATTTTTTCCAAACAAGGAATTTAACACAGTACAGCAACAGTGTTTGTAACACATATATAAATTACTGTTTGTCCCTTATATAAAAAAACAACTTTACAGAATGTGTATGAGCAATGTCACAGTGATGTTGAATTTGTTCTGTATTATATGTTAAAAAGCATTCTTCTTTGTCAAAACCTGAGACTGTGAATATTTCTCCAGACTATAACATTATATTAGTATAGTTAGTAAACTGTATACCCCTATTCAAACATCTGTCTGCCCTTACACATACTACATATATCTTTAATCTCGTGTTCTTGAACTGTCTATATTACCTTCACCATATGACATTTTTGTTGTTGTTGTTGGGTTTAACATCGCACTAACACAATTATAGGTCATATTGCGACTTTCCAGCTTTAATTGTGGAGTAAGACCCCAGGTGCACCCCTCTATGCATTATTTCATCACAAGCGGGCACCTTGGTAGAGCCAAACACCTTTTGAAAGTCAGCTGGATGGCTTCCCCACATGAAGAATTCAAAGCCCACGAGTAAAACTCAAACCCACATTGGTGAGGGGCAAGGTATATGAAGTCAAAGACCTTAACCACACAGCGACGAAGGCCCCTCATGTGACATTTCTAGCAGAAGCTATGTGAAAGGGATTAGTTTGGGTAAAGACAAACAGAGTTTACTCTATTGGATGTTTAGCATGCAATATGCCGCCACATTTTTTAGCATGAATAGAATAAATATTCTGGCTTTAGGTTGAAATAGAAACTATAGTGCTCAGTGCTCACAAGACTTTAACCTAAAGGTTATTGAGAAATCACAAAGGACAAATTTATTAAATGAGTTTTGAAACCAGTCTGAAAGCAAAAAGGTATCAATTGAGTTTTGAAACCATTCCGAAAGAACAAAGGTATCAATTGAGTTTTGAAACCAGTCTGAAAGCACAAAATGAGCACTACAGTCAGTGAGTAAGTTCTCCAAAATAAATATTACACTACTTATAAGCCCAAGACAATACCTGGGCTATGCCCGTTACTTCAATGCTCACGCCCAGTTTTGTGTAACATCCGCTACTTGTTGTTATGCTTATAGTCATAACATTCAGTGAAAGCCTGAAAGCAAAGTATACAGATACACCTTTACCCTGCTAAATTTCTAAAATGGATTAGTCTATCATTCAATTTGGACAGTACCATTTACTATTTGAAGGGTTGTTCACTGAGAATTTACTAACTAAACAGGGAACAGTGCAAACAAGATCTGCCTGCAAGGATGTGCAACCTAATCTTGCTCTACACTGGTAGCAAAGGCAGAATCTTTTGCTGCCAGAGGAAGTGGCATATCTGGTATCCAATAGAAAGCACAACCTGAATCTGTTGGAAAATCATTAAGTGGTCTACTGGAAGACTGTTTGCTTTAATCAACACTAAGAGGCTATCTTATTTCCCAGCATAAAAACCCCTGTTAACAATGCTCCACTTATCTTGCAGGTAAAGATCATTTTCAAATTATCTGCCTCAGACATACTGTACATGTAAGGCCAGACAGTCACATCATTAATCAAGTATTATTTAATTTAATTCCACATTAAAACCGCCCTGTTAGTAAACTAAACCTTGCTTATTTAACAAGCAAAGACTGCAATTGAAAGCGTTTGTAAACATAGCCCTGAGGCTGACGCATGTAAATAAAGTAAGCCTTTACATAGCCTTTAGACTGAGGCATGTAAATAAAGTAAGCCTTTACATAGCCTTTAGACTGAGGCATGTGAATAAAGTAAGCCTTTACATAGCCTTGAGACTGAGGCATGTGAATAAAGTAAGCCTTTACATAGCCTTTAGACTGAGGCATGTAAATAAAGTAAGCCTTTACATAGCCTTTAGACTGAGGCATGTGAATTTAAGGGTAAATTTTTTGAGCTGTGGATTTCTAACAATTTAAACTTCTTTTCTGTCCTACCATTTAATTTTTCAATTCCGTCTAAATGGTTTCGATACTAACATGATAATAGAATGATCAGATCACTGCTCTAAAACATTTTGCGGCGTCTCTTGAAACAGCTAAACTGTCAAAATACATCAATAAACGCTTACCTGGATTTTAGACATGAACATTAAAGTTAGGAAGGTGTTTAATATATAGGCAAATACTGTCATATCATCAAATTTTATGAGCAATTTCAAAGGGATACGAATTGTTACAACTTTTGAATATAAACAAAATGAAACTTTACTTGTTTCTTGGGATTTAGTTTAATATATTGACCAAACTACAATTATCTGTTCCCTTGAAAAATCAGTGTTTTCACAGTACAGCAGTCGAGCAAGTCCAGAGATTATATTTTCTGTAAGAGAGTAGAAATGCACAGCCCTTGCTAAAAGCTATGATGAAAGTGGTCCCAATGTTAGTGCCGGACTCCCTACCTGGGCTATACCCGTTACAGAGATTGCCACACCTAACTGGGTGTACACTTCCGTACTTGTTATGTGCAGAGTCATAACATTCAGTGAGAGTCTGAAATACAACACATCACAATTAACCCTTACCCTGCTTTAATTCTATAATGAACTTGTCCATCTTTCAATTTGGACAGTACCATTAATTGTTAAAAGGGGTGATTACAAAAAAGATACTGAATGGATAGCTAACAGTGCAGATCATGATCAGACTGCATGGATGTTTGTATGTGCAGGCAGATCATGATCAACACTTGTCACAAAGGCAGAGGCATGATAAAGGGTTTCAAGTGCTTCAAATACAGCTGAAACAGTACACAACTGACTTTATTCCGCAATTCCGAAATTTCGAGACTTTCATTTTTATATCATATGAGTTGTATGCTCTGTGTGGCAGATACAGTCCAATTTGGTACAAAAAGTCAACTACAAGAAATAGAGTTGCCAGAAAGTCATCAGTCAAGGCAGGACCCTGATCTAAAACAACTTGTAGAACTAACCATGGCAGGGACATGATCCAAAACAACCTGTCAAGGCAGGAACATAGTCCAAAACAACTTGTAGAACTAACCACGGCAGGGACATGATCCAAAACAACCTGTCAAGGCAGGAACATGATCCAAAACAACTTGTAGAACTAACCATGGCAGGGACATGATCCAAAACAACCTGTCAAGGCAAGAACATGATCAAAAACAACTTGTAGAACTAACCATGGCAGGGACATGATCCAAAACAACCTGTCAAGGCAGGAACATAGTCCAAAACAACTTGTAGAACTAACCATGGCAGGAACATGATCCAAAACAACCAGTCACAGCAGGGACATGATCCAAAAGAACTCGAAGAACCAGTCATTGCAGGAACATGATCCAAAACTACGTAGGACCAGTCACAGCAGGAACATGATCCAAAATAACTCAAAGAACCAGTCACTGCAGGAACATGATCCAAAACAACTCGCAGAACCAGTCACAGCAGGAACATGATCCAAAACAACTCATAGAACCAGTCACAGCAGAAACATGATCCAAAACAACTCGTAGAACCAGCCACTGCAGAAACATGATCCACAACTACGTAGGACCAGTCACAGCAGGAACATGATCCAAAACAACTAACAGAACCGGTCACTGCAGGAACATGATCCAAAACTACGTAGGAACAGTCACAGCAGGAACATGATCTAAAACAACTTGTTGGACCAGTCACAGCAGAAACATGATCCAAAGTAACTCGTAGAACCAGTCAAGGTAGAAACACTGTCCATCAAAATATCCTAGAACAAGTCAAGACAGAAACTGTGTTATACCAATCAAGAAAGGAACACAGCCCAGGAAAACTTGTGGAACCACAGGTTTTTTTCTTCGGCCGTTTTTATAGCCGTTATTTGGCTATATTCCCAATGTGACAGAAAGTATGTATTTTTCCCAAAAGGAGTGCAAAAATTCCCAATCTACATTCTGAAAAAATTTCATCAAAATTGCACAAACACTGACTAAATTATGGACAATTTTGGCAGTATGTTAAAGAGGTTGTACAATGTGAAACAAGTGTATGAGAAAGTGCTTAAACACATCCTCCCTATATCCTATGGGACTGAATATTTCCCAATATGGAACATTTACGCATCAAAATTCCCAATATTGAGGTATAGGCTCTGTTCCCAAAATAGAAAGAAAAAACCCTGAACCAGCCAAGGTAGACGCACGATCCATCAAAACTCATAGAACCAGTCGAGGTAGGTGCATGATCCATCAAAACTCATTAAACCAGTCGAGATAGGAACTTATACTTGTAATCGTGTCACACTTAGGCAGTGTGTCTAAGAGTAAATCCAGTCATAAATAACTTGGAAGTACAGAACCTTTACACTGCCTAATTTCTAAAATAGACTGGTCTATCATTCTATCATTCAATCTGAGCCTCACCACTTATTATTCAAAGGGGTGTTCACTGAAAACTTACTGACTAGCAAACACTGCAGACCATAATCAGAATGCATGCTTGTGCAGGCCGATCATGGTCTACTCTGGTCGCGAAGGCAAAGTTACATGTACTTGCTGCCAGGAGGCTAAAAGTTATTTATAAACTGACATGAAGGAACAACATCATATTGCCCAAGGATTTATCAATATATACTAAATAAAACTAACTGCCTGTCTTCCCAAGAACAAAAGTTGTAAAATAAACCCAAAACAAGAGGACCATGATGGTCCTGAATCGCTCACCTATCCCCACATGACCTAGTGTTGAACTGAGTACGACGTCGTTATTTCTATTATTTGACATAGTGACCTAGTTTTTGAGCACATGTGGCATAGATATCATCAAGATAAAAAATTCTGACCAATTTTTATGAAGATCCATTGAAAAATATGACCTCTAGAGAGGTCACAAGGTTTTTCTATTATTTGACCTAATGACCTAGTTTTTGAAGGCACGTGACCCACTTCTGAATCTGACCTAGATATCATCAAGGTGAACATTCTCACCAATTTTCATGAAGATCTCATGAAAAATATGGCCTCTAGAGACGTCACAAGGTTTTTCTATTTTTCGACCTACTGACCTAGTTTTTGACCGCACGTGACCCAGTTTCGAACTTGACCTATATATCATCAAGAGGAACATTCTGATCAATTTTCATGAAGATCCATTGAGAAACATGGCCTCTAGAGACGTCACAAGGTTTTTCTATTTTTCGACCTACTGACCTAGTTTTTGACCGCACGTAACCCAGTTTCAAACCTGACCTAGATATCATCTAGGTGAACATTCTCACCATTTTTCATGAAGATCCATTGAGAAATATGGCCTCTAGAGACGTCACAAGGTTTTTCTATTTTTAGACCTACTGACCTAGTTTTTGACCGCACGTAACCCAGTTTCAAACCTGACCTAGATATCATTTAGGTGAACATTCTCACCATTTTTCATGAAGATCCATTGAGAAATATGGCCTCTACAGAGGTCACAAGGTTTTTCTATTTTTAGACCTACTGACCTAGTTTTTGACCCCACATGACCCAGTTTCGAACTTGACCTAGATATCATCAAGGTGAACATTCTGACCAATTTTCATGAAGATTCATTGAGAAATATGGCCTCTAGAGAGGTCACAAGGTTTTTCTATTTTTAGACCTACTGACCTAGTTTTTGACCCCACATGACCCAGTTTCGAACTTGACCTAGATATCATCAAGGTGAACATTCTGACCAATTTTCATGAAGATCTCATGAAAAATATGGCCTCTAGAGAGGTCACAAGGTTTTTCTATTTTTAGACCTACTGACCTAGTTTTTGACCGCATGTGACCCAGTTTCGAACTTGACCTAAATATCATCAAGATGAACATTCTGACCAACTTTCATAAAGATCCCATGAAAAATGTGACCTCTAGAGTGGTCACAAGCAAAAGTTTACGCACGAACGCACGGACGGACGGACGGACGACGGACGCCACGCGATCACAAAAGCTCACCTTGTCACTTTGTGACAGGTGAGCTAAAAAACAAGAAGCTGTGTTCAATAAATGCTTAATGCCCCAGGTAGCATCCTTGTCGATACAAAGCAACTAAAGTCCAAAATTAGGTCAAGGTCAAACTGAGGTCAGGTGATGTCTGAAGATTAGGAATGTTCACAGTTTACATCTGCATTAGTATCAAGTCATTCTAGTAAGGGGTATTGATGCCAGATGAAACAGTCCCATTTGGTTAACCAAGAAATGGCCCATATAAAGCAACCTAAGTCCAAAATGAGGTCATGGTCAAGGTCAAACTGAGGTCAAGGTCAAACTGAGGTCAGGTGATGTCTGAAGATGAGGAATGGTCACAGGTTACATCTGCATTAGTATCAAGTCATTCTAGTAAGGGGTATTGATGCCAGATGAAACAGTCCCATTTGGTTAACCAAGAAATGGCCCATATAAAGCAACCTAAGTCCAAAATGAGGTCATGGTCAAACCGAGGTCAGGTGATGTTTGAAAATGAGGAATGGTCACAGGTTACATCTGTAGTAGTATCAAGTCATTCCAGTAAGGGGTATTGATGCTTGACGAAACGGTCCCATTTGGTTAACTAACGGACAGACAGAACAATCACTATATGCCTCCCGCATCAGTAGATGCCGGGGGCATAAAAAAACAACTAGAAGCTTCATGCTACAAAGACAGAAATCTAAATTTCAAATAAACCATGCCATACAACACAAGTGTACTGTTCACTTTGCCACAATACTAGGTCACACACTGCAAGTATAACTGTATCCTGTGAATTTCCATTTTTATACAGGCTGTATCTTGTGACTGAATAAACTCACACAGCTCTATATATATATGTCCGAAAACTTTTCAGAATCACACATGAGCTGAGCATCTTCAAAATGCCCGCAACTATTCACATGGCCTTGCCACTACATTCAAACTGATTGATTTTGTTCCTGTTACCCCTGAGATTCTGTTACCCTTGTGTCAGAAATTTATTCAGTCACAAATACAAGCCAATGAGCAGCAAGAACTTACTTGTGCAATACCAGTTACACAAACAGCCACGCCTTGTTTCGTATATACCATTGGACTCTCTATCATCAGAGTCATGGTGTTTAAATTCATTCTTTGTTGCAGCAAAAAATAAGCAACAAAACAAGATGTTAGTCATCATTCACATGTTAATATACCTGGAGGAATTGTTAGTCATAACACTTATCTTTCCAGCTGTGCAGTAGAATTTTTTACGCAAGGCTGATAAAGTCTTACGCAAAAGCTTTAAAGCTATAAAACTCTTAATATCTCATTATTATCTCATTATGCTTATCAGGTCATGCTCAGACTAAAAGAGAATTTGATTAACCTCAGTTTGCTACTAATTTCACTTTAAAGGTCACTTTGTGAGAACAGCAAAAAGACTTTTTTTGAATAACTTACCCGAGTTAACTATATTTTATAACTAATACAGGTTACAGAATGTTTGAAAAAGTAACTGAAATAGGTTACATAACTTAAAACAGTTACACCCCTGACTGGTTAACAGGTATTTTTCAGCTCTGTGTCGGGCCCTTCCTTCATGAAACCAAACTTGAAGGCCAGCATATTGCCTCATCACATACCCACATACCTTTTACAAATTTTGATTGTATTTAAATTATGTAATGTTCAAATGTTATTTGAACAAGACTTTTTGGCTTCATTTCTGGTTTTACTACTGACCTGTTCACCACAAGGTACAAGAAACTTTTTTGTTTTGTTCTTTTGCAGGTTTTAATGTTGCATCAACATAATGACACCTGGGTAGAACCACCAACCTTCCCTGAGCCAGCTGGATGGCTTCCTCACATGAATAATTCTAACTACCAGAGTGATGCTCGAACCAACATTGGTGAGGGAGAAGTGATTTGGGGTCTGCGACCTTGAACACCGGGTCACGAATACCTACTTAAGGTATGATAGAGAATAACAAAATTACATTTGCTCATGATTGAGCTATTTTCAGACAAGGAAACTTGACAAATTCTAAACATAAATCATAAATCTGGGTAGAAGAAGATCAGAAGAAACACTTCAGTTACACTGCTTGTTAAATCAGCAGAGTTAAGAAGAGTCAATCATATGTCGGCAGGCAGTTACTCGTCTTAAAACTCAAATTTATAACATCCCAGGGTCTCCTCATTCTTTTCATCTCTGTACTGAGAACTACTGCCATGAAATGACTCATTCAAACCATACAAGATAGGTCTTCCTGGTTCATAAAAGTCTATAGTATTCCAATGACCATGTACATGTGTATCTATAACTTATACTTTTTTCTAAACCTGAACCCTCTCTTCGAAACAGTCATAACCTAAAAGCATTTCACACTGGCATTCTGCCAAGTAATAATACACAATTTAATATATAATTATATATAAACAATAATAAATATTTTCCATCAGTTGTAGAAGTTACCAGTGCGTGAACTATAGTCAATGTAAGTTATTACTGTCCAAACTGCTGGAAATTTAATACTGCTGTCTCAGTTACATAAATTAATGAACCATGTTAGCTCGAATCTGACATTTCTATACCAACATGTGTTAGCCTTCATACAAAGTCATGTGTCTATCCAAAGATCTATGCTAAGTTAAATAATACATAGTTGTCATTTAAGCGAATATAATTATGTACTGAATTTTTCCGGATTTTTTTCTAGACACACATCTATGTTCAGAAATGAAACAAGTACTGCATACCTCTGAAGTTTCTGTATAACTGGCCACACAAACACGCGACCTCCAGGGATGTATTCCGACTGCCCTCGGCAACATCCTAAAAACGAACAAAGACAAAATAACATATATTTATTCAAATGCAACAACAACATGCCTCTAGTGGTTTTCAACAAAAACAACCTTTATGTGCATGAGAGCATCTGGCTCAGACTAATTGCCCACATCTATAGGCCTATAAGTTAGGTGTGTCATTCCTGACTACTGTATAGAGAGTTGTTAATTGTATATACTAAAACACAACATGTACCAGGTCCTAGACATTTACATCCAATTCGATTCAGTGAAATTGGTATATTTACGCCAGAACTAGAGCTATCACTGAAGGTGATGAATGTACCCCCAGCATGCAATGTGCACAATACATTGCAATCTGATGCACACAAGATTGCATAGTTATGTGGCCTGTATGTATATAGACTGTATGTAATACAGTATAGTAACAAAAAACAATGTCCCACAAGGCCAGTATTTTTTATCTTTAGTTTTATCAACCTGCAGCTGTCAGACCCTAAAATTTGGGAAAGTGAAAAAAAAGAAAGAAAAAAAAAGATTTCAGAAAAAAAATTTAAGTGTCAAAAAATGATGCACACACAAGTGATACGCCAACTGACTGTAATTAAAACAGTACCGGAACATTAAAGGCGCATTAAACGCGCGGCTTTTATACCAACAGTACGTCCAAAATAAAATGTCAATTTTTCGCGCAATCTCTGCGACAAAAAGCACATCGAAATGAACACCGTGTCTGTTTATCTGCTGCCCAGAGATCGACGGACACGTGGAATCGCGGTGATTCTCCGTGTTCATATCGTCCAAACCCTAACACTGTTTTTCATTGTAGAAAGATAATTTTTGCTCCCATATTTTGTTTTCTGTTTTCAGGTAAACACTAAGCTTATAAGATGTGTAATTATTAACTGTTTTGTTTCCTTTGTTTATGTTTATAGTTTTATGTAAAATTGTTAAAACATCCACTAACAATTACTACTAACATTACATGTTGGAATGTGAACGACAAGAAGAAGACATGTTGGATTTATTGTTTTATTCACCTCGTTGCAATTAAACTGCCTAATTCTTTCTTTCATTTAGCATGTTTGCCCATTTTCACATGTTGCAAAATTATTTGGTAAGTTACTTATGATTAATAACAAGTGAATGAAGTATTGCCATGCAATACAAAGTCCCCTACTGGAAGGCACCTAATTTTCTCTACTGCAGTATAACATAATGAACTGATATCTGTCAATGATGTATAAACAATATTGTACTACATATACAATATGTTATAACACACTTGGATTAAAATGTGCATATATAAAAACTCAGTTGTTTTCATATTGAATTTTTTTGGCTGATTACAAAAATGTTATCATGTAAGTTATTTATAGTAACAACAAAGGGAAATTAATCTTTAAAAAAAAAAAAAAATCTATATGATATAAGTCCACAAGAAACTCTTTACCAGGTAGAGATAGGTCAAAATACACCTAAAAATTGGATGTAACATGCATGCTGTACCACAGAAAAGTGGTCTCGATTTTTCTCTACCGCCAGTAATTAAAAAGTTACAATAAAATCTATTTATAGTAACAACAAAGGGACGTAATTCTAAAAACAAGGGTGCCTCATGGTGGTGAACATTTGGTCCAAGTTACATCAAAATCCCTCCATGCATGAAGAAGAAATGTTCTGTACAAAGTCATTCTTGAATTTGACCTTTGACCTCTAAATATGACCTTGACCTTAGACCTAGGGACCTGGTTCTTGCGCATGACATGTTGTCTCATCCAGGGGAATATTTGTGCCAACTGATATCTAAATCCTCTTTGCATGACAAAGTTATAGACAGGACAGGAAAAAAATCCTCTTGACCTTTGATCTCAAAGTGTGACCTTGACCTTCAAGCTAGGGTACTGGGTGTTGTGCACGACACGTCGTCTCATCATGGGGAACATTTATGCCAAGTAATATTGTAATCCCTTGATGGATGACAGAGTTCTGGATTGGACAGGGAAAAAACCTTATTGACCTTTGACCTCCAATTGTGACCTTGACCTTTGAGCTAAGGGTCTGGGCTTTGCGCATGACATGTTGTCTCATCATGGGGAACATTTGTGCCAAGTAATATTAAAATCCCTTCATGGATGTCAGAGTTATGGACCGGACACGAAACAGACCCTGTTCATGCTATGTTAACATTTGACTGCTAAGTGTGACCTTGACCTTTGAGCTAGGGGTCTGAAAGTTGTGCATGACACATCGTCTTATTATGAGGTACATTTGTGCCAAGTAATATTAAAATCCCTTCATGGATGGGAGAGTTATGGACCGGACAGGAAAAAAGCCTTGTTGACCTTTGACCTCCAACTGTGACCTTGACCTTTAAGCTAGGGGTCCAGGTTTTGCGCACGACACGTCGTCTCCTCATAGGAAACATTTGTGCCAAGTAATATTAAAATCTCTTCATGGATGGGAGAGTTATGGACCGGACAGGAAAAAAGCCTTGTTGACCTTTGACCTCCAATTGTGACCTTGACATTTGAGCTAGGGGTCCGGGATTTGCGCATGACACGTCATCTCATCATGGGGAACATTTGTGCCAAGTAATACTAAAATCCCTTCAAGGATGGGAGAGTTGTGGACCGGACAGGAAAAAAGCCCTGTTGACCTTTGACCTCCAATTGTGACCTTGACCTTTGAGCTAGGGGTCCGGGTTTAGCGCATGACACGTCGTCTCATCATGGGGAACATTTGGGCCAAGTAATATTAAAATCCCTTCATGGATGACAGAGTTATGGACCGGACACGAAATTGCGGACGGACGGACGGACGGAATGACGGAAAAGTGCATTCCTATAGTCCCCGAAACTGGTTTTCAACCAGTAGGGGACTAATAAGTTAATGTTGGTTAACAAGTACTAATTAGATAATAATTTGTAGGTGCTTGTTTCATGGGCGCACTTGTTTTTACTTTGAGTCTGGTAAATTCGACCACTTCTGACTTCTTGTTTAAATGATAGTTTGAAATATCCCGGTATGTATTTGCATGTATTAAAAAACAAATACATGTAAATAGTATGGAAAATGTTGAGTCGAAATTTATTATTTTTTGTTTGAAAACGATTTGATGAATCGAACTTCAAACAAGCGTGACCTATATACATGTGACCCACTGCTTCCCTAGAGACAATATGGCATTTTCAGACAAATACACGCTGGTAAAAAATACTAAGGGTCATTAATCTAAAAAAAATCTAATAAAGTTAATATTCCAGTGTATTTTTTTCTTTAATTCTAGTCAAGTAACTAGTCTCCGTTGTTGCTCATAATAAATCAAGTATTTCTGAGAGTTTTTCAATACTTTTATGACCACTACCATAGCTGTAAGTCTTACGTTAAATATGGTGGTATACCGTGGTATATTCCGTGGTAATTTGGAAAAAAAACGTGGTATACCGTGATATTTTTTTCAAGGCAGTACCCACCCCAAAAATCCTGGTCTTAAAAAAAAAACAACAAAGAAAACATTACTGTATTAGTTTATTAATTATACTGTAATATTTTATTTATCAGTCCCAAAAAAACAATAAAAGCTTTTAAAATTCCTATCACAACGTACAAACTGCCTTTAACTATTTTGCGAATTAGCGATCTTATTTTCTTGGAATTAAGGGATTATAAATGGCAGTGGTTAGGTAGCCGGTTCTGGCTACCTAGACCTTTTGTCTAGATAACCGGAACCAACTACGTAGACTAAAGGTCTAGGTAGCAGCTGGAACTGGCTACAGTACGTCCAAAATGAAAAGTTCCAATGGACACCCATCACCGTGACCCCAGACTAGCGTGTTCAAAGAAATTTGACCACCCAGCTGGGTGATTTCACCGCAAATCGCGGTGAACAGCGTGTCAGGACACGGTGCTCGCCGAACACGCTGTTTCGCAGTGAAATCGCGGCGTTCATGATATTGTTTTAAAATATGCTATTTTTCATTTTATTTTAACCAAAAATTAAAAGATATATTTATGTGTATGTTAACACAAAATATCATCGTAATTTTTCAGTTTCAATGTTCGTCTGCAAGGTAATTTTGGAAACTTTTCGTATTTTGCAGTTACAACACTCGACACGAAGCGTTTAGACGACAGTGCTTAATAAACAATAAAACTTGTAAATTCAGTTGTTTTATTTTGAGTTCACTTTTGCAGTTTTGTATGTTTGTTGCAAACTTCTGTTGTTATACTAACAATTACTTTAATACGATTACGTTATTTAAAACCCTAATGATTAATCTTCATTCACAGTTTGGCATGGAGTTAGATAATTATTTAAGAGGTAAGTTACCAGTTAAAATTAATAGTTTTTGAATAACTTGTTAATTTGTAACGAATTTATTTGCTTTTGTAAATATCAAAAAAAGAATTTGAAATTTAATTTTAATGCAATATAGAATATCGGCATTAAAGTTTTCGCTCGGGAAAGAAAACAGTGGTATTCACTTAAAGTAAACAAAGTAATTATCCATTTAAACATTTAGATGCTTGTCTACATGTCTGAAACAACAAATTATCACATGACATTTCAAATTTCAGGAAACTATTAATGTGTAACATACAGCTGTTAAAAATTATGTTTTATCTGCTTTTTTTTCAGGGCAAGATTACGAAAAATAGTGCTGAGTAAGAGCCTTGGAAGCAACAACTTACAATTTAATATATATACAGGTTTTCCCTCGGGTTTTTTATTTGGGAGTCCATCGACTCCCATGGCTGCTAATTTAAGGGTCCCTAATAATTTTTGGGGGTCCACAAATTATTGATCTTGAAAATGGACATTATTACTATAAAAATTTACCCTAAAACCGAATGAACTTAATTGTATCTTTTTAATTTAGATAGCAGTTGATTCAATATTTCGGAATGTATCTTTCAAAAGGGACATGAGCTTCTCAATTCAGACTGATTACAAAAGGTGTGATAGTCTTTTTGTTATGATCAAATAGCCAGTAATTACGGCAATAACGTGTCACCTCGTGTCAATTATGTTGTTCACAGTTTTATCTTGGTTAAAGATAATACTCGATCCTTAATTAGTATCATAATTTCTTGATTTATTAATATTTTTTTCATCAAAATACTTTAAATTTATATGAAATTAATGTTGTTTAATAAAAAAATAAACCATTCGATCTTTTACGGAACGTAACGGCAATCTTAGATTTTAGCGGTGACAGTTAGCACGGAGAGTAGTTTCCCTTTCCAAAATGGCGAACATCGATAACAAAACTTGTTTTGAAGTTGGAAAATCGTCTATACCTGTGTATAATGAGCACCCACGATTCAGTGATGGTCCCGGTGGTAAAAAACTGCGCATTTTACATGGGTATCTGCGCAAAGGAGGCTTCAGTGCAAAGGAGTTTCGTGACCGATTTTGCGGGTCCAGTGGGACGCAGAGGCACTAAAAAATGCGAGTTCAAAGCAGTAAAAGCGCGTCAGGGACGCAGAAAACCTGCCTCCGGGAAAACCCTGTATATATATATATTTTTTTTTTTTTTGTAAACATGTTATATATTGCGCCAAGTGTAGGCTGCATTTCATTTCGCTGACATTTATTTGATTATTTCTCGAGAATTACTAAACATATATATGTGGAAGTTGTCTTGAGTTTGTATTGGTTGATTGTGGGAAGATTGATGTAAATAGTTTTGTGAAATATTGTGAAATACTTGCATTTTGTTGGTATTTTTTCAATTTATTTGTGCATTTTTTTTTCAGAATAACGTTGAAATTTTCAACTGATTTCTCTTCACACACAATGATTGGCCAATTATCACTTGTAGCTTTTCATGTCAAACACCAATACAATAGACGTGAACTACTTGATATTGGAAAGTATGCCCGGGGGAAATTTCGGCCAGATATTCCTCTTTTAACAACAATAAAACAGTTAGGTATTTTAAAATACAGAGGTTCAAGAGGAGGTAAACATAAAGTTAAATCAATATGGGATGTCAATAAAGGGTCCATTTGTATAATTTACAAGTACTGCCTGAAGAAATCACAATTATAGTTCGACCACGAAATGAAATCTGTATAAACAGTTCAAATTGTATGGATAGCCAAAACCTTGAAATTCAGCAGCAAAATACCAAAAATGTTACCAAATTAGATGTGAATCCATTACAACAGGAAGAAGTGAGAAGAAAATTCGTGTATGCAGTTTCAATCCAAGATCTGTCAAAAATAAGACAGTTTCTCTGTGTGATCACATAGTTTCAAATGATTTGATTAGGTAGCACTCACTGAGACTTGGCTCGGAACTACCATGGATAAAACGTGTATTGGCGAACTTGTACCGAATGGATATTCAATTAAAAGTGTGGCACGGTGCAGCGGCAGCCGTGGAGGGGATGTGGCTCTCATACATAAGTCTGCATTTACTCTTCGTGTTTTGCATCTAGTCGTGACAAAGATTTTAAACAATTTGAATACATGGATTGTAATTTGAGCATCAATGGATTTTCTGCACAAGTGGCAGTGATATATAGACCACCACCAACAAAACAAAACGGTTTAAAGACTAGTGTGTTTCTAGAGGAAGAATGGCCTACTTTCCTAGGCAGGTATGCTACAGTTGATAAAGACATCATCATTGTGGGAGACAATGAATTTCCATCTTGATATTCCATCAGACCGAGATGCTGTCAGATTTAAAAGTGTACTGCAGTCATGTGGTATGCATCAACATGTGAACGGACCAACCCATGCCCGCGGTCATACATTAGATGTGTAATAACCAGGAACGACAGCAAAATAATATCATGTGTCGAGGTCATCGATCCAGGTCTTTGTGACAATACTGGTAATATGTCACAGGATCACCATGCAATTCACTTCAACGCCAGTGCCGCAAAACCAGCTCCGATACGGAAGCAAGTTTCTTTTCGGAAACTACGCTCTATTGACGTAGTTCTTCAAACAAGACATCTCAGCGTCCCTTGCACTAATACGCTTCCAGAAGGCGCAGACGTGGATCAGCTAGTAAATGCATATTCAAAAGGATTATCCTTACTGATAGATAAACACGCTCCTTTACGCACAAAACTATCGTTCTTCGACCTAGCTGTCCGTGGTTTACAGACGAACTTCATGAGGCTAAACACTTAAAACGCAAGCTTGAGCGGAAGTGCGGTAAAATCCAAACTAACAATCGACCATCAACTTTATAGGGACCAATGTGCTACCATGAATAAACTCCTAATTCAGGCCCGAACCGACTACTTCTCTGATAAGGTGAAGTCGTGTGGCACTGACCACAAAAGTTTGGCCAAGATAACCAAAAATCTACTAGGAGACAGCCAAGATGCTTCCCGTCCCTCTAACCATCACCAAAGGAACTTTCGCAGAAGGTTTAGTGACTTTTTCATCGAGAAAATTTAGAACATTAGGAATGATATTATTTCGCATAGCCAAACTGATCGTGATTCAGTAGACTTGCATTGTCCAGAACACCAAGAAGTAGCAAACTGTCTTATTGATTTGGCTCCTACAACGATAGAAGAGGTAGAACAAATTATACAAAAATCTCCAAACAAATCCTGCGAACTTGACCCTTTACCAACATGGCTTCTGAAGAAATGTCTCGTGAGCTCTTGCGCTGAATACAAACATCATAAATACATCAATGGAATTAGGTTATGTACCAAAAGAGTTTAAAAGTGCTAGGATAAGACCCCTGCTTAAGAAACCAGGTCTTGAACCAAACATTCTCAAAAACTACAGGCCTGTATCTAACCTCCCTTTCATTTCAAAAATCTTAGAAAAGGTAGTAGATGCGCGTCTTGAGCGGCACTTGAGTGAAAATGAGCTACATGAGGGACTGCAGTCTGCTTACAGAAAGTTTCATTCAACTGAGTCGGCTTTGATAAAGGTACAGAATGACATCCTCACATCTCTCGATCAAAATTCTGTAACAGTCCTCGTGCTACTCGATCTTTCTGCGGCTTTCGACACGATTGATCACCAAACACTGTTACACCGGCTCGAACATCATTTTGGAGTCACACACAAAGCACTTGCATGGATGTCATCATATCTTAGTGACCGCTATCAAACTGTATGCGTTGATGGTGAGTTGTCGACGCCTACGTTGATGAAATACATGTGCCCCAGGGATCAGTGCTTGGTCCAAAGAACTATATCATGTACACTAAACCCGTGGGTGCCATATGCAGACGTCATGGACTTCTTCATCATTTCTACGCTGATGACTCTCAATTATACCTATCTTTTAAGCCGATAGAGGCTGTGGCCAGAAGTGAAGCTTTGCGCCGCATTGAGAGCTGTCTGACTGAAATTGTCTCGTGGATGAATTCCAACATGCTGAAGCTCAATGCTGACAAAACTGAGGTAATGCTATTGACATCAAAGCGAACTCCAAGTACATTGATGACGTTTCTGTGAAGGTCGGTGATTCTGTGATAAAATCCACGAAATGTGTTAGGAATCTTGGAGCAGTATTTGACAGCGGTATGGATATGGAACAACAAGTCAACTCGGTGTGCCGGGCTGGATATGCACAACTTCGCAGAATAGGTCACATCAGACAGTATCTTACCAGTGATGCCACAAAGACCCTTATAAACAGCCTGGTTACTTCACGGTTAGACTACTGTAATGCCTTGTTAAGTGGTATACCAAACAGCACACTTAACAAGTTGCAACATGTCCAGAACACTGCAGCTCGCGTAATCACTAAGACGCCCCGTCGCAATCATATAACACCGGTTCTGAAGGAGCTTCACTGGTTGCCAGTGAAATACAGGGTGCAGTACAAGGTTCTGACCCACACCTTTAAGGCATTACACAATCAGTCCCCTGCCTATATTAGGGATATGCTAGAAGTGTATAAACCGGTCAGGACCCTAAGATCGCAGGACACGCCTGTCACTGGTTATGCCAAAATCTAATACCATGATGTATGGCAATCGCAGCTTTTCGTGCACTGCTCCAAAGCTTTGGAACTCTCTTCCTGTCAAAATCAGGGAAGCTGACACGCTAGCTGCTTTCAAAAGCCTGCTCAAAACCCACTTCTTTGTACAATATTTTGTTAACTGACCGATACATTTATTTTTTTTTATCTTGTTTTTTTTTTTTTTTTAAATTATACTTGTTTTCATTCATGATTTTTGTTAATGTGGAATGCATTATCTTTGTATACGTATTTGTTTGTATTTTTGCAATTTATTCTGTAAAGCACTTTTGAACGTGTACAAGTGCATGAAAAGAGTGCTATATAAATGTGGTATAATAATAATAATAATAATGATTTTATTAGCATTAAATGTCATATATGTTTATAGCCTCATATAAAACAAAAACCTGTGTATCGGTAATGCTTACAGAAATTATTTTGTGTTTATTATATAATTCATATTATTCTATACCTATTTTATCTATCCAATCGCGAACGTTCATTTGAGACACGTGACCGTACAACATATTACGGTATTTGGATGCATGTGCGTACAAAAATCCTGTATTTTCTGTATTTGGACGCACGCGCGTACAAAAAATCCTGTATTTTCTGTATTTGGACGGTTCAACAGTCCATGTTAAACATACGATAAAGCCCGAAACGCGTGAAAATGTTCCGAATGTAAATCGGATGAATGAAAGGGGCTCTATGTACAGAGTGCAATTTGAGTTTTTTTTTTGTTACAAAACACAAAAACGATTCAAGGGGTAACAATGCTATCTGATTTAGATATTAAAACGTTCGTTAATAATCAAAAATTTAAAAATACAGTAAAAAGGATCATCAGATGTTGGAATATTTGAAAAGTCGCTAAAAGAAGCCGTTCCGGACGAAACCTAGAAATTGGTATCAGCCCTGACTGTCTGAATAGCTACCTCAGCAGTTTTTATTTAACGGTTAAGAAACAAAAATGGCAGCGGACGAGCGGTCAGCATCCAAAACATGTCTGCTCTATAATTCAGTTTTCGTCGGATCTTCACCAAACTTGCTGACAATGTTTGTGGGCATTACATCTCGGCCAATGTCGATAACCAGCCAAATTGTACCGGGCACTCTTTGATAATAGTCCTTGAATTACTCGAAAAACGGGCAATTTAGCCTTGTCCGCTCTTTTAAGTCGAACAGTTTTCATCCGATCTTCACCAAACTTGCTGACAATGTTTGTGGGCATAATATCTCAGCCAAGTATTATTACCACCCAAATCGCCAAATGGCTGTTGTAGGGAGGTTGCACCATATACTTTTTTTAATGAATTACGTATATTACGTATGAAGTGAAATAAATATAGAATAAAAAGGATATTTAAGGTCTAACATTGTTCTGTATAATATATATTTGCACTCATACCAAGCTGGGAAAAACTAGGAAAGGCAGGAATACAATATTCAGTGAAACATTTTTAATTTAAACTATTATTATACTAAGATAAAATAGATATAGAATAAAAAGGTTATTTAACATTGTACTGTACAATACGAGATATATTTGGACTTGTACCCAGCTGAGAAAACCATATTGAACTCGCCTAGCGGCTCGTCCAATATGGTTTTCTCAGCTGAGTACTCGTCCAAATATATCTCCATATTGTACAGAACAATGTTAAATAACCTAATATTATGTATTCACTACTGACAAAAATTGTTTATTCTCCATTCTGTATTATTTTCGGCAAGATTAAGATACTTTCATATTCGTAATATTTGCATATTCGTAATAACCTATATGATCTTTTTCATAAAATTTTGTCTGTGTAATAGACTAAAGGGAACAGAAACAAAATATGAAATAGAATTATACTGTTTAGTTTTAACAACTGCACATGTATTTGTCACGTTATGTGTGTGATTATTACATGATGATTTACAGAATATGTCTGTCTGTCTGTCTGTCTGTATTTTGTGTAAATAATCTTCAATTGTTGGTATCGTTTGTATCTATGTACATGTTATGAATAAGAAATAAAATCAAATGGAAGCATTATATGAGAACGCAACATAGCAAAATATTTTTTTCTTTCTAGTGTAAATCATTCTTGGCTTTATTTGTTTGAATTGTTTGTGCTTCCCAATAAATATTATATTCCGTTAAATTTCGTATAGAAAAAAAGTGAATTAATAAAAGATATAGAAGCCCGATTTTCGTTTTCTGCTTCTTCCCTCCTCTGGTGTTGTGCTGTAATTTTCACTCTTGTTGAAAGTTTCTACCAGTACCCATAAGTATAGACAAGTCAAATGGTTTATCGCGGCCAGAAATTTGTACAAACCGGACAGAAGTTGCGAAATTGTCATTTGTGCAGGAATGAAGCGTTTACCATAATGTCCAGTACTGGACAGGTATAGTGACCATGCACGGACACAGCCAATTTTCTCAGAGGGGGTCCGATCCCCTGCCCCCACCCCCCCTGGAAATTTGGCACTTCATTTTATGCATTCTGGGACAGTTTTATGGACTAACCTGTTAAATTTGCGAAAATGATAAAATCAAGCTTTCTTGAAGGTAAAATTCTTAGTTTCTTTTAGATAAATAATATGAATTATGTCGGGGTCGTATGTAGCAGCAGCCGCATATACTTTACATGCAGTCCTAATGTTGCCTTTTTCGAAAAACATTTTCTTTCCTTCTTGTCTTCTTTCCTTTTTTAAAGATTTTCCAGAGGGGGTCCGGACCCCCGGTCCCCACCCCCCATCTGGATCCGCACATGGTGACATATCATGCTTTCTGTTTATGCAGGTAAACTTGTGTTTGGTTAAATTTCAACAGAGCACAATTGTCTGAACAGTGTACAAACTCATTACTGTTTTTTCAGGCAAGGGTGGAAAAAAGTGGTAGACAATGAAAGCAGTAACATTTTTATTAAAAAAAATAAACAATGAGACAAACATTTCCAACATCTTTGGACGGTTCAAAAATCCCATGTTAAACATACGATAAAGCCAGAAACGCGTGAAAATGTTCCGAATGTAAATCGGGTGAAGTAAGCGCTCTATGTAGATTATGCGTCTAGATTGATTAAACTGGGCGAGTCTACTTACTTATTACTTGAGGATGAAAAAAAACGTGTTTTTAAATGTTGCTCTTAAACAAGGGTGGCAGTTGAACTACTAAAAGTACAACAACAGTTGATTCACAACAAATCGTACGGTATGTTTTATAATCAGTAGAAGCTAGTCGTATTTACGCTTTGAAATGAGACCTGTTTCACCCATAAGTAAAGAATTGACAGGTCCATCATGAAATATTTTCCCCATCGTGCAAATACTTGTCCTATTCAATATGATCGCGGCGATCAATAACAACTACTTTACGCTTTCATTATTTATTATAAACCGTATGGAAATGATACATATTTATTAGTGGCTTTAAAACATCCTGTAGTGAACAGTCCCGCACGACGGCCAAAAATCTAGTCGTATGTGATTATCACTACTCTTGTAGTCCAAGCAAGACTGTCTAGCTGAACATGCCTCACGTATGACTAGCTTTAGTACCGTGCGGGACCGTATTACTAGCCACAACCGCGTCTTGCTCCGAAACTTCACTCCTGTTTTTTTTCTCTTCTATTTTCTATATACTAGTAGTTGATGTGTACCTGAAATATAAAACAACTGCTTCATAACTTTTGATTTATCCCTCGTTTCATTGTAAATTTTACGATAATAAATCATTGCAAATTGAAAATAAACTAGACTACATGTACAAGAGAAAATGATATTGATTTAAACATCGAACAATTTTCATGACTAGGGTTGGATATCGTTAAGGACGAAGCGGTCCGATACCGATACCAACGAAACGATACGGTATTTTTAACGATATCGATACCAAGCTTTGAAGTACATTACATAAGCAATGATTTGGTTAGTATTAAATACACACTTTTAAGTAGTTATACAGGAAAATTTGCTTTGATATATAAACATTTTAAGTCTGTTAATTTGATGTTGTACTAGAACTATGAAAGAGTAAAAAAATAAACATATCTTACAAACTAGAGTTTTCCAAAATAAAAAAAAACAGAGTAGATACGTCGCACACTGTGCAATTTAAATCTAGGACTCACTGACTGTGGTAATGCTTGCTCAGCACTGAACTGTTAAATTCAACACTTACTAGCTTTCAAATTAACCCATTTAGCAAGTCAGACTCATTATCACTCATGATAAATCTTCAACCAGGTTAACTAGTAATGTAATTAAAGTGCAACATTTTTTTCAACACAATTTTCATTGAAAAATAACCCTCAAAATGCTTGAAACAACCAACAATAACGTATTTCTATTAGTTCGCGAAAACCGATGACTTGTTTACGTTGGTTACAGCTTAGTTTCGTAACTTTTTATTCAAATCATTTTTTTTTACTTGTTTTGATAGAATATGACAAAGAGCCAAAAAATGTCGTATATTTTGCAATTAAGTATGATTTACGTAGTTTAAAACGACGGCAAAAGAAGTTTTTATAATAATATTTAGCATACGAAATTATTCGCAAGGCCAGCTCTCCATGTTACTCGGAGCGGAGTCACAGTAAACAATGTCGATCACGTTATTACTGTGTTTCAAATACTATTTGCTTATTTTCTGCTTTTTTCTTGCCACGGATTTGGTAATTATTTTGTTTATTTACTTTTATGGAAATACCGAAATCAGAACCGGTTCTTTACGAAACGGTATATACCGGTACTTTTCGAAGAGATTATTCGGTACGGTACCGGTATCCAACCCTATTCATGACTTGAAGTTAAAATTAACTGTTTGAAACTGCATTTTAAAGAAAGAAGTTTTACTCGAAAACTGTAAAATTTAAATACTCTTTATTGATGTCGACAATTACCTAATTAGCACTTGTTATACCAACATGAACTTATTAATCATAAGTAACTTACCAAATAATTTCGCAACATGTGAAAATTGGCAAACATGCTAAACGAAAGAAAGACTTAGGCAGTTTAATTGCAACAGAGGTGAGTAAAACATTTATTCCAACATGTAAGGCATAAAAAAAAAGTTGTTTGTTTCCGGTGACCCCACCTACCCTATTTTTTTACCGCCGACCCTAAACTTTTTTAGCAGTAAAATCGGGCCGCATATTTTTGCAAATAAGTATATTATTATTTTTATAGCTCTTTGCACGAGTGGACTACTCCACCGATCGGGCGAGTGGTTTTTTCGTGGTAACATTACCAAATTGAGAAATTACATCAGGCAAAATTACCTGGATTGACTGGAATTTACCCGCGAATCGTAAAAATATCAAAACGTCGTGCTGGTAATTTTCCATTCCACAAGCACGTGCGCCCTATCGTAATATCTAATTTACATCGCGGTTACTTTTGACACAAAAAACGCGCATAGTGCATTCATTTTTTAATATAATCGCTTCAAATTTTCAACACCGCTTGAGAACTAATACAGTTTGAGTTTTATAACAATTTTAATAAGATATCCACAGGAATGTAGGCAAAATTCTTTAAAAACGATCAAATTTTCATATGTTTTGTAAAATTTCTAACAGCGTGATATTGATTATTTACTTCTTTCTTAAAGTAAATAAATGGTACATACTATGGTAATAAAATTCAGACTTTTGACCAGAATGCACAAAAAACACAATTAAAAAATCTTAAATAATGAAAAAGTGGCAGCAATTTAAATACATGGAGTAAAACGATTTTTGGCAAACAGATTTCTGTTAGCACGACAGAAAAGGTTACGTGACCTCGTGAACGTAAATAGAAATGTGGTTTTAAAATAAAGCAGTATGATGTTGTTGCGGATTTTAATAAGTTTTAAATTATTCATTGTACATGTATTTTTTGACACAACACTTTGTTAGATATTCTTTTCAAACAATAATGTAAAATTCCTTGAGGGCAAATAGGTCACAGAGGTAGGCTATCCACTATCATCGTTCACGGTTTGACACATTTACATGTCAGTTTATTCGGGATATTGCACATTCGCTTTAAAAAAAAGATAAAGAAAAAACTTTTTTATTGATTTCTTCTCAACAATTTAAGGAATCGAGAAAGTACGTTTAGACAGTGATGTGTCACATGGCGCGAAAACATGACGTTATGCCATGACAATCTCGGGCAACTATACCGCTTCTCCACTGATCTCTACTTCAGATGCCATAATAACCGACACACTTCTTTTAGCTCTTTGAGGGGGTGTTAACCCTTTACCACACAGAACAGAAGCCAAAGTAACCTCTTTTACATAACACTGATAAGTGATAATCAATAATCAATAATCGGTATATGGCTGATAAAGGTGACTGTCTTATCTGAACAGAGGTGTTAGCATTATTTTGTGATTACACACACTTATGTTAAAAATGTCATTATTTTAATATTTTCTGTAAGTTTGACATTATTTTTGTCAATATAAAGTTTGTAGCAATTTAAATTGTCTTTCCGATGATACAAAATTTATTGTAGTTTCTCTTTGAGTTTCGAAGATATAAAGTGTTAAAGTACGGGAATATATATTTTTAGGCATAAAATTCTGTTTTGGATTACTTTCACATTGAAATTCATATACAATTTCATTTTGATGTTTGAAAGTTTGATTTATAGTTAATAGACTTATCTTCCGAATCGGAATCGGTAAGTATTTATATAAAAAAAACAACCATCAAACTGAATAACACTACAAAAATAACGGATCATAAAATTTCTGAAAGTGCAAAAAGATCGCCGAGATCGAGACTCGTAACCGACTAGACAGTATTCTTGTGCTAAAAATTACAAATTTTAAGATAATATTACGTAATATTTTGATGATCAAACGTCGGTACATCACGGGTGACTTCCGCAGCAATCAACTCTTGGGGTGTCATAAAATATTTGAAAGCCGCGGTCCTTCTGTTTTGATTAACACTTCCCGTTATGTAAGGCCATAAATTCCAAGCCATCGTATACACAAATTGTTGTTTAGGGGAAATTCGCATGTATCACGCGTGACCTTCATGACCTAACACATTTAAAAATACTTTGATGTTAAATGGTTGTTATTTTTAGAACGAGGAAAGCCCGCGAACCGGCCAGTTGCAAGCAGTTTTCTCAGTAATTTTCCATGACGTAGCGTCGTGCACATGTAGGAAAAAACCCCTGTGTCTTTCTTTGCAAAGTACTCGATAAATTTAAATAGTATCCACATGATCTTGTACGTAAATAATGATGACGAAATCCCATATTTTGAGTTAGTAAACATCCGGAATTTGTTTCTTTAGGAAAAGAACGAAAATAAAGCGATTGATTATGAGACACGGGATAAAACGATTCTGTTCAAATGGCCGTTAATCGGTATAATACGTTTCTATCGGGGAACCGATAGACTCGGGTCAATACGTTTCTGTTCGGTAATCGAGAGATACGGTGATAAACGTATCCATGTGGGAAAGGGTTAATTATGATGAAAACAAGGCTAATTACTTAGTTTATCATCAGAATAATTACCGATAATTGTTAATTTTTTTTTTCACTTTCAACACGGATCGACGTAGGGTGGATGGTTATTATTGTGTCCATATTTTGGGACACTTTACAAAGTAATTATTTTTCGGGATAACAGATTGCTAGTCTTCCATTTTTAATTATTTTAGAAATAAGCCCTGTTTCTTTGAGTCAATTGAAGTTATGACGTTTGGAGGTCCACTAAAGTCTGAGCAGGTCTACTAGATTTCAGCAGTTGGTGGACCTGCTGAAAAAAAGTTAAGGTCGAGGCCTGCAGAGGCTTGAAAAGTCAGGTTTTACATGGGATTTATAGTAGTAGTAAGACGTTGAACAGGCCTGGTGCACAGTAAAGTGCCCAATTCAGCAAAAAATCATGTACATAGCCCCATCTTTAAAACTATACATGATAGAACTATGAAATAAAGTTTATAAGTAAGGTATGATACAGATGTAGATGTGGAGGTGAACATTTATCATGAAAATTTAGAAATAAAGTAGTGCGACAAGTTTAAGTAGGCAAAAATTAGCCATTTTTGCATGTAACGGGTTAGCATCTAAAATTTCATCATTTTTGTAAGCTGTCTCACAGAAATTCTGTTCTTTTTTGCATCTTCACTATTAAATTTTGTGAAAGAAAAATATCTTTGCTTTCATTTGATATATAACATCATGTTCTTCTATATTTCTTGTTCTGAGAATCATGGTTTGAACCAAAGTTGTATGGATGTAACGCCCTAGAAATCTGAAAATGCTATACTTAAAAAAGTGAAGAAAAAAGTAGTATCTTTTGGTGCTAGAACATGTGGGATGGCCTTGGAAAGTTTGAAAAATATGTAAGTTGAAATAGTCAAAGTATCATTTCTGTACATCAAGTCTATAAATAAATATAGCCGAATATCTCATCAAAAGTTAGTTTGTGACAAAAAATCCGTAATGTCCGTCCCCCTACCATAAACTTCATTAAGTGTTATAAAACTAGAAATTTGCAGCACATTTTTATTACATATGATGACATGAGTAACATTTCCAAAAATTGTTGAAATCCATCAAGCAGTTTTTTAGATATTGACAAAAGTGTAAAAGTTATATGTAATGTCCGTCCCCGTAATGTCCGTCCCCACTTATCATTGATTTTAAATTTTGTATATATATTGTTATTTTCTATCAAATTCAATTACTTTTATTTCTGATTTACCAATAAGAACTGAATTTTTTAAAAAAATGCATTTAAAATCAGTAAAATACATTATTTTGTGACATTTTTTCTTAAAAACACAGTGTGTGTAAAAAAATGTCAAAATTTGTTGAAATCTTCAGCAAAATGAATCAGTTTCATACATGAATTTTACTTTCATATAAAGAACTCATGAAAAAACATAAAAAAAGACTAATGAGTATATATATAAAGTAAAACTTTGCCAAACATTATCTATAAGCACATTTAAAGTGTTGGGGGACGGACATTACATTTTTGTACTAAAACTACATGTTGAAAAAAGTAAGTAGAGTTTTAGTCTTCTGTCTCCTTGAAATTTATAGTGTTGTAATTTATAGGTTTTAACATCATATCCAGAAAACTATGCCCCCCTTTTGTCCCTTAATAATTACAAAAATGTTTTGAAATGCTACCATACTGTTTAAACACTTGATCCCCCTCCCCTAGTGCCCTACTGTATATTTCTTATCTTTTATATTTTCTCTTATATTTTCATCAACACAATAAAGGGTCATAAGATGCATCAAAATCATTAAAACAACATAATTAATTAGTGACCTATTGAGATGGCAACAACATGCCATAAAACACAGGTGGCCATAGAAGATCACAAAATGGCACTTTCTCAACAGGGTGCCAATATACAAGGGACCATAAAACCCCTAGACTGGATCTTAATTGATCATTATGGAATCTTTACCTAAAACAACACTCTTTGATGTAAGTGTTATAGTCCAGTGTATTGTATAAAATTAAAACCCCTAGTAAGGATATATTTTGCCTTTTTTGCCAAGGACTTCCCCCTTTAAAAAAAAAGTATTATATTAAATTAAACCATGAAAAATAAAAGACTGGTACAAGTATACAAACAAGTATACAAAAAAACAAACAATGTGCTGAAGTGTTATATTTTTTCAATCATAGACAGAACATTATTATGTTATCATTATTTCTTTTTGTACCATTAACACAGCACTGATAGAAAGCTAAACTGATACAGTAATGTTATGGTCATCTACATTTAATATGCTTGTATTCTACTGGAAGGTTGTTAGATATGGATTATTTTTATGGGAATGCGTGTACTGCATGTATGTTTTTTTTCTTTGAAACAGAACAGTACTTGCATATATATGATAATATGCAGTAAAGAATTGATTGTAAAGCTGATTTTGACAAATACTGCTTAATATTAGCAGAATACTTTTTGAAAATTAGTAAAAATGAAATACTTCAATCTTGCTCGCTTTTTAACTGCTATTTGAATGAATGTCTGAAATGAATTTCCTTTATAATTTAGTAAAAACATTTATTATATTTATAGACATATTACCTATTGAAATGACACAAATGTTTCCTTAGTTAAGAAATTTGAATTTCAGAGTAATTTATGTTCCAAAGTAGTTATAAAAGCTGAACCAGTCATTTCATGTAATGTCCGTCCCCCGTTTCCGGCACTATTTATTTATGATATTTTCTGCTTAAATGTAATATAAATAAGAGTATTTATGTTTCTACTTTGTTGTTTGTATTAATTAATTGCTTTAAAGGTGTTTTCCTGCTGTAAATGTTCCATTTTCCAAATTTTATATTAAAGTGAATTTTACAGTTAACAGAAAATAATCATAATTTCAAAGAAATTAGCTATTTTTTTTTTAAAAATGGAAAAGCAAAGAGTTAAGGCTTATATTTTCTTTATCTGTGACCTCAAACTATTAGAAAATACACATAAAAGAAGTGGTTTTGCATAAAACATTTACAGTAGGAATCTAATTTGAATGACAGTGTAATGTCCGTCCCCAACCCGACATGGCAACTTAAATCCACTTTTTTGAAAAAATTTCTCAAAAAGTTATCTATTTGGGTACTGATCCTTGTGCACAACATGTTGAAGTGTAGAAAAAAGGTATTTTTCAAGGCAAAGTAAAAACTTTATTTTTTGACTTAGATGCTAACCCAATTGGGCACTTTACTGTGCACCAGGCCAACAACCACTTGCAGCTTTAATAATTCACAATTTGGGCATACCAGTCAAAACTTCATTGTCTGGCATTTCCAGTTAATCCAGAATTTTAGATTGGGGTAGGGGATGATGGTATTAATCTCAATGCAGATCAAAGATGCAAATCATATTCCTGGCCAGTGTGCTTTTACTAGGTTTTAGTTTGAAATATAAATGTTGGTTGTTGAATAATATTCAATATTAAAATTATATTATTTAAAGAGAGAATCTACAGCAAGATTTCATTCAAGTTTCACGTTTAATTAAATATAAACCATGTTCTCCGCAAGTAATTGCCAACATCTCCACATGAATTAGCGGCGGAGAATGAATGATATAGGACACAACGATCCTATGACCACCTGATCCGTAGATCGACTGCTCTACCTTGAGCTAATCGGATGGGCTTTTAAATCTGGAAATGAAAAAACAACAACAACAAAACGCAAACATGTAAAGCAAATATTTATTTCATAATATTTAAATACACAATCAAATGGCATTTTATATTGCTAAAACATCATCAAAGTCATTGTACATTCGGGTGTAAATCAAACATAACAATAGGATGCATGTTTATAAGGTTTATAATCTCCCTGTTTGAAACTACCATAGTGTTAGGTTAAAAAAAAAAAAAAAAAAAAAAAAAATGCCTACCTACTTACCCTATTTTTTTTGGCCATGTCACTGGAAACAAACAATTTTTTTTTTTAGGCCTAATGTTAGTAGTAATTGTTAATGGACGTTTTAACATTTTTTACATACAACTATGAACATAAACAAAGGAAACAAAACAGTTTATAATTACACATCTTATAAGCTTAGTGTTCACCTGAAAACAGAAAACAATATTGTTAAAACAAAATATAGGAGCAAAAATTATCTTTCTACAATCAAAAATGGGATTAATTGAGACGATCTGAACACGGAGAATCACCGCAATTGTACACCGCGACGCACTCGGTGTCTGTTTCGATGTGCTAGCGTGTTCGGGACACCGCAAAAGGACACAGTCAATCGTTTTTTTGTCACCGAGGTCGCGCGAAAAATTGACTTTTCATCTTGTACGTACTGTACCTAGCCAATGTCATTATAAATACTTCTGTTTCCTGCGACTTACCATGTATTTAAAACAAGATTAGAAATGTAACGATTACTGAATGCATAAAGGGAAGTAAGTCCATTAATATGCAAATTTGTAAACCTGTCAATTGTCATTGGAGTAAAATGACATTATATAGGCACAATAAATCACCTTTGGTGATGAGCTAGCTTTTCACCGACGGGATTTGTGCGTGTCTGTCCGTGCAGATGCCAGTACGTGGCACTAAAATGTTACAAATGATGGCAGCAGTGGGATGAAGTCAACTGCCGGACTGGAGTTGCCTTACCCATGTATTTCCTAGGCCAAATCTCGGGACGAGATTTCTCGGAGGGGAAGTAATGTAACGATTACTGAATGCATAGAGGAAAGTAATTCCATTAATATGCAAATTTGTAAACCTGTCAATTGTCATTGGAGTAAAATGACAGTATATAGGCACAATAAATCACCTTCGGTGATGAGCTAGCTTTTCACCGACGGGATTTGTGTGGGTCTGTCCGTGGGGATGCCAGTACAGGGGATCTGAAATGTTACAGAAATATATGAGAACAAACCTTTGAAATAATCTTCCGTTTTTAAAATATAGTCTGCTGTTTGTAAATACAATTCTTGGTATTCATACTGATTACCGGACTCCTGGTCTAGAGGTGAGGTTACCGGACCCCTAGCACTGCCTTTCCAGTCAGGTAGGCAGCGCCTAATTTCATATTAGTACACATAGAAGGAAAAATGTATGCATTGTTTTGAAT
This sequence comes from Mercenaria mercenaria, assembly GCF_021730395.1. Taxonomy (NCBI): domain Eukaryota; kingdom Metazoa; phylum Mollusca; class Bivalvia; order Venerida; family Veneridae; genus Mercenaria; species Mercenaria mercenaria. Next base: position 72,109,071 of record NC_069375.1, read on the forward strand.
AATACCTGGGTTGTGCATAGAGGGCGTTATAGTCTCTAAATGTTAAGAGCCCTTTGCACAAATATTGGCCTAATAATTTTGACACCAAAAATTTATGAAGGTCCATGGAAGAAAATTTACAATAATTCATTTCGATTTTACAGCTAGGTGTCTACAGAAATACATTGCATATGACAAAATTATAAAATATATACCAGAAACTACCATCACTTCATTGGGACCGCACGTTTCGAAGCCCATTTTCGCTGTTTTCTTTCGAAATAACAACAAATTTCTTGCGAAATGGCCTCACTTCCGTGTCACGGGCTGCATAATTTCTCTCATTCCGATTGGTTGAAAATAATTTATGATTAGTGATATATTCTGGTACGTTTCGTCACATATCCGTACAATCCGAGACAGTATTTTAGGCTGAACACCACTAAATCCAGCTGTTCTTTATTTCATATAAAATCCACTTACTTCATAACAGTTTTTCGACATTTTCTAGCATATCTGATTTTCAGAGACTTATATTCCCATAAAGAACTAGATCGCTACTAGAACAAAAAGAAAAGGGGATGTTAACTTTTATATAAAAAAAACTACAGTTCGTTAAATACCCTGAATTTACTACTTTTCGCTTCTTTCTTCCTCTTTTCGAGACATTAATTCTTACGCCGCCATTTTTACCTAGCATGCGATAGGAACATGCTGATTTCAATAGAATGCAAATTGATACATACTGAAACGCGGTAGGGACATTTTCGTGCAAAAACTTATACAAAATGGACTTTTATTTTTTAATTGCAGTATTAATTTCAAAGATATAAGAAATTTCTTGAAAATATATATTAAGTAATAGATAAACCTTCATGTTGGTCATTTTAAATGATATATTTATCTTATTTATAACCGAAACATGACCGCTTTTATAGCAAGTAATTATTGAAATTTAAGAACAAACACAATAGTGTAAATAAATTTCAAGGACTGGTATACCTTTTTACCTGTTTACCTCTTATATATCATAATTATTTATGAAAATATAAATATCATCGAAATTAAAGTCACAATTAAGAAAATAAAAGTTCATTTCGTAAAAGTTTGGCACGAAAACGTTCATTTCAGAGGACGCGGTGTTAATAAATTGTAATATTTTGGTTATAAACTAGAAAAATGTATTATCAAAAGTGACCAGAATTTAGTATTACCGCTGACCCATCATATCTATTGATTAAACTAAAAATATCATCGAAATTAAAGCCACAATTAAGAACATAAAAGTCCATTTCGTAGAAGTTTGGCGTGCAGATGTCCATTTCACAGGATGCGGTCTTAATAAATTGTAATATTTTGGTTATAAACTAGAAAACTATATTATCAAAAGTGATCAGCATTTAGTATTACCTCTGATCTATCATATCTTTTTATTAAAATACAAATATCATCGAAATTAAAGTCACAATTAAGAAAATTAAAGTCCATTTCGTAGAAGTTTGGCATGCAGATGTCCATTTCAAGGGATGCGGTCTTAATAAATTGTAATATTTTGGTTATAAACTAGAAAACTATATTATCAAAAGTGACCAGCATTTAGTATTACCTCTGATCTATCATATCTATTTATTAAAATACAAATATCATCGAAATTAAAGTCACAATTAAGAAAATAAAAGTCCATTTCGTAGAAGTTTGGCACGAAAACGTCCATTTCAGAGGACGCGGTCTTAATAAATTGTAATATTTTGGTTATAAACTAGAAAAATATATTATCAAAAGTGACCAGCATTTAGTATTACCTTTAATCTATCATATGTATTTATGAAAATACAAATATCATCGAAATTAAAGTAACAATTAAGAAAATAAACGTCCATTTCGTAGAAGTTTGGCACGCAGATGCTCATTTCAGAGGATGCGGTCTTAATAACTGGTATTGTTTTGGTTATAAAATCAAAAAATATGTTATTAAAAGTAACTAGCATTTAATATTACTTCCGATCTATCATATCTATTTATGAAAATACTGATAACATTGAAATTAAAGTCACAATTAATAAAATAAAAGTCCATTTAGCAGAGTTTGGCACGAAATTGTTTATTTCTGAGGACGCCCTCTTAATAAATTGTAATATTTTTGTTATAAATTAAAAAAAAATATATATATATATATTATCAAAAGTGACCAGCATTTTAGTTTTTCCTCTGATCTATCATATGTTTTTATGAAAATACTGATAAAATTTAAATTAAATTCACAATTAAGAAAATAAAAGTCCATTTCGTAGAAGTTTGGCACGCAAAAGTCCATTTCAGAGGACGTGGTATTAATAAATTGTAATATTTTGGTTATAATTCAGAAAAATACATTATCAAAAGTGACCAACATTTAGTTTTACCTCTCATCAATGATATTTATTTACGAAAATACAGATAACATTGAAACTAAAGTCACAATTAATAAAATAAAAGTCCATTTCGTAGACGTAAAGTCCAACTCGCGAAATGGAGTCCATTTCGCACTCTATCCCTACCCCAAATGGAAGCAATAAATGTAACAAAACTGTGTTATAATAGGGGAAATCAATGACCACCTGCAGACTTTTCATAATTCATACGGGAAAGCCGTAGGAATAGACACCTGCGGGCTTTTCACTATTCTTACGGGAGAGCCGTAAGAATAGCCTGCGAGGCTATTCCTACGGGACCGTAAGAATAGCCACTTCCTTCTTTATAAATTGAAAAATAATGCACATATTTATGAAAATAGTGCCAGTGGGTTGCTGACTTGACTTGAATTTTAATTCAACTTGAAATCACTTTCCTCTTAGTGATGTTGGTTCAAAAAAAAAACAAAGAAAAATTTCAAACAGGGAATGCCACGTACCAAAAACGCAGCCTCCTCAAAACGAAACCCCCAGCACGCAGACGCGTGCACCACACACACATACACACACACACACACACACACACCCAAAGCCAACACATAAGGACAAAACGAACAACAAACACGCACACAAAGCCAACACATAAGACGAAACGAACAAACAAAGGAACACAGTGGGGCACCGCCTTGGAACGGTCAGTGGCAAAAACGCCACTGGGGAGCTTAAACCGGTTTATGGTGCACCTAACCTCACTCTTACCCCCACCATGTTCCAAAGACATGGGACAGTGTAAATAAAAGTAATCCCCTCCAGGTGAATCTCTTACACACGTAATGGAAACAAAAAGGCATGACATGTAAAACACAAAAATGCTCGTGTATAAATATATAAAAAACAAACCTTAAGAACCAAAAACGTATGTACTCAATGTCTTTTCAGAAGACAGAGCAACAAGAGAAACACCCTTAAGGGCCCGACGAAACAGGCCAGAAGACAAATATCAAAACAGTTCAGTCCTGGTAGGATTTAAAAACTGCTTATCATAGAGTCCTCCCCCTCTTCCCTCAGACGCAATCAAAGAGGGAAGCGTAGTGTCCAACTGTAAACGGGTTGAACACTAAACATGCGGTATGTCTCAAACAGTTGGGTCGTAACCTCTTTTAATAAAACGTTTGATAATCTTTCCAAATACATTTGGAAAATTACCGTGACCCAAGATCTTACGAAGTTTGTAAACCACATCCCCATAAAAAACGGGTTTAGAAATACCTTCTCGCAGAAGTGTCTTTAAATTACTATTGAATTTTAAAACTAAAATGCTCTGGGCATTGAATTCTTCATGCCACTCAAAGCTAAATTTGCGGTTCTAAGTGCCAGTACAGCAAACTTAAGGCTTAACCACCTCGCTACGAACCGTCAGGCCTCGAGATTAGTTATACCTGAAGTAAGTTTTCATTATTCCCTTTTGATTTAGACCGTTGATAGTGACTGTCATCACGTGGAATGACTTATTTTCGCTAATTTGTTCTCCTATACAAATTTTCCTTTCCAAATTTCCGTAAAATCTTTTTGTCAACCACCAAATCGTATTAACTCGCAAACCACAGATTCCGATCCCGCCTACATCTTTAGCTCCGCCCCTAGAATGAATCGGAAGTAGAAGTAGGCAGCCCGTAGAAGTAGAGAAGTACGATATCTCACCAACGTGGCGGTTACAGCAATCAGAAGTCTCAAAATATTGAGTAATTGTGTTTACATTTTTTGATTTTTTAAATATTTTACTTCAAATGCGTTTTTCCCTAAAAGATATGTTCGTAAACACTTTTGAACTAATTTATTTAATGACTTAGGCCTACTGCAGTAGTCAAAATAATTTGACGTTCAGATTGTTTTAACTTTTATATTTGCAAAGAACTATAAAACACATTTATTGTTATAGCTCTTTGATATTTGTGACTGGCAATCTAAACGAGTGGGGATATTGCCTATTGTACTATTGTTTTCCTATTAAAACAATAACCACATTAAGCCTAAAAAAATAATCTTTGTTTCCGGTATCATGCTCTAAAATATTAGGGTAAGTAGATTGGAAAAAAAATGTTTTTTTTTTTTGTTTTGTTTTGTTTTTTTTAAATTTTGCATTAAGTGAGACTTTTTGGAAATTATTTTTATGTTGAAAAGGGGTTATGCCTTTTAAAACATAACAAGGCAACATTCGACTCGGCGACGTTCGGCGGGGCGGCCATAACGAAGTTTGTCGTTCTGTCGGTGTGACAGAATGAAATATCGAAATGGCAAATCAACCACCATATAGGAAACAATTGTATTGTCTATGTTTTACCTTTTAATTAGGAATATAGTTTGATTTTTGAATCCGTCGTTGACGAATGTTGAAAATGTTACACTGTCACACCGGGGAGAATTCATTACGTGAGTAAAAGTATCATAATGGTCTATTTACGGCTGGGTGTAGGAAAGAGGACGGTTACGCAAAAACCGTAATATCATAATTTTGCCCTGTAATTTGGACAATGATTTAATTCCAGAATCCGTTGCTGACTCTAATGGAATTCGAAGTAACTCTTAAGTAGGCCTAATATAAAATTTTGCACTATCCAGGTATAAGTTGTAACATTAGTGTAAAGTATTCTGTCGGCCTATTTACGGCGGGGTTTCAGGAAAAAATGTTCTTTTTTTTCATGTATCAGCCTTTAATTTGGACATAGTTTTATTTCAGATTTCGTGGTTGACGATGACGGAAGTAGCTTTATAGCAAAGTAAAGGTTTTAAGTGTCCAAGTAAAAGTTATATGGTCAGTGTAAAAATATTCTGTTGAACTAATTTACGGTGAGTGTAAGGAAACAATTGTATTTTCAAATGTTTTACACTGTAATTTGAACTATAGTTATTTTTTGTTATTTCGGAATCCGTGGTTGACATTTGCGGATTTTACAGTAAAGTAAAAGTGTACATTGTCCAGAGATAAGCTTTAACATTAGTTTAAACATATTTTGACACCTTTGGGATTTTTGCACCCTATTGATGTTGTTGTTGTTGTTTTTTTTCACGTTTTTCATATGTTTTACACTAGTACTTTAATTTGTTCTATAGCTTTATTTCGGAATCCGTGGTAGACATTTTCAGAAAATGCTTCACAGTAAAGTAAAAGTGTAAGTATCCATAGATAAGTCAGAACATATAGTGTAAACATATTTTGTTCACCTTTGTGGTGTTTACACATTATTGGTTTTATTTCCATGTGTCATTCTTTAATTTGGACTATATTGTTTGTTTACGGAATCCGTGGTTGACACTGGTAGAACTAGCTTTAGTAAAGCCATATTGTACAATTTCCAGAAATAAGCCGCTTTAACATTTATGTAAAAGTATTCTGTTGACCTATTTACGTTGTCGTGTTTGCAAACAATTTCATTTTTTTCATGTATCGGTCTTTAATTTTGATTAAAATTTGATTTTAGTTTTTAATTTCGGTATCCGTGGTTGACATTTTCAGAAAATGCTTTACAGTCAGTAAAAGTGCACTGTGTCCAGAGATAATCTTTAAGATTAGGGTAAAACTATTTTGTTCATCTATGGGATGTTTGCAAGCCTTTTCTTCATGTGTCATTCTTTAATTTTGACTAGTGTTTGTTTTCGGAATTCATGGTTGACGCTGACGGAAGTAGCTGTACAGCAAAGTGAAATTTTACTCTGTACGGATAAAAGTTAGATCTATAATGTTAGTTTCAAAGTATTCTGTTTACCTTTTTACGATGAGGTCATAGGAAACAACTGTATTTTCATATATTGTACTCTCTCTCTCTCTCTCTCTCTCTCTCTCTCTCTCTCTCTCTCTCTCTCTCTCTTAAAAAAATATATTTACATAGGAATACGTGGTTGTACTGACGGAAAATGCTTTACAGTAAAATCAGATTGAACATTTTCTAGGGAAAAGTTATAACGTGAGTGGCAGAAGTTTTTTTATCGCCTAATTGCGGTTGAGCGTTAGCAGCATCTGTATTTTCACATGTTAAAATACCAACGCATTTAGGCTATACTTTGGTTTCGGAATCCGTAGTTGACACTGAGTGATCTAGCTTTACATTAAAGCCAAATTGTTCACTTTCCAAAAATAAGCTTTAACATTTGTGTAAAAGTTTTCTATAGACCTAGCTACGATGGCATTTTTGCAAACATTTTTTTTTTGCATGTTTTACTCTCTAATTACGACTAGAAGTTAATTTCGGATTCCGTGGCTGACGATGACGAAAGTATCAATACAGCAAAGGAAAGAAAATTAAGTGTCAAAGAATAAGTTACATCGTTAAGAGTAAAAATATTCTGTTTAACTATTTACGGAGGATGTAAGCAAACAACTGTATTTTCAAATGTTTTACATTGTAATTTGGACTATAGTTCGTTTTATTTCGGAATCCGTGGTTGACATTTGCGGAAACTGTTTTACAGTAAAGTAAAAGTGTATAGTGTCCAGAGACATTAGTTTAAAAATATTTTGTACACGACACCATTGGGATTTTTGCACACTACTGATGTTTTTTTTTCTTCACTTTTTTTTCATATATGTTACACTTTAATTTATACTATAGATTTATTTCGGAATCCGTGGTTGACATTTTCAGAAAATGCTTCACAGTAAAGTAAAAGTGTAAAGTGTCCAGAGATAAGTTAGAACATATAGTGTAAACCTTTGTGGTGTTTACACATTATTGGTTTTATTTCCATGTGTCATTCTTTAATTTGGACTATTGTTTGTTTTCGGAATCCGTGGTTGACACTGATGGAATTAGCTTTAGTAAAACCATATTGTACATTTTCCAGAAATGAGCTATAACATTTGTGTAAAAGTATTCTGTTGACCTATTTACGGTGGCGTGTTTGCAAACATTATTTTTTCATGTATCGGTCTTTAATTTTGATTAAAATTTGATTTTAGTTTTTCATTTCGGAATCCGTGGTTGACATTTTCGGAAAATGCTTTACAGTCAAGTAAAAGTGAACTGTGTCCGGAGATAATCTTTAAGATTAGGGTAAAACTATTTTGTTCATCTATGGGATGTTTGCAAGTTTTTTGTTTTTGTTTTTTTTTCATGCGTCATTCTTTAATTTTGACTAGTGTTTGTTTTCGGAATTCATGGTTGACGCTGACGGAAGTAGCTGTACAGCAAAGTGAAATTTTACTCTGTCCAGATAAAAGTTATAATGTTAGTGTCAAAGTGTTCTGTTTACCTTTTTACGATGAGGTCATAGGAAACAACTTTATTTTCATATATTTTACTCTTTTTTTAAAAAAAAAAAGATTTAAATAGCATAGGAATACGTGGTTGATGCGGACGGAAAATACTTTACAGTAAAATCAGATTGAACATTTTCTAGGGAAAAGTTATAACGTGAGTGTCAGAAGTGTTTTATTGCCAAATTGCGGTTGAGCGTTAGCAGCATCTGTATTTTCTAGGGATGGGAACGAATGTTCGAATATTCGAATATTCGAAAATCGGTCGAATATTCGAATATGAACATCAAATTCGAATATTCGTAAATTATTGTATTTTTTTTTTTCAAAATAAGTTTCATTGATTTTGAACCAGACATACAGAATAAAACCATGTCATGTTAATTTATCACGTATCAAAAGATGTCCAATTAACAAGAAAATAGCAATGCGTAATTGGCAGGGGCCATCGTTACTTATTAACAGTTTGCAACAGGCGTTAATGTGTCAATGCATGTCAAAAGATGTCCAATTAACAAGAAAATTGCAATGCATAATTACCTGGGGTCATCGCTACGGATTAACAATTTGTATTAGGCGTAAATGTGATATCTTTTTATCTTTAGTTCATTTTCATTGGCGCCTGTTTTATGTAACAAGTTGTAGATTTATTTTTTTTCGAAAACAATACCAAACTTGTAGATATTGTCGATCTTTTCACAATATTTTGTACGACGTTTCAGACCATCCGCAGAATCGGTTTTCATCCGCAATCGGCCGTATTCGAATTAAATTTTGAAGTAGTTAATAATAAAATCAAGAAAAACGTATGATTGATGCTCAAGTTCATGTTGAATGAGGTTTAAGTCTGCCTTACTTGCATTTTACACGACGATTTTTACACGCCGATTGAAATTTTTCAAAATGGCGGCGGTAATACAACAGCGCGTCACGTGTTTAAATTGGACGACCTGCTATTTTTAGATAAAATTGCGACGGTCTAAATTATAATCGTTTTGATTTTTTGTATCATTTTGTAGCTAAAACACTGAATTAGTTAAATATGTTCATGATTATACTGACAGAATCGTGAAATAAAACGCTAGGATCGGCGGGTTTCGCTATGTAGGATCGGGTTACCCGAAACAAACCTTTTTTGGCCTTATTTACGATGATCCACGCTTAAAACAAATAAATACGCTGTGTATATGCCAATCACTTAATAAGAATTTAAAGCTTCCATTAAAACTAACCGAATATTCGAATATATTCGAATATGGCAAACCGAATATTCGAATATTGATTTCAGTATTCGTTCCCATCCCTAGTATTTTCATATGTTAAATACCAACGCATTTAGGCTATACTTTGGTTTCGGAATCCGTGGTTGACACTGAGTGATCTAGTTTTATATTAAAGCCAAATTGTTCACTTTCCAGAAATAAGCTTTAACATTAATTTTGTGTAAAAGTTTTCTGTAGACCTAGCTACGATGGCGCTTTTGCAAACAATATTTTTTTGCATGTTTTACTCTCTAATTACGACTAGAAGCTAATTTCGGAGTCCGTGGCTGACGATGACGGAAGTATCTATACAAAAGTAAAAGTGTATAGTGTCCAGAGACATTAGTTTAAAAATATTTTGTTTACGACACCATTGGGATTTTTACACACTATTGATGGTTTTTTTCTCACTTTTTTTCATATATTTTACACTTTAATTTATACTATAGCTTTATTTCGGAATCATTGGTTGACATTTTCAGAAAATGATTCACAGTAAAGTAAAAGTGTAAAGTGTCCAGAGATAAGTTAGAACGTATAGTGTGATCATATTTTGTTGACCTTTGGAATGTTTACACATTATTGGTTTTATTTCCATGTTTCATTCTTTAATTTGGACTATGGTTTGTTTTCGGAATCCGTGGTTGACACTGATATGGAACTAGCTTTAGTAAAGCCATATTGTACAATTTCCAGAAATAAGCTTGTGTAAAAGAATTCAGTTGACCTATTTACGGTGGCGTGTTTGCAAACAATTGATTTTTTTTCAGGTATCGGTCTTTAATTTTGATTAAAATTTGATTTTAGTTTTTAGTTTCGGAATCCGTGGTTGACATATTCAGCAAATGCTTTATAGTAGAGTAAAAGTGTACAGTGTCCAGAGATAATCTTTAACATTAGGGTAAAACTATTTTGTTCACCTATGGGATGTTTGCACGCTTTTTTTGTTTTTTGTTTTTTTGTTTTTTTTTTGTTTTTCATGCATCATTCTTTAATTTCGACTAGTGTTTGTTTTCGGAATTCATGGTTGACGCTGACGGAAGTAGCTGTACAGCAAAGTGAAATTTTACTCTGTCCGGATAAAAGTTATAATGTTAGTGTCAAAGTATTCGGTTTACCTTTTTACGATGAGGTCATAGGAAACTATTGTATTTTCATATATTTTACTCTTTTTTAAAAAAAAAAACAACATTAGATTTACATAGGAATACATAGTTGATGCTGACGGAAAGTACTTTACAGTAAAGTCAGATTGAACATTTTCTAGGGAAAATTAATATGTGAGTGTCAGAAGTATTTTATTGCCAAATTGCGGTTGAGCGTTAGCAGAATGTGTATTTTCATATGTTAAAATACACATTGTATGTAGGCTATACTTTGGTTTCGGAATCCGCGGTTGACACGGAGTGATCTAGCTTTACATTAAAGCCAAATTGTTCACTTTCCAGAAATAAGCTTTAACATTTGTGTAAAAGTATTCTATAGACCTAGTTACGGTGGCGCTTTTGTAAACAATTGTTTTTGCATGTTTTACTCTTTAATTACGACTAGAAGTTGATTTCGGATTCCGTGGCTGACGATGACGGAAGTACCAATACAGCAAAGGAAAAAAAAATAAGTAACCAAGAATAAGTTACATCGTCAGTGTAAAAATATTCTGTTTAACTATTTACGGTGGGTTTAAGCAAACAACTATATTTTCAAATGTTTTACACTGTCTTTTTTTATTATTTCAGAATCCGTGGTTGACATTTTGCCAAAATCTGTACAATAAAGTAAAAGTGTACAGTGTTGAGAGATAAGCTTTAACATTTGTGCAAAAATATTTTGTTCACCTATGGGATGTTTGCACACTTATTTATGCGCTATCCTTTAATTTAGACTATTGTTTGTTTCCGGATTTTGTGGTTGACACTCAGACGGAACTAGCTTACTTGCATACCAGATGGGGATTTCCGGTATTTTTACCGGTGCTGGAAAAATCCATCTTACACCCCGGAGTGTAAGATGATTCTCGTGCTTTAAATGATATATTTCGAACTACATATATGTAGAAGTTTATATATTTATTTATATTTTATTTAAAAAAAAAACGGAATAAAAATCCAATACCTTGACAGTTCCTCTTTGTTCCTGATAGTATATTTCTCTATTCAAAACACGTTATGTTATCAAAAATTCATAACGTTACGCTGCAACTGATCAAACAAAACTGGAACTAAACATTGTTATTTGTCTTTGAAACGTCGCTTTCCCGCGCTTTGTTTACGCTGCTATAAGAAATAGTTCTAGAATGTCATTCGATTGATTTTATTTTTATTATTATTTTGATATCGGTATGCAAGAAAAAGATTCTGTCACTGGTTATAGGTGCAGATGGGAATATCCGGCTCTCGGGTAACTGTTTAGGCGGTAACTCGGCAGGAGCCTCGTTACCGCCTAAACAGTTACCCTCGGGACCGGAAATTCCCATCTGCACCTACAACCAATGAAAGATTCTTATATTACTGTACATTTTCCAGAAATTCAACATTTGTGTAAATGTATTCTGCTGAGCTATTAACGGCGGCGTGTTTACAAACAATTGTTGCTTTTTTTTAATGCGTCTTTAATTACCGGGACTAAAATTTGATTTCGGATTCCGTGGCGGACGATGAAGGAAGTAGGAATATAGCAAAGTAATATTTTATAGTTACTTCGTCAGTTAAAAATATTCTGTTTAACTATTTACTGTGGGTGTAAGCAAACAATTGCATTTTCATATGTTATACACTGTAATTTGGAAAAAAGTTTTGTTTTTCTTTATTTCGGAATCCGTGGTTGACATACTAGTATTTGGAAAATCTGGAGAGTAAAGTAAAAGTGTACAATGTCCAGAGATAAGCTTTAACATTTGTGTAAAAATATTTTGTTCACCTATGGGATGTTTGAACACTATTGTTTTTGCTGTTGTTGTTATTGTTGTTTTCAGGTGTCATTCTTTAATTTAGACTAGTATTTGTTTCGGAATCCGTGGCTGACTCTGACGGAAATGGCTTTACAGTAAAGCCCCAAATTTTATACTTCCAAAAATTTAGCAATACGTGATTAATGTTGACGGAATTAGCCATAAAATGTTACATGTCCATGGATAAGTAAAAAAATAATCTATTCTTTGTTGATTACGAACTACTTAATCATAATTTGGGCTGGGCTTAAATTGAATTCGGAATAAGTAGCTGTAGCAGTGTGAATGATGTTTCAACGAATTTTCACAGTTTTTTACCATCTTCCGAAATGGCTTTTAAACGCAAACGGACCTATCTAATATAGTAATCGCGATACTTGTAAAAAGGAAAGAGATGCATTTTAAAATTGAGTAATACGAGCAAATCAGAATATGTGGTTGACTGTGACTGTTGTAACGATATTTTAAGCAAATATTGAAACTTTTCAAACAACTTGTTAGTGTGCAAAGTGCTTATTTTATCCTATCATGTTTACAATCTTTGGAAAGCAGAACCCATCCTAAAGGTAAACGATATCACAACGAAGTTGAAAATACGTTTCTATAAAAGTGTTTTGCAGATTAAGGTTATTACATAATTACAGCGGCCTACCAAGAAAAAAAACGCACAATGTCGTGGTAGTTATTATTACAAAAAGATTTAAAGTCGCCGTAAACTAATTCATTGTTTTATAAAACATAATGTGTAAAGACTTTTATTAACACATCATACCACTTACGATATATAGTTACATAATATAATTTTGGATAGTGTCAAATCATATCTAAACAATAAACAATTACTTTTCGAATACATAGAATACAGAAATAAACAACAGAACATTTTATATTCAAAACTACAGACCATATCCGGTACAGTAAGGCGTGAAAAATGTTTGTTTCCATTATCCCAACCAACCATAAATTTTGGCCTGACACTAAATGTTTTTATGGCCTAGGAGATATTTTTTTAACATTTTTTTTTAATTTGCAGAACTGCACTTTCTATGATTTAAACATGGTCAGTGATGCTAGGAATCAACTTACTGTTGCTCTCAAGGCATAACTCCCTTATCTTCATTAATATTTTGACACAAAAAAAATCCGAAAAGTCTCCATTAATAAATTTAAGAAAAATAATTCGACCTACCTACCCTTTTTTGAGCATCATTACTAGCAACAAAGAATTTTAGGCCTAATTAAAGAAAAATATAGCTCTTCGGCTTAATCATACCTAGAGTACAAGTCAACGTAAAATTAGACATATATAAAACACAATATTATTTTTTATTATAAACATACAATAAATATATATCTAAGTTATAATTAAGAAAAACAATACATATTTGCAAACACAATGTCATTATTAGACAGTTTGAGATTTCAAACTTCGCCTTCCCCTTCAACGTCTCTCATATATATTTTGGGTAAAACGTCACCGATATGCGTGTATTTTATTTATATCACACGTTGCTACTAAAGTTTTCCATGTAATATCACGTAAGCCTAAGACTTCTCTTTATTACTATGCGAAATAAAAAGCTTAGTTTCAGGATTTCTGCTTATTAAGTCATTTGATTATCCATATATATAATTAGACTAAATTTGATGCGAAACACTATCAATAGGTATAAGAATAATGAAGTTTTGTATGGCTAATGATTTTAACTAAATACATTGAATTGAACCTGGAAGTATGAAGTTATCAACTGATTTTGAGAAACTTTGAGATTTTGTTCAAACTTTAACTTCTACGGCATATTTGTGTCCCCAGGCGGTATCGATTATACCAGATAGGCCTTTTTGTCGTATAAAGTGAAGTTTTGAACGTCCGAAGGTGTGATATCACGAAAGTCGAAACTTCATTCTTTTTACATCTACTCTGTCCACATACTCGGCATCAAAGACTGAAATCTGGATGGAGGCACATGGCATGACAGTCATTTTACTTGAAAAATAAATAATTACGCGCGATTATCATTTGGTGGAACATTTTATTTTCACATCCAAATAAAATCAATCTGTTTCTGTCGGACACTTAATACGACAATTGCGTTTTAATCATAAACATAAAATGGTACTAGTAAGACGGAAATTCTTCTGAAGTATCGGACAATTTCAGATCTATGATATCATGATGCGAGAAGTATCCTGTTAGCCGTATTGGATAACTCCATTCTTTAAATGCACGGAACCAGAGCCTGGCAGAGGGACATTGTGGGTTAATTCCCCCTTTGTTTCTTACATTTTACAAAGAAAGTCGGTCTTGAAACTCGGTGTGACTCTACCCTACCCCCCCCCCCCCCCCCCCCCCCCCCCCCCCCCCTTAAATTGGGTGACCCCCTCTTTAATGTTGGTGTCCCTCTAACCAAAATTCCTGGATCCGCAGATGCTTTACTTATAAAATAGTATATTAAAATCATATTGTGCTGTCTGAGAGTTTGGCATTATACAGAGTCATACAGAGTGTCATTATCACTTAGATACGATCATTATAGGTTATTAACTTTGTATGTGGATATATGCACGAGTTCTGCACAGCGGTAATATTGCGCGACTTTAGGAGCGCAATATTGTCTGCGAAAGAACGAGTGCATATATCCACATACAAAGTTGATAACCTTTTTATTACATATCCACTATCAAATGATTAATTTATATTTAAATTATCGTTCTGTCACGAAAGACAGGAAAAAATACGGAAAAAAATTCTCCGAAAACGCAATTAACAAATCAAACTGACGCGCATTAATATTTTCCGCGAAAATGACGTCAACTTGTTGTCGCAACGTGCGCGTGGACGCCATGGACATCACGCGATTCTTTCCATTACAACGTTAAGAAACCATTCCACGTCCTATATTAGTCCAACTCATGACGTAATTATAACTTTCATTTCATTTCAGTGTGATAAATTACTACATGCTAGTATCTAATAGGTCAGATTAATCAAAGTGTAAAAGTAAACAAAATGTTGCATAAATTACAAATTAAACAAACACACAATAGCAACAAAAAAATCTAAAGAAACGAGATCCGCAATGGACGCACCGTCAGGGGAGGTAACTAGAGTCACGGATTGTGACTAGTCCGATATGAAAGCGTTCAACGTCATGATATGGAAAAATATTGCACGATCGCGGTCCATTGAAACCCAATGGAAAATAATTTTAGGTATGTAATAATCATTTTTATTTCCTCTCATGCATGATTTACAATCGTGCATTGTATACTGACTATACTGACATAATTTTATATAAAACCTAAATGTTTGGAGCAACACTAACGATTTTTTTACATTGTTCACATTGTTTTATCGTCTGATTTTTTTTTTTGGTAATCGCTCTAATATCCATGATTATATTAATTGAAATGTTTTTTATTTAATTTTCATTTTTTCATTTCTAAAGCCGCTTGTAAAATTCCTGCCCTTTCGGACAATTGGTATCAAAATGCACGAAAAAAACGATCATAATTACGGACAAATTGAATGGGCGGATTAAAAGAAGTAAGGTTCATTCTAATGTTTGAAATCTCAAGGAATTTTAATCGAACTTCAACTTTATACGTTAACTTCACAAGAGACGTTGAAGGGGAAGGCGAAGGTTGAAATCTCAAACTCTCTATTATCATATCATTTGCATACTTCTACAAGTGGCATTATATCATTTCAGAATCCGCATAATATATTTTGTTCGTGATGTGTCGTATAATAAAGCGTAAAAGGCGGGGCAAATACAGTAGGCGGGATAAGAACGCGTGGTTGACTTACGTGCAAGATTTCGTGGTTGACAAAAAGCGATAAGGCTATATACCAATGAAAGAAATTGTTCTTTGTTTCATATAAAATTCAGCTACTTCAGAACAATTTTGTTACAGTTTCTAGATTTTCACTCCGTCGTAGACCTATTTTCCACAAGATATCCATACATTTACTTCAAGAAAACGAAAAGAAAAAGGGGTGTTGAATAGTATGCAGTGAAATGCAAGTCAACTGAAGTCAGGTACCCTCATATTGCCGCATTTCAGAAAGCGGTCCGCAGAATAAACACCCTACTTTCGTTTTCAAGTAAACAACTCGAAAACATGCGAATATTAGCATGAAAAGTGTCCTATTTTATGTAAAATTCATTTCACGAGTGAAATAATGCCCATTTGGCCCCCGATTTACGCGCAAATGCGCGGAAAATGGAAAAATTAGGATCTATTTATTATGGACTTCTTTCGACTACACCACGGAAGCACATTTTTGACCGAATTACTGCATTATAACCATAAGGTCAGAGACCACCAATTCAAAAAAGTACAGGGAACTTACTGGGAATGAGGTAAGTGTATACCTGGGAATAAGGTAACGTATGTGCGTTCTGATTGGTCAGTCATGTAAACAAAGCCAGGAAGTGATTATTTTTTCAAAATTGATATTTTTTCACTGCATTTACAGTATTTTATTATACATTTTGACAAAATTTGCTACATTTTATGTGTATTGAAAAAAAGTTTTATCAAACGAATTTCTCCCGCCATGTCAAAGATGTAAACAGGGGGTCATCTCATTCACACGAAAATTACTTAAATAAAGTATCACTATTCATATGTTTTTCGTCCGATATTTTGGTAGAACTAAGATAGTTCTTGAAAAACTTGTAATTAGATATACATGTTTCGATGTATGGAAGGCCGTAGACGCCATAATGTTACAATGTAAGTCTATGGTAAAACAATTGGTGGTCTCTAACCTATAATAGAGCTAAAACATGACTTTCGTCGGAAGTCATCACAGGTAATGTTAATGGCCACAAATCTGTTGTAAATGATGTAGAAAGACGTTTTCGTGCAAAAATAAGCGTGAAATTTGATTTTTTTTTTTAAATTTGGCCTCTTTTTTTAACAGGTGTGCCCATTTTTATCTGAACTTTTTTGACAAAAAGGATCATTTTTATCTCTGTAATGTTAGAGAATGATCAAAATTATTAGACCTTATTTCTATTTTTTACGGAATGAATCGTATTTCAGCTTCCAAGTCAAATCAAAAGCAGACAACTGAAATTTCCACGAAAAATTGAAATCTTACGACGACAGGGACTGAGCCTGGGCATATAAATCGACAGGGGGTGACCTCAGTAAACTGTCCATATCTTTCTTAAAACTGAACATTTCTTGATGAAACTTTGTAAGACATTTGGTAATGGATCATGTTTCACAATATCACTGTAAAATTGGAAAATGTGATACGAAACATTCATCTATAGGTCAGAGACCACCAATTCAAAAAAGTACAGGGAACTTACTGGGAATGAGGTAAGTGTATACCTGGGAATAAGGTAACGTCTGTGCGTTCTGATTGGTCAGTCATGTAAACAAAGCCAATTCCGATCAAGTTAAGAGGTCAAATGTAAATACGTCTCAGAAAAAACTATGGGTTAAGATTCCAAAAAAATGTAACTTAACATGACATGGTTGTACCTGCAAGAACGGTGTACTTTAGCTTTTATCTGGCGATTTTTAGTCTACATTTTGCTATTATTCTTGGATAATTGTGAATGATATAACAGTTGTGTAAGCTTAAACACTAAGAACTAATTCAATACAACATTCGTTTAGAAAATATTATTTTGTACCATTGGACTATCATGTGCATTTATAAGACCGACATGTTGAGATTCCAGGAAAACAAACATGGACTATGCTAGAACTTTGATTACTATATTTGTAGCACTTTCAATGAATGAAAAATTTTGCAGAATCTGTTGAAGGATCCGTCTAAAGCACAGAAAGCAACCAAATAAAAAAAAAATAGCAAACCCGGTTTGACTGAGCCTGTTCGAGAGCGGTATTGGATTGAGCACTATGCACCGGTTAAAGCTGGATCAAGTCTCACGGGGGATTCAAACCTATTATATAGAGATAAATAACAATATTTCGTGTCCGATATATAGCTTACACATAAATGTATCAATTTTTCATACATGTACATGTCCGCTAGTGTTAGAGTCGAAATAATAAACATGTTTCTATAATTTATCGACGATTTATATAGTATGGGCGGTCGTTTGGGTGCGAGTAATTAAATCACTCGTGCTACGCACTCGTTATTCAATTAGTACGCATCCAAAGTCCCGCCCATATATTATTCACCTGGTAAAATATAGAGACATATTTTATTTCCTAAGTATATTTCATACCTATCAAGGTCCGAGGCCCATCCTGCATGCTGGATTCTGTGGTATTTTTCAACACTAACGGACATGTACATGTATGAAAAATTGATACATTTATATGTAAGCTATATATCGGACACGAAATATTGTTATTTAACTCTATATAATAGGTTTGAATCCCCCGTAAGACTTGACATATGATTTAGTCAGCGCGCTGCTGTACATGGTATGCTCTCAGGCTTTATAAAGTTATATAAAATTCGATTTATAACTGTATAAGATATAGCCCGGATTCGTAGTTTACAAACTGAAGGACAGTAGCAACAAAGCATACCAATAGTTGCCAAACAGATCGATCACTAATTATGTCTGTGAATTGTACTAGTGTAAACATGCTTTTTACCTGTGTCGTCGTAGACTTTGGCGAGAAGCGAATGACTTTCCACAACAATGGATCGGCAAAGTACCAGCATTTCCTTTCTCATGGGTATATAGATTTCTTTTGTACTTAAAACTTCTTCCCTAAGTTCCACATAAGTTAGCTAAATCACCCGTTTCTGGATCAGCCATGCTCCTGAAAAAATGACTTGGTGGATTAATTAGCGTAAATTGTTTCCTTTGTGGATTAGCATATTCATAAAATACACGTTTTCCCTTTCAGTGATACTCTGATTTCATATTAAATATGTTTCATTCAGGTAAATAGAAAACTTTGGAAGTTTTCTTTGCGAAAACATGACCACTGGAACAGGATTTGTATAAAATACATGTAAAAAATAATATTTTCTTGGTGGATAAGCCAATGCGACCGGGCGAGTAGAAAAGGTGTTCAAGGGTGTTTGTATATTTAGCGACGGTCTAGAAGGAAACTATTAACATGGAAGATAGAATACTATTTTCTCCTTCGTATGCAACATATTTCATAAAAATTGGTTGAGAAATAAAAAAACTTACATTGATTTGAAGATTTGAATCAACTACTTTTGTTGATAATTTCTTCTTTGCGGAATAGCGATATGACGTACAACGATCACGTGATTCTCCACCCTGAGTAAACACGTCGGCAGTTATCATAACACAGATAAGCGTACCAAGGAGTGGTGTGTTTGTTTGTTTGTTTGTTTGTTTTGGGTTTAACGCCGTTTTTCAACAGTATTTTTCAACAGTATTTCAGGAGTGGTGTGTATAGAAGATAAACTAAGCGTGTTCGGCAATCGCGTATAACCCGGATTTTAGACATGGCAGAATCCATCCTAAAAAACTTGACAATGGATCAAAAACTAAAGGTTATAACATTTACTTCTTTCATTATTAATGAGCCGTGCCATGGGAAAAGCAACATAGTGGGTTTGCGACCAGCATGGATCCAGACCATGCTGTTCGCTTTTAAAGCCTATTGAAATTGGAGAAATTGTTAGCTAACAGCATGGATGCGCAGAGACTGGTCGCAAACCCACTATGTTGGTTTTCTCATGGCACGGCTCATTTGTACGATTAATGTGTACAGTAGATATAGGTCAGCAGTTAATTATAAAATTTTCATTATTCATTATCTGGTTTTAAATCATCAGTCATATACAAAAACAATGACTATACGTTTCCCGTATTTTTGCCAACACTACCATGATTTGTATAGCAGGTATAATAGACTATATGAAGTTCATATAGATTATTTTTCATGTTGACATTAACCAAACTAAGACATTGTGTTATAACCAGGTAGATAACATACGCCTTATCAAATCCAGTTTGACCTTGAAAGATGAAAGATACGATTTCAGGTTGATTTACAACTGAACATGATGAATTTCATTGAGTTTATTTTAACGTTTAGTGATATCACTTCTTTAAGTTAACTAATTGAATTAGTAGATCACATTATTTCCACCCTTCTCATCCCCCCCCCCCCCCCCCCCCCCCCCCCCCCCCACCCACACACACACACACACACAAATAAAGACAATGACTGGCATTGCTATTATTACGCATAAAATATTTTTATCTTCTGTATGCCATTAAACGCCAATTTACTCCAGATATCTCTTTACAGTTACATCCTATGTAATAAGTGAGAGCGGGGGCTCCATGGCTCCATTGGTTGAGGTCGCTGACTGATTAAATCACTTGCCCCTCATCGATGTGGGTTAGAGCCTAACTTTGGGGAGAACAATTCTTCATGTGAGTAAGCCATCCAGCCGGCTTACGCGGAAGGCCGGTGGTTCTACCCAGGTGCCTGCTTGTGATAAAATAATGCACGGACGTTAACCCCCCCCCCCCCCCCCCCCCCCCCAAAAAAAAAAGGAAACGAAATAATTGTTCGATAGTTTTATTCATTTTCGAGTCAGCATTTTTTCTATTATCATAGAATTGTTACTTGTAATTCGATATAAATAAACTTATGTTTCATATTCAGGCTTTCGAAAAAACACGTGCAAAGTTCAGCGTGCCTGGTGCGAAACTTGTGCTTATCACGGAGGAATACTATGATGCCGCCTTGAAGTTTGCTCGAGAAAATTACCTCCCACATGAACCTTTGAATAAAGCATTTGGTGTGCCTTGGAGTCAAGAGCAGGAAAAGTTTTGGTTGAAAATGTTGAAACTCAACTTATCTCTAATGCTGATAAATGAAGAAAGCGGAGAACCGATGGCATTCCGGGTAACTAGAATTGCTAGGTACGATGACAAAATAAATCTAGAATTAATACAAACGCCGCCTTTTAGGGAATTGATACGCTATTGTGTCTACGGTGACAGACAAGCGGATTTCTTCGGGCAAAATGGTATCACTGAAGCATTTCACTTTCTCGGACTGGCAGTGGCTGATAAATTCAAAAACCGTGGCCTTGCAACACAAATTTTTAACGCAGCAATTGACATGATACGGAACTTTGGAATTGACCCGGTGTACGTGAAAGTAGAAGGTTCATCAAATTTTTCGAAGAAAATATTTGAAAATGCAAACTTTGAGATATTGTACGAGTTACCGTTTGCAACGTGGGAAGTAGACGGAAAATTTCCAATTCAGAATACGGGTATACATAAATCGATGAAGATATATAGAAAGAAACTTACAGCTGAATCGTGATCAGAAATCTAAAAACTACCATGCTCAATTTGTGTTCCATGCATTTCAGAAATGATTTATTGATATAAGACGGTACGTAGCTACAACTGAACTGAACATATTGAGCAAATTATTCCATCTTGGTTTTATTTATTGACATACAGACGAACATGCAGCGTAGAAATGGTACATGGCGATTTAGCTCTGTTCAGTGATGCGTCTTACAATTTTGTGAAGATCATAAATTTGCCGGCTTTTTAAGTACAATACTTTATGTTTGTATATTCTGATGTAGATAGAAAAGAAGAATATGGTATTGTTCTGTAAACCATCAAAAAGCTCATTTTCAAATGCATTGAGGAATATGTTAGCTAATCGGAAGTGTATATACTATATTATCCTTTAAAAATAAAGTTACTGGTTTTATAAATTCTATCAATTGAAATTAAAAACAAGTTGTCATGGTTTTTGATTCAGCAATTTTATGTATAACATACCACTTCGCGTGATAGTAAAATTAATAACATTTCAGGAACTATTGACAATGTTTTCTTGTTGTCAGTTCCCCAGTTGACTGTATTCTCCTAATGTTGACCTGTTCTACACATGCAGACCGTATTCTCATGTTGATCGTTTCCTCATGTAGTAGAGATAGGCCTTAAAATTTTCAGTGATAGAATTACATTAAATAAAGTCTAGAAATTAATTTCCAAGTGCTTGAAATAACCAAAAATGATTTCACAAATGTGAAGTTTATGATAGTTTTGTTAATATCAATAACAGAAGTTTTATTTTTTAATTTAAAGTTGTGATCCACAAAGAATGACAACTCTTGCCTTGGGCTAGTACTTATAAGTAGAGATCTATTAGTTTACTTCCCTTGCAATTACACAATTGAGTGGAAAATGAAAACTGTTTAAGACACAATATCATACTTTTTTGCACAAAAAAATCATTAAGGATTTATTCATTTGTGTTTGATTTACCCCTCAAGACATGGTTCCTATGATTCTGTCAACTTACATATGGTAAAAAATTAACTTTTAACAAGCCAATAATAAAACGAAGTACCAGTAGGTAAATAGTAGTGCAGATAATACAGTTTTGCTTGTATCAAAATGTCACAATAGATCCACTTTTGTAATACAGAACACCTGGTAGGATTAGTAAAGGTGCAATTATATTGATCTCTATTTCCTATGCCTACATGTAGACAGTATTCTACTCATGTTGATAGTATTCTCCCCAACTTGATAGTATTCTCCTCATGTTGATAGTATTCTCCTCATGTTGAAAGTATTCTCCTCATGTTGATAGTATTCTCCTCATGTTGATAGTATTCTCCTCATATTGATAGTATTCTCCTGATATTGATAGTATTCTCCTCATGTTGAAACATGTTGATAGTATTCTCCTCATGTTGAAAGTATTCTCCTCATGTTGATAGTATTCTCCTCATGTTGATAGTATTCTCCTACTATTCTCCTCATATTGATAGTATTCTCCCCATGTTGATAGTATTCTCCTCATGTTGATAGTATTCTCCTCATATTGATAGTATTCTCCTCATGTTGATAGTATTCTCCTGATATTGATAGTATTCTCCTGATATTGATAGTATTCTCCTCATGTTGAAAGTATTCTCCCGATATTGATAATATTCTCCTCATGTTGATAGTATTCTCCTCATGTTGAAAGTATTCTCCTCATGTTGATAGTATTCTCCTCATATTGATAGTATTCTCCTCATGTTGAGAGTATTCTCCTCATGTTGAGAGTATTCTCCTCATGTTGATAGTATTCTCCTGATATTGAAAGTATTCTTCTGATATTGAAAGTATTCTCCTCATGTTGAAAGTATTCTCCTCATGTTGATACCTCATGTTGATAGTATTCTCCTCATGTTGATAGTATTTTCCTGATATTGAAAGTATTCTCATCATATTGATAGTATTCTCCTCATATTTAAAGTATTCTCCTGATATTGATAGTATTTTCCTCATGTTGATAGTATTCTCCTCATGTTGATAGTGTTCTCCTCATATTGATAGTATTCTCCTCATGTTAATAGTATTCTCCTCATGTTGATAGTATTCTCCTCATGTTGATAGTATTCTCCTGATATTGAAAGAATTCTCCTCATGTTGGAAGTATTCTCCTCATATTGAAAGTATTCTCCTCATGATGATAGTATTCTCCTCATGTTGATAGTATTCTCCTCATGTTGAAAGTATTCTTCTCATATTGATAGTATTCTCCTCATATTGATAGTATTTTCCTCATGTTGATAGTATTCTCCTCATGTTGATAGTGTTCTCCTCATATTGATAGTATTCTCCTGATATTGATAGTATTCTCCTCATATTGATAGTATTCTCCTCATGTTGATAGTATTCTCCTCATGTTGATAGTATTCTCCTCATGTTGATAGTATTCTCCTCATATTGATAGTATTCTCCTGATATTGAAAGAATTCTCCTCATGTTGGAAGTATTCTCCTCATATTGATAGTATTGTCCTCATGTTGATAGTATTCTTCTCATATTGATAGTATTCTCCTGATATTGAAAGTATTCTCCTCATGGTGATAATATTCTCCTCATGTTGATAGTATTCTCCTACTATCCTCCTCATATTGGTAGTATTCTCCTCATGTTTATAGTATTCTCCTGATATTGATAGTATTCTCCTCATGTTGAAAGTATTCTCCGCGTGTTGATAGTATTCTCCTGATATTGATAGTATTCTCCTCATGTTGATAGTATTCTCCTCATATTGATAGTATTCTCCTGATATTGAAAGTATTCTCCGCATGTTGAAAGTATTCTCCTCATATTGATAGTATTCTCCTTATGTTGATAGTATTCTCCTGGTATTGATAGTATTCTCCTCATATTGATGGCATTCTCTTGATATTGAAAGTATTCTCCTCATGTTGATAGTATTCTCCTGATATGGATAGCATTCTCCTGATATTGATAGTATTCACCTCATGCTGAAAGTATTCTCCTCATGTTGAAAGTATTCTCCTCATGTTGATAGTATTCTCCTCATGTTAAGAGTATTCTCCTCATGTTGATAGTATTCTCCTGATATTGAAAGTATTCTCCTGATATTGATATTGAAAGTATTCTCCTGATATTGAAAGTATTCTCCTGATATTGATAGTATTCTCCTCATGTTGATAGTATTCTCCTGATATTGATAGTATTCATCTCATGTTGATAGTATTCTCCTCATGTAGATAGTATTCTCCTCATGTTGAGAGGTATTCTCCTGATATTGATAGTATTCTCCTGATATTGATAGTATTCTCCTCATGCTGATAGTATTCTCCTCATGTTGAGAGTATTCTCCTCATGTTGATAGTATTCTCCTCATCATAGTATTCTCCTCATGTTGAGAGTATTCTCCTCATGTTGATAGTATTCTCCTCATGTTGAGAGGTATTTTCCTCATGTTGAGAGGTATTCTCCTCATGTTGAGAGGTATTCTCCTCATGTTGAAAGCATTCTCCTCATGTTGAGAGTATTCTCCTCATGTTGATAGTATTCTCCTCATGTTGAGAGGTATTCTCCTCATGTTGAGAGTATTCTCCTCATGTTGAGAGTATTCTCCTCATGTTGAGAGGTATTCTCCTCATGTTGAAAGTATTCTCCTCATGTTAAGAGTATTCTCCTCATGTTGAGAGGTATTCTCCTCATGTTGAAAGTATTCTCCTCATGTTGAGAGTATTCTCCTCATGTTGAGAGGTATTCTCCTCATGTTGAAAGTATTCTCCTCATGTTGAGAGTATTCTCCTCATGTTGAGAGTATTTTCCTCATGAGAGTATTTTCCTGATATTGATAGTATTCTCCTCATGTTGAAAGTATTCTCCTCATGTTGAGAGTATTCTTCTCATGTTGAGAGGTATTCTCCTCATGTTGAGAGGTATTCTCCTCATGTTGAAAGTATTCTCCTCATGTTGATAGTATTCTCCTCATGTTGAGAGTATTCTCCTCATGTTGAGAGTATTCTCCTCATGTTGATAGTATTCTCCTCATGTTTAGAGTATTCTCCTCATGTTGAGAGGTATTCTCCTCATGTTGAAAGTATTCTCCTCATGTTAAGAGTATTCTCCTCATGTTGAGAGGTATTCTCCTCATGTTGAAAGTACTCTCCTCATGTTGAGAGTATTCTCCTCATGTTGAGAGTATTTTCCTCATGAGAGTATTTTCCTGATATTGATAGTATTCTCCTCATGTTGAAAGTATTCTCCTCATGTTGAGAGTATTCTCCTCATGCTGAGAGGTATTCTCCTCATGTTGAAAGTATTCTCCTCATGTTAAGAGTATTCTCCTCATGTTGAGAGGTATTCTCCTCATGTTGAAAGTATTCTCCTCATGTTGAGAGTATTCTCCTCATGTTGAGAGTATTTTCCTCATGAGAGTATTTTCCTGATATTGATAGTATTCTCCACATGTTGAAAGTATTCTCCTCATGTTGAAAGTATTCTCCTCATGTTGACAACATTTTCCTCATATTCACAGTATTTTCCTTACGTAGTTAATATTCTTTTAATGTTGGCTGCATTCTTCTCATGTCGACAGTATTCTCCTCGTGTGACCGTATTCTCCTCATGTTGACAGTATTCACTTGTGACTGAATTCTCCACAAGCTGTCAGTATTGTCCTAATGATATCAATATTCTCCTCATATTTATTGCAAACTCTTCCTGTTGACAACAGTTTCATGTTGAAAATGTTGTCTTCATGTTGAAAATATTCCGCTCAAGTTTAAATATTGCACTCGTGTTATTAGCAGTATCCTCGATGTTGACAATATTATCCTCGTCATTTTGACAGTATACTTGTGTTGACGGTTTTCTCCTCATATTGATAGTATTCTCCTCATGTTGATAGTATTCTCCTCATGTTGGCTTCACTCTCATGGCGACCATATTCTCCTCGTGTTAAATGTATTGTGCTAATGTTGACAGTATTGACCTCTTTTTGACAGTATGATTCCCGTGTTGACAAAATTCTGTTGAACTCTCTCATCTTGACAGTATTCCCCTTGAGTTGACAGTATAGTTGTCATGTTGACCGTATTGTCCACGCGTTGACAGTATTATTATCATGTTGGCAGAATTTGTTTCATGTTGACAGTATATTGTTCTGATGTTGACCGCATTCACTTCGTATTGACAAATTCTTCTCATGTTGACAGTATTTTCTTCATGTTGGACCTATTTTCCTCATATTGACTCCATGTTGATCGTATTCCTCTTATATCTACCACATTTACCTCATATCTGCTTAAGTTGACTGTATTCTCCTCGTATTGACAGTGGTGGTATTCCCATATGTTGATAATGTATAAATTGTATGTCACGTTCCTTTAAACTCATACGCTGTATCCTTTAGAAACAAAGAACACCAAATCATTTCAATATACTTGATTTATTTGGTAAAAAGCACCTTGCAGATCTGTGTGTGTATAAAGTCATTGAAAATCAGATCTACACATCGTCATAATTAATCAAGACATTTAATTCAGAAAAAATCGTATATTTGGAAATATTTGAAGCAATATATCAAAAAAAAAAACTTAAACGCTGCTAAAACTATGTATGTTGATCTCTTCTTCTGGATTGTCAATTTTAGAGTAATAATCCATGAATACAGAAGAAAAACTAACTTTTGTTACCGTATATTTCGGCAGTATCTCACTGCCTTCATCAGCGATGGTGCACTAATTTGCATCACATAGATTATTACTCTAAAAAAATAAACGCTGCTTATTTTTAATTTTAGTATATTTATAATGTCCCGTCGATCGCTCAGAGCTGAATGACAACTGTGGCAACGTTAAATGTCGCAACTCCGCTAAATGTCGCAACCACCGTTAAATGTCGCAAGGTTGGCGTTAAATGTCGAAACCACCACTAAATGTCGCAAAATCGTCTGCCGCTAAATGTCGCACCTTTAACGTTAAATGTCGCAAAAATTTGCCCACCGTTATATGTCGCAACACCAACGCTAAATGTCGCACAGCAAAATAAGGTAAGTTAAACAGTCTTTATAACTTAGGGATAAGACTGGGTAATGCATGCTTGATTTGGGAAGGGCTGAATTGACCTTTCACTCTAATCTGCACGTTTGCTTTTCAGTGGTTCCTCACCATACATACGTTATATATTTAATATCTATAGGTTTGAACACTAACGTGGTACTCGCCATAGTACTAGATTTACTTCAGATCTGAACTATGTAATTCTATGGAGTCCTGTTTAGCTGATGAGACATTAAGCTCGCTCGCGCTCCGTATTGTCGCGCGTTGTATCGCATGTCTTTAGTCGACCTGAATTTCGTTCCAAAACAAGCCGGGGGCCAGGCTTGTTGATTGAGGATGAGGGGTGTGGGGGGGGGGGGCACAAGTTTAAAACTAAAGCGTCACCGGCGACGTGCGGTAGGTACGGGGTTCCTCTGTCCGTATCTGTGGGAAAGTGTTTTATATACAGGTATGAAATTTTGCCTGTGGTGCATTTTTGTCTATTTTTTAGGTACGTACTAGTGGGGCACTCCCCTTATTTTAGGTGGTTAGGGTTTAAAATACAGGTATGGAATGCTGGACTTTTACTGCATTTTTTAATCAAAATTTCGGTGTATGGGAGGGGTTATCCCTGTCATTTTCGAGGGCTCAGGGTCTCTCCCCGGGAAAGTTTGAAAAACAGGTATAAACTGGTTGATTCTGGTGCATTTTTTTTTAATTTTAAGGTACTGGAGGGGTACTCTCCTCATTTTAAGGGGTCAAGGATTCTTCCCCCTGGGGAATTTTGAAATATAAGTATAAAATGCTCGCCTTTTGGGTCTACATTTTAAGAAGATATTATTTCCAAAATAGTTGGGTGCAACTTTGATGAGTATAAGTCACTAGTAAGCCAACAAAGGTGGGGTTTTGGGTGGTGGAATCGGCTCGGGCATAAATCCAGGCCTGTTACACAACAGGATGTTCAACTACGCGACACGAAGACTGTGTTTTGTACCAGCTGTAGAAAACGAAGATTTTCTATTAATCAGCCATGGATTCTATTTCTTTGTTTGGAGGCTTACATTTAAAGCCATAAGGTGACTATCAAGCTTCAATGGCGGAGAAACATCCTATGTGGCCCTCTGTACATTCTTTCAGGTAAAGCGGGAATTTTGATATATTTTACTTTTAGTCTCTTAAAAGTGTTTGCTGATGTCTCATTCCCCTCATTATCCTTCTTTTCCGCCTACCCACACATAACCCCCCCCCCCCCTCCCTCCCCCCCCCCCACCCCTTCAAACATGTAAATATTTATATTTTCTATTAATTGTCTTGGTGCTGTGTGTTTGTGTCTTAGATTTCCGTGTCGTTATTCACCCCGTTCCCCACCCATACCCAACCCCCCCAAACATACAACACTGTTACCAAATCGTATTTAGTTAGAAGAAACCTCAAAATATTTCTGTCCTAAAATACTGGCCCTATTACAAAATATGCGACATTTAGCGGTGGTTGCGACATTTAACGTCAACCTTGCGACATTTAACGGTGGTTGCGACATTTAGCGGCGTTGCGACATTTAACGTTGCCACAACTACTCTTCGTGCAAATAACCCAGCTATCGGATACCCTATTCGACCAGTGAAAAATAATTTTCTTCTAATTTCCGTCTACAATATTAACTCCAATAAAGTAATATTCGGAGTATATCGGTCAATGCAATGAATCTTTGGCCCTTATTTTTACTGGACAATTGTAATATCAATCTTGTAAATAGTATCTGTTCAAAGAATGCAGCTACATCATAGTGATAACGAAATGTATACACCATTACGCAGACTGGAGAATTCTTTATTTACATTTCACTAAATTCTTATTGATGAATTTGAGAGCAAAGTGGAGCAAGGCGATGAGCTGTCTTGTCCTCTTTGTCAGGAGTTACAAACTGGGTACAAAATTATAGATGCATATTCACATTTTGCCACCTGAATTTATAAGTAATTATAATAATTTTTAAATTCAAAACATGTTCATATATGTACATGTATACCAATGCAAGTGATTTGAAAGAGGCGGGCAGATCGAATCAAGTTCATGAATATAGATTTTTAATTAATTACGCATCACAATTATTCTCTGTTTCTCTTTTTCAAACTCCTATAAGGCTTTAAATTTTATGTTAAAATCAGATGATAGAGCTGTCCAAATAGATATTATATAAATATCATATGGCAGCGTGTGTGACATTGATATTGTCAACCCGAGGGCAGAATGTCACCCGAGGCAATCATTTCATGATTTGGCTAAAAAAATGAAGCAGTTATTTGCCCTTATATGACATTCAAAATATCAGCGCGGTCACATGTCCTGACAGTCACTTTCGCTTGGTCACGTGTCAAAATGGTTGAAAATGTTTCTGATAGTCAAAATATCTTTTTCTTCTGGTAATGGGATTTTATCATTGTAGACAAAAGTGAGGTATAATAAACATAATTACATGGCTAGAAAGGCACTGCTTGAAATACTGCACACGAACTTGTAGAATTAGAGCTATAAAGGGAGGTAATCAAAAACAATTTATTCAATAAATCTTTGTACTGTGTTAATCACTATTCAAACCTTTGTCAAATATTCGAGTTTGTTTGTTTGTTTTGGGTTTAACGCCGTTTTTTTAACAGTATTTCAGTCATGTAACGGCGGGCAGTTAACATAACCAGTGTTCCTGGATTCTGTACCAGTACAGACCTGTTCTCCGCAAGTAACTGCCAATTTCCCCACATGGATCAGAGGTGGAGGACTAATGATTTCAGACACAATGCCGTTTATCAAATAGTCACGGAGAACATACGCCCAGCCAGAGGATCGAACTCACGACCCCGCGATCCGTAGACCGACGCTCTACCTACTGAGCTAAGCGGGCGGGTAAATATACGAGGGAACAATTACTGAAAAAAAGATTTCACAAGAAATTAATATAATTTAAATTCATAATAAAAACATGTGATAGCCACATTATTAACAAAGGTTTTATGAGCCTTTGACAGCTTATTTGGTGAACATATATTCTATTAGCCAATGTTTGCAGTTACATGGTTCTTATGACCATAGAAGGGACCTCCTGGGCCTAGTTTGTAAAGCCCTCTCTCCTCGCCGCTGATTGTTTCGAGTCAACAGTTGGTTTATAGAATTCCTCCGATGTAAGAAAGCCATACAACTTGCTTATGGAAGACCTATTGTCCGACCAGGCTGCCCAGCTGTACCTGGGATAATGCCCAACACGGCACATGGGATCTGCCATCTAAAACTGGCAATTTATAATATTATCTAAATTGTATGGCTGCGGTAAACACAACAAAATGCCGACGACGAAGAATACCGACGAATCAATTCTGCAATACAACATCTGTTAAAATTAGATAAAGCGTTTTATAGGTTTTTAACATACTTTTACGTACATTTGGAATCAAGTCCCATTAAATGTGCATACAAGTTAGGTTTGAGACAGAAAAGTAAAATGCCGGTTTCTGTGCCAATACGCTGATTGTTTCCATTCGACAAGTTTAACCAGATTACTATACAAATCTCCCTACGATTGGATGTTCTGTCTTTTTACTGAGGAACTGAGGTTTTGTAACTAATAATAATAATTTGCCGTTTTCTCGTGGCTCGTTATGTTCATAAAATGGTCAACACCCGACACTGACCGGCTTAAATGTAACACTATAGCGGAAATATAATATACAGAAAGATGTGATGTAATCAATGATTACTATGGTACAGAAATATACAAAAATAAAGATAAAATAAAAGAAAACCTTGACTCCAAATACAGGAGACTTTTAAAGACTGCCACACGACATTTACAAACGACTGTGATGAATGATAATAAAGTCTGAAAGAAGATCAATTCGACAAGACAAAACAATAGCTGAGTTTTAATAGTTGATACAGTCCTTTCATGTAAGGTAACGAAATGTGCTTCACCGCTGATGGCACTTTAAGGACTACAACTTTGAATGTTGATAAAATTGATATAAACTGAAAGAAAAAAAAAACACGATTATACAGTGAATTTTCTTATTTTCTTCTCGTTTTTATTGCGGTCGATAGCGAGGTATCGCTCTCTATTCTAATGAGTTTCAGGTCTAGAAATTTATTAATTTTGGTTAAAACTTACTTTCACCAATATACCTCTTATGACCCGTATCATACATCGTACTTAGTAAAAACATAAACAATATACCCTCTTGTCATTATTTTATTCAAGACGCTTTGGTATAACTAAATCTGTTTGAACTATGAAAGGTTCAAGATAATGTAAGACATAAAATATGAAAGGTTCAAGATAATGTAAGACATAAAATGCATTTTTTTATTTTCTATTTTATGCTCCCAGCTTGTATGATACAGCAGATGGTAACGTATAAGAATGTTATGGTGAAAATTGCACTTACAGGTAAAACATGACAATTTGGCAACTTGTCAAGTTTAAAGGATGTTATATTATGATGGATGAAATTGATTACCGAAAGTAGCATTGTTAACATGTTCTTTGAAAAAGGTTATCTGGTATTCTACAGTATATTTACATTTTTCTATTAAAAGGAATTTTATTGAAATTTCAAAGTCACGTCAACAACTACAAATGTAATCCTTTCTAAGCAAGCGTCAAATTAAAGAATTAAGATTCTAACACGACTACTTTTGTTTTCCTGTTAAAACAAGGCAGTTTGAAAGACAGCTAAATCCCCCACCACCGTTATGGATAGTGAAAGGGTAAAACTTTAACCTTGAGCTGTTACCTTGACCTTGGACTGACATGGCTGAATTATAAATTCTGCAAATCATCTTGATGAGGTGATAATTTGACCCAAGTTTCTTGAAAATCCTTCATAGGGTTTAGGAGATACAGAACTCAGACCTTTGACCATGAGTTGTGACCCTAACCTTTGACATGGCTATCTCATAGTTCTTGATGAAGTGATCATTTGACCTAAGTTTGATGAAAATACTTCTTAGGGTTTAGGAGATACAGAGTGGACACAAAATGGAAGGCTCAAACATTTGACCCTAAGTTTTGACCTTGACCTTGAGCCGGCATGGCTGACCTATAGGTTCTGCACAACGTCTTGATGAGGTGTTCATTTGATCCAAGTTTTATAAGATTCCTTCAGGGGTTTTAGGAGATATAGAGCGGACGCGAAATGGAAGGCTAAAACTTTTGACCTTAAGTTGTGACATTGACCTTGAGCCGGCATGGCTCACTCATGAGTTCTGCATATCGTCTTGGATAGGTGATCATTTGACCCAAGTTTCATATGAATCCTTCAAGGGGTTTATGAGATAAAGGTTGGACACAAAATGGAAAGCTCAAACATTTTAATCTGAGTTTTGACCTTGACTCATAAGTTCTGCACATCGCATTGAAGAGGTGATTACTTGACCTTAGTTGATGAAAATTCCTTAAGTGGTTTAGGAGATAAAGAGCGAACACAAAACGGATGGTGACTCATGGGTTCTGCACATTGTCTTGATTAAGTGATCATTTGGCCCAAGTTTTAATAAATTCCTTCAAGGTATTTAAGAGATATAGACCGGACATAAAATAGAAGGCTTGAACATTTGACATTGAGTTGTGACCTTGACCTTGAGCTGACAAGGCTGACTCATAAGTTCTGCACATCGTCTTGATGAGGTGATCATTTGACCCAGGTTTCATGAAAATCTTTCAAGGGGTTTAGGAGATATACAGCGGACACGAAGTGTTCCGGACAGACGGACGGACGGAGACCATTCCTATACCCCCACCACTTGTGACTGGGGATTAAAAAGACGACTAAAAATTGTGTATCATTATACAATAATTCATTTCTGACGTAGCATTTATAACGTCATAGCATGAAAGTTTTGCAGATCGACATCCAATATCTGATGGAAGTCATCCCTGCCTTCAAGCAAATCACGTGATGATTGTACAACCATGTGATCCTAAAATGGCGGCGCGCTTGGCAACGCCGGGTAAATCAAATGCTTGCCTTAATCTATATGTACAGTCAAATTGAAATTTACGTCAAAACCTTAAAGAACATAATGAAAATATTTGATGTATCTATATTTTGCAGTATGCCAATCGTCAAATTCTCTTACTGTATTCAAAATACCGTAAAGTAATTTCATAATTTATCATACACTTTTAGCAGGTGCGCGACACAACTCCAGAAAAAGAAGTATTTTTAGTTTTACTGTATTATTTTTTTATTTTTTTTTTTGGTCGTTTTACAAACAAAATGTGTAATATTTAACTACTGAGATAAAAACTGTACAGCAAAATTAAAATAATGAAAAATGCAACTCGACTAAAATTCAGCCCAATTTATACGTGGTGGCAGTCTCTACTGTACCGATAAGGGGAAGTAACACTGTGTTGGAGTTTGATCGAGAGAAGGAATCTATTGTACAAATGGGCCTAATTATTTTAGGGTAGCAGACCACCACTGACTGACATTTCACCAGGGATTCTTCAGTCCTATTTTCCATTCGTTGAAAGTGAAAGATGTGTAGGAAAAGGTGATGAAGCTGCCGGTTTTTAAATGAAACAAAGAATGATTTGATCAATGACCATTAACCTTTGGCGTCGTAGCTTATTTTGACTTAATATTTTAGGCCTATACAGATACAGGAGTATGGATTTTTTTTCCTAAATTTTTGAAAGATTAAGAGTTTGGTTGTTAGCGACTGAATGTATTTAATATACATTTTGCTTTTGGTTATTATAATAAGCCATTTGTAGAACAATGGTTTACCATTATTGGTTGCCGGCAGCAATTTGATCTAAATCACGAAACGCTTTGAAAAGTTGTTCTTTTGTGTTGGGGGGGATTCAAATTGTTGACCATTATGACCAACCGCCATTTCATACGTTGATTCATTTTATATCTAAGCTACTTTATGTCACTTATGGCTTCATGAAAAACTTTTACTGTTAATCTTCAATCTGATAGCTTTCGAAATATTTCATAAGATATATTTCCTGTTTTTTCTCGACCAAAATTATACAAGTCCTCCCCGTTCGAAAAAAAATATGACTGCCAAGCATATTTTTTCTGGAACATTTAAGCAACATGTAGTTAATGCTTATTGAATTCATTCAATTAAATATCTTTTTGGTAGGGGCCTCCAGGCCGAGTGGTTAAAGTCGCTGATTTCCAACTATTTGCCCCTAACCAATGTGGATTCGAGCCTCACTCTTTATGTGAGGAAGGTCGATGGTTCTACCCAGGTGCCCGTACATGTTGAAATTATGCACGGAGGGGCATCTTGGGTCTTTTCTCCCCCATCAAAGCTGGAAAGTCGCCATATGGCCTTTAGTTGTGCTGAACCGACAGCGATGTTTGTGTTGCATAAATTGGTTATTGCATTCTTTGATTGGCTATCGAGCACAAAATTTCTCATTTTGAAAATAACAAGTGCCCAACTTTCTCTAAAATAGTTCATCATCAAATATATACTATAAGCACGCAATAACAGACAACTGTTAAGATACTTCCGAATTTTTAAGCGGTGATACACATTTATATCGCTTTTTTTTGTTACAAAATACATGTAGTACATTTTGTATTATGAAATATAATCTTAATCTTATATCTAAAGTAAGTTCTAATATATTTGATGGGGATTCTCTACAATTGAAGTAGATATCTAAGATAAATTATTTGAATGAAAAATAAGCTTTAACCAGCTTAGCAGAAAAGACTTTAGAAATCTTGCTTGAAGCCAGATATATCGAACTGTGTACTAACGAAGTTTAAGGCCCACCTGTCATTTGTGAAATAATATCACATATCAATAATGTCGTTCAAATTGAAAACTATACTTTAAAAGACAGTAACAGATATTGGGTTGCAGCATTTTATTGTAACACAAAATTTAAAATTCACATATTTCAGTTATTCAAGTTCCAATGAAATTTGCCATCGTGTCGTCAATCTAAATTAAAGTCACTGTGTTCGGACCACAAAATAAGGTTGCCGTGTCATCCTGATTGTCAGCATTTATTCTAAGGTTGTCCAGTTCGACGCCGTATGGGCTAACTTCTAAATTAATTTTGAGTAAAAAGTTCCCTTGCGGTAGTGCCTGACTTCCAATTTCTCCAGAGTCGCGAAAAACGTTCCAAGCATAACCGAAGTCGGATTTTGAAACAGTTGAGAACTTTCCAACTTCCACGCCGTTTAGCGTAACCGTTACGTTGTCTGAGCCACCGTCATTAGAATAAAGAATGTTATTCACATTAATTGTAACGTTATTCTGCGTATCGACAGGTTGTATACACAGTTTGATCTTAATCATTCCATCTTGATTGAAGTAAACAGTTTGACTATTCGAAGCTTGACTTCGATCACGAAGCATCCCAGTTTGGCTCGACGAAATCGCATTTTTGAACACAAACTTTCTCTGTATTTCGTAAGCAGTTGTCATGCAAAATACAAGTTTAAAAAGAATTAACGCACGCATTAACATATGCATTTTGCTAAATCACTTGTACAAATACAAATAAGGCTAGTTTGTCTGTCTACCGCTCCGCTATAAGACAATGAGCTGCAAGCAGCTGTTTATATAACATTTGAAAAGGATGAGTAAATGTGTACATGTAGATATAGATCGATGGTCCATAATAGCTGTATACGCAATTTTCTTGTGCAGAGACTTCTAGTTGCGAGTTTCAAATAATGTCATTGAAGACGGTGATAGAGACTTTGCATTATTTTTAGACATATATATATATATATATATTTAAAATTAACAATAACACGAGCATAGAAAGTAAAACTATTTTCATAGAGAAATAGAAAAAATATAATTTAGTAGAAAATCTTATCATATTATGTTTAGAAACAGCATAACAGGTACGTGTTTGTAATTGAAAGTAACAACGTCACAGGTGCGTGTTTGTGACTGAAAGTCACAGCATAACAGGTGCGTGTTTGTGACTGAAAGAAACAGGATAACAGGTGCGTGTTTGTGAGTGAAAGTAACAGCATAACAGGTGAGTGTTTGTGGCTGAAAGAAACAGCATAACAGGTGCGTATTTGTGACTGACCGTAACAGCATAACAGGTGCGTGTTTGTGACTGAAAGTAACAATGTAACAGGTGCGTGTTTGTGACTGAAAGTAACAATGTAATAGGTGCGTGTTTGTGATTGAAAGAAACAGCGTAACAGGTGCGTGTTTGTGACTGAAAGTAACAATATAACAGGTGCGTGTTTGTGATTGAAAGTAACAACATAACAGGTGCGTGTTAGTGACTGAAAGTAACAATATAACAGGTGCGTGTTTGTCACTGAAAGAAACAGCGTAACAGGTGCGTGTTTGTGACTGAAAGAAACAGCGTAACAGGTGCGTGTTTGTGACTGAACGTAACAATATAACAGGTGCGTGTTTGTGACTGAAAGAAACAACATAACAGGTGCGTGTTTGTGACTGAAAGTAACAATGTAACAGGTGCGTGTTTGTGACTGAAAGTAACAATATAACAGGTGCGTGTTTGTGACTGAAAGAAACAATATAACAGGTGCGTGTTTGTGACTGAAAGTAACAACATAGCAGGTGCGTGTTTGTGACTGAAAATAACAATATAACAGATGCGTGTTTGTGACTGAAAGAAACAGCGTAACAGGTGCGTGTTTGTGACTGAAAGAAACAGCGTAACAGGTGCGTGTTTGTGACTGAACGTAACAATATAACAGGTGCGTGTTTGTGACTGAAAGTAACAACATAGCAGGTGCGTGTTTGTGACTGAACGTAATTTTGTTTAGTTGCTAATATTGTATAACTTACGTTTCTTTTTGAATATGCTGCATACACAAAGTGTGCATTTACTGTCATAACCTCTTTGTATGACTGACTTTTCGGGAGTGTTTCGTCAGTAGTTTGATGCCAAACTGATATTGAGTTGTTTTTTGTTGTTGTTTTTTTTTTCTGAATAATTAAGCATAATTAAGCAAGCTTGCTTAATGCACCGGAGTTAAGGTACATATCTGACTTTAGACAGTTCTGTCTGTTGCCGTGGTATTTAAGTCACACCGTCACAACTAAGGTCATATGACTTGAAATAAAATGCACAAAGCACTGCAGGCAGTAGTTGAAATTCTGTATGAGAAAAGAATAATGAAACTCATCTTCTAGCTTATTTTCACAATTGTTGCATTTTTTCTTTGATTTAATGGTATTCTTCTCCAATTTCCAGCTTCAACAGGTAATAGTTTCCCGCGCGCAATTTTATCATAAATTGCCGAAAGAAATATACAATATGTCACCTTAACTGATTATCCGGCTAAATAAATTGTCACACTAAAATAACTGTTTTACGTTGTTCATGCATTTTTTAAAATATCTAACTTTTATTTTCACCCACATCGTTTTTCAGTGTCATATATACATTTGATGCCAAACTTGGTGGAAACAAATATGTTTAAAAATTTCACCCAAAGTGTGGGCGAGTAGCTTTAAAGCGGCATGCCTCCAGATCGTTCGACAACAACAAAATTCTTTTTTTAGATAGTTTAAATAAATGCTATATTTCTTAAGAAGGCTTTAAAACTAAATTACTGACAAACTTTATGTTACGGAAACACATGCGAATTTGCTTTTTTTACTACGTTTTACGATGAAAATCGAAAAGTGTTTGTCACGCTTTTACTCCAGATAAACTGTCTCGATTATGAATATCTATATTTTGAAGTCATTATCACTACTTCAGCTATAACGCTATTGGTCACGACGACGGGAAAATGTCTTTTTGCCGCGGCGGTCCGGGGTTCGATTCCCGACGCGGTCATCATTTTTCTTGATTTGGAATTTTTAAAATATTTTAGAAACAAAAATTCTAGATCTACTGTTCATTATATGACCAAAACTTCAATTTGAAAGAAAGATTATTTTTTTAGCCAAATCTGGAGGCATGCTGCTTTAAACACTAGTTTAGATAGTGAAATCCAATATTATACATTGTACATAATGTATGTAGTAGACTAATTGTAGCTAACCGGCTCAGTCTCAACGGTGTGCAAAGGAGAAATTTTTTTCTCGCGATTTGTATCAAATGAAACAGGAAGATGCAATTTTTTTCTATGCAATTGATTTACTAATGAATACAAAGATGCAACGCTTTGTCTTCATTGTTTTAACTTATTTTAACAGAATGCCTATAAAAATGTACAGATCTCGCCGGACCTCACAAGTTAAGATTGACCCAGAAATGGCCAACTGTGAGTTACGTATGCTTTGTTACAACCACATTTGTAATAAAAACCAGTTTGTAATAATAATAACATTTCTCGTTTTTATTACAAAAGTGGTTGCAAAGGTTCAACCACATTTGTAATAACCAGATTTGTAATAAAAATCGCAAACTTTTTTTTTCGGGAGATGTGTATACCCACGTGATATTCAAGCTTATGCATGCGTTATTAAGCATGTGCAGGTCGAATACAACTGTCCTGGGTCATTTAAGAACTCCGAATGTTTTAGCTGAAATCCTTGTTCATGGACCTATTTCACTTTAAAAAATTATTACATTTCTCGTTTTTATTACAAATCTGGTTGACCCTTTGGTTTGAGAAAGGGACTTTCTCCAGAAATTCTCTATTCTCTTGCTTTACTTATTTCTTGCTTTTTTAGCTCACCTGAGCCGCTCAATGTCCGTCGTCCGTCGTGCATCGTCCGTCGTCAGTCGTGCGTCGTGTGTCCGTCAACATTTTCTAAAAAAATCTTCTTCTTGAAAACCACTGGGCAGAATTACACCAAACTTCACAGGAATGATCCTTGGGTGGCCCCCTATCAAAATTGTTCAAAATTGTTCAAAGAATTGAATTCCATGCAGAACTCTGTTTGCTATGGCAACCGAAAGGAAAAACTTTAAAAATCTTCTTGTCCAAAATCACAGGGCCTAGGGCTTTGATAGCTGGTGTGTAGCATCATCTAGTTATCCAAAATTGTTCAAATTATTCCCCTAGGGTCAAATATGGCCCCGCCCCGGGGGTCACATGGTTTATATAGAATTGTATAGGGAAAAAATTGAAAATCTTCTTGTCCAAAACCACTTGACCTAGGGCTTTGATATCTGGTGTATAGCATCATCTAGTGGTCCTCTACCAAAATTGTTCAAATTATTCCCCTAGGGTCAAATATGGCCCTGCCCCGGTGGTCACATTGTTTATATAGACTTATATAGGGAAAATTTTGGAAATTTTCTTGTACAAAACCACATGGCCTGGGGCTTTGATATTTGGTATGTAGCATCATCTAGTGGTCCTCTACCAAGATTATTCAAATTATCCCCTTAAGATCAAATATGGCCCTGCCCCGGGGGTCCCAAATTTTACATAGACTTATATAGGAAAAAAGTTTAAAGATCTTCTTCTCTGAAACCACAACACTTAGACCTTTGATATTTGGTTTATAGCATTGTCTTATGGTCCTCGACAAAAATTGTTCAAATTGTACCCCTAGGGTGAAAAGAGACCCTGACCTGGGGGTCCAATGTTTTATATAGACTTATATAGAAAAAAACTTTAAATATCTTCTTGTCTGAAACCATACGATCTAGGCTTTTGATATTTGGTTTGATGCATTGTCTAGTAGTCCTCTATTAAAATTGTTCAAATTGTGCCCCTGGGGTTACTTAGTTATTATGCGAGTAATATAGGAAAAAATACTCAAAAAATCATCTGATCCTATTTCCAAGACTGTTTAATTATAATTACCTGATGACACCAAGTAATATGATGTCACTTGACTGTGACCTTGACCTACTGACCTACTTTCCTGTTTTTTAAAATACAGCCTTGAAATTTTGATGGCATACACAGTTTTGCACATCAATCATTAAAATGAATTTCATTAACCATGAATATGACCTACTGACTTTCTTAATATTTTATCATCAGTTTGACATTTGAAACATGTAGCTCATATTACTCAGGTGAGCGATCCAGGGTCATCATGACCCTCTTGTTCTTGTTTTATTATTATTATTATTATTATTATTATTCATTTATTATTATTATTATTATCATTCATTTGGTTTGAATATTACACATAAGTTACGAACTATGAACTGAATATTTTGTTTCTTAATTTTGTTAAGGAAGGGTCGTTATTTATGTTGGTAAAACTTATGGTCCGATCCATTTGCTTTTTAAAAAATCACATGTTCATATTTATTCTATTGTGTACGTATCATGTTACATGTTTCAAAAGCAATAAAATTTTATTAAATCAATTTCTCCAGAATAAATTTCGCTAATTAGTCAAACGTTAGATAAGTTTTCACTTATATAAGCCTTGACACTTTTTACGTAAGAGCAGAAATTTTAGCATATCTTATTCACTGGAACATTTTTTTTTTCAAATATAGTGAAAGTTATATTTCAGAAATCATACTGCATCCCATTGAGGAGTAGCACTGTGAAACACTGCGTCAAATAAATGTATTATTCAATGATATTTTACACACCGTGATTAACACTTCTGTCATACTGATAAAGCAAACGCTACTATTACTAGGTCCAGCTTTTGAAAATTCATAACCGTAATGTCTCAGAATTGAATTTATCGTAGATTCAAATCACACGCTGTCTGACTACGTAACCAGGGGTCGTGTGTGTATACCCCCACCCCACGCTCTCCTAGCTAAAATGGCTAAAGTGCTAACAGGATTTTCCCGCTGGAAAAACTCGTCTTTCACCCTGGGGCGTATAATGACTCATGTGCTCTAAGTTAATGATTAATGCATAAATTCATACACTACTATAATACAATAGTGCTTAAAGGGAAAACTTTCGTTTTATTTTATTACTGTGCAAGACTATTGTGCTTGTGTATGGGTGCTTTGCACGTGGCATGTTAAAGAACCAGGCAAACGTCTTGCATTTGAGCGTCTTCTGTTTCTTGCACTATCCTACAACTGAAAACAAGGTACTGTGGAAGAGTCCCACTACAGGTCGTGTGTGCGTGTGCGTGTGCGTGCGCGTGCGCGCGTGTGTGTGTGTGGTGGGTAGGGCGAGTGGGGAGGGGAGGTGGTGAGTATAAATAAGCGATTATTTCTGTGAAACATGATCTCATTTTCTAATTAACATCTAAAGAAATTTTGCATACCAATGTCCATTTATTATACTAGATTGGCATAACAAACGAAGACAGGTAAGTTACACCAAAGTATAGTTTACATACCGCTGATTAACAGCTGTCTTCATTAAATGATACAGAATGCGATACCAAAAACATGCAAGTTTTATTATACATTACATGCGACTACAGATTTGCACGTAATTCAGTTTCAGTAATACTTCATTTATATTTGAAAACTCTTACAACCTAAAACTCTATGCCAGGCAATACATTAGTAAAGCAACTCGAACCGGAATGCTTTGAAACTTGTCTTGTAGTCAGTTTTGCCGGGCCTTAATCGTGTTTCTCTTGATGCTCCGGTTTCTGCAAAGGTATTGAATACATGCGTATTTTGTATCAGGTTTAATTTCATGTATTACACATATCCTGCCTTTAGTTACTAATACAAATTGAAGGGATTCACTTGGTGGTGGGGATAACGTTTATTTATATCGCCTTGTTACTTCGGAACAGGTTAAGTACAAGTGATTCCGCAAAGTTAACCGGTTTAAGCTCCGCAGTATTGAGTTTGTCACTGATTGTTCCAAGGCAATGCCCTGCAGTAGCCATTAACGTCTTGGTTATGTTTAAGGAGGTAGGTTACCTTGTTACCAGGGTAAATTCAAATTAGTTGAACCGCAGTGATTTTTTGTATTTCGTGTAATTAAATGTTTTAGCTGCTACAATCTCAGTTCCGTTTATCTCTGTCCCTTCAAGTACAATTTTTATCCAGGTTTGAAGTACATGACCCTCTTAAGGTATTTTATATAGAAGAAGAAGAGAAAATGCGGATATTTAACACTTTTCAGTGTATTTTGGTTTCATTGTTATCCGTAGAAGTCTGCATAATTAATAGTTTTACTAGTATGCGCATTAGCTTTCTAATAAAAGCTTAAAATGTATATGTCGCGGGGCTCGTGTTTCCATGGTAACGCATTTTCTCTCATTTTTTCAAGAATTATGTATGAAAACGGGTTTTTCGACGGCTTCAGTGCCATTCTGTTATTGACCAACATGGAATATTTGGGTAATATGATTAGCAAAATACCAAGAACTTTACATGGTACTGTGTTTTTCTTAAAGTTTAGAGTAACCATGGCAACAGAGATGTTTTAAAATAGCTTATATGTTGCTTTTTATCGTAATTTCTTATAAAAAATATTATATAAAATTATCTTTCTTGTTAATGTAGCTTTAAAACATCTTATTTCTAACGTTAGTAATATTTTCGTATGAATTGCAGTTAATTTAACAAATTTCACAGCTTAAAATACTTACAGCAGTGCCCGTCGTCTGACATTTTTATTGAAAAATCGTTCTGCATGCTGCTATTATTCTCATGGATATTGTTGAAATGAAAATAAAAAGCCGAAGCTGTGTTCCTTAAATAGACCAGTGTCAACGCTTTTTAATTTTACAATTAGACATATAGGTCACGGGCTTCGTTTCCATGGTAACATCAATTTAATTCAAGACACCACAATTTTATACTGAAATTTGAACAATTTTAGAGCTTAGTTTTAGTATTTAAGTAACAAATTATCAACGGAAATTGGGAAATAGGTATAACAAATCAAACTGCCCAATTTTTATTTGTAAATGACCGTAATAAGTTACCTTTCAGCCAACTATATTCCCAATCACATCAGTTACTATCACACATTTTCTTACATTCCGCATAACATTTCAATATAATTACATAAAAGAAGCAAAATATTGATCATTTTTCGGAGCAAAAGACTAATAAAAAGTATTTCAGCAAATAATGGCTGTTTAAAAATAGTTCAAATAAAGAAAAAGCACAGAATAACGTACTTTCAAAATAAAAGCTATTAATTTTGCGCGGTAACTGACACGTAACGTCATGACGTCAATGACGTCATTTTAAGGCAACAATGTTTTGAAGCGTTTCTGCGGCAATTCATTCATTATTTCTGCATTATTAAACCATTAAACATAAGATTGGAGGCAGGTTCAAGATTTATTTCCAGAAGAATGGATATACAAACACATTTAGTTTGTCGTAAACATCGTCGTAAATCGTCACGTTAGCTTCCGGTTGGACATGCGCACTTACAAATATCAAGGTAACCTACCTCCTTAATTTGTATACAACGTAATAATATAACATGACGTCATCAATATTTGTTCCATTTTGATTTAAAATTATCAAGAAAAATATTACGTTCTTTAGATAACCTAGTTGAAACATTATTATCAAGAAATTTATAAAAAATATATATACATACATACACACAGCACACGCACATACATAAATACATACATAAGCACGCAGGCATACACAGGCACACACACGCATACATGTAAACGCAACCAATCGGGGATGTAAGCTATAAACCTACCAACTGGGAACTTCTTTATTACTGTAGCTACAGTTATCATATTTCTATCAACTCTTATTCTTATGATCTTAAAATTATCTGAGGCTTTAGATTAAAGCTATCTTCAATTATTAAGCAATGATATTTTTCACATTCAGAGCGGGGAATTTTGTGTTTAAACCAACTGAGGTGAATGTGTAACAAACCGGGTGTTTGTGTATAGACGAAATGTGGAATTGTGTGTTTCAACAAAACGGGGAGTTAGTGTATAGACTAAATGAGGTACAAGTGAAGGGTTAACGCACGTTTTTTTGTGTAACAACATCTGCAGAATCCCAAGGGATTGGTTGGTGCACGAGCCCGTAGGGCGAGTGCACCAACATAGCCCGAGGGATTCTGCAGATGTTGTTTCACGAAACAAACGTGTGTTATCGCTATTCTTGCATAAAACACAACTAAAGTGCTGGAAATATTGAAAAAGCAAGACTATTCAGCTGACATTAGCCGATCGAAGTCGGCCGTTTCAGGTTGTTATGGACACATGTTTTATTTGTGCATTTCCAGG
Source organism: Mercenaria mercenaria (assembly GCF_021730395.1). Lineage (NCBI taxonomy): Eukaryota > Metazoa > Mollusca > Bivalvia > Venerida > Veneridae > Mercenaria > Mercenaria mercenaria. The sequence continues at coordinate 72,153,250 of NC_069375.1, forward strand.
GCATACAGAAACAGTGCATATTTTATACATGTCGAACGGACATTCTTGTTATGGTAATTTCTTTAATATTAAATATATGTAAAATAAGCATGACTTCCCCTTTTTCCGATATATCGGTAGGAACTTTAGCTTTAGAGGCTCGGAATTATGAGAAAAGGGCATACTGTACACGGCATCCTGTCTTTAGACAATTTGCAGGTGAGGTGCCGACAGAATACAATTCTGCTTGGTTTAAATTAATAGTCTGTCCCTTACGCTTTTTAAATGTAAATATTATCGTTTAATAGAAACTGGTATCGATACCTATATTCTTCATGTCGTTAAAAATGAAATCTCTAGGCCTATAACTAGAAAATTTTGCTTTGCACCCCACCCCATCGCGATCAAAGTTTGATAAACACAAAAATTTGAATTTTTCCAACATCGATATAATCAACTTAGATTGGATGGTTGGTGAGATCTACAAATAAATTGAAAAATATATAATAAATACCTTCTGTTCATCAAATGTTCATTAACTATGGAAAAATTCTTCAAACTTTACGCTTCGTCATGTTTATACTTTACATTACACACCATCACTACATCAGTAGACTGCATAGATGTGTAAAGTAGACACAAACATTTTTAAAAAGTTTTAGTGTAAGATTTAAAGTTAGCATGTCAACTTTCTCGACTCAAATAAATTTGGAAAACGAAATTGTATTTTTGTAAATATTGTTTGCCTATCATTTTCAGGGATTAAATCGCGGCGTGTAAACTTACTTTGAGTCTAATACGCGTAATAATACAATAATAAGGAACGTCAATTCAGTCGCGTATCAAGAGAGGTAGCGCTTATTACAAGTTAAAGTAAAGTTAGGTTGAAAAATGATATTTTTAATAAAAATGCAGATGAAAAGATTTCATAAATCTCGGACCTTTCGACTTCGGCCAAAATTGATTCGGGATCCATAATTTGCTTACGTTGGACCCGCAACAGCATATTCAAAACGTTCACCAACAGCGCGTGCTCACGAGAATCTCCTTGTTTGTACACGTTTTTTCCCTGTTTGTGCATGCCCGAAATCGGCAAAAAACAAAGGTTTTATGCAAGAATGTATAACTAACCGGGTACGTGTGTAAAGTTGAAACGAGGAACTAGCTATTAAAATGGTGAATGCGGAAGCTCCTGTTACATATCATATATATGAGGAAAGACAACCGAGGGACTTAATTTGATTTGATGGGTTTTACGCCATTTTAAACACTGTTTCAGTTATGTCAGGTGGGTAGTCTACCCAGCAATCGTTCCTAGAAAGATCAAGTACTAGTACTCAAACTGTCATCTTTCTTACATAAAGAGACCTGGTCGGTAGCAAGGATTGAACCCATGCCCCTTAATCAGTGAGTACTTACGAGTGAGTTTAAGTCAGCGACTCTAACCACCCGAAAACAGAGGCGGTCAGACAATAGAGAAAGTTCTATATTCTGTATGTAGATACATGTAGCAATCAGTCGACATTCAATCAAAAATTGTCTATGTCAAATGTTAACATTAAAATAACTGTTTATGACAAGACATAGAACAATTGAAGAACAAACCAGACTAATGATGCAGAGACATAATAAAGCACAAAACAGTATCTGGTTTTATCAGTTGTGTTCTTAAATCACTTTCCATTGCCTACAGCAACTTTTGAACTTCGATATTTTAAGATTCTTTCACTGGTTGTAGGTGCTAATAGGAATATCCGGCCTCGAGGGTAACTGTTTAGGCGGTAACGAGGCTCTCTGTCGAGTTACCGCCCTAATAGACACCCGAGAGCAGGATATTTCCATCTGCACCTATAACCAGTGGTAGAATCTTTTTCTTGCATACCAGTTTCAAGAAATAATAATAAAAATGAAAATAAAATCAATTGAACAGCTTTCTTTTTTAGAACTAGATCTATTTCTTAAATATTTGTAGTAGAACAACTAGGAGAGTCCGTGGGCATGTCACCATCTCCCTCTCCCCACCCCACCGGAACATTTTGAAAACAATAGATCCATCTGGTGCATTCTTGGCGTTCTGAGGTGCTTTTTTTGGTATTGAAAAAGGACAGGTTTTATGATAAAATCAACCCAAATAACATGCTACGTAAAGTCCATGTTTTAATGACTCGTCAGACTTATTCTTGCGTAAGTATCTCAGAATGGAATTTGTAAGCGCCCGATTTCTGAGGATTTTTATGGGGAGGGGTTACTAAAGTTTATTAACGTAAAATAAAAAGCTTTATAGGCGCTCGTGCAAACAAAAAAAAAATGCCCCAATCCCTGGATCCGCCCTTGAATCTGTGCTAAGCAGACAATTTATTTTTCCTTCAATTCTATTCGTTCAAAAGACAGAATTAACAGTCAAACATATAAGTGTGGTTCCTTTAACCCTTTCGCTGCCAACAGAAAATTCAAAAGATGCCAAAGTTACGTCGATGACGTCGAAAACCGTTCGAGAATCCTGACGTTAGTCATTGCGTTCCGGTTAATTGATCATGCGTTAATAGAGTTTGTTTTGCATGTGTGTAGAATAAAGTTTTTTTTTTATATTTGAAATGAAACTTTCATAAAACTGATCATAAGCAGATAATTGCATTTGCTTAGCAGTAGATAGATGTAGAAAAAATACATTTCTAGTTTACTGGATTTTCAACGTCAATCTCCCATAAACTTTATGAAAAATAACATATAATTTTCCTCTGTTGTTAAATATTCTAGTTACAAATCAAAATCACGAAGAAATCAGGAAGAAATGAACTTGTGCGAAAATAAACTATCACATAGAAATGAAAAGCATAATCCGTTGGAAGACATTGTCTGCTAGACAATATACGATATTAAACTAGAATTATTTCGCTGCCAAATAAGCTATAAAATTTAAAAGGTAACGTTCAAGCTAACAGGGTCAATGCTTAGATCTGTTATGTAAACTTTTAGAAACTGCCATGTTTTTACGAATCAAAAGCAAATCAGTTGTGGCTGCGTAATGATTTACAGAGACATATTGCCACCTAAGAATGCACTACTACTTCCCAAAACTTTTATCCAAAATATGTCTGTTTTCAGCAAAATAATTGCCCTTTGAATGTATGTATGTATGTATGTATAAGTTTTTCATATTGATTAAGTACCACCTTAAGTATTTATCAAGATTATTTACTAGTGCGTTCTAGATCAATATATCATTTTAGCGGCGCTCATACAAGTAAATTCTACACGCCAATATATGCGTTCGTTTTTCTTTTGCCTTTAAGGCATAAAATATATATGTAAAACAATAAATGTGACACTCAACATACAACAACAGTTACTGCTCATAATATCGCCAACAATCTATTAAAGATGATTTACTTAGCTATATGTATCAACCCACCAGTACCTGTGTAAAACTGCAAGAAAACATTTTATCTTTAATGGGATTTAACGCTATTTCTTAAGAACATTTAAGTTAAAGTATAATCTCTGATAAAGACACCTCTGAGGAGCAAATACCTCGCTATAAAAACAATATTTTCTTTCTCATTTAATTCATGGTAAATTAACCTAGTTCATACTAATTTATTTTGGGTCGGTTGTGAAACAAGTTCTACAACTTATACTAATCACTATCGACAACTCATTCCTGATAGAATCCATCGCCATGAGGGTATGAGAGAAGAGAAGCCATTTTCCCTTTTAATGTTAAGCGCCAAGCAAGGGAGCTACTGGTACCAGTATTCACGTCTTCAGTATGACGCGGCCGTGGATCGAATATCTTCGCGCACTCGAAGCGGACACTCTACTACTAGGCTCTCGAGGCGGTTAAATTAACTTCTCAAGAGGAACAACCTCTGTACAACAAATAAATTTCCGTCTCGCTTTAGAAATTGCATTGAGCATACGGTGCAATGAAAATATTTTTTCAACTGCATTTTATATACATAGGGTGTTAAGTTAACAGTATTAACATACATGTATAGCAGCTATTGTATATGTAGTTCTTATATTCTCTGCAAGTGACTGAAGGAAGTTTCAATCAGAGGTGGACGACGAGTGAGATTAGACGTGGTACATAAATTACCATGTAGAGAATGATTTCAAGTATTTTGTTTTTTCCTGTTGAGCTAAGTAGATGATAGAGATGTTTTGTAATAAGGACACATATTTTCCATTCATCTGATCTTTCTTCACCTCAACCAGAATGTCAAGCTACAACTTCCTGATTTTAAGTATTTTGTTTTTTCCTGCTGAGTTAATAGATTACAAGTAGATGCAAGAGATGAACTGTAACAATGAAACATATCTTCTTTTTTTCAGTTCATTTAAAACAGCTATGGCATTCTTTCTTTTCATTTTGTTACATGTTCTCTTACATAAGTGTGAAAGTCTGAAAGAAAAGAAGAAGCTTGTACGCCTTTAAATAAGTAAGACAGGGATTATGTGGCGTTAACACAAAATGCATGGAATTGAAATAATTGAGAGTTGATTAATCGCAATCGTTGAGCGAAGAATGTTTCATATCAAAGTTCCGCATACCTGCAGGAATTAATCCCTCCAAACTGGCAACTTCATATGTAGCATGTATAAGTTATTTTAGAACGAAAAGCTGCTGTGTATACGCCACTATATTGTCTGTTTCCGTAAACCGCAAATGTCTATTTACTCGGTAATCAGGCTCCAGTTGAATACTCTTTTTTTCCCCAAAGTCGTTTAGATATAAAAACGAGACATTTATTTGTGTAAAAAAATGCCGTTGAATCATCTGACAGATGTTGTTTGAAATACGATAAACATGACTGTAGAAGCTATGTATTTTCTTAAACATGAAGACATTTTTTAAAATTTGGAATATCAACCCAATTATCTCCAATTTGATATTCACTGAGAAAAAAATATATAATAAAAATCCAGCAAATCCAGCAAATTAACCTAAACACTCAAATAACATATCACAATTTGAGTGTTTTATAAGGTTTATTATAACGGCAACTTTATCAAAGATGTTGTATTCGACTCTAATTAATTTTGCCAGGCCCCGATCACAAGAGTCGTGCAAGCGCCGAGTTTAATCCTGCCTTGTAAAATCCACAAGAGCCGAATACTGCTGTTATTTTTGCTGCTTAATAAAAAACTGATCTGATTATAGAACACAACCGAACAGGTACCAAAAGATGACTGAAACAACACTGAAACAAACAATTATTTATCTATCAGGTGATGATTAATGAAAATACTCCAGGCACGTGTATGATACGGATATCCATCCAGCGCATACGGATTTTTATTTCTGTCAATTCGTGCTTTTTTGTGAAAAACAAGCCACATTTTAACAACAAACAACAACAACAACATTTTATTAGCAAACATCGACAAGAACTTGCCTTTGGCTAATGAACAGAAAAAAAGAAAATACTGATACAATAGATATGTAATCATACATGACATGTTATGAATATGTTGATAGTAAGTATATAATAGCATGTACATATAGCGGCAGCATGAACAGAAACAGGTAATATTACCTATAAACAGTTATCATAATTCTTAAGTACATAATTACACCTCTGCATTTCTGATACTATATGCTTCTTTAAGGTATTTACAAATATTCAAAATAGTTTTCCTTTTATTTGAACTCATCAGACAGTTAAATAAATTGACATTTGGCCACGAAATGCGTGGCAAAAATTTGGTACGGATATTAGAATATTTTTGACAATTCATTAAGATGTGATATTCCGACTCAACAACATTGTAATTGCAATTTCGACACACCCTATTTATTCTATCGGTTCCTACGTATCTCCCAGTTTCTGTAGCTAGAGAATGAGCTGATAATCTGAAACAAGTGAATAGTTTTCTCAAATAATCATTATCAATAAAGTCAAGATACTTTTCATCAACAGGAGGGGGCATTTTTAGGTCAGCGCAGGTTTTTGGAATGTCCGTGGATGGAATATAGACAGTAGTTCGGATAATTTTAAATTTAGGAAGCAATGTATAGATTTTTTAAACTTTGACATTTTAGGAATTGCTGAAAGTCACCTGTTAGGCTTAGATACTATTGATCTAGATAATTATATCTGGTATGGTAATAATAGGAAAGCGCACAAAAATGCAAAACGCGGTTCAGGTGGAGTTGGTTTTTTAGTAAAGAGTTGTCTTTTAAATGATTTCAACGTAAATAATTCACATGAAGGAATAATGTGGTTAGAATTAGCTCACAAGCATGAAAATTATTCATTTTTTCCATGTGTTTGTTATCTTCCTCCTGAAAATTCATCACGTTTTTCAGATGCAAACTCATTTTATGTAAACTTACTTAGTGATATTTATCAGTACCAAAATAAAGGATTAATCTTTTTATGTGGTGATTTTAATAGCCGCTGTGGCAATAATGATGATATTATTGCAGGTGTAGATAACATTGTAAGTCGTGATATTGTTGACTTTACTTGTAATTCATATGGTGACATGTTGATACAATTTTTGATTGACTGTAGTATGTGTATATTAAATGGGCGAAACTACATATGTAATGATTATACATCAATTTCATCAAAAGGCTGCGCCGTTGTTGATTATTGCCTTGTCACACATGAAAATTTACATTATTTTTCAGATTTTAATGTGACACATATCTCTGATTTATTGAATACTATTGGTATACATAATTGTTTTTCTAAAAATATACCTGATCATTCTATAATTTCATGGAAAATCAATATACCAGACACTGAACAATCAGATAATTTGAATAGTTTTTCAAATGTTGAGAAATGTGTAGCTCCTTATGACAGATTTGATTTAAAAAATATTCCCTCTGACTTTTTACTTGATACTTGTACTCTAACAAAAGTTAATCAGCTTATTGATAGGCTTGAACAGGGATTGCGTACACAAGGTGATATTGATACAGCCTATAGTGGCTGGTGTGAAATTGTGAAGCATGAAATGTATGAAAAGCTGCCTCATAAGACAATATACTCTGGTACTACTATTACAAGGAAAAACAGAAACTCGAAACCGTGGTGGAATCCGAATTTAACAAGTATTTTTAAGAAACTACATACGGCTGAAAAGGAATGGCTAAAATGTAAAGAAAGAGCCAGAAAAAACAATCTTAAGCACATATATGTATCTATTAGAAAAGAATTTGATAGAGAGGTCCAAAAATGTAAACGTTTCTATTGGTATAAGAAGCAGAATGATATTTTGTCTGACCTAAATGATAAAAATACAGAAAATTTTTGGAAAAGTATTGGGAAGTTGGGTATTATATCTGACCGTAATATCTCTATTCCTATGCAAGTTGTTCTTGAGAATGGAACTGTTTCTTACGAAGTCAAAGCTGTTTTGCAAAAGTGGAAAAATGATTTTTGTAATTTATTAAATGTAAAAACTGATGATAATAGTTCTACAGCTCATGTTCATTCTTTTACACATAAAGTATCTTGTGACACGCTTGATAATGGAATAAGTATATTAGAAGTTGTAAAAGCAATAGAAACAGCCAAACTAGGTAAAGCAGCAGGGGTTGACAATATTCCTTCAGAGGTTCTAAAAAATGATTCTTCTTTGTTTATTCTGCATAGCTTGTTCAATGTATGTTTTGAAACAGGTCAGGTCCCTTCACTCTGGACGAAGAGTATCATAACCCCTATTCCCAAAGCAAGTTGTAATGACAAAAGAGATCCGCTCTCTTACCGTGGTATATCACTAGCTGCTACAATGTATAAAATGTATTCTGGTATTTTGAATAACCGTATTGTATCCTGGACTGATGAAAGAGATGTTATTGTTGAAGAACAAAATGGCTTTCGAAGTAAGCGTAGCACTGTAGATCACATCTCTAGTTTGACAAATATCATTGATACACGCAAGAAAAACCGTCTCTCAACTTTTTGTGCTTTCATTGATTTCAAAAAGGCCTTTGATTCCATTAACAGAAACCGCCTTTGGCAAAAATTAATTGAAATTGGTATATCAACCAAAATGCTATCGGCAGTAAGATCTCTTTACAGTAATATCTCTTCATGTGTACGACTTAATGGATATTTTACTGACTGGTTTTCTGTCAATACAGGCTTACGTCAAGGCTGTTCATTGTCTACTGTTCTTTTTAATATCTACATTAATGATCTAGCATTATTGTTGAAAGGTACAGAGAAAGGTGTCTATATTGATAATCAAAAGGTGTGTATTTTGCTTTATGCAGATGACATTGTCTTGATTGCTGAAAATGAAGCTGATTTGCAATTCATGTTAAATATGTTAAATGATTGGTGTAAAATTAATTGTATGTCTGTTAATACCAGCAAGAGCAATATTGTACATTTTAGACCTACCTCTGTTCAAAGATCTGATTATTTATTTGTATGTGGTGAATCAAAATTAGATTATGTCAGTCAGTATTTGTACCTTGGTATTATGTTGACAGAACACCTTGATTATAATGTAACAGCAAAAGTTGTTGCCCAGAGTGCTGGACGTGCCCTGGGTCTTCTCATTGCTCGCTTTAAAAACAATGGAGGCTTACCATATGATGTATACACAAAACTGTATTATTCAATTGTTGTCCCAATTATAACATATGGCTCCTCAATTTGGGGAACTAAGGTATTTTCATGTGTAAATACAGTCCACCTCCGGGCCATGAGATTCTACCTTGGAACAGGAAAATATACACCAAATGTGGCTGTTTATGGTGAAATGGGTTGGAAGCCAATCCCTATAGATCAGTGGACTTCAGTATGTAATCATTGGTATCGCTGTCTGAGTTATGAAAATACACGTATAAATAAAAAGATCTTTAGCTGGTCCTGTAAGAAAGGTAACTCAAGATGTAAGAACTGGCCATTTATTGTTAAAGAAAAATTTAAGTGTTTAGAGTTAAATGACTTCTTGCAATTACCTTTCTCAAGAAAACGCTTAATTGAAACTATGTCTACTGTTTTGTTAAATACTCATTTAGAAAAATGGTCTACTGACATTTCAAGATTAACTGGTGTCAATGGTGCTGGTCAAAATAAGTTACGAACCTACAGAATGTTTAAGAATGAGTGTAATGTAGAACCTTATTGTAAGTTGCTTATGCCTTTCTCTCATAGATCTGCATTGTCTAGATTCAGGTGTGGTGTTGCACCCATAAGACTCGAAACGGGTCGTTACGAAGGTTTAACGGAAAATCAACGATTGTGCCCATTTGGTTGTAATGCTGTAGAATCAGAGATACATGTTATTCTATGCTGTCCGCTTTATACTGCTGAACGAAGACTTCTATTAGAAAAGGTCACTTCTATATTTGTAAACTTTGGTAGTCTAAATGACAATGATAAACTGGTTCTGTTATTCACACATCCAAATTTGATAAGAATAGTTGCAAAAACCTGTTATGATATACTTAAAAAAAGAAGTAATACTTTATATAATATAAACACAGTTTAATGTACCTGTATAGATAGGCTTTTATTTATTTATATTTTTTTTTACTAAATTGTATGTAGATTCTTTAAAATAATTACAGTATTTTAGTGTTAAGTAAGAGATATCTGCTAATCTGTTCTCTACCAATCTGATTGGTGGGGATACTTGATTCTTTAAGCCATTTTTTACTAGCGCACATTTAGTGCACCTGTCTAATCTGGTTCAGTGTCTTATAACCCTTTTTTTTTAAATTAAATTTTAGGACACATCTTTGTGTTATGATTAGCAGACATGTCTTGCTTTTTACTGTAATATATGAGAATTGATTTATGTGAAATATGTGATATGTAGAAATTTTATATATATAGTCTCTTGTAATTCAAATTTGAGTGGCCATTTACTTGTGTTTTATTATGTATATGTCATGTTTTTATACTGTAAACATGTAAATGGATGAGACTGAAAATAAACAATAAACCTATTTAAATTCAGTTTTAAATTTTACATAATAATCTAGTTTTGTCATACTATGAACAATACCACTCCACTCTTGTTTAAACTGATCTCTTAGTCTGCATTTCAATATATCAAAAGTGATGTTCTCTTGAAAGTTATGCCACAAGTAGCCGTATCCGAGACCATCAATCAGAAATTTAACATTTTTTGCCCAAAAAGTACATCTTTCATTATATAATTCTTCGTACTGAAGTTGAAAAATCTTATACATAAGCGATCCTGTATCATTCCTTATTTTCATCCAATAATTTAATACTCTCTCTTTACATAAAACAGATATAGGGTATCTTCCAAGTTCTCCTAAAACGGCCATATTTGGGGTAGATGCTTTAACTCCAAGAATCTTTTTACAGAATTTCACTTGAATTCTATCTAGAACATCTGTGTTATAAATGCCAAAAATTTCTGCACAGTATAATAAAATCGGCCAATACATTTGACCTGCAATTTTCCGTAACGCCATGTTTTAACGATATTGCTCGGAAACGATTTTAAAATATTTCTAGCTTTGGAATTAATTAAGACTTTCAATAATTCTTACTGAGTAGTAAATTTGGATTAACCACTTCTGTGCCAAGGGCCGATTTTGGGCCGATGTTGTTTACTACGTTGAGTGCCAAGGGCCGATTTGGGCCGATCTAAACTGAACATTTACCCCGTTTATTTGATGTCAGTGTTATTATTTTCCAAGCAGATACACATACTATTGATTCTATGGAAATGAAAACATAACAATCTTACTGGCATATTATGACGTCATTTTCGAGTTGACGTCACTTTAAAGACGTTAACGTATCAAAAGTTCCCGCCGAAATAATAAATACCTATCGTTGGTTTGGGTGTTGTACGACTGACCGAAGAAACGTGATAAAATGACTACAACGCACGTTTTGCGAGAAGAAATATTCAGTTGAAATGTTTTTTATTCAGTAAATCGAAATACATTGAACAAATTACTAAATATTATGTTGATAGTACTTGTTCAGCCTAGCAAACCATTTAAAAACTAAGATATTTCCTAATAAAAAGTCGAACAAAGTTCTATTGAATCAAACTGGAGGCATAAAATATTTTACTGAAAAAGTCCTTTTCACGCTCTGTGTAAGGAACTTCCAAGTGTCGTGCACTGCCTTTGAAATGTCTCGACAGGTTAACAAACTTGTAACCTATATCTTTCATAAAATCGTGATGAATATTTTACAGATATAAAAAAAAATTGTGATCCTGAAATAAAGTAATACTTTGCAAGATTTTATTGTTAAGGTGTCTTCAGCTTGAGTAATGTTTACATTAATCTGAATCTAGAGAATGTTTACAGTTAGACCCCATTGAATTGTGTTTAGGGGTCTCATTGGCAGAGTGATAAAGGTCACTGACTTCGAATCACTTGACCTTCACCGTCGCTGGTTCGTTAGGGTGTTGAATTATTATATGTGAGGAAGCATCCGGCTGGCAAACGGAAGGTCAACGGTTCTAGAGAGTCGCCACATGACATACAATTATGTCGATCTGACTTTAAAAACCAAACAACATTTTATTTCATTTTTAATATAATATGATTATACTTCATATTTCGAAGGAGACTGAATCAATATTCAAATAATTTGAACTGTATAAATAAGTGTGCGACTGTTCGAGACATTCCCCGTACGGTACCAATGTGATAAAAATACACTAGACATCCAATGAAGTATGTAAATAATACTAAATATATATAAATGTGTGTGTTGTAATTAGTTTGAAAAAAATGAAATCAAACAACGCATACAACGCGCACTCAAGTACAGACAAACAAATAAGAATATAGTTTTACCTATAATATTTGAAACGATGTCGATATGAAAACAAAAGAACTTTTAATTAAACTATGGTGTGTTTAGATATTGAATACTATTAGGATAATTAGGATATTTTCAAACTTATGTTGTTGTTGTTTTTTTAAATGAACGATGGAACACAGTTTCTACATTCATCTTTATTGTACAATGTATTGTTTGTTTGTTTTATTTTTTTTTTTTTGTGATTCATTTCCCTTTCATGGCTCTTTATGAAATATAGAAAAGTAACGTTCACATTTTTAGTTGCACACGTGTTTCCATAGTAGAGGGAAAGCCGAGTTAAGAGTAAAAAGTAGATTTTTAGGCTCACATTATAGTTACATTGTAACACCTCAGTACGTGAACTTTTATTTTTAAAATTAGAGAAGTCACACATGATATGCGCAACGCAATTTGCCTTTTCTTGCATGCTGGACAGGATTTTCCCGTGTTTTTGTCGGTGTTGGAAAAAACCTTCTTGCATACTAGACAGGTTTGCCGGTGCTGGAAAAACTCGTCATACACTTCGGGGTAAGTTCACATCGAAGCTCTAGGGTAGAGTAGAGACTGACACTGTACTCGATAACCCACTTGAACGGTATAAGTTAGTACACCATCGTATCTTCCCTGCTGAAGACCTGAACTCCGCAAACTCCATGGCGAGGTAGGGTTTACTGGTTCCTTGCTTTTATCACAGCGCTCAGTGTGCAGGGAAAAGAGTCTTACATACTCCCACGGCCCAATTTTTGATTGGTCAGTTACTTGACTGGTGGGGTAAGTATCATTTACCCAACAGCCTACCCTTCCCTAGAGCTCCGATGTGAACTTACCCTCGGGGTTTAAGATGACTCACATACTGTAATTTATGAATGAATGCGTAAATTCATACGCTACTATGATGAAATAGTACTTAAAAGGAAATCTTTTGTTATATTTAATTGAAGAATACGGTATGCAGGAAGAAGAATCTACCATTAGTTGGTGTGGATTGAAATTTATGACTCTCGGAGCCTTGACTACCGCCTAAACAGTTACCCGAGAGCCATATATTTTCATTCGCATCTTCAAGCAGGCCGCATTACAGCAAAACAGTTACCCGAGAGTTACATATTTCTATCCGCACTTTCAACCATTGAAAAAAAAATGATGAAAATGCTCGATTGTTTAATGAGAAATTGAAGGACACATTTTCGATAATAAATATGTCATCCGGTATATCGAATGTTACCGTAGAGGGATCGATCCCGATTTTCGTCGTTTCGCGCAGGATCGATTCCCTATCAATTTAAAGGTAGATTTTGAAATAAAAAAAACCACTGCCCATATTTGTACTGATGTGCAAGACGCAAGTTATGTCACAAGGAAAAAGCGTATTCTTCCAAAGTCCGAAGTCAGACGCTCTGTGCACGTGCCGGAAGCACAGATTTTTTTTAATTCGATAGTATATATCACATTCGGTATATCGCATGCTACTGTTGAGGGATCGATCCCGACTTCAAAGCGACGAAAATCGGTAGGATCGATTCCCTATAAATTTGGCTAAAACTCTCTCGATTATCATTTATTAAATCGGGGAATCTTAATTCAAACTCCGCAAGGACTCGCAGTCCCTGACTTTTGCATGAAAATTGTTATTTCTTGCCCGGGAAAATAGCAATCAATATTAAAAAGAAAGACTTAAACAAAGTTTACAGCATTTCCAGTCTATTCCAAACTATTTTCCCATATAAATGTTTTGTTTTTATCTTTGTTTTAGAAAACCAGGCTTCAATAAACGTTGACTTTACATAGTTAATCTATAGGCGTTAAGTTGGTCTGCAGTTTGCAGTTTGCAGTTCGCAATTCGAAGTGTAAACCGCAAACTGTTTTGCATTTTGCAGTTCGAATTGCAAACTGCAAACTGTTTAGCAGATTGCGATTCGAATTGAAAACCACAAACTGTTTTGCAGTTTGCGATTCAAATTGCAAAATGCGTTTTTATTTTGCAATTCAAGATTTGTATGAACCGCGTTGCTTTCCGAGAAAGCTGTTATTTTTTTATGCTTTTTAGGATTGAAACTTTAACAATTCAATCTAATTTGTACATTGTAATATGAATTGCAAACTGCAAAACATTTTGCATTTTGCAGTTCGAATTGCAAAATGAATTTTGTATTTTGCGATTCACGATACATATGAAGCGCATTTTTTTAGGCTTTGAAATTTAACATTTGACTCTAATATGCACTTTGTAATTTGAATTGCAAGCTGCAAAACATTTCGCATTTTACAGTTCGAATTGCAAATGCATTTTTTATTTTGTGGTTCAAGATATATAAGGACGGCAAATTCTCTTTCTAAGAAATAATCTATTATTTTTTTGCCTTTCAGGCCTATTATTGAAGATTTCAATCTAATTTGCACTTTGTAATTTGAATTGCAAACTGCAAAATATTTTGCATTTTGCACTTTGCAGTTTGAATTGCAAAATGAACTTTTATTTTGCAGTTCGAGATATATATATATAATCCGCAATTCGCTTTCCATGAAAAATTTAATATTTTGAGCAACTCGGGCTATAACATTGAATATTTCAGTCACATCGTTTATCTTTTCTGCGATTTGCGATTCGAATGGCAAAATGAAGTTTTACTTATTATTCATTATATATATATATGAATTGTAATGTTTTGAGCTTTTCAGTATTTAAAAATGAATATATTTCAGACTTTAAAATCGAACTTTTCAGTCACCTTTGCGCTTTGTATTTTTAATTGCTAACAGCAAAATATTTTGCGCTTTGCTATTCAAATTGAAAAATGATCGCCGTTTAAGATATAAATTAATCGTGATCCGCTTTCCGAGAAAGATGTTAATGTTTTGGACTTTTCAGAATTTTTAATTCAACATTTCATTCTCATTTGCGCTTTGCATTATTAATTTTCAAAATGAACGCATAGATAACGCACGTTTTTTTTTCTTGTTATAACATCTGCAGAATCCCAAGGGATCGGTTGGTGCCCAAGCTCGGTAGGGCGAGGGCGAGAGTAGCAACGTATCCCGAGGGATATCTGATGATGTTATAACACGAAAATATAATGAACACGCGTTAACGCAATTCTAGCATAAAACGCACATATAAAAAAAAAGTTTTAATAGCACGTGAACACGAGAACACGTTGTTCAAGAAATTTATACCGCGATTTGCTTTCTGAGAAAATGATTTTCAGGCTTTAAAATCATTCCTGTGCTTGTAGTTTCAATTGCAAACCGCAAAATATTTTCCATTTTGCAGTTCGAATTTCAAATGCGTTTTTTCCAATTCTGGTTAAGATTCAACAAGTTGTCTTTTTGGCGATGCTAGGAAAAGAATATGGGCTGTGTACACTGACCTCAGATCAAAATCAAGGCCAGTAGGTAAGGTTAGTTTAGTTTACTCGGCAAAGAGAAGTATGAACGGAAAAATTGTGAAAAAATGTATTTTCACATTGGGACTATATTATGTGAAGAAACATAAGCATCAAGTGTTTCTAATAACAATGTACCCCAGTATGCTGGAAACCGTATAAATGAATCAGTTGCACAAAGCTATGCCATTTCTGACTCCCCTTAAATACCAAGGCAACAGAAATCAAGATCCCCGCCATCAAACCGTGGTTAGAGCCAACGAGCTCCCACTTGGTACGATCAAAAAAGAATGTCTGGATACGAAATCAAGCGTCCGAGGTCCCAAGAAAAACAATCTTTGTCGACGTAGCAGACTTTAGCAAAACCCCAATAGGACAAAAGGGATGGGGGATGTCTAAAGTATTACGAATGACTGTAATTTGACATTTGCCTCACTGAATGCTAGTTACTTGAAACAGAATCTCTTTTTTCTGTATCAAAAACAAATATAAATATGTATGATATTGTAGATATTGAAGGTTATTTGCGATAATTTGCGTATATTTTGAAATATTTTGCAGTTTGCAATTCAAATTACAAAGCGAAAATAAGATTGAAAACCTGAAAAGCCCCAAACAATATCATGTTTCTGAGAAATTTCATCGAAGTTCAATACATATATTGAATCTAATGTAAAAATTCATTTTGCAATTCGAACTGTAAAATGCAAAATATTTTGCAGTTTGCAATTCAAATTACAATGCGCAATTGACATTGAAATCTTGAATTCTGAAACGCAAAACAAAAATTCGTTTTGCAATTTGAACTGCAAAATGCAAAATATTTTGCATTTTGCAATTCAAATTACAATGCGCAATTGACATTGAAATCTTGAATTCTGAAACGCAAAACAAAAATTCATTTTGCAATTTGAACTGCAAAATGCAAAATATTTTGCAGTTTGCAATTTAAAATTATAAAACGCAAATAAGATTGAAACGTTAAATTTTGAAAACCCCAAACAATACCACCTTTCTGAGCAACTTCATCGCAGTTCAATACATATTGAATCATTTTGCAATTTAAACTGCAAAATGCAAAATATTTTGAAGTTTGCAATTCATATTATGAAACGCAACCTAAATTGAAACTTTAAAATTTCAAGCCAGAAAAGCGCCCCCCACCCCCGTCCACACACACACACTCAAAATTCCATGCTTCTGAGAACCTTCATCGTAGTTCGATACATATGTTGAATCGAAAATAAAAATGCGTTTTGCAATTCGAACTGCAAAATGCAAAATATTTTGCAGTTTGCAATTCAAATCAAAAAACGCAAATAAGACTGAATTGTTAAATTTTAAAGTCTGGAAAATCCCAACCAATACCACTTTTCTAAGAAACTGAAAAGCAGTTTATTACATATATTGAATCGATATGAAAAAAATATTTTACAATTCGAACAGCAAAATGCAAAATATTTTGCACTTTGTTATTCAAATTAAAAGTTTCAAAGTTTATTTCATTCTCAGTTTGTACATACATAAAAAAATCATGATTTACAAATCGAAACGGACATTGATATCCTAAATTCTGAAAAGCAAAATAAAAATCGTAGTTTGAAATTCAAATTACAAAGCGAAAAGGACATTGAAATACTGAATACTGAAACGCAAAATAAAAATTTGTTTTGCAGTTAATATAAATGTAGAAATTCTATTCTCATTAGTATGTTTGATTGTGACCTTGTTTTATATGTTGTACTGAATATATAGAAAATATGCACATACACTTTTGCAAAAACGTTTTAGGCGTAAGGTTACAAACACAGAATTTTTTTATCTATGGCGAACTAGGAAGAGTGCCACTAATAAATCAAAGAATATTACAGATAATTAACAAAATCATATTAAGAAATATTATTGGAAACATCCAAACATACCAAAATTTATGGAGTTGTTAACGTCTGAAAACAATCAGATTCAGAAAACTCTGTCAATATTTGTATACAAGGCATTTGAACTCCGTAGACCTATATATTATAACTAACACTTTTCTCCTCAAGACATAGAGCATTATGCTACATATTGATTTTTACATTAGAAACTACCGCAGATTTGTATTTATATATTCATACGTGCACATTTCTGTTAACTGTTTAACTTAATAACCTTTCATAAATAATAGAAAGTTTTAGGTCAAGTCAGCGTAATATGTTACACTGTACATCATGAAACGACATATTTTTGCTTTCTTTAAAGTTGTTTTCTACTTTAATTATTCATTACAGAAACTGTGGTCTACCAGAATAGAGACGAACATGTCACATTATATTAGAAAGTATATTTTGCTTTAAATTGTGTATCATGACATATTTTGTTTAGGCACATTTATGCTATATCTTACTAAGCATTTATTTAGATTTAAGCATTACAGCTCATCATATGTTCGAAACATTAGATGGATGCAATGAAAATAAATGACAAAATGAGTTTTATCAAAATAATGAGAGGGTAAAAATTCTATAACTGTTTGAACACTTTAAACAGTCGTCTCTTAAAAGATTTGTTTTCATAGACGATGTAATAATGTCTTATTATTAGTGCTATAACACAGTTCTATTATCTTGATCCGCGTCTAATATGACGGTATATACTGTTGTCTCAAGAGTCTATAAGCACCACAAACTAGCATAAAATTGGAGTAAAGTGATTCAGTTTAAATCACAAACTTTTGACTTACTCATGCCTAGCATCAAATCAAATTTACCGTCTCCTGTCTTCAGCTTACTCCTGGGCCCGGCTTTTATTTACAAAGTTAATGGCCATTTGTTACCCTTACATATGATCTTTTCATTAACCGTGTCCGCAATTGCCTCGCTCTAAGTGGCTTAAACTCTTCGGAGATAGCCAGTCATGGTTTTCGTAGAGGCGGAGCGAGCTTTTGTTACGCAACTGGACTTCCTACGTTGTTAGGTGATTGGCGCTCCTCCTGTTACCAGTCATACATAGACAATGGCGCCCAAACACGTTTCCAAATTATCGTAGTATTATTCGTGTTAGGTAGAGTCGACAAAAAGTAATATTCTGTAAGTAAATTCTAAGTGTTACGGAACCTTTAAAAGAACTTGAATATCAAAGTACCTGTAATATTTCTTCACTAAATGTACACGTAGTTCTATAGAAGAAAAAGGGAAATATATACATATAATAACATTGGCGTAGTCAATTTTAAACGCAGAAAGTGTGACCTTTTTGTGACCATTTTCCCGCGCTAAGATTAAAATTTGTTGCAAAATGCATAATTATCTCAACATAATTAAGCATAAAATAAAAAGAAAATTTGTTTGTTTTTCGTGAATATGGAATATATCTCACCTCAAAGTGAGAAAATGTTCACATTTTCACTGGCGCTACGCGCTCGTGAAAATATTTGAGATTTTCTCACCTCTAAGCGAGATATATTCCATATTCACGAAAAACAAACAAATATATATAACGTGAACCGCAAAATAACAGTTCATTTTGCTATTCGAACTGCAAAATGGATATGTCTTGCAGTTTGCAATTCAAATTACGAAGTGCAAATTAGATGGAAATGTTAAATAATAAAGCATGAAAGGCAAAAAATTACAGAATCTTTATTTATAAAGCGGCCCCATGTGGTTCTGGGACGATCTGTGTATGAAAAGAACTGGAACCACTGCCTTACCCTTGCATGATCGTAAGAGGCGACTGATAGGGTCTTAACACTTGGTTTTGCAGTAACTCTGTGATTCCAGCAGGTATGCAAATTTTGATTCCATACCTCATGTTTTTGATTTAATGTAAATGAGATGTGGAACCAAAATTCGAGTCCTGTTTTGCGCCATATAACCTATACTGTGTTGGTGCGCCGTAAAACCCAAATAAATAAATAAATAAATCTATAAAGCGAATCGCCGTACAAATATATATACC
The DNA here is from genome assembly GCF_021730395.1 of Mercenaria mercenaria. NCBI lineage: Eukaryota > Metazoa > Mollusca > Bivalvia > Venerida > Veneridae > Mercenaria > Mercenaria mercenaria. The sequence continues at coordinate 72,172,331 of NC_069375.1, forward strand.
TTGAACCGCAAAATAAAATTCATTTTGCAATTCGAACTGCAAAATGCATAGTGTTTTGCAGTTTGCAATTCAAATTTAAAAGTGCAAATTGGGTTGAAATGTTTAATTTAAAAGCCTGAAAGCAAAATACAGAACAGAACAGAACAGTAATTTATTGATATAACTTGAACATGTACAGTTCATCGTTATAAGAACAAAATATACTAAACATGCATAGCAATGCGAGAGTGAACAAAACAAAAGAACATTCAGTTAAAATTCATTCAATATTATTTGCAGTGTGACCTGCCGTAAGAATCAAAGACATATATGTAATAGTTTCTAGATAACATTCCCTCAGGGATAATCTTTCTTCAGTGATTGTACAATATGAGATAATATACGAAGGATACAATGTACACATTCATTGAATGTAAAAAGCGCAACTTTCTCGGAAAGCGAACCGAAGTTCATCTACTTATATATAACTCGAACCACAAAATCATTCATTTTGCAATTCGAACTGCAAAATGCAAAACTGCAAAATGGAAATCAGTTTGCGGTTTGCATTTCGAACTGCAAAATGCAAACTGCAAAATACAAATCAGTTTGCGGTTTGCATTTCGAACTGCAAAATGCAAAACAGTTTGCAGTTTGCAATTCGAATTGCGAACTGCAAAATGCAAACTGCAGACCAACTTAACGCCTATAGTTAATCTTTCAAAATTTGTGATGGTCGTGTGTTCGTATCCCACACTCGGAAAGTCTTTTTCCCAATTTTGTGACGATTTTTCCTTTAGAGACTGAACATGATTTAATTGCAAACACAACTATCTGGAGTTTCGATCAAGAAAATGTATAAAAATAAAACATTACAAAGGTAGGAGAATGAAAACTGAAGCAACAGTTGAATTCACCACAAAGTTTATCAGTACTCTTTCAAAACAAAGTACATGCAGAAACGGAATGCTCGTGTAAAAATCGTTCTGATCAAGGAAGATTAAAATGAAATCAGTCATAGGCATTGTGCTATTGTTTTAACCTGTCAAATATGCATACATTACACGCTCTGTGCATTCGATATTTTAATATTCGGCCCAACTTCGGTGCTATCCGTATGTTTTACAGAAAGAAATTTTGGTAAAGTGTCTAAATATCATTATTAGTATTGTAAGTGAAACACATTCTCATCGATCGTATCTATGGCTAAGTGGTTACAGCATTTGGCTCGAATGCGGGAAATCGCTGGTTCGTGCCCATTAGCGAGCACATTTTTTATTTTTCATTTTCAGTTATTAATATGATTTATATGACTTCGCTGACAGCAGTACCGACACCGCGAATGAAACTGAATGATGAATTAAGCTAGTTGTAATTCATATTGATGAAATTTGTATAGCTGTGAAAAAAAATACATAAAATATATATAAATGAGAAATTGATAAAAGAGATAAAAATGAAAAAAAAAATACTTGTGAAAATAAAATGAAGGAAATACTGGATAAAAATGTACATGTACAGAGTGTTTGATGAAATTTGTGGAAAAACAAAAAAAAAAAAAAAAAAAAAACAAAAAAAAAAAAAAACACAGATACTGAACGGTAATGATCTTACAAACTCAAGGTTTCAAGCTATTGACGATGACCACTGAGCTATCGTGTCTTGCGTATATACGTATACACTATTTAAAATAAACTATTTTAATTGCTGGTTACTTTCCGTATACAAAATGGAATGTACCGAAAATCAACCGAAGGTTGAAATATTCTATGCACCGCCCATTTAATCAATATGCATTTGACAGTTCAATAAAATAGGACAATATTTTAAATTCATGATATTAATGTTTTAATCAAAACATTTATATCGTAAGTATTTTTATGATTATTATATATTTGTGTTTCCCTCAATGCTATTAATACCAGTAAATCATACGTATGGCACTGTCAAAACTAAAGATAAATATACTTGCATTTATAATAAATACAGCGTTAATGCGTCACCGAATAGGGAAATGTCTTATTTTGTGTCGGTCAGTTACATGAGTGAAGTATGAAATAACCATATATGTAACAACGAATAATATCGTTATGTATTTAAAAGCTTTATATTCAATAAAATCCTTCAATCGCAATAAAATTTCTCTGTTTTCAAGTTTCAATCAAGCGATTAGTACATGTATAATAAGTTGTGAATTCATACGATGCGTTACATATTGTATTTTCTAATACCTTGGGAACTCATCTGTAGAATACTGTGATTGTTTCTATTTCATCAGCACTGTCAGTTCAATCATCAAAAATGTTCGTTCTTTTATTTCCCCAAAATACCACGTAAAATGCTACCGCAATAAACGCACGGTGTGATATATCACTGAATGAACAAAACTGATAAGCAGGTGAGTGAGGTCGTTCCCAGCCCGTCCAACAAACAAGATTTCTTAAAACGTTGTTTTGATCAAACTGAACTTCTACGGACCTGATGTTGAAGGAAGTTGATGAAAATATCATGCGCATATATAATTGTATGTCATACTCATACTTATTGTAGAATGATAGGAATGTCAGTGACAGAAAAAACTCCTTTTGGTTAATGAGCATATGCATTGTAAAAATTACCCTTGGTATGTCAGTAACGCACTGAGACTTTGAGCTTTCAAACTTTACACGTCAATTTTTTTTTCTGTAACAACTTAATAACTTTTATAATGGTAAAAGCGACAGTTTATAAAGATAAAACGCTTATTAAAATATAGCAACCTCATGATATAAGTTTTAAAATAGTGTGCTTCAGGTTGCAGAATCTGGGGACAATTTTCCTGTAGGATATATCTGTTCGTTATGTGAACATCAAATTTTATTTTATTTATTTATTTTTTATTTATTTTTATTTTTTTTTTTTGCATGAGAGATGTTTTGCTGTGATTCCCATGTGTTTAATTGATGTCTCACGGTTTCTATATTTTTTGCCAAATGATCCTAAACCCGTGCAGCCGCAGCATTATCATTTTATTTGAAATGTCGTACAATTATTTCGGACATGTATTGTACTATTTAATTGACCTGTCAAAACATGTTCCCGGCTTTCACGTTAATCTTATGTAGGCTCGAACAGAATATAATGAAAGCCGGGTCCATTTTTTGACAGGTCAAATAAATTGGACAATACAACACACTTTATAGCCTATGCCTTGTTGAAACATTTTTCTGTCATGAATTTCTAGACTTGGCGATCGCTAAACAAACATCGCGCAAAAATAGCATGAAATTCCCGTGTTAAGGTAAATGCACGAGTTAGCTATGATCTAGGCTTTAGAATTTCCAAACGTTTAAACAGTTTTAAGAATGTATTGGAGTCAGATCCTTGTGTCATTTTCTTTGATGTGTAGTAGATAAAATCAATCAGATAATGTATTAATGTTATGATTAATGTGGTCTCTAAATTTGACAAATAAAACTGTATTAAACTATATCGGCTTTTTAGTATTCACTACTCTTCAACAGACGTAGATAATTGCGTAACAAGTTGACAGCTGCTTATACATGTATAAACATCGTAGGAGGTAATGACAAAACAAATGCTGTTTCAAATGCAACACAGGTTTTTGAGAGGTATTAGTATCTTTTTTACATTTGGGACATTTTTACATCACAGATTTCAACACATTGCGATTTCTGAATAAAATCAGCGCGAAAATAGCATGAAAACCCTGTGTTAAGATAATTGCATGAGTGAGCTACTGTATGATATAGGTTTTATTATTTTCACGTGTTCTTAATCAGTATTTTAAACGTACTGGTGTCAGATCCTCATATGCATTTCTTTGATGTGTAGTAAATAATATCAATAAGTTAATGTACAAATGTTGTTGTTCTTTTTTTACAAATAACGAAACTGTATTAAAATTCTCTTGCTTTGCTGTATTAATTACTGTTGAATTTACATAGGAAATTGCATTATGAGCTGAATATATAAACATCTTTGGAGATAATAATATGAAATAAGGCACTGCCTCAATCGGGAATCGACCAGACTTCAACTCATCCCTTTAACATTTAAAAAAAAACTGTCTACTAGGGTGTTTAATAACAGGCAAATTGTTGAGAAGCACAATGACAGACTTAAGGTGATCACAACAGCTCACGCTGTGCTCAGGTGAGCTAAAATCATACAAACTGAAAAGTTATTAGATTGCAACTCACTGTTAACAAGACTTAACAGACAGACACACATTAACAATCTATTTGCACCACGGCAGGTTAAGAGCTCAGTCTAGGGAGACATATTAGCCTTCTTGTGCAGGCTTGGTTTTTTTTATTTGTGTTAATTGTAATTCTGAAATTACTCGTAAAACAAATCCTAATTTTGTTTTTATATACACATCACAAAGACTTGCATTACACTTTATTTATTGAATAAACTGTTCACATGTTTAAGTTTTATCTGTATACACATTTATAATGATCACAGATCACATAACTTGATTTATTCATACATGAAATATAGCTGAACTGTGAATAACAACTTTTAATAACAGTTACTGGATGCTTTTGTCAGCTTTGAAATAAGTATTGTCAAAATAAAGAAAATGTGACTTGCTGTAATCTGTATTCTAAAATGTACAATTTCTCTTACAACAAGAACAAACAAACAAGAGGGGCCATGATGGCCCTGTATCGCTCACCTGACATATTGACATAAAGATCAACATTCTGACCAAGTTACATTAAGATATGATCATAAATGTAGCCTCTAAAGAGTTAACTAGCTTTTCCTTTGATTTGACTTGGTGGCCTAGCTTTTGAGCCCACATGACCCAGATTCAAACTTGACTGAAAGATCATCAAGATTAACATTCTGATGAAGTTTCATGAAGATGCAGTCATAAATGTGGCCTCTGGAGTGTTAACAAGCTGTTCCTTTGATTTGACCTATGAGCCTAATTTTTAATCCCACCTAAACTAGTTTTAACTTGGCCTATAGATCATAAAGATTAAAATTCTGACAAAGTTTCATTAAGATATGGTCATAAATGTGGCCACTACAGTGTTAACAAGCTTTTCCTTTGATTTGACCTGATGACCTAGTTTTTTACCCTAGACGACCTAATATCAAATTTGTCCAATATTTAATTGAGGGTAACATTTCGACCAAGTTTCATTAAGATTGGGCCAAAATTGTGACCTCTAGAGTGTTAACAAGCTTTTCCCTTGATTTAACCTGGTGACCTAGTTTTTGACCCCACTTGACCCAGATTTGAATCTGATCTATGGATCATTAAGATTAACATTTTGACCAAGTTTCATTAAGATATGGTCATAAATTTGGCTTCTAGAGTGTAAACTAGCTTTTCCTTTGATTTGACCTAGTTTTTGACCCTACACAACCCAGATTCTGACTGGACCTTGAGATCATCAAGATTAACATTCTGACCAAGTTTCATGAAGATATAGCCTTAAATGTGACCTCTACGGTGTTAACAAGCTTTTCCTTTGATTTGACTTGGTGACCTAGTTTTTGACCCAAGATAACCCAACATCAAATGTGTCCAAGATTTTATTGAGGGTAACATTCTGACCAAGTTTCATAACGATTAGGTCAAAATTGTGACCTCTAGAGTGTTTACAGTCAAATTGTTGACAACGGACGGACACAGGGCGATCACAAAAGCTCACCTTGAGCACTTTGTGCTCAGGTGAGCTTAACACTAGAGTTGTCACAAGAGTGACGAATTATACCCTACAATATGGCCTTATCGCAGAACTAAGCCAATATCAAAGCAGCATTTTCTTGAGCTATGACCTAATGACCTCAAATTCAATCTCTATAGTTTCATGATCCTCCGCCCAAGTGTTCTCAAGTTGTTGTATGGAAAAGGTTTAATGTTCCGGGTTCATCCTGACCTTTGGAACTCTAAATCAATACAGGTAATCTGCTGGTCAAGACCAATCTTGTACTAAATTTGTGTTTTCTCATCCCAAGCATCCTGAAGTTATTGTCCAAAAACCTTTTTAAAGAACCGTTATTTATTTTGTTGAACTTAACATCACACGACACAGGATAGGTCATATGGCGACTTTCCAGTTTTAATGGTGGAGGAAGACCCCAGGTGCCCCCCCGTGCATCATTTTAAAGAACTGGGTCAGTGTGACCTTGACCTGTGACCTCAACATCATTAGGGGCCACCTGCTGGTCATAATCAACCTCCCTAACAATTTTCATGATCCATGATCAAGCATTCTCAAGTTATAATCTGAAAAACATTTCTCTGTTTTGCCTTATTGTGACCTTGACCTACTGACCTCAAAGTAAAACTTGACCTGTATTTCATGATGTGACACCTGTGTACCAAACTTTATCATCCTAGGCTCAAGGTCTCAAGTTATCATTCGGAAACGGTTCAACTGTTCAAGGTCACTGTGACCTTGACCTTTGATCTATTGACCTAAAATTCAAACAACCTGTATTTATCATGTAACACCTGTGTTATAAAAGCTATGATCCCAGGCCAAAGCGTTTGCAAGTTATCTTGACCTTTGACCTACTGACCCCAAAGTCAAACTTGACCTGTAACTATGTACCAAAAAAAATATTTAAATCGGTCAAGCTTTTCATGAGTCATCATCTGGAAGCCATGAAAACCTACTGACTGTAAGACAGACAAGCTTACTACATGGGGGTATAAACAAAACATTCTCTTTAAAATCTCATGAAAAATATGAGAACTAGATGCCCATGGGCAATATGTCAAGCCTGCCAGCTGTCAAAAGGACTGGAGTTGTGCATGACACTCCTTGGGTCTCATTGAGGCAAACATTTATGCCAAATAAAAGAGATTGCAAAAAGTTACCATATCAGTTATTTACAGTAACAACAAAGGAACGTAAAATTAAAAAAAAAATTTAAAAAAAAAATATTAAAAAAATTCTAAGTCCACACAAAATTCCGCACCAGCAGAGATAGGTCAAAATACACCTGAAAATTTGATGTAACATGCATGTTGTACTACAGAAGAGTGGTCTTGATTTTTCCCAAACGACCAGTAATAAAAAAAGTTACAAATGTAAGCTATTTATAGTAATAACAAAGGGAAGTAATTCTAGGATCTTATGCATGACACTCCGTCGGCATGATGATGAACAATTGTGCCAAGTTACATCAAAATCCCTCTATGCATCAAAAAGAAATGCTCCAGACAAAGTAATTCTTGTATCTGACTTTTGACCTCCAAGTGTGATTTTGGGACCTTAGACCTAGGGACCTGGTTCTTCCGCATGACACCCGTCTCATGGTGGTGAACATTGTGCCAAGTTACATCAAAGTCCCTCCATGCATGAAGAAGAAATGCTCCAGACAAAGTTGTCATTCTTGTATCCTTTGACCTCTAAGTGTGACCTTGACCTTAGACCTAGGGACCTGGTTCTTGCGCATGACACTCCGTTCATGATGGTGAACAATTGTGCCAAGTTACATCAAAATCCTCCATGCTGAAGAAGAAATGCTCCGGACAAAGTCATTTTTGAATTTGACCTTTGACCTGAAAGTGTGATCTTGACCTTGAGATAGGAACCTGGGCTTGCGCATGACACTCCGTCTCACTGAGGTTAACATTCATACCATATATAAACAAGATTGCTCCATGCATGTCCAAATTATGGTCCGGACAAACAAATCCGGACGGACGCACACACGCACATACACCGAATAGACATTTGGACAACTATGTCTTCGCTTCCGCAAGCCGGCTCGACAATAACAAAACCAATATGATAATACATTATCTCTTAAAGTAACAGAGCTTAGTCAAACACTGCTGTTCCAAAATAAATTTAGTTTTTAAATAAATCCTGAATTCCTATCCTTAAAAGTTTGTTTTTTTATTAAAGTTCCCTTGTTCCTTCTGTCTTTTTATATTTTCTGGTGTTTCTTTCTTGCTTTTCAAGTATACTGGATTTGTTTGACCTTCCATTTTGTAGCTGCCTGCTCTCAAGAAGTGAACCTGTAAACAGAAATCAAATATTGTAAATTGATAAAAGAGACCCCAACCAACTTTCATAAAGATCCATGAAAAATGTGACCTACAGAGTGGTCACAAGCAAAAGTTTACAGACGCACGGACGGACGACGGACGCCGCGCTATCACAAAAGCTCACCTTGTCACTTTGTGACAGGTGAGCAAAAAAAATCAATATCTGAGAACCGCTTCCCCCGGTAACACTAAAATGTAAATAAAATTAAACCATTTGTTTGATCTGATTTTTGGGAAATGTTACCTTGCATTTTGGGATGTTGAGCAAAAATGCAATATTTTTGGATTGGGAAGTGGCCCGAATATAGGCCTCTGTCATATAAGGACAAGAAATCATTTTCAAAGTTTTTCTTTTCGGTGAGTTGTATATGGAATTAAATTCTTTGGGTAATTTTGAAAGAGGACCACCCTCATGATCATTCTGTGAAGTTTGGTGTAAATCTGTCCAGGGGTTTTCTGAATAAGATTTTTTACAAATTGTTGGCACATGACGGACATCAACTCATGTTGTCACACTGTGACAGGTGATCGAGCTAATAATTGTTTAAATTTGCATACATGTATGAAATTTTATGATTTTGTCCAGAAATGCTTTATCATCAAGAAAATGAAATGGAGTCTTTACTTAGGTCTAAAAAAAATTTTGTTTCTGGTAACATGCTAAAAAAAATTAGGGTAGGTAGGTCGGAAAAACTTTTTCTTTGGATTTTTTAAAATTATTTTTAGGGAGACTTTTTGGAAATTTTTTTTGTGTCAAAAAATGAATACAAATATGGGGGTTATGCCTCTAGAGCATCAGTAAGTTGATTTATACATCACTGTCCATGTTTAAAAGCATAAAAAGTGCAGAATTGCAACTTTTGGTCAAAAAGTTGAAAAAAATGTTCTCAAAGACAAAGTCCATTTAGGGTCGGGCCAAAAATTTATGGTAGGTCAGGGTACAGGAAACAGACAATTTCTTTTTACGCCTAATGTTCCTTGGTATTTGATTCTATGCACTGACTCAGTCGCAAAAATCTGTTGACACAAATATTAATTTGTATACAGTAATCATGCTTTTTGAATGATTGAAACTGCTTCCCACAGCTGCAACTATATAATAAACAGAAAGATAGAAATACCTTATGAGCCGCAAGCAAGTGGTTCCAGTCTGTCAACAAGCACTTTGGAGCAGTACAACAATACTCTGTATAATAGACCAAGATGCCTGAAAATAGTGAAAAGTGAGCAAATTAAGAAAACATGGACAACCAGCTGTTTTTAAATTTCAAAGGTCTAAGAGCTAACATACTTTTCGCAGTTTTTCAATTTTCATGCCAATAAGATGACCCCAATTATATCATTGGCATGGCGGGAGAAATTTGTTAAATAAAACTTTTTTTAATGAAAATAAAACAGTAGCAAATTTTGTCAAAATGTATAATGAAACGAAGTAAATGCAGCTAAAAATTTCAGTTTTGAAAAAAGAAAAGTCACTGTATGAGTAGGTTTGTTTACACAACTGACCAGCCAGAACAGCCAAACATTACTTTAACCCAGGTACCTTTTTGACTTGGTGGTCAATGACCTTCACTTTGCTCGGTATCATTAAAAGGCAAAAACAGACTGGTAAAGCAGTTTAGAAAATCTGTTCTGCTTCCTCCCGGTTTAGTATGAACACAGGACCGCAAATGCTACAATTGTTTATTGGTATCTGACGGTCATGATTCATAAACGTATAACTTTAAACGTATTTGAGTATGTGTGCAGTATACACAATTCAGATTTCAACTAACCCATGCTGGCAACCAGATAGAAAATTTTCCAAGCCTGACACCAATTTCACATGCCTGAACTTAAAGCTGAATTTTGAACCATAAAACAACTAGTCTAGCTCATACCCTCAAAATACTTCATCATGTATTGTTTGGGAACTGAATGCATCGGACCAAAAAGTAATGTGAGCGTCTTCAGTTTGCATTTGCAGAGCTCAAATTTAACTTTTTTGACCAACGTACTGCAAATTTTCGCATGACTGTAGCTTTTTTTTCTTGTTGCTTAATCTGAAATCTATTTGCAAATTTAGACTTTCAATTAAGAATGTTAGAATATCCTAAAAAATCATGCTAGAACATCAATATTGCTTGCACAGTTTTCCTTGGCGTATAATTTTGTGCGTTATAACTCAAAATGACCTTCAAAGTAATTCGGAACGCATCATTGATGGCGTAACTTAACTACTGGCTGAAACTACGGCATTAAGGCAAATTTTCGTACCTAATATTAAAATAGCGTTTCAACTGAATACATGTACGAATTAGTAAGATAGCCTGCGTTCTAGATTTAATTATAAGACAGACCTCTACATTTCTTTATAATCAGTAATCCATTCAACAAAAAATGGCTAACCAAAAAAGATGTTGTGTTTTCTGTTATCCTCAAATGAAAGCGAATCTACAAACATTAACAAAAACCGCAACAATTTTGACTATTATTTGTATTTGCAAAATAAATTGTGTGAAATTTTTATCTTAACTTGCATTTAGCAAGTCCAAAATTTGAGCCCTGTGATTTGTGAAAGTAATTACATCTTCTGCATGATTATGGTTCTGACTAACTCTTAAACTCTTGCATTTATGGAACAGTTTGAATTCAATTCCTTCAAAATTCTGACCAACTAATCGAGCATGCTTCAGAACTCCAGATAAGGGCTGTATTTTTGTAATTACGAACTTGTTAGGGATCAGATATGACTTTATTTTAAAATGTGGACGTATCAATACAAATTTATTTTAAAATGTGGTTGTATCAGTACGACATGTAAACAGTATTGCATGTCTGCGCCAAGTTGCGCTTATCAACGCTATCCTGACTGTTGACAATTTGCCCCGGTGTCAAATGAGTGTGGAATATACGAAACAAACGCCAATAGCATAATGTAATGCATTAACACATAATTTTTTTGGACTTCAAAAATTATGCGTCCATAAAAATCTGAAAAGGGAAATAATTCTACCAAAACTGAAGGCAACCAAGTTATTTTTATTTTAATTTGTGTCATATGAACAGATGAACCAAGTTTGAAAGAAATATCTTTACTATTTTTAAAAAAATGTTAGTTTTTATGTTGAAAGCCCGATCAGGCAATGTTACCAGCCTGTTTAAAATCTATATTTTTTTCTATAAGCCAAAGAACTATAAAATACACAGAATGGCAACTTGGGATAATCCCGCGTCATCTCGTGTTAGCGTGTTATCTTATTTCAAAGCGTTTGCCAACTTGATCAATCATAATCAAATCAACAGACGCTTACTGAAGTATAAAACTGGTGGTATGCCCGGCATGTAATAAACCAGTTTGTGTCCGTTTTCAAACGAAAACTGTTGATTTCTCAGACTTTCCATCATAAATTCATTCCTTCCTCCTGTAATAGTACTGTAAATACTAATAACATTAAAAATGCACCATTATCATGATAAACAAATGATTCGAAACTCAAAATAAGGCCTAAAAAAAAAATATGTTTGTTTCCTGTAACATGCTGAAAAAAAAATGGGGGTCGGGTAGGTAGGAAATTTTTTTTTTTTTTTTTTTTTTTTTTTAGTAGGTGTCAGAACATTTCAGTGTTCAGTAACCTTATTATCGCCAAATAACTGCCTAAATAGTAATCAAATAAAATTGTTGAAAATTTGCTCACGCCGTTTCAATAACAGATGTTGTTCATACAAGTTTTTTTCTACACTGATTCCTTTTGTTCAGTAAACATTGTGTAACAGGCAAAGTTCATAGTTTTGCAGACAGACATAGCTTCGGGCCGTTTTTGCTAATTAAAGGTTTTCGGGGCCCAAAAGTGCAACCGACAGCGTGACCCCTGAACAAGTGGTACAACATGATAATAGGCTGCTCTTCTACGAATTGTTTATCAATTACGTTTACACATTGATCAATAAACACCTTTCATAATGAAGGACATTATTGTTTCTAAATACAAACCGCGAGATGACCACGTGTCAGTCGGCGCGTGGCGTGATTGACATCTGTCAGTAGCTAATTAGTATATGACGCTCCGCCTACTGCCATACTTCCGCTTGTGGCGGCGAACAGTATTGAAATTCACCGAGATTTGATTGACAAGGGGCAGAACTTTTGAACTCGATAAGCATCAAAGAAAAACCTCGATTTTGCGGGTGAAAACCGAAACCTGAGTCTACCGACAAACAGGCTTTTCGCCATTTTGTTTCATGTCGACGGAACCCGGAACGCTCGTTACTATGCGCGATGAGGTCGGGGTACAACTAAATTATCCCTATAATCAATAAAGATATGATCAGAATCTCGAATTTCGGCCCATAAAAAAATTGTGGTCGGCGGTAAAACTTACGGTTTGGTCGGGTTACAGGAAACAGGCATATTTTGTTTTTAGACCTAACCTTATTTCAAAGCGTTTGCTGACTTGATCAATCATGATCAACAGATGCTTACAACGAGATCTCATTCATTTGTCACAGGATGTTGGCGAGATTTGCTCTATATGCCTTTCAATTTGCCGATCTGTTTATTTTATAGCTCTTTGTAGAAGCCGATCCGATTCCCTAAAATTTAGGGCCGAGCACAGCTTATCGGCAGAATCATAAGCTCAACTTACTGTGTATACATGCAGTGAGCCTTAAGAAACAATAATCTTTAAAAAGGCCCATTTCAAATTGATGAATAAATAAAAATGTAAAAAATAAGGAATTTCTATGCTTTTTTATGGGTGGGGTGTTTGTTTACATTATTATTATACATGGAAAGTTAGTTACTCACGTTTCTAAAAATGTCAACAGGTCCAACCATGCACATGCTGTACTGGAGTGCCGTCCATATTCTATATAAAAGTAAAATAATTCCATTAATCAGTCATGCCTGCAAGTAAAATCACGGATTTCTTAATTTTAAAAATTCAATATAGGCTTAGTAACAGAGAAGTTCAAAGAAACTAAAGTACCGGAAAGGAATTAAAATACGATCTGAAAAGCGACCACAAAGGTGAATCTATTCTCTCATTCCCCGAGCTGAAGAACTCGTTGGAGAATATTTTTGTTTCCTCAAATTTTCAAAATGTCGCGCCCCGTGTAACGTGTATCCACTCTCACTCTAAATATAAAAATGTTCAAAATGTCGCCGTTTAAAAAATGCTACTCAGTATTGATTAAAGCATGTTTGTATCACAAATTATATCAGTGTAGTCACGTTACCGGCTGATTAGCTTTTGACGCAACAAAATTAACAGCTTACTTTGAATATTCTTTCGGGTCGCAGACATCTTATTGTGCGGATATTGCGTTTCGCCTACTGATCTGACGGACGCTTATTAATATTAACGAAGACCGTGATATCCCGAATTTCATCGGGGTCGTCGCACGCCCATGGTCTAAACCGGAACTCCATATTTTTTTATTTGGATAGTATGTGTTGTTTGGATACCCTCGTATGTTACCGTAGTGGGATTCGATCCCGATTTTCGTCGCTTCGCGACGAAAATCGGTAAGATCGATTCCCTACTACATTTATTTTTTCAAATATATATATAATACTATAATATTCTCAGTTTAACATAAGTATTGTCAAATCAAGTCATTAACTTAGAAATAAAAGCGCATAACACAATAAGCCGGAAAATATATGCGGTAACATAAATATATAATACTGTCTTGTGAACGTAAAAAAGATATTTAATTGGTAATTGATGAATTAGTCAACATCATCTTTTCACTAATAAGCTTATAATGACGAAAGCTTCATGTTAAATTAGTGAAAAAAATTTAAACCTTTGTGTGTATGTACTACGAGTTGTATACAGGTAAACTGGGGAACTGCAGTAAATAGCGAAAGATACACACCGTTGTAAAATTCTGATTGTGTGTGAGATATGTGTATGACCAGAACCGGCGTACCGGGCAGTAAATTTCTATCGCTCAGAATCAGCTCAAATTTCGAGATATGACTAATTTGAAGGTCAGGAATAACGCGGTATTGTTAAAATGAACCGGGGAATTCCCCGGTTCGAGGCGTATCCCCAGTACGTTGGTGTGTATTCATACGAAATTACCCAGTTGGCAGCGTTTACAAACTCTCTCACACACACACACACACACACGCACACGCACACGCACACGCACACGCACACACACACACACACACACAGGTGCATGCACGATGGAATTATCTTATCTGATTCTAATGCTTAGCTAATAATACGAAAATATAAACAAAGGCAAAACTTGCCAGAACGTATAGCAGATTTTCTGATGTAATAAATAGGCACATTTGGATTTCTTTATTTCAAATGCATTAGTCACAGCATAGATATTCTGCGGTAAATAGCTTCTCTACTCTTAACAAGCTGTTAACCGAAAAAAATACAGAAGAAAAGCCATACCTAACAATATTCATGATTGTTTAGAAGATCCACTCATTGAAAACAATGAAAACAACGCATGTTACAAATCGTGCAAAAATGTTTTTCATTTTGTATGATGTAAATTGTATCAGTATCTTTTCATCAATCCTTCGACAGCTGCTTAAAATGTATTTGTTAGCATCCTTGTTGGTATGTATTACTGCAACTTTAAGTTACATGTATAAATGTTTAAAATCAAAATGCGTCGCATCTGATGAAGCTATACTGTCTATGCAGGCATTGCTTTCCAGTTCGAGTAAAATCTACCGACCCCATCCAAAGCTGGAAACGTCATGTCTTTGGCATATACGCCATGTGTATTTTCTGGGACTGGAGAGACGTGTGTTTCTCCCCAGAAAAAAGATGAAAGTGTTATGTCAAATTTGATGCCAGTTTTTTTTTTTACATATTAGTTATGTCGTATAATGAAACAGCAGACCGAACACGGAGTTGCGCGGATATACCAGGCAGGAGAGTAGAACTTAACGAAAATGCATAAAAAGCTTTATCTAACAGTATTATTTATTTGGTATTTGCAACACTACACGTTGCCTGTCAGAATCGCCTGGATCGCGGAAATCAAAAAAAACTGAAATGTTTTCATTACTTTCGGTCTGACTGAGAGATGGGATAGAGACAATCAACGAACATGTCGGACGCATAAACAACGTTGATAGGTAACAAATTAAAAAAAACACTTGAGAATATATTACTCCTAGCTTATATTTGAATGCATAATATCTATGTAAATAGAAAACTTACTTGTTTGTGCATAAAAAATATGCGAGTTGGTTTCAAAACACTGCATACCTTATACGTAAGACCAAAGTTGGAATATTCATGTACATATACATTGGGACCCACACACTGAAAGCCAGATAGGTCAGGCTGAAAAAGTTCAGAGAAGGGCGACTAGATTTGTTACTAATAGATATCATAATATAAGCCCCGTTTCTGATATGTTAACAAATTTGAATTGGCCATCATTAGAGATATTAAAGAAGAACCAGAGCCCGCCTAATAATGTGTTTTAAAATCGTCCACAATGTAGTAGCCATATACCCTGAAAAGAGTTTATAAATTCCAGCTGATCCAAGAACACGGCACGGACATGGTAACATATACAGCTTCAAACACATTGGCATACCCAAAGACTCCTATAAGTATTCAGTTTTCCCTAGGACAGTAGGTCAGTGGAACATGTTGCCAGCTGTCGCACACGCAGCAACCAAAGTTGACTGTTTCAAATCTCTTGTCACTCTGCCTGTCCTTATTTCTTCCCTTAATCGTTAAATACCGACCAATGTACAAAGTTTTATTAATGTAAAATTTGGGAAGTTTTAATGTTTTGGCACATGTACAAATCTTACGTAAAAAACACCAATTTTTTATTCAGTGCCTACACATAATCTACAGAGTTTTGAGGGAGTGTAGTTATTTGAAGAAGATGGCAGCTTAGCACAATATAAAATAAATACGTACAAATGTACTACCAAAAGAAAACTGGAAGTCTTTTTAACAAAAATGACTAGAGTGCGTGACAATTGATTGTGATATAGCTCAATAAATATGATAAGTTTAAATATTCAGTCAAGTTAAATTCATCCGATGAAGTTTTTTCTGCAGTTAAAAGTTACCGTCTAAACAAGAGGGCCAAGATTGTCCTAGGTCGCTTACCTGTGAAACACACCATAACAGTGTAAACATGTTTGACCTAGTGGTTTCACGGAAACAAATTTTTCATTTACATTGGACCAAAAATGGTCTTTTATGTGTAAACAAGTATTTTCTTCAATTTGACCTAGTGACCTACATGCGAACTTGACCTAGATTTTATCAAGGCAATCATTCTGACCAAATTTCATGAACCTCAATTGAAAAGTACAGCCTCTACCGCATACAAAATGTTTTTCTTTTGATTTGTCCTAGCGGTCTAGTTTTTGACACCAGATGACCCATATTCAAACTTGACCTTCATTTTATCAAAGCTATCATTCTGACCTAATTTCATGAAGATCAATTAAAAAATACAGTCTCTGTCCCATATACAAGGTTTTTCTTGGATTTGACCTAGTGACCCTAGTTTCTGACCACAGATGGCCCATATATTCTGCCTTGACCTAGATTTCATCAAGGCAATCACTCTGACTAAATTTTATGAATATCCAGTGTAAAATGCAGCCCTTACTGCATACAAAAGGTTTTTCTTTAATTTAAACGGGTGACCTAGTTTTTGATCCAAAATGACCCATATTCAAACTCGAACTAGAATTCATCCAGACAAACATTCTGATCAAATTTCATGAAAATCCGGTGTAAAATGCAGCCCCTATTGCATACTCAACGATTTTTTATTTGACCTAGTGACCTAGTTTCTAACCCCAGATGACCCATGTTCAAACTTGACCTAGATTTCATCAAGGCAATCATTCTGACCAAAATTCATGAAGATCAATTGAAAAATACAGCCTCTATCGCATACACAAGGTTTTTCTTTGATTTGACCTAGTTACCTAGTTTTTAACTACAGATGACCCATATTCTGAACTGACCTAGAAATCATCAAGGCAATCGTACTGACCAACTTTTATGAATATCCAGTGTAAAATGCAGCCCCTGTTGAGTATTCTAGCATAAAACTGCTGTTCTTGTCACTTTTTGGGGGTATTTTAACAGGAGAGAAAACGTGTGTTAACAGAGCAATTCTCGCGCTCACGTGCTGTTATAACACCTTTTTATATATGCGCGTTCCGTGGCAGAGCGTAAACGTATTACGGCCCCAAAACGGATAATTCAAATGGAAATGACGTCAACGTGAAAAAAACAACCCGGATATTCCCGCGCATTTCATGGAAATTTAATGACGTTGAGGGATAATGTATTCATTTATTCGTTTTTTTTCGCGTTTTATTCTAGAATAGCGTTAGCGCATGTTATTTTCGTGTTATAACATCTTCAGAATCCCTCGGATACGTTGGTACCCTCGCCCTACGGGCTTCGGGCACCAACCAATCCCTCGGGAATTCTGCAGACGTTATAACGCGAAAAAACATACGTTATCCCTACACACAAGGTTTTTATTTAATTTAAACGGGTGACCTAGTTTTTGTCCACAAATGATCCATATTCAAAATCGACCTAGATTTCTTCCAGACAAACATTCTAATCAAATTTCTTTAAGATCCGGTGTAAAATGCAGCTCCAATTGCATACACAATGTTATTCTTTGATTTGACCTAGAGACCTAGTTTTTTGACCCCAGATGACCTATATTTGAACATAAGATTGATTTCATCAAAACAATCATTCTGACTAAAATTCATGAAGATCAATTAAAAAATACAGCCTCTATTGCATACACAAGATTTTTCTTTGATTTGACATAGTGACCTAGTTTTTAAACATAGATGACACATTTTTGAAGCTGGCCTAGAATTCATCAAGATAATCATTCTGACAAAATGTCATGAGTTCGATGAAAAATACAGTCTCTATCGCATACTCAAGGTTTTTCTTTGATTTGACCTAGTGACCTAGTTTCTAACCCCAGATGACCCCTTTCCGAATATTGCCTAGATTTTATCAAGGTTATCATTCTGACCAAAATTCATGAAATCAACTGAAAAATACAGCCCCTATCGCATACACAAGGTTTTTCTTTGATTGACCAAGTTTTTGACCCCAGATGACCCATTTTCGTATTCATCCTAGATTTCATCAAGGTAGTCATTCTGACAAAATTTCATGAAGATCAGTTGAAAAATACAGCCTCTATCGCCTACACAAGCTAAATGTTGACAGACAGACGACGGACATCGAGCGTTCGCAATAACTCTCCTGAGCATTGCTCAGGTGAGCTAAACAACTATTTTAGTGGGAAAAATCTGTATTGGACATCTTAAAACAATCTAAATGTCCCGTCTTTTACATTAGCCACAAATCATTGGCGTTTTAAGTCCAGCCATTATCTGATTTTGCTTCACAATGTGAAGGTTTATATTGGCCTGGAAAGCAGTTAAATCATATCATTTATCACCTTTCATTTTAGCTGCTTTATTTTTTGTTAATTTCTGTTTTCTTTGTTAGGATATAGCTGTCAGCTAATGTTTTTAGTTACACTTTATCCAACGTAAAATAAAGATTCTTGTATCTGGAGTGTCAGGTCTACTACCATCTGACCAACTCGACATCAATTGTAACAAAATTTTAGACTGCCATGGTAAAATATCTATGCAATGTTTGTCTTACCAAGACTATGGAAGGTTGAACAGAATGTATGACATTTAATGAATATTTCAATGTAATTTTCCTTTGATGTCTGTATGTAACTTATAACAGCTGTCAGTGATATACATTTAGCACTTTTAAAGGCATACCTATTCTCACTTAAAAGGGAATTTCTTTACCTGACAATTTCATCTTGATTTTGCAGCAGCAACAACAACAAAAACAAAAAGGAGGTTAAGTTTCATTTCATTTTAATAGCATAAATGGATTCATAAATACAAAAGGCATACAAGAGAACTTATTGCACTACGTCTGTACATAACAAAAACAACAAATCTTAAGATATGATAGTAGTCAAAGCTAGAAATAGTTTTCCTTTAAGGTAGTGGACCCATAATTATATATGAGCCGCGCCATGAGAAAACCAACATAGTGGCTTTGTGACCAGCAGGGATCCAGACCAGCCTGGTCATGCTGTTCGCTTTCAAAGCCTACTGCAATTAGAGAAACCTTTAGCGAACAGCATGAATCCTGACCAGACTGCGCAAATGCGCAGGCTGGGCTGGATCCATGCTGGTCGCAAAGCCACTATGTTGGTTTTCTCATGGCGTGACTCATTTGGCAATTTCCAAGCTGTTTCATCCCAAAAAGATCAGATAACTCAAAACTTGTTTCACTGAAGATCCTGTTAATGGTCAAGTTATCTTACTTTATGTGACTGTATCAGATCAGAATACATAATTTAAAATAAGTAAAAACTTAAAGGCATTCTAATTAATCTTTCTTTTATCAACCTCTGAATAGATAAGTTTTCCGTTTTGCCAATCAGCATATTTCTGATATGTATATGTATGTACACATCAGTGGAAGAGACTAGGACAGTCAGGGTATTTTTTAACTTACTTTATCATTTAGATCAAGTTCATTGGCACATACTTCACTGCCTTCTTGATAATTCGTCTCAAGGGAATCCTGTTTATTCCTAACATCACAGCTAGAGTAAACACCTTCCTTTCATACTTTTTTTCTGATTTTTTGAACACTACCATTACATTAACATAACACATATTACATATTTTAAACAAGGAATATACAAAACATGCAAGGATTCTTTTTAGAGTTTTAAATACACAAACATCTTAGGGTTACATCAAACTATCAAACAAATTATAGTTGCTTTAAATTTTCATTCAGAGCTAATCTTGTACTGCTACTTGTCTTGCCAACTTAAAATAACTATTGTCCTACCTTAATAAAATGCTCATTCAGAGGTGATGCAAATCATGTATAATTGCCATCATGGAAATACAAAGAATACAGTTATTTTGTGGCGCATCTTGCTATATGCCTTTCTGAATTCAATAAAACTTATCTGATCTTATCTGTCAAAAGTCTTTGACTGATTATACAGTGCTTAGTTGTTTGAACACTTAAGTACTGCAGCTGTAGGATTTTTTTTACTGATATATTTCAAAAAGCATTTGAGCCGTGCCATGGGAAAACCAACATAGTGGCTTTGCGACCAGCATAGATCCAGACCAGCCTGCGCATCCGCGCAGTCTGGTCAGGATCCATGCTGTTCGCTAACGACTTCTCTAATTCCAATAGACAACGAAAGTGAACAGCATGGATCCTGACCAGACTGCGCGGATGCGCAGGATGGTCTGGATCCATGCTGGTCACAAAGCCACTATGTTGGTTTTCCCATGGCATGGCTCATTTAAGGTTTTGCATAATGGAATCAGAAATCTAATGAATTTCAGATATACACGCAGATATAAGTCAAATTTTGTTCACTTCAACTCAACAGAAACCGCCACTTTTGTTTGTGTTATCTATAGTTCATTGAAAATTGTACATTCTAATATGCTTGTCTCTGTTAAAACACTCTTAAACTAGAATGATGTCATCTTAACATGCGGTGACTACAAAGTTTTTGTTGCAGCAAAGAAAGAGTGCATCTAGATTCTATCTACCGGTACTGTTTTAGATTTAGGGAATATTAGAATCGAAATAATTAATAGCAAAACCGTGGTTTTACACTATGTATACACTCTGACGGTAATATATTGGACATGCTAATCTCACTTGGGTGCAGCCAAGGTGAAATTATTTGTATGACATATTTAATATGATATAATTACCACCGGAGTGTATACATAGTGTTAAAACAAGGTTTTGCTATTAATTATTTCTTAATTATTTGAGCCGCACCATGAGAAAACCAACATAATGGCTTTGCGACCGGCATGGATCCAGACCAGCCTGCACATCAGTGCAGTCTTTTCAAGTCCATGCTGTTCGCTTTCAAAAACTATTGCAATTAGAGAAACGGTTAGCGAACAGATCCTGACCAGACTGCACAAATGTGCAGGCTGGTCTGGATCCATGCTGGTCGCAAATCCACTATGTTGGTTTTCTCGTGGCGCGACTCATTCAGAGATTCTGTTAGGACCCTACGATGAGTTCGAGCAAAAAGTGTTGTTCCAAATATCTTAGTTTGAGTGAATAGAATCTGATTGTACGTAGTGTTTGAAATTTATATCTTAAGACAACAACTCACTTGTCTTGAATCTTGAATATTCAAAACTACATGTGTACATAGCTATCTACATTAAACTATAAGTACAATTGCACTTTTTTTAAATTGACGCTAGCACATTTACAAGCCGCCGGCAGCAGTGTTTTTTTTGCAAATAATTTATCATACATGTAAATAATCATGATATGCAGAAGTCTTTTAATCAATTTTCATTAAAGTGGAATTATGCGCATTTTTTCAAGTAAAAATCCAGCTGAAATAGATATGTGTGTAAAAAGGAGGAAATTATTATAACTTTTAACCCAATATACCAAACTCTTCTTGTTACTAGTCAAAATACTAACTTTCCAAATATGACTTTTCTTATTTTGACTGGGGCAGTCTTTTTAAGAAAAGTCAAACTGCATGCAGGAGTTGCTTCCCTTCAACTTCAGAAATCTCTACCTACAGGTAAGGGAGATCACTGCGTAGAAGATTGAAGAAAAGAACTATTATTTCATTAGTCCGGTTTCTTTATTTCTAAAGCATCAACTTCAAATACTTATGCGGCATTATCTTTAATTTAAATGCACAGCAACTGAAAATGCTTTTATAAAACATTCATCAAAAACACACTAAATGCGCATAATGCCACTTTAAGAATAAACGATTATTCATCAAGAGAATTTGCCTGGGTAAAATAATAATTAAAGTTTGATGTGGTGATTATCTTTCTGCATGAAAACCTGATTCACAACTGTAAATATAAACATGAAATTCAATATCAGAGGAAAGCAGATCATTATTTCAACTTTTCATATGAAGTAACTGCTGAAGTCTTTAGTGAAACTACCATCCCTTTGAAGCATGCTCAATTCAAACTAATTTTAGCAATTTTTCTTTAATCTTAATAGAGCTATCAAAAACCATACTTTTAATTTTACTGACCAATCAAAACTAATAAGTAAATCAACAAATCAAAAACCTGTATTCTTTGGTAAAACTAATCAAAAGCATGCTTAAAATGCTTAAACAAACCAATCAAAAACATGGTATTCTTAAGGTAGTTCTGCTCATTTGATAAACCGGAAATGATGGCATAACGTAATTTATCCAGAAAACATAGAATAAAGCTTGAATTCGGAGTATGGAAATGAAAATCATTTTATGAATTAATAAAAACCTGGGCACCGTTAATATATTTCTAAAATTGAAATATGATATTTAAACACATGTCACGTTAAATAATTCAAAATAATGTCCTAATATTAGCTCGAAATATTCGGTTCACTTTAATCATGGTCAAATATCTCAAAAATCAGCACACAGACCTGTACATTTTATTCTACCACATTATTTGCCATATGTTTATTTATGTGAGCAGTTTCATCAAAATCTACATTGTACAAAAAAATCTATTCACGAAAATGTTTTGGAAGTAATGATTTTCCACAGACTCCCATAATGAAAACTGTGTGAGGCCCAAATTTTGAAATCAGTGTAGCAAAAAATCAAGCACACGACCCTATCCTTTTTATTTGCTGAATTTTTCTAGGTATAATCAGAAGTTTGAAAAATCAGAGTTTAAAAAAATCTGATCCAAACATGCAGAACTACCTTAAACAAGCCAATCAAATGTCTGCTTATCTAAAATAAACCAATCAAGTGCCTGCTTATCTTAAACCAACCAATCAAAAACCTTCTGACCTATAACAAAGTGAAGGGCAGTGGGAAGCTCAAGATTATAAATTATATTTTTCTATAATACAAACTATGTACATCTTATACACAGAATCCAAAACAGACTATACATTTGTACTTCAATGAGTGAAAATAGACTAAACTGGCAAAGCTTGAGGTAATCATTTTATATCTGTTCAATGTATATATCATTTTCTTTTGTGACAAGCCTGTTCCCTGACCTCTAAAATTCAAGGAATTTTCAACAACTTTTCAGGGACTTTTTTTTCATTCAAGGATCGAATATGAATTTCAAGGTTGTGTTAAACCCCATAATAGACTACTATGTCCATTTATTTCTGAAAATCAAGGTATTTTCAGAGTCTTCATGTTATTCTTAAATTCAGGGACTTTTCAAGGACTCATATGAAATTCAAGTTCTATGCGTACCATGTTTAGTGACAAGCAAGTCTGAGCATCATACTGTAAGTTAAGAAACGCGCTCTACACATCCATGCATATATGAAGCAATGTTAATAAATAGCACCTTAAAGTAAATAATATGGCTTATCAGTAAACTGCTTCCAGTCATCCTTCATCGACCTTCGTCTTTGATATATTTCTAACGGGAACACTTCCAGGGGATGGCAACAGTCGTTTACTGCGGGGCGTCGACAATCCTGAGGCTCGTTCAAGTTCAATCACTTTCTGCACGCTATCAACTAGCGTGTTAATTGATTGCTGTATATCCTCCGATGCAAAATGTAACTGCTCTATAACAGTATCCGACAACGATGGTGACTGTTCCTCATTGGAGTTGTCTCCCTTTGTAGCAGGAGTTTTCGTCAAATCACGTGTAGTTACTTCCGTTACATTTTCTGAATATTTCCGAACCATTTCTGCACATTTAACTATCTTTCTGATGTCAGAGTCTCTACCTGTTATAAAAAAAAGAAAGTTTAAAGAAGTTAAACTTAAGAACATACTTAAAACCTTTCGAAATACAACTTTCTAAGATATTTTTCAAGTTTAAAGGCTGCAAGTCCTTTCCTTAAGTTCTCTGAAATAATGACTTATTTAAGCTATTTCCCACTTTATACTGATACATAAATGGAAAATCTGATATGTTTATGACTTAAGACAACTTTTACATTCGATTTTGCACCACAGCGCACAAAGTTTTACTAATGTAGTGTGTCACTAACCCATCACAAAAGTTGAATATAGGCATACCAGACACTGTCATTTAAATGTGGTATTCTACACTAAACAAATCATTTCTAAAACTTTGTAGCAACTCACAATCAAGCATCTGAAATATTTTCATAGCTTCAGGTATTTTAAAATGCTATGTTTTCTTACGAATGTCTGGCCCCCTCTCTAACCAGTAATCCTTAGACTGCTCCGAAGTAAAACTATCTGACTTACCTTCAACAATCGGTTCAGCATTTTGTACCAGCAAACCAATGCCTTCTACGAGAGAACTCACGTGTGATATCAAGGCCTCACATCGACGATAGTTACCCGTACAGTACTGTACTGAACCATGGAAAGATTTCTCTAAATTACTGGTGTCCACTTCAACCTTTAACAAAAGTGAAAGTTACAAATGTAAGTAAGTAAAGAGGCTGACCGTTCACTGTAGAAACCTTAGTAATCACCTGTATTAAGAACTCACTGTGTCACAGGGCATGACGGTGTTGTTCTGAATTTATTGTTTTACATCTTCTTAAATAAAGTATAAACCATACTAAAATCGTTTGGTTTAATTAAATCGAGTACACCCCTTTAAGATTCAGTGAAACAATTTCACCCAAATATTCTTTACTATAAATCCGTACATCTTTTCCATCCTATAACCCTATACTTGACATAATAAATTACCATTATCCTTGTCTACCCCGACCTGAATTGTACTAACCTTTAATCTATGTCTTTGTATTGCAATAATTGAGAGCAAGTGTAAATGCTTGATTGCACTTGCCTTCTTGATGTAAATGCATATATAGAGAGTTTACCTATATGTATAACTAGAACTGCCACAGGAGTGACTCATACCCCCACTATACGGTCTTGTCACAGAAGAATGGCAACCATAAGAAATCTTAAAAATACTTAGTCTTTGGAGTACTTCATCCTGGGCTTCCAAATATAAGTAATACTAGTATAGTAATACAAGTAATCTCTAATATTAGAGATACACTAAAAGTGAATATAAAAAAGTGTCTTACCGACACATGTTACCACAGAAAAATGTATCTACTTTTTATATAGGACTTATAATAAACAAGAGGACCATGATGGTCCTGAATGGCTCACCTCTTCCCACATGACCCAGTTCTGAGTATGACGTCGTTTTTTTCTATTATTTGACATAGTGACCTAGTTTTTGAGCTCATGTGACCCAGTTTTGAACTTGACCTAGATATTATCAAGATAAAAATTCTGACCAATTTTCATGAAGATCCATTGAAAAATATGGTCTCTGGAGAGGTCACAAGGTTTTTCTATTATTTGACTTATTGATCTAATTTTTGAAGGTACGTGACCCTCTTTTGAACTTTATCTAGATATCATCAAGGTGAACATTCTCATTAATTTTCATGAAGATCTCATGAAAAATATGGCCTCTAGAGAGGTCACAAGGTTTTTCTATTTTTATACCTTCTGGCCTAGTTTTTGACCGCACGTGACCCAGTTTCGAAACTGACCTAGATATCATCAAGGTGAACATTCCGATCAATTTTCATGAAGAGCCATTGAAAAATATGGCCTCTAGAGAGGTCAAAAGATTTTAATAATTTTAGACCTACTGACCTAGTTTTTGACCGCAGTTGACCCAGTTTCAAATTTAACCTAGATATCATCAAGATGAACATTCAGACCAACTTTCATACAGATCCCATTAAAAGTATGGCCTCTAGAGAGGTCACAAGGTTTTTTTATTATTTGACCTACTGACCTAGTTTTTGACGGCACATGACCCAGTTTCAAACTTGACCTAGATATCACCAAGGTGAACATTCTGACCAATTTTTATGGAGATCCATTCACAAGTATGGCCTCTAGAGAGGTCACAGGGTTTTTCTATTTTTAGACCTACTGACCTAGTTTTTGAACGCACATGGCACTGTTTCAAACTTGACCTAGATATCATCAAGATGAACATTCAGACCAATTTTCATACAGATCCCATGAAAAATATTGTCTTTAGAGAGGTCACAAGGTTTTTCTATTATCTGACCTACTGACCTAGTTTTTGAAGGGATGTGACCCACTTTTGAACTTGACCTAGATATCATCAAGATGAACATTCAGACCAACTTTCATACAGATCCCATGAAAAATATGGCCTCTAGAGAGGTCACAAGGTTTTTCTATTATTTGACCTACTGACCTAGTTTTTGTCGGCATGTGACCCACTTTCGAACTTGACCTAGATATCATCAAGGTGAACATTCTGACCAATTTTCATGAAGATCTCATGAAATATATGGCCTCTAGTGAGGTCACAGGGTTTTTCTATTTTTAGACCTACTGACCTAGTTTTTGACTGCACGTGACCCAGTTTCGAACTTGACCTAGATATCATCAAGATGAACATTCAGACCAACTTTCATACAGATCCCATGAAAAATATGGCCTTTAGAGAGGTCACAAGGTTTTTCTATTATTTGACCTACTGACCTAGTTTTTGATGGCACGTGACCCACTTTCGAAATTGATCTAGATATCATCAAGATGAACATTCAGACCAACTTTCATACAGATCCCATGAAAAATATGGCCTCTAGAGAGGTCACAAGGTTTTTCTATTATTTGACCTACTGACCTAGTTTTTGACGGCACGTGACCCACTTTCGAACTTGACCTAGATATCATCAAGGTGAACATTCTGACCAATTTTCATGAAGATCTCATGAAATATATGGCCTCTAGAGAGGTCACAAGGTTTTTCTATTTTTAGACCTACTGACCTAGTTTTTGACCGCACATGACCCAGTTTCGAACTTGACCTAGATATCATCAAGATGAACATTCTGACCAACTTTCATACAGATCCCATGAAAAATGTGGCCTTTAGAGAGGTCACAAGGTTTTTCTATTATTTGACCTACTGACCTAGTTTTTGAGGGCACGTGACCCAGTTTCGAACTTGACCTAGATATCATCAAGGTGAACATTCTGACCAATTTTCATGAAGATCTTGTGAAATATATGGCCTCTAGAGAGGTCACAAGGTTTTTCTATTTTTAGACCTACTGACCTAGTTTTTGAAGGCACGTGACCCAGTTTCGAACTTGACCTAGATATCATCAAGATAAACATTCTGACCAACTTTCATAAAGATCCCATGAAAAATGTGACCTCTAGAGACTAGAGTGGTCACAAGCAAAAGTTTACGGATGGATGCACGCACGCACGGACGACGGTCACCGCGCGATCACAAAAGCTCACCTTGTCACTTTGTGACAGGTGAGCTAAAAAGTTAGAAAAATACCTAAAATACTGAAAATCTAAAAATAGGATTTCTAAAAATAGACTAATTCCTGGAATTTAAGGGGAAGAAACTCAGTACAAAAGTTAAAAAAAGGTTACTTCCCTTTGGCTCTAAGCCAATCAGAATGAGATATAGTGAAAATACATCAAAATTAACCTTAAATTCTAGGTAAAAGGGGACACAATTCAAGAAAAATTGGTGTCAGAGTTATGCACCTTGTGTCACATGATGTGGGTGATGAGGTGGAACATCTATTTTAAGTCTGAATCAAATCCATTCAGTAGTAACTGAGATATAGTGAAAATACATCAAAATTAACATTAAATTCTAAGTAAAAAGGGGACATAATTCATGAAAAATTGGTGTCAGAGTTATGCACCTTGTGTCACATGATGTGGGTGATGAGGTGGAACAACTATTTTAAGTTTGAATCAAATCCATTTTGTAATAACTGAGATATAGTGAAAATACACCAAAATCAACCTTAAATTTAAAGTAAAAGGGGACATAATTCATAAACAAGAGCACCGCCTTCCGGGTGCTGACGCTCATCTGATTTTTTTTGTGTAATAGAAATATTGTCCTACCCATGATTTTCTAAGTCTAAAAAGGGCCATCATTCTTGCAAAAAGCAGGATAGAGTTATGTTTCTTGATGTACAGTGTCCACTTATAATGGTGAAAAACTGTTGCAAGTTTTAAAGCAATAGCTTTGATAGTTTATGAGAAAAGTTGACTTAAACATAATACTCAACCAAGAAAATGATTTTCTAAGTCCAAAAGGGGCAATAATTATTGCAAAAAGCAGGATGGAGTTATGTTGCTTGCTGTACAGGGTCAGCTTATGATGGTGAACAAGTGTTGCAAGTTTCAAAGCAATAGCTTTGATAGTTTAAGAGAAAAGTTGACCTAAACATAAAACTTAACCAAGAAATCTGATATTTTCTAAGTCCAAAAGGGGCCATAAATCTTGCAAAAAGCAGGACGGAGTTATGTTTCTTGCTATACAGGGTCAACTTATGATGGTGAACAAGTGTTGCAAGTTTTAAAGCAATAGCTTCGATAGTTTAGGATAAAAGCTGACCTAAACATAAAACTTAACCAAGAAAACTGATTTTCTAAGTCCAAAAGGGGCAATAAATCTTGCAAAAAGCAAGATGGAGTTATGTTTCTTGATGTACAGGGTCTGCTTATAATGGTGAACAAGTATTCCAAGTTTCAAAGCAATAGCTTTGATAGTTTAGGAGAAAAGTTGACCTAAACATAAAACTTAACCAAGAAATCTGATATTTTCTAAGTACAAAAGGGGCCATAAATCTTGCAAAAAGCAAGATGGAGTTATGTTTCTTGCTATACAGGGTCAGCTTATGATGGTGAACAAGTATTCCAAGTTTCAAAGCAATAGCTTTGATAGTTTAGGAGAAAAGCTGACCTAAACATAAAACTTAACCAGGCAACGCCGACGCCGACGCCGACAACCGCTCAAGTGATGACAATAACTCATCATTTTTTTTCAAAAAATCAGATGAGCTAAAAATTTATGTCAGAGTTAAGCACCTTATGTCACATGATCTGGGTGATGAGGTGGAACAACTATTTTAAGTTTGAATCAAATCCATTTAGTAATAACGGAGATATAGTGAAAATACAACAAAATTAACCTTAAATTCTAAGTAAAAGGGGACATAATTCATGAAAACTTGGTGTCAGAGTTATGCACCTTGTGTCACATGATGTGGGCACATGATGTGGGTGATGAGGTGGAACATCTTTTTTAAGTTTGAATCAAATCCATTTAGTGGTAACTGAGGTACAGTGAAAATACATCAAAATCAACCTTAAATTCTAAGTAAAAAGGGGCATAATTCATAAAAAAATTGGTGTCAGAGTTATGCACCTTGTGTCACATGATGTGGGTGATAAGGTGGAACATGTATTTTAAGTTTGAATCAAATCCATTTGGTAATAACTGAGATAATAGATTTCGGGACGCGACGCGACGTGACAAAACTGACTCCTATATACCCCCCTCAAACATGTTTGGTGGGGGTATAACAAATATATTATCTAAGATAATTATTAATTTGTTTCAGTATTTGTCCTGTGAGACAAATAAGTGACCCCAGGTGTGCAGCACCCAAAGAACTCACATTTACCAGTAAACTATAAATATTTGACAGAAGGGTTGAGCTAGCCTTCGGGCACGACAAGGAAAGCCCTTTGTCAACTGCTTTATATAGCCACTCAGCGAACTTCAAAACTGGGAATTTTCGTTCAATATCCACCTGTCTTAGCAGGCAACTGTCTTAATCAGTCACCTGTATTAATCAGCCATGACTGGCTGCTTAAGACAGGTTTGATAGTCCATTGCAGAAAACATCAGATTCTATTCTTCAAAACAAGCATTTGTCGAGAAAATTTACGATGCATCTTGTTTTATGTTGATAAATTTTGTTTCTCACTGCAACAGTAAGTTTTGCAAAGTAATCTGCTCTTTGAAAATTCAAACAGCATTGTTCTGTCTTTCTAATGCTCTTTAAAGCCTCGGGGTTTATAAAAACAGAATAGCCCTTATCATGCTGGTCACGATTAATTATGTCTTTGAGACCAGTGTAGATCATGATCAGCCTGCACATCCATGCAGTCTGATCATGATCTGCTCTGTATGCCATTCAGCCAGTACATTTTTGGTAATCACCCCTTTTACCATTTAATGGCACTGACCAAACTGAAAGATGGACAAGTTCATTATAGAAATTTAGCACTGTAAGGAAGTACCTGTAGTTTTTGGCATTTCAGTAATAGATCTTTGCACGAGGTCACACATATCTCAACATTCTGTGGAACGTCTCCCAATGCCTGAATCAAATATTTGATAGTTATGAAACAAAATGTACTGGGACTAAAATATTTATCTGAGTATTTCAGGTTTTGTATAAGAACAAGTAAACTCATTGGGCAAAGTTTGGGTAGAACCACCAAGCTTCTACAACACGGCTGGATGGCTTCCTCAAATAAATGAAGTACATCCATTACAGGGTCCAAATCAACTGTATTTAGAGGTGGTAGTGTTTTAAATTTTGCAAGCTAAACAATATACCTTCATCAAATCAACAAATCAACGATTCACTACCTTGTTTTGTTTTAATAATACCAAATAGCTTAGTCGAGCTAAAAGTTGATAAAATGTTTGGCAGAGCCTTGCATTAAATAATTTTAATCAGCTTGTTTAATAAATTCGATATGAACAGACACTCATGTAATATCAGGTCTGGGATTCAACTAAACACCTAAAGCCTGAAACTCTACATTCTCAAGCTTGAAATCACATTTTCACAATATATCTATAGGAAAATTCTGCTGTCAAAACCCTGAAATCAGGACTAGTCCTGAAAAATCTCAGGTCTGAATATCGTTTATAACAAGAAACAATTTAACAATAAGTCTTACCATATTGGATAACCCAGCATCTGTTAATATCTGAGCTTTTGTTTCAAAGTCATCCACAGTTCTTAGAGCACCTTGCAACGTCTTGTCGATAAATGTTTCACATCCACTGAAGAACGATTGGCTAACTTCTGTAGTCACCTAGTAAAACACAAACATTTGTAGGTAAATCTTAACCTAAAACAAATTCTTTTTTGTGTAAAGTCATAACCGTCATGTAGGCTAACAATGCATGCCAATTTTCCAGCATTAACTGTGGAGAAAGACCCAAGGTTCTTCCCAAAAAATTATTTCAGTCACAGATAGCTGTGAAATCAATGACCTTTCCAAAGTGTATTTTATGCCTTCCTCATGAAAAGGTCCAACCCAAGAAAGGAAAAATCCAGTCTAGGGATTAGACAGCTTAACTGTAAGTTACTGTGATTTTCACTTAAGCTATTCACTGCTAGTTCTAATACTTTAAACGACGCCTTAAAACTTACTGCGTTATCTTCATCAGTCTGACTTGAGGTGTCGTCAAAATACAGCATCTGGGTGTCAGTAGCAAGGGCAAGCTCTCCTGATAGTTTACAAACTTGGTGTACGCCATCTGCCAATCGTGACGTGGACTCCTCCATCAAACTGTCAATATCTCCTTCACATCCCTAGAAATCATTAGTTTAGTTTATACTAATTTATTTTAGTTCAATTGTAATGAAAGCTTCAAGCTTATTTGAACCACTATTGAGTCAGCTTCCCGGAAAAACCAGTACTGATGTCATATGACAAGGTGTGGTCGTGACCACAGTGGGGCTTTAACCAATGCCCCTGGGTTGAGAAAAAGAAATGTTTAAAAAATTCCCCAAAAAATCAACATAAAGGGAAGATGGCACTTATTTACATTAGCAAGGTAAGTTTATTTGCTGATATGTAGTATATTAAAATATGTACCTGCAAAAACCTGACAATATGGCTACCCATATTTTTGACCTGGTCCACTATTCTCTGTAGCAGATCCTGTATGAGAGCTGATTGCAGGGTCTGATACATTGACGCCCACAGAGTTGTATTGTTCAACAACATGTGGAAACTGTTGGTTATTTGTACACACGTTAACTGTAGCAGGTCTGTACGACTCGCCTGATTGTTGTTCGTTTCTATGGCAACAGGAAGGTTGGCCACTTGGCGGAGACTGGCACTGAGACTGTGACAACTGTGAAGTATCTTATCTGCGACACTCTCTTCCATTGTAGATGCTGAATATTATAGAAAATTAAGAACTTTTCATTTATCAGATATTAGCATTAGCATTTTTTCATATTATCATTGGTACCACAATTAGCATTTTTTCATATTACTGTATTATTGGTGCCACAATTTCATTAGTACTTTTTCATACTATTTTTTGTACTACAATTTCACACAATCATACATAAAAGATATACTATGTTCATCCTTTCACTAAAATAATTTACCATTACATATTAAAATCCAACGAAGCAGCAAATACTGACTGATTGTTTTCATCTGGGCTAACTTTATTTACCATGTATCATGAGCGGCCATTCCGCTGTATTGTAGTTAATTATTAACTGTAAAATTCTTTAATGCACAAAGTACAAATTCTCATTGTGCTTAGCTATACACATATTTGGTCTGTTCTATTTCTAACCAAGCAGAGAATACTGTTTATAAACAAAACATATTTATTTTGTATTTACACAAATACATGTACATGAATTTTGTGCATCATATTACTTTAACAAAATTTCTCAAGTGAATTTGCCTACATAAAATTGCTATGCCAAAGATGGGAAAACCCTAAAACTCATGCAAAAGTCTGTATTTTTTTTTAACACAAATACTGTACTTTCCCCAACAGTCAGCGTCCACAATTACTTTAAATAAGCTTTAAGTGAAACTAAATCATTTTGAAAAAAAGATCTGAAACACAATAATGTTGACTAAAAAAACATTATTTAGATATTGGCCTATACAACAAAAACTTTTCTGCAAGTTTTATGGCATTTTTTAGTTAATGGACGATTGTGAAGCAAGTTCTACAACTTATATTAATCACTCTCAGCACCTCATTCCTGATGTAATCCATCACCACAAGGAGATGCCAATTTCCCTTTTAATGTTAAATGCTAAGTAAGGCAGCTACTAGTACCATTTTTCCTTTCTTTGGTATGCAGGGAGTCAAACCAATGACCTCACACACTCAAAGCGGTCCCTCTGCCACTAGACTATAGAGGCAGTTATTTAGTTCTTTTTAGTATGGAAAACTTAAATTTCTTAAAATAGCTCACACTCTATTGGTATCTAGAATATACTTACATTTAATGGTACTCAATGTTACATTCATAATATCTTTACAAAGAGAAGCAACTCCTGGTGCAGAACATCTGGCACAGTTATCCCCCTTACTTAAAGAATCTGCAATACAGAAAAGTGCATGCATGACAATGACTGAAGTTAACTTACTCATACAGGCCAAGTTTTTTTGTTTAAGACATTTTCTACAACATTTTACACAACTTGAAATGAAACAGTAGTTGTCTGATTTGGTACACGTGACCCAGCTATGGTTTGAACCGATAAACCTCTACGGTCTTACTGACTAACCTCTACTGTAAACAAAGGTATGACTACTAGCACGCTGGACATGAAACGATAACAGGTGTGGTAATCAAAATTACAATGTCAACCACATATATTTAAATGTAGGGATAACCCAGATGTAGGGATTCTGCAGATGTTATATCACAAAATAAACATGCGCTAACGCTATTCTAGCATAAAACGCGTAAAAACTAATAAAGAAACAATTCCACTACAACGTAATTAAATATTTCCACGAAATGCGCCAGGAAAAGTCTATTTTTTTTTTTTACGTTGACATCATTTCGTTTTGAATTATCCGTTTTGGGGCCAATGACTTGTACGCTTGCACCGAACGTCGCATAATATAAAAAGGTGTTATAACAGCACGCGAACAAGAATCTCTCTGTTAAAACACCCCCGAAAAGTGACAAGAACAGCAGTTTTATGCTAGAATGATTCTTATTAAAGATTAGTTAGCTACAGGTAATTTTTTTAAAACAGTTGTTTTTCTCTGATAATGCAGCTCAGACATAACAAGCATAACTATTAAACAGCACTATGTCCTGTTTTCATTTTTCTCCTTTTTGTCGCCAAATTTCAGTCCCATCTCCGCCCAAAAAAGTATTTTTCCCCCACTTGGGACAAAAAATCCCCTCCAAAACAAAAGAATATAATTTTTCTTTTTTAAATATTCCATCTAAAACTCTATCTTCATAATTATGCAAACTTAAAAGCACAAGATAATGTGCTATTAAGTTATTTTCTTGTTTTTATTGTGTCGCAATTTTCCCCTAATGTAGTGATTTTCTACTTGTGATGGGGCCCTTGCAACATTCCCCCAAAAACTGAATAAAATCATAGATGTCGAAGACCAGTTACTTGTTGCAAGTAATTATTAGCAACATAAACAAGGCTGGTATAATATCATAAAGTAAAACTGTTCAAAGACACACCAAATTTACAATAACTTCCACCTCACAACATTAAGGGCTTTTACCTTTTCTGAACATACTACTGTTGATACTGGATACACTCGACAGTAAGGCTTGCCTCAAACTTGGTGACGGTACAGAACGACGGTGACCATTCCTGTAGTACAATGTAGGTAGTTAATACATGTAAACAAAATTTTGCTCGATAAATGATTATGTTTGTTTCGGGTTTAACGCCGTTTTACAACAGTATTTCAGTCATGTAACGGCAGGCAGTTAACCTAACCAGTGTTCCTGGATTCTGTACCAGTACAAACCTGTTCTCCACAAGTAACAGCCAACTTCCCCACATGAATTATCAGAGGTGGAGGACAAATGATTTCAGACACGATGTCTTTTATCAAATCATCATGGAGAACATACACCCCGCCCGGGGATCAAACTCGCGACCCCTCGATCCATAGACCAACGATCTCCCTACTGAGCTAAGTGGGCGGGCTGCTCGATAAATGATTACACTTGATAACTTGGAAAAATTAAATTGATTACACCTGGTTTATGATTACAAGAGCAGTATAACCTCTATTAACACCACCTCCAGAAAGCAGACACCTCTCTACAAAGGAAAATATTTACTTTCCCCTTAGTTTATACTAATTTGTTTTCGCTTCATTGTAATGAAAGCTTGGAGCTTATTTTACTCATTCTTGATTCTGCTTCCTGGAAAAACCAGTACCTGTGTCGTATGAGAAAGCATGACAAAAACACTTAATGGGGGCTTGAAACCACAACCTCCGGGTTGAGTGGCCAACACCTTAACTACTAGACGACTGCTCCCATCAGGTAAAATACTTCGTAAATAAACCTCTCAAGAGCAATAACTTCTGTACAACAGACATATTTCTGTCTTTCCTAGGGTGTTTGTTCTGGAGAGTTGTACTTCATCAATCATTACATCTGCGACTTACACAAAATGATGGCATCATTTATTTCTACTGTGATAACTAAAAGGTTTGTTTTGTTGTCATATCAACAAACTTAGTCATATGGCAACATTCTTGTGATAATGGTTGAGGAAGATCACAGGTGCCCCTCCATACATTATTTTAGGCACAGGCCAGCACACTGGTATAACAACCTACCATCTACATGTAAATTGGCTAGAAACTATCCTCGCATGATAGAATTTTACTTTTAAGACTATGTTTTGAACCAAACAATCACTTAATCCACTGATTTTGGTGCTATAATAGATTATACTTACTTTGGAGAGACAGGGGACATACTGATGGAGTCTTTACCCCACTGATCTTCCGGGTCGTTGAACACCTCATCTTCATCAGTACTCTCCGAGTCATTCTGAAACAATACAATAACCTTTAATGCATTGAACGATAATACTGTACAAGTCTGACTAAACTGTGGCAAGTTTCAGCCAGGATGCCAATGAAGTAAAAATAATGAAGGCCGAAAATGGATGTCAAACAACTGAATGTTGATGATCAAAGCTGAATATTGATGTAAATGTACCGAAATTGTCATGTATTCAGTTAACACAGCCAATGTTTTAACACAGAACAAGCCTGTAATTAAACATCCCTGTCTAAACATAAAACACAACATCTAAAGATCTCTGTTTTATACATCTGCATCTCCCCTTTACATGATTTTCTCTTCAAACTTGCTCCCTGACCAATGTGTTCTAACTTTTATCTTTTTATTCTTATAAAATGTACCATAATAATAATAAATTCAGCTGAGCTGGCCAAGGTTTAAACATAAAACACACATAAAACATACCTGGTATATATCTCTCATTTGCATGAGTTTCTCTTCAAACTTGCTCAGTGACCAGTGTGTACACACATTCAGTTTGGTATTGTTCACTTTTATGACTGTCTTCACTTCCTCCCCGTCAAGAAAATCTTCCCTAGTAAACACCTGTAAATAACCGTGTACATATGACACTGCAGACTGGGTTATTTTCCCGTAAGATTTATTTTAAGATTTCGTGGTAAGCAGTCACATTCGTGATGTAATGAATTTGCAGAATGTGAGTGTTTGTGTTTCAGTACATGATTCAGATTGATATTCATGAATATTTTGAATTCACGACTGGCATGACTTTGGAATATAGTCAAACTTTGTTTGCTCAAACTTGACAAGACCGTCAAAATAGTTTGAGTTATCGGTAGTTCAAGACAACGGAAATTATACATTATACAGGGATTTTGCCATGACCCAACGATGAGTTCAAGCAGAGTGTGGCATTCGAATTATCTGATTAATGTGAACGAACTTTCAACTGTATTTGCAAAAATAAAAGCATTTCAAATATTACCCAACTTACAGTAGGCAGAAATTGTTTGGAAAGTTCTTTATATCCACTCTTCAAGTTTTAATCTAATTAGAAAAGAATGTCATCCTTCTTGAATTTTTTGTTAAGTTTAGCTAAATATTTTCATCAAGTCTGTCAACTATCTCCTAATTCAATTTTGTTTATTTCTTTTTACTGACAAAATTGCCAAATGACAAAATGGTTCCCATGAACCATTTCTGTCTTTGTTTCAGGCATATGTGAGCATCTTGACTGATCCATTTACCCTCCTGCAAGCAAAATCGACTGGAATCCTTTCACTGTTTAGAAGTTAAAGCCCCGACACCTTTTCAACCTTTTTAAAAACAGAACTACCAGACAGTGCAGTTACTGTATGCCATCCTTCTTGGGCATTATAATAACTCTAATTCTAACACGACCAGCAAATAACCTTCATACATGTAGAGCAAAATATATCTCAGGTTATTCTGCAATAAACTACTCACGTGCAATGACATCATCCGATCCAGGTGCATAGCACGGTCGTAAAAAGTATTTACCATTTTTTCTAACACTTTTGATACTAGTATGTCGTGTTAGAATCGAAATAATAAGTTCCCAAGTGTGATTTATCTTAGAATAACCCGAGTTTTTCGTTCTTATGCGAAACAATATATCACGAAGGCCGTATTACACATAAGATCTCAAAACTTGGGTTATTCTACGAAAAACCACGTTTGGGAACTTATTATTTTTTAACTGAACTGACAGTTCAAGAGCTCACCAAGCTTGTTAAAATATAAGATGTCTTGTTGATGTTAAATGATGTCTACCTTACCTAAGGGCTCAATGACGAAACTTCCAAGTTTACATGCATTATATTAAAATGTGGTACAAACTGACTTACTGTATTTTTCTTCAAGTATTGGCAAATTTTGTTGGCTTCTCTCACTTGCAATGCTATCTTGTATAAATCTGTCTTTCCTGGAAAAAGGTACCGTGAAATCATTAATATTCGTGGGGGACTAATTTTTCGTGGATTTCGTGGTTGAGTCAATCCACAAAATTTAATCCCAACGAAAAAGTAAAATTTCCATTCCTTTTATATTCAAAATTTGAAATCCACGAATTCATATCCCAACGAAATTGCCATTTTGACCAAAACCACGAAATTTGATGCCCACGAAATTAAATGATTTTACAGTATTTGTACTTGAAAAATTGTTGCATTTCTCAAATCACTGTACTGATTTTTACAGATCTAACACCTAAAAATTTAACTGTTTTAACCTGCACTCTGTATGTATTTTCATCAACGTAATTACGATGCTCAGAATTTTTGAGATGAAGAACAAAGTTATCCACTGGATGAAATTTTGAACAACTTATCAACCCTGGAAGCTTGTCCTTTACAAATGTAATGTTACAATATTTACCCATTTACCCAATATGAGGACTGGAAATATATACCTGTTGAAACTTCGACAACGCTTGCTGTAGGACTTTTAATTTGTGTATAATCTTTTCCTCTTGAGTATTCCTTCCATCTTTGTTTCAGATCTTCTAACTTCTGTGCCTCCTTCTCTTTCTGGGCTTGAAGAAGTTCTACAATCCTTGACCGCTCTGAGACAAGCTGATTTGATGCCTGTCAAGTATAGAAATAGTCTTATCCCTTTATTCTGAAACCCTTAAAGCTGGAAACACCTCTAAACCAAAACCTCTCAAAGATGGAATCCACTCCACTTTGAAATCACTTTAACCAGAAACCCATATACAAACTTTGTCCCAAAATGTCTCCATATTTCATTAACAAAACATGGCCTTCTATTTTGAAAACAAAAAAAAACAAACTTTTCCAAACTAAATCTCTATTATTTCAACATAAAATTACCCCTGAAAACCTAATTATCTTATAAAAATAATAGCAGCGCTTTAATTTCTTTAATAGCAGAAACTTTCATGGTTTTAAGATAATTTTCTACTTCATAGCAACATGGATTTTCAGATTTCAAATTTAAATAAATGGTATCTTTATGGATTAGTTAAGAATTAGTTTTGCCTATTGATGCAACTATTAAATCAACAAAATACGTATCTCTCAGTGTCAGAGGATAATTTCAAATTTTTATATACTCATTTTTAACTCTGTTTTGTCACAAATGAACCTCAAAGTTGGTCAAATTCAGATTTTGTTTCTGGTGCAAAACATTATTTAGTGACATCAGTTTCATCATGCTTGAAGCATCAATGGAAATATTTTCAATTTTATTCAGGCTAAAGAACAAACTGATATACTTTATGTAAGTTTTAAGTACAGAAGTATATGAATTAAAATTTTATTAGCTTCACATCAAGAAATATGCACGTCTTGTTCTTGCGCAGAATACTACTGTGCTCCAAAAGCGTGCAGTATTTCCACTGCATAACTCCTGCATATTCTCAACATTCCAGTATTTTGTATTCAGGTTTAACATGTTTTTCTACAATTTTTCAGACTCATATAAACGACGGTGTCAACTTTCAACAGTGAGCAATACGCCCAACTTTATAGTGCTGCCTCACTAGAATATCACTCCGTAGACATGTGACATGATACACCACCCGGTCACATTATACTGACACCGGGCTGACCTGTCCTAGCACTATCCTCTTAATGCTGAATGCCAAGCAAGCAAGGAAGCCAATAGTACCATTTTTTATCAGTTATGACGCGGCCGGGGATCGAACCCACAAGGACCTTCCATTTTTTATAACCATTAAGAATCTACAATCGACATGAACGTACCTTCATTGCTGCTTCTGCCTCAAGTTGCTGCCTTTTTCTCCCAGCTAGAACCTCTTGCTCTAACATCTACAAAACGTAATATCTTCAGACATCAGGCCCCGTGTTCACAAAACATTTTTCGTTCTCAGCTGAGTTCGAGTTTGAAATCTTAATATCAATTGTACTAAAATTTCAAGGTTAAATTCAAACTGAGACTGACTATCAGTACTGAATAGCCACTTGAAAATATCTACTTACATACAATTTAGTTTTAAACATGCTATTTAGATATAAATGACAAATAAAGTTTCATTATCAAACTCAGCTGAGACTGAAAATGTTTTGTGAACACTGGGCCAGTATATCATATATAATATTCATAGGGATCCTTGTTCACCAAAACATCATTTTACATGTCACATTTTTTCGAGATAAAAACAATTTAACTATTGTTTTGAAATAATAACACTATTCAAACATATATAAACATAGTCGTTCCAAGACATCTGCAACATGGAAAGAATTGCTGTCATTGTGGAAAATAACTCCTTCCTTCCTTCGACATTTTTTACAAATCTAATCATGTTTTCCTTCCTTCGACATTTTTACAAATCTAATCATGTTTATGCCTCACTTGTGTAACTTGGGATGGATGCAACTTAATTTTTGTTCTTGGTTTTTTTATTACAAAAATTTTAAGTCTTTATTTTTCTATTTACAAACATTACTAACCATTTTTTGTTTCTTCAGTTTATGTATCACATCCTCATGTTCCTTTACTTTCTCTGCACTCTCCTCTCTCTGTACATCAAAAAAATAAAGTGATTTATTATTCAACTTTAAACACCACATTCCTTGTGATTCATATAGCTCATAATATGAGCTGCGCCATGGGAAAACCAACATAGTGGGTTTGCGACCAGCATAAATCCAGACCAGCCTGCGCATCCGCGCAGTCTGGTCAGGATCCATGCTGTTCGCTAATGGTTTCTCCAATCCCAATAGGCTTTAAAAGCGAACAGCATGGATCCTGACCAGACTGCGCGGATGCGCAGGCTGGTCTGGATCCATGCTGGTCGCAAAGCCACTATGTTGGTTTTCTCATGGCACGGCTCATATAGTTCATAAAGTTCCATAAGACTTTAAATTTTTATGATAAAAACAGATGTAACAGCTGTCCATACAGATGTTATACAAAATACATGATTAGAAAAGCACTACTTTTATTACTGCACAAGAACTTTCACAGTACGAACCATAAAGGGAGGTTATCAACTGTATTAATCAATATTCAAACTTGAACCATAAAGGGAGGTAATCAACTGTATTAATCAATATTCAAACTTGCACCATAACGGGAGGTAATCAACTGTATTAATCAATATTTAAACTTCTGACAATTATTAGAGAAAATAATTCACTGAAGATCGATTTAACAAATTTATATATTATATGTTCGTAACAAAAAACTGGCAGCCACATTTTTAACTAAGACATTATGAGCCTAATAATAAAATCAAATACTTATATAAATGTTGGTTCCTTTAAAAAAGTATATTTTTCAGTTCTGACAAAGTTATTATTTCATTAGAAGCAAATAATACTATCCTACAGATAACAATTTTAACAGACACTGTTTGTGTAGGTGTCATTTTATTTAATAACTTAATTAAACAAAACATGTACATAATTATTAGTTTACCAGAAGTTTTTCCAGATCGGCTAATTTTGACTCTGCATCTTTCACAGCATCTTTCTTGGCCTTCTCAACTTCCTCCAACATTTCTTCCTGCGCCATTTGTCGAGCTTCTTGTAACCTAAATCAGTATTAACTTTGATTCATCAATTGGTGAAGGATTAAAAGTTTTGTTCCTAATGAGACAATTAGAAAAGCACTTGGACCTTAGTAACAGTACCAAACACTTGATTTTGATGAAAATATTTGTGTAATTTACTTAAAAAGCCACCTGATCAATATCATATGAAATAGACTAGACATGCTCAATTTTGAAAAAGTAAATTTATTACTATGCAATTAAACCATTCTTGGCTTTGTTGAAGGTCTAACTGACCAAAACTGGTAGATAAATAAAAGTGACTTGACATTGCCCTGGTTTTGACATGTTGTTTTCTTACTACGTTTTTTTGAGAAAGTCTCATTCTTAGCGCTGAACGAAGGAAAGTTCACCTATTCTTCCACGGACCAGTAATGCACTTCTTAAGTTGTGACATATTTCGGCTGTGTATTTTCTCCATCAAATCCAATGTTCTATAAATATTTTATATACCTAGCTTCCTGGACCCTCATTAACTCGGCTTGTGCGAATTCAAAGTCTTTTATCTCCTGGGTTTGAGATGAGGATTTATTCTTTTTGTTCTGTTGGACTTCCATCGGATGATTAAACCTAAAGTAATGGTCTCCACCTAGGATAACTCTGTCACCCTAAAATATGGGTAAAATTATTATCAAAGGTCACAT
Source organism: Mercenaria mercenaria (assembly GCF_021730395.1). Taxonomy (NCBI): domain Eukaryota; kingdom Metazoa; phylum Mollusca; class Bivalvia; order Venerida; family Veneridae; genus Mercenaria; species Mercenaria mercenaria. The sequence goes on from NC_069375.1 coordinate 72,214,214, forward strand.
TAACATTGTCCACAATAAGGACAAGGATAAGTGTGAAAAATATGCACAGGCTAACTTAAATGGACGGACCTCGAGACAACACAACAAGAAAGAAGAAAAAAATTTAATATCGGGGAAATTATTTCTATGTTTCTTAAAAAATCTTTGAAATATGGCTACCGACAGGTAATATGTTATGGAAGCACATTAGAGTTTGCTGTTTTTACTAATTTTTCCCATCAAGATGGGAAGGGTTTGCCATAGGGTAAAGTGTCTTGTCGTTAAGAACGAATTGCTATGCAGGGTATTGGTCAAGATAGAGGCCAAGTTTTAATTGCTGGACTATCTCGATTAAATTCCCAACTCGGGCCTAGATTTTTATCTTATTTTAGCATTTTCAAGGGTTTATAAACAAAATTATGTTCTAATTTTCATAATATGACCAAATATCAACTTTAAAGACAGATTATTTTAACCAATATTTGAAGTATAGTCTGTTTAACACTCAACACAAGTTCTAAATTACGCTAGTCAGCATAGAAATACAATATAATAATACACATTTATTTAGTAATTATACTAATGGCATTTATGGGTTCTTAAACTTTACAATTTGATAAAAAACAACAACATCCATTTTGAGGTAAGTATTACCAATTCAAGCTAACCTGAATTAAATACTACATGAAGATACTAAATAAAAAGTTCTTTCAAAGATATAGATCTAAAGCATAGATCTTAGACATCAAGGATAAAAGGTGGAGAAGATCCATTGAAAAACTTACATGATGCAGTGTGGTGGGTTCGGAAATCAGGTTTCCGTTCACGTATGTCGGAGCATCACCTATAGGTGTTATTGTAACCACTGTCTCCATGTTGCTGATTACACTGAAATGTAACACCAGCATTCATTAGTTTTCTACATCTTATACAAACATACATCAATATGTTCACAGCTCTGTCTTCAAATATTTACAAGATACGAGATATATGTTCAGGTTTGCTGAGGTAAGACTTACAGATGTAGCTGTTGTTGATAATTACATTGAAATGTATTCATTAAAGTTTTTTATAATTACCTACAGTTACACCTGTGTTTAAAAAGTCAGCCAGAAAACTGATACAATCTGACTGCTTAAAGCAAGTTGAAATCAGAACTAAATTTCACTTTGTGAAGTTAGCTGAGTGCTTGCTTAATGCAAATGGCTGTTTTACACAGGTGGTCCCAAAGATAAGTACAACTGTATGTATATAAATGAAATCTAAAGCAATTTAGTACAACTGTATGTATATAAATGAAATCTAAAGCAATTTAGTACAACTGTATGTATATAAATGAAATCTAAAGCAATTTGAACAATCTATATCAGCAGTCCCTGTTACTGATGACAATGCAGTGTAAAATACTTATTCTTTGATATCAACTACATTTATTAAATGAGTATATGACTTTCATAATTTTATTCATATAAACGAGTGTGTATTGATATGAAGTCTGCAGTTTACCAAAGTTCCCATTTTAGTATATTGTTGCCACATTTTCAAAATGATGCACTGAAAATATTACATAATCATGTAGTTCATCATTTTCAACTGATTTTGATTCAATGCATTGCCTCTTAGGTTTCTGGCAGGAAATGAAGTTCTTGAGCACTTGTCTGCTATGTGCACTTGAGAAATATTTCAAATTTTCAAAGATCAATGAATTACATACCAGTGATTGTCGGCTATGAGTGCTCCACTGAGTTGTATGTCATGTTTAGAGTTATGTCCCATTCTGCCAACCTTCGTCATTCCCTCCTTTATATTATACAACAGCATCTCGGACAACTGGGGATCTTCGTTCAGGTTCACAAGGTTTGGAAGTCGATTGTCCACTTTTAAAGTTACCCCAGCTTTCTGAAAAACAAGAAATACCCATTTTCAGTGACTGTTTTTCTTTTTTTTCACATAGAAGCGTGACAATGTTGAACCATTTGGAAAGTTCAGCGCTATCACATTAATAGTAATAGAAATTTAGACTTAGGTAAAGGAACACAGATATCCTGTGAGTCATTTAACTATGTGGGCATAAAACTGCCCGGCTTGGTCCCAAACAGCAATTTCATGAGGATTTGAAAATTTGCAATTTTGAACTTCTGAAGAGAAAACAAACTGGGATTTAAATTTGTTGGATTTATGCAAGGATGAAAGTTTGTCCAAAATATTGATGATTTCACAGCACTCCATTTTCCATAAAATTGTAAATAGCACATTTTCTATGTTGAAGCTTTTTTGTTTTGTCTTAAGCTAAAGAAGGTTTGTTCAACAAAGTTTCATGAATATAGGCACTAATGCAAGACAAGAAAGAAAGTTTCACAAGTCATAGCAGACTTAAAATGTTGACGCTTCAGGGCCCTAGATATCAACAAACCTCTAATTGTTTAGCCTCTTCCTGTTTCCGTTCCTCGGAGAGTCGCAGTCGTTCCTGCCATGATTTTGTGATTTCCTCCATTTCTTGCTCTTTCTGTTTCAACTTGTCTTTTAGCGTACTGATCTCCACCATACATGCTGCGGTAACATCTTCATTCCCTGACAGACCTGACGCTCGTAATCTTTCTATCTCTGATCTAAGCTCTGAAATGTACACAGAAAATACATTTGTTTTGTATAGAAATACATGTATGTCAGAGGTACATTGCTGTGAACTTGAAATATTCCTACTCATGCTGGCATTAAGTTCTACTATTTCAACAAATTCACATATTCAACCTTCTCTCTCGAATCTCCTACTAAAATGTCAAAGTCATCAACAATGACATTAAGACAATTACTGCCTCTAACAAATACCTGTATAGCCGTACAAAGGGAAAATCCTGTGTTCCATAACGTCTCGGCCATTATGCAACTTAGATTACATGTAGTTCACACACTTATTCCTTATGTATAGTTACCGTCAAAGAAGTGACTGGCTATGAAATATTAGCTGAATTATCTATCATTAAAAAAATTACCTCTCAGTAAAAATAAAGTGAAAGTTTTATGTAGCTATGCACAGTCTATGTATATAACTCAAACTGTATGATTCAGCCAGCCCAGCCAGTGACACAGTAAGACTGCTAAGGCAGGTGGCTTCTGCATACAGTTATTTGTAAGTGTACGGGTTTAGAGCCAATTTCAAAACATTTTCAGCCATAGTCTTAATTTGGCCGAAACTTTTTTGAAATCAACAGTAACTTGTGAGCTTGTAACTGTGAGCACAATGCCCAATTTTTCAGTGCTGTCTTACTGGAATACCACATGTTGACATAACACACCATAGTCATATTAGCTGATAATTTATCAAGTCACACAATATACTAACACCAGGCGGACAAATGCTACTTCATATTCATCAGGAGCGCAATGCTATGAAGCTTTTAGTTACGTTTTTCACGTCTTTAGTATGACGCAACCAGAGAGCACCAACAGCATCCTGATCTAAAAGCAGGCACTTTACCACTAAAATTCCTAGTTGGTTGCTTATTACAGGTGCCGCTTAGGCAAGTTTAGCTGTACCTCAAGTGCTTAATTGTCATTTTTGTATGACCTTCCCCTACAGAACTAAATTCCAAAAACGAACAACTCTTTACAAACAAACTACCATAACCATGATAACGGATACTTAAAATATTCTGAAAAAAGTTATCCCCCTTTAAAAATGAATGCCATTTGTAAAGAAATAAAACAAAACAATTGCTGAAATCTATGTTCAGTCTAGTTTTGTGTGAAATTTCAACACTGGGACATTATTGCAAATGCGTCAAAACGAAAATTTGTAACTGTTACCAGTCCTTTGAAAATGTCGAGTTCTTAAAGGTGTAGTACTGCCCGGAAGTGTGGCGCCTTTATGCAGTCTTTTTTTTTTTTGTAACTCCATGTATATACATGTTCAGTTTCCATGTGAAACAAATCTTTCTTTCTATGAGTTGGCGTTGTTTGAATTGTCTTTCTTAAAATGTAAGGCTAAGCGTATAAACAATAATATAACATCTAAAATCAAAGACGCGTGCTTGTCATTCAAACATGAAAATGCAATATTGTTGCTGCTATACTACGATTGATCTTTGCGTTCATGCATCGTTTATGAATTAAAAAAAGAAATACACGTATTCGAATCGGTGAACAAAAAAGTTTGAATGAACAAAAACGAAAGAAACCTTTTTCGAAATTACTAAAGTTGCAAACATATTTTAACTTCTTATTTCTTTGACAACGAAAACTGCATAATTTTGCAACAATCATACACCGTAAAACTGTAGTTGACCTTCCTCGTTATGCCCGTATTTCGATACGCTTTGTGCATAAGTGCGGTCAAGAATTCTAAGGATCTGGGAATGTAATTTTACGCATTCATACAAACACTTTTTTGTTATATTCTCTGCTTAGAACTGTGGTGTTACGGTGCCCGACTTTATGCCTACTGTATAACTTAGTCCAGCTTTAACCTGTGCGTGGGTGCGCAATACAACACTACTTCTCTCGAACAGGCTCAGTCAAACCGAGTTTGCTATTTTTTGCTTGGCTGCTTTCTATGCTTTAGACGGATCCTTCAACAGATTCTGCAAAATTGTTCATTCATAGAAAGTGCTACAAATATAGTAATCAAAGTTCTAGCATAGTCCATGTTTGTTTTCCTGGAATCTCAACATGTCGGTCTTATAAATGCACATGATAGTCAAATGGTACGAACATATATTTCCCAAATGAACCTGATATTCAAATAGTTCTTAGTGTTTTAGCTTACACAACTGTTTTTTCATTCACATTTTTCAAAGAATAATAACAAAATCTAGACTAAAACTCGCCAGATAAAAACTTTTGAAAGTACACCGTTCTTGCAGGTAAAACCATGTTGTATTTTGTTACATTTTATTTGCAATCCTTAACCCATAGTTTTTCTGAGACGTATTTACACCTGACCTCTTAATTTGAATCGGAAATTGCCACGAATCAAATGATTTCTCGGACAATGTCTCGAAACCTGCTGCCTCGAAAACCTTCTTAGAATAAATTGAGGAGCCTTCAACTTTTATGTATACGGGATCTATCCCCAACTTCGATATCATATCAACTGTTGCTTTGAAAATATTTGTTGCAAGTCCTTTCCTTTGGTGTTTCTCAGCGACTGCAAGTGCTTCGACATGAAATGCTTCATCAGTACCAAAGTGTCCAAAGAAATCCGCATATTCGTCACATATATTGTTGAACCGCATAGCTTCCTTAAGTGACTTTGTTTGTATGTTGTCTAGACTTTCACTGGAGTCCTTGCTTTGTACTGATGTTCGGAGAATTGCCGCTGCTTCTTCGGTCTGTTCGTCTATTATCATTAGTGACAGGTTTAGTTTGAATGTCTGCAGGCAGATTGTTTTAACTTCATCTGTCCATTCAAGGCCTGCCGACAAATGAACTGCTTCCTTTGTAATAAAATGATCCCGTATGAAGTCCATTGCCTTGTCATAATATTCAGGTGTAACTAGAACCAACTTGAAACCTGGTATGTTAATATCTTCTCTTGCCTTCTCGAACGCCTAAGCAGAAAAGATAAAATAAGATTTAGAAATTATTTTAATCAAAACACAAAGATAAAGATATCAAGTCAGCGACCTTAAACACTCGGCCACGAACGTTATAGAATAAACAGTTGAGCTAGATTTTTCCAATCCCCAAATCAAATGTCCGAATGGTGTAACGGGATTGAAGAATTGAGCCACACGTGCATAGATATAAAAAGACAGCTACACTTTGTAAATACATTAAAATAAAATTAGACAGCATATTTTCTATTTAAAAATACTTTACCTCTTGTATCTGGTCCAGTTTCAATCCATTCATAACTGAATTTTCGTCCATGTTTACAATTCTTTGTTTACAAGCTAGGCTATGATAATATATCACAGGTAAACTAGGTCAACTTTTGTGTAAAATGTATATTTATTCTATTTTTAGTAAAATACGTACTATGTATATAAAGACACATTGATTTAAGTGACATTTCATCTTATTTAGTATAATGGTTAAGCCATCAGGTAAAGTCTGATATTCCGCGTGTAGAATATTCATACAATAATGGATATGATAGATCTATATTAGCTTTACTGTGCATCGAGTTTTATGTTGCTTATACACATACCAGGCGCGTAGCTTGAGTGATCTTAGCATTGCACGGATCGATGTTCTTTACGAAGGCATCGCCCCTCGTCTCGATTGGGCCTCCTCCGAGAAAAAAAAAATAGATTTTACTCGTTAAGATATAGCCCGTTGAACGCATTTCGAGATAAAAAAAAATGATCCGCGATGACAGTCTTAAACATGTTCAATTTTCCGAATCTTGTAATTTTAATTTGATTAGATTTGTGTACGATATGCATTAATTTCAGTAACAACTGATAATTGAGATGTTTACATTCGGTCAGACTCCACCTAATATTAATAGTAAGTCAGTGTCAAGTTATGTAGTTAGAAACATGTTTTCCTAAATAGTTTTCACAATAGTGATATTATTGGCTTTAGCATATTTTGTGATTATTGCCGAATTTAGACGAACTGAAGTGTTAAGATTGTAAGTTGTAACGTTTTATCCACAAAGCACCGGTTTCTTTGAACAACTAATATTTGCGATTGCCTTTCTTCACAGAAAACAAACAGGCTGATTCCCTAAAAGGGTCAACATTACTTCAAGTTAGTACTAGGGGAAGTTTTTTTTTGTATTTTCAATCACATTTAAGGGGACGCATACTTTGAAATTAGAAAAAAGTGGGCGGGGTATGATAAAATTTACCTGCAAAAAAGTACAAGATTTTGGTACATGAAATGGATACAGTTTCAACTGTTATAAGTACACAAGGGATTGCTCACTAAAATAAAAATGAGAAAAACTGAAACAAGAAAGTTATTGTTGAATTACATAAGACTTATTGTGTACATTCAAAGTCAACAATTAATACTTTTTTGTGCGAAAATAATAGTGCTTCACCTTGTCCAAACATTTATCAATCTCCTACAGATTCTAATTTAAAGAAAGAATGTGAAATAAGTTCACTGTCTTGCTTTTCATTTCGCATATGTAAGCTAAGACACATTATTTAGTTTGTTTACAAAGTAGTGCATAAGAAAAGATACGGTGGTCAAGGAATGCCACATTCCAAAACTTAAAGAGTATATTCCCCTTAATACATTAAACATTTATCGTCACAGAAGTCTAGTGGCTTACAATAAGGGCCTAGAAATGTTGCCATTATTAATTTTTAACTTGGTATTCATGAACTACAGTGCACTTAAATATCAAAACACATTCAACAAACTTTTGAAAATGTATTGTCTTAAAAGTCCCTAAAATAAGGTATGGAATTTGGTTGAGAGGTCCAGTCAATGTGTATATGTGCAAAAGTAACAATCTTGTTCACAAAACTTACTAATACACAGCAGGAATGTCAATGATCAAAACTTGACGAATATACAGTTATCCTCACTTTAATGTCATTTATAATTTGTCCTTGAATTCTCCACCATACTTTTCATAACTCTGTTTGCACGAGTTGCACGAGAATGCTGTCATTCACGTAAAAAACGGGGTCAAATAAGTTGTAAATGCAATATCATCTAAACGTATTTAATGGATTATGCAGTTCAAGATAAACTTTATCTCATAACGTAACGAACATGTATAATGTTGTAACAGCAACTATACTTACACTGATTTAAGTAGAAATCGGTTTATAAGTGACTTTATTGATTCATTTTGTGTTTTGTTATTGTTGTCAAAAAGTATAACGGAAGTGCCTCACAACTAAAGCGGAAACCAGTTTGATGCGCAAAGTAGTCCACTGTAAGTAATATTTTTTTATAAATGTCCACACAAATTAATAATTTTCTAATATTAAAGACGAATATCTGAATAGGATTCATTATTTGATAAGAAATTATAATCAGCGACATGTTTTTGTTTTTTTAAATGGTACACGTGCTGACACCTAAGTTGTCTCCCGTTGTTTATTAGAGTTACCTTTCGTCCGGCGCAGTAATACATTTGCAGTGAATCGCCGAGAAGTCGTTGGAAAATTAAAAACCATGTAAATAAACTAAAATTAGCCACCTTTTCAAGATGAATTTTAAGTGATCGACATTATGCATTTAACCCGCCTGACCTGTGTAGCATCTTAGATATCTGTTCTAAGGTATTCATTGTGTAGAATGTCATGTTATGCCCTTGCTATGCTAATCCCACTCTGATTTTTTTGTTTACATTTTTGGACATTTTTTATCAATGAGAAATATGGCGTCCATCCCGAGCTGAAATGACGTGACGTTAAATTTTTACATGTTTAACCAAACCCGGTGTGTTAGAAAGAAAATTTCATCCCTTCAACATTATTTGGAACACTGTTATTGTAAAAAAACCTGTTTTTTCCTTATACAAAAGCTTAATATTTTGTGTTGAATGTACTTTCAAAAAGACCTCTGTTTTCCTGTTACATTCATAGTACTGCATCCTTATCCACAAAGTACTGAATATTACAGGTGTCCATCAGTATTATATCAGTTCAGGAATATGTTTTTTTATTTTCCCACCATCGATTTCTTGAATATGCACCCCTTCCGCATTTCTGTATGAACTGTGAATGTAGCAGTATGCGTCCCCTTAACTCGACCGTTTTTGCACCAAAAACAATTGGTCTTTACCTGATTTTAGCGCGACCCATTATGTCCTTACTTGCCGGGGCTCTATCACAATCTCATTACCAAGATGCAAAGAAGTCTATCAATGTTTTTCAGAGGTCGGAGATTAGATCATTTCTTAACCGATAGACATCATGTCAGTTTTCACTGGATGTTATGTCTATTTTACGGAACATCGATATTTCATGGTTTCGTGAGACATCAAAATAAATGGGTGCATAGCGCCGATATATGAACGTCACAACAACAGTAACGAATGTAGAAAGTAATTATACAGTTATATCAGTGTAGTTATACTTACTATTTTGTTTCATTCTATAGTGGTGTCCATTTTTGTCCATTTGAATTAAGTAGAAAAACAAGACTTCACTCGAAAGAAAAGCGTTCACTCACTCAGAAAGATTCGTGAAATAGCCCACATGTAGAATTATTTTAAAGTATATTAATATACAATTTTTGAAGGGTCGTGAGTTCAAGCCCGAGCCAGTAATGGTGCTTTTGGTATTAAGTTTGTGTTGCTATTAAGGAAGTAGGTTACGTTGTTACAAAGGGTAAATTCAAATTAGTTGAAACGCGGCAACTTTTAGTATTTCCTGTAATTTAATGTTTAACTGCTACAATCTCAATTTTGTTTATCTCTGTCTCTTCAAATACAGTTTTTATCTGGGTTTGAAGAACGTATTTTCTATTGAAAGAAGAAGGAAAATACGGACATTTGATATTTTTCAGTGTAATTTGATTTCATTGTCATCCGTAGAAGTCTGCATAAATGATGGTTTTTCTAGTATGCGCGTGCGTAAGCTTTCTAATATAAGCATAAAATGTATATATCGCGGGGCTTGCGTTTCCAAGGTAACGCATTTTCTCTCATTTTTAAAAAACTGTGTATTAAACGGGTTAATTTCGACGGCTTCAGTGTTATTCTGCTAATGACCAACATGGATTATCTGGGTAATATCATTAGCAAAATACCAAGCACTTTAAATGGTATCCTATTTTTCTTAACATTTAAAGTAACCATGGCAACAGAGATGTTTGCAATAGCTTATATCTTGCTTTTTATCGTAATCTAAAAATATTAAATGAAATTATCTCTCTTGTTTGTTAATGTGGCTTTAAAGCATCTTAGTTTTAAATTAAGTAACATTTCGTGGTATTTGCATTTATCTAAATAAATTTAACGCTTAAAATACGAACAGCAGTACCTCTCGTCTGACATTTTTATGGAAAAAATCGTTTTGTATGCTGCTTTTTTTCTCATGGATATTGTTGAAATGCAAATAAAAAGCCGAAGCTGTGTTCCTTAAATAGCCCAGTGTCAACGCTTTGGAATTTTAAATTTAGAAATATTTATAGGTCATGGACTTCGTTTCCATGGTAACATCAATTAAATTCAAGAAACCACAATTTTCTACTGATATTTGAACAATAGGTGTTTCAAATCCAGCTGCCCACTTTTTATTTCAAAATAGCCGTAATAAGTAACCTTTTACCCAGCTATATTTCCAATAACATCAGTTACCACCATACATTTTCTTACATTCCGCATAACATTTCCACATTACTACAAAAAGAAGCAAAATATGGATCATTATTCAGAGCGAAAGACTCATAAAATGTTTCAGCAAATAATGGCTGTTAAAAATAGTTCAAGTAATGATAATGCACAGATATACAGACACATTTAGTTTGTCGTAAACGTCGTCGTAAAGCGTCACGTTGGACATGCGCACGTACAAATGTCAGTTATGTAAGTTTATTTTTTATTAAACGGGATTCTATATTCGATTTACATTTTATTACGAAACAGCACAGAAATGACTTCATCGACGCATTTGTTTTATTCCGTGTTTCTTTAAATATGTACTATGCTCACGCAAATATTTCATTAATTTATTTATTTATCATTAAAATCTAGAAAATACTCATCAAGCATCTTTCAACTTGGCTAAATATATACTGACTGTCACATGCCTGTGTAGTAACAACCATTTGTTCCAAAAAAAAAACTTCCAGATTTTTGGTGGCGTAACATATTCATATTGTGTGTGCTGTAAAAAGTCTCCTGGTACTCGGGTTAAAGGTTATTATACTTTGTGGTCTTTTTGGATCATCGAGTTCATTCAATACCTATGTAACAGAGTTTCGCTTAGGCCGGTGCTGGGGAGAGTAACGGGGGTTGCGCTTCCCATAACCTCTCATGAACAGACCCAATCAAACCGAGTCTGCTATTACCTTGCATGGTTGCTTCTATGCTTCTAAGGATTTCTTATTGATTTTGTTACACATCTGTTAGTATGTAGTATTTTAACTTTACTCACAAACATATTTATTGTAGTTACTGTACTTACACATAGATAGTATGTGGTATTTTTGTTTTCATAATTATATTAAGATATGAAATTTTGGACATAATATACATTTAACATTGTATAAATGACGTTATTTTCATTCAGAATAACAAAATATGAGGCAGTTATATGCGTGTACGATGTAAACAACAAAAGAACTCGCATTAAGCATCAAAATAAAAAAAAACTCTGGTCAATCATTGAAGATGATGATAGATCTGTTTTTAAGAAATGGCGGCCATTTTGATGACGTCATCGTGGAATTCAGACTGGTGACATGACTAAAAATAAACTTCAGATATTACTCAACAAATTAGTATGTGTCGCCATTTATCATTTTTCTAATCGCATGGGACCCAAAATATGGTTCTAAGCAAATACACTCAGATCAAAAATAAACTAAAACATGCATAGCAATGCGAGAGATAACAATACAAAACAACAATTAGTTATGATTTATTTAATATTGGTTGCAATGTGACCTGTCGTTAAAATCAAAGACACGTGTTTCATAAGTAATATTCCTTCAGGGATAATCCTTCTTCAGGAATAATATAATACAACAGTGAATGTACAATATAAGCTACCATGATTTGTTTGCGGATTACTACCGTCTATGTGTATTTTTTGGCCGAGAGGAGGAGACAGCGACACAGAGGAGGCGCTTAGAACCAGAGTGGGAGCCAAGGCAAATAGAGCATTTTTTGCGTTTACCTTTTGGTGTTGAATTTATTAGAATAAAACAACCTGTTTCAGTCCCAATAGAGACTACACAACATTGAAAATCTAGATATACAGTGTAAATATTTAACAAGAGCTGTCGGAGGACAGGAACGCTCGACTATTCATTGTATTCAACAGCCTTGTCAGTTGAATTAAAATAAAAGTTGAAAAAGGGGGAAAAATTGTAAAATTGCAAAACAGGGTTATGGAAACTGTAAAATGTATATCAGTTCATGACAATGGACAATTGTGTTAAGTTTCTGTCCATTCCCATCAGTGGGTACTGAGATACCAGCTTACATACAAAAACTGAACCAAAAACTGCTAAGTCAAAAAGGGACATAATTTGTATAATACAAAGCAGAGTTATGTAATCTGAGCATAAAATGTCAGATCATGACAGTGAACAAATGTGTGATGTTTCAATCCATTCCCATTAGTGGGTAATGAGATACCAGCTTACATACAAAAACTGCTAAGTCGAAAAAGGGGCATAACTTTGTAAACATGCAAAGTAGAGTGATGTAACCTGTGCACTGCATGTCAGATCATGACAATGAACAAGTGTGTGATGTTTCAATCCATTCCCATTGGTGGGTACTGAGACACCAGCTTAAATACAAAAACTTAACCAAAAACTGCTGAGTCGAAAAAGGGGCATAATTTAGAAAAAATGCAAAGTAAATTTTGACAGTGAACAAGTGTGTGAAGTTTCAGTCCATTCCAGTTAGTGGATACTAAGATACCAGCTTACATACAAAAACTTAACCAAAAACTGCTAAGTCGAACTAAGTCGAAAAAGGGGCATAATGTTTAAAAAAAGCATTCTCAGAGTTATGGAACCTATGCAGTGTAAGTCAGTTTATCACAGTGAATAAGTATATGAAGTTTCAATCTATTCCCACAAGTGGTTACTGAGATACTACCTTACATACAAAAGCCTAACCAAATCGGGACGCGGACGTGAACGCAGACGCGGACGCCGACGCACAGGCGAATCCAATAGCTCTACCATTCTTTGAATAGTCGAGCTATAAAGGAATTAGCTCTATACATATTCTAACATGTTCATTCAGAAAATTGTTCCATAAGACACCTAAATATGAAGGCATCTATATTTTCATTAATTAGCGGAATCTTTCAGCAAAAAAATCTCCAGACAACATATTCTGAACCTTAGGCAAAGTAGATTTCACACAGATCGTACTTGGTCAACCATTTTCCAAGAGTTTGAGTGTTCCAACTATTACGTTTTGGCATAAACGTAATCGCTAGAGGGCTTGGTACGTTTTACCTATTTGTATATTGTCTGAAATTATAAAACCTCGTTAGAAACTACTTAACCGATGCCGAAATAATTTCACAGGCGACCCCACATCAAGTTTATTCAAGTCATTCCTATTCGTCAAAAATCATTATTGCCAGTTACCATATATGCATATCGCGGAAACTTTGTAAGAATAATTTCACACATTTACATGTTTTTTGGGCGACACTCAATGCAGAATGTTCCAAAGATATTGGTTGGTAATTTTAATCACCGAATTATTCCAAAAACCAGATATAAATATTTTTGCATGCTGTTTCCAAAGCCGCTATTCAAATGAAACTGTTTGAAGCCATCTTGATGTTGGTTGCTGTGTTCTGTCTAATTTTTGGAAAACTTTGAAATTCCCCTCCACTTCGAAAAGGAATTCCAGATTACAGGAAACTGTATATAAAAGTAAACCAAACCAGTGTTTACACATGCAACTGTTACGAATGGCAGGCGGAGTAAGTCTTCCTAAGATACAACAGATGTGGAGTTAGCCTTGCTTATGATACAACAAAAGCGGAGTAAGACTTACTTCTGTTAAAACTTAAAGGGAGTAAGACTTGCTTATAACTTAGGCAGACCGTTTAATACAGAAATATCAGTAGCAATGTTCTGTTTATTCTAAATGGACAGAGAGCTATTGTTTTATTATATAATATGTAAGTGCAAGAGTCATTTGTTCATATCTTGGAGACAAAATAAAATCACTTCAGATGTCAACTGTTCAAATCTTTAATAAAGTCTACTAATAAAACTGGTCTGGTGTTACTTCACGTCGCATTGGTGTCCTTTCTTCTGCTCTCTTCTTATTTCTTATCTCTCATCCTTTTAAAATAGATAACAATAGATACTCTGTATATAACAGTTACAGCATTGAATTTGATACAAGAAAATCTTTAATGCTCTTTTTCTTTCATGGGCAATGAATGCCCGACAAGCCTTTCATTATACTGAAAGAATTTTTAAAATCGGACCTGCAAAAATGATATCGCAGTTTGAAATTCAAGAAAATGTCTGATCATGGAGGCAGCCATATTAGTGCGTTAATGACGTCATTTACACTCTGTGAATTCTATTTTAGCAAATAACCTTTTAAATAGATTTTCATATGCTTCTTGATTGAAACATGTAAAACATGATAATTTCTTTCATTATGGTAAAAAGTAGCAAAATCATTTTACAGGAATAAGTAAATAAAATTCAATTACATATCTAGAAATCTGATTAATGTGTCAATATTTTTGTTGCCATTGAAACAAAATGGCCGCCATATATATGAAAAATTTTAAATGGTCATAACTTTTTCATTTTCAAGCCGACATAAAAAAATCTTTCACTTGTTTTTAATGATTTAAGAATTTCTAGCAAATGGAGTTAACATAGGAACAATATTGCCTGTCCCTTTAAGCAAATATTGCTAACTTAAACACATTCTCATTCATCAAAGATTCTTCAAAATTCCGAGACGGTTAACCTCTGGTATGTGAGAATGGACATACTAAAATACAGTAAAACCTGTGCTATTTACCACCTCTAAACAGACACCACATGGCTGTAAAGCCGCTGGTTTTCTTTTTCCGTTTCAACATTTACACTGTATTTAAGCCTGTGAATAAAGACCAACTGCCAACAAAGACCATGTTTTGATCTCTCAAGTTTGGTATTTATAGACAGGCTTGCCTTTAAAGTTATATAGTTCTGAACGGGATTTAAATAGTGATAGCACTTCTCTCAGCTTTAAGATTATATCGGAATATAACACGACTCTTCGTCTGGATTTATGTAGCGTGTTAAACATATATATGTGTTAATTAACAAATCTGTATGAACTTACCAGCAAGTCTGTTCGTAAAATCTTCCTCACCCTGCTGAAAACTGGGACTACTTAAATCTGAAAAAGAAATACATTTCGTATTAATCTATTTTAAATGACAAATTGCTTAAAACTTTTAAAAATTTCTTCCAATTTTCGACCGGATGGCCCTATTTTTGTCGATTTTAGGACCTAGCAAATGCTTCTCTCGTATATGAGCACTGCGAATATCTCAATGTTATTGAAATTAGCATGCTACGTTTTGAAACTAACAAACATCTTAACGATTAAATGGATCTTGTGTAAAAAATCATGAATAATGTAACAGTGTAATATAATGCGAGGTATTGCTCGCCCATGGCTAAATTTTGCGTTTGTTTTAATGGGGTGACCTGTATTAAATGCTCAATTCTTTACATTTTTTCCAATATGTTGCAGTTGCAAAAGAAACTTAGCAGATCGTTGTGAAATAGGTGTATTTTGAGAATGGAAGCTAATTCTAGAAAAAAAAAAATCCAACAATTTTATTGAGTTCTTATCCCAAACGAATCTCACATCCATTCGTTAACTATTTAATGTATTTTAAGAATATTCGAGAAATCGATATTCACCAGCACGTTTGTTTACGGACAGTTCATCCTGCAGGTCTATACTAGAACCACCAAAGCCTGAAATTGTACATGTTTTAATTATTTGTACATGAAAGGAAATCAATATCGTATACAAGAAAGTAGCTGATGAAAGGACAACTAGGGAGAGAGTTTCTAAAACAACTTATAGCTTCGTACTCAATTCTGTATGTTAATATATTTGTAAAGTTGTAACAGCTGCAATTGTGACAATAATGAGAAAGGTTTAAAGGCCTGTAAGTAATTTCCTGAAAATTGTGTAGTTTAAATTGGCATTATGCGCATCTTAATGCCCAAAATGTGTTTTTGGTGAATGTTTTATAAAAGCAATTTTCAGTTGCTGTGCATTTAAATGTGTTAAATAGCCTAGTGGTAGAGCGTCCGCTTCGAGTGCGGGAGGTCGTGGGTTCGATTCCCGGCCGCGTCATACCAAAGACGTGAAAAATGGTACCAGTGGCTCCCTTGCTTGGCGCTCAGCATTAAAAGGGCAGAAACTGGCCTCTTCTCTCATACCCTCGTGGCGATGGATTCCATCAGGAATGAGGTGTCGAGAGTGATTAATATAAGTTGTAGAACTTCCTTCACAATCGACCTAAAATAAATTATGTATAAACTAAATGTGTCAAATTAAAGATGGCCAATCACATTTAATCAACATTTAATGACATTTTTTACTTTTTGTATATTCTGGTAGAGAATTATTTAAGGAACAAAAAGACCGATTACATAGAGTTAGATTCCTATTTGAAATGTATATTTTATTATTTTTATAAAATTTTGTAATTACTCCCCTTTAATATGAAAGTATATAAAAAGTTGGGTATTTCTTTTTATTTCGATACAATGTCTAGTTTTACATTTGCATTTGATAGACATATCAACTATTGAACAATCTGAACCAAAATGCAAGTTTTAAAGCTGTGTGTAGCTTCTGAATTCATTTATTTCCAATCTATCTTGGTTGCGCAACCAAGATAGGCAAAGGGAGGTAATAATAATTTTTCAAACTTGCGTTTCTAATGAATTCCATCTAAATACATAATTTTTAATGCAAATATTTTACAAATATATTACAATATGTCTAATATTTATACATTTCCTTAGGCAAGGTATGTTTATCAAATTTATACTTATGATAAAATAACTCTATCTTGGTTGGGCAACCAGGATAGGAATATGAAATTTTAAAAATACCTCCAGTGAAAATCTAATTTGTATTAAGTGTTAAGTGAACATAAATGAGTGTAAATGATCAGATGCTAAAGTTTCGAACAAATCCGTTACATGGCCAAAATCTGATTAGCCCGCCCGCTTAGCTCAGTAGGTAAGAGCGTTGGTCTACGGATCGCGGGGTCGCGAGTTCGATCCTCGGGCGGGGCGTATGTTCTCCGTGACTATTTGATAAACGACACTGTGTCTGAAATCATTAGTCCTCCACCTCTGATACTTCATGTGGGGAAGTTGTCAGTTACTTGCGGAGAACAGGTTTGTACTGGTACAGAACCCAGGAACACTGGTTAGGTTAACTGCCCGCCGTAACATGACTGAAATACTGTTGAAAAACGGCGTTAAACCCAAAACAAACAAACAAACAAACAAAATCTGATTATCCACCTTTAACGATAATGCAATATAAGTATTTGAAGTTGATGCTTTAGAAAAAAGAAAAAAAATGTTCTTTTCTGCAATCTTCTATGCAATGATCTCCTATACCTATAAATATAGATTTCAGAAGTGGAAGGGAAGCAACTTTTGCGTGCAATTTGACTTTTCTTAAAAAGACTGCCCCAGTCAAAATAAGAAAACTCATATTTGGAAACTTATTATTTCGTACTGGTAACAGGAAGATTTTGGTATATTGGGTTAAAAGTTTTAATTTCCTCCAACTTTTTTATACAAACTTGAAAAATGCGCATAATTCCACTTTAATTAAAAGTCGTTAAGTCTGTTATCATTTTGCTGGTACCGTTTTCTAAAGTTCGACATAATTCCTATGAAAAATCAACGAACCTGTAATATGTCGAAAATTTGTATCACAAGACTTTGCAAGTACATTGTACTTTTATGAAGTTTTGGTGTAAATCCGACTGGTGTTGTCGGGGGAGTTGCGAGGGAAAACTTTAGGATATCACTAGATCAATACGTCTCCTAGATTAAAATATTTAAATAGTGACAGACTACATGCTTATTTAAGCAGTCATGTAAAAGAAAAAGATATATACACAAATACAACAGTCTTACGAAGATAAGTAGATATGTACATGAAACACACACTAGTGAAACAGTAAGAAAATAGTTACGTAAAATAAACAGATATTGAAATTAAAGGTACAAATAGTACTGGAAAGGGAAGGAAATTTATGCGTAGAACAAACAGTTAAAAAACCATAAATTAAGTTTACAAAATAAATGAGAACAATTAATAGTCGAATATAACGTTCGGTTATCCAACGCCGCTTGAGTGGAAAACCTGGATAATGTCTGGTAGCCGTTATACGGCTCGCAAAAAATGTTTCTAGGAATCTATTGTATAACATGCAATGGGTGTTAAACAGTCAGCGTTTCTGTCTATATTAAGGTTAATATTGACAACAGATGGATTTAATAATTTTCAATAATTCAAAATAATACCATAGAATTACCAGCAATGCCAAAACTCGATATTTGTGGAACTGTAAACAATTTAGCACACTGAACTTCAGATTTTATTTGGCTATATAATGGTTCGAAAGAGGCATCATTTTTTTCGGAATCTACTTTGCGGAACTTTTTAGATATGCAAAAACTTCATAAAATGTGCAATGCGATTTTCCCATAGGAGACATGTGAAAATTGAAATTGACCGGAGGACCATCTTTAATCAATCTTACAAAAATCAAGCACACGACCCTGTCTCTCTTGTCGGCCGAATTTCCTTTCACTAGAAAGATGCGTTGTTACGATAAGATTCTACATTTTAGACTACTGTTTGTTGTAAACGTACATTATTATCTTAAAGACACTTGCGCTGCAGTTTCTTGTATGAGAAATGGGGCAACACTTTTCCCAACGATAGATTTGAGAATTTGTTTAAATTTTGTATATGAACACAGTATCATGTTAGGAACAAACAAATAAAAAAAAAAACAAACATGCCAAAACAATCATAGGTCACCCTGCTTGTTAAGGGATTATCTGCCCTTAAAACTGGAATTTTCTTTAAATTTGCATATTCAAGGCTTATAACTCCTGAACAATCATGATGATCTTCGATTTTTTTCATAATTCTAATTCTTACATGACACTTTGTTCATATACAAAGTTTGAACAAATTCTATTATAGACCTTTTTACAGAGAGTTTTTTCCTTAGCAACGAGAGAAAATTTTCGCGCATGCGCACTCTACATAGGGCAAAACGACATGACCACACACTATAAATTACGTTAGAATTATATTGTATTTCAATCTATTCGATCAATAATTAGTTTGTTTTATAGAAAATATCAACCGCAAGACAAAAAAAAATAAATATATGTAGATCTTTGCAAACCCACAGCTGATATACTTTACCTAATGCGCATTACCATTGATGATTTCGGATTAATAAACTATTTTTTTCAGCAATTTTGATCTCGTCAAAGTTTAGGCTAAGCCACTCGTAAAGAGCGCGTGCGCGTTAAAACCAAAACATCTGTGAAAAAGCATAGCAACTGATAGCTTTTGTGAAAAGGTCTATAAAGTTTAAACAAATTCTTTTACAGAGAGCTATTTCCTTAGCAACGGAAGACAATTTTTGCGCATGCGCACTCTACGTAGGGCAAAAACATGACCACACAATATAAATTACGTTAGAATTATATTGTATTTCAATCTGTTCGATCAATAATTAGTTTGTTTTATAGTAAATATCCACCGCAAGACAAAGAAAAATATATGTAGATCTTTGCAAACCCACAGCTGATATACTTTACCTAATGCACATTACCATTGACGATTTTGGATTAATAAACTATTTTTTTGAGCAATTTTGATCTCGACAAAGATCAGGTTAAGCAACTCGTAAAGAGCGCGTGCGCGTTAAAATCAAAACATCTGTGAAAGAGCATAGCAACCGATAGCTTTTGTGAAAAGGTCTATTGGGATTTTTGTTTACCCAAAACTACAGCATCGTCCTTAAAGATCAAGAATATTAATACGTATCACTTACCGCCTTCGTCGTCTTCCTGTTCGTCTGGCTGCGCGTGACTTGCAATAAGTAGTGCGCAAAATACAAGGATCGAAACTGTATTCTCCATTGCTTAACGGTTATTCCAGTGTTGTGTATTTGTTGTGAAAAATGCGAGACTATTTACAATTTAAACAACAAACTGTTTTACCTTAGGTATATCACTCATGAATATAATCAGCTTGCGTCACTTATACGCAATATCAAAGAAATCAGTACCGTTTATCTGATAATAGTAATGAAACCACTTAGTGCGCTTTTTATTTAGTTTTAACAATGTATTTCATATTGCTAAAGGCAAGTTTTTGAACATCTTCACGCATTTAGATAAAATATCTTGTGAATAACATATTAAACTTTCAATAAAAAGCAAATGATGCCATGGTATTGTTTCATTCTTAATGCCGCAAGTTGACAAACCAATTCTAAATATCATAAATAAATTTTAATGTCAATAATTATGGTGGCATATTTCTGCCACGAGATAGCTAGGTTGCTATCGCGATACTTCATCAAATTATTTTGATAAAGCGAAGTTTTCTGAAAAGATTTTCTCAATAGTGGAAGGTTTCCTGGAAATATTATTGCGATAATTTACATTATTTTCTCGAAACCTTTTGTGTTAGTGCCCACAACTGCCATTTATTAGCTAGATAAGCTTTCGCGAACTTTTCTGGAAAGGTTATCTTAATAGCCTAAAGTTTCCTGGAAATAAAATCATATCCAGAAAAAAATAATTTATTGCGATAATGTTCTCAGAAAAATGCACAACGTTGCTGGAAAGTTTAAAATATTATCGTGATAGTTACCGAGCATCTCGTGGTGGTGTACGGAAACGTTTATGGGCCTCGCAATGTCGTGTAATGGTGGCATATTTCTGCAACGAGATAGCTAGGTAACTATCGTGATACTTCAAAAAATTATCTTGTTAAAGCGGAGTTTTCTGAAAAGATTTGGAAGGTTTCCTGGAAATATTATTGCGATATTTACATTATTTCCTTAATACATTTTGTGTAAGTGCCCACAACTGCCATTTATAGGCTAGATAAGCTTTCTCCATACTTTCAGAAATTATCTTGTTATTTCGAACTTTTCTGAAAAGTTAACTGCAATAGCCCAAGTTTCCTGGAAATAACTTGAAAAGCATGTCGAGAAAAAAATACTGCAATAATGTTTTCAGAAAAATGCACAACTTTGCTGGAAAGTTTAAAATATTATCATAATAGATACCGAGCATCACCGACCTTAAGATTTCAAAAATATTTTGCACCTTAAATGACACACTACAATGCTTCAAAATGGAAAGAAAAAACGCTGGGGTCACCGTGCATCTAAGCGATTTATTAAGACACTGTTAAAAACTTATGAATTTTGATATGTTTTTGTTCTTTTTGTTTTAAATGATATTTTCTAGATACTGTTATGCCCTATATTTTCAGTATATTTGCTTCATTAAGGTTTAGTAAATATTTCTAAAATCATTTTTAGAAATATATTTCAATTTTTAGAAAGTATAATTCATAATTATCAGCGGTCCAATCAATAACCTTTTTATTAGTTTTAGCTTACAAAGTCATTTTTTTTTCCTGCCGCATAAATGTTTTTCTTAAGGCAGTATTATAATTTATCACCTCTGTCATTTTTGAGTCTTATCGCTAAATAAAGGAAGTCTCATTCTTTAAGGCGATAAGATAAGTATTTTTAATTACCTTTTTAAGATATAAAATTGGCCCGGGAGGATATATGAAATTACGGTCTTCCGTTCCTACAGTCATATTTTCACGGCCCCGCCTTCTAAAGTTCGAGCTTTTCATTGGACAACACCACCAACCCAGAAACAGAGTTTGAGCCTTTATAAGATACTTTTTCCAGAGGGTCAGCACAACATTCGCTGACAGCTTAAAGTTAAAGTGTAAAATAAACTGGAAAAAGGATCTTATGAACTTCTTATTCTATATTGTAGATTCCCCATTATAACAGTTGTTGTGTAGAAATCATAGCACAACACGTGGTGGGGTAGGAAGTCGATCCAAACCTTTCACATAGACCAAGCGAGAATTCACATTGACCAAGCGAGAATTCACATAGAAAAAGCGAGAATTCACATAGACCAAGCGAGAAGAGTATGGTGACATGGTTCTAAATTCAAAACCATCGAATTACAATCTGAGATCGGTGCCTTTGGTGCAGCAACAACAACAACCGGAACAAGTACAACAGGTACAACAACAACAACCGGAACAAGTACAACAGGTACTACAAGAACAACCGGAAGAAGTACAACAGGTACAACAACAACAACAACCGGAACAAGTACAACAGGTACTACAAGAACAACCGGAAGAAGTACAACAGTTACAACAACAACCGGAAGAAGTACAACAGCTACAACAACAACCGGAAGAAGTGCAAGAGGCACAACAACAACAACAACAACTACTACTACAACAGCCAGAACAACTACAACCGCAACAGATTCAACGTCACATCATGGCTGGTTTGTTTAAATTAGATAATTTCCGAGGTGAGGAGACCGAAGACATCAACTCATATCTTAAACGATTCGATCAGTATACAACGTGTATTGGTCTTCGGGACGAACAAGCATTTCCGACGCTTGCTTTACATCTAGAGGGTAATGCGAGACTGTGGTTTGAGTCTCTGTCGCCGCCACCTACCGACCTTACAGCTTTACGTGCGTTACTTCTTGCGAAATACAAAAAGAACAAACAGGTCAGTCTACACATATATAACATGAAACAAGCTCCACATGAGACAGTTGAGTGTTTTCTAACTAGGCTTGAAAATGAATCATATAGATGCCCAGTTTCTCAAGAAATTTTAGTACAAATCGCTTTAAACGGAATGGACAGGTCGATCGGTGCTGCCATTAGTACACACGCACCTTCTACACTAGATGAGGTACGAAAACTCGTTAACCGAATGGGACAGTTTCGACAACCGGAAGTGAACGCCGCTATGCCATCTAAACTGGACACTACATTAGACATTTTGGTTGCCACGGTAGCAAAACTCACTACAGCCGTCGACAGGTCAGAACAAGAACAATACCCGAGGACATCCGAATGTGGAGGTAGGTGCTTAAATAGTTCTTCTTGTAAAGCAATGGGTCAAAAATGTTATAAATGTGGTAGACTTAATCATTTTGGAAATAAATGTCTAACTTCTAGGAGAAATAATCAAAATAGAGATCAAAATAATAGAAATAAGGAAAATTTTAGGGTACGTGACCAATCACGCGGTAGGAGAGATAGGTCTGGCAGGCGTAACCAATCAAATGGTAGAAGAGATCGTTCTCGGGACCGTACACAATAGGAATTCGCGCCTGTCTGCCGGGATGAGCAGATCAAACCAGTAGATGGGCATAATGATAATGGCATTATTAAGCCGTACGCTTCTACAGCAATTCATACTGAAAAATCTAATAGTGCTAAACACACAAAGAGAGTATCTTTTTCGGATTCAAATGATAACTCTAAAAGTGATTCTAAAAAGTCTGAAGAGCCATCTATATGTGCTAATTTTACATCTTACATGACGAGAAATACAATCAATGTGTCAGTAAACAATAAGAAAACTAGTGCTTTGATTGATACTGGAGCTGCTGTTTCTTGTTTAGGTAATACTTATTTCGAAAAAGCTTTTCCAGTTGTTAAACCAAAAATCAACCCATGTCACATAAAATCCATAATAGGTGTAGGAAATACACGTCACGAGGTTTCTGGAGTAGTTGAAATAGATGTTAACTTTGGAGGATTAACGTTAAACATTCCTTTTTATGTAGTAAATGACCTTCACCATTCAGTTATTTTAGGGCATGATTTCATGGATAAGCACAAAGTTAAAATTGATTATGAATCAAAACAAATTATCATTAAGGACAGTTTGGCGGTATGTCAGCTTACAACAAACTCAGGCTATGCTAGGACAATGAAATCAGTTGTGGTTCCTGCCAGTTCTGAAATGGATATCCAAGTTAAAATTGCAAGACACAAAACAAACAAGCAAGTACTTTTAGAACCTTTGACTAGTTTAACACACCAAAATGTTATGGGAGCAAAATGTTTAGTTAACGTCAAAAAGGGCAGAGCATTTATTCGTCTTATAAATCCCACAAATAAAGATGTCAGATTAAAAGGCAATAAAATTTTGGCGGTCGCTTCAGAAATTAAGCATGAAAATGTTTTTACATTAACACAATCTGAGCAAAATACTCAGGAAAATAAACAATCAAAACCACCAACATTCGAATTCAATTTAGATGATTCTGATTTAACTTCTTCTCAAAAGGAAAAACTGTTAGATTTCTTAAATGCTAACTCAGATTTGTTCTCTGAAGGTCTCCATGATATTGGAAGAACTCATTTAATCACTCATAAAGTAGATACGGGTGATGCACCTCCTGTTAGTTTACCATTTCATAGGCAAAATCCTGAAATAAGACGCAAGACTAAAGAAAAAGTAGACGAACTTTTGAAAGCGGATATGATACATGAAAGTTTTTCTAACTGGCATTCTCCTGTAGTAATGGTTAAAAAGGGTAACTCTGACGAATACAGGTTCGCGTAAAATAAGTAAACAGAAGGCATACCCACTTCCTAGATTAGCAGACATTTTTGACGCAATTGGTGAAGCAAATGCTCAGTATTTTTCATCTTTAGATCTTGGTAAAGCATTTTGGCAGGTACCTTTAGACGAAGAAAGTAAATCTAAGTGTGCATTTATTACATATGACGGGATATACGAGTTCCGTTCCATGCCTTTTGGACTTTCAGGGGCACCTGCCACCTTTCAAAATCTTATGATGAAAGTACTTCAGGGGATTTCTTGGAAATATGTGCTTTGTTATGTCGATGATGTAGTTATTTTCTCGTCAACATTTGAAAATCATCTTGATCATTTGGCAGAAGTATTTAATCGCTTCAGAGAAGCAGGCTTAAAATTATCACCTAAAAAGTGTTACTTTGCTCAGAAGAAATTGTATTACTTAGGACACGTTATAAGTAAATCTGGAGTAGAAACTGATGAAAAGAAAGTCGAGAAAATTCTTAATTTAAAACCACCAAAAGACCAGAAAGGGGTGAAAAGCCTACTTGGACTTACAAATTATTATAAAAAGTTCATAGATGGGTATAGTAAAATATGTGCACCAATTGTTAATCTTTTGAAAAAGAACATAAAATTTGAATGGACAGAAGACTGTGATAAAGCTTTACATACTTTAAAAGAATGCCTTTCAACTGCACCTATTTTAGCCTTCCCAGATATGAACAAACCATTCATTCTAACATGCGATGCTTCAAGATCAGGTCTTGGTTATATTTTAGGACAGTTAGATGAAAACAATAAAGAAAGGGTCATAGAATTTGGCGGGAGAGCACTTCATGGATCTGAAAAAAATTATTCCGTGTCCGAATTAGAATGTTTGGCAATAGTTTCTGGCGTAAAAACTTTTAAGTCGTATCTTTCAACGGGTCATCCGTTCACAATAGTTACAGATCATAAAGCTCTTACTTGTCTAAATTCTACGACAAATTCTCCAAATGGTAGATTAGCCCGCTGGCAATTATTTCTACAGGGTTTCAAATATAAAGTAGTCTATAAAAAAGGCAAAGATAATCACGCAGACGCACTTTCACGTCTTACATTAGAAGCTACAAATCAATCAGTTGATGAAAGCAATAAACATTTAGGCGCTCTTCAAATAAATTCTATATCCGCTATCGAAAACACTGACAATGAAATTCAAAATTCCTGTGATCATGATCAAATTTATTCTGAGGTGTCTGAAGATATGGGTGTGTCAAACTTAAATTCAGATTGTGAACACACAAAACCAGGAATGTTAGAAGCCACTTTTGAATTTGTTCATAGTGAATCAGTACTGTCGGTAATAGCTGAAACATCTGAAAAACTAAGTCTTGAGAATGAAAACCTAACAGAATTACAGAAAGAATGTCCAGATTTTAAAGATATCTATTTATGTTTGGAGAATGGCAAATTACCAGATAAGGCATCTAAAGATAGAATTAGTAAACTTGTTGCTGAAAAAGAACACTATGATATTGTTGATGGCATTCTGTTACATAGATACCAACCTAGGAGTAAGAAAAAATCAACTGATGAAAAACTGATTTTTCAAACTGCATTACCTAAAAAGCTAAGGTTAAAAGCAATGCAAGCTTTCCATGATTTCAATGGTCACTTTGGGTTCAAGAAAACTTATGCAGCTATTAGGTCTAAATATTACTGGCCAAAAATGTGTCAAGAAATAACAAACTTTGTTAGGTCTTGTGACAGATGTCAGAGAGCAAAAAGAGACTCTAATCCTCTTGCCACTCCTCTAAATCCACTCCCCGTTGCAAAAGTTTTCGAAAGGTTACACATAGACATCTTAGGTCCTTTGCCCAAAACTTCATTAGGACATGAGTACATTCTAGTTTGTGTAGATAGTTTTTCACGCTGGGTCGAAGCATTCCCTTTGTTCACGCAGTCTGCAGTAGAAATAGCTAGAGTACTTCACGACGAAATCTTTTGTCGTTATGGAGCTTGCGTGTCATTGGTTACCGATAGGGGTAGGAACTTTTTGTCAAAATTAGTTAACGCCATTTGTGAAATTTATCAAGTTACAAGACATAAAACGGCTAGCTATAACCCGCAAGCAAATGGCTGCGTAGAGAAACAAAATGGTATTATCAGTCAGACTTTAAGAATGTACGTAAATAAAGAACAGAACAATTGGCATTCTATCTTACCTACTGCTCTTATGGCCATGAGATCATCACCAAATACAGAAACTTCTGGTTACACACGATTTAAAATGTTATTTGGAAGCGAAATGAGGTTACCATTTGATACAACTTTAGTACCCAGGGAAACACTAGGTCCAGAAGCTAAAGCCCATGTAGAACAGCTAATGGATAGGTTAAGGAAAATTCATGGTCAAGCAGCTAAAAATACAGAAATTACTCAGAATGAAAGTAAGCAAAGGCATGATATGAAAGCTAAAAAATCTGATTTCTTAGTAAGCGAAATGGTACTTCTCAAGGTCAATAAACATACAAAAGGGTTATCGCACAAATTAGAAGATAAATGGAAAGGACCATATTACATCAGACAAAAGGGACCATTTGATACATACAAGATAGCAGATTGTAAAACAAACAAGTTACACAAGCCAATGGTTAATGCTAAACATCTGAAAAGGTATTACGATCCCCAAAACTATAGACATATGTATACTGAGCCAACAGTTGATGATTCTGATCTTGAAGACGAGCCAGAACAGGCAACGAACAGTACAAAAAGTCAGGTTCAAAAAGACACTGATATAAGATCTAAACCCCATGACGAACAGTCAGAAAATAATCCTAGGGATGAAACTTGGTATGATGCTGTCAAAATTATAAGGCAACGAAATAAGGGCAGAAATAAAGAGTACCTCATTGAATGGAAAGATAACAGTAAGCCGTCTTGGGAAACGGCAGATAATGTAAGTGACGAACTGAAAAGGCAGTTCTATGTTAAACATACCTATACAGGGAAAAGGCGTAAACGTCCTTACAAATACTTTGATAAAAGTGAAAATAATTAAACAGATAAGGCTAGGCATTGTTACGCTTAATCAAATCGAGGGATTTAGAGCAGTCAAGTAAGAATCAATATCTGGTTAAGTTACGGTTATGTTCTCTCCGATACTTGTAGTGTTTAGTACGTCGTCCTTATAAATACTTTCATAGTAAATTGGACTTTCTAAGTATTGAACTTGGTAGACTAGGGATTTGTTACTTGGTTCCAAAGTATAAGGGTTCTTACGGTGGTAATGGCATCTTACTTCCAGTACACCTGAGTTATGTGTACTCAGACATTTTATGTCAATAGGTCAAATTTTGTAAGGAACAGGTGTCGTCTTGAGTGTGGTGTGTTTGTAGTGTAAGATTGTCTGAGAGCTATTCTATTTTATCTTGTTTTATGTACTTAATTATCATCGATCCTGTTTCCTTGTTTATGTGCTAGAATGTATAACTCATGCGCGCTGAGTTTACATCACCGACTGAACGGCATTCCTTTTGTTGTATTTTAGTTAAGTTGGGTGACCTATTACCAGCCATAGTCCTTGTGATCCTTTGTTCTACCGTGGTTTCGGGTAATCCATCGACTGAGTTGCAGAGACTTAACTATGGTGTTGTATTCGAACCAAGAGGTAAAGCTCATCTAGCTACATAGACATGGATACATACATTTGAAGTAGAATTGCCAAAAGGGATGAATTTAACGGAGTTGCCAAAGTGTAGCAAACGCCCTAGAACTTGTTCTGTTGTAAATCGTGTTCTGTTAGAAGTTAGTAACATTAGAAAAGAAACTGATACTGTAATCAGCAACACACTTGCTTCCATATATCGTCTAGTACCTGAACAGGAACTTAATGTAAAGAGTCGGTCACGTCGTGCAATTCTTTCGTTCATTGGCGGACTATCTAAAACATTGTTTGGAACTGCTACAACAGGGGATGTAGAAATGCTTGCTCGTCATATTAATTCTTTAAATAGAATAACTAGTAAAGTAGTTTCTCAGGTAGAACAACATGAAGAAAATTTAGCCTCATTTATGAGAACTTCTGATGAAAGGATGTCAAACCTAATGAAAGGTATAGAGGAAAATCATTTAGCTCTAAATAAGTTAGAAAAAGAACTACATACAACTATTGACAACTTAGAGGAACTCTTTGCAATTACGAGCGTCACAATTTCTAAACAAATTGAAAAATCTAGAAAGCTGGAACATATGCTTGATGAATTTTTGCAAGGCATTTACGAATTAGTTGAAGGCAAAATTTCCCCTCATTTGATACCTCCAAAAACATTGATCAAAACTATGTCTGATATTCATGATATTATGTTCAGAAAATACAATGGGTTCAACTTTGTATTTACAAATCCAACTGATATTTATAAAAATGTTGAAAGTTTGTACGCTCGAAAAGGTTCTAAGATGTATATAGCTGTTAAGTTCCCAATCGTCCCATTCCAAAAACCACTATCTCTTTTTAAAGTACTCACATTTCCAGTTCCAGTAAATGATACCGCCGATCATGCTACACAATTACTAAATATGCCTGACCTTTTTGCAATAACTAGGGACTTGCAATATTATACTGTGTTCGAAAAAGACGAGATGGCTAGCTGTTCAAAGCCTAGCTCGATTGTATGCAAATTTAATAAGGTATTGACACCAGTTACGTCAAATAGTTGCATTTTTGCTTTGTTCTCAAATGATAAAACAGCTGTAAAGGCGTTATGCGATTTTCGGTTTTTGGTAAACCATATAAGTCCTGGAATCTCAACATTATCAGATACTAGAATAATTGTATATAGGGTTGATGTCCTACAGTTGTCTTGTAATGCTAGAAATAGAAATGTACAGGGTTGTAAGTTCTGCATAGTTAATGTCCCTTGCCAATGCGCGGTGTCTACTCCAAATAAGTATTTACCACAGAGATTGTCATCTTGCCAGGAAAAATCTGAAAGTAAGCTACACCCAGTAAATTTAGCAGTGTTGCAACAATTTTTCAATGATTCAGCACTTCAATCTATTGAAAGTAACTCTATTTTTGAAGACCCACTGGACATAGATATACCAAAATTTCAATTGTATAATCATTCTATGTCTAACATTCTAGCAAATGATAATAACGCACATCTAAGTTTACAGAAAATGGCTGTAGCAGCGCAGAATAATGCCGTAGCATTTAAATCTCTGACTGAACCTTTATTAGCAGGCAGAATTTTGGTAGATAGCACATGGCCAAAAACAGATGACATCATTTTATATGTTACCGCTTCTGTAGCAGCTATTTGTTTATTTGCACTTTTAGCAGTTTGTCTTAAACTAAGAAAAGTTCTTATCGTATTAACTGTGCTTCAAAATGCACATAGAAAACAAGTGTCTGCTGCTTCAGTTCCTACTCTTGTTTATAAGAGTAACAAAATCCCAGAAGAATCTTATCAATCCTTCTATGCAGAGTTAGATCTAACTATGGACCACTATATCCTGTTATTGAGTATATGTACTTTCATTACTTTAATTCTATTTCTAGTGTACTTTTGTAAATGTTATAAGCAAAAGAACAGACTTATATTGGAACTCACTAATGGTAATACATGTGTGCAAATTCCCTTGAAAACATTGTCATTATGTCCAAACTACTGGAAAGTCATTCTTCCAGAGCACATAAATTGCATTTCAATACAGGGTCTGTGGTCGCCTCTTCTTTCATTTGATTGGGACAAATGTCTACTAGTAAACCTACTCACTGAACAAAGTCTGCAAATAAAATCTCAATTTACGGTTTCTTGGTTAGTAGCAAGACGTTTACGAGCTATTCTAAGCACGACTTACACAATTCACTTTTACGTTCAGCATGAGAACTTTCTGACACCTTTGCAATAAGTAACTGAACCCATTGCATTGCAAGAGAAACAAGGCACCTACAAAAAGAATTGTATTATTTGTATATTAACATTTTTGTATTGTATTACATGTATGTTGTCGTTCACATGATTGTTAGTTTCAGATGCAGCATTTTCAAATCGGGCTTTTGTGAACAATATACTTTTACATCCAAATGGAGTCTTCGGTATATTCCAAATTCCTTATGCATGCTGTGATATGAAATGCTTTGTCGATCTACATTGATACATTCTTATGTATATATATGTTTATACAAATGAACTCCACTTTATAGGAATAAAGTTATTTTAAAGGGGGGAGGTGGTGTTATGCCCTATATTTTCAGTATATTTGCTTCATTAAGGTTTAGTAAATATTTCTAAAATCATTTTTAGAAATATATTTCAATTTTTAGAAAGTATAATTCATAATTATCAGCGGTCCAATCAATAACCTTTTTATTAGTTTTAGCTTACAAAGTCATTTTTTTTCCTGCCGCATAAATGTTTTTCTTAAGGCAGTATTATAATTTATCACCTCTGTCATTTTTGAGTCTTATCGCTAAATAAAGGAAGTCTCATTCTTTAAGGCGATAAGATAAGTATTTTTAATTACCTTTTTAAGATATAAAATTGGCCCGGGAGGATATATGAAATTACGGTCTTCCGTCCCTACAGTCATATTTTCACGGCCCCGCCTTCTAAAGTTCGAGCTTTTCATTGGACAACACCACCAACCCAGAAACAGAGTTTGAGCCTTTATAAGATACTTTTTCCAGAGGGTCAGCACAACATTCGCTGACAGCTTAAAGTTAAAGTGTAAAATAAACTGGAAAAAGGATCTTATGAACTTCTTATTCTATATTGTAGATTCCCCATTATAACAGTTGTTGTGTAGAAATCATAGCACAACAATACTATAAAGTGATATCTTGAAAAGTTTTATTTCAATTATAGCTTTACATTATACATATCTGTCAGGCAGGAAAATATCAAAACCAAACCTTGTCTACTTAATAGATATTTAAGTGATGTTTTAAATTATCTACCCCTACAACATTGTGAAACTTACGTCAATTTTAGGCAAATGCCAGCCGAAAATCGGGGTGATTTTTGTTTCGTAAAAAGTAAAATCTTTTTGGTTAAATGGTATATTATTAGCCATATTTTAATTATTTAGCATTAATTTGTGGCAAAACTTTTGTTAGAAAGCAGTATTCGAAGAAACCTGTTTTAAAATGGCGGATATCCAGAAAACAATAACAGCAACAAAAAAAAAAAACACAAAAAAAAACAAACAAAAAAAACAACGCTTGTACGTCTTTAAACAGCATCAGAATATAAGGGAAAATCAATTATCTAGAGTTCAATGGCTTTTGTTTCGGAACGATTTTGTCTTCATCTTTAATTGATCAGAACTGTATTTATTACACGCTAAAAATATTGTAGAGTAGACTGTAGCATTCGCATTCAAAAATATCTTATTTTCTGTATGCAAACAAAAATAAATAAAATTAAAAAGTAAAATAAAATGCACAGTTGTGACAGAATAATATCAAAGAAGAACCGCTGGAGTTTTGGTCCGTGTTTAAGGTAAGCTTTTTGTCAAAGCTAGTCAGAGTCCCTTTTATTTTGCAAATGTTCAACAGCTGATCACTTACGCATAAACATTCATTTAGATCAGTTCCTTTTGGTTAATATATTGCAATAGCTAGTTTTCAGCTTGCCAATGCATTTGAAATTGCTCGTAAAGAAAGCAAATAATATGTCTCGATGAGAATTTTCGTTTGTTTTTAAACAGAAACCCTGTTGTAATGCCGACCCATCATGAAAGGCCTGAATAAGCCAGCAAATATTTGCAACACATGTCATATATCTATAGAAACGTTTCAGTTCCACCAAGTACCCGCGATATGTACCTCTTTATTCAAGTACCATGTGTTTGTATTAAGGCATCATATGTTCAAAACAGACCTGGTTATACAGTTTTAGGATACAACTGCCTTTTATGTGAAACACAAAGAAACCAGAACTCGATTGTAAAATGTGGGTCTGTTTATTGTAGATAAATATAGTCTGATTATTTAAAGAGTAAGCTTTTTATATATGTTATTTTTCAGATCCTTGAAACAACCGGAAAACAACCCTGTAGTCCATCAATGAGGATGTTGTTCAGAATGAAACTCGTCTGGTATTTATTGCCCTCTTTCTTTTACTGCTTCTTTATTGATTTCGTCCGCTGAAAAATAAATTACAAGTCAAGTCAAAATGTTAGTGGTTAAACCATATATACATGTATGTCAATCGCCCAATAAAATGAATATCCATGAATTAAAACAATTTGATTGGTTTAGCTGAAGCGTTCATACACCATTGAACCATTTTTTTGGTGGTGGGTGGGGGGAGGGGGAGCTGTGACTTAAAACTGATCTGGTGCGCCTGTGAAGCAACTGAAACAAAGAGACCTTTAATATATATATTCTGCAACTATGGTAGGTAGTACTAACACTAACCATTAGTCAGTATATTATACATATTATACACTAAATGCGTGTGGACATGCAAAAAATTGTGTATTTTTCCCGTGCCTCCGATGATTAAGATTTTGTGACATGCGCAGAACGACTGCCCCAGATCTGTAATGAGAAATTTCGTTGTTTTCTTTTTGTTTTCATGTGCGCATTTCAGCGTTACGTCAATCGCGAAACGGGTTCAGCAATATTCAAATGACAGCGATAACTTTCTTAATTCTAAACGAAATATGTAAATGTATGTACTCATTTTCTTAGTTAGACCAATTTCTCTTCGATGATCAAGATATCGATTCAAAACCTGATAAATAGTTGTTTTCGAAATTTTTGATGTTTAGAGCATGGAATGTCGGAACAGAAAATGTTCTGTTGAAATTTTAAGGATTTTTTGCCTGGTCATGCACATGTAACCCCGCCGCGTTTGACGCACACGTTCATCATGAAGTCCGTTCGAAGCTTTATATCATGTGTACTTTTTCTGGGATGGTTTACACGTGTATTAAAAATATATATTCCCATAACGTAATTTATTTACGTAAATTAGAAAAGAAAACTGCAACCATGTTAAAAATAGCTTCACATAAAAATCCAGATAACGTCTAAAGTGTTGAAGAATATAAAAGTCCAGGAGCTATTTAGCACAGTCAATAGTAATTGGCCATAACGAATTAATTATCACAAAATCTTAATAAAGATCTATAGTGACACAGCGCTCACTTAAAGATAATGTAGTCCCGAGTTTGATTTCGAAGCATATCTGCTCCGTGGCGTTTTGAAGAAAACATTCAAGTTGTCTTAATACACTCGTCTTCCACATCGAAGTTAGTAGTTAGTACTGGTAACGAACCCAAACACACAGTTAAGTTAAACGCCCACTATGTCATAGCCAAAACAGTGTTGAAAAACGGAACTAAACATAAAAAAATCACAAACAACTTCTAAAAAGCTGAAGATACCTGTACGTTTATTTATAAACACATCCTGCTGATTACTGGAATCATCAAAATCTGAAATGAAACAAAATTTATCATTTTAGGATTGTGTCATTAAACCCTGACAACGACCGCAGCTATTGAAGAATCAAGAAAAGCAATCGGAAAAGAATTACATGCTGTAAATTTAGATTTACTAAAATGTTTGCATCATTTGTCGATTGCGTACTACTGTGAAATCATTTAAATTCGCTGGCATGAAATTTCGCGCAAACGTGAAAAAGGACTGTTTCGCGCGGGGTTTAATTCGCGCATTTTCAATTTAAAAATGAAAAATAAAATTAAAAATTAATAATAGCGCGGTCTTAAATTCGCGCATCGGTCCTAGCGCGAAATACGCGAAAATTCGTCCTACGCGAATAAAAATGATTTCACAGTATTTAGCATATAGATCTAAGGATCTGTGTGCCTGTGTAAGGCAGGGTTCCCATACCCGAGGAACAACGTGAAAAGGAAAACCAAGAGCTAGCGAGGATTTTTATCCACGTTGTCCCAAGGTGTTATTGACTACTTTTTATATTACTGCATCATTTTCAAAAAAATACTGTAAATTAAAAATTGCTCATACACCATGAGGTCGTAATATGACATCAAATTATGACATCAATATGCACATGGGCCCCCAACCTCTTCCAGAATCGCCGGATCATAGGTAATTTGTCTTTTGGTCTGGGAGAAAAAAAAGTGTAAAATATGCATTTTTTTCTCACTTGCTACGCTCTCATACATACTTTATCGGGCTTGTTCTGGGTGAAAAAAAAAACAACAAAAAACATCGCTACTTGTAATCGCCCCTGGTTTAATCGTAACAACTAGGTATTTACCTGCACGTTTGTACAAGAACACTTTTCCACTGCGATCAGAATCTGAAATATTTGATAGTTCTATCAGAATATTCCCTGAAAACACAGAACTTGGACCAGCAAAATAGTAGCAGACTCAGTTTTACTAAATGGATAACGATATGCATCACCTCTCCTTAAATTAATTGGGGGAATTTTAACACATAAACAAACTAAATTCATTTTGACAATGTAAGGTTGACGAGTAAAGGTAATGCACGAGTTATTGTATTTTCAAAACTTACTGTCTATTTCTTAACAATTATTATTCAGGCAGTCTTTTTAGTATATCTTATAGTTTTGAAAAAAAATATACTAGAAACTACATTAGCACCGTAAAAAGTGTGGTCTAAACTGTTACGTTAATTCAGTGAAACGTTTAGCATCTTAGTTTCCTAAAGGTCAGCGAAGATACTAATATTTCTATTTATTTCCATCCAAGTCGAGTATAATTACCATCAAAGAAGCACAAAGTAATGACTCCTTAACCAGTGGCAGGGGCATGTGCGTGTTGCATATTTTCCGTCCTTTCTAAAACAGACTCAGTCAAACCGAGTGTGCTACAGTTTTGCTTGGTTGCGACACTGGCACCAGACCAGAATGAAAATGCCTCTGTACATTTTATACCCCACCCCTAGGTATTCTATAAGAACCATGGTCATGAACGGGAAAGTGCACTAACCCAATTCAATCGTGTATTTCTCACCTAAAACGCGCAGTCCGTTGAGTGGGTACCTAGTATATTGAACAAGCAATAATTTATCTTTCATCGTTCACTAGTCACATTGCCTCAATGTTCCATATTGCAGAGATGCTCAACATATTTTATGCTTTCTTCAACGTTACAGAAAAAAACTTGCGTGAACTTCCCTAATGAACTTCCGGTCTAGAGGTCACAGCAGTGTGTACATGTTAGGCGAGATGTAAACAAACAAAAACAGAATGCTAAATATTCACAGTTTTACAATAAACTTCGAAATGATGAATGAAATTCATCTTTGATATGATTTTGAATTTGAAACCATACATTGGTATACATCTGTTCTGTTTATTTAATTCATTTTGCACATTTATGCTTCATATACACATTTTATCGTACACACGTGTATTAAAATGACGACTGACATACATTTTCACATTAGCCAATCAGGATGGTTTTGTAATCTAGACCGGAACTTCACAAGGGAAGTTCAAGCAAGTTTTTTTTTTGTGTAACGTAGAAAAAAACTATAAACTACGCGTTGTTTTTCTAAGATAAGAAGTATTGAAGAAATGTGACCGGTACGTAACGGAAGATAAATTACCACTTGTTTAATATCCATAGTAAACATTTACCGAACTGCACGTTTTAGGTACGAAACGCGCGATTGACATGGGTAAGTATATTTTCCCGTTCACGACCATGGTTCTAATAGAATACCTAGTAGGGTGTAACTTGTACAGAGGCATTTTCTTTCTGGTCTGGTGCCAGTGGGTTGCGATTATTATTATACGTTTATTTTGCTATCAAAACAGCAGCAGGTTTGTTGCCATCTAAAAGTCGTACCCGTACTTGTACCCAGTGTTGTTATTATTCTGGTAGTCTGTATCAGGTAGTTAACTTTTCATTAGAGGATTCCTTGTTTATAATGATACGTGTAATAATAGTCTGACTTTGACTTCTGGTGAGGATCGTGGGATCCATTCAATTTAACAGGAAGAAAGATAAATAAAGTTGTGTTGGTTACTTACATTTTTAACATCTAGACAGCTAAGAACGAATGACCCATGCCACGTGACTAAAGTTTGCAAATAAGACTACTTGATAACGCATTATAGACAAATTATCGATATAAAAGATTTATGTAACACTCTGCCAGATTGGACGGGTGAGACAATCAACGTACTTGTTAACAAATTGTGTCGAAATTAAATCAAGAGCAAAGATTTATTTTGCTGGCAGGTTGAAATTTGTCACGATTGTTTTCTATCATGCCAGCACAACATGAACAATTTGTGCTAATAATGATCTTAGAAAAGACGTTAACAACAACTCAAGTGGAGAACATGCATATCGCTCAATTACAAAACGGGATCGACAAAAACAGTAGACCGTATTTAGAGATACTTGCATGGTATATCTCATGTTTGTGCTAACATACTATTCAGAATTTAACGTATTTCACGGAAAATTATGGCATCTGGTCCATTGTTCAATTTTTGCCATATAGTCAAAATGGTGAATTTTACATTATTACATTTTTTTCGGTAAATCATTGAAATATCAGAATGCAAGATTAACGGTATTGATTCTCACACTAAAAAAAATAGTTGGATCCATGCTGTTCGCTTTTAAAGCCTATTGGAATTAGAGAAACTGTTAGCGAACAGCATGGATCCTGAACAGACTGCGTGGATGCGCAGGCTGGTCTGGAGCCATGCTGGCCGCAAACCCACTATGTTGGTTTTCCCATGGCACGGCTCAAATGTTTGATAGTACACTGGAACAAAGACATACCTCCTCTGAAGCATTTTAATCTACTAATAAAATGACAAAACGATTTAAAGAAATGACTTACATCCGAAACGTATCCAATTATATAGAAGTTTAGTGCAAGTTTCAATATTATTATAGCACTTTTGAGACACTAAAGTTGTTTACATCAGTGCTACACATTAGCATTTGATAATTCACCATAGAAAGATTCTGATAAGTATTTTGCGGGAAATAAGCTTGTCCGTCATTAACAAAATAGTCACACTTAAAAAAAATACAAATAGTGTTATTCATCTCCTATTTCTTGTCTATTACAAAGTGTAAATAGCAGAATGTCTATCTTTTTTCTAGTCAGTGGGTCCGTAATGACAATCGATATTTTCCGTGCGACGTCGTGTTCCGAACTGCTATTTCAGCCTTCTTCGACCGTAAGTGTAGCTCATACGGGTAGTGGTTTCCATAACAACCCGAGAACGTCGAAATCGCACACAGAAAATAAAACCCGTAATCTAACGGAGATTACCGATCGTGATTATTAAGTTAATAGATTTTCGGAAAGAAACATAACAGTTCCATTTTACTCATCTTACATCAGAATTTTAGAGTTTTTGATAGGAAATAGATATTACTACACCGTTTATTTCAGTTGATCTCAGACATATTATAATGATAAATAAAGAAAGATAAACAAATAAATAAATAATATGTAAATAAATGATAATATTAATATCAACGAAATTGAAATATGTATTCAAAGGATGTAAACAAATTTAGCTATGTCAGAAACACAGTCCTATTCAATATAAAAATAAATATATATGAAATATATAGAATAAATAAGATAATGTATAAAAAAGGGTTAAGTTATAGAAAAGACTATACTATAAGGTACATAAAACGCATAGACATAGAAAAGAGAAAGGTAAAATATATTTAGAAAAAAAGCATTCAAAGTGAATATAAGTGAATATGATCATGGAAAAAAAAAAAAAAAAACAACAGAAAACGAGATTGGAATTAAAATGATTAACCTACCATTTTCTTCTTCTTGTCCCCTCGCACTTGCGACAATCAATGCGCCAATTGCAACAAAAAGCAAAAATTTATTCTCCATTTGAATAATTTTTCAGTGTCTTGTGGAATAGAAGATGCGATACCACACGGTTACGCAGTTTGGAAGTGGTCAGACTTATAGCCAGTCGATGTATGTTCAACTCCCTTATAGTTAGGCGCTTTTGCCGGGTCGATATAAGTTAACATCCAAGCTCCGCCTTAAATACTTATAAGTCATTTCTGTTGGTTAACGCGACGATAGTTTAGACAACCGTGGAAATAATTTTAGAGCTAGAATCTGATGACATATAATGGCTCAACACTCTAGCCTCTAGAAATTTCATTTCGTTTTAAAAGCCAGCTTGAAAAGAATCTGTGACAATTAATGAATTATTTCATTATATATCTTTTCCACACATTTTCCTTTGATGTCCGTATGTAGGTTATTGGAGCTGTCATTGATGTATAGTTAATGACGGCAGCTTGTGATTCAGATGGTGTCCCCACGAGTTAGAAAACAGACGTTAAGTCAGGACCAATATCAAATTTAGATATTTAGCTATTTTGCCTCGACAATTTGATATAACCAAAAATGTATATTCCTCGTGAATATCACATAACTTGATATTTATTGTATTGTATGGCGTAAGCATCGTTTGATTTTTTTTTTGTACATGTGTAACGGACAAGGTTGATACCGGCTAAACATTATACTCAAGCGGTATATGCATATGTATATGTCTGGTAATTGGCTCATAATTTTCTCTTTCTGGCATTTCATTGGAAAGACATTACAATGTACACTATTTACTTTTAAAATACTTTGCTGTCACAAGCTGCCAGAAAAAACTTTAGTTTAATTTATGTCAAAATGAGGTCTAATGATTTGATTGTTTATATTTAATGCATATTTTGGCTGTATATATTGTCCGCACACATAGCTCACGAGGGAGGACAATATTGATATTCTCCATGACGATTTATAAAAGATATTGTGTCTGAAATCGTCCAGCATCTGCCTCTCGTTGGCAGTTACTTGCGGTGTACAGGTTAGTACTGGTATAGAGTCCATGAAAACTGAAAAGGTGTACTGTTGGAAAACACGGCTCACAAACACACAGATTAGTCGCAACTACCTTTATTACTTCGTTAATAGAGGGATATAAACTTATACGTAATTATATGTATCAGGCTGAAGGACACCCATAGATATGTTAGAAGTCCATATTGCTTTATATTTTTTTGATAAAAACAGGTGAAATAGCTTTCCAAATAGATAGTATGTGTTCTTACAAGGTTTGAAAAACGTTACTTTTGATATTGCATATGAACAGTTATGGTTAGAGCCATAAAGGGAAGTAATAGAAACAATAGATTCAATAAATACATTCTAGTATATTCAGCAATACTCAAACCTTTGACAAATGTTCAAGAAAGTATTTATCAAAAAAATATGATTTAACAAGAAATCAATG
Source organism: Mercenaria mercenaria (assembly GCF_021730395.1). Lineage (NCBI taxonomy): Eukaryota > Metazoa > Mollusca > Bivalvia > Venerida > Veneridae > Mercenaria > Mercenaria mercenaria. The sequence continues at coordinate 72,253,764 of NC_069375.1, forward strand.
CATTTTAAGTTCATAGCGGAAAATGTGGCATCCACATTTTAAACAAAGGCATTACGAGCCTTTAAAGACCTGCTCCAGTTCCTACCTTTTAACCTTAAATTGTCTCTGAAAAAGCATGAAATTCCTGACTATGAACAGTGACGCCTGTCAAAATAGAGTCTATTTTATATTAAACCTGTGGTTTTGCGAGCTAACGTGTGGCATGTGGCCGTTAAGTTGTTACCTATTGTAATCACGGGTTGCATACACACAATAGAATTTGAATAGCCGCAGAGCAGGGCTTTAACTTGAAAGCTATGTGCTGGCGCTGCTGCTTAGACATAACATTACTATACTACTTGAACAAGTTCTATGCTAAAATGGATACAAACTAGAAGTAGTTTATGTCAAAGTATTTAATCTCATTTAAGCTGCAATGCATTTTTAGAAAACTACGTACATATATAGTGTGTGACTTTAGCTAACTTCGCCACTTATGGCAACACGGAATCACTAGGAGAAGCAATATGGAAGGCAAAACAGCGCTTTGTTCATAAACCATTCGAAAACAATTTTATAAAATCATTTTTTTTTTACCATTTTTACATTTACATTTAAACCGACTGTTTTTGGTTCACGGCACTTCTTCCAATACGACACTTCGCCGAACATGAAACATGGACGAAACCGACACTTAGCTGTTTTTGCCTCCGGGGTTTTCGAACGATTTGCATATCTATCATATTTTTGGCCTTTAATAGCATACTTTGTTCAAAAATGAGACGATTGATCCGAGAGTAAACCACATCGACAGTAAACACCAGTTTCGTGTGAACAGACCGTTAGGTTTGGTGCTGTTAGGTATTGTCACAAATTGACATACGGACCTTATTTTATCTGTAGTGAAAATGCAAGTATTGCATCATCTTTTTGTAAATTTTTGAGTTATTGAGGTAAATGTCAGATTTCACGCATGAAATACCTCTCATGTTTTACTGTATTTCATAACTTATATTTTCATGTAAATTTCATTAAATTCGGTTCAGTAATAAGAAAGTTGATATTTTATAAACTTCAGTAATTCATGTTTTTATCCCCAAAACCACTATAATGGGCCTCAAATTGTCAATTTCAATCCGCGCCAAAGTAGTCAGATTTCCCGGCTATATCGTAAAGTTCCCGTGAAAATAAAATTAGTCAAGAGTTCACGCATAAGCCGTGAATCCCATGAAATTTAGTATTTGGCGGGACATTACCCTTTAAATAGACTGGACTAGATATGCCTTGCGCACACCACTTTCCGACATTATAGACGAATCTATGTCTGATTAATTTTTCTTGCTAGAAATTTATGCTCGATCGAGGTAAGAAATTTATTTGTTAGATTTTTGTATGATTTTTGCATTACGATTTTTATTTGGTAAATTTTTGTGCATTCTTCAGAATTCTGTAACATTTACTTTTCGGCATATGATTTTAGCTAGTTTCGGTATGTCAGGATAATTTATTAAATTTTTCAGACTTTTTAAAATTATTTCGAAAGAGGAATCTAAAATGTTTCGTTTATATAAGATGTAAAATTTGTACTGAAATTCGTAACATGATATTTATAAAGTACTCTGTTTCAAAAACATATGTCAAACATTTCGTTGTTATGGAACGCCATTACTGCATTGTATTTTTATGTATAAATCTATGTGGCAAGTCTAGTACCATGTATGTAATATATTATTGTAATATGAAATTGTGTGCCAGTCTGTTGCATATACATACAATGTTCGTTTTGTTGTATGGCATTAGGTATTATATGGATGCCAACTATGATATAACGTTTGATTTACATTGAATTTTGTTAATTTGTAGTTGTAAATAATGGCTGCAGTGTATCATTTCCATTACTATATTTTTTCATCTTAAACTTTTCATACCTTTTTCATACTTTAACTTTAGTCTTTTAAGTAAGTAAGTTTTGTAATAATGGAAGTAATAAGTGACGTATTTTTATCACGTGACGTATGAGCTTAGTAGCACATATATTTTGTATAAGTAGCACGTGTTATTTATGGGAGCCTACGGAGGTATGGTGTGCCCAAAGGAGCAGTTTTATGTCCTGACTTATTTGTTTTGCTATGGTGCTTACCATATGTTATATATTTTAGCTTCTTCCGCCAGACGATTTTCCTGGTGACGTCATAACCCGAAGTACAATGCCTGAGGTTCACTTGTCTTCACTCGCCTGGATGTTCCCAGCGCAGAGCTTTCGTCCCATGGTTGTGCCGTAAACCGCAAAGACGCTGATTTTTTGATCCTCTGAAGTCAGCTCAGGGATGCAATCACCTACCACCATAGGGATCCAATACGGAATCAACGTATTCACGGTTTAAAGGGACTTGTTTTAAAGATACGTCATATATTGTTTGTGCTACTTAAAGTTCGCAATTAAATTAAAGAACTGTACCACGTCACATTAGAATGGAACTATACGAACTTTGTATCTGGTGATACTGAACTTTTATTTTTTTTTCTTATAATCAGATTTTTTTCCATATCATCTATTCATTGTTAATAATCATCTTATGTAAATAAATTTGTAAATATTGTAAAGGGTGTTGATTTGTTCTGATGGTTACTGTCGCCGGTACGGCCTTTCCTGTCACAGGTATACACAGTCAGATATGCGTTATTGTACTGTTTCACACTGAATTTGCAATGATGTTTAGCTTTATGTTTAGAGGAATATAGTCAGTTACTTCCCTTGATTATGTCAAAGAAGTAATTTGGTTCTTCCTCTGTTTTTTATCGTTGACTTCTTTATCATTTTCAAAAGAAATATCTGTGCTAAATTTCGTTGGATTAGAAAATAATTAAGCATATGTTTTCTTTTAGTGGCTCTGTGCAAAATTTAGGTTTGATGAATTATTTCTGTTTAGGAACATACACATGAAAACATATTTATTTTGACCAACAGCAACATTTTGGACAAAGGTAATAAGGAAAAAGTCAGAGGAATCCAAGTGAAAGGAACAAATTTTGCATTTGGTTATCCTTGTGCTTTATCATACAACTTTTCAAGGGAAGTAACCAACTAATATTCCTCATTACTGATTTACTGACACAAATTTAATGTAACATTTTGCTGTGCTATGGAAAATACTCATAGTAGGATTCATCTGTTAAAAACTTCCAATTTTTTAAGTGGTATTACATACTCGTAAAATGTCCACAGGAATATGTTTAACATATGTTTACAGAGATACTAGTACCCTAGTGTAGCTGTTCATATCCGTTTCAAATACGAAATTCAAGCATAGAATATCTGTCAATGACAAAACCTAATCACTGACTGAAGCAGACAGTCAAAGACAGATGCTTTGTCTTCAGTTGTAAGATTTATGAATCTTATCTGGAATCATAAATTGCAATTAAGCGAAATAGTAGCACACACAGTCTGACACTTGTTGTAGACATATATAGATAACTGTCTCACCTTTTGTGATATCCGATCTCCCAATTCGACTGTTGGTGATTAAAACTCCGCGCAGATATGAGAAATTAGCATTGTGATGGAGCTTGAGGGCAAATGTTGTTACTGATTACTTGCGTTGGATTGGTCGGAAAATGTGTATGGGAACCCGTTGGCATAAGACCAGAAAGGAAAAAATACACTACATATACTACACGAACCGCCATGGTCATGCAAAATGTTCTAACAAATTCAGTCATACATTTCTCACCTAAAAACGCAGTTCGAAAAATGGATACTATGGCATACTGAACACGTGATCATTTATCTTCCATCATGCAACAGTCTAATTATAGTATACCTAGGGGTATGGTATAACATGTACAGTTGCATTTTATTTCTGGTCTGGCGCCAGTGGGGAAACCCGTAAGAATCAATGAAATATCGGCTGGTTTCGAAAATATGTAGAGTTAATTTGTCATGTTATTTAATCTAGAATTATTTTTCTTTACTTTTCTTACATCTTATATCTAAAGTTTATTTCCTCTTACTGTTTATATGTACAGTTAATTCGTTCTCGCTATTTATATATCTAGTTTATATTTGAAGTTATTTTGTTCTCGTTATTTGTATCTAAAGTTAATTTGTTCTTACTACTTATATTTGGAGTTGATTTGCACTTACTTTTCATATATAGAGTAAATTGTGTGTATCTTTTTTCCATTACAAGATTTCTTAGATAAAATAATCAACATGTAAAGTATCTAATTTTTGTATTTTTGTTTGACATTTGGTAGGAGTTTGCCAATATTTATACCGGTTTGAAACTAGACATAGTAGAGATAAACCTACCCTACATTTACCTGTACACCTAAATGACACAAGTTAATAAGTACAATAAAGTAACTGCATTGGTAAACTTAGTGAAGAGTCATTTCATTGTAATGTCAAATTTCATTGTAAATATGCATACTGAAGAGTTTTGTCTTGTTTTCATATATGATGTGTGATATGGTACAAATAACAATAAACTTCAGCTTAAATAATGCTTGTGAATTTATTTAATGAGACTTAAAACATTTTCTGATATCAATGCATGCATATATTTGACATTTTGCTTGTTTTGAGTTCAGTTCTTCCCGCAATAATCCAGGTAAATCTGGGATTAGATATTGATCAATGACTTGGTAGGTAGATTTTTATGCAAGAGTGGCTACACAGAAATCGAATGAAAGATTTCAGAAAAGTTAGAAAAAAAAGAAACACGCTTAAAAAATGATCATATCAAGACTTTAGTATTATATTCGGTCTTAAATGTTATACGTTAACAATCAACGATATCATTTTAATTGTTTTTCATAATTTAAAATTTTAGGTACTATCTCTACAGTTTGGCCTTTTGTGATGGAAAAATCAAAATTTATCAATCGAGAAACGTAAAATGGTACAAACGATTAAGTTTATCACACTAAACATAGCGAAATGGATTTATACATGGTCTTAGTATGCCAATTAAGAAAACACAGGAGGTAATACGTTTGTTCAATTCTTTGCAGTCGATACTTACATTTTTAGTTATAAGTTTAAATTCATGGTTTTACGACAATTATCAATAATATCTTATTGTTTTTAGGTCACGAACTGACATAAGCAATGTTGTTCAGTAGAAAAGATTTAGAATTGTCGTTTTCGCATGCATATTGTAATAAATATAGGATATAAATTGAAAATATTGTACAAATACAACGCGAACCTCCCTTTCTAGTTAAAGCCAGACCTCAATCAAAGTATGTAGTATTAACACAAGATCTGTTAAAAATAAAGGTCTCTCTTTTTGTCACTACACCTTTTTGTGACTATATCAATTTAAATGCATTCGATGTAGTTGCTGTTACAAAAACTTGGCTTGGTAGAAATCAGGCACGTCCCTCGCTTTATCGGCAGCCATGGCGGTGACGTAGCAATCCTACATAGAACCTCTATAGATGTCCGCATTCTGGCATCAACACGAGACAAAAATTTCTCAACTTTCGAATACATGAACTGCAATTTGAGTATAAAGAAATTCATTTTGCGTCTAGCTGTCGTTTATAGATCAGAGAAAAGGACTTAAAATAGGAGACTTTCTTGAGAATAAATGATCCAATTTTCTATCCAGATTTGCAACAACTGACAAACAAATTACCATTGTTTGAGATTTAAACTTTCATTTTGACATTTCGGCTGACAGAAACACAGCCATCATTGTAAGTACTTTGGATGCACATGGAATGAGACAGGATGTTCATGAAGCCACTAACGCCGTTGGACACATCCTGGATGTTGTCATTACAAGAGATAACGATGACATCGTGTCAAACATTGAAGTTATTGATCCAGGTCTGTCTGACAACAGCGGTAAGGTCTCGATCAGTTTTTAGTGACTTTCAAAGCAAAGATCGCCAGACCTCCACCAGTTCGAAAAACTGTTTCCTTTCGAAACCTTAGGGCAACTGATGTTGACTCATTCAATGGGGATCTTCTGAACTCAGAGTCCTTGAATGCAATCATGCAAAAGACAGATGTTAATGAGTTGGTTAAAACATACACACAATAACTTACATCAATTACTGATAAGCATGCACCCCTGCGCACAAAGAACTTTATTCAGAGACCACAATAACTTCAGGATGCAAAACATTTAAGGCGCAAGTTGGGACAGAAATGGCGCAAATCGAGACTGACAATAGACCACCAGCTTTAGAGAGAACAGTGTGCAACAGTAAATAGGTTACTAAAAAGGCAAAAATACATTTCTACTCGGATAAGGTAGAAGCTTGCCAACTTTCTTTTCAAAATCACAAAGCATCTGATAGGTGCTACAAATGACATCACTTTACCAAAAGTTGCATCCTCCAAACAACTCGCACAAGACTTTAGTGATTTATTTTCATAAACAAAATAGATAAAATACGGACAGACATAGCATCCTGTTTTGTATCTGACATTTTTGACGACACTGAAACACAGCCACAAATGGAGGACTGCTAAAACAATTTACTCCAGCCACACCAGAAGAAGTAAGTAAGTCCTGTGAATAAGACTCAATATCAAAGAAAAGCTCCTTCCAGCTTTGACAAAAGTTATCAACACATCCCTGGAAACCACGTATGTTCCAAAAGAATTCACAAAGTCTCACGTTAGACCTCTTTTGAAAAAGAAGACCTTGATTCCAATGAACTAAAGAACTACAGGCCTGTTTCAAACCTGCATTTTGTCTCAAAAGTACTGGGATAAAAGTAGTAGATAAACGCATTGAGTGCCATCTGACTTCGAACAACCTACATGAACAGTACCGGTCTGCATACAAAAAGCATCACTCGACAGAAACTGCACTTCTCAAAGTTCAAAATGGCATTCTTCAATCCCTGGATTAAAACGAAATAACAATCTTGGTAATTTCAACCGCCTCGATAGCCTAGTGGTAGAGCGTCCGCTTCGAGTGCGGGAGGTCGTCGGTTCGATCCCCGGCCGCGTCATACCAAAGACGTAAAAATGGTACCAGTAGTGGCTCCCTTGCTTGGCGCTCAGCATTAAAAGGACAGAAACTGGCGTCTTCTCTCATACCATCGTGGCGATTGATTCCATCAGGAATGAGGTGTCGAGAATGATTAATGTAAGTTGTAGAACTTCCTTCGCAATCGACCTAAAATAAATTATGTATAAACTAATCTTGGTAATGATTGACTCATCAGCTGAATGTGATACTATCGACCATGAAAACTGCTAAAATGCTTGGAAAAGGACTTCGGGATCATTGGCAAACCACTACAGTGGATGACTTCTAATCTGAATGACCGCTTCTAAACAGTCTCAGTAAATTGCAACTGTCTACTCCAGCCTACATGAAATACAGTGTACCTCAAGGATGTGTCCTTGGACCGAAAAACTACATCATGAACACAAAGCCCGTTGGTTCAACCTGCAAAAGACATGGACTGAATCATCACTTTTATGCTTTCATGTCTAGCAATGACTCACAAGTATACTTATCGTTTAAGCCAAAAAATATTTCCTGCCAACATAAAGCCCTATCTCGGATTAAAATTTGTCTCAGCAACACAGTCTCTTGGATGCATTAGAACATGCTGAACCTTAATACCTTAATACAAACAAAACTGAGGTCATTTTGTTTCACACAAATCACACAAAACTGCCCGAAGATATCTACGTGAACGTAGGACCCTCTCAGACTAAACAATCAATTTGTGTGATAAATCTCGGTGCTTGATTATATTCAAACATGGTCATAACACAGCATGTTAACTCTCTTTGTAGAGCTAGTTATGCACAACTTCGGCAAATAGGCCACATCAGGCAGTACATCGCAGATGATGCTACCAAGTCTCTTGTGAACTCTCTGGTTACATCAAAAGTAGACTACTGTTACTTGCTGCTGCATGGAATTTCCAAAGACACACTACAAAAACTTCAATGTGTACAAAACACAGCGGTCCGCATCATTACCAAAATCTACACGGTGGAAAAAAAATGATCAAAACGTGCAGAACTATATGTACCACTAATGCATTAGGTCTTTGGTATATCTAAATTGATTAATCTGACCTATATTTCGTAATCCCATGTACTTTTACTGTATTCTGAACCACGACATCCTAAAGCGCAAGCTATCCCATGCTGTTTTTAGAAAGCTTGAAACTTTTATTGATAACCATAGTTTTAACGTCAGTTTCATTGGCCGGATGAATTACTTCAATAACCCGGCCAGACAAACACTTTAGAATTAATATAAACGGATTAATTAATTACCTCATTGTACCATCTAGATTAGACTCTGCTATTGATTTTTCCATAGGTATACATTATAAGAAATGACTGTAGGAATCTCTCAAGACATTTGTTCACCAGTCAGGTGTCATGTTGTCACAAATTGACATACGGGCCTTATTTTATCTGTAGTGTAAATGCAGGTATTGCATCATCTTTTTGTAAATTTTTGAGTTATTGAGGTAAATGTCAGATTTCACGCATGAAATACCTCTCATGTTTTTCTGTATTTCATAACTTAAATTTCCATGTAAATTTCATTAAATTCTGTTCGGTAATAAGAAAGTTGATATTTTATAAACTTCAGTAATTTATGTTTTTATCCCCAAAACCACTATAATGGGCCTCAAATTGTCAATTTCAATCCGCGCCAAAGTAGTTAGATTCCCCGGCTATATCGTGAATCCCGTGGAAACACAAATAGTCGGAGTCCACGGCTTAGCCGTGAATCCCATGAAATTTAGTATTTGGCGGGACATTATCCTTTAAATAGACTGGACTAGATATGCCTTGCGCACACCACCTTACGACTTTATAGACGAATCTATGTCTGAATTATTTTCTTGCTAGAAATTTATGCTCGATCGAGGTAAGAAATTTACTTGTTAGATTTTTGTATGATTTTTGCATTACGATTTTTATTTGGTAAATTTTTGTGCATTCTACAGAATTCTGTAACATTTACTTTTTGGCACATGATTTTGGCTAGTTTCGGTATGTCAGGATGATTTATTAAATTTTTCAGACTTTTGTGAATTATTTAGAAAGAGGAGTCTAAACGTTTCGTTTATATAAGATGTTAGATTTATACTGAAATTTGTATCGTGATAATTGTAAAGCACTGTTTCAAAAACTTATGTCAAACATTTTGTTAATTATGGAACGCCATTACTGCATTGTATTGTTATGTATAAATCTATATGGCAAGTCTCGTACCATGTATGTAATATATTATTGTAATTTGTAATTGTGTGCCAGTCTATAGCACATCTAATTAATGTCCGTTGTAGTGTATGGCATTAGATATTATATGGATGCCAACTATGATATAACGTTTGATTTACATTGAATTTTGTTAATTTGTAGTTGTAAATAATGGCTGCAGTTTATCATTTCCATTACTATAATGTTTCATCATATACTTTTCATATCTTTTTCATACTTTAACTTTAGTCTTTTAAGTAAGTAATTTTGTAATAATGGAAGTAATTAGTGACGTATTTTAATCATATGACGTATGAACTTAGTAGCACATATGTTTTGTATAAGTAGCACGTATTATTTATGGGAGCCTACGGAGGTATGGTGTACCCAAAGGAGCAGTTTTATGCCCTGACTTATTTGTTTTGCTATGGTGCTTACCATATGTTATATATTTTAGCTTCTTCCGCCAGACGATTTTTCCTGGTGATGTCATAACCCGGAAGTACAATGCCCGAGGTTCACTTGTCTTCACTCGCCTGGATGTGATATTCCCAGCGCAGAGCTTTCGTCCCATGGTTGTGCCGTAAACCGCAAAGACGATGATTTTTGTTATCCTCTGAAGTCAGCTCAGGGATGCAATCACCTACCACCATAGGGAGCCAATACGGAATCAACGTATTCACGGTTTAAAGGGACTGAATTTAGAGATATGTTTTGTTTGTGCTACTTAAAGTTCGCAATTAAATTAAAGAACTGTACCACGTCAGATTAGAAATGGAACTATAAGAACTTTTGTATCTAGAGATACTGAACTTTCTTTTTTTTTCTTTCTTATAATCGGTTTTTTTTTCTTTTCATATCTATTCATTGTTAATAATCATCTTATGTAAATAAATTTGTAAATATTGTAAAGGGTGTTGATTTGTTTTGATGGTTACTGTCGCCGGTACGGCCATTCCTGTCACACATGTCCCCTGACAAATAGCCAGTCAGACAAAAAAATACCCTTTCTGTATATGGGCGATTTTCATTTAAAAGGAAAACTACCATCCATTGTGCATGAAATTTGCTGTGAGGCACGAGACCTCAAAGTTTATGACATTTTAAATGCCTTTTAGAGATATATGCAATGTCGGTTCTTTTCTATAATAATTATAATGGCTTGAATTCATAACGTTTTCGCAGTCAGTTCAGTGTAAAACAATTATTCTTTTAATTTCTATGTTCAAACCGCTTAAGTTGACAAAGAGTGTTTTGTTCATTTGAGCAGAAGTCATTTTTTGTTTGACTGCAATTTACTTTTTTTACTTATTTATTTATTTATTTATTTTTGTTGTTGTTGTAAATAAAGGTTATGTTTTTGTATACTTCTGCACAAATGAACCAATTTATAAAATCTATACCATAACCGAAAAAAACACCATAATTGTTATAACTTTGATGCCATATTTCAGAATTTCAGAAAAAGGATAAAACTTCGAAACATATGGCAATTCATATGATATTTTTGAGATATCGCTAAATCAGCTGTCACTCTGATTTTTTTTTTAAAAAATGGCTTTTTTTCATATCTCATTTGTCACTTACACGAGAGAATGCGTCTAGAACCATGAAGTGAAGTAATGAAAACAATAGACTCAGTTAAAACATTCGTTTACATTCAGCAATATTCAAACCTTAATAGTTTGAAAAAAAAATGTAAAAAGAAATAATAATCAAAAATAGGATTTCACCAGAAATTAATGTATTTTGAGTTCATAACGGAAAATGCATGTGTACTACTTGTACAAGGTCTCTGCTAAAATGGGTACAAACTATATAAAAGCAGTTTATGTCAAAGTAAATCTCAGTCTTATTAAAGCTGCAATGCATTTTTAGAAACATATACACATACTAGTAAACAGTGTGTGACTTTAGTTAACTTCACCATTTATGGTAACATGGAATTGCTCGGGGGAAACAAAAGGGATGTCAAAATACCGTACTATTCACTAACCATTCGAAAATGATTTTATAAAAAAACCAACATTTTAAACCATTTTTACAGTTATACCTAAAATTTAAAACCATCCAAAGAAAATATGTAAAAGGCCTCATAAGTGAACTTGGTTGACCCTTTCAGAATGTTTGACATTATGATAAACACAATCACATACCTGCACTATGCCAATGTAATATGCTGTCCGTATTAAGAACATATTTTACTTGTAGCATAAATACATTCTAGTATCCGTTACTTTCGAGCTTGTTTCCAAATCTCTGTGTACACTATTCCTGAACTGAAACATCAAAATAATAATCTTTTGAATGTTTATATACAAATTTCGTACGAATGTTCAAAATCTGATCTAAAAGCCATTTCGCTAAATAATTAAATATAATATCATATTTAAGAAATAATAAATAATGTATAGCAAAACCTAGTTTTAACACTGTTGATACGTAATGGACGAATATACGTCGGGCGTAATAATTATTTCGTACGATGTACCCCCGGAGGGTATAAAAAGTGTTCAAACACGGTTTCAGTATAAATTAATTCAACTCTAATTCTAGTATGTTTTTGTTGCAAAACTGAGATCAAATATCATACAATATTTCCTTCGCGCATATCTGGCGCCAAATGGCAGGTCGTTACACTCCTTAGTTTATACATACCAGGACAGGACATGGAAAAAACGTCTTGCGGAAGAGTTTGTGACTGAAAGTAAATTGTTTCAGTTGTACACATTGTATCACGCACCAACAAAACTAAGGTCATGTGACCTGAAAAAAATGCACAAAGCACTGTAGACAGTAGCTGAAACTCTGTATAGTCATTTAGAAAACAGGTTATACTGGAAAAAGATAATGAAATTCATCCTAGCTTATTTCCACAATTGTTGCATGTTCTTTGGTTTAATTCTAGTCTTGTCCAATTTCTAGTTTAAACAATATTTGTTTCCCTTGCGAAATTTTAACATAAATTGCGGCAAGAAATATATCCTCACCTAAATCACCTAAATATAATCACCTTAACTGATTATAGGACCAAATACTAATTGTCAAGTACGCAACACGTAACAATGTCAGTGCTGTGTGGTAGCTGTAAAAGGTTGCCCCATACTAACGTCTCAGTGTTTTTATAGATTTACTGATTCCTTGGAATCATTGAGCATTTATTTGCAACCCTTACCTATTATCTTTTGTTATAAACTATATAAAGTGCACTGTCTCTAAAGGGACAAAAGAGTTTTGCAAGATACTCTTATAGATAAACAGCTGCAACGCTTCTGAAATATGATGGTGATAAACAATTTGAGAGAAGAGTCACCAAAGTAAATTCGTGATTTTGTTCACCGTTTAACCTACGGCTTTAGAAACAGTCTGCAAAAATGTTTAATTAAGTCCTTATGGTCTTCTTTTTTTAAAATATTTCCGTAATTTAATTAACCAACCTTTATCTTTGGAACAATCATATAGATCTAGATCTACATGTAATACGTATACTTTGGAAAACAGTTTTCGAGATAAGTTACCTTTATCAAGGTTTATTCAGTTTAATTGCTTGACAGCATGCTTCGTAGTTCATTACATACGTTTCTTGCTATAAAACAAATAAACCGAAATAAACTTTGAAAACAAAATATAACTCCACAAACACTTTGACAAAGTTGTGTTCCAATATATTACTCTACATTAAAATCGTCAGAAAAACGTACTCTTGAACTGTTTTATTTTTACTAGCAAGTAGTATACTAGCAAGTAGTACTACTTTAATTACTACTGTCTGGTATTATGTGGAGTCTGAGCAGATGTAAAAACATTTCAATTATCAGCTGTTAATGAAATTAATACATATATGTTACAAACATCTAATCGAATTGAAATTAGATGATTGAGAAATATGGGCATGTTTAAAGACGTCATAGCAGATCATTTTTTGTTTCGAAATGAGGTCAAAGGGCTTTATTTTAAGGAGTAAAATATTTTCTTTTCTTGTTTTTGTCTCGGAGGAGGCCCCTTCTCGGAATAAGCCGAGGGTCACTCCAGCTACGCGCCTGGTATGTATAAGCAACACGAATGCACAGTTATATATCATCACATCCATTATTATATAATAGTCTACACGCGGAATATCAGTCTTTATCTATAAATGGTTTAACTGTTATTCTAAATAAGATTAAATATCGCTTAGATCAATGTGTATGTTTTGTATATGTATACTGCACATATAATATCATACTATCATCTATTTTACTGTGTCTAAAAATAGATTTTACACACAGGTTAACCTAGTTTACTTGTGATATTATCAATTTCATAGCTTGTAAACATGGAAGAAAAGTCAGTAATAAACGGATTGAAGCTGGACAAAATACAAGAGGTAAAATATTTTAAATAGAAAATAATTCAAAGTCTAATTTTATTTGAATGTACTTATAAAGTTTTGCTGTCTTTCGATATCTATACACGTGTGGCTAAATTCTTCAATCCCGTTACTGGTTGGGAACCAGTTGACAGACACATTTTCATATTTCGGCTCAATTATTTCCTAAAAAGATATTTGACATAAATGGAGCGCACCCTGCACAAACTTCAGCTTATTCTGCATCCGATGTTGTCGTCGGCATCGCATTGCGACGTAAAATATTAGTTCCATGGGGCCTCAAAGGGGGTCATAAAAAGAAATATTTTTCCCTGTGAGGTACACCAGTATCCGGACAAATATTTTGATGATGTTTGGCTATTACACATGTATATTGAACTATTTTACACATTTCTATATTGTAACTCTCTCTAAAAATGCACATGAAACATAACCCGACGTTCAAAAGCAAGCAGAGGCTGACTACAAAAAAACTCGAATTTTGTCCAATTCGAATTCTTTATTATTCCAATAGATATAGAATAGAATAAGTGAAAAAATAGACAATCCTGCATTTTATGTGACTGTTACCGTGAAAATAAAAGTAACACAAGTTTTCAGCAGATAATCAGTATGTAGTTTAATTAATTCACCCCTACTTGATACCTCGACCAGTGTAAACTACTGCGCATGCGAAATGCTATCTTCATGCCCCGGTAAAACACAAAGTTGTTTAGTAAAGGAGGCAGTAAACAGTTTTCAGAGCTTCTCGGCCTAGAGTCGCCTGCCCAACTTTCAAAACCTCACACAAAAGTCTGTAACCATACACCTGAAATAAAGATATTGCAACATTAACATGACTGTATATCTATCGTTACAAACCATCAGCAAAATGTCAGACACTGCTATTAATTTTTCCATAGACTTGCATTGTAGGAAATGACTCTGTAGGACCCCTTCAAAACTTTTGTTGACACATCAGGTGCCATTTACCCTGTCAAATAGCCTTCCAGACACCAAAAAAATAACATTTTTACATGGGCATGCCCGATCCATTCTTTTTCTATTTCCATTCAAAGACAGCCACCCTCAACTGTGCATGGAATTTAGGGGTGAATTCCAACAAGTACTTACTTCACTAATTAAGGATATTTTCATGATTCAAAGCAACACATTTTTAACCAATCAGCTGAAGTCACATTGAATGCTACACATTTTTCAACCAATCTGAAGCCGGCATTTAATAACAATATTTTATTATTATTATTATTATACCAGATTTATATAGCGCCCTTTTCATGATCAATTTCACGTTCAAAGGCGCTTTGCAGACACAGAGCGATCTGACCAGAGGAACAGAGTGAGACAAAGCCCCCACGACAGAGAGATCAGAAATCAGATACAGGCTTGTCCGGCTAACTTAGCCTAGCTCGTTGCGAATAGACAGGCTGGTTCTTTAACGTGTCCAGTGTATAGCACTGATACACGCAAGGATTGCCTGGGTTCCTGACCAGTACACCTCTAGTTGGGTGGGAAACACTGAAAAGCCTTTCTGAAAATTCCCGAGTAGCTGCCGGGGATCGAACCCCCGACCTCAGGATTGGAAGGCCAGTGTGCAAACCACTGAGCTATCCGTCCACCTTTGACCTTAAGAGAATATAAAATTCCAGTATACATGCATTTCAGCTATTATAATTTTAAAGTAAACACTTACGAAAGTAACAAATGTGTTATTTTTACTCTCATTCAAAATCCATACCTCTTGTCCCCTTTTATCTATAGTGTGTCACAGTGTCTTAAATCAGCTATATTGAAAATATGGAATAAAACTGCATTTTCTTATTTAAATGATCACCATGGAGTCAATGTTGAGGCAATATACATGAAACTCCTCCTGTATTGAATGAATATAGCCCCCTTCAACCAAATACTACTTACATACACTTTCAAGCATAAATGCTACTGCAAAGAGTTGTTTTCATATCCCACCCATCACAAAAACAGTGGTTTTCTGCATTATCAACATATTTCTCATCCTAGGGGATTACTGAAAGTGACTTAAGCATTCAAAATACAATAAATAAACACTAGCTGATATTACATAAAGATTACACACTACTGACACTGTCATTAGAGCATTTTGCACCTTACATGTCTTTCAAACAGACCTCTGCTGCATATTCTTTTCATCAGTTTTTGGCAACTATGCCATAGATATAAGCATTTTTCCCATTGAAAGACAACAAATTATATAAAAATGATGCAAATGTAAGCAAAAGGAGGCATAATCTTGCCAGGTATATCAATTTTGCTGTTGAAAATTGCTGTACTCTCAAATAAATGACAGTCAACCACCTCTGAAGTGCCATTTTAAGGTTATTTTCACACATATTTTGACCATGGAAATGGAAAATACATATTTTAGAACATATTTTTGCAATTAAGAATGCCTGACACACTACTCTTGCATGAAAATAATATTGTAGAGCCCAAAATACTTCACTGAAAGTGTTAAAAGCAGAAATATAAGATTTACAAACAATTAAAGGGACATAATTCACTTAAAATATGTATTACTTTTTCATTTCTGATAACTCCTTGGCTCAATTTTGGCATTTTTCTGACAACCTGACTAACAACAAGACTAAAAATGAGTAATAAAAGCTGTACATCATGCTGGAAAGCAAATAAAATTTGTATCAACTTACCCTAAAAGAAACGTGTTCAAATGACAAATACCTCTCTTGTAAACAATTCAAGTAAAATAACTAATTTTTGTAATATAACTTCCAGCTAAACCCCACAAACAACACATTTTACTGAATAAGTGATTCTAGAGCAATGTCTATCTAGCTGAGTCTTTACACAGTATTTATGTGTCCTTTAATGTACTATTTTGATAAAATATTGTAAACAGCAAGCTTACAGATATTTTAATATTCTATTTTCAATGTTATTCCTGTTTCCAACTGAGCTTTTGAGCATCTGAATTAGTAAAAATAATCTGAAATAAGTGATACATTATCTTTGTTCACACAAAAAGAGAAATAAAAATGGCAAAAATGGCGTCCCAGAGACTTTCATGGCTTCAAGGAAAAGAGAATATATATATATATATATATATATATATATATAATTTTAAAGGTTGTAGGGTCAAAACACTTTAGTTAAGTCTGCCTATCACTAAGTATTTTTAGTGTCATACCTCTACATTTATTTATCAGTAAGCATTCTGGCACCGTCAGTACATGGTTTTCCTACAATCTTGTTCAAACATCTTCATGGAACCACAGCCAGTTGAGTATGTTCTGAGACCTAAATAAAAGATTTACAAGAAAATAACAATGCATTCATCCAACGCTCTACCTCTCCTTAATATCCTGCTCAATTAGAAAATTTCAGAGTTAAATATATAGCCAGGCAGCTATAAAATACTTCAAAATGCACAGAAAACATTACATTTCCAGATTTTAAGGATATTTTTATGATTCAAAACAACACATTTTTAACCAATCAGCTGAAGTCTCAATGAATGTTACGGGTTCCCCTACACATTTTTCAACCAATCCGAAGCCGGCATTTAATAACAACATTTGACCTAAAGAGAATATAAAATTCCAGTATACATGCATTTCAGCTATTATAATTTTAAAGTAAACACTTACGAAAGTAACAAATGTGTTATTTTTACTTTCATCCAAAATCCATACCTCTTGTCCCCTTTTATCTATAGTGTGTCACAGTGTCTTAAATCAGCTATATTGAAAATATGGAATAAAACTACATTTTCTTATTTAAATGATCATCATGGAGTCAATGTTGAGGCAATATACATGAAACTCCTCCTGTATTGAATGAATATAGTCCCCTTCAACCAAATACTACTTACATACACTTTCAAGTATAAATGCTACTGCAAAGAGTTGTTTTCATATCCCATCCATCACAAAAACAGTGTTTTTTTTCTGCATTATCAACACATTTCTCATCCTAGGGGATTACTGAAAGTGACTTAATCATTCAAAATACAATAAATAATCACTAGCTGATATTAACATAAAGATTACACACTACTGACACCTGTTTCGTAAAGGAATATACATGTTTTACATGCTGTTCAATTTTCATGTCAAACAACTCTTTCTTTCTATGATTTGTAGTTGTTTGATTTTTGTTTCTCAATGCCTACTTCGAAACCTTAACGTTAGGGATTACTTAACGCAACTTAAAATACGGAGAGAGGGAGAGAAACTCGCGGTTTTCTTTACTGTAGAATTCAGTGCAGGAACTTATTAATATGAAATCTGACTGCGTTGTTATATCAATATCTTCTTGAATCACCCACGGGCTTTGGTTATAGGCTTTATTGATAACACTTATTGGCGTTACGGTTACCGTTAGAATTTAGTCTTTTTCTGTCAATATGACGAATCCAGAATATACAGTTGTGGTCAAATATTGTCTTCACTTAGAATTAAAACTATTATATATAAGATATCAGAACTTGAAGAATGGTCTTCATTATATTTCGTATGGTTTTAAGTAGCGCCCTGTGATGACAATCGGCAAGTTACGTACTCCATGTTACGTGTACATCCGAAGAATGCCGAATAAACCACGAAAATACGTAATCACACAGAAACTGCCGAGAGTTGTCACGTGTCCACTACTTTAACAGATATATTTTTAAAAATATTATTGCCAAGTTAAAAAAGACACATTGTTCATTTCTTTATCTTTGTGTTTTTATTAACACATCATTTCTAAAACTTCTTTTATCTTTTCTGCTTAGGCTTTCGAGAAGGCAAGAGAAGGTATTGACATACCAGGTTTCAAGTTGGTACTAGTTACACCTGAATATTATGACAAGGCAATGGACTTCATACGGGATCATTTTATTACAAAGGAAGCAGTTCATTTGTCGGCAGGCCTTGAATGGACAGATGAAGTTAAAACAATCTGCCTGCAGACATTCAAACTAAACCTGTCACTAATGATAATAGACGAACAGACCGAAGAAGCAGCGGCAATTCTCCGAACATCAGTACAAAGCAAGAACGCTTGTGAAAGTCTAGACAACATACAAACAAAGTCACTTAAGGAAGCTATGCGGTTCAACAATATATGTGACGAATATGCGGATTTCTTTGGACACTTTGGTACTGATGAAGCGTTTCATATCGACGCACTTGCAGTTGCTGAGAAATACCAGAGGCAAGGACTTGCAACAAATATTTTCAAAGCAACAGTTGATATGATATCGAAGTTGGGGATAGATCCCGTATACATAAAAGTTGAAGGCTCGTCAATTTATTCTAAGAAGGTTTTCGAGGCAGCAGGTTTCGAGACATTGTCCGAGAAGTCATTTGATTCGTGGCAATTTCCTGTTCAAATTAAGAGGTCAGGTGTAAATACGTCTCAAAAAAACTATGGGTTAAGAATTGCAAAGAAAATGTAACAAAATACAACATGGTTTTACCTGCAAGAACGGTGTACTTTTAAAGCTTTTATCTGGCGATTTTTAGTCTAGATTTTGCTATTATTCTTGGATAACTGTGAATGATAAAACAGATGTGTAAGCTAAAACACTAAGAACTACAATGTACAATGTATTTGAATATAACGTTCATTTGGGAAATATATTTTCGTACCATTTGACTATCATGTGCATTTATAAGACCGACAGGTTGAGATTCCAGGAAAACAAACATTGACTATGCTAGAACTTTGATTATTATATTTGAAACACTTTCTATGAATGAACAATTTTGCAGAATCTGTAGAAGGATCCGTCTAACGCATAGAAAGCAGCCAAACAAAAAATAGCAAACTCGGTTTGACTGAGCCTAATCGAGAGAAGTAGTGTTGTATTGCGCACCCACGCACAGGTTAAAGCTGGACTAAGTTATACAGTAGGCATAAAGTCGGGCACCGTAACACCACAGTTCTAAGCAGAGAATATAACAAAAAAGTGTTTGTATGAATGCGTAAAATTACATTCCCAGATCCTTAGAAATTCTTGACCGCACTTATGCACAAAGCGTATCGAAATACGGGCATATCGCGGAAGGTCAACTACAGTTTTACGGTGTATGATTGTTGCAAGTTATGCAGTTTTCGTTGTCAAAGAAATAAGAAGTTAAAGTATGTTTGCAACTTAAGTAATTTCGAAAACGGTTTCTTTCGTTTTTGTTCATTCAAACTTTTTGTGTTTCTTTTTTTAATTTATAAAGGATGCATGAATGCAAAGATCAATCGTAGTATAGCAGCAACAATATTTTTATGTTTGAATGACAAGCACGCGTCTTTGATTTTAGATGTTATATTATTGTTTATACGCTTAGCATTACATTTTAAGAAAGACAATTCAAACAACGCCAACTCATAGAAAGAAAGATTTGTTTCACATGGAAACTGAACATATACACTCAACAAAATTCCTAATTGGTCAGTTTATATTTGTATTACTGTTTTGTCAATAATACATGTATTTACATGCAAATTTCATATGCCGACATTTGAAAAGGTACTGCAGCTAACTATTACTTTATTTTTGGTGACTCCTAGCCAAAGTAACCGCATTAGGCGTTTTGTCTAATATTGGATATTATGCACGTGCAGTGCATGTGCACCAACATGCACGTGTTCGTTTACAATTTTGGCATTACTGACGAAAGTCCAACCAGAAAAACACATATTATGGTGAAATTGACACAAGAGCAATGGGATCGCGCTGTCGGAATGTTGCTAGCTGGGACACATTTACGGCACGTGTGTTACTGTTTTTACAATTTCAATATAATTTTGATGTTATTTGTTTGTAACTGTTACTTTGATGGTTATTTCCATTTGTAACCTTATTTCCGTTTACAAGAACCTTCACTCGTTGGTTATCTACCATCCACGCTCTTTTATTCGAAATTTAACCAAAGTACAATTCATTGAAATGACCAATTTTGAAATTTGTTGTATAATTCCAACAACCCGAGCGCGTTGCTCTTGTGTCAATTTAATGCTATGTGTTTTTCTAGTAGGGCTCTCGTCCTTTTGTAAAAGAGCGCATGTCTCCCCCAATGCAAAGTCCTATAGGCAAGAAATCAATAGGGTTCAGGAGCGAAAGTCAAAGAGACACTGATGGTTGGCTGCAATAGGGATCATCTACTTGGCATGTTCAGTCATCCCGCTAAATTTCAACACTCTTGGCCTAGTGGTTCTCAAGTTACTGTTCAGGCTCCTGTGACCTTGACCTTTGATCAAGTGACCTCAAAATACATAGGGGTCATCTACTCTGCATGTCCAATCATCCTATTAAGTTTCAACATTGTAGGTCAAGTGGTTCTCAAGTTATTTCCACAAAATGATTTTACATGAACAGGCCACTGTGACCTTGACCTTTAATAGACTGACCCTAAAATCAAAAGGAGTCATCTACTCTGCATGTTAAATCATCCTATGAAGTTTCAACATTCTGGGTCAAGTGGTTCTCAAGTTATTGATCGGAACTGGTTATCAATGTTCAGGCCACTGTGACCTTGACCTTTAACGGAGTGACCCCAAAAACAATAGGGGTCATTTACTCTGCAAGAACAATCATCTAATGAAGTTTCAACATTCTGGGTCGAGAGGTTCTCAAGTTATTGATTAGAAATGGTTTTCCATGTTAAGGCCCCTGTGACCTTGCCCTTTAACAGAGTGACCCTAAAATCGTTAGGGGCCATCTACTTTGCAGGACCAATCATCCTATGAAGTTTCATCATTCTGGGTCAAGTGGTTCTCAAGTTACTGACCGGAAATGGTTTTCAATGTTCAGGCCCGTGGCCTTGACCTTTAACAGAGTGACCCTAAAATCGTTAGGGGTCATCTACTCTGCATGACCAATCATCTTATGAAGTTTTATCATTCTGGATCAAGTGGTTCTCAAGTTACTGACCGGAAATGGTTTTCAATGTTCGGGCCCCTGTGACCTTGACCTTTAACAGAGTGACCCCAAAATCGTTAGGGATCATCTACTCTGCATGATCAATCATCCTATCAAGTTTCAACATTCTTGGTCAAGTGGTTCTCTAGTTGCTGACCGGAAATGGTTTTCAATGTTCAGGCCCCTGTGACCTTGACCTTTAATGGAGTGACCCCAAAATCAATAGGGGTCATCTACTCTTCGTGATCAATCATCCTATGAAGTTGCAATATTCTGGGTCAAGTGGTTCTCTAGTTATTGATCGGAAATGGTTTTCAATGTTCAGGCCCCTGTGACCTTGACCTTTGACGGAGTAAACACAAAATCAATAGGGGTCATCTACTCTTCATGTCCAATCATCCTATGAAGTTTCAACATTCTGAATCAAGCGGTTCTCTAGTTATTGATCGGAAATGGTTTTCAATGTTCAGGCCCCTTTGACCTTGACCTTTGACAGAGTGATCCCAAAATCAATAGGGGTCATCTACTCTTCATAACCTATCATCCTATGAAGATTCAACGTTCTGGGTCAAGTGGTTCTCTAGTTATTGATCGGAAATTGTTTTCAATGTTCAGGCCCCCGTGACCTTGACCTTTGACGGAGTGACCCCAAAAACAATAGGGGTCGTCTACTCCAGCAGCCCTATAACTCTGTGAAGTTTGAAGGTTCTAGGTCAAATGGTTCTCCAGTTATTGCCCGGAAATGAAGTGTGACGTACGGACGGACGGACGGACAGGGCAAAAACAATATGTCTCCCCCAGAGGGGGAGTGGGGTGGGGGGGGGGGGGGGGGGGGGGGGGAGAGGCAGACATAATTAGCTGCAGTACCTATTTAAATGTCGGTATGTGAAATTTCGTGTAAATACTTGCATTATCACGCCATGTACCAGGATAATCTTAACTCTGTTCAGTGACCCTAACTCAGTGCCAACATGGTGGATGTAAAGCCGATACAACTTTGTTTTCTGTGTAATTACGATGTATAAAGGAATTTTCTGTTGTTATATCTATCTCCATTGATCAAGTATATATTTAGTTCAAAATGTATCATGTTAAATATATCAATCCTTGTAGGTAGGGGGCCAATAGGGTCTACCATGCATCCCCCCTAGACTTTTTTTGCATAGGTACTAAATTGTTCGGCAGAACCAACCCTTTCGAAATAATGTTCCCATGAAAAAACTCTTTTGAACTATATAAGATTTCACTGTTTCCATGGCAACCGTTCATTTTTGGAAAATACGACCATATAGAGGATAATCAGTCATATCTTGGTCAGTTTTGGTGATAAAACAATAAAAATGGTGTCAAAATGGAGCTAAGACATTGACCTTTAAAAGTATTATTTTTATTTTAATTAACTAATTTGCATATTCATGAATCTTAATAGAATTTTACAAAATGACAATTTTTTATTAGAAAATAATATTTTTAAGCTTTAAATCAATTTAAATGTACCAAACAGTTTTGATCTGTTCTGAAAGTCTGTCAGTGTTTTCTTAAATAGTATTTTGTAACACTGATGGAAACTGTTTTACTCCAAAATAGGTATGTTTAGCTAATTTGCATAATATTAACCATAATCACAACCAACATCTCAGGAAACAAGATACCACTTAAATTTGATAAAATGATATAATTAAATGTTATCAATAAAATAACAATTATGTGAGCTATATTGTTTGGAAATGAAGTTTGAACACCTTTTTGAAGAAGGAATCAGTATGTAACATACTTTACACATGCTACGTTACCATTTCAATAATCTTGTTTTGATACATCAATTATTTAGAAAATATAGATCAGACAGCTTTGATCTGGTCTTAATGTCTCTCAGTGTTTTGCAGAGTAGTATTTTATTACTGTGAGAGTAAATAATTTTTCTACATTAGGTATTTTAGCAAATTTGCTTAAATTAATCTATGCTGAAACAGACATCTCTGAAAACAAGATATAACTAAAACTGAACAACATGATGAACTAAACTGTGATCAGTAAACTTGTGTTATTTGAGCTGAAACACATGAAAATATAATGTAAATACTTATCTGAAGGAGGAATCTGTTTGTAACATACTTAACACATGTTACGTTACCATTCCAGTAATCTTGTTTTATTGTATTGTTATTTTCTCAGAAAATGGTACAGGAATATTTAGTTATCAAGTTGTTAAATACTTCTACAAAGTAGTACAGCTCCATACTTTCCAAGCAGTGAGATTTTTCCCATAACGGCGCTGAAAAGTACGTTACCACTGTACTTTGCTGTATTTAGAAATATCTATGAAGAAACCTGAACCATTGATTTTAATATTATGGTATCATGGATTTGTTAAAACTTTAAAGTATTAATTCTAACATTCTTTCTTCATTTTGTCAACAAAGAAATCATCTGAAACATTCATTACACATTCAATGTTCCTTTTTTCATTTTGAATTAATGCATCTATCAGTTTATTTATATTAATATCTGTTTCTTAAATATGTTGTTCTTTTATTTGATGGTTTCAATATTGTTGTCAAATCTTACATTTTACATTGATTATATATTTTTATGTATATATTCTGTATATATTAATAATACATATATCCCTGCTAACATTCATACACTGATAACAGGGTTACAATTTGGGGCTTCCTTTCATGGAAATTGTTTTAACGGAATATCTATCTCGTTTTGTGTTATTGTGAAGCGCATCAATGCAGTTCCTTACGTGAGGAATAAAGTATTTTGTTTTTTAGTTTCAGAAACGCATGAATTGTATTGAGATATCCATGGGTTTATTGCTGAAATATTCACTTTTGAAAAGCTACACTGAATAAAAACTAAAAAAAATGAAATTTCAGGTACTTCAAGTAATCTTTAGATTTAAACTTATAGCCTAAAATTGGAAAAAGCAGTCAAGAATGTGAATGATATTAAGTCTATGAAAACCAAATTGTTAGGAAAACAATCACATAATGCTATTTAAAACTGATAGAAAGAGAGTGAGTGCTGTATGAACGAGTTACTGAAAACATTTTGCAATGGACTTTAAGAAGATCCTTTTGAAGCAAAGATCACAACCAAGCAAATAAATAGCAAACTCAGTTGGATCATGGCTGTTTATGAGAGGTAATGAAGTCTGAAAAGCACCTTACGCCACCAGCACTGGCTTAAGAGGAATTCTATTTTAGTATGGTCCGAAATGATTAGAAAATCAAACAACACTGAAAGTGAGTACGAGGGGAATTATTACAACCATCATATGGCACTTAAAGAGTATTTAAGGGATAGCAAATTGTTTTTAAGCTCATCCTTTTGAAGCATAACAACACAATCGAGCAAAATAATAGCTGACTTGATTTGATTATGTCTGTTCGTTAGATGTAGTTAAATGTGAAACTGCCATCATACCCCTAGCACTAGTATAGCTTAAACAGTGTTCTGTTATAGGAAATTTTCATGGATTACTTAAAATTTGAACTTAAAATCAGATGAAATGTCTGAAAAAAATGAATGCACAAATTATGAGGCAGTAGTGTTACAAGAATCAAATTCTGCACGTCTTGATTAAAATGTTACTTACGATGTTTTCACTTTAATGTTACCTAATATAGACTATTTGCTCTCTTATTGATTATCTGTTACGAATAATATGTTGCTTTATAACATATCATTCATAAATAAGAAAGTAAATGACAAAAGATCATAGGCTCAAAATCACTTTGATTCTGAAGTTTGAACTTTTGACAAAGAGAGGTAATGCCTTTGTCATAACCTTTGGTATGTAACTTAATTGATAATCAAACTTTTTTGTTATGATTGATGCATAGTTACTCTTAGTGGTGTTTCTCTTAATGTTACGGTATATCAAGGAATAAATATTCCAACACATAATATAATTTAGTCCTTGTCTGTACAATTTAGAACACCAAAAAAAATATTTTGTACATTCTGTCTTCTTGTAAATGTTTTAAAATGACTACAATAGGTCTTCTTTATTTCATATGTATAAAGTTTTATATATTTCTTATATCTTGATTTGATATCACTAAAACAATTTTGTCCAGCTGGTTTTAGTATTAAATCTAAAGTGTCTTTAAATACCAGCATATTTTTTTTTTGTTTATTAGTTTTGGTTAAGCACCACTTTGCAAAAGGAATTCAGTCATGTACATGTAATGTTGATCAGTTAACCTAAGAAGTTTCTATGGATTCTGTTCTGGAACTACTCAGTTCTCTGCAGGCAAGTGCTGTTCTCCATATTGTAAAGGTGGGTGTAAGTCTGATTCTACTAAGCTGACTTTAGACACGATGCCCTATTTAATCGTCACGGAAAGCAAAGGCCTCATCCAGATATCTGACTCAAGACCCTATGATTCATCCTATAAAGCTAGGATTGGTTTTGTTTATGTTCTTTTAATGCTACTTTTTCTAACATTAAAAAGTACTTTTTATAAAACTTGACTTTTACTAACAGGATGACTGAAAATATCAGCTGTATGATTTTACTATTATGGATGCAGATGGATATTATTGTGTATTTTATTGAAATTCAATCTAAACTTAGAGTTACATGAAGGGTGCAATATATTTTAGGCTATTTCTGAAATAACAGAAGAAAACCGTTTTTAACTATCAGCTAACAGTTTAAATAAATCATTATGTGACAATTTCGGCTTCAACTTCTTTTTAAATATCTTTTTAAAAAGCAATGGTTGTGGTAACGTATTTTAAAGTGTGTTACGCAAAAGATATCACACTCTCTGACAAGTAAAGAAGTATATTCTATTATTACAGTACAAATATGTAATATTAATCATGTTTATGGAATATTTTCTGAATAATTGAAGCAATATAACAATGTTGTTGAAATGGTAACGTAACATGTGTAATGTATGTTACATTTTTATTCTTCATTTAATAAAGTGTTAATTTTATGTCTACAAACATTATAGACCACATAAAAATTGGTTTTTCATTGATAACAATTAATTATATCATTTTATTCAGTTTTAGGGGTTTCAGAATTTTATTCGTTGTTTGTGACACTGGTTCAATTTATGAAAATTAGCTGAGCATATCCAGTTTTGAGGAAACAAATGTGCCATAAAAGTAACAAAATAATATATTACAAAACACTGAGAGACGTTTAGAACAGAACAAAGCTAATTAGTACATTTAAATTGATTTGAAACTAAAATGTTATTTTTTAACAAAATTTTCTTATTTTTAACATTCTCATTAATATTCATGAATATGCAAATTAGTTAATTAACATAAAAATGCTGATTTTTAAAGGCCACTGTCTTAGCTCCATTTTGACATTATTTTTATTGTTTAATCACAAAAACTGACCAAGATATGACTGATTATCATCTATATGGTCGTCATTTTCAAAATTGAATGGTTGCCATGGAAACAGTGAAATCATATATAGTTCAAAAGAGTTTTTTCATGGGAACATTTTTTATTTTGAAAGAGTTTGTCTTGACAAACAATTTGGTACCTATGAAAAAAAGTCTAGGGTGGGTGGGCGGGGGGTGGGGCAGATGCATGGTAGACCTCATTGGCCCCCGTACTATTGTGCTTTCAGGTGGAAAAACGATGAACAAGGCAACTTTTCCAATGAAACTTTTTTTTGCGTGACGGATAAACACCTAACTGACTAGTATTCTATAAAAATGAATGAGTTGACATGTACATGGTTTGATTATTGTAAACATTACTTTATAAGCGGTATTGTCTTTAAACTTTGTCATTGATTTACAAGATGTTATATGTATGCCCACTACAGTCAAATATTTTTTCATAATTTTAATATTATGCAAATAGCAATGTTTGGAAAAATCGGGATAAACCCTCAAAAATAACTCAGTATAAAAGTCGAAATTATTATATTTATATAAGAAATTATTTAATACCACCGATGTTCGAAGTTCTGTAGTCCCCAACCCTCTCTCCCTCCATCTCTCTCTCTCTCTCTCACACACACACACACACCCACCCACCCACCCACACACTGTATCAGAAGAATTCTGTTTGTTTCGTGTATATCGTATAGTGTATTTATAGAGGTGCTAATGGAATATTTTTGATATTGTTTAAATTGGATTAGATTTATGATTAATTATTACATATGATATTTTTCAGACGGTAAATATAGAAGAAAAGTGTGTGTGTGTGTGTGTGTATGTGTGCGTGTGTGCGTGTGTGTGTGTGTGCGCGTGCGCGTGCGCGTGCGTGTGCGTGTGCGTGTATGTGTGTGTGTGTGCGTGTGTGTGTGTGTGTGTGTGTGGTGGGGGAGTGATGCATGGACTGACGTGACAGGGTGTGGGTATCCTTACATTTTTCACTTGTCCACGGACACTTAAAAAGCCACTTGTCCATAGTCAAATTTCACTTGCTCTGATTTGTAATATTAAACCTTCATGAAAGCGCAAATAGACTGGAGATCGAGTTCTTTATTTAGGACAATAAAATAGAAAAGCATATCACAGTAATTGTGGTAAAAAATAAGCTGTTGAAATATTTGCCTTTTAACGTTTATAAAAGTCTGAAATCGCGTAAGCAGTGTTCGGGATATTTTGGGGTTTCTGATGTCTTTAAATGTCCTTTTAGTTCTCTGTGTGTAACCCTTTTTTCCTTTATTAGTTTTAGTTACAGAATGCTATTTGCTGATGATGCAAATATTTTTCTTCAGCTTCTTTAAGTAGTTCTTATGTTCCCTTTAGCATGTATATGATTTCTTCTTTTGTGTTGTTTTTTTTTTAATGCATGTTGTAAAATGTGACTCGTCTTATTTTTGTGTAGTGTCAGCTAATCTTTTTTATGTTGCTTTAAATGTGCTAAACCGGTATGTGGTAAATCACTTTTTCCTTTTATTTGCAAGTACCTATGTGTCATTTTGTTTTAATGCGCTGTAACATGTATATGATAATTTGTGATTTGTTTCTTATCTACTTAGAGCCAGATGCTTTATTTGCTTTAATGTGCTTTAACATATTTGCATTTTATTACAGCTGTTGTACTTATGTTGAGCTTATTTGCATGTGTTTGTCGGAAAATAGCTTTAAGCTAGTGTTATATGTTTATAACTTATCCGACGTTAAATAAATCTTCTTGTATCTAAATCTTCTCTGATATTTTATCACAGTCACCGAGTTACAGTGTGCGCGAGACCTAGTCAAAGAACCCATTATCTTTATCACCTCCATACACTTGAAGCAACACACAATCTAAATGATATTTTATGTTTTCTCATTTTATACCTGAAAAAGTATGCCTGTCCGCGGACACACAGAATGAAAAAGGTCTTACTGCAATTTCTGGTACTTTAAAACAGTTAGAAACATAAAACATGTTCATTTTGAAGACATTTTTGAGTACATTTTAATGAATTCCAGCCACATAATGTGACATTTCGATTGAAATATTTAGTACACAAAACATTATATCAATACAGGATATTATGACTATCAAAAGTTTAACGCTAACAGTGTATACTCACATAAAAACATGAAAAAAGACAAGGAAATTAACAATATACATCGTCTTTCTGTCAGCCATTTTGGCACTGAGTTAGGGTCGCTGAACAGAGTTAAGATTATCCGGGTACATGGCGTGATTATTAACAAAATAGTAATACAATAATAACTGACCGATTAGGAATTTTGTTGAGTGTATATACAAGGAGTTACAAAAAAGACTGCATAAAGGCGCCACACTTTCGGGCACTACTACACCTTTAAGAACTCGACATTTTCAACGGACTGGTAACAGTTACAAATTTTCGTTTTGACGCATTTGCAATAATGTCCCAGTGTTGAAATTTCACACAAAACTAGACTGAACATAGATTTCAGCAATTGTTTTGTTTTATTTCTTTACATATGGCATTCATTTTAAGGATCATGTAAACACCTTTGTAACTACCCCTCAGGTAAATTTTCATTTTGGAAATTATACCCGACAGACCCGTAATATTCATAACATATATATACAGAATTGTTCAGAATGGGTAGAAAATACTTTCTGTAAAGGTCAACTTGTTCTGTAACATGTATTTTGTCTTACAACACATGTACTTCGATTGTCCACATTCTATTTTGTAGAAAATATCAAACTTCTTTTTCAAACATATTTTTCTCTAAATTTGTCTCTATTGTATGTCTAACATATTTACCTAGGTACTCCGGGACATGAAAACTGATATTGCAGTTTTGGTCATTTTGACAGTTCTACTTTCACTTTCATTTTGCAACTTTTGTAATTTGTTTAAATGTACATTGTTTGTAACATTTTCAAGTCCCGGAGCACCTGGAGAAATATGTTAGACACACAATAATCATAAAAGAAATGATAAAATACTTTTGAAAAAGAAGCTTGATATCTTCTACAAAATAGAACATGAACAGCCGAAGTACTTGTGATATAGGACAAAATGTACTGTTTTATAAAATATGACCGGTCTTGAAAGTTTCTTCTACTTACCATGAATAGTTTGGTATATTGTATAAGATAAATCAAGGTATATTTGGCGTAAAAAACTAAAACAAAAATTCATCCGAGGGTGACTTGAAATGAACCTTAAAGGGGGAGATAACAATATTTTAAGTATCCGTTATGGTAGATTGTTTGTAAAGAGTTGTTCGTTTATCAAATATTTCTGTGTTTTGATGATATACACCTAAATCTTAATTTTCTCCTTTTAGTATAACGTACACATTATCGGCAACTATAATACATTATCAGTATAACTGAATAACACATGCTAGGAAGCATCTAAACTTCATTATGTTATTCTTACTGAAAGAGATGCTGTGTATTCGGTATTAATACAATAATTACAACACGAGTTACACGTGCACAGGTGACCATTAAAGTCTACTCTTTGACACAAAAGTTACTACCAAATTAGATCACATATAATGAAAAACAAGTTTCAAGAATAAAGTAATTGCCGAAATTGAACATTATGTTTTTAGCCCACCGTCATCAGACTGGAGTTCACTCAAAATTTGTGGAACCAGTCTGAGTTTCAGGGGGACACAACAAGTTTTTCCCTGTATAAGTCTATATAAACCCTTAATTTTTATAATTTACATAGGGAAACACTTTAAAAATCTTCTTGTCCAAAACCACAGGGCCTAGGGCTTTGATATTTGGTATGTAGCACCATCTAGTAGTCTTCTACCAAGAGTGTTCAAATTATTTCCCGGGGTCATATATGGCCGCGTCCCGGGGGTCACATGGTTTATACAGACTTATATTGGGAAAAACTTTGAAAAACCTCATGTCCAAAACCGCTGGGACTAAGGCTTTGATATTTTGTATGTGACATCATCTAGTGGTCCTCTACTACGATTGTTCAAATTATTCCCCTTATTAGGGAAAAACTTTGAAAATCTTCTTGTCCAAACCACAAAGCCTAGGGATTTGATATTTGTAATGTAGTATCATCTAGCGGTTCTCTACTAAGATTGTTCAAATTAAATATGACCACACCCTGGGTGATCACATGGTTCATATAGACTTATATAGGAAAGACTTTTAAAATCTTCTTGTCCATAATCTTCAACATTCAAATTTGGACTGCATGTATAGTTTTGAGTGGCAAGATGAACCTTGACATGAGTTGACATTGATCTTGACCTAGTGACCTACTTTTAAATTTCTGTAGCTACAGTCTTCAAATTTGGACCACATGCATAAGTTTTTGTACCGAAAGAAACTTGGATCTTGACATTGATATAGTGACCTACTTTCACATTTTTGAAAGTACAGGCTTCAAATTTGGACGACATGCCTAGTTGTGTGTTCCAAACTGAAATATGACCTTGATTTTGACCTAATGTTCTACTTTCACATTTCTCAAGCTACAGCTTTCAAATTTGAACTACATGCATAGGTTTGTGTACCAAATTGAACTTTGATCTTGAGATTGACCTAGTGACCTACTTTCACATTTCCGAAGCTACAGTCTTTAAATTTGGACCAGATGAATATTTGTGTTCTGAATTGAAATTTGACATTGATTTTTACCTAGTACCTACTTTCACATTTCTCAAGGTACAGCATCCAAATTTGAAGCACATGCATAGTTTTGTGTACCAAAATGAACTTTGACGTTGACATTGATCTAGTGACCTTCTTTCACATTTCTCAAGCTACAACTTTCAAATTTGGACCACATGCATGTTCCACATGCATAGTGTTATGTACCGAAATGAAATTTGACCTAGATTTTGACTTTGAGCTAGTCTTGAAATTTGGAACATTCAAAAGTGGCTCAATGGTGGGCACAAAGATCACTCTTGATCTTTTCTTACTACTCCTAATAGTATATTTTACGTTATATATAATACATACTAGATTTGATAGTTACAAGAAATTAGATATTGACTTTCACACATTTTTTTGCTTTTCTTCTCATCATTTCGTCTGGTCACATGTATTAAAGATATGCATTACGTTTTATGTCAGTCATCTGTTAGGTGGCCAATTTGGGCCATTTTTTTTTCTCAAAATTAAGTGTCCTGTACCGAAAATGTACCCGTTAATGGAATCGGAAGGCTGAAAATGTCACATCATGAAGTGGTAAGTTTATGTAATTACATATACTCATTCAATAACTCCGTTAAAATTTAATGGAACCTGTAATGTCAATACACTTTATTTACCATATTGACGTTTAATTTCATATCGGAAGTGTGACGTAATGTGTGACGTCAGTTTCACGAATGCCGTACCGTTTACAAGTTCTCCATCGACGATATTTTCATTTTCACTCAGTCTTAATAACAAATTAGTATCATTAGGTAGGGGGCCAATAGGGTCTACCGTGCACCCCCACTAGACTTTTTTTCATAGATACCAAATTGTTCGGCAGGACCAACACTTTCGAAATAAAAAATGTTCCCATGAAAAAACTCTTTTGAACTATATAGGATATCACTGTTTCCATCTGTTCATTTTTGGAAAATACGACAATATAGAGGAAAATCAGTCGTATCTTGGTCAGTTTTGGCGATAAAACAATAAAAATCGTGTCAAAATGGAGCTATGACATTGGCCTTTAAAAGGCAATATTGTCATGTTAATTAACTAATTTGCAAATTCATTAATATTAATGAGAATGTTACAAAATGACAAAATTTTATAAGAAAATAATATTTTTAGGTTTTAAATCCATTTAAATGTACCAAACAGTTTTGATCTGTACTGAAAGTCTCTCAGTGTTTTCTTAAATAGTATTTTGTAACAATGACTGTAACTGTTTTACTCCAAAAAAGGTATGTTAAGCTGATTTGCATAATATTAACCATAACCACAACCAACATCTCAGGAAACAAGATACCACTAAAATTTAATAAAATGATAAAATTAACTGTTATCAATGAAATAACAATTATGTGAGCTATATTGTTTAGAAATGAAGTTTGAACACCATTTTGAAGAAGGAATCAGTATGTAACATACTTTACACGTGCTACGTTACCATTTTAATAACCTTGTTTTGTTACATCAATTATTTAGAAAATACAGATCAGACAGCTTTAATCTGGTCTTAATGTCTCTCAGTGTTTTCTAGAATAGCATTTTATTACTGTGAAGGTAAATAATTTTTCTACATTAGGTATTTTAGCAAATTTGCTTAAATTAATCTTTGCTGAAACAGGCATCTCTGGAAACAAGATATAACTAAAACTGAACAACATGATGAACTACACTGTGATCAATAAACTTGTGTTATTTGAGCTGAAGCACATGAAAATATAATGTAAATACTTATTTGAAGGAGGAATCTGTTTGTTTGTAACATACGTAACACATGTTATTTTACCATTCCAGTAATCTTGTTTTATTGTATTGTTATTTTCTCAGAAAGTAGTAGAGGAGTATTTGGTTATCAAGTTGTTAAATACTTCTACAAAAGAGTATAGCTCCATACTTTCCAAGCAGTGAGATTTTTTCCATAACGGCGCTTTAAAGTACGTTACCACTGTACTTTGCTGTATGTAGAAATATATAGGAAGACATCTGAACCATTTATTTCAATATTATGGTATTATGGACTTGTTAATTAAGTATTAATTCTAACATTCTTCTTTAACTTTTGTCAACAAAGAAATCATCTGAAACATTCATTACACATTCAATGTTCCTTTTTTCATTTTGAATTAATGCATCCATCGGTTTAATTATATTAATATATGTTTCTTAAATATGTTGTTCTTTTATTTGATGGTTTCAATATTGTTGTCAATATTTACATTTTACATTGATTATAAATTTATATGTATATATTCTGTAAATATTGATAATGTATACATCTCCACTAACATCCATACACTGATAATAGGGTTACAATTTGGGGTTTCCTTTCATGGACATTGTTTTAATGGAATATTTATCTCGTTTTATGTTATTGTGATGTGCATCAGTGCAGTTATTTACGTGAGAAATAAAGCATTTTGGTTTTTTAGTTTCAGAAACACAAGAATTGTATTGCAATATTCGTGAGTTTATTGATGAAATATTCACTGTTGAAAAGCTGCACTGAACAAAAACTAAACAAAAAGAAAAGGAAAAAAACCTAGAAATTTCAGGTACTTTAAGTAAACTTTAAATTTTAACTTGGAAAAAAAGCAGTAAAGAAAGTGAATGATATTAATTCTATGAAAACCAAATTGTTAGGAAAACAATTACATAATGCTATCTAAAACTGATAGAAAGATACTGAGTCCTGTATGAACGACACTCCAGAATTGTAATAGATTTTAAGAAGATCCTTTTGACGCAAAGATCGCAACCAAGCAAATAAATAGCAAAGTTTAACTCAGTTTCATCATGTCTGTTTATGAGAGGTAATGAAGTGTAAAAAGCACCTGGCGCCTCCTAGCACTGGCTTAAAAGGAATTCTATTTTAATAAGTATATATGGCCTGAAAGGACCGGAAAACCAAACAACACTGAAAGTGAGTTCAAGGAGACTTTTTACAACCATCACATGGCACTTAAAGAGTATTTTTAAAAGGAATAGCAAACTGTTTTTAAGTTCAACCTTTTGAAGCATAACAAAACAATCGAACAGAATAAAGCTGACTTGATTTGATAATGTCTGTTCGTTAGATGCAGTGAAATGTGAAAATGCCCTCACACTCCTAGCACTAGCTTAAACAGTAGGCAGTAATAGTGAAATTTTATGGATTACTTAAAATTTGAACTTAAAATCAGATGAAATGTTCGAAAATATAGAATGCATAAATTAGGAGGCAGTAGTGTTACAAGAAGCAAATTCTGTACGTCTGGATTAAGATGTTACTTACGATGTTTTCACTTTAATGTTACCTAATATAGCATATATTTGCTCTCTTGTTGGTTATCTGTTATGAATAATATGTTGCTTTATAGCATATCATTCATAAATTAGAAAGCAAATGACAAAAGAAGATCATAGACTCTCAAAATCACTTTATTTTTATGAATGAAATTGTAATACACTGATTCTGAAACAATTTTTATCGTACTCTCGAGTTTCTTGCTACAGTCTGAACATTTTACAAAGAGGGGTAATGCCTTTGTCATAACTTTTGGTATGTAACTTAATTGATAACCAAACGTTTTGCTATGGTTGATACATAGTTACTCTTAGCTACTGTAGTGTTTCTCTTAATGTACCGGTATATCAAGGAATATTCCACCACATAATATAATTTAGTCCCTGTCTGTACAATTTAGAATACCAAAAAAAATTTGTACATTCTGTCATTCTTGTAAATGTTTCAAAATGACCACAGTAATCTACTATATTAGATATGTATGATGTTTTATATATTTCTTATATCTTGATTTGGTATCACTTAAACAAGTTTGTCCAGCTGGTTTTAGTTTTAAGTCTAAAGTTATTGCTTTAAATAACAGCATTATTTTCTTTTGTTTATTAGTTTTGGTTTATCACCACTTTGCAAAAGAAATTCAGTCATGTAATGTTGAGCAGTTAACCTAACAAGTGTCCATAGATTATGTACAGGAACTACTCCGTTCTCTGCAGGCAAGTTCTAAGTTCTCCGCATTGTATAGGTGGGTGTAAGTCTACTTCTACTAAGCTGACTTAAGACACATTGTCTTTATTTAATCGTCACGGAGAGCAAAGGCCTCATCCAGATATCTGACTCAGAACCCATTGATTCATTCTATAAAGCTAGGGCTGGTTTTGTGAATGTTCTTTTAATGCTACTTTTTCTGAAATTCAAAAAGTACAGTTTATAAAACTCGACTTTTACACAGGAATACTGAAAATATCAGCTGTATGATCATAATATTATGGATGCACAGATGGATGTTATTGCATGCTTTACTAAACTTCCATCTTAAATTAGAGTTACATGGATGGTGCAATATATATTTTAGGCTATTTCTGAAATAACAGAAGGAAACCTTCTTAAAACTAACAGCAAACAGTTGAAATAAATCAGTATGCGAAATTTGGGTTTTAACTTCTTTTTAAATAGCTTTATAAAAAGCAGTGGTAGTGGTAACGTATTTTAAAGTGTGTTACGGAAAAAAATTCACACTCTCTGACAAGTAAAGAAGTATATTGTATTATTATAGTACAAAATAAGTAATATTAATCATGTTTATGGAGTATTTTCTGAATAGTTGATGCAATACAACAAGGTTGTTGAAATGGTAACGTAACATGTGTAATGTATGTTATATTTTTATTCTTCCTTTAATAAAGTGTTAATTCTACATCTGCAAACATTATAGACCGCATTAAAATTATAGTTTTTTTATTGATAACAATTGATTATATCATTTTATTCAGTTTTAGGGGTTTCAGATTTTTTTTCGTTGTTTGTGACACTGGTTCATTTTATGAAAATTAGCTAAGCACATCCGGTTTTGAGTAAACAAAAGTGCCATAAAAGTAACAAAATAATATATTACAAAACACTGAGAGACTCTAAGACAAGAACAAAGCTGATTAGTACACTTAAATTGATTTGAAACTTAGAAAATGTTATTTTTCAACAAAATTTTGCTATTTTTAACATTCTCATTAATATTCATGGATATGCAAATTAGTTAATTAAAATAAAAATGCTGCCTTTTAATGTTCAATTTCTTAGCCCCATTTTGACACCATTTTTATTGTTTTATCACTTACACTGACTAAGATATGACTGATTATCATCTATATGGTCGTCCTTTTCAAAAATAAAAGGAAACAGTGAAATCTTATATAGTTCAAAAGAGTTTTTTCATGGGAACATTTTTCATTTCGAAAGAGTTGGTCCTGCCAAACAATTTGGTACCTATGAAAAAAAGTCTAGGGGGGGGGGGGGGTGCATGGTAGACCTCATTGTCCTCCGTACTATACATTTTAAGTATAAATGCGTATAGAATAAATAAATGATTATTAGATTTCCTTAGAGAAATCAGGAAGGTCTAATACGGGGAGTAGAAACTCCGTATAAATCTATACATTTATCTGTATTATGCTGTCGTCCATACCTGTAAATATCGACGAGTCGTTAGCGATCGATATTTTGTTTTCGCCATTATCGATTAGCGTGTAATTAGCATATTACCTCATGTTAATCATGGAGCTATAACACTTATTGTTCAAAGGGTTTACCAGTCACATGTTAAGTGGCGATAATTAGATGATCAGAGATTGACCTAAAGGGATTATGAAGCAAAAACAGCATGCGACTGCATGTGGTGATATGCTTAATTATTATGAATTAACTCGAGCTCACTTCCCTGAAGAAATATTTTACCACGTAACTTCAAACCTTTATCAAAGGGCCGATTTTTGTTGGATTTGAATTTTAAAAAAATGGAAAATAACAGAAAGCTGACATTTTTCTTAATCTTGTAGAGCCATAATTATAATTATTGTTTATAATGTCAGATTTCTACATACAGAAACAAACATTCTTCTTGAACGTAGGGAATGTTTCAAACGAAATTGTTGTTTAAACTCCAAAAATTAGTTTAATAAATTTAATCTTAAAACTGATGTGTGAAAAATACAATGTATTTAAATTAAAATAACAATATTTTTTTAAAAAAGGCCGACAACGAAGTTACATTTAGTATTCCGAACTTTTAGATAAAACTGCAGAAAATCATCTAGGTTCAACACGCATTTAAATGGTGAAGAACAGAGCAATATCATAAACAAATATTTTCAGGCAACAGTTTACAGTTTTGACTTGCTATTTTCATTAAAATATGTCCTAATTTTTTGTTGTAAATACTCTGAATCAACAAGGCAAATATCATGTAAAAAACGACATCTTTCTCTCTGGGTAAGACAAGTCTAGATTTAGCCATTTTCACAGGGCGAAAAGTAACATTAATGTAGATATTTTCCATTTAAAAACAGATGCAGGCAATAATTTCATGGCAGAACTTTTGTTTTCAACAAATAAAATCAACAAATGCTTTCCCAGATTTTCACTGAAAGGACGAGTTAAACTGTAAGGCGTAAGTGTTTGAGTAATAGCAGAATAACCTACGGCATACGCTTCGATTGGACGACAGCATAAGATAAGATAAATGCCGGTTTCCAGTCCCCGTATCAGTTGTTCCAGGAGAAATGTGCACTCGTTCCTTCGCGGAATATTTCAGTCCTAAAGTGGCGCAATATTTTCTCTTCAAACCTTGTTAACTTTATATTTCCAAATACAAATCTAATAGATCTAACGTGTAATTATGTACACTCACTCTTCCCTGTTATTTTTCAAAGTTGTATTTTTTCGGCCCTTTTTCTGACCCTTACATCTTCAACGGTAAACATTGTAGGTGGTATGAATAATATAAGTATATTAACTAATCAAGGTACGTTTTGTTTGTTTGTTTTGGGCTTAACGCCGTTTTTCAATAGTATTTCAGTCATGTAACGGCGGGCAGTTAACCTAACCAGTGTTCCTGGATTCTGTACCAGTACAACTTGTTCTCCGCAAGTAACTGCTAACTTCCCCACATGAATCAGAAGTGTATCAAGGTACGTGAGGAACTCTCAGGTTGCATGTAAGTCTCAAAACTGAAGACACTGTTTTCCTTCAAAACGATATTCAATGCGGATTTTGTGCTTTGATGCTCCGAAAGGATATTCTTACAGACATGTTAAGACGTCTAACAAGCAGTTAGCTAACCTTAACTGAATTAGTGTCCTGAAGTCAACCAGATGCGAAACTGCGAATGTTGATTGCTAGCTCTACGTTCAAATGATAAAACAAAAGAACAGAGGCTTAATTCAGCAATGGGTACTTTGGTTTAATAGAATATACAGACAGGGGAGATGATTATATGCAAGACACTACGCATTTCCCCGTCCTTTTGCCATATTAAAGGCTAAATATAGTAAATCTTATTTGAAAATTTGTCCATATTTCGCGAATGTAGGTTTCACTATTAGCTATACATGGACTGTACATAGTCTTATTTATATTATTATTATACCAAATTTATATGGCGCCATTTTCATGATCAATTTCACGTTCAAAGGCGCTTTACATAATTTAAATGCAGCCACATATGCAGAGCGCATAGTTCATCCTCTACTAGTACAGACACAGAGCGATCTGACCAGAGGGACAGAGACACGGCAGAGAGATCAGAAATCAGATAAGGCTTATCCGGCTAACTTAGCCTACCTCGTTGCGAATAGACAGCCTGGTTCTTTAACGTGCCCAGTGTATAGCACTGATGCACGCAAGGATTGCCTGGGTTCCTGACCAGTACACCTCTAGTTGAGTAGGAAACACTCAAAAGCGTTTCAGAAAATTCCCGAGTAGCTGCCGGGGATCGAACCCCAACCTCAGGATTGGAAGGCCAGTGTGCAAACCACTGAGCTATCCGTCCACCCAAATATATTGAGGATATTTGTTTGTTTTGAGTGAATATGGAATATATCTCACCTCGAAGTGAGAAAATTTCAAATGTGTAAAATGTTCTCACTTCGAGGTGAGATATATTCCATATTCACTCAAAACAAACAAATTTTCTTTTTATTTTATGCTCAATTACGTTGAGAAATGCATTTTACCATTTTACAACTGTTTTAATCTCAGCGCGGGAAACAGACGCGCGTAAACAGACATGACGTCAGACGTGATGTGACGTTATAGAGACGCATGTAACATAAAGTTCCTTTTTGTTTTATATTTTGCTGCATAACGGTATGAAATTCTCTTTAAGTAAAATAATTTGAATCGAGAAATATACTATAAAGAACAAAGTGCGACTACAATTTTCATCCTGTTTTAAGCAAATAATTTAAAATTCATACACAATATATGAGGGGGCGGAGCTCATATCTCTCACAGTGTGAAAATATAGATTTCATATTATCACAGTGTGAGCGATGAGATGTAAAAATATTTAACTGATAGAATACAGTATTTCATTAGTTAGCATAAAATAAAAATGTATAACTGTTATAAATGGCAGATATTGTAAATGGATTTTAAGAAACATACAAATACACGATAACTGCATGTTTTATTTCTTTCAGACGTAAGCCTATGTGTTTAGTTGATTTCTGTTGAACCTACCGACCGGCTAGCGAAAAGTAACAAAAAAATACATAGAGGATATTTGTTTGTTTCAGCGTAATATCAATTTTATTTCACAAGTGAGCATCAAAAACTGATATTTACACGAGTGGCGTAGCCACGAGTGAAAATGACTTTTTTGGTGCTCACGAGTGAAATAAAAGTGATATTTCACTGACACAAACAATTTTTCTTTTTATTTTATGTGTAAAACTCTATGTTGATCGCGGGATAGGTCAGCAGAAAGCATGACACAAATGACGTCATTTTAACGACGTCATCGTCATTATGGTCCCCGGTATTCATAACGCTCGGTATACAATTTGACTTCAGTCGCGACGGAGGACCGGAACTAGTACGGCAAAAAAAGTGAAAAATAAAAATGATAATCTGCTGTTTCAAAACTGTGGATTATCACTTTTATTTCACTGAGAAAACTTTATAATTCTCTGGAAAACATAAAACAAAGGCATCTACTACCATAGTATGAAAGCGTTAAAATTTCTCATATTAAACAACGGAATAGTAAATAATACTATCCTTACAGACTACCGGTCTGGATTCTTACCTCTCGACTCTTCAACTAATCAGCTGACATATTTATATCATAAATATTGTGAAGCTGTGGACTCTAGTAAAGAATTACGCGTTGTATTACATGTATGTGATATCAGCAAAGCCTTTGATAAAGTATGGCACGATAGACTACTTCTAAAACTTAAGGCTATTGGACTGTCAAACAATGTTGTTTCCTGGTTTGAAATTTTTTTGTCGAATAGATATCAGCAAGAACAACTAAATGGTTGTACATGGCGTTGTTTGTTTGTTTGTTTGTTTTGGGCTTAACGCCGTTTTCAACAGTGTTTCAGTCATGTAACGGCGGGCAGTTAACCTAACCAGTGTTCCTGGATTCTGTACCAGTACAAATAAATAAATAAATAAATAAATAAATAAATAAATAAACACCGTCACTGGTTTCTGTTTAAATAAGAACAAAAAAAAAAAAAAAAAAAAGAATATAATAATAATTATTTTGTCACTTTACACCGATTGTAAAAAAAGTGATTTCTAATAGAATCTGATAATTTGTATGTGATTATGTAAATCACCAGTAAGCACTAGTCCATACTTAAAGGTCCATTACTAAGGGAAAGTTGGCAATTTTTTTCATAGCCAGTGCATAGACTTCTGCAAGACACTAAATAATGAAGATTGGCAGGCCAAAATTTACAGAAGGTCTTTGGAACTCAAAGAAATGTATGTGTATTATGTTGAAATTTCAATGAATCGACAGAATGACCCCCCCCCCCCCCCCCACCAGGTCTTTTTAACTTTCTTCATACTTCATAGAAAAACAATTGTACATATACTGCGATTTATTTCGAATTTCTACATACCAACTTTCATTTTCCAATAAAATGAAATAGGTTCTGTGCTTTTTAAAAGAAATTAAAATGTTCACTTTCCTTAGTATTGGACCTTTAAAATACCAGATTACTTCAAACAATAGTATTTTTTATCCAACATGTTTACCTCCAATTTGCTGTCAGCCTTTTTTGTAGTTTCGGAACCTGGCTATCTTCTTGAATCAACGTATCTGTCATCGTGTTTCGCCAACATGCAAACTCCTCAAAAAAAACTAATTGTTCAGCATGCAGTTCAATTTTGAGTATTTTTGAGAAATCCATATCTAACTGTTTAGCATTTGCGATTGCAAATTACTCAAAGTGTTAATGAACGTCAAATTTTAGTAAATCCAATATCTGAGTTAAACTAAATTTATACGCAATAACATGCATTCTTTCATATGCCCTACTGACAAATAAGCGCTAACGGTACAAAGATAATATCACTCTTATAAAAACACGTTAATTCTATAGAACGCGTCGGACAGTTTTCAATAACTGTAGTATTTATGTCACGTGGTCGAAGTTGGATAGACAACTCGTGCCGTTGACAACGGGGTATATACAACTCGCTTTGCTCGTTGTATATATCCCGTAGACAACGGCACTCGTTGTCTATCCTATACATTTATTATAGATGCAAAGTATAAAATGTTGCCTCAGTAACATGTAACTAAAACACTACAATGACCTGGTATCACGTGTAATGAAGCGTTACACATAGTATCCAGCATTGGAGATTTAGTTACGGGTGACATGTTAATAATTGTTAATGATGAATAGGAAGCCAAAGAGCAAAGTTTTGAGAAAATAGTGCACCGACATATTGGGCAAGTATAGGATTTAAACTGCTATTCATGATTTTAGACTATTGGTTTATCATTGGTGATTACACGTTGATATAGAACGCTGATAATAACAAAATATCAATTAAAGCCCTGCTCTCGTCTTACCTTTTAACCTTGAATTGTCACTGTAAAAGCATAAAAATCCTGACTATGAACAGTGACGTCTGTCAAAATAGAGTCTATTTTATATGAAATTCTATATGAAATACCTGTGGTTTTGCGTGCTAAAGGTTGGCACGTGGTCGTTAACTGTTACCTATTGTAATCATGGGTTGCATACACACAAAGGAATTTGAATAGCCGTGGAGCAGGGCTTTAAGTGGGTGTACTGTTAAAATGGCGTCCTATGACACTAGTAAAAATACAAAAGTTCAAGAGTACGTTTTTCTGACGATTTCAATGTAGAGTAATATACTGTAACACAATTCTGTCAAAGTGTCTGTGCAGTTATACTTTTTTTCAACATTTATTCCGGTTTATTTGTTTTATAGCAAGAAGTGTGTGTAATGAACTACGAAGCATGCTGTCAAAGTGTCTGTGGAGTTATACTTTTTTTCAACATTTATTCCGGTTTATTTGTTTCATAGCAAGAAGTGTGTTATGAACTACGAAGCATGCTGTCAAACAGTTAAACTGAATAAACCTTGATAAAGGTAACTTATCTCGAAAACTGTTTTCCAAAGTATACGTATTACATGTAGATCTAGATCTATATGATTGTTCTAAAGATAAAGGTTGGTAAATTAAGTCACGGAAATATTCCGAAAACCAGACCATAAGAACTTAAATATTTTCGCAGACTGTTTCTAAAGCCGTAGGTTATACGGTGAACAAAGTCACGAATATGCTTTGGTGACTCTCCTCTCAAATTGTTTATCACCATCATATTTTAAAAGCGTTGCAGCTGTTTATCTATAAGGGCATCTTGCAAAACTCTTTTGTCACTTCAAATAAAGTGCACTTTATATAGTTTTTAACAAAACTAACGTTGTTACGTGTTGCGTACTTGACAATTATTTCGGTCTGATAATGTTTCTGATTCTAAAATCAGACAACGTTTTTGACCCTACAATCAGTTAATGTGACGTAATGTATATTTTCTTACCGCAATTTATGTTAAAATTTCGCAAGGGAAACAAATACTGTTTAAACTAGAAATTGGACAAGACTAGAATTAAACCAAAGAACATGCAACAATGAATTTCATTACCTTTTCCAGTA
The DNA here is from genome assembly GCF_021730395.1 of Mercenaria mercenaria. Taxonomy (NCBI): domain Eukaryota; kingdom Metazoa; phylum Mollusca; class Bivalvia; order Venerida; family Veneridae; genus Mercenaria; species Mercenaria mercenaria. Next base: position 72,297,293 of record NC_069375.1, read on the forward strand.
TAACCTGTTTCTAAATGACTATACAGCGTTTCAGCTACTGCCTGCAGTGCTTTGTGCATTTATTTCAGGTCATATGACTTTAGTTGTGTTGGTGCGTGATACAATGTGTGCAGTCGAAACAATTTACTTTCAGTCACAAACACGCTCTGATTTTAATTTTGATGGAGTTGTGCCCCTTTTTGACTTAGATAAAACAATTGATCACGTGAAATATCTCTCTTACTATTAATACTTTCGGCTTGAAACTTAATATGGTTATTTGTTATCTACGCTTTCGCCACGAGAGGCAATTCCCTTAATTCTGATTTGAATCTCAACAAAGTTATACACACTTTTAACTTAGATTTTTTTGTGAATTTTTTCATTGTCAAATATAATATCTATTGAAGCCATTAACTTGAAACTTAAAATAGTTGTTCATTATCAAAATCTACATCAGGAGAAACAATCACCATAACTCTAGTTTGAAGTTTGACAGATTTATGTCCCTTTTTTTCAGCTAGAATTAGTTAATAGGTTAAAGAATTGGTTAACGTTTTTATAATGTCTCTCTCTGCTGGTAAAGCTCAAATTCAGAGTTCAACACTAAGAAAAATTGAGCGTGCTGTGCTACAGACAGCTCTTGGTAAGATATCTTGAAAGAAGAATGCATGTACATAGAAGAACAACCATTGTATAATGCAAACTATGTGATCTCAAAACATTTATATATAGAAATTTGAACAAGTGTCTCATAAGCCATATTTGGCTGGATGTATTGTGGTCCTTTTAGTTTTAACTATATGTGCCGAACTGTGTATATATTGTTCGCATAAGCCATATAACAAATGATGTGGTTCTTTTAGTTTTTAAATATTTAAACGGACCTATGTATATACTGATAGCATAAGCCAATATTATCTTGTTGGCTGTAAAAACAGATACGGTTCTTTCAGTTTTAACTATATATGCCGAAAAAATGTATATACTGTTTGTATAGTTATACATGTGACACTCTAATAAACAACAAATTGTCATTGTTATGCTGTGTCTAAACGTATAATGATAAGATTTTATACTAAATTTATCATTTTTTATTTCTCTGTCAAAACAGACTTCCTATACTGTACCCGTATTATTGCTAATTGTAATTCTAGACTTGGCTCAATTTGATTGCCAGTAAGATAAGAAGACAATCAAGCTATTTTATGTTAAAGAAATGATACATCACAAACAGTGATTTATCGTTGAACAAAACCAAATTTGGAGTTTAGATGCGAAGGAATTATGTCGAGTGATAAAAATTAAATGATATTCATCGAAACGACAGACAATAATTTTGTTCACGCGTAATTCAGTGCTTGAGATACAGGGCGGGTGACCATGTGAAGTTTGTTTTTGATCACATTGTGTCCACATTAACGGCTGCCCCAATGTACTAGAAGGTGTCTTTTTGTATTTTCTGCACTTTTTTCATCGTACATTCCATAAACCTACTTTGACTGCAATTTGGGGGGGGGGGAGGGGGGGGCGTAGGTATAAGCCCTACTGTGACCAATTTGTTTTCATTTTTTCCTGTTTCCTGGTAAGTATTTACTTCTTTAAAGTCTTATATGGATGTATTGTACAAAAGTGGAAAGTTGTCATTTTATTAGCGATTTCTTGCTGTTCAAAGTGAATTTACCTACGAATCAGGAGGGGTAGAGTTAGACATCTTTAAAAATACTAAGTAACATCTGGTAAACGTTCTCTTTTTAGCCTTTATTCTTTAGATTACATATTGTAGAAGAAATGCAGGTAGATTTAACTTCTGCCCCAAGGTTATTTTTGATTGAAGTGAGCAAAATTCAAAACAAACCCACAGGATTCGACCTTATTTTTCAATGTTGGAGTTAGAATTCTGTCTCATTAAGTCTGTTTACTTGAGGCACCCCAGAGTTTTATATTGTGTTTTATAATTGTTTAACAATAGTTTGGTGTTTCTTTTATCAAAATTAATGCTGTAATGAATTCTCTGCAAACGTCTTAGATAGTGGCCATCACATTGAAATCTGTCTCTACTTGAACTCGAGGAAATACCATAAATTATACAAAATTTAAAAAAAAAATCCCACAAAAAACCGGCTCGGTAAACAATGTTTATTATTCGCAACACAGTGCGAAACATAGCCAACTTTAAAAATATACAAAGCAAATGCCATTTTTTTTCAAACATTACTATTAGGGGTCCAATAACTTAATTAACAGTCTGTTTAAAATAAAATGTCACAGAGCACAACTTGATTTAGTTTACACACACAAGCAAAATACATACACACAGTTGGTTATTCATATTGCAGCATAAGTCGTCATCTTTTGCGCCATAAATGGAACTCTTCCGCAAGACGTATTTCCATGTCCTGTCCTGGTATGTATAAACTAAGGAGTGTAACGACCTGCCATTTGGCGCCAGATATGCGCGAAGGAAATATTGTATGATATTGATCTCAGTTTTGCAATAAAAACATACTAGAACTAGAGTCGAATTAATTTATACCGAAACCATGTTTGAACACTACTTATACCCTCCGGGGGTACATCATACAAAATAATTATTAGGCCCGACGTATATTCGTCCATTACAGTACGTATCAAAAGTGTTAAAACTAGGTTTTGCTATACATTATTTCTTATTTCTTAAATATGATATTATATTTAATTATTTAGCAAAATGGCTTTTAGATCAGATTTTGAACATTCGTACGAAATATTTATATAAACATTCAAAAGATTATTTTGATGTTTCAGTTTAGGAATAGTGTACACAGAGATTTGGAAACAAGCTCGAAAGTAACGGATACTAGAATGTATTTATGCTACAAGTAAAATATGTTCTGATAGCATATAACATTGGCATAGTGCAGGTATGTGATTGTTTGTTTATCATAATGTCAAACATTCTGAAAGGGTCAACCAAGTTCACTTATGAGGCCTTTTACATATTTTCTTTGGATTTTTTTTAAATTTTAGGTCTAACTGTAAAAATAGTTAAAAATGTTTCTTTTTTTTATAAAATCATTTTCGAATGGTTAGTGAATAGTACGGTGTTTTGACATCCTTTTTGTTTCCCCCGAGCGATTCCATGTTACCATAAATGGTGAAGTTAACTAAAGTCACACACTGTTTACTAGTATGTGTATATTTTTCTAAAAATGCATTGCAACTTTAATAAGACTGAAATTTACTTCGGCATAAACTGCTTTTATATAGTTTGTACCCATTTTAGTAGAAACCTTGTACAAGTAGTACACATGCATTTTCCGTTATGAGCTCAAAATACATTAATTTCTGGTGAAATTCTATTTTGGATTATCATTTTTTTGTTACATTCTTTTCAGACTATTAAGGTTTGAATATTGCTGAATGTACAAGAACGTATTTACTGATTCTATTGTTTTCATTACTTCACTTCATGGTTCTAGACGCATTCTCCCGTGTAGGTGACAAATTAAATATGAAAAAAACCCAGCTGATTTAGCGATATCTCAAAAATATCATATAAATTGCCATATTTTCGAAGTTTTATCCTTTTTCTGAAATTCTGAAATATGGCATCAAAGTTATAACAATTATGGTGTTTTTCGGTTTATGGTATAGATTTTATAAATTGGTTCATTTGTGCAAAAGTATACAAAAAACATAACCTTCATTTACAACAACAACAAAAATAAATAAATAAATTAATTAATTAAATTGAAGTCAAACAAAAATGACTTCTGCTGTAATGAACATAACACTCTTTGTCAACTTAAGCAGTTTGAACACAGAAATTAAAAGAATAATTGTTAAACACTTAACTGACAGAGAAAACGTTATGAATTCAATCCATTATAATTATTATAGAAAAGAACCGACATTGCGTATATCTATAAAAGGCATTTAAAATGTCATAAACTTTGAGGTCTCGTGCCTCACAGCAAATTTCATGCACAATCGGTGGTAGTTTGCCTTTGAATGAAAATCGCCCATATACAGAAAGGGTATTTTTGTCTGACTGGCTATTTGTCAGGGATAATGACACCTGATTGGTGAACAAATGTCTTGAGAGATTCCTACAGTCATTTCTTATCAATAGCAGAATCTGACCTCGATGGTACAGTGAGGTAATTAATTAATCCGTTTATGTTAATTCTAGTGTTTGTCTAGCCGGGTTATTGAAGTAATTCATCCGACCAATGAAATTGGTGTTAGAACTATGGTCATCAATAAAAATTTCAAGTTTTCTAAAAAATGAATAGATTAGCTTGTGCTTTAGGATGTCGTGGCTCAGAATACAGTAAAAGTACATGGGATTACGAAATATAGGTCAGATTAATCAATTTAGATATACCAAAGACCTAATGCATTAGTAGTACATATAGTTCTGCACGTTTTGATCAGTTTTGTTTTTCTACGGTGTAGATTTTGGTAATGATGCGGACGTGAAGTTTTTGTAGTGTGTCTTTGGAAATTCCATGCAGCAGCAAGTAACAGTAGTCTACACTCAACAAAATTCCTAATCGGTCAGTTAATATTTGTATTACCATTTTGTCAATAATTCAGGTATTTACACGAAATTTCACATGCCAACATTTAAATAGGTACTGCAGCTAATTATTACTTTATTTTTGGTGACTCATGGCCAAGGTATCCGCATTAGGCGTTTTGCCTTATATTGAATATTTTGCACGTGCAGTGCATTTGCCCCAACATGCACGTGTTCGTTTACAATTTTGGCATTACTGATGAAAGTCCAACTAGAAAAACACATATTATGGTGAAATTGACACAAGAGCAATGGGATCGAGCTGTCGGAATGTTACTAGCTGGGACACATTTACGGCACGTTTGCTCTTGGTTTTGCAAGTTCAATAGGATTTTGATGTTATTAGTTTGTAACTCTTACTTTGATGGTTATTTTCATTTGTAACCTTATTTCCGTTTACAAGAACCTTCATTCGTTGGTTATCTACCATCCGCGCTCTTTTTTCGAAATTTAACCAAAGTACAATTCATTGAAATGGCCGATTTTGAAATTTGTTGTATAATTCCGACAAACCGGGCGCGTTGCTCTTTTGTCAATTTAACGATGATACATGTTTTTTCTAGTAGGACTTTCGTCAGTAATGCCAAAACTGTCCATTAACATGTGCATATTTGTGCACATGCCATGCACGTGCAAAATATGCTAAATTGACCAAAACGCCTAAAGCGGTTACTTTGGCGGTGAGTCGGTCAAAAAAAAGCCAAACTGTAGACTGAGATAGTACCTAAAATTTTAAATTATGAAAAATAATTAAAATTATAACGTTGATTGCTAACTAGCCTGGCTCCCTGGCTGCATGGTTATTTTTTTTATATAAATACTGCAAGCAAAATAAGAAAATCTTTAGCCTCTAAAATAGCACGTTTTATCTGATGGCTGAACCATACAGCCTGGTGAAAGTTGGCCAATGTAACCCTTGATTACCCCTGTAAACTGTTAACTACTGAGAACCCTATCAATTGTAAGGCAATTAATTATCCTACCTAATGACAAGTTCTCCTTACCAATTTGATAAGGGTCATTTCAGAAAACATCCAAGATGTTGTTATTTTCTGGAAAAGTATAATATTGAGCCCATTCATGATTCAAAAGTTTAATAGTAAATGTAAGTGTGAAAATATTGTATGTGGATAATTAGTTGGAATTAACATAAACTCAGGATATTTTTTATGAATTTAAGGTTTTATTAATTGTTAATTTGGGAATCTCCACCTAAAGAAAGTGTTATGGTAAAATTAACCCTTACATCAAAAAAAAATTCAAATGTGTTCTATGTGCAGAAAACGGAAAAGAAAGACAGCGCTTGTTCATGGTCAAGAAAAAACAGACTTGTGGTACATAATTGAGCGAGTTTGGGTATTAATATTTCGGAAGATGAGTACAGCGAAAGTTGCTGTATAAATTGTGCTAATGCACTCGACTATGTATGACTCGCGCGTTGCATATCGGTATCCTATAGCTTTTTTGTTTTTTTTTTTAAATGTACATTTATATGGGGCATACATTGGAAAATTATGAAAATATTTAAATAAACAAATAATTGAAATAACAAGAGCTGCCCGTAAGACAGCCAATGCTCGACTATTCAAAGTATTGTCCCAGAAGCAGGTAAATGTTACCCTTAATGTCAAAATATATTTAGAGTTTCAATCCTGTATCTGCATCATTTTTGGAGATAGTAACTTGCATGCAAAACTTTAAACAGAAGTTTTATGTTCAAAAGGGGACATAATTTGACCAAAATGCATGTCAAAGTTATAGGATATGATGCAATGAACTAGTTTTATAACCCGGAAGGCACATGTGAAGTTTCAATTTAATATCTGCATTTATTCTGCAGATAGTAACTTGCATGCAAAACTTTAACCAGAAGTTTTATGTTCAAAAGGGGACATAATTTGACCAAAATGCATGTCGAAGTTATAGGATGTGATGCAATGAACTAGTTTTATAACCCGGAAGGCACATGTGAAGTTTCAATTTAATATCTGCATTTATTCTGTAGATAGTAACTTGCACACAAAACTTTCACCAGATTTTTCTAAATCTAAAGGGGGCATAATTTGCCCAAAATACATGTCAGAGTTATGGGACATGACCCAGTGAGGTTGGTAATTGATCTAGAAAAATAAAAAATAAGTTTTAAACATAATGTTATTATATGCCTTTAAGTAATAGCTCTATGTACTTGCTTGCAAAACTTTAACCAGGATTTTCTAAGTCCAAAAGGAGGCATAATTTGGTCAAAATGCAGGTCAGAGTTATGGGACTTGATGCTATCAGCTAATTTTATAACCCCGAAAGACACATGTGAAGTTTCAATTCAATATCTGCATTAGTTTTAGAGATAGTAACTTGCATGTAAAACGTTAACCAGATTTTCTAAGTCCAAAAGGGGGCATAATTTGCTCAAAATACATGTCAGGTTAAGGGACTTGACCCAGTGAGGTTGATATTTGATCTAGAAAAAGAAATAAAAAGTTTCAAAGCTATATGCCTTTTAGCCTTTTAGTAATTGCTGTAATGTACTTGCACGCAAAACTTTAACCAGGTTTTTCTAAGTCCAAAAGGGAGCATAATTTGGCCAAAATGCAGGTCAGAGTTACGAAACTTGATGCTATCAACTAGTTTTATAACCCCGAAGACACAGGTAAAGTTTCAATTCAATATTTGCATTAGTTTTGGAGATAGTAACTTGTAAAACTTTAACCAGGATTTTCTAAGTCCTAAAGGGGGCATAATTTGCTTAAAATACATACCAGAGTTATGGAACTTGACCCAGTGAGGTTGGTAATTGACCTAGAAAAAAAAAGGTTTAAAGCTATATGCCTTTAAATGATAGCTGTATGTACTTGCATGCAAAACTTTAACCAAGGTGTGACGCCGACGCCAGGGTGAGTAGAATAGCTAGACTATTCTTCGAATAGTCGAGCTCAAAATGTCCAATGTCATTTAGTAAAACTACTTTTTGGTGGGAAGGGTCTTTCGACGCGGGGTACAACCTCCGTGTATAAATTCATTACTTGTATGTTAAATATGGGTGAAATTTTATGTGATTCTCCGTCATGTAGTTTGTTATGTTGCTCTACATTTCTGGTTTTTTTTATTTATTTATATATTGATTTATAATATTTATAATGAGTTCACTCTGATTTGTCATTATGTATTATCATTGTATGCTACACATACATGTTCATGGAAAACTTGGAAGTTAATTCTTGCAAATTTTCAGAAAACGCATTTTTCTGATTTTCTTTTGGAATAAGACTTTTATTTTCATTTGACTGGAGTCCAATTTAAAAGAACAAAAGCTGTATTATGCTCATGGATGCCTTTTGTAACCAGTTAAACTACACTAAATATGCTTACATAAAACAGAAAATACGAGAAATTTGGCGATCGTTTTGTGTCTTTTAATAGAGATAGGACTTACACAAAACTGTCTTTATATGAATGTTAAGTTTATAAGAGAGTAATAGCAATACATGTTAGTTTTGTATATATTATGAAAATGTGATTGATCGATTAATCACAAAGAAGACTTTATTATTTGTCTATGTGAACACTAATATTCTATTTTTGACTGTGCATCACAAACATGATGGTATTATACCAAATCACAACACTTTTGCAGGTATATCAGTTATGAGACTTTTGCAAATAAAACAAACCATCAAATCATCAGACAATATATTTTCTCATGCCATCAAAACTTTTCTCGGGCTATTGCCTGTATTTTTACAGTAATTAGATCATTTAAAAAAAATCCAGCCAAATTACTATAGGGATGTAGATTTGTATCATCATGTAAGCTTTTTGTATAAGTATTTAACGAGATAATTATTATGATTGTACTCTGTTTATATGTAAGACCTATTTGGTTAAATCATTAAATTGTTTTAATATACTGCTGTCATTTCATATTGTACTAGTTACTACAGAGTACAATTACTAAAATGTTCTTTGATGTTTCTTTCTGACTATCTTTTTTCCATTATTTATTCAATTTAGCTAAACTTTGTGACAAAATTATATAAATAATTTCATTCAAACGTCTTTGTGAAGTGTGCTTCATTCCTGAACAGTGCTTTAAGGGTCCTGTTCTTTGACAGATCAGTGACCCTGGACTAGCAACAATTACATCGGCTTTGCGTTTATGTAACTGTTATATATATTTTACTTCATTTTTTCCTTTGTATATATCCTGTAAATACACTGCCTTTACACCTCCTTTTTTAATTTCACAGAGCCACACGAGATGACACAACAATGATGGTATATTGTGTGCTGTCATTATGGAAAAAAATCAAATGCAAATGGGGCATTTTCAAAAGTTAAGCTTTTGTCACTGCCAGAATAAAACATCATTTCCTTTGAAATACCCATTTACAACATGCTCTTGGTTTGGTCTTATCTGTTCATAATTATTTTTAATTTTTTAGACCTTTAAGTATAGCTTCATCCATTTCACCATTAAAGGTGTACTTTATAATGATACAATTCTTGAAAATAGATCACAAATCCTCTGTTAAATATGCATCCCTTTTGTATGAAAGTGCATTCCTGTTGCCTGATAAGCCATTACAAGCTGAGGGCAGGCCATAAATCGGTAAATTAGCTTCGGCTCATTAAATAGTGGCTAGCACATGAAACCCTTAGATTACATGTCACAGTGATAGCAGCTGATTATCACTAAAAGTAATTAATGGGAATTTGTCTCACAAATTTGTGAGACATTGTAAGACAACTTTCACCAGTCCCTATGTTCGGAGCCAGGGGCAATAAAAAAGGTCAATGAAGAAACAACCTGCTGGAGTTACTTCCCTCTTAATGAATAAACATATATATGTAGAACAAACATAGGGACGGGAGCCAGTCTAATTGCTAACGTATAACATTCAAGACCGTATATAACCCTAAAGTCTTGATATGGTCATTTTGAAGCGTGCTTCTTTTTTTTCTAAATTTTCTGAAATCTTTCATTCGATTTCTGCGTAGCCACTCTTACATAAAGTTCTACCTACCAAGTCATTGATCAATGTTTAATCCCAGATTTACCTGGATTATTGCGGGAAGAACTGAACTCAAAACAAGCAAAATGTCAAATACATGCATGCATTGATATCAGAAAATATTTTTAGGTTTAATTAAATAAATTCACAAGCATTATTTAAGCTGAAGTTTATTGTTATTTGTACCATATCACACATCATATATGAAAACAAGACAAAACTCTTAAGTATGCATATTTACAATGAAATTTGACATTACAATGAAATGACTCTTCACTAAGTTTACCAGTGCAGTTACTTTATTGTACTTATTAACTTGTGTCATTTAGGTGTACAGGTAAATGCAGGGTAGGTTTATCTCTATTATGTCTAGTTTCAAACTGGTATTAATATTGGCAAACTTCTAACAAATGTCAAACAAAAATACAAAAATTAGATCTTTTACATGTTAATTATTTTATCCAAGAAATCTTGTAATGGGAAAACATAGACACAATTTACTCTATATATGAAATGTAAGAACAAATCAACTCCAAATATAAGAAGTAAGAACAACTTAACTCTAGATACAAATAACGAGAACAAAATAACTTCAGACATAAACTAGATATAGAAATAAAGATATAGAATAACAAATTAACTCTCGATATAAATAGAGAGAACGAATTAACTGACATATAAACAGTAAGAGGAAATAAACTTTAGATATAAGGTGTAAGAAAAGTAAAGAAAATATAATTCTAGATGTAAATAACATGAACAAATTAACTCTAAATATAAGTAGTATGAATTGATGGATAAAACAAATTCATGTGACATAAAGAAAATTCTTTTTTTTTTTTTTGGAACCACGTTTAAGGCCCGTACAGATATTTATACATTGAATGCACTTTATAGCTAGAAAAAAGGGAAACAAACAAGAAGAGTATGAAAAGGAATAATGTAAAGAAAAAAAAAGTAACGGCCTTGGTAGTAAACATCGTTTGTACATGTTACATATTCAACATTGGTATGAAATTTCTCCAATCATTGTTGAAACTGTCAAGAGAAGAGTTTTGAAAAGCTCTATACTTTTCGATTTTTAATCTGTTAGACAGTTTTTGTTTAAAGATAGATATGTTTGGTATTGTTTTCTTCGTTTTACAATTATATATGTAATATTTGGAAAACAAGAGAATGAATGATATTATTTTATTTCTTGAATGAAAAAAGGATATATATTTAAATTTAAATATAAATTTATCTTGAGTAACATCTATATCAACTTCAATAAGCCATTGAAACAATTCGTTCCAAAAAAATTGTGTTTTTTGGCAACTCCAAAATATATGTTCTTGACTATCTCTTTCCATATTACAAAAGTCACAAAGACTGGACTCATTTAACCTGCAGTTAAAAAGAAACTTTTTTTTTTTTTGAGGCCCCAGCTGGGGAACCCCGTTTATTTTTCTTTGCATAACATACATGTATATGACATACAATTTTTATATACAATGTCAATGACATATATAGTCAAAAACAAAACATGATCTTAACATGTTTCTAATCAAAATCACGTCAGATTCAATACGAATATTATGCAAAGAGTTTTGGAAGGTAAGAAAACAGGAAGGAAGGAGAAGGAAGTAGAGAAGAAAAAAAGAGCTATGTCACTTGGGAGTTCTAACTTTGATTAATGAAAAAGTAGATTAAAAAATGAGGAATAAAGGGTGATCGTTTCCTGGTTTCAGTAGTAAGTACTCAATACTAGTATATGTACAAGAGTTTTAGGGGTTGTAAAGTTTAGTGTAGTCAGCTATTATATTTCATCGAACTTTGACCATTTTTCTTCATGTCTATCTAACTTGTTTTGCATTAATGCGATTTCTTTTTCAATTTTTATCCTAGCTTTCAAGTATTGTACAAAGCACTCAAACATTGGAATGTTTTTGCTGTACTTAGATTTAAATATAAAATATTTGCATAATATTATTATAAAGTTTAGAACATCATTTTTCTTATTGTTTTGTATTACACCGAAACATATGTTTTTGATATTCAGTTTCACGTCAATTCCTTTAGTAGTCAATAGATTTTGAATATTGTTCCAAAAGGCTTGTACTTTGGGGCATTCCCATATTATGTGTTCAATTGTTTCTGTATTCATGCAGCAGAAATCACATAGGTTACTGGGGGCCAGCTTACAGATAAATAGATATTTATTTGTGGGCAAAAGACGCATTAAAAATTTGTATTGAAAACTGCGTAGATTTGTATCAATGGTAGAAAGGAATGGTACGCTAAAAATATTCTTCCAATTTAGGTTTTCATTTTCAAAAAAAGATTCCCATTTCACAGCAGCAGTTGGTTTTTCATATGGTACATTGGTTGCTTGTAAATTATAAAGATACTGGTTGGGTGTTTTACAAACTTTTAGTTTTTCTATATGAATGTTTGTTTTATTTCCGTACAGAAAATTTTCAGAGATGCTTTCTATTAATATTTTCGGTATCTTTATAACCAACTGGTAGTATTTGAGATAATCACTTTTTTCCAAGTTAAGTATTCGTTCTGCTTCTTCAAACTTATAAAACCTGTTTGTTCGGAAATCAAATAATTGATCAATATATTTTATTCCCTTTCTGTTCCAATTGTCCCAATATATTGTATTTTGTTGTAATTTAATGTCGGAGTTGTTCCATATTATATGTTTTTTCACTTCATTATTTGTGTTTGAAGAATTCATGATTTTAAACCACGTAGTTAAAATATCTTTCAAAAATTTGTGATTTTTGCAAATTCTAGCAATATCTTGTGTGTGTAAATTACATTCGAAAATTAAACTGCCCCCAAAGTTTTTAAGGAATTTCTTATACAGTATTTTCCAAAAACCGTTATTTTCATTTGAAATTATTCTTTTAACCCAACATGCTTTGATCGAGTACAGAAAAGCTTTAATGTCTGTGAGTTTAAGTCCTCCCAGATCATAGTTATTTACTAATGTTTTGCACTTTATTTTTTCATTTTTTCCGTCCCATAAAAATTTAAAAATAGTTGACGTGATATCTTTGATAGTATCTTCTGGTGGGTTTTCAAGCACCGTAAATGGATAAATAAGTTTCGGTAGAGCATATGTTTTAATCACAGTTACTTTACCCAATAGGGTTAGTTTTCGATGTTGCCACTGTTTCAGACAATTTTGAATTCTTGCAATTTAGGTTCGAGGTTGAGCTTATTATTTGATTCTAAATCTGTATAAAATGTCATTCCAAGTGTTCTAGCTTGTTTAGAAGTCCAAACGAAATTCATGTTTTCAGCATATTTTAAGTTCCTCTGTTTAAGTGAACCAGCCTTTAGAACTATAGATTTTGTTGTATTAAGTGTGAGTCCAGATATTTTGCCAAATTCATTTATAACTTCTATAAGTCGTTCAAAAGATTCTTTCTGTCCATTATTTACATAAGTGGCATCATCAGCGAACAAGGTTTGTTTAATTTCTGTGTTGTCTATTGTTATACCTTTTATTGTATTATCTTTTGCTATAAAATTTGTCAGTAATTGAATGCATATTATGAACAAAGAAGAGGAGAGAGGACATCCTTGTCTAACACCCTTCTTTATTGGAAAGCTTTCTGACATATAACCATTATTTATTATTACACTGTTTATTTTGGTGTAAAATAGTTTTACCCATGTAATTAAAGATGGTCCGAAGTTGAAATGATGGAGACATTGCATCATAAAGCTGTGATTTAAGCTGTCAAATGCTTTTTGGTAATCAGAAAAAAAGAGTAGACCAGGTTGATTATTAGCTTCAAGGTATTCAATGATTTCATAAATTAAGCGAACATTTTCACCAATATAGCGGCCTTTCATAAAACCAGTTTGTTCATGAGCATTAATTTTATCTAAAACTTTTTTAATTCTATTGGCAATAGTTTTGGTTGCAATTTTGTAATCTATATTTAAAAGACTGATAGGTCGCCAGTTTGAAAGTAATGATTGGTCTTTTTCAGTCTTTGGTAATAGTGTTAATATACTTTGCTTTTGTAAATCTGTTAGTTCACTTTTTCTATACGAGAAATTTAAGGAGTTTATGAGGTAGAGTTTTATTTCGTTCCAAAAGAGCTTATAAAATTCTGTTGTTAGCCCGTCAGAACCGGGACTTTTGTTGTTTTTCATATCAAGTAGTGCTTGTTTACACTCGTTTTCTGTCAATAAACCTTCGCATGTTTCCATTTCATCATTTGATAATTTGTTTATGTTCTGATCCAAAAAAATTATATTTGTTTGGTTTTGTTCATGTTTTTCGTATAAAGTTCTATAATAGTTTACTTCTTCTTTTAAAATCTGATCATTTTTTGTTATTTCTTGACCATTAATTATTAGTTTTGTAATGTTCTTTTTTTCTGCACGTCTTTTCTCTATATTTGAGAAATATTTAGAATTCTTTTCATTACCTTCAATATGTATAGCTTTTGATCTAATCAATATACCATTGACTTTTTTCTCATATAAACAGTCAAGCTCATTCTGTTTTTCTGTTATTGTATCTTTAATATTATTTATGTCTTCATTTTCAACAAGTACCTGTTTATTTAAACTTTCAATTTCTTTTATCAGTTTACTTTCCTGATCTGTTTCAATTTTCTTTTTGTATGTAGAATATTTAATTGCTGTATTTCTAATAGTACCTTTGATAATTTCCCATAAAATATCAGGTTCAGCTTCAGAGTTTTGTCTAACTAATTCCTTAATATTGTCTTTTATCAATGATTTAAAATCATCATCTAAAAGAATACTGTTGTTTAGCTTAAAATAACCTGGACCTCGTTTACATTTGTCAAAATTTATTTGCAGATTAACACACGAGTGATCGGTTTTAAAGCCTGGCATTATATAACAATTATTTGATAAGTTACATAAGTATTCGGAAATTAAAAAATAATCGAGTCTACAGTATATACGTGGTGTTGAGTTTGATTTCCATGTAAATTGGGTGGATGAATTGTTCATATGTCGCCATATGTCAATTAAGCTACATTCTTGTATAATTGCTTTAAGTTTATTTCTTGATTTTAGTTGAGTGTCGACTCTCCCATTTCGTTTGTCTTTTGTTATATCTAATACTCTATTAAAATCTCCCCCAATGATAACGTTTTTGTCATTATTTTCAATTAAAAATTCTTCAAGAGATTTAAAAAAGTTGACGTCATCTTTATTTGGGCCATATATATTAATTATTGTTATATCTTGGTCCTTATAATTTAATTCTAAGGCAATAAGTCGTCCTTTAACTATTTCTTTGAAACTAATTATATTATGTGATTCTTCTATATTGAGCAAAATAGCGACTCCTTCGCTATTGGAACTATTTCCGCTGAAGTAAGATTCACCATTCCAATCAGATTGCCGGAATGTACTTTTGTTATCTGGTAAATGTGTTTCCTGAAGAAGACATATTGAGAATTTTTGAGATTTTAACCATTGGAATACCTGCTTTCTTTTATTTGAATTTCCTAAACCCCTAACATTCATTGAGCTAATTACGGATGCCATGAACTATTTAGTAGTGCTACAAAAACCTTACTTAACATGGAAACGATCATTTTCCTAACACTGAATTTGTTTTTAGTGGAAAACATATTTTGAAAAGATGTCAAGGGTACCAATTTTTAAGTGGTGAGCTTATTTATAGCGAGAACTATCAACATTTTTTCTATAGCTGAAAGTTATTTCTACGTAAGATAAATGCAAATTACATTTAGAAAAATAAAAACAAAAACACACAATACGCACAAAAAAAACACAAAAATACATATATAGCGAGAACTATCAACATTTTTTTCTATAGCTGAAAGTTATTTCTACGTAAGATAAAATGCAAATTACATTTAGAAAAATAAAAACAAAAAGAAACTTGTTTGTTGCAATACTTCTGTGCAAAAAGTTGTAATGAAAATTTTGTAGAATGTTATCTTGACAGATAACAAACGCATTCTTATATATTTCGTGCCAGTTAAAGGATCTGTTTGGGAAGTAATTCTCCCATTTCAATTGGGACTTTGGTTTTACATTTTGAATTATTAGCCTTTTTTTGTTTCTGTATTTGCGTTAAATTTTTGTTAAAATGTATGACTCTGTTTTTTCTAGAATTTCATACGTATTTGTTTTGTCAGATATTATAGGGGGTATAATGTTTTTTAACTTTCGTTTCCATTCTTTTGGAATTAATGAAATAAGTACGTGATAGTTTAAGCACTCATTATTAGGAATATTGTATTCTATTTGTAACTGATTGAAAGTTTTGAAATTATTTGTGTCTGTATCATAAACATCTTTAATACGATTTATGATTTTACTTTTCCATAGCGGGAACAAAAGTAGAGAGTTATTATTCTTCACATATGAATTTTGCCAAACAATTTGTTCTAATATGTTTTGAGGATTTTCAATAAAATTTATTTTACTCCATGCAACTAATATATCATTTATGAATTTGTTTTTAAGCTTTAGTTTTAATATGTCTTTTGTATTTATATTGCATCTGAATAAAGATATTCCTCCTAAGTGTTGCATGTGTTTCTTTATTATTTCTTTCCACAGTCCATTATTTGAGTCGCTTATTATTCTTTTAATCCAGCTTGATTTTAAGGAGTTTACAAATATTGGTACGTCAATCACATTCAGGCCCCCGTTTTCAAATTCTTGTATTATTATGTCCCTTTTAACTTTATCCATTTTTGAGTTCCATATGAATTCATAATAACTTTGAGTAATTCGTTTTATAATTTCATCCGAAGGATTAGGTAGAACAGAAAACAAAAAAGTTAACTTTGGAAGAATTAGTGATTTCAATACTGAAATATTACCTATAGTTGTAAGGTGTCTAGCTTTCCATGTATTAATGTCCGATTGAAATTGTGATAATCTATTATCATAATTTAGTCTAAGTATTTCATCAGTACTTGACTGGAAAGTTACACCTAGGGTTTTTACACTTTCTGAAATCCATGTAATGTTTTCATATTTTTTTCTACAGTATACTAGGTCATGTTGGTTTCGGAGCGAGCCTATCCTAAGAACTGTACATTTATTATAGTTTAGTTTAAGGCCTGAGATAAACGAAAATTGTTCAAACATGTTTATCGTTTCTTTAAAACTGTTTTCAGAACTGTCTAAAAGCAGGGTGGCATCGTCTGCAAACATGCTATTTTTAACTTCTATAACAAATATCTTGAATCCTTTAATATTCTTATTGTCTCTAATGGCTATAGAGAGTAGTTCAATAGCTAAAATAAATATGTAGGGGGACAAAGGACAGCCTTGTCTGACTCCTCGTTTAATATTAAAGGAATCGGACAAGAAACCGTTATATAGTATACAACTTGTCGGGTTTTTATAAAGTACATTTACACAAGTTTTCAAATTTGGACCAAAATTAAAAAGATCCAGTGTTTTAGCAATAATTGCGTGATTTAGGGTATCAAAAGCTTTTTCAAAGTCAGCAAAAAATAAAATGCCCGGTTTATCATTTTTTTCTGCATACTCTATTACGTCATATATCAGTCTTATGTTTTCACCGATGTATCTTCCTTTGATAAAACCCGTTTGACTGTTATCATTTAAATTATTTAACACTAATTTTATTCTGTTAGCAATTACTTTAGTTAATATTTTGTAATCAACATTTAACAAACTTATAGGTCTCCTCTTTGACAACAAGATAAATTTTTATTTGGTTTTGGAATTAATGTTATCAAACTTTGTGCTTGCAATTGGCTTAAATAGTTATTTTGGAAAGAGTAGTTGAAATAATTAATGACATCATTTTTTATTTCGTTCCAAAATAGTTTGTAAAACTCAACATTTATACCATCTGATCCTCGGCTTTTCCCATTTATCATGTCTTTAATTGCCTCTGCGCATTCTTTTTCTGTAATTATTCCTTCGCAAATTATTTGTTCATCTTGGCTCAACTTTGGTATTTTTGTTTAGTCATAAAAATTATATTCTGAATTACTTTGTTTTTCTTTTCCATAGAGATTTTCATAGAATTTCTTTTGTTCCAATAAAATTTCGTTTTGGTTTGATGTAACCGAGCCATTAACATTTAAGTTCTTTATCAGTTTGCTCTCAGCATTTCTTTTCTCTAATTGTTTTAGTAATTTGATATTCCTTTCACCATTTTCTACTTTACTACTTTTAGTTCTCATTATTATACCGTTTATATTTTCATCGAAATATCGATCTAATTCTGTTTTTTTTTTTCATATTTAGATTTCTTATAAGAGTTTCGTCAAAATTGTTTGCTAACTTAATTTCAATTTCTTCAATATCCCTTTCAAGTTTGTTAATTTGTTCTTTTTCACTTTTCTTTTTATGTCTTGCGAATTTAATTGTTTCATTACGAATAGTGCTTTTAATAACTTCCCATCGAATTTGAGGATTTGTGTCTAGATTTAATAAACGTATTTCAGTTATAGCCTTTGTGATCTTTTCCTTATAGTCTGTATCCAAAAGTAAACTATTATTCATTTTAAAAACACCTGACCCTCTCTCTACTGGATCAAAATTGAAAGTAATGTATGCAATCGAGTGATCAGATTTAAAACTTGACCTTATACCCGATTTTTAACGAGATTCATCAAATCATTTGAAACAAGAAAATAATCTAACCTACACGCTATATTTGAACGTACTTTCGAACGCCAAGTAAATCTTTTTGTTTCAGGGTTCTGGATCCTGAATGTATCTGAGAAATGATATGTTTCAGTTATATCTTTTATCTTTTTACGACATTTCAAATGTGTTTGTGTGTTCCCACCTTGTTTGTCAATATAAGGGTCCATAACAACATTAAAATCGCCTCCTGTTATAAACACCTGGTCATTTCTTTCATGTATAAATATTTCGAGTTTTGTAAAAGATAAAACATCATCTTTATTTGGTCCATAAACATTTATATTAACAACCTCCTTATTTTCAATCTTTACCTCCGCTGCTAATATTCGTCCTATTTCAATTTCATACGTGTTTACCAACTGAACATTTAAACCACACCTGAACAAAATAGCCACTCCTGCTTGGTTACTAGAATTTCCACTGCAAATAATTGTCCGACCCCATTCTTTTTCCCATTTTTCTTATTCTGTTTCTCTAAAATGTACCTCTTAGAGTAAACAAATATCAACGTTTTGAGTTTTTAACCATTGAAAAAAGAAAATTCTTGCCAATCAAATTCAACCCGTCCACGATTTGCAACGTTACACACATAACAAATACAGTAAAAACACACACACATAAGCTAAGTAGAAAAGGGCACGTAAGATGTTTTACAAGGCATTTCCAGCATAAAACTGTTTGTCTTGTCACTTTTTTATTACAGCAGAGTAACCATTTATGTAAAGGTAAAGGTAACAGTAATTTTTATTTACCGCCGCTTTGTGAAACAATGAACATATGCTCTTATACATATATACACACACAAAAGAAACCTATCTTGTACTGTCATTTAAAATCTATTCACGCCCTTTGTAAGTATATATATATCTTAGGTTTCTTTTGTATCGGAACGTGACAGAAAGAAAAAAAAACCTTTAAATTGTTCAATCAATAGTATGAAGGTATGAAATAATGAATGATATTATATGCCCTTCTCAAGTGCGCTCATTTGATTGGTCGAAATGAACGCATGCGTGGGTCAGCAAAAGGCGATATTGACCTGCAAAAGTGATATTGACTTTCGTTATATTATTTTTTATACGCCTGAATAAACGTATTATGTTATACCCCCGGTGTCCGTCTGTCAGTCCGCACGTCCGTCCGTGCGTCCTTCTGTTAGCAATTGAGTAGCCGCTCTGTAACTTTTAACCCCTTGAAGGATTTTAAAGAAACTTGATAGAAATGTTCATCACACCGAGACGACATGCAGAGCGCATGTTCCAGACGACTCGCTTCAAGATCAAGGTCAAACTTAGGAGTCAAAGGTCATATCAGTATGTTTCGTGTCCAATCTGTAAGTCTTTAACCCCTCGAAGGATTTCAAAAGAACTTGACAGAAATGTTCGCCACACCAACACGACGTGCAGAGCGCATGTTCCAGATGACTCGCTTTAAGGTGAAGGTCACATTTAGAGGTCAAAGGTTATATATGGTTTTTCATTGTGTATAAAGTTCTGCATTGCAGTGGTCTTGTTATCATTTTAAAAGGCAGATCCTTTTTCGTTCACTAACAATATATTTTTAGTTATTTCCCTTTTATGTTACTATAAATAGCTTATTTGGAAACTTTTTTATTATTGGCCGTAGGGAAAAACCGAGACCTTTTTTCTGTGATACAACATGGATGTTACCTCCAATATTTAGGTGCACATTGTGCCTGGGCAAGTTCTTTAAATTTTACTCTCGTCCTCTGATGCCACACTTTGGGCGTATATTGCCCCGCGTTGCGCAGCTCTTGTTCTTATATGTATGAAATACGGGGCAGTCAAATGAAAGCATTTGAGAAAGAATTGTAATATAAAAATTATATTTCGGTCAATATGTGTTTTTACGGACCTGTAAAATTGATACTGACTCAGGACGCAAGTCAATAACTGAATAATAATGACTCTCATGTGACGTCATGTCATATTCATGTCACAGACACATGACGTTTACATGAAGCCTTATATTGTTCTATCTGCCTGTATACGTACAAGTTAAACAGTTGACGTTTTCTCTTCTCATGAAGTAGAATAGACGTTTTATATGTCTTTCTAATATGATGGTCATACAAACAATCTGGATTCAAATGATTTCATCTTCATTTCTTCCTTTTTTTAGTTTTCAAACAACAGCTGTCTCCATAGGATGACACATGCCCCCGATGGCACTTTGAATGAATAGTTATGGCTGATGTTAAAGTTTAGGACCTTTGACCTACGGAGCTGGGTCTTGCGCGACACGTCGTCTTACTGTGCCACTCATTCATGCGTAGTTATTTTAAAATCCATGCACGAATGACAAAGATATGGACCGGACACGCCCATCAATGCACTATCATGAAAAATGACCTTTAACGTCTAAGTGTGACCTTGACCTTTGAGCTATGGACCTGGGTCTTGCGCGCGACACCTCGTCTTACTGTGGTACACATTCATGCCAAGTTATTTGAAAATCCATCCATGGATGACAAAGATATGGACCGGACACGCCCATCAAAGCACTATCCTTTAACGTCTAAGTGTGACCTTGACCTTTGAGCTACGGACCTGGCTCTTGCGCGCGACACGTCGTCTTAATGTGGTACACATTCATGCCAAGTTATTTGAAAATCCATCCATAGATGACAAAGATATGGACCGGACACGAAAATTGCGGACAGACCGACAGACCGACAGACTGACAAACGGTTCAAAAACTATATGCCTCCCTTCGGGGGCATAAAAATGCAAGATTGTCAGTGTAGAACGGGTTGGTCACCTCTGTCTGACCTGAAACCGCTTGATCTCTATCTATTGGTGTTATGTATCCATTTTCTTCTTGCAAATTTCTGTCCCCTGACATACGGCCACTTGTCTGAATTGATAAAGTTATACCTGTTAAACTGATATATCTTGATATTTAACAGTGAGTTACTTGTCATTTCACAAATAGGCCTATGGCCAAATCGGTACCGAAACCTAACCGATGTCGTTTTGTTTTCTTTCCGGATTCGGCAATGGATTTCATATATACAGACTCGAGATCCGAACCTGTAGGCAAGCATAACATACTAAAGAGAAACACATGCGAAATGTTCCTAATCTGGATGATAATGATATATTATTGCATGGATATTAAGAATACAAAGGCGACAAAGTCGTCTGCGGAGAATAAAACGAAACAAGAGATTCATAAAAACAGAGAGGAATACGGAAAATACCACAGTCTTGTTTAGGAATCACCTGAGGAACAATGATGACATTTGATTAATGTTTTTCATAACAAACATGAGATCTAAACATTCTTTAAGCCAGTGTTGTCCATTTCTACAGAGTGCAGGTCCAATGTACAAACCACAGCCCACTCATAGTGACCTTCCTCCATCAATTACGACCACACTACCAAACTCCAACGCAGTGATCTCCCTTGCCGCTTCGCTCATTGATCACTTCCAACACAATGTTTTAGCTAAAATTCAGCTAAGTTGACTTCTTTTAGTTATATAATCATTTGGTTATTTTTTCCCCAATGTTTTCGAAGTTTACACTTCTATTAGCACAGGCGAATGTTCCATAATGAAAAAGATAATGATTTTGAATAAAAATAGGTATTTATTCACACGACCGGTATTAAGTATCCTGAAACGAAACTGAAAGTAAACTAGAAATGTGTCCATGGGACACAGATGCCCCCACTACATGACATTAAAATGACAATTTTTTCCCAGGTCAGGGGCCACAACTCCTACAATACTGAATGAATCCGGATGCGAAACCCCAGGTGCACAACTGCACATGCTGACCAACATTCCTGTAAACTTTGGTGACACTAGGTCAAATACTTTTGGAATTACGCACGACACAACATTAAAATGACCCATTTTTAACTAAGTCAGTGGCTACACGACTGAATGAATCCGGATGCGAAACCCCAGGTGCACAACTGCATATGCTGAACAACATTCCTGTAAACTTTGGTGATTCTAGGTCAAATACTTTTGGAGCTATGCGCGACACAACATTAAAATGACCAATTAACATTAAAACGACTATTTTTTACTAACTCAGGGGCCATAACTCCTACATGAGTGGATGAATCTAGACGCGAAACCCCAGGAGCAGAAATGCACATGCTGACCAACATTCCTGTAAACTTTGATGACTCTAGGTCAAATACTTTTGGAGCTATGCGCGACACAACATTAAAATGACCAATTTTTTCAAGAGCAAATCTATATGCACCCCCCCCCCCACCCCCACAAAGTGGGGGCATAACAAACGAGTACAGTGACATTAATCTTTGACGCGGTTCACTATTATAAAGCTGCCATTTGACCCAAGCCGAAACAGATGGAGGCTTTTGAATATTTTCCTGCTGACCAAGATATGTTATTGTCAGAAGTTTGGTATATCATATTAATATGTATGTTAATTTTATAAATCGACCATCACGTGATGAACTATGGTCACGTGAATGTTGTGGTGGCAGTGATCAATGAGCGAAGCGGCAAGGGAGATCACTGCGTTGGAGTTTGCCACACTACAATCTGCAGCCTCTATTTACAGCGGCCTCACTACAAATTGCGGCTCCATTCAAAACGCTTCTACCCCAGTTTACAAATTTCGACCCTGATCTACAAACTTCGACCCCATTCTAAACATTTATAGCGTCATGCATATATTGATAAGAACTATGTATATGCGTGATAATTGTTAAAACCTCAGCATGGGGTAGATAAGGTGTTAAGCTCACTAGATGGCTTCCTCACATGAAGAATTTAGCGCCTCGAGTTAGGCTCGAACCCACATCGATGAGGAGCAAGTGATTTGAAGCCAACGACCTTACGATCTTAACCACTCGGCCGCAGAGACCACTCGTATAGCATAAAGTACAATCAAAAGTAAGCCAATGTTACATAGTTAGTACATCACTTAGTCCATATTTCCCTAAGCAAACAATTGAACAAAAACCCTAAGCAGATCTTTTGCAATTAAAGAATACAATCAAACAATTGAATAGCAGACTATTATTGATTGGGTCGGTAAACAGGTTTTTAAACGTTTTAGAAAATATGCATACGTCTATTTCTTCTGTCGTAGTTTCCGTTTGTATTTCAAGGTCATCGAACCGAATCAGGTCATATGTTGAATCCGGCCTACCCGACGCGTTGGTTGTGAATGGTAAATCGGCGAGGGTAGTTGTTTCCGGCTGTTGTACCAGATGATTGCTGTTGTTCTCCCTCAAGGTCTTGTTTCTCCTGTGTAAATGTACAATTGTATTTTAGCTTGTTTGTTAATGCAATAAAGCACTGAAATTCAGTTTCAATGTCTATATTCATCGTTTCTGTCCAGCAATTTTCAGGGTTGTTTTGGTATTGTTTGGTTTCGGGACACACCAACATTATTTAAAGTCACATCGCGAAATTTTCAGCTCATTGTCACCGAGCATTGCATCAGGTATGTGTGCACACGTAGGTAGAATCACTGACTGGCCTTCCTGACCTTAACCACTCGGCCACGGACCCCACCCACCCCGCAACAAACACTTACACCACCACCCCATCAGTGTTCACGGACTATGACATTTTTGGGTTGATTGTTAGTAAAAATGTGGAAATAAAGAGATTCAGACCAGCGAGGGAGAAAATATTATTAATGTTTAAAAGCCTAACACAAGGGGAATAAAATCAGTTTGCGGTAATGTATGTTTAATGTCACCAAAACCAACAAAGAACTACTGAAGGGTTGGGATGAAGGATAGGTTTGTTATGAAGCTGTAGTAAGCCGAAAGAAAAAGCGTTTGTTAGTGATATCCCTTGAAAATGTTCTAGTATGATGGAGCTGTTCTGTATTATCGGCATTTTAAGTGTTTAATTTTTCAGATGGAAATTTTTGTGCATGTCTGACATGTCGCCATTGAGTCTGGTCTTGCAACAAGAGAACATGTTTAAAGGAGAGTTTGGACTGAATACTAGTAGAATGAAATATTGATACCATAGCAGTACCTTCACCTACAAAGTTGTAGTCGGCTCCAGCGAATTTTGCCAGGCATCGCTCTCACGAGATGCTAGCGCCATGTGTTCTCCGGCCTGGCAAAATCAACAAGAGCCAAGTGTACATTTGCAGATCAAAGAACTGATCATGTGACTCTTTTTATTATATACAAATACCTATATAGCGTTATATCTGCTAGACTGACTAGAAGTTCAGATAAAAAAAAAGACTGAAGAAATCGTTTGTAACGGTGAAAGGTTGGACGTATGGAGCGTTGATTAGTTACATTTACGTCGTTTTTGAAGTCCTATTTAACGTCAACAACTAAAACACTGTTTGAATATTCTTCTGTGTGGGAACTGAATTATCCAGTGAAATAAAAGCTATTTTGCAAATTAAATTCGTAGGTATGTAGAAATAGTGTTAACTAGTACTTTTTTATCGATACGGGGTTTGTTTTGATGACTGCTTAACTTTCGGGTGGTTGGTCTGGACGCTGGGTATCAGGCTACTTGCCATTAATAATACATGTATATTATATTCATTTTTGAAAATAAAACAACAACAACATTTCTTTACTTTTACTAAAGTCACTCTGTCATATTTGATTTTGCGAACTGCTGCAATTCAAGGCCTTTTTTGTATTAGAGTATTTAGTAGAAACAGCTATCGGAGAACAGCAACGCTCAACTATTCAACAGCCTTGTTGAATATAAAAGTTAAAAAAGGAGCATAATTACAGCTTATAACAGCGATCAGCTGTGTGATGTTTCAATTCATTCACGTAAGTGGGTACTGAGATACAAGCTTACATTTAAATAATTTTATAGAAATGCAAAAGTAAGTTTAAACATGGAATCAGTGCAGTCCAATACTTCTACCTAGTCTTCGAATAAACGAGCTAAAAGTTAGCTAGAACAGAAATACCGATTACCATCTTTCGAAGGTATAGGACTTGTGATCATAAATAATTTATAGCAAAAGAATGTTTTAACACTTATTTATGTATGACGGTCGGTTATACGTCGGGCTCAATAAGTTCACGAAAATTATTTGTACGACGTATTACAGCCCGAGTGTATAAATAGTATTAAAACTCGTTTCTAATATGCCCTAAATCTAAATAGATAAAATATAGTAGCACTCGTTCTTGGTCGCATCAAAAACGTTGACGTCACCGCACATTAACGTTACGTCATTCTAATGTAAGAGTGTTTTAACAGAGAAAAACATTTTAGAATATCCTTTTAATAACGTCTTTTTCGCATGATTGTGATATTGACATTTCCTGGCTCGCAATGAAAGTCGTTTCACACACAGCTAATGAATACATAGGTTCCGAGAGTCATAACACAACACACTACCTACCTTTTTAGTAACACAAGGACGAGAACCACTATTATGACAATGAGTACAACAAATCCTGCAGCAACACCTCCAATAACTGCCACTGGAACGCCAGGCTCTTTCAGTGCTCCGCCCACTGTCCCTTTTGTTGACGTGTGTGTGTGTATTGCCGGTGTCGTTGATGAGGTTGTCGTTGTCGTCGGTGTTGCTGTAGTAGATGTCGAAGTTGTTGTTTCAAGTTAATCTTAGAATTACACAAAATAGACACATGGCTGGAGGGGGCCCGATTTGCAATTTTGTGTAACTGTTCTGTGAGGCCAACGACTTTTGTCTTACAGTTTTTGACAACGCAAAAGATTAAAGAAAAATAAACAAATAAAAAATAAATAAATAAAATAAAAAAAGAGAAAAAAATATGAAATTCATAAATATAGTACAGCTAAATTTGTTCATTGATTCAGTTAAATATATTTCTTAGTATATTTTCATTGTTTTTCTGGAACTGTTTCAATTCCCATGTGCGGTGACTTTGGTGTAGGTCCACACTGTGTGTTTAGACATGACTTCATTTTCAGATTGCCATAAAAGACCAAACTATAACACAATACCAACCGGCTAAAATGCAAGAATGTTTTAATGCAAGATACATGTTAAAATTGCAATAAACATGACACTTACTGCTTCAAGAAAATGACGCAAGAAAATGAATTATACAAAAACAATGTCAAGAGTTTATTGAACCTCGAACTGAACAATCCTATGCGATAATAAACTGCTGTTTTGAAATGTGTAAATGATACAACGAAACTGTTTCGAAAATAAAACTGACTACAGACTGTAGGCAAATGAAGGAATTATTCTGTTGTCACTAGTTTGTAAGCAACAATATTTCTTTAACATTTAGTATACTGACAACAGTAAATATGAAAAGTTTTACTTGTGACTACCATAAAAAGCCATAGCCATGGTTTAAACTATTATATTTACCATTTTCGCAAGTTTTTCCATCACTAAGGAGGTTTAAGCCGTCTTCACATGAGCATGTGTACCCTAAGGGTGTCGGGAGACAGAAGGTACTGCATGGGCCACGCCCACTGTTTGGTAAACAAGCATCTGAAACTGATACACACATGCAAAGAAACAGTATGTTAATAAGGCACTTTGGAATTTGTGCAAACGTATGAGGCAAGTTCACATCGGAGCTCTAGAGAAGTGTAGGCTGATGTGTAAATGATACTTGCTCCCACCAGTAAAGTAACGGGCCCATCAAAAATTGGGCCCTGAAAATATCTAAAACTGTTTTCCCCGACACACTGAGAGCTGTGATGAAAAGGAGGGAACCAGTAAACCCTACCTCGCCGTGGTGTTTGTAGAGTTCAGCTCTTCAACAGGGAAGATACGATTGGTGTGCTAATTTATACGGTTCAAGTGGGTTATCGAGTAGTCATAAATATAGTACAGCCAAATATGTACATTTACTTCAGTTAAATATATTTCTTAGTATATTTTCATTGTTTTTCTGAAACTGTTTCAATTCTCATGTGCGGTGACTTTGGTATAGGTCCCTACTGTGTGTTTAGACATTACTTCATTTTCAGTTTGTCTTAAAAACCCCAACTATAACACAATACCAACCGGCTAAAATGCAAGAATGTTTAAATGCAAGATACATGTTAAAATTGCAATAAACATGACACTAACTGCTCCAAGAAAATGACGCAAGAAAATGAATTATATACAAAAACAATGTCAAGAGTTTATTGAACCTCTGACTGATCAAAACCTATGCGATAATAAACTGCTATTTTGAAATGTGTAAATGATACAACGAAACTGTTTCGAAAATAAAACTGACTACAGACTGTAGGCAAATGAAGGAATTATTCTGTTGTCACTAGTTTGTAAGCAACAATATTTCTTTAACATTTAGTATACTGACAACAGTAAATATGAAAAGTTTTACTTGTGACTACCATAAAAAGCCATAGCCATGGTTTAAACTATTATATTTACCATTTTCGCAAGTTTTTCCATCACTAAGGAGGTTAAAGCCGTCTTCACATGAGCATGTGTAACCTGAGGGTGTCGGAAGACAGAAAGTACTGCATGGGCCACGCCCACTGTTTGGTAAACAAGCATCTGAAACTGATACACACATGCAAAGAAACAGTATGTTAATTAGGCACTTTAAAATGTGTGCAAACATATGAGGCAAGTTCACATCGGAGCTCTAGAGAAGTGTAGGCTGTTGTGTAAATGATACTTGCTCCCACCAGTAAAGTAACCGACCAATCAAAAATTGGGCCCTGAAAATATCTAAAACTGTTTTTCCCCGGCACACTGAGCGCTGTGATGAAAAGGAAGGAACCAGTAAACCCTACCTCGCCGTGGTGTTTCAGAGTACAGCTCTCCAACAGGGAAGGTACGATTGATGTACTAAATTATACCGTTCAAGTGTGTTATCGAGTATAGAGTTGGTCTCTACTATACCCTAGAACTTCCATGTGAACTGACCCATAATGAACAATATGTTATCAAGGCTGATCGCAAACAAATCAAACGTAAGCCTACGCAAGTCTCGCAAGTAGTCAAAATATAAATAATCCTTATCGTGTTTTCTTTCATCTTACTATACGTTTTATTATGTTTTTGTAGCAGTATACACGCTCTTAACGCATCCTAAATAAATATAGTGGCCAAAGAAGATTTTGATCGAAAAATGATACTAAATTAAAAGTGGAATGGAGTAAATTCAGTGGGGTTGTATCTAATTTGTGGAGAAGGCCCACTTTTTATAGACTGGGGTTGCAGTGGGGTTGCATCTAATTAACTAAAGCATAATTTTATAATAAAAAAGTTAACACCTTTTCCTTTTCCTACAGTGGCGATATATATTTTTATGGGAATATGTCTTAAGTTTGAAAATCTGATACATTTATTCTATGAAATATACAAACAACTTTATTATGAAAGCTACAAAGATTTGAAATGAAATAAAGAACAGTCGGATTTTGTAGCGATCAACCTCAACAAATCAGTGTTAATGTACATGTATAAAACAGACCATATTTAATTAATATGCGGTCTGTCAAACTATAATTTTATCTTAGAAATAGATTTATTTCCATTCGCCTGTAGCCCTACACTGTAGAAGCTATGATAACATGTAAAGGCTGCTTATCTCTTTTACTGAAAATAGAAATACATCATTGTACTTCCGGTTTACTCCTCAGTTGAAGGTCTCACACTGTGGCATTACCTACTGTTACGGTCGCTTAACGTATAGCTTGTAAGTTCGAAGCCAATCCCGACATCTGCGCCAAGGAGAGCGACTCTTTGGCTCAGTGGTTAGAGCATTTGACTAGCACTTAAGCGACCCAGATTTGTCGTCATAAAATGCTGTGCTCATTGACTTATTACAGTCCAAAATATAAGACTACGCATTTGGAAGATTAGTTATGTATTTAATTTTCAATTTTTAATAGTAAATAGTGCTTTCAAACAGTACAACTGTTTAAAACAGATCTATGGTAATATCTGAAATGTATAACAGGTTAGCAAGAAGACGTACCAGTTGTTGAAGTTTTTGTTGAACTATATGCTGATAACGAATCCAGCCGTCCTAGTTCCGGTTTATATCCTACCCTAGTGATTATACCTGGACTTGTTCTGTTTAGTCTAGCAACATACCTATACCGTACAAAAGTTGCATGTAAAATATATTGTCTCTGTTGTTAAGAAAGGGCAAATACAGGCGTTTATAATTGTTCATTACAGGTCGCCAGCATGCGCAGCAGGCAGACGACATGATAATTATGAGGAATTTGTCAAGAGATAATGTAGAAAATGCTACCAAATTGCTATCTTTCCACATGTGATTTTATTGCAAATATATTTTACTATTAAACAAAATGCATTCGACAGTATCTTAATCTATCTGAGAGTTTTTAGATTCTTCTTGTGGGCCGTTCCATGACCAACCCGTATAAGTGTTGAAATATCAAAATTGAGATAACTAAATATTCATGAAGAACATTTTTCACCTTTCAAATCTAAAAATTTGAAGAACAGCAGAGGAATAATGGTGATAATTCGAAGACTGTGTACATGTCAATAAATAAAAAATCAATTAAAGATCATTTAAACCAGACAATCCAAAAATATAATAACTAATATCATAACAGACACCTCTTTTATTCTTATCAAGATTGACTTTGTCTACTAACATTGGGCTTCATGTGATTTGAGGCATCATTTGGTGGTGTTTCTGATTCTGTCAATTTAAAGACATTTTAATAATGGGAATAAAGTGTTTAAAGTCCACATTCTGCATAAATATCACTCGATCAAATTGGTAAAATAAGATTTAAACGCTAAAATAAAAAAAAAAAAACTCATTTTCTTGGAAACATATCTAATTTAAAATAGTGCTCAACTTACGGTCTATTCCATGCGGTGTAGTACAAATAATCGCCAAGTAAAATAATATCCATTAGATGGGCTCCAGTGTCCGTGTAAAAAGTTGTACATACGCCAGAATAGGTACAACGGTATATGATATCTGTGCTCCCATCAGTTGCATACAGCAAGTTTCCTGAAAGTGTGAATATTTTCTGCATCAAAGCTAAATTATTACCAAATAATAACGGCAGCTGAAATTAGACCAAAATAATGTCTGTATCTCGGTTGAAATACCAAATAACATCTGCAACTAAGCTGAATTTTATATCAAAATAATAATAAAACAATGTCGGCAACTAGGATGAAATTATTATTATTATTATTATTATTATTATTATACCAGATTTCTATAGCGCCCTTTTCATGATAAACACGTTCAAAGGCGCTTTACATATACTACAGCCACAAGGGGCGCGAAATCATCCTCTACTAGTACAGACACAGAGCGATCTGAGCAGAGGGACATAGTGAGATAAAGCCCCCAGAATAGACAGAGAGAAGTTTTCAGAGACAGACGTGTCCGGCTAACTTAGCCTAGCTATTTTCGAATAGACAGTCTGGTTATTTAACGTGCCTGGTGTATAGCACCGATGCTCGCAAAGCCGTCTTTCCTGGGAAGAACCAGTATGCAGAGCTCTAGGTATATTAGGTGGGAGACACTCAAGAGCATCTCAGAAATGTCCATTGTCTGGACTGGGATTCGAACCCCGGACCTCTGGATTGACAGTCAAGCGTGTTTAAATACCACTAGACCACCGGCCAAATAATGGCTGTAACTAAGCTCATATTATACCAAATTGTATCTTCAACTAGGCTGAAATTACAACAAACTATGTCGGAAACTAGACTGAAATGATATCAAATTGTATCTGCCACAGTTTTGTGGAAATTATATAAAAAAGCTGTATTTACACCTAAAGCTGAAACTATATCAAATTATAATGTCTGCAACCTTTTGACTGAAACTAAATCAAATGATGTCTGCAACTTTTTTGCTGAAATTGTATCAATAATGTCTGCAGTCTTTTGGCTAAACCGAATTCAGTCTGCAGTTTGTCGGCTGAAATTGTATCAAAATAATGTCTGCAACTATAAGCGCAGAAACTATACAAGATAATGTATGCAATCTTTCGGCTGAAATTGTACCAAATAATGTCTGCAACCTTTTGGCTACAATTGTACCAATAGCGTCTGCAACCTTTTGTCTGAAATTAAACCAAATAATGTCTGCAACTAAACAGAATTTATACCAAATAATATTTGCAACATTTCGGCTGAAATTATAACAAATTATGTCTGCCTGCTTTGGGCTGAAATAACACCAAAGAATACCTGCAAATTAGCTAAAATTCTACCAAATAAGGTCTGTAGCCTGCAGCCTTTTGGCTGAAAATATAGCAAAATATGTCTGCAACCTTTCAGCTGAAATTATTTCAAATAATGTCTGCAATCTTTTGGCTAAAGTCATATGAAGTAATGCCTACAAACAAGCTGAAATTATTTAAAATGCACCGTAACGTCTGCAACCTTTTGAAACTATTTCAAATAATGTCTGCAACTATGCTGAAATTATATCAGATAATGTTATCAGCTTCTGTGTAAATATCAGCCGAGATTGCGTTTTGTATTTCACAAGTTTGCAATGTTAAATATTGCAGACTTGAGGAAGTTACAAACGGTAATAATAGCATATGTGTTAAAGCACTGTATATTAAGATTGATTTTATTTGGATGGAAATGATAATTATATCTAACTATGTGCAAGGTATCGATGTTATTTCTTATCTATTTTCTAATAGTGTAGGCTATAAGCCGAAAGATTGTGCACATTTTAGAACAGTTTTAGTTTTGTA
The DNA here is from genome assembly GCF_021730395.1 of Mercenaria mercenaria. Classification (NCBI taxonomy): domain Eukaryota; kingdom Metazoa; phylum Mollusca; class Bivalvia; order Venerida; family Veneridae; genus Mercenaria; species Mercenaria mercenaria. The sequence goes on from NC_069375.1 coordinate 72,329,169, forward strand.
TGGTTCTTGCATATTATATCATGATATTACAATTCTGATGTAGAACCCATCGCCGCATGAAGTATTTAACAAAATATAGGCCGATTTTTATGAAACTTTACCAGTGGAGATTTTCATTTTACTTGTCATAACTTTTTTATTTTATATTTAATTCTTTTAGCTGCAGACGCGATAGATATATTTATTTGGTGTTTGTTGCAAAATTACTGGAGCGTGTCGAATTTTATTGATTTCAGTAATTCTGCATGTAAAACATGTATACATTGACCGACTTTGTAAAAATTCATGTAAAGGATAAGGTGCGAGCCGTGCCAATTAGAATGGATATAAAAGTGGATATAATATCAATGTAGGCGTAATTAGATTGATCTGAAACTTTTTAGTTGACATTTTCATTGCAATTTTCTCATACAATGTTCAGAAGCTTATGACAAAAACCATTGGACCGTGACAAATTGTATTCATTGCTAGTATGTCCGTATTTGTTTGTAAATATTGAAAAATACTTAAAAAACATGCAGATGATAGCCAATAAGACGTTCATATGAAATAAGGCAAAGCTTGACGACTTTGTCTCAAGGAAGCTATTTACTACTAAAAAAGCGGCGCCAGGTTCTTGTGAAAGTATTTAAATAAGGAACGGAGGTAGGAATTCGCCGATTCTGCCTCTGTGGTCACGCCGAAAGTAGTCCATATTTGTATATAGTGCTATTTTCCCGCTAGTAAATGTAATTTTCATGCCAGATATAAGCTGTATTGATACTTTATAGTAAAGAAGAATGCCTGTGGATGATATAAAGCTACGTTAAGTTTTATCGTTCCATGTTTGTGTAGAACCTGCTGGGTAGAATGAAAGTGAATGTAGGTACCTGCTGATATCTTCCTACGCAATATTATTGTTTTATCATGTATTTCAGTCACGTGACCATGGTTTCATTGCATTATGGAAAACCCAATATTTTTGTTATTTATTGTCTATAGACAGACCTTCAAGACAAAGGCTATCTCGCAAGAAGTGAAAGGCTGGACATGCTGACATAAATGCTATGCATTGTCATTTTACATTGAAAATAGTAGCAGAAACAGTACATTTTAACCTACAAAGAAAAATCAAACCGTTGCCATTTACAGGTACGAAGGTAGTAATTTGCTAGATATGTCCCTGGAGAGTCGATTACACCGTGACGTTATTTGCCATCCGTCGCGTTTGTGGCATTCTTTTCCAATTTCATTCTAGAATATTTCTTTAAAAATGTTATCATTTTTTTTCATCTAGCTGGAAACTTTGATAAGTAATTGAAAAGTAACTTTGAGCAACTGGATGACGTTATATTATTATTATCATTATTATTACACAGAGCGATCTGACCACAGGGATAGAGTGAAAAAAGACCCACAGAACAGAGAGAGAGAAATCCCTTTTAGATACAGGCCTGTCCGGCTAACTTAGCATAGCTCTTTGCGAATAGACAGAAAGTTTTAGAATCCATCAAGTACATGAACGTTACTCGAGCTCTCTGTTGAATACGAATTTAAAGTATCTTTCTGTCGCGTTCTATGTATCTTTATCAGTTTCGTTTTGTCTCGTTGGGCGCATGCCAAAACAACACATACACTTTCCAAATTTGATTATGGTGTGTCGGCGTGTGTGCCAGGTCGACACAAAGAAACGTGTTTCATAAACCGCGCCCAAGCCAATGCAAGCAACATCACCAAATATCCTAATAAGCTATAGATAAACCAACGACAGCATTTACACCTGACGACATACTGAAATTATTACGTATATCGCAGAATATTTGAAGACAAGTTTCAAATGTTCTCATCGACGAAATGAAATTGTTTAACAGGCTGAATACAAAAAAAGACAAGTTTTAAATGAAAAGGTATACATCAGATGACATTTTCGCGGCAATGCTTTTCACATGTTTTATTCAGGATTTTTTTATATAAAAGTATCGGTTATAGATCATTTATTGACATTCTAATGCAATTAAGTTTGCCGAAACGGAGCGCAGCGTAGTGAAGGCAAAACTTAATGCATTAGAATGTCAATAAGTGGATCTATAACCGACATGTAGTTAAAATGCCCCTTTTTGTCAACATCTCCGTCTCACATAGGGAACCCTTCTTTGAAATTACTTTTAATCAGTAGAAAGATATCCTTTTAAATTTGAAAAATTGTACATAGTGACTTTTTACAATATCTTTTTAAAATCGGTTTCTGTTTTATTTTGCAAAGGTGACTTCGTGGATAAAAGTTTAAGATTTGAATTTGAATTTCCCTGGGAGGTTTGGCCAACATTGTCTATACACAAAATCATGCGGGTGACGTAGATCTAATTATAAATACAGTAGACGACTCACTTATCGAGTAGTTTGTAGAACACAATATTACATTCTTATCCAATGAAAATATGATATGCAGGTTAAACTTTGGGCACGCTGGTTTATTTTAGATCATTAGAGGTTATTTGACCTCCGGTTTACATTTGAATTTAATGAACAATAGGAAAATTTATATAAATATAAATAGCAACAATTAGTGCACTTCCAGGTCAATGCTATATTTAAATCGTGGAGGTAATACAAAGTGTGAAAGGCGCAGAAAGGTAAAACTTGAACTACAAAAGTACAGCTTGCATTATAAAGGTAATAGAAGAAAGAACAACACAATTTGATATCATACTGATATAGACATTTTGAATGCAATCCCTGTTTTGGCAGTTGCTCCGCTTCCTGAATGTGGGAAATCCATAGTAGGCGGAACAATGAATACTCCTTGCTTTTTGTACCAATGTTTGAACTATAATGTAAGGGTAATGGTCTTGTTTATCATAGTGTCTTCCCTTTTGACAGGGCCAACTAATTTGGTTTATGAGACACCTTTATTGTGCGTACCAATTACCTCCAAACTCCTACCACTAACTAGCTCGCGGCTCACGAACCGGCCCTTTCGGACAAACATCCCCCGGACGACCGCTCCCTATGGGACTCGAACCTTCAACCTCCCGATCCCGAGGCGAACGCCTTAACCACCGGGAAACGGTGACCGATTAAAAGTGACAATAACATATAAAGAACATGAAAATGTGAATAAATGCAAAGGCCATAACTCCCCACTAATCACCTGACAACTCGTTCTGTAGATTCTCATTGACACTTGTTTTAAATTTAGCTCAATATTTGCATGCATGGAGACAAATGTTTTGACATTTTCATTTATAACAAGACATTTTAGACTTTGCGTTTGCGAATACTACACGATTATTTTTGCTTTTGACTCCTGATTAACTTGAATTTCAAATGTCACGTGTATAATATTACTTTGTTTAATGGCTAAATCTTATGAAAATCATGTCCTGCAAACGATAAGTTTACATTAAGGGAACATCTGAAAGCTTTTGTAATGATGACAAGCTTATGGCTAATAATTATGTTTATATAATTTATTGCCCTTTATTCACATCTGACCTTGATCTGAGGTTTAAACTTGTTATTGACCCTGAGGACAAATTGTTGGATATTTCTGAAGGAAAGAAAACTGAAATAACGGTGCTGAAGGCAAGAATCTGATATTGACAGCCTAATGACAATGTTTAGAGACCGAAACTATTGGGACATTGTGCACTGAAAGTTTGACATACTGACTTCAAATCAAAATTAAGGCTCATTTACCAGTCATAAATGACCTGTAGATTAAATTCGATTTTAGACCAAAGCATTCTGTTGTTATTTGACAAAACATTTTTAGTGTTCTAGGTCAATGTGACAGTTTACTTTTGATCTACTGATCTCAGAATCAACAGGGATCATCTGCTGGTCATGATCAACCTTTCTATTAAGTTTTGTGATTACAGGTCAAAGCGTTTACTGTGATCTTGACCTTTGACCTATTGATCTCAAAATCGATAGAGGTCATTTGCTGGTCATGACCAGTCTCTTTAATAACATTCATAGTCCTATGCCATTCTTGAGATATCACCGGGAAACGGTATACCTGTTCTTCGTCAATGTGACCTTGACCTTTGACCTACTGACCTTAAAAAACCCTAGGGGTCATCTGCTGGTCATGATCAACCTTTCTATTAAGTTTTGTGATTACAGGTCAAAGCATTTACAAGTTATCGTCCAGAAACTATTTAAATGTTACAGGTCACGGTGATCTTGTTCTTTGACCTATTGGTCTCAAAATCGATAGGGGTCATTTGCTGGTCATGTCCAGTCTTCTAAACAACTTTCATAATCCTATGCCCAAGCATTCTTGAGTTATCATCTGGAAACTGTAGACCTGTTCTTCGTCAATGTGACCTTGACCTTTGACCTACTGACCTCAAAATCAACAGAAGTCATTTGATGGTCATATTCAATCTTTCTATTAAGTTTTGAGATTCTAGGTCCAAACGTTTCCAAATTATCGCCCAGAAACTGTTTAGCTGTCCCCGGTCACTGTGACCTTGACCTTTAACTTACTGACCTCAAAATCAATAAAAATCAATTTGCAGGTTATGAACAACTTCCCTATTAAATTTCATGATCCTAGGTTTAAGCGTTCTTGAGTTATCATCCTAAAATTGATTGGTCAACATATTAAAAGACCTACAGACAGACCGACCGACTTCTGAAAAACAATATACTCCTCCTTCTTAGAACGGGGGCATAAAAATAGGGTGTCACAACTAATTAGCATGTCCTTTACTACTTACAACATCATTTTTTGAAAAGATAGCTGAACAAAACTATTCAAAAATCAAACTTTAAATATACCATTATAAGTGTTGTCCGATTTTTCTATAATTTTACCAAATAAAGGGCCGTAACTCTCATATATGCTCATCTATTTCGTTTCTTAGCACCCAGACTGATTAATAATTTCCTATGACATACATTTCGCATAAAATGATGGGACATTTGTATTTCATAAAAAAGTATATGGTGGGTGTTGTATACTAATACCTTTTTAAAAATGATTTCAAGGGGCATAACTCTGACCCTTATTATTTACCATAAAGGGCTTGGTAGAGGTGGGTTCTACATCTAAAATGCTTCGTTATAGATAATAGTATTGTATCAGATAAAGATCCAAACTCTTCTAAAAAGTGCACAATTCGGCCATATTTTCAGCCTTATAGCCTACACTATAACGCTTGATAATCTTAAAATGTCCCAATATTTAGGACATTCTTGCTTATTTCTAATGCTGAATAATATTTAAATGTCCCAATATTTACGACATTCTTGCTATTTTCTAATGCTGAATAATCTTAAAATGTCCCAATATTTAGGACATTCTTGTTAATTTCTAATGCTGAATAATCTTAAAATGTCAAAATATTTAGGACATTCTTGCTTATTTCTAATGCTGAATAATATTTAAATGTCCCAGTATTTACGACATTCTTGCTAATTTCTAATGCTGAATAATCTTAAAATGTCCCAATATTTAGGACATTCTTGCTAATTTCTAATGCTGAATAATCTTAAAATGTCCCAATATTTACGACATTCTTGCTTATTTCTAATGCTGAATAATCTTAAAATGTCCCAATATTTAGGACATACTTTCTAATTTCTAATGCTGAATAATCTTAAAATGTCCCAATATTTAGGACATTCTTGCTAATTTCTAAAGCTGAATAATCTTAAAATGTCCCAATATTTAGGATATTCTTGCTATTTTCTAATGCTGAATAATCTTTAAATAATGTCCCAATATTAAGGCCATTCTTGCATTCTAAACCTGCTGGTTTTTTTTCCAGAGATTGTTTTAGCAGAAAAGTAAACATATGTTGATAAATAGCGAATCTGACATCAAGTGCTATTGACACATCTTTTTTACACATTCGCATTCCGTAGCAAGGCGTAAAACATATTACAGCTTTATAGCACATACTAAAAAAGACGCTGACATTCCCTCACATTTGTAAGAATGCACAATATTCAGACAAACCTTTTGCGTCAATAGCTAGTCCATTTGGCCAAACAAGATTACTGTTTCGAATAGTCCGGATATTCGAACCATCCATATTGGCTCTCTGTATGAAAGAGGGTGACTGACCGTGGTCTGTCCAAAACAGAAATCTGTAAAAATATTAGCATACACAGAATTAACTACTTTATATAGATAGGATATTACATCACTGTTGTTTAACACTGAATCTATTAAACGAGTTGAATAAAAAATAAAATGCGAGGCTTTGTCGAGCATTTTATCAATTTTATCCAAAGAGTTTAATAAATCAAATGTGGAAAGTCACAAATATGATATTCCGAGTTAGCTTTTTATCACATGTTAGCTTTTTCTTCCGAAAATCATCAATTCTAATTTCTTTAACCATGATAAACACGTCAATTTGGCTTACGTCTTCTATACTTTAAGTTTTTTTCTGGACGATTTCGGGCCTGCAAAAACAGGGAGAATACAGGAGATTCTCGTGAGCACGCGCTGTTGGAGAACGGGGGTGTAAAGCAAAATCTACTATGTTCAGTTACAAAATAAATAGGCCTAGAGATTTCATTTTAAGGATGTGAAGATATTGATTTCTATTACATGACAATGTTTACATTTAAAAAAAAGTGTAAGGGAAAGATTAAACCAGACAGAATTGTTTCCTATCACCATCTCCCATTCCTATTCCTGCAAGTTATGTTAAGACAGGGGGCGTGTAGTTTTCATTACATACTGCCATAGCGAAAAAAGGGGTAGACTAAAGTCATACTGATCTTAAAGAAATTAAAACATAAGTCAAGAAATGCTACACTTGTATATATATAATTATACGTGCAACATAGTATAAAATATGCACTTTACTGTAGGCTCTGGAACTGCATTCAATTGTGTTTAATGCAAAAAGAACGATAACACACGTTCTTTTTGTGAAACAATTTCTGCAGAAAACACGAAGATACTTGCGTGAACCCTTCAATACAGTGTAATACCAAATTAATAATATATTGGCTTTATTTCATCCCATGACGTAAAACATGTGATGAGACTTATTATAACAAATAAAAATTAGATAAAATATTAAATCATATTTTGAACAGCATCTAAGATTAAAATCAGATCAATTCTACGGCGTGATATTCCAGTGAGGTAGCACTATAAAGTTGGGAATTGTGCTCACTGCTACAAGGAGACAACGTCGTTTATATGACTGAAAAATTGTTGGAAAAGATGTTAAACCCGAACACACACACATAAAATCAGATCAAATGTAATATACATTAGGCTTACCCATCTTCGGAGTCGAGAACAATGTCTCTTGGCTTATTACCATACGTAATAAGTCGTTTGTGAAGACCATCGGGTGAAATGACCCCAATACCGATAAATCCACCAAGCGAAACGCGATTAGCCGTGTAGTAGATATTACCGCTTGTGAAATCAATTACCAAACGGTCAGCATGACAACCAATCAGCTCTGAAATGATAATTTTATTTCTACATTTCGACTTTCATTTTCATTTCGGATAGCATCAAGCCACTGGGCACTTTGCATTCTGATTTTGCATGAAGAAGCTGCAATGTTGTAATCGTCCCAGCGTAAATATCGTGCCATGTAAAGGATTCATTACTGTGGTCTCAAACATGTTAGTTGAAAACGTATCAGAAGTAGTTTCAAGGTGTATGATGCAAGATTTTGAAACGCCAGGAATAAACACCTTACACCTTTTTCCAGCCAATGACCAGGGCGTAACCTGTAGATCCAATCTGCTACTCTTATACACAGCGGTCTCCCCTTACCGTTAAGAGACCTCTACACAGTGGTATTCCCTTACATTAATTGAGCTGTCAACAGTGATCTCCCCTTACATTAAATTGACCTCTAAACAGTGGTCTCCCCTTACCTTAGAGACCTCTACACAGTGCTCTTCCCTAAGATTAGTGACCTCTACACAGTGATCTCCCCTTACAGCACTCCTTAATGTTAAGAGACCTCTTAACAGTGATCTACCTCTTACAGTGATCTCCCCTTACAGCACTCCTTAATGTTAAGAGACCTCTTAACAGTGTTTTACGCTTTCAGTAGAGATTTTTACAAGGTTAATCATTTTCTTAAGATTTTGATTAAACGTTTATTTCTTCATTCAATGTTAGATTTGTTTTGATAATTTTAAGGCATTTTATGGTAATGTTGGTGGTAAAATAAATGAAGAATAAAGTCGAAAGTAAGAACATAATTTTTGAATTGCTTTTTAACGGCTATGTGATTTATGGACACTTGGTATTTGTGGCTTGCAAAGTCGCGTAGGTTTAGGGAATAGTACAGAGAACATGACGCGAATGTAGCAGAGTAAACTTAAAAGCGAAATCTTACTCTCCAGTTTTTGGGAAGGAATAAAAGATCTCACTACCCCGGAGACCTTTAGAATAATTTAAAGTTTATGTCTTGAATTTGCACAAGAAAGCCAAACTTTACGAAACTTCCTGCCACAAATAAGGTTTGACAAATTGCACGTGTTCTATCTTTTTTAAGATATTTACCAGTATTTTGAATAACTTTGTATCCAGTCCCATTTAAATTGAGTCTATGAATGTACTTGTTTGTACTCCACATCAATTGTTGTGTCATGTGATTGTAAGCCACACCAATAGGACTGCCGTATGTTTCAGTATCGACAGCTCTGACGTCATCGCTAGCCAATGAAATCTGGTAGATTTTGTTGTGTGTCCAGTCAGTAACCAGAAGGAAGTTGTCGGTAACAGGAGCTGTAAAAAAGAAATATTGGACTATATTAGAAACTAATATACAGTTAATGTACTTAATTTTGTTGTAATTTCTGGCACCATCGAGTTCATTCAATGTATGTCCATAACAGAAAAACGTTTAAGATGGTGCACGTGGTTGCCCATGGTTGCCCGGGGTGTTACCAAAAGAATTTTTCAAAGATTTGATTATTTCCAACATGGCTAAATACTGGTTCAATTATTGTGACCTTATTTTCAACACTGGGCTTCATTACAAGACGTATTTGCTGTAGACCCGTTTATTTTTGTTATTGTTATTTTAGGATCTAAGCTATTCCTATTGCTATTCTATTTTTCGTTTATGTTTGTCGTAGCACACATTTCATTTATTTCAAACTATACTGTTGTACAAAGTGGCTTGAAAGAGCGGTGGTCTTGGTTAAGGTATCTTCCACAGATGTAACGTCTGATATCAAAGCAGACAAGTGTCACGTCTTGTTTTTTTTTGTTTGCAAAAATAAACAGACAGACAGCTTAATAAGGAATATATGAGCCGTGCCATGAAAAAAAAACAACATAATGGGTTTGCGACCAGCATGTATCCAGACTAGCCTGTCCATCCGTACAGTCTGGTCAGGATCAATGTTGTTCGCTTTCAGAGCATATTGCGAACAGCATGGATCCTGATCAGACTGCGCGGATGGACAGCCTGGTCTGGATCCATGCTGGTCGCAAAGCCACTATGTTGGTTTTCTCATGGCACGGCCCGTATTTGTTTTTTACTCTCAGAGAAAACATACGATTGAGGTGCTTTTCACAATATCAGTTCAGTTACATTTTAATTGTGTTTAACAATCAAAGCGTTTATTATTACAAAGTAAAAAGAATTCTTAGTTTCAAATTTTAATGATACATTTGCATTTGAGACTATAAAATGAGCCTCACCATGAGAAAACCAACATAGTGCGTTTGCATCCGCACAGTCTGGTCAGGATCCATGCTTTTCGCAAACAGTTTCTCTAACTGCAATAGGCTTTCAAAGCGAACAACATGAATCGTCATCTGGATCCATGCTCGTCGTAAACCACTATGTTGGTTTTCACTTGGTGCGGCTCAAATGTCAAACGTCTACGTAAAATTATAAAACTCCAAAAGTCACAGTTAAACTATAAAATTCCAAAATTCACAGATAAAATATAAAAGACCAAAAGTTACAGTGAAACTATAAAATATCAAAATATTACATGACGAGCATGATTCCCTGTTTGAGTCGAGCTGGAAACCATATTCACACTGACATATTCTATTCTGGCCAATCGGAATACAGATTTGTTCGCAGTCACCATTCAAAGTATCACATGGACCTAATCGAAGAAAATGAAAAAATAACCATTTGTAAATAACAATTGGATATGCGTCTTGCATTTTGATATTTGGCAACGCTTAAAATTTGTTTGAAAAAAAAAAAGTTGAAAATGCAGTCGTGTTTTCACACAACTGTCTTCTTCAGCAGAACACTAGATTGTCACTATGTTTTGTTTGACCAGGAAAATCATATTGGACAATCCAAGAAATAGCTGACTTTCCTTGCAAGCAAACTTACATGTTCATAGGTGACCAATATTTTCAACATCCTCAAAACAGGTATGGTGTATCAAAACAGGATGTTTTCATATGTTGAAACATAACTGTGAAAAGTATTCTATTCTTGATAAAGGCCTGGTTGATGAAAAGTCGATAGAAATGTAGTCATTTATCATAAATTATCAAACAGGTATCAAATTTATTCAGAGCCCGACACACCTTTAATATCTGGTTGTAGGTAAGCATCTAAAATATTCATATCCGTCATACTGTCTACATTTATAGTTGTGAGTTGGAATTTTAAAACAGGTTCTGATTTCTTCTCATAAGTTTTGATAACACCAGAAGGGTAAGAGCTGTCGGCCACTACTAGATAATTCTGAAACGAAAAAAGCTATTCAGTAATTATTTAATCAAATATGAAGTAATAAGATTTTCCTGACAAATATAGCAATTGGGCCTATTGAAGTCAGCATACCACAGCCAATTTCATATATGAAACAACAAATTAACCCCAAGTTTCCCTTTATACATTATTTCAGATATATACGGTATTTGGAACTCATGAAGGCCTTATAAGTTTCTATTGATACATTATTTTAAATATATACGGTATATGGAACTTACGAAGGCCCCTGAAGTTTCCCATGATACATTATTTTAGATATATACGCTATATGGAACTCTCGAAAGCCCCTGAAGTTTCCCTTTATATATTGCTTTAGATATTAAATACGCTATATGAAACTCTCGAAAGCCACTGAAGTTTCCCTTTATATATTGCTTTAGATATTAAATACGCTATATGGAACTCACGAAGGCCCATGAAGTTTCCCATGATACATAATTTTAGATATATACGCTATATGGAACTTACGAAAGCCCCTGAAGTTTCCCTTGATACATTATTTTAGATATATACGCTATATGGAACTCACGAAGGCCACTGAAGTTTCCCTTGATACATTATTTTAGATATATACGCTATATGGAACTCACGAAGGCCCCTGAAGTTTCCCTTGATACATTATTTTAGATAAATACGCTATATGGAACTCACGAAGGCCCCTGAAGTTTCCCATGAAACATTATTTTAGATATATACGCTATATGGAACTCTAGAAAGCCACTGAAGTTTCCCTTGATACATTATTTTAGATATACACGCTATATGGAACTCACGAAGGCCCCTGAAGTTTCCCTTGATATATTATTTTAGATATATAGGCTATATGGAACTCACGAAGGACCCTGAAGTTTCCCTTGATAAATTATTTTAGATATATACGCTATATGGAACTCACGAAGGCCCTTGAAGTTTCCCGTGATACATTATTTTAGATATATACGCTATATGGAATTCACGAAAGCCCCTGAAGTTTCCCATGATACATTATTTTAGATATATACGCTATATGGAACTCACGAAGGCCCCTGAAGTTTCCCTTTATATATTGCTTTAGATATTAAATACGCTATATGGAACCCACGAAGGCCCCATGAAGTTTCCCTTGATACATTATTTTAGATATATACGTTATATGGAACTTACGAAGGCCCCTGAAGTTTCACTTCATATATTATTTTAGATATATACGCTATATGGAACTCACGAAGGCCCCTGAAGTTTCCCTTGATACATTATTTTAGATATATACGCTATATGGAACTCACGAAGGCCCCTGAAGTTTCCCTTGATACATTATTTTAGATATATACGCTATATGGAACTCACGAAGGCCCCTGAAGTTTCCCTTTATATATTGCTATAGATATTAAATACGCTATATGGAAATTACGAAGGCCCCTGAGGTTTCCCTTGATACATTATTTTAGATAAATACGCTATATGGAACTCACGAGGGCCCCTGAAGTTACTCTTTATATATTGCTTTAGATATATACGCTAAATGGAACTCACGAAGGCCCCTGAAGTTTCCCTCGATACATTATTTTAGATATATACGCTATATGGAACTCAAGAAGGCCCCTGCAGTTTCCCTTTATATATTGCTTTAGATATATACGCTATATGGAATTCACGAAGGCTCCTGAAGTTTCCCTTTATATATTGCTTTAGATATATACGCTATATGGAACTCACGAAGGCCCCTGAAGTTTCCCTTTATATATTGCTTTAGATATATACGCTATATGGAACTCACGAAGGCCCCTGAAGTTTCCCTTTATATATTGCTTTAGATATATACGCTATAGGGAATCCTCGAAGGCCCCTGAAGTTTCCCTTTATATATTGCTTTAGATATATACGCTATATGGAACTCACGAAGGCCCCTGATGTTTCCCTTTATATATTGCTTTAGATATATACGCTATATGGAACTCTTGAAGGCCCCTGAAGTTTCCCTTGATATATTGCTTTAGATATATACGCTAAATGGAACTCAAGAAGGCCCCTGAAGTTTCCCTTTATATATTGCTTTAGATATATACGCTATATGGAACTCACGAAGGCCCCTGAAGTTTCCCTTTATATATTGCTTTAGATATATACACTATATGGAACCCGCGAAGGCCCCTGATGTTTCCCTTCATATATTGCTTTAGATATATAGGCTATATGGAACTCACGAAGGCCCCTGAAGTTTCCCTTTATATATTGCTTTAGATATATACGCTATATGGAACTCACGAAGGCCCCTGAACTTTCCCTGGATATATTGCTTTAGATATATACGCTAAATGGAACTCACGAAGGCCCATGAAGTTTCCCTTGATACATTATTTTAGATATATACGCTATATGGAACTCACGAATGCCCCTGAAGTTTCCCTTTATACATTGATTTAGATATTAAATACGCTTCATGGAACTAACGAAAGCCCCTGAAGTTTCCCTTTATATATTGCTTTAGATATATACACTATATGGAACTCACGAAGGCCCCTGAAGTTTCCCTTTATATATTGCTTTAGATATATACGCTACATGGAACTCACGAAGGCCCCTGAAGTTTCCCTTTATATATTGCTTTAGATATATACGCTATATGGAACTCACGAAGGCCCCTGAAGTTTCCCTTTATACATTGCTTTAGATATTAAATACGCTACATGGAACTCACGAAGGCCCCTGAAGTTTCCCTTTATATATTGCTTTAGATATATACGCTATATGGAACTCACGAATGCCCCTGAAGTTTCCCTTTATATATTGCTTTAGATATTAAATACGCTATATGGAACTCACGAAGGCCCTGAAGTTTCCCTTTATATATTGCTTTAGATATTAAATACGCTATATGGAACTCACGAAGGCCCCTGAAGTTTCCCTTTATATATTGCTTTAGATATATACGCTATATGGAACTCACGAAGGCCCCTGAAGTTTCCCTTTATATATTGCTTTAGATATATACACTATATGGAACCCGCGAAGGCCCCTGATGTTTCCCTTCATATATTGCTTTAGATATATAGGCTATATGGAACTCACGAAGGCCCTGAAGTTTCCTTTATATATTGCTTTAGATATATACGCTATATGGAACTCACGAAGGCCCTGAAGTTTCCCTTGATATATTGCTTTAGATATATACGCTAAATGGAACTCACGAAGGCCCCTGAAGTTTCCCTTGATACATTATTTTAGATATATACGCTATATGGAACTCACGAATGCCCCTGAAGTTTCCCTTTATACATTGATTTAGATATTAAATACGCTTCATGGAACAAACGAAGGCCCCTGAAGTTTCCCTTTATATATTGCTTTAGATATATACACTATATGGAACTCACGAAGGCCCCTGAAGTTTCCCTTTATATATTGCTTTAGATATATACGCTACATGGAACTCACGAAGGCCCCTGAAGTTTCCCTTTATATATTGCTTTAGATATATACGCTATATGGAACTCACGAAGGCCCCTGAAGTTTCCCTTTATATATTGCTTTAGATATTAAATACGCTACATGGAACTCACGAAGGCCCCTGAAGTTTCCCTTTATATATTGCTTTAGATATATACGCTATATGGAACTCACGAAGGCCCCTGAAGTTTCCCTTTATATATTGCTTTAGATATTAAATACGCTATATGGAACTCACGAAGGCCCCTGAAGTTTCCCTTTATATATTGCTTTAGATATTAAATACGCTATATGGAACTCACGAAGGCCCCTAAAGTTTCCCTTTATATATTGCTTTAGATATATACGCTATATGGAACTCACGAAGGCCCCTGAAGTTTCACTTTATATATTGCTTTAGATATATACACTATATGGAACTCACGAAGGCCCCTGAAGTTTCCCTTTATATAATGCTTTAGATATATACGCTATATGGAACTCACGAAGGCCCCTGAAGTTTCCCTTTATATATTGCTTTAGATATATACGCTATATGGAACTCACGAAGGCCCCTGATGTTTCCCTTTATATATTGCTTTAGATATTAAATACACTATATGGAACTCACGAAGGCCCCTGAAGTTTCCCTTTATATATTGCTTTAGATATTAGATACGCTATATGGAACTTATGAAGGCCCCTGAAGTTTCCCTTGATACATTATTTTAGATATATACGTTAATATACGGAACTTACGAAGGCCCCTGAAGTTTCCCTTGATATATTATTTTAGATATATATGCTATATGGAACTCACGAAGGCCCCTGAAGTTTCCCTTGATACATTATTTTAGATATATACGCTTTATGGAACTCACGAAAGCCCCTGAAGTTTCCCTTGATACATTATTTTAGATTAATAAGCTATATGGAACTCACGAAGGCCCCATGAAGTTTCCCTTGATACATTATTTTAGATATATACGCTATATGGAACTCACGAAGGCCCCTGAAGTTTCCCTTTATATATTGCGTTAGATATTTAATACGCTATATGGAACTTACGAAGGCCCCTGAAGTTTCCCTTGATACATTATTTTAGATGTATACGCTATATGGAACTCACGAAGGCCCCTCAAGTTTTCCTTTATATATTGCTTTAGATATATACGCTATATGGAACTCACGAAGGCCCCTGAACTTTCCCTTGATACATTTTTTAGATATATACGCTATATGGAACTCACGAAGGCCCCTGAAGTTTCCCTTGATACATTATTTTAGATATATACGCTATATGGAACAAACGAAAGCCCCTGAAGTTTCCCTTGATACATTATTTTAGATATATACGCTATATGGAACTCATGAAGGCCCCTGAAGTTTCTCTTTATATATTGCTTTAGATATTAAATACGCTATATGGAACTCACGAAGGCCCCTGAAGTTTCCCTTTATATATTGCTTTAGATATTAAATACGCTATATGGAACTCACGAAGGCCCCTGAAGTTTCCCTTTATATATTTCTTTAGATATATACGCTATAGGGAATCCTCGAAGGCCCCTGAAGTTTCCCTTTATATATTGCTTTAGATATATACGCTATATGGAACTCACGAAGGCCCCTGATGTTTCCCTTTATATATTGCTTTAGATATATACGCTATATGGAACTCTTGAAGGCCCCTGAAGTTTCCCTTGATATATTGCTTTAGATATATACGCTAAATGGAACTCAAGAAGGCCCCTGAAGTTTCCCTTTATATATTGCTTTAGATATATACGCTATATGGAACTCACGAAGGCCCCTGAAGTTTCCCTTTATATATTGCTTTAGATATATACACTATATGGAACCCGCGAAGGCCCCTGATGTTTCCCTTCATATATTGCTTTAGATATATAGGCTATATGGAACTCACGAAGGCCCCTGAAGTTTCCCTTTATATATTGCTTTAGATATATACGCTATATGGAACTCACGAAGGCCCCTGAAGTTTCCCTTGATATATTGCTTTAGATATATACGCTAAATGGAACTCACGAAGGCCCCTGAAGTTTCCCTTGATACATTATTTTAGATATATACGCTATATGGAACTCACGAATGCCCCTGAAGTTTCCCTTTATACATTGATTTAGATATTAAATACGCTTCATGGAACTAACGAAAGCCCCTGAAGTTTCCCTTTATATATTGCTTTAGATATATACACTATATGGAACTCACGAAGGCCCTGAAGTTTCCCTTTATATATTGCTTTAGATATATACGCTACATGGAACTCACGAAGGCCCCTGAAGTTTCCCTTTATATATTGCTTTAGATATATACGCTATATGGAACTCACGAAGGCCCCTGAAGTTTCCCTTTATACATTGCTTTAGATATTAAATACGCTACATGGAACTCACGAAGGCCCCTGAAGTTTCCCTTTATATATTGCTTTAGATATATACGCTATATGGAACTCACGAATGCCCCTGAAGTTTCCCTTTATATATTGCTTTAGATATTAAATACGCTATATGGAACTCACGAAGGCCCCTGAAGTTTCCCTTTATATATTGCTTTAGATATTAAATACGCTATATGGAACTCACGAAGGCCCCTGAAGTTTCCCTTTATATATTGCTTTAGATATATACGCTATATGGAACTCACGAAGGCCCCCGAAGTTTCCCTTTATATATTGCTTTAGATATATACACTATATGGAACCCGCGAAGGCCCCTGATGTTTCCCTTTATATATTGCTTTAGATATATACGCTATATGGAACTCACGAAGGCCCCTGATGTTTCCCTTTATATATTGCTTTAGATATTAAATACACTATATGGAACTCACGAAGGCCCCTGAAGTTTCCCTTTATATATTGCTTTAGATATTAGATACGCTATATGGAACTTATGAAGGCCCCTGAAGTTTCCCTTGATACATTATTTTAGATATATACGTTAATATACGGAACTTACGAAGGCCCCTGAAGTTTCCCTTGATATATTATTTTAGATATATATGCTATATGGAACTCACGAAGGCCCCTGAAGTTTCCCTTGATACATTATTTTAGATATATACGCTTTATGGAACTCACGAAAGCCCCTGAAGTTTCCCTTGATACATTATTTTAGATTAATAAGCTATATGGAACTCACGAAGGCCCCATGAAGTTTCCCTTGATACATTATTTTAGATATATACGCTATATGGAACTCACGAAGGCCCCTGAAGTTTCCCTTTATATATTGCGTTAGATATTTAATACGCTATATGGAACTTACGAAGGCCCCTGAAGTTTCCCTTGATACATTATTTTAGATGTATACGCTATATGGAACTCACGAAGGCCCCTCAAGTTTTCCTTTATATATTGCTTTAGATATATACGCTATATGGAACTCACGAAGGCCCCTGAACTTTCCCTTGATACATTTTTTAGATATATACGCTATATGGAACTCACGAAGGCCCCTGAAGTTTCCCTTGATACATTATTTTAGATATATACGCTATATGGAACAAACGAAAGCGCCTGAAGTTTCCCTTGATACATTATTTTAGATATATACGCTATATGGAACTCATGAAGGCCCCTGAAGTTTCCCTTTATATATTGCGTTAGATATTAAATACGCTATATGGAACTTACGAAGGCCCCTGGAGTTTCCCTTGATACATTATTTTAGATGTATACGCTATATGGAACTCACGAAGGCCACTGAAGTTTCCCTTGATACATTATTTTAGATAAATACGCTATATGGAACTCACGAAGGCCCCTGAAGTTTCCCTTTATATATTGCTTTAGATATTAAATACGCTATATGGAACTCACGAAGGCCCCTGAAGTTTCCCTTGATACATTATTTTAGATATATACACTATATGGAACTCACGAAGGCCCCTGATGTTTCCCTTTATATATTGCTTTAGATATTAAATACGCTATATGGAACTCACGAAGGCCCCTGAAGTTTCCCTTTATATATTGCTTTAGATATTGAATACGCTATATGGAACTTACGAAGGCCCCTGAAGTTTCCCTTGATACATTATTTTAGATACATACGCTATATGAAACTTACGAAGGCCCCTGAAGTTTCCCTTGATACATTATTTTAGATATATACGCTATATGGAACTCACGAAGGTCCCTGAAGTTTCCCTTTATATATTGCCTTAGATATTAAATACGCTATATGGAACTTACGAAGGCCCCTGAAGTTTCCCTTGATACATTATTTTAGATATATACAGGTGCTACAAGCAACAGAATTCAAGTTTGTTTCGGTAACATGAATTATAATTTTCTGCGAACACTTTGTTATATAGCTAACATTTATGATTAGATTAAAGCAATAAACACCTATATAAAAGACAAAAAATGATTTTTTTTAAAGTTGATATGAGCAAAATTGTTATATCATTGATAATCTACCTTATAGATAAGCACCATCTGCGGTGAATTTAAAGGCGATTCTGGTGTTAATGTTGTCAACACTTTACTGTCCATATCAAAACTTTTTACGTATCCGCCATCGATGAAATAAAGTCTGAAAATGAGAAGAAATACAAGTCGACATGTGAGATTTTGAACAATACACTACTACATCAGTGAAAGGTTCTGCTACGCAGGTTGTGGAATAGTTTGTTCCAGTTATGTGTTGCCCGATCTGACTTAGGTCCATTTTATGCAAATATCACATTCGTTATTCCTACATCCAATTGTGTGCATGATAAAATAGTATTCAAGCCGGTATAAGGGGAAGTGGAGGTTGCTGCGCATTTCATTACTTCCTGTGACGCAGTCGAACCTAGCCTGTTTCCGTTTTGTTCTTTGATAAGAAGGGATCTTCTTACAGCCTATATTTTATACCTTATATTGATACTATACACTTTCACCTGCCAGGAGCGCACAAACACAATAACAGTCTAGGAAATATAAGATGTAAGCTGATTCTTACACATTTGTCGCAAAATCCGCAGTAAGTCCTTTTGGATTTATAAGAGCTCCACTAGAGATAAGAACTACTCGGTCTGAACCATCTAGCTCTGATTTCTCAACTTTGTATGCGCCAGTTGACCCAGAAATCCACAACATCATACTGAAACAAAGAAATTTGAGCCGCGCCATGAGAAAACCAACATTGTGTCTTTGCGACCAGCATGGATCCAGATCAGCTTGCGCATCCACGCTGCCAGGTAAGAATCCATGCTTTTCGCTTTCAAAACCTATTGCAATTAGAGAAACCGTTAGGGAACAGCATAGATCCTGACCAGATATTTCTGAGTTGAGACATGCTCATGTGCTTGACTGAGTCAGTATAACACAGCATACTGCTCTCTATTGCTGGAGGGGAAGAAATACTTATATTAATGTGGTGGCGCCCGTAGAATCTTAGCAAACACTTTCGTTTTTATATTTTCGACGATTAAACAGATCAAAGGTCACATCTATCGTTTGATCTAGCATTCTTTAAAAGCAATTAAGAACAAGGATTCAAATGAAAGTCTAAAAATGATATACAGATCAGCTCACGCAGAAACCCCACTTTCCGTTCTTCCTCGAAGGAAAAATCTTGCAAAGCGAGGAATTTCTCCGAATACTGTCTAATTCTGACTCGTAGTACCGACTGTTATAGCTTTATTACTTTAACGGAACTTCGTCGAGTCACTCCGAGAAATTACTTGACGGAACTCCAGGTCGAAATTATACAGGTAACACTATAATGATTTCCGGTATTTTATGACCACTCCGCGCGACTCCGAGTCTGTAATAAGCAATTTAGAGTGCCGCGAGATGATTTGACGAAACTTCGAGGCAGTTTTTTCATGATTAACGGATTTTTATATAATTGGCTTGTTTTTTTTAATTGTATGAAATCTGTGTAAATTTTCATATTGAAATAGTTCCTAATTAGTTTAAGAAGTATATTTGTGCATTATAAACTAAATTACTCATACAAAATTAAATACACTTTCTAGTCGCTGCCATTAAAGGAAAGTGATTTTTATTTTTTTAAATTGAAATAATTTCTGACTTTGTGAGTTGAATTAAGGAAAAAAGTCGTGTACTAATTCATGCACTGAATTAAGAATAATTGTAACTAGATGAACTTTAAAATAACAACCGCTAAACGTAAATTGTTTTATATAATATTGATATACATGCGAATAAGATTTAGAAGTAAATTTAATAAGTTTATGCAGACTAAATTATTAATCATATATAATTAAACAAACTTCCAAATGACCGCCAATGAAGAAAACTGCTTTGTTACATTTGATATAGATATAATTTCTGAATATAATTTAGGAATCAAGTCATGAAAAAAAATGCACAAAATTATGAATTATTATTTAGAACTTTAAACTTTAAATATACACCCGCTAGAAAAAGTTGAGTATTGAGAATTATATAAAACTAAACATATTTTCAAATAACAGCCGTAAAAGAATAGTTATTTGTTAAATATTTTATTGAAATATTTTGTGACAGTGCAAGTTAAATTTAAAAATAAATTGATGAAAAATGGACTAAATTAGACACTATATAAAATTAGATAAACGTTAAGATAATGGCTGTTAAAGAAAATTATAGGAGAAATGATTAATTTTTATTATAAAAATGGTCTTTCTCTTATTGATTTGGAACGAATTGTAAATAGGATATAAACCTACTACTACTACTACTCAAAAAGTGATAAAATATCATAAGTGAAAAGGAAAAAAAAATGATTTATTTTAAAATAAGATAAAAAAAATACTCCGAAAAGAAATCCAAGTTGAAATTATACAGGTAACATTATAATGATTTCCGGTGTTTTATAGCCACTCCGCGCGACTCCGAGTCTGTAATAAACAATTTCGAGTGCCGCGAGATGATTTGACGAAACTTCGAGGCAGTATTTTCTTGATGACGGATTTTTTAAAATATAATTAGCTTGTTCTTTCAATTGTATAGAATTTGTGTACACATTGATATTTGTGTTGATATTTGATATTGAAATAGTTTCTAATTAGTTTTAGAAGTATATTTATATATTATAAACTAAATTACTCACACAAGGAAAACAATGGTTTATCTTAAAGTAAGATAAAAATACTACAGTATTAATTCTTATTTACAAATTACAAATACTGCGTTTTTCGCGTATCACTATGCAAAATATAATCACCCTACACGGATCAGTCTGAAATCTGTCCTCGAAGTTACTCGAAGACCCATTTCAATTTGTATAAGTAATTATTTATTCGTCTCGGAGTCATTCGAAGGAATTCCGTCAAGTGACTCGGAAACAAAGGAAACCAAATACAGCTGTGTATTCGGCTAATTGGATTTCATCTCGAGTCACTTCGAGGATTTCTTTCGAGTGACTTCGCATAAATCCTCGAAGTCAGATAACGAAATTCCTTGACGGAAAATGGCTGACTCGAAGAAACTTCGAGTTGGAGCCTTGGTACTCATTTTGACCATCCTCCGAGGATCGAGTAGAATGGTTTTTTTCGCGTGAGCTGATCTGTAATATAACAGGCCTATTAACATTTTCTGACATTTCGCCGCCATTTTGAAACCAGAGGAACCATGCTTATCCGCTAGTTGAACTAAGATGCGTTAGCTATAAACTCGCATACTAGTATGTTAGTGTGATAGACTCGCATGTATTGGTTATAAACTGGTAGGGGAAATTGTTATGTGCTCGCATTTGTTGGTTGAAAACTCGTAAGTGTTTGTTTATTAAAAAATCGCGAGCACTAATGCTGTAACTAGGATGTGTTAGTTATAAACTTTGATGTATTAGCTGTAAGCTGGCAGGTATTAGTAAAGAAAAGACTCGAATTTTTGAGGTATAAACTCGCAAGTGATGATGTTACAAAGTAACATGTTTTAGCTATAAGCTCGCAAATGTTAGGTATAAACTCACAGGCTTTAGTTATAAACTCGCAGGTGTTTGTTGTTATAAACTCGCAGGTGTTAGGTACAAACTCGCATGTGTTAGTTATAAACTCGCAAGTGTTAGTTATACACTATCAGATTCTAAGACAGAGTTTTAACTTTACTTGTTCAATGGAATGATATTAAGATATTTAGGGTATTGTAGGTCTGCATCGATCAGGGTATAGTCCTCTAATGTTGTCTGAGATATAAGGTTAATTTCACCATCTGTTGTCCCCATACTCCAATATACGTTTTGATCTCGCCAGTCAACCGCAAGCCCTGTTAAATAACAAAAATATTCGTTGGAAACATTGTTATATTTTCAAAGAGCGATTTCTTAAGTTTAAGATCTGCATAGTGTTCACGAGTAAAACGTATATTTGCTTTTTCTTTTACAAAACACGCAAAACCTGTTGGAGTCACAAAATGATTCATTCGACAGCGCTTATGACAGATTGTTCGTAAGGATGAGAATTTGTCTGATGTGAAAGCTTTTCTAGGTAGCGTTTGACAGGCTTTGAATTTAAGGTCTTTCTCCATACATTATGTTGAAATGTCACCATATGTCCTAGATCACGACTTTTACCAGAACTATCATATTACCGATATCTAACTAGAAATAACCTGTTATTTCTCCTGTGGCTGACAACAATCTCTGTTTTACTGGATTCTGTCCAATATTTGCACTGAATATATCAGTGCCGTCGGCGAAAATCACTTTTCGTTCTATCATATCTAAAAAAAAAGAAAGAACAGCTTTATCAATGTGTTGTTCTAAAAGAATATTAGTAATAACATGAATCCGCGCGATTTTCACAAGTAGTTTTGTAGATGACCCTTTTACAATGTCGCGAATATAAAACCGTGCAAATATATTAAACATTTTAAATTTGTGAAATTTTGACCCAGCGAAAATGTGTGCTTTTAGAATAATACAATTGCTTGCTAAAATGAAAAACTTATATATCAATTCAAACCAACAACGACAATAAATAAGTGATACATTCATCATTTTAGAGCAAAGCTCATGATACCTATATCAAAGTGAGATATGTCTGTTCCACCACTGAAGAAACAGCTTGCCGAGTCTGTGTGCCCATTTGATGTTAGGCTTCTAATATCAGTCATACAAATGGCGCTTCTATTGGACCACATGAGTGCTCGGTGAAACTTACCCAGATCCTCTGAAAAAAAAAAGAACAACCACACACACTAGAGATTTTAGGCAATATCATAAATTACGGACAAGTTTCTGCATGACATGTTTTGCAAAGTTATGAAGATGACGACTGAAGCGAAAAGTAAACATCGGTAACAGTGTTGTTGTCGCTTTTTTTTTCGTCGGTAAAAGACGTCTATATTTGCTTTAGTGTTTTTCATAGTTATCAGTCTTTATTTGTGGTAGTTTTAATTTTTTTTATCGGTACAAGTCTACATTTGCTGTAGATATTTTTTTCTGCCTACTTCCGAAGCAGAAGGCTTCGAATGATATTCAAATGTCTCGTGCCTTAAAGATCCATAAGGATTTTAATTGATATTTATGTCAGGTATAGCAGATGTCAAAATACAGAATATTCAATATTACATAGAACAATACTAGTAAAGGGAGATAATCAAAACAATTGATTCAATAATAATTTGTGTTATATAAATCAAATATTCAGTACTATGACAAATATATGAGAAAACAGTTGTCAAAACTGTCGAAAACATAATTTAACAAGAAAATAATATTGTTTTATACAAAGGAGTTACGAACCCTTTTTGAGTGACTTAAAAAGGGTTCGTAACTCCTTTGTATAAAACTATATCATTAGGAATAAAACGAAGGCACAGCTGTGATAACAGGAAGTACTATTACACCAGTGCAGTGATAGCAATGTTTACAAATAGATAATTATTAAAGTGGAATTATGCGCATTCTTCAAGTAAAAATAATAAAAAATAGACGTGTGTGTAAAAAGAGTATAGGAAATTATAGCTTTTAACCCAATATACCAAACTCTTACCAGTTCAAAATGATTAAAAAGTTTCCAAACCTTGGGCAGTCGTTATAAGAAATGTCAAACTACCCGCAGGAGTTGCTTCCCTTTAACTTCAGAAATCTCTACTATAGGGAAGGGAGATCACTGCGTAGAAGAGTGAAAAAAGAACTCCGATTTCTTTATTTCTAAAGCATCACATAATTGTTAATTTAATACATTTATATACACAGCAACCGAACATTGCTTTTATAAAACATTCACCAAAATCTGAGTATGTGTAAGACAGAGAACTTGGAACCTGATTTCTGTTGAGGTATTATATCTATTCCTTTATAAAATGTTTTTAGGAGTATTTCCTTTTCTTCGTTTTAAAACGTGAAGAATAAATGGTGAATATTTAATGTTACTGACCTACGCACGTTAACTCATCTGCAGTTAAGCTGTAACCCTCCGTACACAGACATTTTGGGCCTTCGTTACCGTTTACACATAGATCACTACACGCACTACTTTTGCAGCTATCTGTAAGTAACAAATATAAACCGCTTTATAAGCTGAAAATAAATCGTACAAGCGTTGATTTGTTACCGTATAACACTCGACAAGAAACAAACAAATAAACATAAAAGAAGGAAAAAGCCGTAACAGCATACCAAGAATCTTAAATAGGGGCCCTTTAACATAAGAAAGAGAGAAATACTGGCTACAAATCTTGAAAGTCGGACAGTCCGACAGAATTTTCTCGTTTATTGCTGGTGCAGAGAAACTCATCTTACACTTAAGGTGTAAAATAACACCCGTACTGCACTGCATGAATCAATGTGTAAATTCATAAGCTGCTATAATAGAACAGTGCTTTAAAGAGAAACATTCGTATTATATTTTTTATTATTCTATGCATGCGGTATGCAAGCCAAAAAAATCCATCACTGGTTGACTGTTCGGATTGGAATGTCTTATTTAGACGGTAACGAGGCTCTGCCGAGATGTTTATACTCTTATATGTTATTATACTCTTATCTGTATCTTACAATGTATCCAATTTGAAGAAGCAAATGCGAATATAAAACTACAGTTTAAATTGTTTTGACTGAAAGTTGACTAAAATGTCTCTAATTTATCATAAAGAGGCAGACAATATAATATATAGTGATGAGTCCAAATAAAGAAGATCGTGGTAGACAGTAAGTACAACATCGTGTATAAAGCTTAAAATAAACACTTGCCCTCTTGACTTGGTTGCACGTCTGCACCGTACAAAGCCACTGCCACAAAGGGTTCGCCATTTGTCTTTCTAAGCGTGTTAAATATGTCGCCTGTATTTTTGTTGATTATAACCAATGTTCCGTTCTTCAAGTCTGTTACACTGACCAGATCCTAGACGCATCAACAAAATATTTAAAAAAAGATACAGCATTCTGTTTCACAGACTAAACAGCAGAATGTTGCGACCCAGTGATGTTAATGCCCCATTATGGTTGGATACCTTAACTCTCATTCATTCAATTAAAAATGAAAGTTTTCTTTGAGGTTTATTATTTATGAGTATGACAATTATTTGTTTGTTTTGTAACCATAAGTAATGTTTATTCAATTATATTCAGGAATGTGAGGATACTGTGCAACTTTTATTTCAGAGTTAAAGATACGTTACACGCTTTTTAAACAAAAGTTTATTTTTAGATACTAACTGAGTGTAGAAAATCTTCGTCTGACTAAATATATAAACTTACTGTGTTTGCAGATTTACATTCACATTTATATGTCATGTATAACAGGCATTTGTTTAAAACATTCCAGTATTTTATTTGTATTACAAATATTTTTTGTGCTAATCTATACATGTATTAGGTGTGTCACGGTTCAGCCAGTGAAAACACATATTCAAAATGCCATGCGTAATTATGATGGTGATGCAAATAAGTTACGTTCAAATATGGATAATATAGTAAAACACTATCAAAATGACCACAGTGGTTGTGCGTGTGAATCTATGTGCAGGAAAGACTCAAACTATATTCCTAGTAGAATATTACTGACTGACTCGGTTAGTGTAAGTCTGCTATCAAACGCGCTCCGCTCAACAGATGTGTACTGAAACCCACAGAATTATGTGTATCACATGGACACATTTTTTGTTGAGTCATTCAATAATGTTTTGAACAATTTTCAGGACAAAAAAAATGGAACAGTTGGGGATATTCATTATAAACTCAGAAGCAATTTTGCCATTTGTCACTGGAATGAAAATGTGAAAAAAACACCTCTCACTTATAAATATAGACAAAATATCTGGTCTAGACATATAAGTAAGTTTGTTCAGTACCACTGTGTGGAGGCCATATTAATATTTGAAGTGTTTAATTGTTATATAAACAATGTAAAATAAACAACAAAAAACAAAAAGAAATACATGTGAAAGACAAGACAATCACAGGAAAAACTGTTTTCTGATTTCTTCTATAGAATGTATTATAATGAAAATCAATGTGTCTATAAACATTATAAAAAAGTGAGTTTTATTTTTGCAACATCAATAAATTGAGAAAAAAAAAAATATTTGTTTATCATAATTATCACTATTATTATTATACATTTATTGAAGGAAAATTAATTTCTTTCAACTCCATTGCATACATCTTCATGGTCTGGTAGTGACCCCTGCTGCTGTGCTAATTAATTACCATTACATAATCCCTGATAAGCAGCAGATAAGATGGAAGTTGTATATTGGACTTCGGGGTGGGGAGGTGGGGGGGGGGGGGGGGGCACTTATATAGTAGTGAATCTAGGCCTTTAAAACCTAACAGGCAGCGATGTTTATATATTTGTTACCTTTGTTACCTTCATCTGTTACGGAGCGCCTGAGCCAGATATGACCCTTAAGCTCCTCCGATCTGGTTTCTCTGTTGGGGTCCGAATGGAAAACGAATCAATACTATATGGATCCGAACAAATCTTAAAACTGTAGTCAAATTTAGTTAGACACTATAGTAGATACAAAGCCTGAAGAACCATTGCATGTTAGTACATCGTATCTGTGTCAAATCTCTTATCTCTCCACTTCTTATCCAACTTAGTCTTGAAAGCTAAAACACTGTCACTCAAAAAGATATCTTCGTCTAGTTTGTTCCAGTTATCAATACATCTGATGGGAATGGGTTTTTCCTTAGAGTCTTATTAACAGAAGGTTTATAAATTTGGAACAAGTGTCCACGCGTTGGGTTATCATTGAAAGTAAAGAATTTTTCAGAATCAATATTTTCAAATCCGTGCACAATTTTGAAGATTTGGATCATGTCAAAACGTTCTCTTCTATAAAGAAGTGTTGGTAAATTCAGTGCTTTCAGTCTATTCTTATAAGATAAACCTCTCAACTGGGGTACAATTCCTGTTGCTCGTCTCGGAATGTTTTCCAAAAGTTGTGAGTTCTTCTTAGTACAGGGATAATAAACAGTTACACCATAGTCTATCCATATATTAATTTTATATTTACATAGATACAATGAAGTAGTGCCACATTTTGTAATAAGAATTTCCGCCAAATGTGTCTTTAATTACGTTATGTTATTCTAAATTTGTAAATAAACTTTGATACTGACAGAGACTGTTTTTGTCACCTTATCCGTTATATATCTAGGTATAATATAGACTCAAATTTCGCATTTGAAAATATGAACAAGCAATAAGTATTATATGTTCCATTCAACATAAAATTAGATTTGTCCCACTGTATTTCATAAGTACTATACATAAGGATTATGACAAGGCACACATAATACAAGTGAAGTGGGAATGCACGTATGGTTAATTAGGTCACTGTAAGAGGTCACAAGAGAAACAGCCAATTGGAGAGGAGGATCCCTATCACATGGCCAGGAGGCCTTGGGCCAATTATCGACGAGCAGCATCACTTAACTCCCAGACCCCATGGAATCTAGATGTACCTTCTATTGAACAACTGAAATCCAAGACCATCTTGGGTAGTAAGTGACTGCAATTTGTATTCATATCTGCCTGTTAAGGTTAGAAACCTCTTCCGTCCTAAATAGGAGTGTCGACCCCGGTATAGCGAAGGCCATTTTCGCTATACATGTTTAGCTAAACACAGTATAAATGCGTATAACCGCATAAAAGCTAGATTTGTTTTTTAAAGTAAACGACTTTTAATTACGAAAATACGAGTAGCTCTGTATCACGGAAGAGCACTAGCGCCAGGTGTGTGTTATTTATTAAGTCGAAATTTCGACTTAGTAACTCGAAAGTTCGACTTACTATGCCGAAATTTCGAGTTACGTATCTCATCAACGTGTAGTGATGAGTCTGACCGAGATTGGGTACAGTACACCTTGATAGATCTAGATTTTTAGTAGTGGTCATAGAAGGTGACCGGGAAGTATTCACACCTAGAATATTTCACTATTTTGACCAAAACTGGAAAATTTTCGACCTAGTTCGAGCCCCAACTACCTGTACATACAAATGAAGGTATATATCCTCGATACAGTTTGAAATCTGGAGTAGCTCTAGAGGCTATGGGTTAGGACATACATTGATGTATGGTAGACTAGTAGTATATGTTTAAGTCGCAACATGTTGGGTACAATTCATGGATTTGTAGATAGATGATTCCACTTCGAAGAGTCAAAAGTCCATTACATTTTTTTTTGTCCTTTGACAGATGTTCATATTTTGTGGACAAAGGGCAAAATACGAAGTCGAAATTTCGTGTTATTAACTGAAATTTCGAGTTATTATCTCGAACTTGAAATTTCGACTTAGTGTCTCGAAATTTTGAATTAAGTAACTCAAAATTTCGAGCCACCAAGTCCAAATTTCGAGTAAGTAGATTCTATTTCGAAATGTCGAGTTAAATATCTCGAAATTACGAGTTAGCAACCCGAAATTTCGAGTAAGTATCTCGAAATTTCGAATTAATAGATGAAACGCACCTGGCATTAATGCTCTTCCTTACTTTTTGTACGATTAACATATATTTTGTGAAGTTAAATATGTCTGTCGAGAATTTGCTATATCATAAGTAATTAAGATAAAGTATCTAGTGAAAGATGAACATGGGATATCTTTAAGCAATAAAGTAACTATAAATACAGATTGTGAAGCAGGAAGTATCTGAAAAGGAAGTAGACGTCAGCTAGTAACACCGCTCATGCAAGGTTAATGTATCATTGCTGAAAATCCTCACGGACTACATCCATCCCTAACTTTGAGCCTGAAATATACGAGAAGCGCAACTCTTGCCGGTATTGATTTTTTGCCTTGTGCGCCGTTGTGGTTGTTTCCCTTTACACTAAAATATCGATAAACCTGCTGCTTGGCATTTATATGTAAACTCGGCTCTACATTTTTGAGCAACGCATCTTGGTTAGATAGAATTATTGAAGTACACAAATTAAAGCAGAATATAACACATCTTTATGCTACTGTAACTAATTGTATTTTATGGACTTTGCTAGATACCGACATTGTTCCATGAGTTATAAATAATTATATTATATTAAACAATAAGTAAAATGTACGATTTAACAGTATAAATACTTGTTTATCATGCGTATGTAATGTATATTTTCTGTCATGTATATGCTGAGTGAAGTTATAAGTTTCGTTGAATGCATGGACCGAAAATATAAAAATAAAAAATCCACTTTTCAGTCTTAAAGGATATAATAAAACATCACACAAAACAATTCCTTTTCTTTCAATTCCCTTTTGAAAGCTTTACCCCTTTTTGCTGTGAAGTGCGTGCATGATAAACTATTTTATATTTTTGTATATAACTCTAGATAGCATTTATTGATTATTACAGAAAATAACTTACCATCTGATATATATATATAACAGGATGATATAAATGCTACGCACATGTTCATTGTAGTGTGAAATTGAAGTAGACTAAATCTTCATGATTTGTTAATAAAATTTTGTATATACTTGAAATAAGACACGGACTGTTTATTCGAAAGGAATGTGGGGATAACGCAGAATCCCGAGGAATTGGTTGGTACCCGAGCCCGTCAGGGCGAGGGTACTAACGTATCCCGAGAGATTCTGCAGATGTTATAACACGAAATGAACATGCGCTAACGCTATTCTAGCATAAAACGCGTTAAAACAGGAAAATGAATATATTGTCCCTCAACGTCATTGAATATACATGAAATGCGCGGTAAAGTCTACGTTGTTTTGTCACGCTGACGTCATTTCATTTTGAATTATCCGCTTTGGGGCCGTAATGCGTTTACGCTCTGCCATGGAACGTGCATATATTAAAAGGTGTTATAACAGCACGTGAGCGCGAGAATCTCTCTGTTATCACACGTTTTCTCTCCTGTTAAAACACCCCCGAAAAGTGACAATAACAGCAGTTTTATGCTAGAATGTATAATGATACATGTAATTTAAATCGCATCAGTTTATATCATTAATGCATACGTCGCCTGCAAAGATATGTATTATTTACCTGAGATAGTTTTGCGTTAAAGTAATTTTTAATGAATATAAACCTAGGTGAAACAATTTGTACGATACATTAAAGAATGTACACAAGATGCATTTACGACTAAATAATCATACCAAGTTGAAAGTGATAATATATTCGTTAAAGTTCGATAGAGCTTATACTAAACAAAAATCAGCTGTCCAGATAGAAAATATGCATAATTACACAGTTAGAAAATCTCTACTTTCAATATTTCACATTAACCTTTATTCTCATTAAGTGAGGTAATAAAAATGATTGGATTCAGTACTGAATCCTACTATATTAATTATACGTTCAATCCTTTGATTTATACTTGACATGACAAATTTTGAAAATTGGAAATAACATTAAAGTCATATATTTTTTTTTTGCTCGTACAAAAAGTACGGCAACAAAATTATAACTAAAATTAGGAAATTCTAATCACGGATTTTTTGTTTGTTTTACCTCCCTTTGGAATCTAGCATTTTCGCTTGTTCAAATTTGTCATGTGTTAACCCCCTATAATTCTTTGTTTTCCTCCCATAAGGTTCCTACACTTTCATTAGATAAAAGGTGGTCACATAGTGACCTCCTAAATTTCTATGGAGGATCAGTAGATTTTCATGTTAAACTAGGCCGGAAAATAAGTGGTTCATAAAATAAATCAATTATACGGTTTGTTAGTGATCCTCTACAGAAATATTTGGGGTCAATATGATCAACAGGGGTTCTGGCTAAGGCCTCGCCCCCTTTAATCATACTGACCCCATACATAACCCAATACTTAACGGTGATAACTTACCCGAAAAACGGCGACATCGTAGAACTCATAATGTGACAATCTGCGTATAACCATGCGCCCAGTTCCATCGAAATAAGCTGTTTCTATCGAATCTCGATTTGAATCCACCCAAACTATCTTCTCTGAACTATAGTCTACAGCAATACTTGTTGGGAATGCCAACCCAGTCGAAATAATTGCCCGTCTGTCGTCCCCTGATAATGTCGCCCGTTCTATCTTTTGGGTTGACCCAACATCACTCCAGAAGATGTATCTTTAAGAAAATATACATTACATAAATACTCTTGAAAATTAGTCTCTTAAGCGATTACCAGTTCAAATCAAAGTTTATACAAATTTTATTTGTAATGTTTTATATACCGCGTCTTTTGCTACCATTTATAATCATTGTTGTCCTCACCAACTGTGATTTTGCTGCAGACCATTTCTTAAATGGTGCCGTATTATATTATGTCTCTTGTCCTTGACGTTGAAATGTTTTACTTTGTTATTGTATTTTTGTGTATGTGTGGCTATCATCTACAAGTCCATACATACACTGTTATAAGTGTTTTAATACTGTTTGTTATGTTTGTTTATTTTGGGTTTAACGCCGTTTTTAACAGTATTGCAGTCATGTAACGGCGGGCAGTTAACCTAACCAGTGTTCCTAGAGTCTGTACCTGTACAAACCTGTTCTCCGCAAGTAACTGTCAACTTCCCCACATAAATCAGAGGTGGAGGACGAATGATTTCAGGCACAATGTCGTTTATCCAATAAGCACGGAGAACATACGTCCGCATGAGGATCGAACTCACGACCACGAGATCCGTAGACCAACGTTCTACCCACTGAGCTAAGCGGACTGGCTAATCTTTTTGGACAAGACCTTTTAATTTTTTTTGTGAACATCAACCTTCCATTTTAGATAAGGTTTTAACTGAAACATTGTATTGTCATAGTATGAGTTATAAGTCTCATGTAATTCTGTAAAGAATGACCATTTACACATATCGATGCTATTGTGTATTTGTAGTTGATGTTTGTAAATGGATGAGTCTCTAATAAACAATTAACTGTATCAGGTATTGATTTGAAGGATTCTAGTTCCTATTGGACTTTGTGTTTGTTGTTTTTATGATGACCAAAATGAACAATTTACATTTCTTTAGCAATATATCTACTAAAATTAAATAAAATAAATAAATAAATAAATAAAGGAAACATGTTATATATAAAATAAGAGGTCGTTTCCACCTTTCCACAACGGCTTCAAGCTTTTTTGAAATTATAAACAGCTTATTTTCAGTCACCATTATTACGACATTTATAAAAACGAGTAGTTAAAAAAAAAAACTTTACTAAGAAATAATTACTTATGAACAGGGTCCACCGCCAGCGCATACGGCTTTTCTAGAGCGTCCTGTATCAGAATCTTGTACGTGTTGGTCTTGCTTCCAGACTGGACAACTATCCACCCAAACAAAGGATCGGTCCAGTATATATTGTTCGAGACCCAGTCAACTGCAATTCTAGCTGTGTAACGCGACAGTCCATCATGAATCACTGTGACTGTCATATTTGTAAAACTGCTCACCCAGTCAAAATTATTTATAGCATAAATGGCGGCTGTATTTGAATCAAAGATATACAGACGCTTCCTAATGTAGTCTGGATCGAGACTCAGGATCCTAGTTTTGAAATTGTTGAGCCCTAAAGTTGCACTGCTTATATTACCTTTTGCGTCGTACAACGTCCCTGGGATAAAGTTAAGGTGCACGTTACGTTGTGAAAATATGTTTTGCATCAAAGAACTCACCACAATACAGTTTTCATAGTCACTACCTGTAATATATATGGGTATCTAAGAGATGTGTAAAAAACCAGTCTAATTTACAGCAGCGTTTCTAAAGAGTCATATAATTGTAATCGGTTCCTGTTTCGACCACAGGCAATCGGCGTGTGACTTTGACCCCTTATGAATGATGGACCCCCCCCCCCACCCTGTTCTCTACAACCCAGATCCCCAACATAATAACAGAAAAACACATTTCCAAAAAAAAAAAAAAATGCTATATATAAAAAAAATAAAGGTATGGTACTTTACGGCCAAACATTAAGGAAAAATGGAATGGCCTCAGTAACGATCTCTTTTCGGTCGATTTTTGAAAATCTGGTCTTAATCAACGCATAAAGCATCAATCTTAACGGTAAACATGCACTTTGGTCTCAAGGCTGCATCATTTTGATGCAGCGAGACGCTATTCTTTGATAAATATCATCTCTTACACGATGTGACCTAACCCGTATATTTCTCGGGCCAATAGACAAGTCAAGCTATTCCCTTCGTTATTTCCAAGCACAATCGTGGCCAGCCTTTAGAAACATAAATATTTAGTCGCTTACCTATAATTACTTCGTCCAGTTTCCGTCAATAACGATGCATCCAGCGTTGGGAAATTTCTCTTAAAACATCAGCTGCCATGTTTATACGGCGACCCGGAACTGGTTTTTACTACGTAGCCTTTTTGCGATTGGTCGATTCTGGAGGTGTGTTCTCCACGTGAGCTGGTATAAACATGGCAGCTGATGTTTTGAGAGAAATACAGCGTTGGGAAATTGACTCGATATTTTTGGAAATGTGTTTTCCTGTTATTATGTTGGGGATCTGGGTTGTAGAGAACAGGGTGGGGGTCCATCATTCATAAGGGGTCAAAGTCACACGCCGATTGCCTGTGGTTTCGACAATACAGATCTGTTATTATATCCCCGGGAGCCCATGAGCCGTCCCGTTAATGATTTCCAGCAAAAATGCACTTAAAATCTTTAACACTTTCAGAAAATTTTAATCTTACCTTAATAAATGTTCCTATTCCTTTCAATCCATGCAATATTTTCAGAATAGTTTTCCAAGTTATAAAAAGAAACTAACAGAAAAACAGCACTTGTCAGTTAGATATCGGCCATTTTGGGAATGCCCTTGTGACGTCACACCAAGTTATTTGTCACATCACGTGACTTCATTGAGGAAATGTAAACAAAGCAGACGTAAATTTTATCCTGAAAAATATTTTTTTATTATCGCAAAGAATCTTCGATGAATCTTTTGAGGATGGGAATAAAAAGTAAGTTTTAGTTGATTCAAAATGAAATTATGCTGATAATTCATGTTTTCACTGCATGATTCATCATCTTCTTCCAAGAAAAATTTAAAATGAAAGTAAAAAGTTTTTCCACAGTTTGCACATGTGCGATGAGAGATCTTGCGAGATAGAAGTCTAAACTAAACATGGTAACGGGTCAAGGGAAGGGACGGCTCAAGGGCTTCCGACGATAGTTTGTCCCACCTAATTTTGGACCTCAACTTTGGGCTGATATGAAGAAATGAAACAGGATCAAAGAACATAAAACATGTTTTTGTGAACAAAAAAAAGTCACCCTCGAGAATTTCAAGGATTTTTGAAACAATCGTCTGGTTTTCCCGTGCGACTAAATTTCAGTTTCTCTATGGGAATTCGCTGTTGTTTATTTCTGGTCGCCATTGCCAAATATTCTCTATTTTGGAGATTTTCGGGAAATTTCACGTGTTATTCCTTGGGGACGTTTCACATTTATTTTTTACACCTAGTTATTTTTCCTCCCGTAAGAAACAGAATGGGTTTGAAACAGAATTTACAATTTAGTATAGATCTACAAACGAAATTTTGAAAAATGTAAAAATGAAAAAGAGAAAAAGAACTTACATTGCACGAAAGAATCCGGCCATTAAGTAAAGTATTCAGTTATAATTCCCTTTAATCATTATATTCCATTTATCCTTAAATCCTTCCAAACGATGTCCAGTTCAATGCACAATTTTCAAAGTCAGAAGTTTTACACTGAAAATCCATCATCCGAAAATTGATCCAGTCAATCTGGGGCAGTCTTTCGAAGAATTTCAGGCAAATAACTGAAATATGCATTTGAAACAATATCTTTAATCACAGTATTTTCCAAATGCATAATCCAGGAAGAACTTGTAAAATACAAAGACATCAACTGCTTCAGCCTCCTTAGAATATAGCCTTCTACATATTTAAGAAGCTCGCCATGAGGCATGACACAATAACTTTTCAAACGCTAAAATTAATTCCAATTATGTCATACAATATATGACGTCACTAAATATCTCGAGCGATCAAGAGCATAGACGGCACATGTTGGCTCTCTTACGCATAGCTACCCCAACAATAATTAAGTAAATATTGAAGCTTACAGTCTGAGTCCCGAATTCAAAGAGGATAAAGCAAATTAGCTGTCGACTGTGCCAGTCTGACTACGTGGATAAAATTTAAATCAAAGGCGGGAATGGTTCAGTTTGCTTTTAAATTTGAGCCCAGACCTAAATTTTAGAAAAATAGTTAATTTGTTTCCGTTATAACATATCGATACAGCTACTTTAAAAGAAAACGTGTAAAAAGGGATTTTTCTATCACCAACAAAAACAAATAACCTTGACGTTACCGGTTACGGAAGGTGCGTTATATTTATAAATTTGAAATTTTGACTTCTTACCTGTAAAGTGTACAGATGATTGTTGGAAAGTCGCCATTATGACCTAAATCAGGGGCGTACCTGGATGATTTTTAACTGTACGCCAGATAGACGAGCAGCATATAAACCATGAGCCAACAGCGATGCTGCGAGTAGGGGGTAGGTGAGAGAGAGAGAGAGAGAGAGAGGGAGAGAGAGGGAGAGAGAGAGAGAGTCTCGATTGGATTGTGTAAGGATATTCTATGTTTGTTGTTATCGTTGAAATCATCGTAATGTTTAAACTTTAGTTTCATGCATGACTTCTACATCCGATTTTGACAGGTTTTGGATAAAATTTAATGCGTCTACCCATACATTGCGAATGTGTCAGGTTTTATCAAAAAATCATTGATATATCTTTCTCACATGAAAGTAAACATTTTCTAGAAAACGTAAACAACATCAATTTTTGCAAACGAAAATACAAACTGCGTAAATTGCTTTGGTATTTCGGTATCGTGATCTGAATGTAGATTGATATATTGAATTGCACATCGATATTGACGTTAAATGTTATATTAAGCGCAAGCTTTTTTTACTTGCAACCACTGATGACTCAAGTATTTTTGTTTTCCATTTGCATGCTTGAATACAAATTTTACCTGGGACCTCTATGGCCGAGTGGTTAAGGTCGCTAACTTTGAATCAGTTGCACCTCAACGATGTGGGTTCGAGCCTCACTCGGGGCGTTGAATTCTTCATATGAAGAAACCATCCAGCTGGCTTACGGAATGTCGTTGGTTCTACCCGGGTGATAAAATAATGCAAGGAGGAGCACCTGGGGAAAAACTCAATGAAATGTTGCCAATAGGACCAGCTTTAATTAATAATTTTTTGTTGTTGTTGTTGTTTTATTTTGTAAACAATATATTATTTCGATTGAAGAAAAATATCGAAGGTGTTACCATTGCCCGTTCCTGGGCAGTGCCAACAGTGTTCCTTTTGTCATCGCAGTATGTTTGTGTGCGTCCATGCATGTGTGCGTCTGTGTTTCTATTTAAGGCGGGCCTATTTGGCGATGTGCGGCTCTGGCAGTATTTGCCGTGCCTTATGCTTGCAAGGAATCTACCCTTACCATTTACAAGATAATTGCAGGAACAAATAAATCTATTTCAAAAATGAATTTGTTAAATCTCATGCAGATGATATTGTTAAACGAAGAACTTGAAATAGCCGCCTAACACCCTTTAGGCTTTACATTTTATTGCATTTTTTTCACACTTTAAGTTTTTTCATTTTCCCGGTGTCGAATTTAATTATACGTACAGGCGTATCGGCGTATGCCCAGGTACGCCCCTGTAAATTGTGTCAGTGTGACGTAAAACCAAGCGTAAAAACAACAACACGAAAACCAACAAATGATTCGCTGTCAACATAAGTTCTGAAGTTTCATGAGATTCCGCAGGCCATGATCCAGGGCCGGCTGGAGGGGGCCCGTGTACCCCCCCCCCGCCCCCTCTCCCTCCAGTTGGTTGAGAGGTGACCTATAGGCCTACTCATATTACTCATCAAAGATTCACCCTACTAAATCTATTTTGGTAAAGGAATAATTTTTCTCAACATTTGTACCCAGAAACGCACCGGAGGTATTTCAAAATTGTCAAGGGGGAAAGCCCCTGAACCCGCCCCCCCCCGCCACCCCACCCCATCATCCACACCCACACATCAAGAGAGGAGTAAGGAGTAACCCCTCCATTATTAGATCTATCTATATTAGACCAAAAACTGCACCGGAAGCAACCTTTTTATGCCTGTATTTCAAAGATTTCCAGGGGAGAGCCCCCTGACCCCACTAAAATGAGGGGAGTACATCCACTAATAAATGCACCAGAGGACACCATTTCATACCACCCAAACCCCTAACATGGGCAAGGGCATCCCCTCCAATACCTCGCTATGCACCTTGGCGGTGACATCTTCGTTCTAGACTGGTGCCCGCCCCCGCCCCCACGTCAAAAGTTTCTTTATCCGGGCCTGTTCCGTATGATAGGCCTACAATATAAATTCATTTGACATGTGACTATATCACGGCTTATGTACATGACCGCAGTGATATTCTGTGTAGACTATAGTTGCATTAGTTACAAGTTGTGGCAATTGATACCGTCATTTTTGCCTTAGTATATTTTTGTAATGAACTTGATGAGTAGATGTGTTTAATAAGCTAGTTATACACAGTACAGTTAAGTTCCTGCAAGTACGAATTTTTCGACTGAATATCTATATAAAGTTTGAATTGCTACAAATCATGTTTTAAGGAATAACTGGTTTTTTGTGGGTTTTTTTGTTTGTTTGTTTGTTTTTGTTGTTTTTTTTTGTTGTTGTTGTTGTTATTTTGCGTTCAACGTGTTTTTAGTTGAATTTTCGATATAGCTATGTACTGTCCCGTTTGTAATAGAAGTAAATGTTTCGTATACCTACTTCTTGGTGAAAAAAAAACCCACAAAAACACGTGTTTTATAACATCGAAAATGAAAGTAACTGACGCGTTTGAACATGCTTCTTTTATCTAGCTGAAGAACTAAATACCCCTTCAAAAGGTCATATGAGCCGCGCCATGAGAAAACCAACATGGTGCATTTGCGACCTGCATCAACGCAATCTGGTCACGATCCATGCTGTTCGCTAACGGTTTCTCTAATTGCAGTAGGCAGTTGACCAGATTGCGTGGATGCTGGTCGCAAATGCACTATGTTGGATTTCTCATGGCGCGGCTCATATATATTATTTTGTCTATAGGTCTACCATGCATGCCTATCAATAGAACACAAATGTTTTAACATGCCACTTTAGATTTCACTGAACGGCCGAGCATGAGAAATAAAGACGCGAGGATGGAATTGAAAAACTGGTATTATGTTATTATAAAGAAAAAAGGCAATTATTAATTTGTTTAACGTAGTCCCTTATATAGGCGGTTGTCTCAAACTGAAATATGTATATTTTAAATCATTAATTGCATTGAGGAATAATGTTTTACCTTGATCGAACGGTCACTAAAAATAGTGAGCACCAGTCAGTACACAAACATGTATTCATGCTATTTAAAAACAACCTTTTAACAGACTGTTATCATCCGAACCTTTGATACGATTATGAACAACAGTAACCAATATAAGATTGAGTTAAAAGGGTTGCGCGCATCTCCGCTGTCCCCAACTCTGTTATGATATCTACGGCTGAAACAATGATACGCACTTGACTTGAGACATGTATTTATTTTACGTCAATGCTAACGAGTAAGTAAAAACACATTTTCAGAAAAAAAGCTGAAAACCTGAAACGGAAATAACTTTAATTTGAAGTAAAATGTTAATTCACGGTCTTCCGTACAAGAAAATACTACAAGTTTTGGACAAAGTTTGTTTTAATTTTTCCATGTCTGTTATTCAACAATAAATATATCTGACGTCGCTAACTGTGAGCAAACCCCCAAATGACGTTTGTATGGACGCCGCCATCTTGAAATGAACGTCGCGTCATTTTACAATGCAAGTCTATGGGGAAAAACATAAAATCTTGAATTTTAACTTCATTTTACATTTTTTGAAAAAAATGAAAAAGGTGCCTAGAGATAATAACCGTCTGGTATTAACGATGTCATTTTTGACAGTTTTATATACAGTATAAATAAATTATCGGAGGTCCAAAATTAGGTGGGACAGACTATAGTAACACATTATTATGTAAATTAAGATGTTTTATTTTCATTAACAAAATGTAGGCATAGGAAAAAGAGATCAATATAATTGCACCTTTACTTATCCTACCAGGTGTTCTGTATTACAAAAGTGCTTCTATTGTGACATTTTGATACAAGCAAAACTGTATTATCTGCACTATAAAATACTTACTGGTATTTCATTTTATTATCGGCTTGTTATAAGTTAATTTTTACCATAAGTAAGTTGACAAAAGCATAGGAACCAGTGGTTCAGGGGTAAATCAAACACATAGTAATAAATCCTAAACGATTTTGTTGTGCAAAAATGTATAATATTGTGTCTTAAACCGTTTTCGTTTTCTACTCTATTGTGTAAATGCAAGGGAAGTAAACTAATATATATCTCTGCTTTAAAGTACTAGCCCAAGGCAAGAGCTGACATGCTTTGCGGATCACAACTTTGAATTAAATATTAAAATTTCTGTTATTGATATTAGCAAAACTATCATACATTGCACATTTGTGAAATCATTTTTGTTAATTTCAAGGACTTGGAAATCAATTTCTAGACTTTATTTAATGTATTTCTATCAACGAAAATGTTAGGGTCTGTCTCTACAAAATGTATTAAGTCAATGGCTGGCTAAGGGAGAGGGGATGGGGTTACTTTTGAAAAGGTAAGTCCGTGTCCGTACATATAACAATAAGAAAATGAACATGAACCTTTATTTATTAAGTGAGTCGCACCATGAGAAAACCAACATAGTGGCTTTTCGACCAGCATGGAAAGCGCGCAGGCTGGTCTGGATCCATGCCGGTCGCAAAGCTGCTATGTTGGTTTTCTCATGGCGCGGCTCAAATAATTGTTTCAGACTGTTTACAGGAAACGGTAATTTACAAAATGTTTCTCGCGTATCTTTTTGTTTGCAAGTTACATGCATAAGACAGAGTCATGTTAGACTTATTTCAGTTCAGATTTCCACAGGTATAACCGTGGTTTGTGATGATATTGAGACTTATATTTTACAAATAAATTTTAAACCGTCCTATACATTTGTACTCGTATACAAAGGTAATAATTGTACGAAAAAAGCAATAAAACTACATCGGTTCGTGATATATTGGCGTCTACATCAGACACATTTTTTATCATGAGGGTGCTCCCACTAAAGCGAGAAAACAGTTGTCCCTCGACACGACAAAAGTAAAACGACGACATGACAATTCTTTCCCGATTTCATTATGCTATTTTCCTGGCGGAGGTGTCATCCGAAAACAAGAGATAGCATTGAATCCGCATCAAATTATATGATGACTTTCTGATTTTTCGTTACCATTCGGTTGTTCCTTGAAACTGTAAACATGTTTTAAATATCCATAAACGGGGCCCACTTATCAATGACACTACCAAAAGCATGATTTGAAGGTTTTTGAGGATCTTATCTATATTTCTAGTTATTACAAACGTTAAATTACCCACAATTTTGTATATTAATTAAAAATATGATTAACAGGTACGCAATTTCAAGAAAAATAACTTTAGTTATTACAAACGTTACATTAGCCATATTTTTTCATATTAATCAAAATATGATTAACAGGTACACAATTTAAGAAAAATAACTTTACATTCGATTTTTTTAGTACGAACTCATTTAGAGTAAGGATGAGTAGGAAGGTGGTGACTAGCTTTCGAGGTTTACAGTATGAATTCCGCGAAAAATTAGGTTAAAACATACCGACTGATACTAAAAATACCATTAATATTATACATAAAAACGATCAATAGCACAAGTTACACGCGATACCTGTCATTCACAGTTATGTACAATAACTGTACAGTAAGCTAGTTCGTACATTGATGGGGTCAGTACGTTTGGAGTTACAGCTAAACATGCTACAAGAAGAGGTTATTATGGAAGAAACAAGACGCAGATACCAGATGTCAATCTGAGCAGAAATACATGCATAAATCCCTGGCAATGCATTTCAAAAATAAAAAAAATCATGTATTAAATGGGCGGATCCAGTGAAAGAAAGTAGTTTTATGCAAGAATATCGGACTGCACGGCTGTGTTTAACAGCCATGTCATCAAATAAGCAAACTCACGCATTAATATCAGACTTGAGACCATTTTAGCCTAGCGTATACTTTAGTATACATTACGGATTGTAATGTAATTTCAAAAAAGGGTGCTAGGCTATTGTTTTAAAAGACTAAATTATTCAATGTCTTGGAAAGTATATATTCATACTCTTTACCTTTTAAAATTGTTGAAATATAAAACTGACAAGTTATCGTAGCTCTGGGCAGGTTAAGACATAACACCAGGAAAACTACATCTTAATTTGGTAATCAACAGTCTGCATATAAAA
Source organism: Mercenaria mercenaria (assembly GCF_021730395.1). Taxonomy (NCBI): domain Eukaryota; kingdom Metazoa; phylum Mollusca; class Bivalvia; order Venerida; family Veneridae; genus Mercenaria; species Mercenaria mercenaria. The sequence goes on from NC_069375.1 coordinate 72,371,073, forward strand.
GGTCTGTGTACTAGACATTCAGACAGGCGAGGCGAGGCGGCACAGCCACCAACCGTGGTTCTGCCAACGTAAGTCAAAAATACTATTATGCCTCGTTAGGTTAATTTCCAAATAATTATGTTATGTAGATTTCATAAAAGACAACTTCAGAATATACGTAATTAGTTCTTAGTTCTTAACATTTTATAATAAGTAGCTAAATATTATTTGAAAGATGGACACTGAGACAATAAAACTATTTGTACTAAAGGACTTTCTTTAAATACCTGAAATTAAATAAACATCAGAAACGAACTACTGTGTCTTCGATCTTATATATGTGTGTGAAAGTTCTACCACAGGTTTTACAAGTCTGGTAGCACTGGTGCCATGTGGTTTTTAGAAGCCATTACGCTACAGGATGGATGACCAGCAATTTCTCAACAATTGTGGAAATCGCCTATAAATCTACCTGGCTGTGCTGATAAGACATGTATAAAATAGTTAGGATATTGTAGTAAGCAAGTCTACAAGATAGATTAAACTCCGCCTATGATATCATATTCCATTATTGTTTCTGTATGTAAGATATATACATATTTCTATAGAGAGAGAGTGAGTTTATACTTTGGATGCAACACACATATTAAATATATAAACCATCCTTCGGGTCTTGTTCTGTTTGTGTGTCAATAAGCCATCTCAATAGATTAATACATATATATTACAATGACGATATATATTACAATGGCAACGAGGATGGGATTATTTTAAACTGAGGATTAAGTGATTTTGTGACAATGGAAAATTTACCTGCGTTTCCCAAATTTGATGTTTACGCTGACGAATATTCCCTAGGTGTTCGGTGGGACAAATATGTTGATAAACTGGAGAATTTATTTGTTGGGCTAGGTATAAATACAAGGAAAAGGAAAAAGGCACTGTTACTGCACTATGCTGGAGATGATGTATATGACATTTATGATACGTTAAATCTACATAGAGAGAGTGAGAATTACGATGAAACAAAAGCTGGACTTACAAACTACTTCAAACCTAGAAAAAACACTCAGTTTGAAATTTTCGAATTCAGGAATATTAAACAGTTGCACGGTGAAACGATTGACCAATATGTGACTAGATTGCGACAAAAAGCTAAAAACTGTGAATTTTCGGACACTGAGTCAGAAATTAAAAGCCAAATCATACAGGGTGTTATTTCGCAAAAAATGAGAATGCGATGTTTGCAAGATTCAGAAAAATCACTTAATGACTTACTTACAATGATGAGAACAATGGAAATTTCGAAGACTCAAGCAACAAGTATGTCAAAGGACACTAGTAGTCAGCAGGTAGTGCGTGTAAAAAGCAATCCATATTTTAGTCGGAAATCAAAGGGATTCGTACCACAACGTTCGCAACAACGTTCTAGTTCATATCAAGGTTTACCGCAAGCAGGCTTGTCGTCGGGAAGGCGAATCAGTCCTCAACAAACTAGCAAGAAATGTCGTAACTGTGGAGGAAAATACCCACATATATCACGTTGCCCCGCGCTTGGAGCAGAATGTAATTATTGCCACAAGAAGAACCATTATATATCTGTTTGTAGAAAACGTAAGAAGCAGGTGACATTGATCGAGGACGAACAGCCGGATTTAGAAATTTTAACAGATGAATACGCGACGGATTGCAATTCGGATGAATGTGATGTGCTATTTGGATTCATGTTAGATAGAAAGAAAGTGCCAAAGAAAAGAATAAAATTAAATGGTGTAGATGTGAATGTTTTGGTTGATAGCGGGTCATCGATCAATATTGTCAGTGAAATTGTCCTTAAGAAAATGAAAAAATCACCGGAAATCAAGAAAGCGACCACGAAAGCGTTCGCATTTGGACAGAAGTCTCCACTGCCATTCCAAGGTAAATGTTCTTTGCTTGTTGAGTCGGACTCAAAATTCGTGACCAGAGATTTCCATATCGTTACGGGTAATAAAGAATCATTGATTAGTTATGAGTTGTCAGTAGAGCTTGGGATTTTACCGCAGATACAATCTGTTCAAACCAAAGACGAGTATGAAGGACTTATTGAGGAATACTCGCAAGTTTTCACTGGGTTAGGATGTCTGAAAAACAGAAAAGTTAAGTTTCACATTGATGAAAGTGTTGTGCCAGTAGCTCAGCCTCCTAGGAGAGTGCCATTTTATGTGCGTGAGCAAGTTGAGCAGGAACTTAAAAGTTTGGAGGATATGGATGTTATTGAAAAAGTGGAAGGTGTACCAACACCATGGGTATCGAACCTGGTAGCTGCCCCAAAACCAAATTCACCGAGAGAAGTAAGAGTGTGCATAGATATGAGGAAAGCCAACACCGCAATTAAAACAGAGAAAAATGTTAGTCCGACGGTGGATGATATAATCTTAACGTTGAACGGCGCAAAAGTGTTTTCGCGTCTCGATCTGTACAAAGCTTTCCATCAAATTGAACTGGATGAGTCATCACGTGTAATGACAACGTTTCAGACACATGTTGGACTTTTTCGATATAAACGTTTAAATTTTGGAGTGTCAGCAGCTCCGATTCTGTTCCAAAATGAGCTTCGTCAAGCACTTCAAGGTCTGACAGGCGTGTTAAACATTGCTGACGATATCGTATGCTACGACAAAACGCGTGAAGAACATGATATCAATCTGCGAGCATTACTTCAACGTCTTCAAGAACGGAACCTGACATTGAACAAGAAAAAATGTTCGTTCGGACAATCAAAAATCAAATTCTACGGATACGTGTTTTCGGAATCGGGAATTTCACCTGATCCTGACAAGGTAGATGCAGTAAAAAACATGGACAGACCAAAATCTGTATCCGAAATCCGTTCATTTCTTGGTCTCACAAACTATTTGTCTAAGTTTATAGATGGTTATTCAGTCCTAACGGAACCATTACGACGACTTACACATCAGGATGTAAAATTCGAATGGAATGACGATCAGGAAAAATCGTTCACTTCACTAAAAGAGGCATTGACTAGTGACAAAGTCATGACGTATTTTGACCCGAGGAAAGAAACTGAACTCTGGGTAGACGGCAGCCCAGTAGGCTGTTCAGGAATACTTATTCAGAAAGGAAAAATAGTGTCGTATGGAAGTAAAGCTTACAATTCAGTACAAGCGCGCTATTCGCAAACAGAGAGAGAAGCTTTAAGTGCTGTTATCATGATTCAACATTTTCATTTGTACTTATTCGGCAAGCAATTCAAATTGATAACGGATCACGTTGCACTTCAATCAATTTTCAACAACGTAAAGAATATACAGTCACCAAGATTAGAACGTTGGCGTTTGAAGTTGTTAACGTATGATTTCCAGACGATTTATAGACCAGGTAGTTTAATGATCTCAGATTATCTTTCCAGACATCCGCACGCGAGACACGCGACCAACACAGTAGCCGAACAATATATCAGTTTTATCACTGATAACACTTTGCCAGATGCATTGAAGCTATCAGACGTAGCAAAAGCTACTAAATCAGACTGTGTATTAAGTTGTGTCAAGAATGCAATAGAAACAAATGACTGGAAAAATCAGAAATGCCAATCCGATGAAAGTTTTCGTTTATACGAAAATTTAAACAAGAATCAAGAACTTGCAGTTGCATATACCGATGAAGGATATGTGTTGTTACAGGGTACACAGCTTTGTATACCAGAAACTTTGCAAAAACAAACAGTGTTACTTTCGCACGAGGGTCACCAAGGCCAATCAAAGTGCAAAGGATTACTTCGGGAATATTGTTGGTTCCCGCATATGGATAAAATGGTTGAAGAAGCATGCAAGTCATGCATTGTGTGCCAAGCTGCATCACCAGGATGTACTCCAGATCCGATAAAACCAACACCTCTGCCACGAGATGTGTTTTCTGAAGTCAGTTGTGACTTCTGCGGACCATTCCCGGACGGGTACCTGTTATTAGTGGTAATATGCGATTATAGTCGTTTTCCAATAGTTGAGAGAGTCAGGTCAACATCCGCAGAAACTGTCATACCGCGTTTGGAATCAATATTTTCGATATTTGGATATCCAGACGTATTGAGAATGGACAATGGACCTCCATTTCAGAGTCGTGCTTTCAGAGAATATGCTGATAAGTCGGGATTCAAGCATAAACGAATTACTCCATTGCACCCACAAGGTAATGCAATAGTCGAGCGATTCATGGCACCATTGCAAAAATCAGTCAAAACCGCAATAGCATCAGGTCAAGATTATAAGAGAGCGTTGAATAGATATCTAATGAATTTTCGCAATTCGCCACAATCTTCAACACAAAAAGCTCCAAGTGAATTAATGTACAATCGGAAAGTAAAAACGAAATTACCATCAATGACATTTGAAAAGCAAGACACAGATGTTCGCGACAGGGACAGTCTGTCAAAATCGAAAAACAAACTTTATGCGGACAGAAACAGAAGAGCACAGCCAAGTGCATTGAAAATTGGAGACCGTGTGTTACTAAAACGAGAACAACGTAACAAATTTGAGACAGTGTTTGACCCTACACCTGGCATTGTCATTGCTAGGAAAGGTTCAATGCTAACAATCAAGCACAGAGGAAAGGAAATTACACGAGACGTGTCAAAGTTCAGGGTAGTTCAAGGTGGTCATAAGCTGGCGCAGACGAAACCTGCAGCTACTGTATTTTGCACCACGTCAAAGGTCGCAAAGGAAACGACGACCGCCTAGACGTTTTGTCAATGAATAATTGGATTAATCAGTGACATAATTGCACATGTTTCAGTGCACAGGATTAGTCACCTAAGTGTTGTGTGGGCCATAATAATGCCCTATTTGCTACCATAGCAGTGTAGTCATTTTATATTCGCTTGCTGGATTTATTATTCTTTGGACAAATGATCAGTGTGTGAAAATATTATGTTTACTCTTGGGAATTATTACTTGTCTGTTTCACAATTACATTATAATTAGTTCTTGGGCGGTAGAACTCAAAACTTAATTTATAATTTTGATAAAAATAACAGTTGATTGTACACATTTTAGGGTTTTGAGATAAAACACGAAACTGTTAGATAACGACGGAACAATCCGAGGACTTTCCCAGGATATTTCAATTTACAGTGACATTGTAAAAGTACTTAGCTAAAGCAGATGCTCTATAAACTGATTATGTTGATAACAAGGGTTAATGAACTTTGCTGAAAAAAAAGAGGAGATATTATGATAATAGACTTGCTAACTAGCTTATTTCATTAGAAAGAATTTTCTTGTTTTGAGTATATATTTGAACTTTGATTATTTTAAACAATTTATGTATTCTGATTATTGATGAGTTCTAATCTAAAGGTAAAGGAGGATGTAGTAAGCAAGTCTACAAGATAGATTAAACTCCGCCTATGATATCATATTCCATTATTGTTTCTGTATGTAAGATATATACATATTTCTATAGAGAGAGAGTGAGTTTATACTTTGGATGCAACACACATATTAAATATATAAACCATCCTTCGGGTCTTGTTCTGTTTGTGTGTCAATAAGCCATCTCAATAGATTAATACATATATATTACAATGACGATATATATTACAGATATGTAATAAGCTAATTGTATCACCAATTACCAGAAAAAAAGCGGTATTTTTTCTGAGGAAAGTCTGTATTCTTCTGGTAAACAAAACACATAATGGCCAGTAAGAAAAGGTGAGTGAAAAAATACTCTTTATTTTACATTTATTTTAAAACATTATAATTAGTTATAAGTGAATGTATTAGTACGATTTTATGTGATGTTGATTTATTATGATTTTTATATAAGTGTATACCAAAAAACACTAGGACTGAGAGGGTACTTGTATTTATATTGCAAACTATCAGTGTGATTATTTATTTTTACAGCAGATTCAATGTAAATGAAGTTGTGTCCATGTTAGAAGATGATGCCAGTTTTCAGAGAGCTGATATACGTATTTTACCACCCCTTCCAAATGAACTAACAGATGAAAACAGTGAAAGTGAAGATGTGCCTTACGACAATCATGGGCATATTTGAACTTTTTTTTTTTTGATGACGACATTCTTGACATGATGATATGCATCAGGTATGCTGGATCAAAAGGGAACCACACATTCACTACATCAAGAAAACAATTGGGCGTTTCAATGGCTATATTGATAGTGTCTGGTTATAGCACAGTTCCACGCCGGAGGATGTACTGGAGTCATGATACTGATGTAAGAAACAATGCAATGGCAAGCGCCATGACACGAGACCGCTTTGATACGTTGGTCCGGTACATTCATCTTTGTGACAACGCCAAATTAGATCAAGATGTCAAGTTTTCCAAAGTACGACCACTACTTTCGCTACTAAATGAACGCTTCTTGCTTTATTTTCTGAAACAGCAGAATCTACGATAGATGAGAGTATGATCCCCTACTACGGACGGCATGGAGCTAAGCAGTTTATATGAGGAAAGCCAATTCATTTCGGCTACTTCAGCGGGCACTCACAACACCTCTTGGTTACTTGTTACAATTTGAACCATACCAGGGAGCTAGAGGACGCCAAGCAGCTGACACAAACCGCATTGGTATGGGCGGGGCAGTAGTGGTGGACTTGCTTGTTGACCTCAACAAAGACAATGAATATCATTTAACATTTGATACTCGTTTCACATCGCTTCGATTGGTAGATGAGTTATCAAAGTTCGGCATAGCATGTACTTGAAGAGTATGTTCCAACATGGTAGAAGATTGCCCATTACGATCAGTGAAGGAAATGGCAAAAAAAGAGAGAGGGAGGTATGACAAGGCCTATGATGCAAACAGTGGATAGATTGTTATAAGGTGGAATGACAACAACATCGTCAAAGTTGTTTCAAATGTGTACGGTGTTGAACCTGTACAAACTGCATTTAGATGGTCAAGAGCGGAGAGAAGAAGAATACGGTTCCAAAACAGCCAGATGCGATAAGCCAGTTCAATCAAACCATGGGAGGGGTTGATCGAATGGATCAGAATGTCGGTAAATATTGTATCTCTATTTGATCAAAGAAGTCGTGGTGGCCAATATTTGCCTATTGTATCGACCTCGCAGTTCAGCAGACATGGCATTTGTACAGATCAACTGCAACAAGTAGGATTAGACTACTGGATCTACTAGGGATACGTCGAAATTTGGCAAATGTGCTGCTGTTTGCTGGTGGCAGAGGGCGTGCACATCCAGGACGACCACTGGGACGACCAAAGACGCTAAGTAAACGCGTGTTTACCTGTTATGAGATATTTACATGTTCAGTTTTACCTGTACCAACTTGTGCCTAGTGTCGACTTTAGTATACAAAATCAAAATACCATATAATAATATGCTCACTGTAAATTTAATTGAAATAAACCCAAATACCACCTTATACTATGGTTATCCCATTTACAAACATTTAAGAAAAAATAAAAAAATTCAGGCATAAATGGGTTAATAGGACGTACATTATGATACATGATTATTGAGCTTTTCGCTCCATATTTGTTTTATGCATCATATATTTTCACGTAAAGCGCGGTTTCATTATGTCTCATGAGCAGACTCGAATAAACTATATATAGTCACGCTGTTGTTACTTTTTCTTGTACGACACAGACACGGAAGAAACAGTGGCATAGACCGTATCAAAATCGTTTACTAAAAATCATAAATCGCCCGTTACGGACCATGCTCTTTATCATGTTAATCAGCTCGTTTAATATATTTAGTATGTAAAGATACGTTGGTAAAATAAATAGACCAGATATTTGTAAATATACATATTTTGAAATTTTAACCATTTTTTTTCAAATCTTAATTAAATAGAATGACTGAACAGTTGTTGGTTGGTTTATACATTAAATTGATGAATGTTTAACCATGCTATTGTTGAACTGAATTGGTACAGTTGAAGTAAAGAAATCTGAATGGGCTCAATATAGGTAAAGAAATTGTCTTATCCTAATATCTTCATACCTTAAAATACTGCTGTTAAGTTTCCTTTAAAATACATAGTCAATCAATAAAAAAGCTTATTTTCGAAAATGTTCAGGGAATTTCTGTTAAGAGGTAAGTAGTTAATTTAAAGTTCACAAATTGTATTAAAGGATGGAGGGTACACTTTTTTTTCTTAACAACTATGTAATAACGGAAACATTATCCATTGTTGAACGAGTTTATCTTTTATTCAAGCAAAAATCACGGGTTTCTAGTATCATACAGAATTTCCTATGCAAATGAAAATGACATAATCCGTGAAAATACAACTAGAAAAGCCTGTGATGCTCTTTTCCAAAATACACGTTTGTAAATATATTTTCGTTTTCATTTATTTGTCAAAACTTTCAACAGGATGTTTTTGTTATTTTAGGCTATTTCATATAGAAAACAGAATCGAGCCCTGTCTTGGTTTTATTCTACATAAAGGTAGATAACTTATTCAAGATCAGTTCTATGTCTGTCACGGGATCCAAAAAAAAAAAGTTCCATCGAGGCGAAAACGTTTGCTGACTACCCGCGTAAACAAAGAACGTTAACTACAAAAATGAAACACACTTTTTCGTTGTCGGCTTAGAGTTCCTTCAGAAAGCATACATATTCATTTATTCTAGTTGATATGTATGTCATCAGAAGTTTTAAAATTTCCAAGTCAAACTGTTGCTGTAATTTTTCATTGAGAATACTTCCGCAAGCGAAATAATATAGGAAAGATCCTTATTTTGAAAAGCAAATACTTGTAAATGACTGAAGCCTAATTAGAATACAGATTAAATGACGAAATTCATTTCCATTACTCTATAATATATTGTTACACACCAGAGTTCATTGAAATCGTTATGTATTTGGATTCATAATCATATTTGGAGTAGTTTAAAAAAAAAAAGATAAAAAAATCGTGAAAAAATGCTGAAAAACAACACCGCACTGAACATGTGAAATAAAGATTTGCTTACCGTCAATTTGTGCACGAATACTGGTACAGACACTGGCTAATACGAAAGCTGAAACAATTCTGATAATTTCCATTCTTTTTTTTTTCTTTTCTTTTGTTTTGTTTAATAAAAAAAACATCTACGACGCAAGGATAGTTGCATACACACATACACTTAACCTGTTTAAGTGACAATAAATTACGAAACGTATATTATTGCAACTTGAGACGCTTTACTTCCTACTTGTGAAAAACGTATTATTAAGTTTATGAACTCGTGATGAAACTCGGCACTTTCTGTGCGAACCTGTTCGGCATTCTTCGGGTCTAGATGTTTCAGACATATGTTATTTACAGGCCCTAGGGACAGGTCGTCAGTGAGTTTGTAAACTTTGAACTTGTTCTATGTTAGCATACACATACAGTCAAGCCACTACCTATAAAACAATTTACTTAATTTACCTGTGGGTGATTTCCGAAGTAAAGTGCCGATATTTATTACGGGTCACAACCTTAAGTGTATGCATTGTTTCTGTTACATGAGGGATGACATGCAGCAGTGTTTTGTTAGTTACAAAAAAGACTGTATAGGGCTAACGCAGTGCTGACATTTGTTCATACTTTAATAGGAAAATGTAACGAAAAACGACCGGCTCTGTGGACATACATACATAACGTAAAGTAGTCGTACTATACTCATCTAAGATAAATTGTAAGCTAAATCGTAAAAATTGTTTGTTTCCCCAAATTTTTTGGCCCGACCTGAAATGTTTTTAATTTCTTAGAGAATATTTTCTTCAACTTTTTAACTAATAGTTGCAAAACAGTACATTTCAGTATGCTTTAAACATGGCCAGTGATGTTAGAAATCAACTTACTGATGCTCTAAAAACATAACCATTTATTTGTATTTATTTTTTGACACAAAAATGATTTCCGAAATGTTTCCTCATACACAAAATTAAAAAAAGCACTATCTAACAGAAATATATGATAAAGTTTGATTAAAGGAATAAGGTCAGATATTCGGTCGAAAATGTGCTTTCGTGGTGTAGTCGAAAGAAGTCTATAATAAATAGGTCCTAATTTTCCCATTTGTGTAGAACGAGTGCTTTAATCACACTTTTTCGCTACTAGAATACATTCTGCATGAAATAAGACGATTTTTATGTTCATGTAACTCATATGTCAAGTTTTGCAGATCGAAACCGAAAGAAAGTGTTTATTGCGCGGAGGAGAGCAAATATGCGCCATTTTTAGGGTAGCAGACCACAACTGACTGGCATTTCACTAGGAACTATTCAACCCCCTATTTTCTTTTCATTTTTCGTTAATTTGTGATAGAACTTTCATGAAAAATTGATGTAGAAAAAAATGATGTTCACTAAAGATACGTAAAGACGACATGAAGTTTTCGTTTTTTATATGAAACAAAGAAGGATTTGAATTATTGACATTTAACCTTAAATCAACAGCCAAAGTTGGGATCACCAGACGCTTTTATCACTGCGATCAATCTCAATGGGGAGTTTTTCAGGTTTTCATTGGTAACCGTTGTACTTGTTTACTATATAAGCTGATATAAGCTGATAGTAAATATAAGCTGATTTTCCTCATGTCGAATATAATTACCTTGATTATATTCAATTTATTCACATATTTAAAATTACAAAAATGTAGGTATAAATTCTGCAGGATGGACACTATGTCAGTTTACACTGCCAAAAGTTAAACCATACAAATTTCACTCATCAATATTGACATCATACCGTATTACTTTTCGTCATACAAACAGAAAGAGGGCTGCAACATTTTAATAACTATTTTATATGAAATACATTTCATACTCTAATATACTTTTTTCTGTTAAAACACTTTTACGCTAGAATGACGTCACGTTAACGTGTGGTGACGTCAATGTTTTTGTTGCGACTAAGAAAGAGCACTACTATATTTTATCTACTGTTTTAGATTAAGGGCATATTAGAATCTAAATAATTTATAGCAAAATCATATTTTAGCACTATTTATACACTCGGGCGGTAATACGTCGTCAAATAATTTCACCTGGGCTGCGCCTTGTCAAATTATTGAGCCCGACGTATAACCACCCATCGTGCATAAATCGTGATAAAACACTCTTTTGCTATAAATTATTTCTTAAATCGATATGATGTAACAAAACGCTGTTACACTTACATGCAATTCACCCACCTAGATTTTTATTAGGCACATGCACTCCTGTACGTCTGAAAAAAATGATAATGCAGGGTGTCAAAATGGTAAAAGGACAGGATACTCGACATCACAATGGCATAATGATGAGATATTAAAAGCACGAATGCATGATGGTGATGAAGTATGGCAAACAGGCAAGAGGACTGAGCACTCGACATCACGATGCCATAATGATGATATAAAATGTCAAAAGGACAAAAGGAGGATAAAATCGATAACAGTATGTCATAATTTTCATGACTGATACCATTACATCTAAGATCTTCATATTGAACAAGTTGGTTGTGTTTCAATCCATTCTAACGAGTGGATTTCAGGCTTAATTATCTCTTTCACTTGTTGCTAACTTAAGAAACACTAATGCCTATCACATAATAAATTGAGCCGTGCCATGAGAAAAACCAACATAGTTCATTTGCGACCAGCATGGATCAAGTCAAGCCTGCGCATTTGTGCAGTCTGGTCATGATACATACTGTTCGCTTTCGAACTCTATTGCAATCAGAGAAGCATGAATCTGCAGGCTGATCTTTATCCATGCAGGGCGCAAATGCACTATGCTGGATTTTTCATGGTGCGGCTTATATGTATTTGGTTTTATTATATGTGACGTCGTCTTTGAAAACCGGTCCAGATGCGGCATGACGTAATATCGAGAAACGACGTCTAAAGTTGCGCCAAGTTTACGCGCGCAGCTTTCTTACACATGTTTAAATTATCAAAAGTTTCACCGTTAAAGTACGACTGCTTGTTACATGACTGATAACAGCCTACTAGAGACAGAATATTTAGACATCAGACCTGTTAAAAAAATAGTGGTATTACGCCTGAATTCGAAATCAGTTGTTTCCCCTTCGCTACTGTATGCTTCCGGTTTCGGATTTTATCAGGGGGAAGCATGTGAAGTTTACTTTTGTTTAACTACCTTTTGTTCAACGATGAAGGGATCTGAGACTTGTAATACTGTTTACTGATTTGGTAAGTACCGTTTATAAACAGTTGTTAATGTAGATTCTCTAATATATTTGAAACTTTCACTGAAATAAGTCTGTCTTTTACCCGGAAGTGAATCCAAAACATACCGAGGGAAATTTATGAAATTTATCTTGTGACCACTAAACACAGATGATTTCATTATGCCTGTGTATTTAATATAAAATGGCCAGTTGGGTTATCACAAAGATTATTGAAGGCAGGCAGCTTCTTAGTCAAGGTGACCAGGATTCATCAAATTATTTCATTGTCCATAGTAAGCATTAGTATGGAAAAATACAAAATACATGAATACATGAAGCTATGAAAATTAATAAATCTAATGCAGACTTATAGATGCCTGCCTGTGTCACATCATTTCCCGAAAAGTCCCCTCTCACAGTAGTAGCCAAGGTATTTTAAAAGGAAATATGTAGATGTCCGGTAACCGGACGCCTACCCTGCATTCTAGCTGTCCGGCAACAAGACGACTAGCCTCTCCGCGAATGTTTTTCTAGCTGTTCGGCGATCATTTTATATATGAATATTGTGATGAATAAATTTATTGTATCATATTTTTTTGGCATACTAAGGTTTGAATATTCACCTGTAAGGCTTATTCAGACAATATTTTAAAATTGATTACCGGATGCCTAGAAAACCTCTATAGGTTATAACACACTAAATAGCCACCACTATATATTCTATATAAAATGACAAGTTTTCACAATGCTGCAATACACACCTAGACCCATTTTAAATTTCTTTAACTTACATTTTCTTGTAGAGCAACATTTATACTGTAAAAATATCCAAAGAAAAGTAGGGGTCATGTTTGATGCAAGAAAAGTATTTCGGGCCAAACGGACACACCGTAATTTTTACACTGAAATGACAATCACAATTTAGGGTAGGGGTGTATGAATAAATTTCACATGTTAAATCAGTTTGGAGTCTTTTTTCAACATGCAAGTGCTACCAGTATGTCAAGTATAGGCATGCAATATGATTTCAACCAATATATAGCAATGATTTTAAGGAAAAATCCTTCTTACAGCAAAAGAAAACTGAGAACTATTTGAATCCGCCATTATGCGACTACCATTTTTTCATAGGTGCTCAGGCTATTTAGTGTCTGTATGCCTATAGGATAGGGTAGGCTAGGCGTCCTGTTACCGGTTGGCTAAAACACTGGCTAGGTTTCTGGTTACCATAGCTTTACATAGTAGCGTCTAGACGCTTCCATTTATAAAATGGTAACTGTTTTTGCTGTGGGTCTCATAAGTCATGTTATTTCTGTCTGCTGACTACTCTCTTTCCATTATTGTTGATTCAGAATGTTTTGTAACAGGATGATTGTATATGGATAGTGGGAATTTATGGTATATAATGAAAATCTTCTGCAGACAACTTGTGAGCATGGTACATCACTACCTGTATTGGAATTCCATTTTGACAATGCTGCTAGCTAGAATAGAAATAACATCTTACTGTGGTATGGTCTGTGGAGAGCTTTACTAGGTAACAACCATTTTTGATAGCTGTTAAAACAGTGTATTATTTTAACCCTTAGGCTGAATGAGGCAGCTATGTCTGCCTTTGCAACCAGTGCAGATCAAGATCAGCCTGCACATCTGTGCAGTCTGATCATGATCTGCAGTGTTTGATATTTAGTCAGCATATTTTCTATGAGAATCCCCTATAAGCTATAAATGGTACTGTCTCTATTTAAGATGGAGTAGTCCATTTTGCCAATTTAGCAGGTTAAGGGTTAACACAATAAACGCAAATAATGTGTTTTAGAACATCCTATATGCAGTAATCAAGATCTACAAACAAAGTACATTTTATATACTGACAGCACGCTGTTGTCAGTCTGTCGGTATTTTAGAGCATTGGTTGTAAGAATCATCTATTATCAAATAGTGATAACTGTGCTTTTATTAAATAAAGTGACTCCCAGGTAAATTATTTAAAATAAAATGTTTTACTTATTTGTTACAGGAAATCACAGATCGACTGAATACTCAACAATTATCACAGACCATGCAAAGTTTGAATCTGACTTGCACTTTTGAATTTAGAACAATCTGTGGAGGAGGGTGAATGCTGAGACCTTTAATAATACATGATATTGCTGACATAGTGTGTCAGTCATCAAAGAAAGGTCATAACATTGCACAGTTGGTCAACAATGATTTAAATCCTGTCATATTCTACCAGTGGAGAAATATCTTATCACAATATAATATCTTATCACAATATTTTAAACTTTTGAAGAAGATAACCAAGTATTACCACTTTATCATGTCTGCAGAAACACCAGGATTGTTAGTGTTAAAAGTGACAATCTAAGTTGAGACAGTTAACTTACTAAAAGCTACTCCCCCTTGCCAAACGAATATTATTGACATGGAATGACACAAGCCTGACAATGGTACCTGTATGAACTCATAAGAGAATAGTATTTGTCTGAAAAGTCAAAGGATTCTGTTTGTCCCAGACCACTTGAACTGAAAACTGAAATTGTGATTGACGAGGATTTTTCTGAGAACTGAAAAAAAGGAAGAGACTGTAAAAGATAGAAACTGTTGTTGAATTCAAACGTTTTAATACACAACACTTTAGCCTGTTTTGCTGTTCATATAGATGTGTTTAGCTGTTAAGGTTAAACATCAAGTAAAGGTTGTAGTTTCAGTTACCTACATTAAAGTATTGGCTGGAAATAAATATTTACTTTTTCCCAGAGCTTGTTGCAGTGTAACCTTCATCAAAAGTTATGCTATTGTGTTGATTATTAAAGTATTTTTAGAAAAAGGAATTTAGTATGTATGTTGCCATGGTAACATAATTCAAATTACATTTCAATGAAATTAAGATTTGTATTTCAATAAGGGATCTACAGTATATAATGTAATGGTAAAAGAATGTTCACTTTCTTCAGTATTGTCAGTTATAACTAGCAAGTGAAAAAAAAACAGATTATTAGGAAAGGGATGACTGAAATGTTTATTCTTACGATAACTACTTTTGTTACTTTTTTTGTTTTGTTATTTTAAAGTTTTTATGTGAAATTTTCAGATTTCTTTCCTGAATACTTATACTTTCAAATATTTAACTTATTAGAAATACTTTTTTAAAATAAGCTCTTGTTTTTAAGAATTATTGTAGAAAAAGGGAATTTAAAACATATGTCGTCATGGTCACACAATTGTCTTAGAAAATATGGAAAATTTTTAATTAGATGTACTTTCTAGTATTCTACTTTAAAATAAGCATAAACAATAAAAAAATCAATAGTAATATATGTTTCATTTATTTCAAAATAGTCATTTATTACCAGCAGGTAAAAGGCAAGTTATGAAGAAACAATGACAGAAATGCCTTATTCTTATAGTTATTACTCTTGTTACAAACGCTGTCATAAAACAAAACATTTTAATTTTTTTAACATGGAATTTTGAGATAATATTTTTGAATACATACCACTTTATAATATTCAAGTTATCTGAAACACTTTTCCAAATTTAGCTCTTTTTTAAAGTATTATTATAGAAAATAGAATCGAATGCATATGTTGCCATGGTAACATAATTTAATAATGTTTTTATAGAAAATTTGAAGGACTTTAGCCAGCTAGATGTTTGCACTTTAAGTGAATATCTAAATATTCTTTCTAAAAGAAGATTCATTTATTTAAAAATAGCCAGTGATTACCAATAAGTGAAAACACAAACTGAAGAAACAACGACTGAAATAGTTTATTCTTGTGGTTATTACCCGTGTTACGAAATCTGTCATAAAACCAAACATTTTATATCTTTTCACATAAAATTTTCAAATTTTACTTTCGAATACATATACTTCGAAATTTCAACTTATAAGAAACATTATTTCAAATTAAGCTTTTGTTTCTAAGTTCTATTGTAGAAAAAGGAATTTAATGCATATGTTGCCATGGTAACACAATTTGAATAATGTTTTCATAGAAAATATGAAAGTTTTTAATTAGCTGTATTTTTCTGTTTTAAGTAAACATCACAAGAATAAAATTTCATAGTAATAGAAGGTTTTTTTTTTTCCAAAATAGTCATTTATTACCAGCATCTAAAAGACAAGTTATGAAGAAACAATGACAAATCTATCTTATTCTTATGGTTATTACCCATGTTACAAAAACTTGTCATAAAACCAAATATTCTTAATATTTTCATGTGAAATTTTCAGAATATTTTTATAAATACATATGCCTTCTAATATTTTACTTTTTAAAGTCCTTACTTTAAGTGAACATGTTGTTTTTTTAAGTTTTATCATAGAAAAGGGAATTTAATATATTTGTTGCCATGGTAACACAATTTGAGAAATATTTTTATAGAAATTGTTGTAGATTTTAGTTGATTATCATTTTGTGTAATAAGAAGGGATCTTATATATATCATGCAATTGTAACAGAAGATAAATTTATTTCAGAATTGTTAGCCATTACCTGTAAGTGAGAAATAAACTAGAAAGAAAGAATAACTGAAATGTTCTGTTTTTATTTTTAATATCTATGTTACAAAATCTGTCATAAAATTGACAATTTTGAAGATTTTCATCTGAAATTTTCAGGATTTATTTCTGAATGGGTATACTTTCTAAATATGCAAAAACTTGAAAATGTCAAATTTCCTCATCTGGACCCATTTTCTCAGTCATGGTCACATATACCTATATAAATTTTGTAAAAAAAATCGGCTTGAATTTCACAATTAAATATGAACAGACAGACAAAAATTCCGTATTGTACCTTTTCAATTCCGTATTGTTCCTTCAGTATTGTATGCTGTTGGACTATTTTCATTAATATGCATGACGCGACACATTTCTATTAGCGAACATAAAAACTTTACTAAGTTCCATTTAATATCGATAAACATTTGAAGATTTCGTTCAAGAACAAAACAAGAATCAAAATGGTAAAGGTATATGATAAAAGTGTCATTATAACAGTAGCTAGATCTGGGACTTCATATTCGGCTCTCGTGGATTTTGCAAGGTCGGATCACACTCGGTGCTTGGTCGCCTCGTGAGATCCGATCTGGCAAAATCCACTCGAGCCGAATACTTCATCCCAGATCAAGCTACTGTTATAATAACCCTATTATATTGATGGCAGATTTAACGCCTCGACCTATTACATTTAGACATAAAGCATTCCGTTTACAATCTACTAGTACTACAAATTTAATTGGGAATTTAATAGATTTTCAGCAAAACCATTTCTCGGTTTTTAAATCGAGTATATTCACATGTAATTGATGAGATCATAAAAGACTTTTATATTTTAGCTATGTTTTTCATGACGAATTACCATCTTTGAGCAGGCTGTAAGAAAACATTATGTGCGCAAACTTAAGTACAACTTCTATACATTTCACAATTCCCCTTGTTGATAGTTTATGATTATAATGGTGTAATTCGGTCGATCTAAACGTGTCAGTAATTTTCCGTTTATTTTAAATATGTGACAAGGCTATAAATCTCTGTCCGAAAGCAAGTTCAAAAACCGTATTCATATTGTTTTGATTTTAATGCAACCTTTCATATAATATGTTGGTAAGATATATTTTATTTACAGGCTCTGCACTGAAGGGAATTTTCGTTTTCTTTGATACTTATTTATGTATCTAGAAATATTCTAAATTTTGTGAGAATCAGCTAGGATTTCAATATTTGCCTTATCGTCTTTTTAGTAAACCTTATTGATCATTTTCCTTCCGTGATCTTCTAGCACTCGTCAAACCATAAGAATTACAAGACCTGCGTAAATAATGCCATCATTCTTTGTTTCGGGTTCGATACTTCTCGTGCACTGTTTTAAAGCTAATTACGCATTTTACTACACCATAATGTTCTTTGCAACGTGGCGTCATTGCGTTCTATATAGCGGCTGCAAACAAAATGGCGTCGAACGATGCAGGAGGGCTCTACACCGGACGTTTTTTTTTTTTTTTTTTTTTTTTTTTTTTTTTTTTTTAAATCTTGGTGATATTCTCAAAACCGCAGCTTGACAATAATTGCTTTATTTACAGTATGCACATATTTACATAATTTGTGAGTTTCAGCCATTTTTATTGACTTTGAATTTTTGGCATTTTCAAAAAAATCGAAGTCAACAGAAATGACTGAAAGTTACAATTGACCTTTATTTATGCCTGCCATAAGTAAATCAATTAATTTCAAGCTGCGATTTTGAGTCCAAGTAAGATTTTAGCAGTTTTCAAACATTTGATCTGTAAATTTATAGATCGAAAAATCTGTAAAATTATAGACTATCTGTAAATTTACAGATAATCTGTAAATATACCACTTTCCTAGACCTGATGAAGGAGCTGCCTAGTCAAAGTAGGTGAAGTTTATTGATTCATTCACAGCCGAAACAAGTAATTTATTTGTCCCTGCTGAGTTTGACGTTGTCCGTCCGACCGTCACGTTCAGTCCCGTCCGTCCAGTTCCGTACCATCCGCCCAAAGTCATATGAGCCGTGCCATGAGAAAACCAACATAGTGCGCTTGCGACCAACATGGATCCAGACAAGCCTGAGCATCCGCGCAGTCTAGTCAGGATCCATGCTGTTCGCTGACAGTTTCTCTTATAGCAATAAGCTTTGAAAGTGAATAGTAAGGATCCTGACCAGACTGCGCAGATGTGTCATTAAAGAGCACTAGAGTTATAGTCTATAGTACACAGAATATATATTCAATATTGAAACTTTAGAATCAGCATATTCCGGTTCAATGATTTTTGTGCCCCCCCCCCCCCCCCCCCCCCCCCCCCCCATGACTGTTGAGGGCATATAGATTTGGTCTTGTCCATGCGTCAGTCAGTCCAAAGTTCGTGACGCGCCTAGCGCAAAAAAAGTGTTTGATATAAATTGATAAAACCTTGCATGAGTCTAAATCATGATATGAACTTGTGTGCACCCCCTACCTCCAGAGTTATGGCCCCTGAAATTGTCAAAAATGCACATTTTCACATTGTGAGGCGCACAGCTCAAAAAGTATTTCATAGAAAATAATGAAACTTTGCGTGAGTCCTTATCGTGATATGAACTTGCGCATCTCCTATTTTTCGTCTGGATCCACCTCTTATTTCCAGAGTTATGGCCCCTGAAATTGTCAAAAAAGCACATTTTCACCATGTGATGCGCTTAGCTCAAAAAGTATTTAATATAAATTGATTAAACCTTGCAAGAGTCTTTATCATGATATGAACTTGCATATCCTTTATTTTTCGTCTGGAAGAGGAAGACGAAAGAAAACTATTGTAGGCTGTTTTATTCTATAACTGCAAAGTTTTAAGCTTTCCTGGGGGAGACGAACATCGGAAATTAGATGCATTACAGTACACCATGATAACAGAAAATGGTCGCAAGGCATTAGTATTCCATGGCAGAAATTCTAAAAATGTTCAAGGTGGTTTGAACCAACGAAAAGTTGAGCCGAAACTTATTAAACAATTTGAAAGCTCGAATGAAAACAGGTGCATTGTAAGGCTTTTTGAACGATATCTAGAGTGTATACCACCATCTTGGCCATTTTATAGAAGACCACTGCCACCTAACGCTACTTGAAACATACTCTTTTCTAGTCAAGTTGTAGGTATAAATGTATTAGGAAAGTACATGCAATCAATGTTTAAGGAGCCTGAAATTGATACAACCTATAGGAATATCTGTAACCACTCCGGAAAAGTGACTTTATGTACAAGTATGTACGAACAGGGTTTTGATGAGCAGGCGATCATGGGACGTAGTGGCCACAGAAGTACGGCAAGTACGGCAGCGATGCACTTCAGTCCCAGAGGATGGAAATTGTTGTAATTCCTCCAAATAAAGTGAAATCAGAGGCTGTGATAGCCTCCTCCTCAAACGACAGTAAGTCTGTACTCGATTCCATCGACAGCATGTATGTGCTCGAAATTAATGTGCCAAACTGTATTGATATGGTCATTGTCTCTAAAAATCGGAAGAAAGTGTCCGATACATTATAACTAATCGGGGACTATACATGGTGTACCTATAAAGCGGGACATTGTATTATGATTTTTTTTTTTGGAAATTGTCGCAAGTTGCTGACACGCAGTTTTGCAATACATTTAGTTTGTAAATGTTATAGTTCTCAGTAAATTTACTGTAAACCAGCGATTAGTTCCCTTTATACATGTTGCCTTCCGTATAGTTATAGTTTAGTTGTTCTTTTCGCGTGTTCGGCATACTCACTCCAGCTCTGTTACCTCTGTGTTGCTACAGCTAAACTCGTGCAAGTCGAATGAAAGATTATTTTTGCGAAATGTATAATGTAAAATATGATATTTGTTATATTTAGTAGAGTCCATGAGTTACTCATGTATAGTCTACTCTAGCAATACATAGGTGAAACGAGTTAACCAAATATTTGTATCATAGCTCGGTGTTTTTTCTTAACAAATTTGGTGCAGGTAATTCGTATACTCTGAGTACAGAGTGCGGTAACTAAAAGTGTGCAGGCATTTAAGACCCGCACGCTAGTTACCTCACTGGTGGAAAGAAAAGTATGCCTGCGTGTCTGAAACAGTAGACTGCGAAGTGTATTTTATTGATTTTCTGCTCTAGCATTGGTTTATTTTACCTGGGCTTTACACATTTGTAAAGCAAGGATTTTAGTACTCACTGAACTGCTGTATATGGCAATGTGGAACGCCTACAACTACCATATATGACAGGCTATGATACAAAACAGAAAGAACATTAAAACTCTCGGGTAAACGATTTATACTCGGGGGCTACGCCCCCTCGTACAAATCGTTTACCCTCGAGTTTCAATGCTCTTTCTATTACGTATGCTAAACGCGCTCTTTTTAAAGATTGTAAATAATTACTGTTGAGAATTGCAAGATCATTTGAGCCGCGCCATGAGAAAACCAACATAGTGCGTTTACAACAAGCATGGATTCAGAGCAGCCTGCGCATCCGTGCAGTCTGGTCAGGATCCATGCTGTTCGCTTACAGTTTCTCTAATTGCAAAGGCTTTGAAAGCGAACAGCATGTTTCTTGACCAGACTGCGCGGATGCGAAGGCTGGTCTCGATTCATGCTGGTTGCAAAGTCACTATGTTGGTTTTCTCATGGCGCGGTTCATTTTACCCGTTAGCACGTATTGTTACATAGTAAATTGACACGAAACCCACGCTTATTTTGTCCCAGTTTCTACGGATATATATATATATTTGTCAACCGAATTTACCTCCAAGTCAATCTTATTGTTTATCCCATTGATAACTGGTGAGAAAATTGCAAGGTCATTTAACTCCGGCGTTAGCCTGTATTGTAAGATGGTAAACTGACACGAAATTCACGCGTTTTTTGCCCAAGTTTCCCCCGATATATATACAACGCTACTGTTGTATATGAAATATTAGAGAGTTTGAGATTTCAACGTCTCTTGCGAAGTTAACGTATGAAGTTGAAGTTCGATTAAAATTCCTTGAGATTTCAAACAATAGAATGAACCTTACTTCTTTTAATCCGCCCATTCAATTTATCCGTAATTATGATCGTTTTTTTTTCGTGCATTTTGATACGAATTGTCCGAAAGGGCAGGAATTTTACAAGAGGTTTTAAAAATGAAAAGAATGAAAATTAAATGAAAAAAAAACATTTCAATTAATATAATCATCGCTTGGATATTAGAGCGATTACCTAAAAAAACAACAACCAAAAAAAAAAAAAAACCCACGATAAAACAATGTGAACAATGTAAAAACTCGTTAGTGTTGCTCCAAACATTTAGGTTTTATATAAAATTATGTCAGTATAGTCAGTATACAATGCACGATTGTAAATCATACACGAGAGGAAATAAAAATGATTATTACATACCTAAAATTATTTTCCATTGGGTTTCAATGGACCGCGATCATGCAATATTTTTCCATATCATGACATTGAACGCTTTCATATCGGACTAGTCCCAATCCGTGACTCTAGTTACCTCCCCTGACGGTCCGTCCATTGCGAATCTCGTTTCTTTAGATTTCTGTTGCTATTGTGTATTTGTTTAATTTGTAATTTATGCAACATTTTGTTTACTTTTACACTTTGATTAATCTGACCTATTAGATACTGGCACGTAGTAATTTATCAGACTGAAATGAAATGAAAGTTATAATTACGTCATGAGTTGGACTAATATAGGACGTGGAATGTTTTCTTAACGTTGTAATGGAAAGAATCGCGTGACGTCCATGGCGTCCACGCGCACGTTGCGACAACAAATAGAAAAAGTGGAAACTCCACAGGTCGCTCAACACAACAAAAACGAAAATGTTGCAGGCTCGGTTTGATTGAGCCTGTTCATGGACGGTAGTGGAAATGCACGCTACCGTCCACGCCCTCTAGCCCCGGGTTGAGCAGAACTCAACATTTACACATGTTAAAAGTATAAAAAACAATTTAGAGACATCCGCAGATGTGTTCATACGGCGGTGCACATGGAACCTTCAATGCTACACTAGTGTGTAATTCCATGAAAAGCGGCGTATGGTCCCCAGTTAAAATAATGGGTTTGCCCTAAACGAGAAAACAATGAGCAGAACTAAACAAACTGGAATTTAGAAAGGGGATCTGAGTTGACGTCATTTTCGCGGAAAATATTAATGCGCGTCAGTTTGATTTGTTTATTGCATTTTCGGAGAATTTTTTTCCGTATTTTTTCCTGTCTTTCGTGACAGAACAATAATTTAGAAATAAAACTCGTTCTTTCGCGGACAATATTGCGCTCCTAAAGTCGCGCAATATTACCGCTGCAGAACTCGTGCATATATCCACATACAAAGTTAATAGCCTATTATGATCATATCAAAGTGATAATGACACTCTGTATGGCTCTGTATAATGCCAAACTCTCAGACAGCACAATATGATTTTAATATACTATTTTATAAATAAAGCATCTGCGGATCCAGGACTTTTTGTTAGAGGGAAACCAACATTAAAGAGGGGGTCACCCATTTCAGGGGGGGGGGGGGGGGGGGGGGGTGGGGGTAGGGTTAGGGTAGGGTCACACCGTGTTTCAAGACTGACTTTCTTTGTAAAATGTAAGAATCAAAGGGGGAATTAACCCACAATGTCTCTCTGCCAGGCTCTGGTTCCATTAAAAAATGGAGTTATCCCATACGGCTAACAGGAAAAATCTCTCATCATGATATCATAAATCTGAAATTGTCTGATACTTCAAAAGAATTTTCCGTCTTACTAGTACCATTTTATGTTTATAATTAAAACGCAATTGTCGTATTAAGTGTCCGACAGAAACAGATTGATCTTATTTGGATGTGAAAATAAAATGTTCCACCAAATGATAATCGCGCGTAATTATTCATTTTTCAAGTAAATGACTGTCATGCCATGCGCCTCCATCCAGATTTCAGTCTTTGATGCCGAGTAAGTGGACAGAGTAGATGTAAAAAAATGAAGTTTCGACTTTCGTAATATCACATCTTCGGACGTTCAAAACTTCACTTCATACGACAAAAAGGCCCATCTGGTATAATCGATACCGCCTGGGGACACAAATATGCCGTAGAAGTTAAAGTTTGAACAAAATCTCAAAGTTTCTCAAAATCAGTTGATAACTTTATACTTCCAGGTTCAATTCAATGTATTTAGTTAAAATCATTAGCCATACAAAACTCCATGATTCTTATACCTATTGATAGTGTTTCGCATCAAATTTAGTCTAATTATATATATGGATAATCAAATAACTTAATAAGCAGAAATCCTGAAACTAAGCTTTTTATTTCGCATAGTAATAAAGCGAAGTCTTAGGCTTACGTGATATTACATGGAAAACTTTAGTAGCAACGTGTGATTTAAATAAAATACACGCATGTCGGTGACGTTTTACCCAAAATATATATGAGAGACGTTGAAGGGGAAGACGAAGTTTGAAATCTCAAACTCTCTAATGACGGGTACAAAACTGCTTTGCGATTGGCTTTATACGGATTATCGTGGTCTAATTATTAAGATCATAATGTTTCATTACACATTATACCTGGTCATTGTAGTGATTTAGTTACATGTTACTGAGGTAACATTATATACTTTGCATCTATAATAAATATTTAGGATATTTATACTTGTTTTCAGTTGTCTATGTGGCATTGACAGAACCCACTGTACCAAATAAATCTATGCCGACTGGGCTACGTCGACATTGGCGCCCAAACTGGTTAATTTGTGCAGAACTAAGTCGTCTTGAAGACACAAGTTTCCAGTGATGCCACTAGATAGTCAGCTTTAATTATTACAAACATGGAATTCTACACATATATTACGTACATATTTCGCTGGGCGCCAATTGTCACCATGCCGTGAATTCCCAGTCCAATATTAGCACTTTGTATTTTCGCAGTAGCGAACTGTGGCAAGTCTATATCTGCATGTAATTCTCGTGTGACTATCGGTGTGTAACATTATCGTGTTCGCATTAACCGTTAATTATAGGCTATAGCATTTATTTTTTATCCGTCGGTATTAAAGCCCTGCTCCACTGCTATTCAAATTATTTTGTGTGTATGCAACCCATGATTACAATAGGAAACAGTTAACGGCCACGTGTCACACTTTAGCACGCATAACCACAGGTATTTCAGATAGAATTTTATATAAAATAGACTCTATTTTGACAGGCGCCACTGTTCATAGTCAGGATTTTCATGCTTTTTCAGTGACAATTCAAGGTTATAAGGTAGGACGGGTGTAGGGCTTTAAAGAAATTAGAAGTGTTAAAGACCCACCAATACCTAGTGGCTCACTTTTCCCTCTCACATGAACTTGGTGCAAGTAATCGTGCATACTACTACATTCATTGAATAATATATTTAGACATTAAATACATTGTCTTAGCCTTCTATCTGTAACTGTCAAATTGTAACTAGTGTTGTAAATTTAGCAGTCTTATTAAAGCTGATTTATTAATTGATTCTACTGATGAGACACTTTGGCCTCTGCTACTAGAGATGTCATTCACCAGTTACCCTCATAAATTTCTTGGGACTGGTATGTGTATCATTTTGTATCATTTTATCAGGGTATGTTGTCATCATGTACCATCGTAAGCATGTCTGATTTGTTAGAGTTAGAGGTGGCTCCGTATTTGGGATGGTACCGTCAGTCAATGGTTATCCTCATAAATATTAGTGGGAAATCTTTGTCTTTCATCACTATGATACACTCCAAATATGGGAGGGTACATGCTTTTGTATATAAACCTAGGTCAAAACTTGGGAGAGGGATTCTTTACTTTTGGCTCGGACTTTGAAAATGACAGATCATAGAAACAAGAAATGAAATATTTTACAGTTATAATTATAAGTGACTTTAGACCAGAGGAATGAGAGAATTATAATTTTGATGACTTTATTTCCATCACTAGACAAAATCTCATAATAAACTAACATTGAAAATTGGAATTGAAGTGTATTTTATCAACGGAGTATAAACCCCCACATCCGAACTTACGTTTTTCAACACTAGATACTTTTTATTTCTCATTTCTTCATATAAAAAATGTATATTTACCATCATGGAAATACAAAAGATTACATTTATTTGTGGTGTGTCTTAAAGATAACTTTACAATAGTTACTACTGACCTTGACATTTTATAGGGAAAATACAAATATATACAACTCTCAATCTGACTTAAGTACTATGCCCCCAAAGATAACTTGATATTTACAAACATGACTATAAATAGGTTAAAATGGAACAAAGGGAATTCAACATTTTTCTAACATGTTACAATCTGAATATTTCTAGATTTTGTACCAATTACGAATTAGCTCAGTGGTAAAACATACTGTCCATGTTCAACAGATCTTTTGCCATTTGGGTTCGAAACTCAGCATCGACATTTAATTTTTTTTTCACTTTTGCATAAAAATTAGATTCCTTCATGAGCTCTATGACAACGCAACAGAGAGGTATCTACTGCGGTATGGCAGTTTATAATATATCAAAGATGATATTGATAAAATGCATGCACTTAAGCCATACAAATAATGAACATACTACTGTGTTATAAAAATACATACAACAATACAAACCATCAAAGAAACAAACAAAAATACGAAAGCAAAATTGAAAACGAATTGAAAAAAAAAAGAAATCTGAAAAAAACCTCATCAGGATTCGAACCCATAAAACGATTCGCATATATCCAGTTGTTGTCTGCATTTTTACCCAATTGAGCTATGTTGGCATATACACAGTGGATATCTAAAATGAAAGAAATACTAATATTTTCTTGTCAAGTAATGTGTAAGCATTATGAAATTTTATTACATCAGTTATCATGAATTAGACTAGTCCTCGCATTTCGGCGGGAATCACGTTATCATTGTGGATTAATAGTAACGAACCGGACATGAAACAAACCCCTTTAAAACTTTGACATGACTTCTAAGTGTAAACTTGGTCTTGCAGCTAGGGGTCTGTGTCCTGAGCGTAACGCATTGCCTCATTATGGTCAACATTTATGCCAAGTTGTTTCAAAATCCCTTCATGGATAACAGTGTTATATACCGGACACGAAAAAGATCCTATTAACCTATGACTTCTAAGTATGACATTGACCTTGGAGCAAGGGATCTGGGTCTTGCGCATGACACATTGTCTGATTATGGTTACCATTTATGCTGAGGTATTTTAAAATCCCTTCATCGATGGCAGAAATATGGAAAGGACACAAAAACAGATCCTGTTAACATTTGAACTCTAAGTCTGACCTTGACCTTGGAGCTAGGGGTCTGAGTCTTGCCCATGACATGTCGTCTGATAAAGATAAACATTTATGCTAAGTAATTTCAAAACCTGTTGATGAATGGCAAAGTAACGAACCGGACACGAAACAAACCCTATTAAAGTTTGACTTCTAAGTGTGACCTTGACCTTGTAGCTAGGGGTCTGAGTATTACACACGAAACGTTGTCTCATTAAGGTTAATGTTTATGTCAAACTATTTCAAAATTCCTTCATGGATGGCAGATCAAATTACAGCCCGGACAATAATTTACAAAATTACAGACGGACGGACGGACAAGGTGAAGTTAATAAGCACACCTTCGAGGCATAAAAATCAAAAACATACTGTACTATATATAGTGTAAATAAGAAGTTATTTGCTGAAACAACGTTAAAAGATGTAAAGATGTTTTTGATAAATAAATAGAGGATATTTGTTTGTCTTGACTGAGAAGTGAGAAAATTTCAAATATTTTCACGAGCGCGTAGCGCGAGTGAAAATGTGAAAATTTTCTCACTTCCAGGTGAGATATATTCCATATTCATGAAAAACAAACAAATTTTCTTTTTATTTTATGCTCAATTACGTTAAGATGTGCATTTTGCTACTATTTTAATCTCAGCGCGGGAAACAGACGCGCGTAAACAGACATGACGTTAGACGTGCTGTGACGTTATAAAGACGCATGCAACATAAAGTTCCATTTTGTTTTATTTTTTGCTGCATAACGGTATGAAATTCTCTTTAAGTAAAATAATTTGAATCGAGAAATATACTATAAAGAACAAAGTGCGACTACAGTTTTCATCCTGTTTTAAGAAAATAATTTAAAATTCATACACAATGTAACTAGAGGGCGGAGTTATATCTCTCACAGTGTGAAAATATAGATTTCATATTTTCACAGTGTGAGTGATGAGATATGAAAATATTTAACTGATAAAATACGGTATTTCATTAGTTAGCATAAAATAAAACCTAAAATTATCAACTGCTTTTGTAAAATTCTTGAAATAGATATATACTAATTAACTTAATACTAACAAAATATATTATCAAAATCTGAAAAGTGGATCCCTCGAAAGCACTTATGACAAGGCTAAAAGTGAATATTGCAAACTCAATTTGATTGAGACCGCATTAGTAACTGTAGTTGGTTTATTTTGTACACCAGTCAGCAGTGTACATGTATCTAGATCATTTGCAATCATGCTTTGCACGGAATGTCACGGATCAGAGGAATAGACTGGCTATATTCATCACTACAACCCGGCAAACTGTATGAAATCTAAAGTGGTAGTATATTCCTGGCATGAGGGTGAGAAAAATGTGCAGCCAGACCGGGACTCGAACCCGGGGTCTCGGAATATCGTTCCGATGCTCTACCGACTGACCTATCCGGCCGCCTACACATTTTCTCCCCGTTTTACTATTCAAGTTCTATACCGTGACATATTTCCCCACCATTTTTGAAATTCGTCCTCGAATTTCAGCGTGTACTTTATATATAAGCAATTACAGGTGTCGGAGACTAACCAGTGTAATGCCGTCACGGTCCAATGTTGGGCGCCAAATGTCACAGGGTGAGAAAAATGTGCAGCCAGACCGGGACTCGAACCCGGGGCCTCTGAATACCGTCCGATGCTCTACCGACTGAGCTTTCCGGCCGCCTACACATTTTCTCCCCGTTTTAATATTCAAGTTCTATACCGTGACACTAGCAAGTAGTACTACTTTAAATACTACTGTCTGGTATTATGTGGAGTCTGAGCGGATGTAAAAATATTTCAGTGTTCAGCTGTTAACGAAATTAATGCATATATGTTACAAACATCTAATCGAATTGAAATTAGATGATTGAGAAATATGGGCATGTTTAAAGATGTCATAGCAGATCATTTTTTGTTTCGAAATGAGGTCAAAGGGCTTTATTTAAAATTTAAGGAGTTAAATATTTTCTTTTCTTTATTTTAGGGCCCTTCTCAGAATAAACCGAGGGGCATTTCAGCTCCGCGCCTGGTATGTATAAGCAACACGAATGTACAATAATGTATCATCACATCCATTATTATATAATAGTCTACACGCGGAATATCAGTCTTTATCTATAAATGGTTTAACTATTATTCTAAATAAGATTAAATATCGCTTAGATCAATGTGTATATTTTGCATATGTATTTGCACATATAATATTATATGTCATCGCGCCAAAATAACGGCTATTACAACTGTGGTTGAACCTTTGCAACCACTTTTGTAATAAAAACGAGAAATGTAATAATTTTCTAAAGTAAAATATGTCCATGAACAAGGAATTCAGGTAAAACATTTGGAGTCTTAAATGACCCAGGACAGTTCAATTCGACCTGCACGTGCTTAATAACGCTTGCATAAGCATGAATATCACGTGGGAAAACACATCTCTCGAAAAAAGTGTTTGCGATTTTTATTACAAATCTGGTTATTACAAATGTGGTTGAACCTTTGCAACCACTTTTGTAATAAAAACGAGAAATGTTATAATTATTACAAATCTGGTTTTTATTACAAATGTGGTTGTAACAGTGGGCTTTCTCGATAGGTTTAACTATGTATTTCATATTGCTAAAGGCACGTTTTTGAACATCTTAACGCATTTAGAATAAAATATCTTGTCAATGACATATTAAACTTTCAACAAAAGGAAAAGATGCTGTGGTATTGTTACATTTATTTTACTGCCTCAACCCAATTTTAAATATCATAAATAAAAACATAAATGTCTATAATTTAGAAACGAACGAATTTCGTTATAAGGCAAGAAAATCATGACGGAAGCAAAAATACTTTCTTATCCTGCCGTGTCCTTGGAAAAGATTTAAATTTGTTTTGAAATTTGACCATGTATCAGTGAAAGGTCAATATCCAGACCAGCATCTGCTAAAAGGTAGAACAAACTAGAACTGTAACTGGTGTGGATGTATTTTTGACATTTTGGTAGGAAAAATGGGAGAGGAGGTTGTATTTGGTGAAGTGAAGCTCAATTTTAGTATGAGTAGTACTTCCAGGTCACAGCAGTGTGATTTTGATGTGATTTTACAGTAAGCAAATGTGACAAGAGAAATCTGTCTTAGAAGATACATTTCCCCTACTTTTCTCTTCATTTTATATCAGTTTTATCATAACTCTTTAAAATGAGGTTAGGATTTGTTCTCTGAAATGAGTCTAGCTATGTTTGGTAGCTCTTTAAAAAATGTCAGTTTTATATAGAATACTTGTATATAGGGAAAACTATTTACAGGTGTGTGACCTACGGTTTGATTTAGTGGTGTCTGACCATGTTGAGGTAGAGTTCCTTCCCTTTGACCAAATACTTCAGTTTTCATCCGTTAGAGTTACTTGAAATAATTCACGCCGTAGGTGGCGTTTTCAGTCATTATGCTCAGAAAGCTTGTTGAAATCATGCGGAGTGATTGCAAAGTTGTGTACTCGATCTGTGTTTTAAAGGCGTACGCTAGAATTCCCTGTATATGAGATGGGCGAAATCTTTTTGGGGAAAATGCCGTTTTCAAGGGCAGATAACTCTTTTTCGATACCGGTGACCTATGATTTTTATTGCATGTTTTTGTTTCTTAGATGATTGTCCTTCAATATCCAAAGTTTAAAGAAATTCTGTTATTGGGAAAATTTTCGCACCAAATTCTAGCATACGTCCTTAAATTAAGTTTTTAAGGTTTTTATTGGAATAAATTATGGTTAGTATCTTTTACATTTGTTTTGCAATTGCTTGGTCTGTGTTTGCAGTAAATTATTGTGTATTTGACTTCGTAAGACGTGCATTTGCTTAATTTTAGAAATCTGGAATTTTGAGTAAGAATTGCTAAAGTTCAAGATGGCAGCATTATTCTTTAATTAACTTTAACATTCATGAGTGTCACAAAGCATGCATAATCTTTACACTGTTTCACCATTGTTTGCAGTAACCTGGGTATTAGGTGGTTACCACAGGCTTGAGTGTTTTTTCTACGTAACCAGCACTAGTCAGAGAGAATGAGTGAAAATGTAGTTTTATGTATAATGTACATGTTTGCTTTGTATTGTGTAAAGTATTGTTTTGTTCTATTTTCTGTTCATATGTTTTATTTATAGTGCAATTTATTAATGGCCACTAGATCCATTGATTAAAGCATGTAACAAGGTGTTTAATGAATATGCTATATTGTGTTTATTATTATACAAGTATATTTATGAGGCTTACGTATGTATTTATGGACGTAATTCTACACCGTTAACTTTGGTTCTACGATGTTCGTTATGACATCTTACGTGTTCTACAATGCATTAACTTAGCAAGTATTATTAAAAAGAAACTGTGAACCTACCCTCGTTTTAGTCGTTTCTACAAAACAGAACTTTATGGACAGTTAATTCCCAAATAAACAATATGCCAAAAAGGTATGCCCAAGTTACATTTGGCGCCCAACTACAGATACAGTTTCGTACATATTGTCAATACTTGCTAGTTAATTCACATTTCAACTGGAAATACATCGAGGAAAGTCCAAGATGTCAGTTTCAACATGTGGATAAAAGTTTGACCAAGATGATATTACAGAAACGTCGTATTTTCTCATTTTTAGAAAATTAGACACATATATATTGTGTAACTTTAGCTAACCTCACCGCTTATGGCAACAGTAAATCACTAGGGGAAGCAGTAGGGAAGGCAAAACACCCTACTGTTCACTTACCTTTCGAAAACAATTTTATATAAAAACATTTTTTAAAAACATTCGAATGAAAATATAGTCATATAGGTAAATGAATATTGTTTTTACCTTCACAGTTTTCAAACAATTTGAATATCAGAAGTCTAAATATCAGTTTTACAAACTTGAATAATTTGGCATTTAATAGCATACTTTGTTTTAAGATGAAACGATTGATCCGAGATTAAACCACACCGACAGTAAACACCAGTGTCGTGTGAACAGACTATTAGGTTTGGTGCTGCAATGTGTAAACATTCAGATATGCGTTTTTGTACTGTTTCACGTTGAATTTGCAATTATTTCTAATTTTAGCTTTATTTCTGTTTCATTAGATTATGTCAACATGAAATCAGAAATTGAATTAATTGCCTCCCCACATACGCACCCTGCAAAGAGCGGACGAGCGTATATATATTTTTTTGATAGCCTTAAATTGAGATGTAATGTAGCGCTATATCTGTATCAGTAGTATTTATTGTAAAAAAAAATAATTTTGTGTGTAAAAAAATCATGGATTTGCTCAAAACGACTATTTTGTTTGGAAATGAAAAAGTAGAGTTCCACTTGCCAAGATAAAAGAACAGGAACTTCTTTATTAAGATTTAATTTCGTTGATTGACACAACGATTATTAAAGGTAATTTCACACATACACCGAACCGGTTTTTTTTTCGTTTCGGAATCGGTTAGAGTTTTCACTGCTTGGGTATTATTAATAAAAGGACACCGGAGTAGACGGCGGAGAATGAAATTGGTAGTGTGATACACAAAGGGAGAATACCACGATCTCGTTTAGGAATTGCACAATGACCCTGTGATATTTAGCGTTGTTTTGCATTAGCAGAGGAAAAAACAAGTTAATAACCGTAAAACCGATGGATGTTCCCCAAAGTATGATTATTGCATATTAAAAGTACAAAAGAGGAATTCACCGACTAATCACATACCTCGTTTTAGTAGTGAAGCTTCCAAAGAAATTTCTTGGAACTCTAGTAAGCATTTGTTGAGTGAAACTTCCCATGAAGTTTCGCTAAATATCAGCCTAGGGTTGGTGAGGAAATCTCTGGACAAGGATGGTGCTATAGTTTACTAATGTTGAATAATCAAAGGGCAATAACTCTGTGTAAAATCATCCGACCGGTACATGAAGACAATATGCATATCTCCTCTTAAAAGTATAGCTTATAATGAAGTTTTATTGAATTCCAGCCAGTGGTTGCTAACGAATACTTCGGATAAGAAATGGTACTAAATAGCATACTAATGTTGAATAATCAAAGGGCAATAACTCAGTGAAAAAAATCATCCGACCAGAACATGAAGAAAACGTGCGCATTTCCTCTTGGAGGTGAAACATCCTATGAAGATTCGCTGAATTCCAGTCAGTGGCTGCTGAGAAATGTCCAAAATAAGAAGTGCAGGACAGACGGACAAACGAAGTGGTGGCTATATGCTTTCCCATTCGGGAAGCATAATAAACTAACTTGTGGAAAAAAAAACATGACTTTTTTACATTTTCGGCCCGACTTTGGTAATAGAGCTATAATTTAAATTTGTGCATGTTTTCGGTTCCGTTTCGGTTTCCGTTTCGACGTATATGTGAAATGGCCTATTGAGGTCACACACCAGTAAATATTATTCCCTGTATACTCTATATAAAACTGACATTTTTAAAGAGCTACCTAACATAGCTAGACCCATTTCAGAGAACAAATCCTAACCTCATTTTAAAGAGTTATGATAATACTGATATAAAATGAAGAATAAAGTAGGGGTCATGTATCTTCTAAGAGAGATTTCTCTTGTCACATTTGCTTACTGTAAAATTACATCAAAATCACACTGCTGTGACCTGGAAGTACTACTCATACTAAAATTGAGTTTCACTTCACCAAATACAACCTCCTCTCCCATTTTTTCTACCAACATGTCAAAAATGCATCCACAATGAAATTTAAACAGAAACCAGCTTTAATTTAGACCTCTGTAGCCATGCCAAGTGAAAAATTAGTGTTCAAAAACCTGTCCGCCATTACGCGACTGGACCAGATGGCTACCATGCTGGTTCCTTTACTATAGTTAGGCCTTGATAATAATGTAACACTTTAGTGCCATGTACTGGCATCCACACGGACAGACACACACAAATCCCGTCGGTGAAAAGCTAACTCATCATCAAAGGTGATTTATTGCGCCTATATACTGTCCTTTTACTCCAGTGACAATTGACAGGTTTACAAATTTGTATATTAACGGAATTACTTCCCTTTATGCATTCAGCAATCGTTACATTACTTTCCCCTCCGAGAAATCTCGTCCCGAGATTTGGCCTAGGAAATGCATAGATAAGGCAACTCCAGTCCGGCAGTTGACTTCATCCCACCGCTACCACCATTTGTAACGTTTAAGTGCCATGTACTAGCATCCACACGGACAGACACACACAAATCCCGTCGGTGAAAAGCTAGCTCATCACCAAAGGTGATTTATTGCGCCTATATACTGTCCTTTTACTCCAATGACAATTGACAGGTTTACAAATTTGCATATTAACGGAATTACTTACCTTTATGCATTTAGTAATCGTTACAATAATGCATTCTAATTTCCGGTTCCGGTTCGGAGTATGTATATGTGAAATGGCCTTTATAGTTAGTTCCTCAAAAATGTTTATTATCTGAGTCTGAGTCTTTTTCATAAACATGAATGTTTGTGCGCGTGTGCGTGTGCGTGTTTTGGGGTGGGCTGAAGAATTACATGGTTAAAGTATAAACCAAGCACTGGCAAAATTTAAAGTACTAAAACAGATTTACATGTATAGGGAGAAATGTATGTAGACACAAACATTCGCATTAAACGAGTACATTTCAGTCCGCTAAATTACATATATAGCCCACTAATCATCAAGATATATCAGTTCCAAAAATCATCAAACCGAGGCAATATACAATATATTTACATGTTTATTTATATATACCTTATAATGTGATTTTTACAACATTTTTCTTCTAAAAACATCTGACTAGAATACCACTATTTTTTTTTTTGGATAAAATTGCAGTAGGAAATATGTTTAAGCTACGTAGAACCCATTTAAGTAAGAATCAAAAGTTCACTTGGTCATTACCAGATGTTTCATCATGTTTCATCTTTATGATCATTTTCTGTATAACTGAATAAAATAAATACATTTTTTTCAGCAAACCAACAGAAATCACGTTTTAGAACTAAAAAGAAATCGAAAAAAAAGAGTTTTTTTTTTTTTAAATGTGCCGCCAGCTGGATTTGAACTTACGACTAAAAGTTTACTCGGCCAACGCTGTATCACCCGCAGCACCGAAACTTTTTAAGTTCAATACTCTTACATAACATAATTAACAGTTAAATGTAAGATTTTTAATGGATAGTAAACGCAGCTGTCTGTCAAAAAAATCGATGAATAATGCTACTTTTAGAAACGAATGGTATCTCAATAGACTTAATGCAATAAATAACAAACGTACATGTTTGATGATACACAGGCCTTTTCGAACTTGATTACCGGACGCCTTGACAAATTAAACAGGTTAAGTCCGATCACCGGAAACATAGCCAAAATGCACAGTGTCGTATTTTTTACCGTGGTTTAGCGGAAGCTTCCGAGCACGAAGATAAAAGCGCCCTCTGGTATCATAATGCGAGATGTACATTATGGTAAACTCATTATGCTTAGTGCTTTGCTGCATTCTGCTTAGTGACAAGGGAGATTGTGTGTGTCTTTAACTTTGTTAGCTGTTCAACCCGTCCAGGAGCCACTTCCGTCCATATCATCAGCACATAGACAACATAAACACATGGGGAAGGAGTGTCTAGATTAACTACAAGTTAATACACCGAGTGATGCATGTCACATTGCAGCATGACCGAAAGCAAGATAATGTCATAGACGAATGAAGAAGTAACCATGTTATTAAAATGAAACCATTAAGCATGTATGAATGTTAGAAAAAAACACGTAAACATAAGATGCACAAACGGTCATGTAACAATGCAAAATGGGATGTCAGAAGGAAGAATGTGAACATGAGAATCACAAATGCATATATATATAAATCGCAAGATTGGATGTACGAAGGCACAATGGAGTAGTTGCCCTAATTCTGTTCCATACATTTCTCACCTAAAACACGCAGTTCGACAAATGGTTACTATGACATACTGTACACGTGGTAATTTATCTTCCATCATGCACCAGTCTAATTATAGTATACCTAGGGGTATGGTATAACTTGTACAGTGGCATTTTCTTTCTGGTCTGGCGCCAGTGGGGAAACCAGTAGGATTCAATGAGACATCAGCTGGTTTGTCGGAAATGTGCCTTGGATCATGAGACTATCTTTAAAGTTTTGAAATATAACGTTTTTGTGCAATTTGAAGTATTTTGTAGCTGCAGTCTATATATTTGATTCTGAAACTTGCAATTCAGTAAAGTAATTTAAGTACTCGTGGGAATTTCGTCACTAAATTTCATGCACACTCGAGGGAAGTTGTCTTTGAATGAAAATAGAAAAAAGGATCGAAAATGCTCATATACGGAAAGGGTAGTTTTGTGCATGACAGGCTATTTGTCAGGGGCCGTCCCCTAATTATTGATCTGAATAGAACTACCACCAGCAGTGTTTGTATTCCCCCGGGTGTCGAAGGCCCGTGAGGCATACGGTATCCGTCGTCCGTCGGTCCTTCACCGTGAATAACTGTTGTTTTTAGTTCCTTTTACTGTTCTCATTCTATTCAAATCAAATAAAACTTGATATAAATTAGTACTGAAGTCTTGATTTGATCATTTTGAAGCGTTGTTTTTTTTAAGACTTTCAGAACTATTTATATTAATAATCCATGGAGCCGCTCTTGCAAGTTAGTCCTACCGATATCATGTCATTGAATCAATATATATAAATCCCAAATTAATACCTTGATTATATTGCCGGAAGAACATTTTCTCAAAGCAAAGAAAATGTCAAATACATGCATATTGCATGATACCAGGAAAATGCTTTTTAAGTCTAATAAAATAAATTCAGATCCAATATTTCAGCTGAAATTTAGATATAATGTTATTTGTACCATATCACACATCATATATAAAAAACAAGAAGCAACTCTTCAATATTTAATATTAGATTTGAAATTACAATGAAATGACTTATCACTAAGTTTTTAACCATGCAGTCACTTCGTTGTAGCTATTAACTTGTGTCTTGCACGTGTACAGGTAGATGCAGGGTAGGATTATCTCTAGTACTATGTCTACTTTCAAACTGGAAAAATATTGGTAAAATTTCTGTCAAATGTCAAACAAAAAATACAACAATTAGATACTATACATGTCGATTATTTTATTCAAGAAATCTTGTAAATGGTAAAAGATACACACAATAAACTCTATACATAAATAGTAAGAAAACAAGAGCTGTCACAGGAGACAGCGCGCTCGACTATTTCGATGCTGGATAGTGAAACTGGGCACATCTGAGGAAACTAGAGCTGTCACTGGAGTGTTTAATGACTCCAATTGTGGATGAAGATATTGCACAATAGCCTGGGTCTATGTCAAAAATATCAACTTAAAGTAATAAGAGAGGTAAAGATAAAATGTATCAAAACACTATATAAGTATATCCTAAGCAAAAAGGGGAATAATTCATTAAATATTGGTGCCAGAGTTATGCACCTTGTGTCATATGGTGTGGGTGATGATGTTAAACAACTATTTTAAGTTTGAATCAAATCCATTCAGTATAACAGAGACAAAATGAAAGTGCATCAAAACTTTAACCTAAAATTCTAAGTAAAAACAGGGAATAATTAATGAAAAATTGGTGCCAGATTTATGCCCCTTGCACCTTATGGTGTGGGTGATGATGTTGAACAATTATTTTAAGTTTGAATCAAATCCATTCAGTAATAACAGAGACAGAGTGAAAGTGCATCAAAACTTTAACCTAAAATTCTAAGTAAAAAGGGGAAATAATTCATGAAAAATTGGTCCCAGAGTTATGCACCTTGTGTCATATGATAAGGGTAATGATGTTGAACAATTGTTTAAGTTTGAATCAGATCCATTCAGTAATAACAGAGATAGAGTGAAAGTGCATAAAACTTTAACCTAAAATTCTAAATAAAAAGAGAGAATAATTAATTAAAAATTGGTGCCAGAGTTATGCCCCTTGCACCATATGGTCTGGGTGATGATGTTGAACAATTATTTTAAGTTTGAATCAAATCCATTCAGTAATAACAGAGAGAGAGTGAAAGTGCATCAAAACTTTAACCTAAAATTCTAAGTAAAAAGGGCAAATAATTCATGAAAAATTGGTCCCAGAGTTATGCACCTTGTGTCATATGATAAGGGTAATGATGCTGAACAACTATTTTAAGTTTGAATCAAATCCATTCAGTAATAACAGAGGTAGAGTTAAAGCGCACCAAAACTTTAACCTGAAATTCTAAGTAAAAAGGGGGAATAATTCATGAAAACATTGTGCCAGAGTTATGCACCTTGTGTCATATGATG
This sequence comes from Mercenaria mercenaria, assembly GCF_021730395.1. Classification (NCBI taxonomy): domain Eukaryota; kingdom Metazoa; phylum Mollusca; class Bivalvia; order Venerida; family Veneridae; genus Mercenaria; species Mercenaria mercenaria. Next base: position 72,409,371 of record NC_069375.1, read on the forward strand.
TGGGTGATGATGTTGAACAACTATTTCAAGTTTGAATCAAATCCATTCAGTAATAACAGAGATAGAGTGAAAGTGCATCAAAACTTTAACCTGAAAATCTATGTGATAAGGGGGGATAATTCATGAAATATTGGTGCCAGAGTTATGGCCAGGCCCCTTATGTCAGATGATGTGGATGATGATGAGGAATAAGTATTTCAAGTTTGAATCTAATCCATCAAGTTATTACAGAGATATATTGAAAAAAGAGAAAGTGCACCAAAACTTTAACCAAGGTTGGGAGCGGAAAGACGCCGACCCGAGCCGACGGGGCGAGTAGGTAGCTCTCCTTATACCTATAGTCGAGTCGAAACTCTTATATAATAGAGACAAAAAATTCTATTATAGAAACAAATAACTCAATATGAAAGAAAAATAATCTATATGTAGAACAATAACTTAATAAAACAAATACCATAATAGAGTAAGAACAATACTCTATAATATAAGAACAAAATACATATATTAGTAAAACAATAACTCTAATAAGTATAAGAACAAACTCATAATATAGACAATAGTCTATATAATAGAGAGCAAACCTAACCGCCGTTAGTCAAGGTAGCGTTCTACGATCCGGGTTGATCGACCGCGGTAGTTCCCTAATTAAACGACATATGTGTGAAAACAAAGTCCCACTCTATTCATAGTGGGAAGCTGACATTAACTGCGAAACAGTTTGTACTGGACAAGAACTCAGGATAATGTTAGTTAACGCAGCCTATAATACTATATATACGTAAAAACTAAAAACTCTATAATAAAGTAAAGAACAAAACAAAATAACTCTATATATAAGTAGTAAGAACAAAACAACTCTATATATAAGTAGTAAGAACAAAATAACTCTATATATAAGTAGTAAGAACAAAATAACTCTATATATAAGTAGTAAGAACAAAATAACTCTATATATAAGTAGTAAGAACAAAATAACTCTATATATAAGTAGTAAGAACAAAATAACTCTATATATAAGTAGTAAGAACAAAATAACTCTATATATAAGTAGTAAGAACAAAATAACTCTATATATAAGTAGTAAGAACAAAATAACTCTATATATAAGTAGTAAGAACAAAATATGTCTATATATCAGTAGTAAGAACAAAATAACTCTATATATCAGTAGTAAGAACAAAATAACTCTATATATAAGTAGTAAGAACAAAATAACTCTATATATAATAGTAAGAACAAATAACTTATAATATAGAAGAAATATCTATATATCAGAGTAGAACAAAATAACTCTATATATAAGTATAAGAAGAATAATCTATAAAGATAAAATAACCCGATAATTAACTTAACTAGAATACGAGAACAAATAACCTAGCTTACCAAATAAACCAGATATAAATAGCGAGAACAATATAAGTAGTCTACATTTAATCTTTATTAAGTCACATCTATGTACATACATATACTTAACAATCTAATGCACATAGCCATTCTAATAAAAGAATTGTAAGAGACTCAAAGTCATTATTCATATGTAGGTATCAAAACACTCCCAGTAAGATACTTAAGCTCTGTAAATGTTGCTAAACTGTTGCTACAATTCAAACCATGCATAAAGTGCCTTTTAAACAATTTACATTAAGAAATCAACACCCGCTTTGATAATGTCGAATTGTAACCAACTGCAACATTTACAGAACAAAAATAATTTTACAAAGACGCTCATGTACATTACGAACACTACTTACAAAGATACATATTGTGTTGCTGTAATATATTAAAAAAGGTTTTGGCACATAAACGTATCAATGTCGGATAAGTAAACAGTGTTATAAACTGGTTTGTCTTGGATAGCAATCTATAGGTAACACAAACAACAGAGGCTTTTTCTAATAAGGGAAACATAATATCATCATTCTGGGAACAGTTTAGAATTGCACGATTTTCATCCTCAACTACATGTACATCACAAAATGGACAAGTGCGGTTTCCTCTACTCCTAGATTTATATATCTTCCAGTTTCAATCCTAAGCGGCGCAACACCACATCGTAATTTAGTGAAAGCTGACCTGTGATTAAAAGGTAATATCAATTTACAGTACATTTCAGTGTCAAAATCAGTTTTAAAAAGTTGGTATGTCCGAAGCCTGTTGCGACCTCTGTCAGCTCTACTATTAAGACTATGAACTGACTCAAGCCAAGCAACAACAAATAAATTTATACACTTTTCTTCCACCAGTTTAACAAAATAATGTTCACTTATCTTTCATTCAGGTTACAAGAACTGTTGATTTTAAGATGCCGGTATTGTTTCTTAACAATAAAGTACCAATTTCTACAAGATATACCAAATCTATTTTGAGCCCAGAGTGTTACACGTTTACTCAGCCTGGTATGATTCAGGCAAGAAAGACGGTAACAGTAGTTTGAAATACTTTTCCATTGATGGACAATACTAGGTTGCCCAGCCATTTATCCCACTCTCCCACTACAGCAGATTTTGGAGTATATTTCCCAACACCAGGAAAACATCTCATGACACGATTTTGCACAGCGTTGATGCAAGAAAATAATTAAGTTCCCTAAATAGATGTTCTTTGATTAATAACTGGCCACACAATCGAATCAAACAATTTAGTAAATAAATCATATAAAACCCCATCAATTAACTTACATCTTGCAATAAGAAGACCCTGTGTACGGTTAGCACTCTGAGCAACATGTTAAGATGTAATATTATAATCAAGGTGTTCATGTATCAATTATTCCTAGTTATGTATTAATACTATCAGGCAGAAACTGATAAATATTTGTTAAAAACTCAATATTTCAATATCATATTCGCGAACACCAAGTAAAGTATGAGACAGGGCGAAAATGTACAATATTACTCTTAGCTAGAATTGTTTCTATATTTTCATCACGTGACAGAAAGAAAAAATCAATTGGTTTAATTTATTTAGGTGTGGAATAATCAGAATACATTATGTACTGACCTCCAGCTGTGACGTCAATGCATATTCATGTCACAGAAACGCGATATTCTATATGAATGCTTATATTGTTTTATCTTCCTGTGTAGTTTTGCACGCACACATACAAGTAAAACAGCTTACGTTTTCTTTTCTCATGAAGTATAATTAAGTTTTGAGAAGTCTTATTGATATGATGATCACATTAATTAATCTGGATTCAAATGAGTTCATTTCTTCTTTCTTTTTAGTTTTTACCAAATACAAAATCATCGTAGAACGGGTTGGTCACCTCTGTCTGACCTGAAACCGCGTGTCCTCTATCTACCGGTGTCATGTATCCATTTTCCTCTTGCGAATGTCTGTCCCCTGACATACGGCCAATCGTCTGATAGTCATTTGGCACTGCGGAGCGCCTAACAGACGAACAGCTGTGTATTGCGCCAAGCTTTTCGTAGCTATTTTTATCTAAATCTATGGTCTTGTAGTCATTCTCTTTGTTCTAAAACAGATAAATAATTTTGTTTAATGTATAGACTTTTTTCACTAAGCTGATAAAGTTATACGTACTAAACTGACATCTTGATATTTGGCTAGATATGAGATGTGTTCAGAACACGTTTTTGTAGGAGATTAGACTTTATCTGGTGTTAATGTGTCTGTTACTTATTCGCATTAGAATAAGGAATAAGTAACAAAAAGTACCTAGTTACTTATTCCTTATTCGAAAAAGGAATAAGGAATAAGGAATAAGTAACCAACTTTCTCGTCATTAGATACGTTCTTGTTGATAAAATTTATATCGGAAGCAAGAATTAACGTCCTAGATATATAAGGTTAAAAGTCTTACCAGGAAATAAGAATGTATAATCTTGGCTTATATGTAACGATATGATATGTAATTTTCATAAAGAAACATTTTCTTGATCTATAGATATGGTAAATAAGCTACACATCGAGAATACTGCCGCGTTGACACACTAATAACTGGTGTGGAAGCTTATAACAAGCTGCTACTCATCATCAAAATACATCTATTTTAGTCGTACCTTTAATAACACCTGCTGTCAAACCAATGACGCACAAGGCTGATAACAAAAGAGAGTGGTACATTATCGCTCCGTGGTAAGTAGAAAACTGTGTTCCTCTTCTACTCAATGCTACAAGCGATCTGAAATAAATGATATTCAAATCTAAGTTGTAATTTTCTTTTATAATTTGCCTTCAGATTTTTTCAACCAGATTTCATTCAAAGACACCAGTTTTAGATAGTTAGTTTCAGAGTAAAGTGAAATTCAGAATGTAATTACCATGTTATATACAAACTCCTTTTGAACTCCACAACGCTCAAAAATTTAGTTAAAAGTGCTTTGCTTTGCTTATCACTGCAATAGATGCAATCTTTTGAGAGAAAAATAAGAATTTAATTAAAAATACACATACCTTGTACCAGCAGCTCAGCTCGCACTTCTTTCTGTTATCCAATAAGTCGAGTTTTACATTTATATACAGCCAGCATCTCTTCCGCCATTTAAGTATGTACTTTCACATCTGATTGTATTCTTTCACGATAGTATAGGCTACTAATAGAATTTCCTTGAACAATTAGGATTAGAAATAACTTGAAGTGTTTGACAATTAGCCGACCTCAGCTTATGTCATTACCACTTGACATATTCTTTTCCTCGATGCTTTCCTTATTTGGCGTTGCAAGTTTTGCCAGTACCTTTTTTCCCGAACACGTGCGATCACTTCAACGATAAGTGTTTAAGTGAAATCGTTCGACTAATACCAAATTACTATGAAACAAAAATAAAAAGGTTTTCCAGTTTCTGTAGAAACTCCGGCTGTCATAAACCACACTGAATAGAGTCCGTGGTACCGAACAACACTGGACCAAAATAATTTTAGGTACCAACATTAGTACAATTTCTCAGTGTTGGAAAGGGGTTTAACATAAAACAATGTACTGGACCTATTAATCTAAATTAGGAGAAATTTCCACAGTCTTGATGAATTGTACGATGCAAACAATACAGATGGATCGGAAGACTAAGACGCTTTACTTTGAGCATAAATATTAATAATCAGTATGATCTTTGAAAGTTAAGATACCGGAAATTAAAAAGAAAATGCACATGCAGTTAAATGTAAGAGAAATACACAGCGTTTTTCTTGTACAGTTTTTCTTGTATTCAAAAGGAAATAATAATATAATAGTTTCGTTCTTCTTGTGTTTCAATCATTTTCATGGTTAGTACAAGGAAAAGAAGAGTTATTTTAGTGTTGTACTTGAAAGCATAAGTGTACATTGTATGGTGGGAGAATTTTGCCATTTCATTATTTCGATGTTTTGCAGCAACACAACGACAAATATCGTTATAGCACTCAGCGGAACACTGCACCGCGGAACATCGTAATGGCACCACCACATCGACGAACGTCGCCCCCCGGACGTTGCCCTGACGAACAGGCGGCGTTTTTTCGGGTCGACATTCAGCTTGTCGACGTTTGGCTGGGTGGTATTCTACGAGGCGACGTTCGGAAGGCTAATGTTTTGCGGACGACGTTTGGGGCGACCTTTGTTGAGGCAACGTTTGGGCCGTTCGGCGACGTGCAATACCAACATTCGGTAGGGCGCCTTAATGGGACTAACCCTCACATTTTAGGCGAAAATTAATTTCTATCAAAATCCATAAAAAGTGAGTACTTTGAAAGTGACTAGTAGAGCAAACTTAATGACATATGATTTTTGCAAGACATTTTTACAAATAACCAAATATACTTTGTAGAAGGTAGTAAGCCGTAGCATCGCTTGAAATCATGTAGAAAATATAAATCTTTCTTGCAAATTTACCAATATCTAACCTTTATCTTCACCCAGTGTCATATATACAGTAGATGCTAAACTTGGTCGAAATGGTTATGGTGAAAAGATCCACTAAAACTTTGTGCGAGTAGCTTGAATGACGTTTGTTGTTTAGTCGCTGCGACATATAGTACAAATCAGCCTGCATAACAATTTAACAGATACTGAAGTTTTCATTTCAAATCTTCATAGAGCAAAATGAAAACATTTAACATTTATAAAGGCTTGATCTTATTGCTGAAATGCATCAAATTGTATATTAGAGCTGTAAAAAAACAATACAAATAATAAGTATTAGGCTGAAGTGTAAATCAAGTATGACCTTATCGTCTCTTCAAACATGATGACGATATATCGTTAAATACTTAAAAACGTCCTTGTTTGTTTTTTTATTTCCCCCTAATTGACTCTTGTTCAAAGTATAAATAGTTTAACATGTGTAATCCTTTTCGTTATGAAGTGTATAAAGCCGCTTTAGAAATAACAAGGAAAAACGAATTGAGTAATATACAAACATGCTATATCACAATTCGAAAATCCATTTTAAATCCTTTGGTCACTAAGGCAGTTTCCCTATTATACAATATGTAAGCAGTCTCGTTAAAAAGGACATCGTGCCAAATCAAGTGTCTCCAAAAAAGAGTAATGTCATTTTCTTTAATATGTAATGTGACCCATTTATTACAGAAATACGTTATTAAAACCTTGGATTTAAACTTGTTCTAGTCGTGTAGGAACTTCGTGATCAAAACGTTTCAGTATACTTTATACGAAATATTTTGAGTCTTTAAACACACTGGATAACCGGCTATCCTGACGCCCGCTGGAAATGTAACCCAGCTGGAAATGTAACCCAGCTGTAAATCGGTAGGTAAAGTTTTTCATTCATTTCTATTAAAACGAAGCCAATTCTTGCAAATCAACTCGACAGTTTTGTCAAGGAATGACCATGGCTTACATTTACAATTTCTGGGCCAAATACGATCGTTATGTTTTGAGATATTCGCAAACAATTTCTTCAGTTTGAAAAATCGAGCAAAAATCCAAAGTTTTGCGCAAATTGTTTTGTTTATGAACAACCTGTGAAAACTTCTGTCACCTGGTTTAAGAGATGTGTCCTTTCGGAACATTTGTGTGAAGTTTCCGGGTTCTACATTATTCTTGAAAAAGTATATTAGCCGTTAAATAGGCATGGTCGAGAAAAAAAGACTGTCGAAAACGGCCGCTGTATTTGAAATAGGCAGTCGTTGAAGTCAGCTGACGGCTATCGAGAATACAGCTGTACAAAAGTAAAAACTGTCTTGTAGACATGTTATATGCCCCGTTGTGTCTCTTCTTTATGCATATTTTGTATCTGTGTAGTGCTTTTGCGATTTCATTCATCTTTCATTTGTGTAAAATGTGTATACTTGCAGTCAGTAGACAGTTTCTATATACTTATGTATGGTCCTTATTGCCATGTCGAGTAATTCTGTATGATTTCATTATCATTGTTTAGTGCTTCAGAGTCTAGAAGTTGCTTTGTTCCTTTCGTCCGTCCGTCCGTCCGCCCGCAGTGTCTTGTCCGGGCTCTGATTCTACATGCATGGACTGATTTTTAAGTATTTATTTTTAAACTTCAAACATGTGTTGCCGATGATACATCTGTTAAACCAGTTAAAGTTTTCACAGGTTGTTCATAAACAAAACAATCTGCGCAAAACTTTGGAATTTTGCTCGATTTTTTCAAACTGAAAACATTGTTAGCAAATATCTCAAAACGTAACGATCGTATTTGACCCAGAAATTGTAAATGTAAGCCATGGTCATTCCTTGACAAAACTGTCGAGTTGATTTGCAAGAATTGGCTTCGTTTTAATAGAAATAAATGAAAAACTTTATCTACCGTTTTACAGCTGGGTTACATTTCCAGCTGGACTACATTTCCAGCGGGCGTCAGGATAGCCGGTTATCCAGTGTGTTAAAGTTCATGATGTCTCAACTAGACCAACTATAATAACACCAGTGATATGACAATTGTAACATTGTCTGCATGGCTGGACATTATCTAAATGACTGAAAGTATTTATCTTTCATTTTTGTCATAATAATGAAGATAAAAATAATGAGTCGAACAAGAAAGTTTCAGGAAAATCATTAACGCACGAGGAAAAACAGCAGGTAAACCTTCAAAGATTATTTTTATCACGTCATGTATGTCAAACACTTGTGATAAGTACGTGTGTAATTGCATGAACTTACAGCTGAAAGGTTAAAAACTTTTAAAGCCACGTCATACACTAAAGTTTCTTTTTCATTACAAAAGATAATAGGTAAGGGTAGATTTCTCGGAGGCACAAAAACACAGCCACAGAAACACGCATTTACATAGTAGGCCCACAACAAAAAGAAGCTGTAATGGAAAAATATTTCAGATGGGTTGCTTCAAACATCAAACAAGTACATATCAATATAAACTAAATATTGATAAAGGGGAAGGAATTGTTAAGGGGAGAAATGGGGTTTGGGGTGGGGGAGGAATCCGAAAGGGAAAGTTGAACAAGGACGAATATACGAGGGAATGCTATGTTCTTTTAAAACAGTCGCACTACAACGTAAACCTCAATAGCGAAGACACACAAAAAAAAGTCATGTACCAAAAATAAACACACAACGACGATAAACTGAATAACATAGAAAAACGAACAAGCAACACATAAGAAAACAGTAGGGCACCGTCATAGACTCACAAGTTTACAAACACACCCACACAAGTAGGAAAAAAACAATCAAGAACCGTCTTGGGATTCGGATGATAAAACAAAGAGGAGCCACGAAAACTTACTAAAAGTAAAGGGTCAGGGGGTGCGAAACGTAGCGTAAATGCATGGGAAAGGAGAGGGCAAAAGGGGGAGTTGGGCGGAGGAAAAACGCTTACAAGATACAAGAAAACATACGCAACACACAATACAAGACAGACAAAACAACCTGTTGAAAATAGGGGCACCGCCTCGGAACGGTCAGAAATCTAAATAAAGAAAACTGGGCGTTTAAACGTGTTTAGGGCATGCCACCCTCGCACACTATTTTCAACAAGTTAAACAACACAATGTAAATAAAATCCCCGCTGAGAAAGGCTCTAACATTAGTGCCAAAGTAACAGATAAATAAAGCAAAACATAAAATTAAGGTACATTTAAGGTACAGTTACACCAATGTACTCAACAACTTGTCTGAAGTCAGAGCAACAAGAGCCTAACTTTTAAGGGCACGGCTAAGAAAACTGTAAGACAAAAATCAGTTCCCTCCGTCCGTTGTATGTAGGATTTTGGGGAACAGCATCTTGGAGTCCTACACTTTATTAGTCATCGCACCATCAAATAGGAAAGCGAAGCAATTACCTGTAGAGGGGTCAATCACTAAACATGCACTGTGCTTCATGATTTTCGCGTCATATCCTCTTTTGATAAACTTTTTGACCAATTTTACAAAAATTTGATTATAATAAGGGGTATGTTTAATTTTCCGAATTTTATAAACTACATCTCTAAGTATTCCGATTGTGTAAGTCCAAGTTTGTAAAGTGTTACAAGGGGCGTATTGTATTTTTAATAGTTCAGACGATCTGTAAAACCATAATATTAAAGTTTCAAATACTGGAACTTCAAAACCTTAGTAGAAGCAGAAATATCAATTTTTAAGGAAAGATAATTAAATAATAGTGGTTAGGTACATTATAGCCGCACCACAAATTAACTGTATTCTTTTGTATTTCCATGATGGTAATTATACATGTTTTGCCTGGAAAAAAAATTGAGACATAGATGAATTTAGTTTTAAATTGACAGTGACATATATTAGGCCAAGACAATGAGTTTACGGTCTTAACATTTTATTGAGTTAACGTAGAAATATGTACATAATTCAGTGTATTTAGTTAGATTTCAATCAATTTTTGTTTCTACAATGTAATGGAATTTATCTCAGATAAATTCAAATAAAACTTACATGCATCAAAAGGTAGTCCAAATAATTGTTTTCGAGAGATGAATATTGTTTATTTTTTGACTGGTCGATCTCCCCTTTAGGTAGAAAACGTAAAATATCAAATTGTAAAATCGGTCTTCTCGAGGTCTCATTATGTAGACTTATCAAAAGGCGGATTCAATTTCTCATTAATTTATGTAAAATTTCTCATAATTCCCCTTAACACGATTAACGTTACACATACAGTGCAAGCGAAAAAAAAACAAGCACAATAACTTTACATGACCAAGTAGTACAGTGTTCTTGAAATGTATCACCTTATGACCATGCATGATAAATTTGCTATTTTTATTGAAAAATAAACGAGCATAGACGAAACATATTTTATTAAGAGTTTTGTTTGTTTTAATATCAAAAGTGATATTTGCATGTCTGAAATATGGAAAGACATACTAGAAAGAAAGTCATAAGGGTTTTACTCTGAAACATTTAAAATAAGATATACCGTAATTATACAAGAATTTTGTGATAGTTGAACTAGGTCTGGCGGTATGTTCTAGATCTAAATCTTTAGCTTAAGTTTGTCCCAAAGAGTAAACCAAACTTCGGTGTCATATATGACAAAATTAGGGGGAAAAAAGTCTACGAAATATATTGGCTAAGTAAACATGGTTTGATTCATCAAAAAATAAAAAAACAAAAAAAAAAACACTTTTATAAATGTAACGATTGTTTTATCAGTTTTTACCGAGTATAAAAATAAACGGCAAATTTGTTTTTTAACGGTAGTCTCCCATTGTTATATTTGTCGCCTTTGGTGTGTGCACAAGCTCTATAAATTAGAAGTATTGCGGGAAATTTCTCGTCAATTTTATCGGGGGCTATTCAAAACTCATTTTTTGACTGTTTTCAAAGACATACCGTCAAGTGCAAACATCCCCCCTCCAATAAATACATAAACGGTAATAATCCTTATTCGATATTTTGAGCACTATACCTCGACTCCGTTGGAATAATATAGTGCCATACTTTAACAAACGCCTGGAATTTACGGATGATTAAAGCGACCCGCTTATTCTTTTGAACTGTGACTATCAATGTAAAAGAGTGTCTATTGATAAAGTTGTTTAGTGTCCGATATATTTCCTATGTAAAAATACATAGATTTCAATGTACGCCGCCGAAACATAAATTTGTTATCAATAAATAATATGTTTATAGAAGTTGTAACGTCACTGTTCATCGTAGCCTAATTTGTAAGTGTTCTCACTGCACATTCAAGAGGTCGAGAGTTCGAGCCCTACTGGAATATTTTACTTGTTTTAATTTCACAAGTTTTATTTTATTTTATTTTCTTTATGAATTTAACATGAATTTTGCAAATATTGTGACGAAAATCATTCGTGGGAAAACTTAAAGAAGTTAAGTTTTAATGTCAGATTACAATGTCTTCTATTAATCTATAAAAAGGGGGCGTGGAATTTTTGAAAGAAAACAGAGGAGTTTTTCATACGACGCCATATCGTTCATATTGTTTTTGTAAACGACGCCAGATAATGCATTCAATATCGCGGAAAGGACCACCCTTGATATCGTTATGCCAACGTTACTTATACCAAAATATTTATAGGTTATTAGCTTTTTATCGGGAAATATGCACTCGTTCTTCAGCGGAAATATTGCGCGAATTTAGGAGCGCTGTATTCTTCCGCTGAAGAACGAGTGCATATTTCCCGACACAAAGCTAATAACCTTTTTATTACATAGGCATCTACACGCAAAAATATTATGTAAAAATCATAAATATGTTCAATAGCCTGAACAGGATTGGCAATACTAAACTAAATAGAAAGAAATTAGTGCACCAACACACACTGAATTACGTCACGCACCCGATATGAAATTCAGGCGTCAGTGTATGGAAAAATATTGACGTTTCGGGTACCAGTGTAACTTAACGGGGAATAGAACGGGTATGTAATAATTCCTCGTTCGACACAAAATAAATGATGAACATAGGTATAAGTAATTATTTAAACAGTAAAAGATATACTAGTATAGCACATGCGCATTCTATTGAACGGTTCTCTGAGCTGACTTTGCACGATTGTCATATCTTCTGATTACACCATAATCCTATATTTATTCATACAGTAAGAAAATAAATTTAATATAAGCTTTTTGCTTCATATTAAGTGTCCGCTATATTGACTGTATGTTATAAAATTACAAGAATGCTAAATATAGATACTGTTTAAACCACTAAATGGTTTATCTTTGATTTGGGTTTTTAAAACAATTAAACAAAAAGCAGTATTTTAGAAAATACTTTCCACAAATATATCAACTCGTGTATTGTTATAGGCCTGATATTTTGTAACTGACTTAAATATCTTTTTGTGTATTCAGGCGATTGTATTGACAAAACAATCCAGTGCAAAACAGTATTAAACAAAGTTGAAGTATAATCCATAGAGATAAACACAGTCAAGACCATATATTATGAATCGAAGTACTTAATCCCGTAAAAGTCGAATCAGTGCACTAAATAACCGTTAAGCATGTAACAAATAACAAACATGTCTGACTTGCATATTAAATTAGGTATTTCATCATGCAACAGGTTCCGGACGTTAGACGCTCAAAATAATGGAGTTTAGCATACTAGACTATATCCGCTCGGACTGACGGGATCCGGACAAAATCACCTGCGAACCCTTCACTCATTTCTGTATAGGCGGACAAAACCCACTTCCTCTTTCTTTTACAAGGAGGACAAAACCCCTTTGCTGAATTTTACAAGGTGAACCAAAGCCCTATACCGTGTTTTACAAGAATGACAAAACCCCATTCGCGTTTGTTTTTGTCCGCCTTCTGAAAAAAAGCAAAGGGAGTTTTGTCCTCCTAGTAAAAATGTGAAGGGGTTTTCGTCCTTGTAAAATTCAGCGAAGGGGACTTTGTCCTCCTTGCAAAAACGAGGAAGGGGGTTTTATCCTCCTCTATAAAAATGAGCAAAGGGGGATTTTGTCCGCAGGGTGTTTTGTTCTACACACCAGACTAGCCCATAAGTCCATCGTGGTTTTATGTATAGCTTTGCTGGACTCCTTGACTGCGCCGTTTGCAAAAAGGCAACCAAGGTCTACCGGGGGTGTTACTGGCTTAGGCAGCTGCTGCCGTTATAACGTAGAGAATTGTATTAACCTGGGACAGGAACTCAATTTAATATGTGAATGCTTATGGAGGGTTTCATATTTTCTGAATATTTAGATAAGATATACACTGCATATTAGACAATTTACCCCGGTTAATAAATTAATATTCCAATATCTGACGATTAGCCTTGAGCAATTGTATAAAATATTCATTATAAAAATGTCAAGCCTAAGTGATAAGAATGTATCAAAATAACAATGATAAACATACCAGTACCCCCAAATGCTCAACTGTGGGCAAACGCTACTCAAAAATCTAAATAGATTAAGAATAAGAATGCTACCCCAAAATATTTTAACTTCTAATATCTTATAACTCTGTTCTAGATATCACCGAACGAAATAAGAACGACAAAAATTCTGATAGCTTTCGGCGTCCTACGCTTGACATTTTTTTCTGATTGTTGTAAGCTACGGAGTACATGCAACCTGTGAATTCCATATGCCCTAATCCGAAATAGTTTTTGTTCAGTAGAATTTCATTCTTTTTATCATATGACAATATCATTAAATTCATGATAAACACAGGTCGAAAATAGTTAAAATGTATAAGTGCAATATAAGCGTACACATATAACAGAACAGAACTGAACAGAACAGAAGGTTATCAACTAAGTTACATATGCAACATATGATTTTACAGAGACATATATGAAAGAGCCTGCGTGTCCAAGTAGTCAAATCACTGGCCCATCACCGCTTTAGGACTAAGCCTCACTCAGGGCATAGAAATGTGAGGAAGCCATTAAGCTCGCTTACGTAATGTTGGTGACCCTACCCATGCTCGCCTATGATGAAATAATACCCGGAGGCCATATTTGGTCTTCTCCACCAATAAAGCTTGAAAATCCCCATATGACCTATAACAGAGACATATATTGTTTATCATCATATTAGCATACGACATGTTTTTCTGAAACATTTTAAGTTCCAGTCGAAAGTCAGCGAAAAAAGAAAAGTTTATTTCCTTTCTCAATAAAAATAGTTGAACTATATATATACGCTCAGCCTGTCGCTAAATCACGGAAACTAAAGAAAACAAATAAAGTGATTTAATTTTTATTTATTTATTTATTTATTTATTTTTGTTCTTTTTTTCAAAATGAACATCATTTTAAAAGGCAATTTTCATCAAATCCCATAAATTTTATGTACAACTTTAGTAAGCTTGTGATCTTGTTTTTTTTTTCTTTGATTTAACGTCGCACCGACACATAATAGGTCATATGAAGACTTTCCAGCTTTAATGGTGGACGAAGACTCCCGGTGCCCCTGCGTGCATTATTTCATCACGAGCGGGCACCTGGGTAGAACCAGACCTTCCGTAAGCCAGCTGGATGGCTTCCTCTCAGGAAGAATTCAACGCCCCGAGTGAGACTCGAAAACACATCGATGAGGGGCAAGTAATTTGAAGTCAGCGACCTTAACCAATCGACCACGGAGGCCCCTAATCGTGTGATCGGTATCACAAATACGAAAAAACGAAATGAACAAATAAAAAAATAAGGTCTTTTTCGGACGATTTAATTAATGTAAAATGAAAAAATATCATAGTTTATTTCGTCACAAAAATTGTGTGTGTTTTTTTTTTACATTTATTATTGCATAAAAATATTTTTATGAAATGTGTCCTTGAAGTTATTCCAAACCCTTAGGAATCGCTAAACTTAATCACATATTCGTCTCGGAGGAACTCAAAAATGTCCAATAAGTCCCCCGGCAACAAAAGACATCAAAGCATGTGCAGGTGTGTATTCCGGTAACTAAATCTTCCGAGTGACTCGGAGTCAGATAGCGAAATTTCTAGACGGAAAATGGCTGACACGAACTTCTAGTCGGAATCATTATACTCGTCTTGGTTCCTTCTCCAGGGATCGTGTAAAAAAAGGTTTTTCGCTTCAACTGATATGTACCATTAAATGTGTTATTTCTCTTGGAAGACCATTGTGAAAACTGACTGAAGGACCAATCTTTTCAAAAAGGAAATCAAACGCTTTACTCCCTTCGGGTTCAATTATGTTCCGAAACGAATATGGTTTTACAAAAATTTAAATTGTAGGAAATAAAATCGTTTCAAATCTTAATAAGGATCATTCAATCAAAACCAAAGTCATCTGAATAGGGAGAGCACGGATATACGGATTACGGAGTCGTGAGCTCGATTCCCGGACGTGGTGTATGTTCTCCGTGACGATTTCATAACGACCAAAATCGTGTGGAGTCTCTTAGGCGTTGGTTTCTCCACATTTATCTTCTTTTACTTGATTACTCTTTTATGGCACAACTAAGAAATTGCGAGATATGACCGTGAAAAGAATTATAAATATATCGAAAACTTGACGATTGGTTTATATTGGTCTGCTGTAGGCCTAAAAAAATCTTAGTTTCCGGTAACATGCTCAAAAAATTAGGGTGGGCAGGTAGGTAGACATTGTTTTTTTTGTTGTTGTTGTTTTTTTGTTTTTTGTTTTTTTTTTTTTTTTTTTGGAATTTTGTATATAAGGAGACTTTTCGGAAATCATTTTTGTGTCAAAAAATAAATACAAATAAAGGGTTATGCCTTTAGAGCATCAGTAAGTTGATTTCTAACATCACTGGCCATGTTTAAAGCATAAAATGTGCTGTTTTGTACCTCTTTGTTAAAAAAATGGGGAAAATATTTTTAAAACATTTAGGGTCGGGCCAAAAATATGGGGTAGGTCGATATACCGGAAACAATTTTTTTACGCCTTAGCTAACAATTTATCCTAGATGATTAGTACGACTGTTTTGCGTTATATATTAACGTCCACAGAGCCGACCGTTTTTCGTTACATTTTCCTGAACAAATGTCAGCACTGCGTTAGCCGTATACAGTTTGTTTTTGTTACTGACAAAACACTGCTGCATGTCATCCCCCATGCAACAGAAACAATGCATACACTTAAGGTTGTGACCCCGTAATAAATATCGGCACTTTACTTCGGAAATCACCGACAGTTATAGTAAGTAAATTGTTTTATAGGAAGTGGCTTGTATGTATGTGTATAATGCTAACATAGAACAAGTTCAAAGTTTACAAACTTATTGAAAACCGGTCCCTGGGGCCTGTGAATTGCATATATCTGCAACATTTAGACCCGAAGAAGGCCGAACTGGTTTGCACGAAAATTGCCGAGTTTCATTACGAGTAAATAAACTTAAAAATACTTTTTTTTCACTACAGGGAAGTAAAGCGTCTCCAATTGCAATAATGTACGTTTCATATTTCAATATTTCATTTTATGGTCACAAAAACAGTTTAAGACTGTCTATTCTTAAGACGTAGATTGTTTCTGTTCTTACTAAAGAAGGAGAAAAAACATGGAAATTATCAGATTTGTTTCAGCTTTCTTATTAGCTTGTGTCTGTACCAGTATTCGTGCACAAATAGTCGGTAAGTAAGTCTTTATTACACAGTCATGTTCAGTGTAGTGTTTGTTTTTTTTCACAATTTTACGTGTTTTTCTTTTTGTTTTTTTTTTTTTGTCTTTTTTTTCGATTTTTATGACCTCTGTTGTGTAACAATACATTATGAAATAATGGAAATAAGTTTCGTCATTTAATCTGTAGGTATTCTAAATATGGTTTTTATATTGATGTTTGACATCTCAATTTTTTTAAACAGGAAGATACATATTATTGGGCTTACTTTGTTTCTAAAATAAGTATTTTTCATTTATCCTTTCACTTGCGGAAGTATAATTCCCAATGAAAACTACAGAAAACAGTTTGACTTGGATATTTTTAAACTTCTAGTGACAAATTTAAACACATCAGCTAGAATAAACACATGTGTTCGTTTTCTGAAGAAATTCTTAGAACTAAAGAGTAGTGCATTGAAGCTGTCAAACCATGGCCCCGGAGCACAACGGAAAAGAGTGTTTTTGTTTTGGTAGTTAACGTTCTTTGTTTCGCGGGTAGCCAGCAAACGTTTACGCCGCGATAGAACGAACAATTTTCTTGTGTATCCAATGGCAAGTATCGAACCATGCTAGTGTTATGCAGACCGAAGTTCTCTCTTTTTATCTAAAATAAAATCAGGAAAAGGCTCGGTTCTGCTGTCTTTGTAGAACAGCCTAAAATACTAGAAATATCTAGTTCAACATTTTGAACGAGTGAATAAAAAAGCCACAGTTGTGATGTCAAGGATAATGTCATTTAACTGGGATATACTGTATAACGCCGGATAAAACCCTGAATTTTATTTCCACAATTGATAATTTTTCATTTTTTTTCATAGATAAACAGAGTTCCCTCTATCATATAATGCATACTGTAAAGTTTACAATTTATAGATAATGAATATATCTATAGCAAACATTTAAGCCTGAACACTTTCAAATATTCATTTGCTATATGCATTTTAGAATAAACAGTTTTACCTTCTTTTAACAGTAGCATTTTGAAGTATGAATAATAAGAAAAGTATTACTGTAAAATCTGGTAAATAAGCGTATACGCTTATAATAATTTTAGTGACACTTTTATGCGCCTATTTTTGATATGCGCTTATACTTAAGCCAAAAACTATGCTCTTATATTTAATATGCGCTTATAGACAAGGCGCGTGCGCCTATTTTAATATATTATGAATATTAACATTTCCTACCTTGGTTTAGAAAACGAAAGTAAAACATGGCCATGGACGTGTGAAGTGAACTACTTCCTTTCATTGCATAGGCCTACAGTATTTAAACATAATGAATTACATAATTTGCAAATAATGTTCAATCTCTCGGACCATTCAATAATTGTCCAACATTAAAATGGTAATATTATGTCCGTATTCTTTCCACATATTTACAAAAGAATGACAAACTGTTATGACAACGCAAACAACTCTTCTGGTATTCAAACATTTTCTATTGAAAGGTATTTTATATTGAAAGAAGAAGGAAAATACGGATATTTAACACTTTTCAGTGTGTTTTAGTTTCATTGATATCCGTAGAAGTCTGCATAATTGATAATTTTACTAGTATGCGCATTAGCTTTCTAATATAAGCTTAAAATGTATATGTCGCGAGGCTCGTGTTTCCATGGTAACGCATTTTCTCTCATTTTTAAACAACAATGTATAAAAACGGGGTTTTTCGTTGGCTTCTGTGTCATTCTGTTAATGACTAACATGGAATATTTGGGTAATATTATAAGCAAAATACAAAGCACTTAACATGGTACTCTATTTTTCTTAAAATTTAAAGTAACCATGGCAACAGAGATGTTTAAGATAGCTTATACCTTGCTTTTTGTCGTAATTTCTTATAAAAAAAATATTGAATAAAATGATCTTTCTTGTTAATGTAGCTTTAAAATATATTATTTCTAACGTAAGTTATTTTTCATGTTATTTACATTAATTTAAACAATTTTCACTGCTTAAAAAAGTTACAGCAGTACTCTTCGTCTGGCATTTGTCATGGAAAATTGTTCAGTGTGCTGCTATTATTCTCAAGGATATTGTTGAAATGAAAATAAAAAGCCGAAGCTGTGCTCCTCAAATAGATCGGTGTCAACGCTTTTGAATTTTACATTTAGTTATATAGGTCACGGGCTTCGTTTCCATGGTAACATCAATTCAATTCAAGAAACCACAATTTTCTACTGAAATCTTAACAATTTTAGATTTTAGTTTTAGTATTAAATAACAAATTATCGACGGAAACTGAAAAATAGGTATTACAAATCAAACTGCTGTTTTTTATTTGAAAATGGCAGTAACAAGTAATTTTTCGCCCGCTTATAATCCAAATAACCTTGGTTACATTCATCCATTTTCTTACATTCCGCATAACATTTCAATATAACTACAAAAAAGAAGCAAAATAATAATTATTATTCAGAGCAAAAGACTCATGAAAAATATTTCAGCAAATAATGGTTATTTAAAAATAGTTCACATGAAGAAAATGCACAGAATTACGTACTTTCAAAATAAAAGCTATTAATTTTGCGCGGTAAATGACACGTAACGTCATGACGTCAATGACGTCATTTTAAGGCAACATTGTTTTGAAGCGTTTCTTTGGCAATCAATTCATTATTTCTGCATTATGAAACCATAAAGCATCAGATCGGAAGCAGGTTCATAATTTGTTTTCAGAAGAATAGATATACAAACATTTAGTTTGTCGTAAACGTCGTCGTAAATCGTCACGTTAGCTTCCGGTTTGACATGTGCACATACAAATATTAAGGTAACCTACCTCCTTAACATCATATACGATATAACACATCGTACTGAATGTACCTATTATTTTGTTGTACTGAACTGAGATCTCCATTACATAAAATTATAGAAGTTGTGAAACTTAACTATATATTTACACATTACATGTATGAATATTGTGGCTATAAATGTGCTATTGCAGTTTAATGCCAAATAAAATATATGTTAAGTAACATTACGTTACGCCATGTTATGTTATGTATACATGTGCATATGTTATATTAACTTCACAAGAAAATTATCACATACCAGCGTGGCGATTATTGGAAAGCAACACTAAGTGCACTGGCGTAGTTGAATGAACAGTAGTATAAGAAATTGATTTTAAGTGGAAAATGTGATGAATATACATATTAATGTAATTTATAGGGAGCGAACAACTAAATATCTAATAATTGCATGTTATTTTATGAACGTTCCGAACAAATGGAGCACGACTTTGTTAAATGCCGTATGTTCATGCATATACTTACTGGCTATTTTTCTGCAGATTTATTCAAATGATAAGTATATATGCTACCTTTTATAGGTTTTATAATCTATGTTTGGCTAAATATCACATATAATTACGCCTATTCACAGACGTCGCTGAGTTGGACATAATATTAGACTGTAAAGAAATCATTTATATTTGGCATGAATGTTTACGTCAATGAGAAGGAGTGTCATGTGCTAACCACGTGTTCCTATCTCAAAGGTCAAGGTCACTGTTGGAGGTCAAATATCAAATTGAAATTTATCCGGACCACAACTTGGACATGCATGAACCAATATTGTTTATACTTGTCACAAATATTTACCTCAATGAGAAGGAGTGCCATGCGCAAACCCCATGTTTCCATCTCAAAGGTCAAGGTCACAGTTGGAGGTCAAAGGTCAGACTGAAGTTTGTTCTGGAGCATATTTTCTTTATGCATGGTAGGATTTTGATGTAACTTGGCCTGAATATTCACTATTATGATACGGAGTATCATACGCAAGAACCAGGCCCCAGGTCTAAGGTCAAGGTCACACTTTGAGGCGTGTTGATAATGAAACTCTCAGCAAAATTATTCTATCCGTCTTCTATAGTAACTTTATTTTCTATTGTTCCTGGTTACGTGATATTCAGTTCTGAATATATTAAAGGTAGACCTACATTATGCTCGCTCGCTAAACATAAATTTATTTGAATTGGCCAGTAATGAAAATACACTCATTTTATCGAGCCCACTTGCGGTGAGCTCGATATAGTCGCCACTTCTGGCGGTTCGGAGCCGTCCGTGCGTCCGTCCGTCCGATTTTGATCGGACCACAACTTTGACATACATGGACTATTAATCTTGTTTATATTTGGCATGAATGTTTATCTCTATGAGAAGGCGTGTAGTGCGCAAACCCGATGTTCCTTTCTCAAAGGCCAAGGTCACACTTAGAGACCAAATGTGTTGATGGGCTCGACATTCTGTCCGTGGGCATGCTTGTATATCCGTACATATGTATAGAGATTTAGTTTATTAACTATCACAGCAGCAATCTTTAAGAGGCTGTTAAAAGTCTCCCCGTACTTGGATTCAGTGTTGTTGTATTTTATGGTCCTTTGGGATCATGGAGTTCATTCAACATATGTGTAATAGAGTTCCGCCTAAGCTGGTACTAGGGGGTGGGCGTGAGAGATGTTGCACTTTTCATTACCTCTCATGAGAGACAAAATTTTCTTTTCCACCAAGATGACACCGAATGCATTATATGGCACTGAAAAATGATAATGTGGATAAAAATAAAACGTTAAAATGCAAGAAGAACGCAATATCTTCTGAATTATTCCAAAAGCGTTGCAACGGTTTTCTACCTTTTGCACAATATTTTTGGTCAATTATAAGTATATCTTGCGAAAATCTTATGTCAATAATTTTGTACTACTTGTAACTCGCTTTTTTATGGATTTTTGAAAGAAATTATTGTTCACCTAAAATATGTGTTAGTCCCTTTAGATACAAGAACTTTATCGTAACTTGTGGAAAACAATGCCACCTTGCTGGCAACTGGCGAGTGCTTGGCATCATATTTCATGACGTCAGTACGATATGACGTAACCGTTGCGAAAAAATAACTATAAATGTATATTGTAATGATAATATCCTTACACTACACATCTGCCATGCTTCGTCAAGAGACAATAAATGGTAAAGCTTTTCTATATTATGGGGCGCCGTTTTACTACTTTCTAGGCATTTTTTGATATCAAAAATGATTTCTTGATATCAAAAATTCGATTTCTTGATATCAATAATTATTTTTTGATATCAAGTAATGATTCTTGATATCAAGAAAACGAATTTCTGATATCAAGAAATCATTTCTTGATATCAAAAAATCGATTTTTTGATATCAGGAATTCATTTTTTTATATGAAGAAATGCTGTCTATTTTCGATTTCTTGATATCAAAAATTGCCGGAATTTCTTGATATTAAAAATATCCGCCTTTCTAAAAATAGACATGCAATTAGGGATAACCCCTAATTAATTTATTCAGTGCAGGGTATGGAACGCCTAGACTGTCTTGACATAATGATTATCAGTTTGTCATGTGCTTTTCCAATATATTCGGTACAAATCATAACCTTTCTTGTAGATAAAGCAGTTTGTTATGTACATTTACTAGTTTGTCAGGTACATTTCTTAGTTTATGTTGTGCATTCACTAGTTTGTGCGGTCCAATTAATAGTTCGTTATGTGCTTTTCTCAATATGTTCGGTACAAATCATAATTTGTTATGTAGATAAACAGTTTGTTATGTACATTTACTAGTTTGTCCGGTACATTTCTTAATTTGTGTTGTGCATTCGCCAGTTTGTGCTGTCCAATTGATTGCTTAAAAATATCCGATTTCATGTGAAATTACATAACGTGTACCCTTACAATTTTTGTCTTTACAAGTGGATTCTCATACACACAACAAATATACTACTTAAGTTCTTTTCGGCAATAATCTATTTTCGGAAACTTTTGAAAAGATAATTAATACATATCTGTTTATTAAAACATAACAAACTGCTTTATCTACAAGACAAGTTATGATTTGTACCAAAAGTACTGATTGGACAGCATAAGGACTAGTAAATGCACAACACAAACTTAAAATGTATCGAACAAACTAGTTAATGTACATAACAAACTGTTTTATCTACACAACAAATTATGATTAGTACCGAACATATTAAGAAAAGCACATGACGAACTATCTATTGGACAGCATAAACTGGTGAATACACAACACAAACTAAGAAACCTACCGGACAAACTAGTAAATGTACATAACAAATTGTTTAATCTACAAGACAAATTAAAATTAGTACCGAATATATTGGAAAATGCACATGACGAACTATCATGTGTACAGCACGAACTGGTAAATGCACAACACAAACTAAGAAATGTACCGGACAAACTAGTAAAGGAACATAACAAACCCTTTTATCTACAAGAAAGATTATACAATTCTATATGATCCTGTTCAATCCATCTATATTTAGATCGGGAAGTGCCGAATTTTTTATATAAAAAAAAATAGGCATGACTTCTTGATATCAAAAAACTGATTTTTTGATATCAAGAAATCGATTCTTTGATATCAGAAAATCATTTTTGGTATCAATAATTCGATTTCTTGATATTAGGGAATCATTTATTGATGTCAAGAATTCGATTTCTTGATATCAAGAAATAACACGATTTCTTGATATCAAGAAATAACACGATTTTTTGATATCAAAAATTCATCTCCTGATATCAAAAATTCTATTTTTTTGATATCAGAAAATAGACAGCATTTCTTGATACCAGAAAATGAATTCCTGATATCAAAAAATCAGTCACATTGTTTTTATATCAGAAAATAGATTTCTTGATATCAGAAAATAAATTCTTGATATCAGGAAATTGATTTTCTGATATCAAAAAATGTGACTGATTTTTTGATATTCAAGAAATGATTTTTTGATATCAAGAAATGGAATTCTTGATATCAAGAAATCGAATTTTTGATATAAAAAAGAAACAAAGGGAGATAATAAGAAATTTACAAACTTGCATTTCTAATGAATTTTGGCTAAATATGTAACTGTCAATGTAATACTTTTCTGCTTATAACCGCTCCTGAGGAATGTTCGATTTATCAAATTTATACTAAAATAACTATATTTTCGCCGGTCAATCGGAATATGAAAATACAAAACCTCAAGTAAAATCTAACATGTATTAAGTGCGCTGTGACAAACAAGATGTAAATGATCAGATGCTATTAACGTTTTTGAACTAAATCCATTACAAGTACAAAGTCCGATTAACCACCTTTAAGTTAAAATACATTCCATAAGACTCCTGACCATCATACAAGCTGCAGACGTGCAATAAACACGTTGATAAAAACTGATAAACAGGACATTTAGCAGTTTTGGTAAACATGACACAAAAGAGTTTGTTTCAGTGTCATTAATGTATTCATCACACTATAACAATAGTTCGGTTTTATCTCTTACATAATCCTATTGAAATACATACACTTTGTCACGTAAACAAATATTATTGACTTTCTTGCTTATAGACAGAACAAGTTAACTTAAGGGAGATAAAAGCTGTTATTGATACATACTTTCTGAGTTGTTTCCCTTTTTAAGACTGCATAAAAAATAGATAAAAAGCTAAGAAATTGATATAAAACATATTCTGTTATTTTCAATCTTTTGAATTTTAAATTACCTTTATAATAATATTTCTTATTCTTAATAACAGTTTAGTCGTGCATTTTCTGATTTATAAAATCAATTCCAAGACTATGTATTGAGAAAATACATCTTGACGGTGGTTAGATTATGGAGTACACCGATTTTCATTTTCTTCAGATTGTTTAAGACAATAGAACTATTAACTGAGTTTGAGAAAAAAAAACACCAACAAAGAATAACAGAACCTAGTTTGTAAGACAAGGTTGTAAGTTGTTACCGTAATACTTTGAACACAATACAATATGAGAACTCCAGGGAGAAAAAAAAAACATATAATATATTATGAAGGAAAAAAATAGAAAGGGAAAGAAAATAGAAAGGCAAGGGGGTTTAGCGCGTAAGTTTTCTATCTGTGTGACCGGGTGTTTTTGGAGGGAGTGGGCTACGACCTATTTCTAACTTGATAAAAACAATATTAAAGCGCTTTGACTTTCAATCTTATGATATAAGAGCATAAAAGGTAGCATAAAAAGGAACATTTAAATAAATCTATTATAATAGAGATCACAATAATTTCTGTTTCAAAGAATTTCTAATCTATCAAGGGGATAAAATCTCTCCACTGACTTTCGAAATTTTTTTTAACTTTAAGGTTTTAACTGCATTGTATTTATTTCCTTTAAATAAGTATTTGATAGTGCATGTTTCTCGATGCAAAGCCAATACTCTTTTATACATATCTGAAAATATTAATATTATACATAGCGTGACATTGTCCAAAATACTCCATAGAATTGCAAAAACTCACGTAAATAAAAAAGATAACACATTACGTAACGCACCATGTATGAACTTCTGACGCCAGTGTGGAAAATATTGACGTTTCCAGTCCTATTGCAACTCTAAGGAGAAATATTTACATTCGCCCTTTTATTTTCCATAGAAAATTATGACGTTCATTCTGTATGAACAGCAAAAGGAAAGGCGCGAAAAGTACGTCAACGCTGCTTAATGATAATGGGCCGCTGTTTTGACGACGTCCACGTATATAGTCAGGGAGAACGTTTCAGCGCTAGCGATTCATGAATTTGCTGATCCTATTTTGTCGTTCATTTCGCACGAACACCGACACAAACATTCATTTCTTAATTAGTATCGAATACGAATGCATTTCACCTGTAGTTTAATATATATAAACCGTACAGACACTAATAAATGGTTATTTTTATTGTTTTGAGTTCACAAATTGTCAGACATATAAAACACAACATAAAAAAGTAAAAAGGAATATATCATATACGCCTCAAGTAAAATAGTTTAAACCCATAGAAATCATTGATTTAGGTTATAACTATTCTACTGAAGCAGAAATATTTATAGGTTATTAACTTTGTATGTGGATATATGCACGAGTTCTGCAGCGGTAATATTGCGCGACTTTAGGAGCGCAATATTATCCGGGAAAGAATACAATACAATACAATACAATAAGTTTTATTTCAAGTCGGCAAGACACAAACATATGAAACATAAGCTCTGATGAGCTTTTTAACCGACCATTAACAAATATATATGAGGTCAACAAGAATATAAATAGCTGTAAAAGAAAATGTTATATATCTAAAAAGCACACAAATTAAGCACATCTAAAGCTGTGGAAAAGCTGCTGATCCTGACCATAGGCCTAAAAACTTCTATAAGAACTTCATGTAAATAAAAAACTGAATTAGCAAAACCAGCACAAAAGTGCGACAGAAAAGAAAAATGGTTTTAAAAAATCAATTATCCCCTCAAATCAGATTTGAAAGGAACTGATCAGCAACTTTCTCACAGAGAGCAAACACATTGAATATAATATTAAGGAACATGGTTAAACAATCAGTGATCATATAAAACAATGCGACACATATAAAAACAGAAAGGATATTATGAGGACATGCAATAAGTTACCATGCATAAAATAAGTGTAGTTGCTGACTGCAAAGTTGCACTAACTATCACAAAAGCAAGCACAATACAATAATAATAAGCACAAAATGATATGCAAAACTATTACAAAAGCAAACACTAAGCTCAGAGTAATAAACATGCGAAAGAGTGCATATATACACATATAAAGTTGATAACCTTTTTATTACATATCCACTATCAAATAATAAATTTATATCTAAATTTATTATTCTGGAACGATAGACAGGAACAATGCGAAAATAATTTCTCTGAAAATGCAATAAACAAATCAAATAGACGCGCATTAATAAATTCCGTGAAAATGACGTCAACTTGTTGTCGCAACCTGAGCGTGAACGCCATGGATGTCACGCAATTCTTTCCATTACAACGTTAATAAAACATTCCACGACCGATATGAAAGCGTTCCACGTCATGATATGGAAAAATATTGCACGAAAGCGGTCCATTGAAACCCAATGGTAAATATTTTTAGGTATGTAATAACTAACGTTATTGACGTAAGGTGTGATTATACAAGGCTTAACATCAAATATAAGTCTTTAAATATAAAATTTCTTAACTTTTCCGTATCAGTTAAGAACAATATTATATCAGTAATTTGACGCGAATTCAATGATATCTCGTGTTTTCGGGTGACACCCCGCCAGGAAAATAACATAATGAAATCTGGAAACAATTGTCGTGTCGTCGCCCTACTTTTGTCGTGTCGAGGGACAACTGTTTTCGTGTCCTCGCGCTAGTGGTAGCACGCTCATGACAAAAAAAAAATATGTTGATGTAGACGCCAATATATCACGAGCTCGATGTAGTTTTATTGCTATTTTTTGTATAATTATTACCTTTGTATACGAGTACATTCTATAGGAAGGTTTAAAATTTATTTGTAAAATATAAGTCTGAATATCATCACAAACCATTGTTATACCTGTAGAAGTCTGAACTGAAATAACCACGCCGTCCAATCGTCCAATGTTCCCAGAATATGTTAAGTATAAGTCATAGCTGTATTTGACTTATGAAACTTTTCTCGACTAGTGTCTAACATGACTCTGTCTTATGCATGTAAACAAAAAGATACACCAGAAACATTTTGTAAACTACCGTTACCTGTAGCCAGATACAACAAAGATATTGTCTAGGAATCGAACCTACACGTTAAGTTCATGCCATGTATGTGCGACAAACACTCCTACCAAGACACTGTGCAGTCTTTGTTTTCAACGCAGTTAATTTCTGACATTATATACCTATTTCTTACGTAAATCATCAGACGAAATGATCCGAATGCCAGATCCACCTTAGTATAAGAACTCGCCGAAAGGTCATTTTTGAAGGTCTAATTAAATTTATAACTTTTCAGAGATACGCATTGTCGAAATAGGAACCAATTACAATTATATGACTCTTTAGAAACGCTTCTGAAAATCTGGCATGTTTTATACACATCTTTAAGATATCCTTATTGTTTATATTACAGGTAGTGACTATGAAAACTGTATTGTGGTGAGTTCTTTGATGCAAAACATATTTTCACAACGTAACGTACACGTTAATTTGATCTCCGGGACGTTGTACGACGTAAAAGGTAATATAAGCAGAGCAACTTTAGGGCTCAGCAGTTTCAGAACTAGGATCCTAAGTCTCGATCCAGACTATACAAGGAAGCGATTGTATATTTTTGATTCAAATACAGCCGCCATTTATGCTTTAAATAATTTTGACTGGGTGAGCAATTTCACAAATATGTCAGTCACAGTGATTCATGACGGACTGTCACGTTACTCAGCTCGAATTGCAGTAGACTGGGTCTCGAACAATATATACTGGACTGATCCTTTGTTTGGGTGGATAGTTGTCCAGTCTGGAAGCAAGACCAACACGTACAAGATTCTGATACAGGACGCTCTAGAAAAGCCGTATGCGCTGGCGGTGGACCCTGTTAATAAGTAAATATTTTTTAGTAAAGTATTTTTTCTTTATATATTATAAATGTCGTACTGATAGTGAATGAAAGTAAGCTGCTAATGACTTAAGAACCCTCAATCCCTGTGGAAGCGTCCTCTTGTACTATATATACAATGTTTTATTCTCTTTCGTTATAGCAGAAATATTACAAAATGAAATATTTAGTCGTGTTGGCTTGTGAATATGTATGTTGTTCACTCAAGGTCATCACAAAAACAAAGAAATACTAGCTTATATATACGGATGTGCAGACGATAGATCACAAATGATAATAGATGGTAACAAAAGACACGATATACAAAATATTAGAAATAAAATTCTTTTAACGTTGATTTGAACGGGTAATCGCTTAAGAGACTAATTTTCAAGAGTATTTATGTAATGTATATTTTCTTAAAGATACCTCTTCTGGAGTGATGTTGGTTCAACCCAAAAGATAGAACGGGCGACATTATCAGGGGACGACAGACGGGCAATTATTTCGACTGGGCTGGCATTCCCAACAAGTATTGATGTAGACTATAGTTCGCAGAAGATAGTTTGGGTGGATTCAAATCGAGATTCGATAGAAACAGCTAATTTCGATGGAACTGGGCGCATGGTTATACGCAGATTGTCACATCATGAGTTCTACGATGTCGCCGTTTTCAGAGTAAGTTATCAATGTTAATCTTTAGGTTGATCCCAAATATTTCTGTAGAGGATTACTAAAAAGGCGTATAATTCATTTGTTTTATAGACCACTTTTTTCCGGCCTAGTTTGACATGAAAATCTACTGGTCCTCCATAGAAATTCAAGAGGTCACCATGTGACCACTTTTTATGTAATGGAAGTGTAGGAACCATTTGGGAGGAAAACAATGAATAATAGGAGGTTACACACATTACCACTTTGAACAAACAAAATATGCTAGATTCCAATTGGAGGTAACACAAACAAAACATCTTTGACAAGAATTTCCTAATTTTAGTTATAATTTTGGATCCATACTTTTTGTACGAGCATAAAATATATCAATTTAATGGTATTTCCAATTTTCAAAATTTGTCATTTCAATTATTATTCAACTTTACAATATTACACTCTGTATTAGACCAATTGCAAGCATCATATGAAACAGACAGAGCTAATACAAAACATAACTGAGCCAATATGAGAAAAACAGGGCCAATACGGGAAAAAAAGGGCCAATACGGAATTCAAGCATTTTGATTGGTTCAAAAGAGAGGGCCAATATGGAGAAGTCACTTCCGTTAGATTTTTAAATGACGCCATTTTGTTTTACATCAGAGTTATAGATAACATTTTTTCTTTCATATTTTGACAAAAAATCATCTAACATGTTCATGTAATAACCAAGTGGGGTGTACGTTTTCATAGATTACAACGATACTTCCGCTTATTCGGTACTGTGTAAAATGCAAGTGTTTCCTGTCAGAAATTCAGGCAGTTGTCAATGAAAATAATGAGAAAACACGGAAACTCAGAGTAATTAAAAGGATGAGTGTCAGTTATGAACTGCAAACAATTTCGGATAAGAATTAAACGAGGCATGGGAGTGTATAATGTGTGCTTGGTTGGTTGTATTATCTTGATCAACACATATGTGTACAATTTTGTGTCTCGTTGTGTCTCGTTGTCTGCAGCCTAAAAGGAAATGACTTTTAAAGCAGTTTTATCACAGTTTAAATGATGAGATAACTCACTAAAGAAAATAAATAGGAATTCAAAAAATAAGGTAAGTTCTAGTTACTCTTGATTAATCATTATGTCACATCAAAAATATCTCTCAAAAGTATTCTCAAGTACCTACAAACATGATACAACTCATTCTGTTTTACCGGCTAAAATGATTATGATTTCTAAAATAAGTCTAAACAACTTGTCAAGATTTTTCACCTGAACGCGCATAGCTGCCATAAGGTAACTCACTGAGTTTTTGTACTGTTACCGCCTAACAGTCGAAAGTTGAATAATAATATTATCATTAACCAAGCGATTTCATATTGGCCTAGTTATTTGTCCTCGGGCAGTCGTATTGGCCAAATAACAAGGCCAATATGAAATTGCTTGATTAATAACATTATAGTATATATCATAGGGTTGAACGTATTTTCAACATAGTAGGATATATGACTGCATTCATATGCTTATTGTCTATCTGGGCAGCTGAGTGTTCGGTTCTTTAACATAACGTATGGTATAAAGTATAAGCTCTATAGAACTTTAACGAATATTATCATTTTTACCTTTGTATGATTTTTTGTCGTAAATGCACCTTGTGTACATTTTTAATGTACCATACAAATTGTTTTACCTAGAATTATATGCATTTAAATTACTTAAACGAAATGCTATCTTATATTACTGATATATATCTTTGGAAAGCGGCGTATGAATTAATGCTATAAACTTATACGATTTAAATTACATGTACCATTAAACCTTCTTTTCAAATAAACAGTAATAAACAGTCCGTGTCCTATTAAAGTATACTAATATACAACGCTCTATCAATAAATCTTGCAAGCATGGGATATCGTTCAGTCTTATTCAATTTCCCACTACAAAGAACATGTTCGTTCATATTTATACATTTTTTATATGTTATATATAATTATACATATTTATACACATTTATACATTAAAATGAACCAATATCAATGACTAATATCGACAAGATATTATTAACAAAAACAAAATTTAAAGAGCTATATTTTCATTCATTTACATGAAAATGACCTTTGACCCTTAAAATCACATTTGAACTTGTCTGATTTCATACGATATCTTTATTACTGACCTTGTGGGACATATATACATTAAAATAAATCACGAGCAGTTACTAATAATGATTAGAAATAGCTGTTATATTTCGAACAAGAATCTATTTATGCAATTTTTTTTATGCAAATGTGACCTTTGACCTTTGATATAAGCTTTACCCTTGGCAGTTTTTGGGTTACATTCTGCACTGCTGACTTTGCCTGACATACAGACATTAAAACGAATTAATTTCATTGAATAATAATGTGAATATATATTAAGCAGATTTAAAAACGTAAAGTTAACATTTTTTCACATGTTTGCATGAAAATGAACTTTGACCTTCAATTATCAGGGTTGCCTGTGACGTTTTGCAATAAGATTTGCATTTCTGACTTTGGCTGATAAATACACATTATATAAATAAATCTGAGTGACTTATAGTGACAAACTAATTTTTAACAATAAAAATAAATTTCAAATATGCCATTTTTTTGTGATTTGTACATACATTTGACCTTTGACCTTAAATATTAAGTTTGCCCTTCATTCCTTTTTCATGAATTTCTTTTTGTTGACATTGGTTGACATATATACATTTACTGACACGCAGGTAGTTACTGTAATTAAACAGTGAAAAAACTGGTAGACGTAAACTTTAACCTACCCCCTAAATTTTCACAAGTGCGTTTTACATCCCCTATCGCGAACATAAGTGAATAAAATAGAGATAGGCACGGCTTCAACACTTAAGAAATGCGTTTTTATGGAGGATATGAAATAATGTTTCCAAAGAAGTATAAACTTCTTTTGGCCTCAATTGTTGCAATAAAAGTCCGTGAGCTCTCGGACCAGTAGGTAAGAGCGTTGGTCTACGGATCGCCAGGTCGTGAGTTCGATCCTAGGGTAGGGCGTATGTTCTCCGTGACTATTTGATAAACGACATTGTGTCTGAAATCATTAGTCCTCCACCTCTGATTCATGTGGACTTGCGGAGAACAGAATTATACTAGTACAGAATCCAGGAATACTGGTTAGGTTAACTGCCTGCTGTAGCATGACTGAAATACTGTTAAAAACGGCGTTAAACCCAAAAACAAATACACAAACAAACAAACAAAATAATCAAAATGTGCTATCTAGAGTTATATACAAAAATAGTTTATCATGCACACACTTGATATAGGCCATGAGAATTTTCAGCATTACAATGATTCATTGACCTTGCATGATCAGTGTTACTTTCAGATACATCCTGCAATACACTCCCAATTTATAGTTACTTTAACGTTTAAGAATAGCCCATGTCCATCTTACACTAGATCTTTATCTTGATATATTTACTTCAAATATAGAAAATTCTCGTTAGATATATTTAAGGTCGCAAAACACAAATGAGCCGCGCCATGAGAAAACCAACATAGTGGGTATGCGACCAGCATGGATCCAGACCAGCCTGCGCATCCGCGCAGTCTGGTCAGGATCCATGCTGTTCGCTAACAGTTTCTCCAATTCCAATAGGCCTTAAAAGCGAACAGCATGGAGCCTGACCAGACTGCGCGGATGCGCAGGCTGGTCTGGATCCATGCTGGTCGCAAGCCCACTATGTTGGTTTTCTCATGGCACGGCTCATATGTCAATCGTGTATACAGTACGGAAGAGCATTAGTGCCAGGTGCGTTTAATTTCATATCCGTAATTTTCGAGATACTTACTCGAAATATCGTGTGACTAACTCGGAACTTCGAGATATTTAATAAAAACTTTCGAGATACTAACTCGAAATTTGGACTTAGTAATTTGAAATTACTTAATATAAAAACATCGAAAATTCGAAAATTCGTATAAACTTAGTCGAAATTTCGAGTTAAAAACACGATATTTCGACTTGGTATCTTGCCCTTATATCCGCAAAACTTGAACGTCTGTCCGTCTGTCAAAGGCCAAAAATGTAATGGACGACTTTTAACTCTTCGAAGTGAAATAATCATCTACACATCCATAAATTGTACTCAACATGTCTTGAACATATACTACCAAGCATCAATGAATGACCTTACCCTTAGCCTCTATAGCTACTCAAGATTTCAAACTCTATCTAGAATATATACCTTTTATTTAAATGTACGTAATGTATAATAGCGGCTCAAACTAGGTCGAAAACCTTGCCGATGTGGTCAAAACAGCGAAATGTGCAAAGTTTGAATACTTCGCGGTCTAGATGTATCCAGGTACCCAGTTTTCGTCGGACTCATTACTTCACGTTCATGTAGGGTATGTCTATATTTCAATGTCTTTTTGGTTCAAACTGGATCGAAAACATTCCAGGCTTAAACATGATTTATATAGTGATATTTTATGAGCAAACGCTGCCCGGTCATCTTAATCACATGACTCTGTAGGGCTACCCGACTGATACATCAGGTACCTAATCTTGGCCAGGGCCTATACATCAACGTAAACTATTGTAGTTAGTAACTAGAAATGTCGAGTTAGTAAATAACACACACACTAATGCTCTTCCGTAATACAGAGCTACCCGTATATTTGTAATTAAATATCAAGAAATAACAGTCGTTTATTCTTTATTAAAATCCTACGGAAGACTATTAGGGACATTTTGTCTTAGTTTTATGCATAACCTCTTATGCATGACATATTATGTGTTAGGTTTTAACAGTTACCTCTTACATGATACGTATTACCCCTAAGGTGTTATATCTTGTGTGTTACTTATCAAAAGTTAGATTTGCCTAGTTCTCAATAGGGAAAATGACTGGCGGACGTTAACGATTACTGCTTGTGGCACTTTACCCCTTTTGGTGACCACTAGAGCTAAAACTAAAAAAAAAACTTTAAACGATCTATGCTATGAACGCATGATGGATCTTGATCAAACTTGTTCTGTACCAGCATTATAAGGTAATTTCCAAATTTGTTTCAAAACGCACAATGGTTCCCTTTTAGGGTGCTCTAGACCTAAACACAGAAATACCTTTAAACATTTTTTTCATGAAGTCTTTTGCTGATTTTTCATTAAACTTTGTCTGTAGTTTAAACACAGGGCATTTGATCCCTTTCTGAAGCTATTAGAGACAGAAATAGAAATACCTCCTCTTAAACAACTTTTTCTGATGACCACTTGTTTACCATCATAGTATACATATGTAGGCAAGACTACATAACAAGGATAAGGTCTTTAACTCAGTCATGGTGTTTTCTTTTGGCATAGAAATTAGTTACGTTTCGCATAGAATTCCATATTTTTTCCACAATGCTTGATATATAAATTCGAAACTTTGAACACTTGCTTACCATCATGGTCATATATAGTACAAGATATATCCAGATCCGCGAATACAGGTAGATTGTTTGTCTTATCTTTTTTATCTTTTGTCAGATATTTTGAACCCATACTTCCATTAATTCTTCGAATAGTCGAGTGCGCTGTCAACAGACATGCTTGTTGTTTCTTGTTGTTTTATGGGAGATATAAACTTGTTCTTGTCAGTACGTCTCTCCGAATATATGTCATGTATATCTCAAAAAGTATTTAACCTTGAGTGACTAGACCTAGGTTTGTTATTAAACATGTTACGTTGTATTTCTGGTGTTGTGGTTTGAGTTTTCAAAGCCAGACCATGGCCATGACTTAAATAAAATATACTTATTGTAAAAGAAAGTCGGGGTTTGGCTGTTCCTAAAAATAGAGAATGGCTTAAACTGGCACAAATGGGCATACGCAGTATTATGTATTTCATTACTGCACATAAACAGATTCGATAAAAAAAATACATTTCTTAATTCCTAGTGATTAATTTGAGTTTGTTGTCTTGCAGGATTATATATATTTTATTACTGCCCATAAACAGGCTAAATAAACCCATGTCTTATTTTTTGTCTCTGTGTGTGTGTGTGTGTGTTTTTTTTTTCTCGGTTTATCTTGCTGCATTATATATTTCATTACAGATCTTGTGCGTCGTCTTTTGTTAACTGCGCAGTTAGTAATCTCTGAACTAACTTATGTCTGTAACTGGGCACTATATTTATACAAACTGTATACTTTATCTATTATAAAGTACGATAGCCACAATAGAGAGTATATTAGTCCTTAGACATAAGATGAAATACCTAATTCCTAACACCTTTGACTCAAGATGTAAGATAAAATACCTAAAGCATAATTGTGTACATTTTATATAAATAAGACTTTAGTAGGAATTCGTAGCTCGCACCGCACTAAGGACTGAAGGTTTCTTCCATCGTATTTATAAGTTCACCATGATTATTAAAAGCTATTTAACACCTTACACTAACGTTTAAAAACAAAACATTTATCACTTCAGTAGTTTAGTGTCCCTTTTTCAGCTAAGAATTTCAATGAAAATATTCTTAAAGCGTACGTGCGATTTTTGCTACAAATCAATGTTCTGCGTAAACCCAAGTTAAATTTACATAAAACTTCCCCGAGGCAAAGGAATTGGTTCAAATGTAATAGAAGTGTCCCCTAACCAAATCTGTATCATATCCAATAGTAACTTGTTTTTCACAGATACAGTAAAAACTGATATGATGAAATGAAAGATGTTTTCATCATGTTAAATAAATAGGTGATTAAATCAAGTGTTAATAGCTCTCTATATAGCATCTTGTACATATGAAATTTATGAAACAGTTGTTAGGTGTTAGACAACAAACAGTAAATGCCGCTGTGTACGGCGAACTAGGAAGATTCCCGTTATATGTTTACAGAAAAATAAGAATAATAAAATATTGGTATAGATTACAAACAAATAAAGATCCACTGGTGTATAGGATTTATAATATGAAGAATAATAATGGTATTATATCAAATAAGTGGTCTGATGATGTCAGATGTATGTTAAATGAACTTGGATTTGCGTATATATGGAATGATCAAAATATTACAAATGTAGAACTGAATCAAATAATTCAGTGCATAAAAGACCAATACTTACAACAATGGTATAATGAAATCAATAACTTGCCTAAACTAGACACCTATTGTATAATTAAAGATGATTTTGTAATAGAAAAGTATTTATGTTGTGTAAGTAATGTAAATCATCGAAAAGCTTTGAGTAGATTTAGATGCTCAGCTCACAAATTGTTGATAGAAGAAGGTAGATACAGAAATATTGAAAGACAGAATAGGATATGTATTCATTGTAATATGAATGTAGTTGAGAACGAATTTCACTTTTTACTAGTTTGTCCGTTTTACAGAGATATAAGATATAGCTGTTTACCACATTATTATTATTCTTGGCCTAGCTTACATAAGTTTAAACATATTATGAAATCGAACCAAAAAAGTATGATAAATAAATTAGCAAAATATATATATTTAGCAAACTGTAAAAGAGAAAATGTTCCATAACTGTATAAAGTTTTTCATTTTACGACTATCTTCATAGTAGTTTGTCATACATTAATTGTATGTAACTTGTACCCTGTTAATCATTATTTTCATACTTTTCTCATATATTAACTTTTTGAAATCTTGTTTTGTACCGTCATATTACAATGTTATATTCCATGTTCGGCAATGAACATATTGTATGTTTTTGCCTAAATAAACTATCTTGAATCTCTAATCGCTGTACATGTTTGGGAATTTGAACACTATAGGTTTGAGCAGTCTTACATTCTGAGTCTTTGCTATATATCTTCCTATGGAAACCACACATTTCACAGTATATATTGACATCTTCTTAGCGTACTTTCTTACCGATCAAATACTTTGGTAACAACAGACCACGCGGAATGTAGATTCAAGTTAACAGAGCTATTCGGTCGAGCTTTGTGAAAGGAAATATTATACATTCTACATATCAGTAAAGGATTCAGTTCATGTTCCCCGCTTCACCTCACCTTACGTGTATAATCTAAGAGGTAATAAATAAATCGTAACGCGTAATACATCAAACATAAGAGGTAATGTATAAAATTAAGACAAAATGTAGTATGTGTCCTACTGTATAGTCCTTAGGAAAACCAGTAAGACAAATCTTCTAATTTTATATTGAATAAAACATATAATAATTCATATGAGAAAATTAGACCCATCGTGAAAATCACCACAAAAGCCGAGACTGTTCGCTAGCTTTCGGCCTACTCCGTATTTTCGGCCGATGTCTAACAAGTAATCCCTTTTTCGCCAATGTACCGTTATATAATACTGCCAAGTCTAAGTTTAAATTTACAGTGTAGGCATAGGAAAAAGAGATCAATGTAATTGCACCTTTACTAATCCTACCAGGTGTTCTGTATTACAAAAGTGCTTCTGTTGTGACATTTCGAGACAAGCAAAACTGTATTATCTGCACTATAAAATACTTACTGGTATTTCATTTTATTATCGGCTTGTTAAAAGTTATTTTTTACCATAAGTAAGTTGACAAAATCATAGGAACCAGTGGTTCAGGGTTAAATCAAACACATATTAATAAATCCTAAACGATTTTGTTGTGCAAAAATGTATATTATTGTGTTTTAAACCGTTTTCGTTTTCTACTCTATTGTGTAATTGCAAGGGAAGTAAACTAATAAATATCTCTGCTTTAAAGTACTAGCCCAAGGCAAGAGTTGACATTCTTTGCGGATCACAACTTTGAATTAAATATTAAAATTTCTGTTATTGATATTAGCAAAACTATCATACATTGCACATTTGTGAAATCATTTTTGTTAATGGACTTGGAAATCAATTTCTAGACTTTATTTAATGTATTTCTATCAATGAAAATGTTAGGGTCTATCTCTATACAGTAATTTCAAATAAATTATAACTACATGTAATCGGAACCTAAATGGTATTTGGTGGATTAATCAGAATACATGTGTAAAGGTATTCTCAACAAACACATTACATTTGTATTATTTACCGTACAATCACTCAAAAATAATTTCTACTGTCTTACAATCAGATGGAAGCTCGCTTTTACAGTGCTTTGTTTGATGATCATGATTATGAAATAAAGGTTTTAAGTAGTTTTTTTTTGTAATCAAAAGACTGCACATTTATTGTTATGTCGTGATATCGAGCAAGCAATTAGTGTCGAGCCAGCTCGAAAATCGTACTTCAAGTTTTAAAAAGCAGAATTTTAATATAATACTGAAACTGCGATCTGCTCAAGATCATAACTCCAAGATTAAAACCCGTGCAAGATCGGATATATTACAATTCAAGTTTTACAAAATCTTTATAGATTACTCCCGGTATTATATTTCAAGCCTGCTCGAATTTTCAAAGCAATCGAATGTTAAACTGGGATTGAATTTGAGACAGCTGGATTTCGATCTTGCATTAATCTTATTTGCGAGCTTCGAAAATCTAGCTCTGAATGTCGAACAAGTTCGAAAATCAAAGTCAAATTTTCAATCTGAATACCGAGCAGGTATTGAATAAAAAGCCAGTTTAAAGATTGCAATTTATTTTTTTAAATGCCGATTCAGAAATTCATGCTAGCTCAAAGTATTAAGTTTAGTTTAAACTTATTTGTTCAGCTCGATTGTGATGAAAACTTCAAGCTTATTGTAACCACCCTCGAGTTAACTTCCTGGAAAAACAGTACTAATGTCATATCAGAAGTCATGGTCGTGACCCCAATGGGGCTCAAGCGGCCGTCACATTATCCGCTAGATCACTGCTCCCACCAAAATATTTGCATTTCGACCTTCATGCTGACTGCATTTTTCAATTCTGCCTCTAAATTCAATGATTTTTTTATGCCCCCGAAGGGAGGCATATAGTTTTTGAACCGTCTGTCAGTCTGTCAGCCTGTCGGTCTGTCCGCAATTTTCGTGTCCGGTCCATATCTTCGTCATCGATGGATGGATTTTCAAATAACTTTGCTTGAATGTGTACCACAGTAAGACGACGTGTCGCGTGCAAGACCCAGGTCCGTAGCTCAAAGGTCAAGGTCACACTTAGACATTAAAGGATAGTGCATTGATTGGCGTGTGCGGTCCATGTCTTTGTCATCCATGGATGGATTTTCAAATAACTTGGCATGAATGTGTACCACAGTGAGACGACGTGTCGCGCGCAAGACCCAGGTCCGTAGCTCAAAGGTCAAGGTCACACTTAGACGTTAAAGGATAGTGCATTGATGGGCGTGTCCGGTCCATATCTTTGTCATCCATGGATGGATTTTCAAATAACTTGGCACGAATGTGTACCACAGTAAGACGACGTGTCGCGCGCAAGACCCAGGTCCGTAGCTCAAAGGTCAAAGTCACACTTAGACTTTAAAGGTCATTTTTCATGATAGTGCATTGATGGCATGTTCGGTCCATATCTTTGTCATTCATGCATGGATTTTATAATAACTACGCACGAATGTGTGGCACAGTAAGACGACGTGTCGCGCGCAAGACCCAGCTCCATAGGTCAAAGGTCCTAAACTCTAACATCGGCCATAACTATTCATTCAAAGTGCCATCGGGGGCATGTGTCATCCTATGGAGACAGCTCTTGTTTAATTTGAATTTCGTTTTCCGAGTTGGTGCGAAATTCAGTTCAAGCAAATTCAACGTCATCCTTTCAAAAATTTAAATTTCGATCTTCTACTTCTCGCTTGCCCAAAATATGCCGCCTCAAACTCAGCGTTATGAAACTTACGAAATTTAATTCAAGCTCGAAAGTCAGTTCCTTATGATTTCAATTTTCAACAGTCTCGATATTCAATGCTGGCTCGAATAAAACACTGAACATTTCAGTTTCGAGCTTCGAGCAAGATCCAATTTTTGAAATTTTAAATTACGATCCCCAAGCTGTATAAAATAAAATATTGGCTTAAATAATCATATTATGGAGCGTCCACTAATTAATAAATCCATACACGTGTGCAGTTTAGCGGGTGAGAAGATGATCAATCTTACCGTTAAGAAGCTTAAATTCCGTAAGACTTGACGAAAATATACGCGAATGTTCGAGTCTTTCCGATAACGAAAAATAAAACCTATTCTCATCTGCAAAAGGCTTAAACAAAGACCATTTTCCTCCTACAAAGCTGAAGTTAATATGAAACAAAAGCTAAATGAATATAGATTACTAAGTCGTTTGCAATGGTCTTCAAAGGCAAATAAGAATCTATTTGTTCTTTGTTAAACAGAAGAAATTTCAGCAAAGTATCCATATTTTACTATATATCTAATTGTAGATAGACAGACATAAAGTATACGCAAAAAGAGACCATTTTCTATTAACTGATTTTGAAAATAAAATATTCATAAGAAAGACAATGCATTGAATATTATCAATTCTTTTGCAAAGCTAAAACACCTATAATACTTTTCCCATAAATTTAAATAAAATAAAGGACTCCTTCTTTGCGCTATGTAAAATATTTTCACTCGTGCGAAAAATCGATGGGTCTAATTTTTCCATATGATTATTTGTTCATATTTTCAAATGCGAAGTCTCTTATACTTTAAATCTACAACGGATAAGGTTACAAAAAAGTCCCTCTCAGTATTAAAATTTATTTATAAAGCTAGAATAATATAACATAATTAAAAATACATTAGACGAAAATTCCCATTAGAAAATGTGACACAATTAACAA
This sequence comes from Mercenaria mercenaria, assembly GCF_021730395.1. Classification (NCBI taxonomy): domain Eukaryota; kingdom Metazoa; phylum Mollusca; class Bivalvia; order Venerida; family Veneridae; genus Mercenaria; species Mercenaria mercenaria. The sequence continues at coordinate 72,449,650 of NC_069375.1, forward strand.
CTTAATTGTATCTGTGTAAACATAGGAATCGATATCTAAACAGCGCTGCCTGTTAAGTTTAAAATTTCACACACACTTAATACGTGTATGGCTTAGCACAGAATCGATTTGTAATACAAATAAAATACAGTAATGTTTAAACAAATGCCTGTTATACATGACAGCTAAATCTACAAAGTTTAATACAGTTAGTTTATGTATTTTGTCAAAATAAAGGTATCTGATGAAGATTTTCTACACGAAAAGAAGCACGTTTATGGGTTGCATAAAGCCCTCACATTCCTAAATATAACTGAATAAACATTGCTTATTGGTAACAAAACAGTTATCGTAAATATTGAATCTCAAGTGAAAGTTACATAGTCGCCAATCATTTGTTAACGAGAGATTAGGTATCCAGCACTAACGGATTAATACCGTTATTAGGTCGAAAAATTCTACTGTCTAGCCTGTGAAACAGAATGCTGTATCTTTTTCATAAATAATTTGTTAATGTGTCTAGGATTTGGTCAGTGTAACATCCTTGAAGAACGAAACATTGGTTATAATCAACAAAAATACAGGTGACATATTTGAAACACTTAGAACGACAAATGGCGATCCATTTGTGGCAGTGGCTTTGTATAGTGCAGACGTGCAACCAAGTCAAGAGGGTAAGTGTTTATTTTAAGCTTTATAAACGGTGCACTTACTATCGGTGTATAAATGTTTACCACGATCTTCTTTGCTTGGACATATCATTAACATTTTCTGCCTCTTTATGATAAATCAGGAACATTTTAGTTGACTTTTAGTCGAAACACTTTATACTTTAGTTTCATATTCGCATTTGCTTCAACCATTTGGATATATTGTAAGGTGCACATAAGAGTAAAATAATATATACATTATATGCATCTCGACAGAGCCTCGTTACCGTCTAAACGGCTACCCTCAAGCCATATATTTCAATTCGAACTTTCAACCAGTGATGTAATTTTTTTGCTTGCATACTGCATGCTTAGAATAACAAAAAAATACAAATGTTTTTCTTTAAAGCACTGTTCTATTATAGCAGCTTATGAATTTTCGCATTCATTCATACAGTTCAGAACGAGTGTCATTTTACACCCTGGGTGAAAGAAGATTTTCACTGCACTAGCAAAAAAACAACGGAAAAATTCTCTCCGACTTTCAAGAATTGTAGCTGTGAAAACGACCGTTGAAAATGAAATTAAGTTCATGCTATTTAAGCCGAGCATATAACGGATGCGAAGTATTTCTCTGTTTCATGTTAAAGGGGAACCCATATTACGATTCTTGTTATGCTGTTTTGGCTTTTCCCGTTTTCTTTTACCGGAAGTTATAGGTGAAAGACCACCAGTTGTTTTCCTTTCCCACAGACTTACATTATAACATTATGGCGTCTACTGCCTTCTATACGTCAAAACATGTATACCTAATTACATGTTTTTCAAGAACTATCTTAGTTCTACCAAAATATTGGACGAAAAACATATGAATAGTGATACTTTATGTAAGTAATTTTCGTGTGAATGAGAGGACCCCCTGTTTACATCGTTGGCATGGCGGGAGAAATTTTGTTTGATAAAACTTTTTTTTCAATACACATACAATGTAGCATATTTTGTCAAAATGTATAATGAAATACTGTAAATGCAGTGAAAAAATATCAATTTTGAAACAATAATCACTTCCTGGGTTTGTTTATATGACTGACCAATCAGGACGCAAAGACGTTACCTTATTCCCAGGTATACACTTACCTCATTCCCAGTAAGTTCCCTGTACTTTTTGAATTGGTCGTCTCTGGCCTATATGCACGTTGAGCTACATTTTGTCCGAAGAATGCCGAATTACCTTACGAGAATACGTAATCACACAGAAATTGTCGATTGTCATTACGGTAACAAATCAACGATTTTTCAGCTCTTACAAAGCGGGTTATATTTGTTACTTTACAGATAGCTGCAAAAATAGAGCGTGTAGTGATCTATGTGTGAACGGCAACGAAGGCCCAAAATGTCTGTGCTCGGAGGGTTACAGGATAACTCAAGATGGATTAACGTGCGTCGGTCAGTGACACTAAGTATTCACCATTTATGCTTCACATTTTAAAACAAAGAAACAGATATACCCTTAAAGCAGTTTACTGGGGAATAGATGATATACCTTAAGGGGACGCATATTGCTACATTCACAGTTCATACAGAAATGCGGAAGGGGTGCATATTCAAGAAATCGATGGTGGGAAAGTAAAAAACATATTCCTAAACTGATATAATACTGATGGACACCTGTAATATTCAGTATTTTGTGGATAAGGATGTGGTACTATGAATGTAATAGGAAAACAGACGTCTTTGTGAAAGTACATTCAACACAAAATATTAAGCTTTTGTATAAGGAAAAAACAGGTTTTTTACAATAACAGTGTTCCAAATAATGTTGAAGGGACGAAATTTTCTTTCTAACACACCAGGTTTGCTTAAACATGTAAAAATTTAACGCCACGTCATTTCAGCTCGGGATGGACGCCATATTTCTCATTGATAAAAATGTAAACAAAAAAAAATCAGAGTGGGATTAGCATTGCAAGGGCATAACATAACATTCTACACAATGAATACCTTAGAACAGATATCTAAGATGCTACACAGGTCAGGCGGGTTAAATGCATAATGGCGATCACTTGAAATTCATCTTGAAAAGGTGGTTAATTTTAGTTTATTTACATGGTTTTTAATTTTCCCACGACTTCTCGGCGATTCACTGCAAATGTATTACTGCGCCGGACGAAAGGTAACTCTAATAAACAACGGGAGACAACTAGGTGTCAGCACGTGTATGATTTTTAAAAAAAAAACATGTCGATGATTATAATTTCTTATCAAATAATGAATCCTATTCAGATATTCGTCTTTAACATTAGAAAATTATTAATTTCTGTGGACATTTTGTCAAAAAAAATATTACTTACATTGGACTACCTTGTGCATCAAACTGGTTTCCGCTTCAGTTGTGAGGCACTTCCGTTATACTTTTTGACAACAATAACAAAACACAAAATGAATCAATAGTCACTTATAAACCGACTGCTACTTCAGTGTAAGTAAAGTTGTTGTTACAACATTATATATGTTCGTTACGTTATGAGATAAAGTTTATCTTGAACTGCATAATCCATTAATTACGTTTAGATGATATTGCATTTACAACTTATTTGACCCCATTTTTACGTGAATGACAGCATTCTCGTGCAACTCGTGCAAATAGAGTTATGAAAAGTATGGTGGAGAATGCAAGGACAAATTATAAATGACATTAAAGTGAGGATAACTGTATATTCGTCCAGTTTTGATCATTGACATGCCTGCTGTGTATTAGTAACTTTTGTGAACAAGATTAGAATGTTACTTTTGCACATATACACATTGATTGGACCTCTCAACCAAATTTCATACCTTATTTTAGGGATTTTTAAGACAATACATTTTCAAAAGTTTGCTGAATGTGTTTTGATATTTAAGTGCATTGAAGTTCATGAATACCAAATTAAAAATTAATAATGGCAACATTTCTAGGCCCTTATTGTAAGCCACTAGACTTCTGTAACGATAAATGGTTAATGTATTAAGGGGAATATACTCTTTTAGTTTTGGAATGTGGCATTCCTTGACCACCGTATCTTTCCTTATGCACTACTTTGTAAACAAACTAAATAATGTGTTTTAGCTTACATATGCGAAATGAAAAACAAGACAGTGACCATATTTCACATTCTTTCTTTAAATTAGAATCTGTAGGACATTGATAAATGTTTGGACAAGGTGAAGCACTATTATTTTCGCACCAAAAAGTCTTAATTGTTGACTTTGAATGTACACAATAATCTTATGTAATTCAACAATAACTTTCTTGTTTCAGTTTTCTCATTTTTATTTTAGTGAGCAATCCTTTATGTACTTATAACAGTTGAAACAGTATCCATTTCATGTACCAAAACCTTGTACTTTTTTGCAGGTAAATTTTATCATACCCCACCCACTTTTTTCTAATTTCAAAGTATGCGTCCCCTTAACAGAAATAAAATTCCAAATTCTCTGATTACATCTTACTGCACAGTGTGTGATTTCGGTGAATGTTTTATAATAGCAATGTTCGGTTGCTGTGCATATAAATGTATTAAATTAACGGTAATGCCGCAAAAGTATTTAAGGTTGATGCTTTAGAAATAAAGAAGTCGGAGTTAGTTTTTCAGTTTTCCACGCAGTGATCTTTTCTCTAGTAAAGATTTCTGAAGTTGAAGGGAAGCAACTCCTGCGTGTAGTTTGACTATTCTTGAAAAGACTGTCTAAGTCAAAAGTCATATTTGGAAAGTTAGTGTTCCGTACTTGTAACAGGAATAGTTTGGTATATCGGGTTATAAGCTATAATTCCCGCCACCCTTTTTACACACACGTCTATTTTAGCTGTATTTTACTTGAAAAATGCGCATATTTCCACTTTGATAATTTTCTATTTGTAAACATTGCTTTCACTACACTGTTATAATAGTACTTTCTGTTATCAGAGTTGTGCTTACGTTTTATTCCCAATACTCAAAAAGGGTTCGTAATTCCTTTGTATAAAACTATATCATTTTCTTGTTAAATCCTATTTTCGACAACTGTTTTCTTATATATTTGTCATAGTATTGAATATTTGATTTTATTATTGAATCCATGGTTTTGATTATCTCCCATTTTTGTTCTGACTATATAAGCTTATATGTGATATTCAATATTCTGTTTTTCTTTTTTTTTTTAAAGTTGTTATATCTGACTTAAACATTAATTAAATTCCTTAAGGAACATTAACGCTCGAGACATTTGAAGAATATTCGAAACCTTCTGTTTCGGAAGAAGACCGACAAAAACTACAGCAAATTTAGACTGGTACCGATAAAAAACAACAGAAAACATAGATTGGTAGCGGTGAAAAATAAAACTACAAGAAATATAGTCTGGTACTTATGTTTACTTTTCGCTTCTGTCATCATCTTCATAACTTTGTGAAACATGAAATGCCTATGAATAAAAGCTTCAGGCCTGCAGTGCACATTTTACATTGGAATTATAGTGACACCTTTGCAGAAATTTTGTCAAGTAAAATTATCTAAATGAGTTTTAGTTATGTTTTGTTAAGACTTGATATTACTAATTTCTATGGGTTTTTTTTACTGAACTTTCTGTAAATCCCTGAAATTGGGTTGAAAATACTGCATTGCTTTATAATAAAGATGCTATATCATAAGCACTGTGAACTGGAATTCAATTAAATTTTGATAAATACATGTACAAGTTAATGTTAAGCAATATCTATAAGAAAGGATGAACTGTTTGGTCAGTGTTGATTCACTCCATTTTTGATGAGAATTTAATACATTTCTTATAAACTGTTCTTATTTTTGTATGAAAAGTACAGTATTGCTGTTGGAAGAGGAGCAAACAGTGTGGTATCTATGGTCCACCATCACTTCAAGCATCATGGCTATGGAGAAAAGAATGTTTCATTACATATGGACAATTATAGTGGACAAAATAAGAAAAGTGTTGTAATAAGGTAAGAATTCCCAATAAATAAAGAAATATTTATTAAGCACACAGAATTTCATGTTGAAATATTTAATTTTACAGTGTGTTCATAAACTTCAGTTTGGAAAGTCACTAGTTTCCAGTTTATATATATAATGTGCACAATTTTATCTAAATGAAAAATAATATCTCCACTGATAAACATTGAATTACAATTTGAATATTGCATACTTACACAACATACTGTATTAAGACTTAGGTGTGTATGTAAGGAAATAAACTGTGTAGCTGGCATTTATTTGTTTTAATAAAGTGATGCTATGTTATATTCTAAGGACTCACTATTGCTACTTAGAAGTTTTTGTTTAAGAATTCATTGTTTAAATATACCCGTTATTTTAGCTATGGAATGTGGCTTGTTATGGTGGGTCTACATGATGACTTGGAGTACAACCTGATTGAGGCCCGGCATACAGAATTCAGTCCTGAACATGTTTAGGTATATTTGGCTTGAGCCTCTTTAATCAATTATGTTTTTATTAATAATCAAGTAAACTTGCTGCAGAGATCATGTCTGTAAAGAGGCCACTTACATTAAAATACCACAGTTTCTGTTTATGTTTGTGTTGTTAAAGAGTGTCTAGCTCACTGCAAGCAAGTTAATCAGAAATAACATAATTCTAATAAAGTAACTGTTTTTTCTTAACCAGGTTAAAGAACTATTTGTTAAAATGAGATCAAAATCATGGCTCTTACTTGATGTAGAATATGTGCGATGGTTGAATTTTTTCATGAAAAGAAGTTACTACTGTAATAAAATTCTAAAATGTTATTTAATGTAATTATGTGTGGGATGTCTTTTGGAATGCTGTTGTTCAGGATTGATGAAAAGGTTATGTGTTCTTTGTCTTAAATATTTGATACATTTATCATTACAGAATGTCTTCTGCATGACCTGGTATAGATAGTATTCTTGAAGGATTATAACTTCAACACAGAGAAGGAGATTAATATTTTTAGGCAGGGGGTTGGCATGACAGGCAAATTCACCAACCGTATTACCATTCCTGAGCTGGATGCCAGTCGACAGTGGTACCTGTATAATGAAATAGCGCCCCTTTGCAGCAACAGCAATGTATGCTCAAAACCAGCAGCGTCAAAGCCATTAAAATTGATAATTCAAGTCATTTAAAACGAAGAATGAATGGAAAAAAGTGTTTAACATTTAAAGTAATACAGAGAAAAGAGCTCTGAAATTTTGATTAATTTGAAAGTGTTTTTGATTTTTTGAAGATATACTAGACCCAAATTCCATATATTTGAAAAAGAACAAATGATACATATAGTTTATGTAAGGCCACACCAAATTGATGTCTTGTTCTTCGGATTTTTTTTCAAAAATATTTGGGGCGAGCGAGCGAAAAAAAAATTAAAATATTTTTTTTTTAAATCATCATTTATTGTTGCGAGCGAAGAGCGATGAAATAAAAAAAAGTAATTATCGCTTGTGTCATGTTTAACACCAAATAAAGTGTATTTCCATCTATATTGTATGACAAGCCGAAACAATCTTAATTTTGGTTCGGCAAAAATGTGTACAAAATAACCTTATCAGCTGATGTTCAAACAACAGTTTCGGAGAAAAGACTCTTCACTGAAATGGGATTTGGACGTAGTAAGTTAGGAGTCCGAAAATACATTTATTACTGGATATTTTATTGTGTTCCTCAGTGTAAAAGGCACATGTGGCAATTAGTGGCTGAATGTTTGTCCCATACATACTGTCAATGGGTCTTCTTTATTAGTATACTTAAGTGGACATGAGAATATTGCCAGGAGTTTCATGTTTGATAATTATCTTTTAAGTTAGGGTACCTGGTTAGAACTTTATTCAAACAAATTTGACTTGATCCTCGGAATATTGAGAGAAGCTTTTCATATGCGCAATATCTCCACTCGGTTAGGTTGCCCGACAGAAATATATTAAAACAATCATTAATGTGACCGTCAAATTATTTGGACTAGTTTGAATTTTTTATCACGTGTTTGCATTTGCAGGGGACATCAATCATTATACATTGAAAATGCAGTTTGTTTTAAACATAATTACTAACAATTGTGATACTACTTCTTATTTTCTTCTCTGACCCCGATACTTCAAAGGAAAAGACTCTCAATACTTCAAGGAAAAAAATGTTTTTTACAAGCTGATACTCACTTTTGCTCTTCCATTTCGCCATTTCTTTGGTGTCTTTCCTTTTTATTAATTGTGGTATTTTTCTGGCAGTCCCACATGAATTTGATCGTTGTCCAATTATAATATACAGACAACAAATCTCGTACATGTGATACGCCAGATTTTTCAACATCTGGACAGCGTTGTTAGTGAACGTCATTTTTCGTAGTTTTACTTGATTATTCCCAATGTTGAGCTTTAGCTGCTGTAATTTCTACTCGGCTCCAATTCATTTACAATACTTGTTATCACTACCAACTTATTCCAAAGATTATTGTCTGTTAACTAGTGTATTTTTTCTAATTTAATTTTACACAATTTCATTCATGCAGGCTGCCATTTTTCATGCGTCTGCTCACTTTGATGAAACAAAACCACTACCATACAGTTAAACTTGTATTGACAGTAGCAAATATGGACGGTCGGCGGTAAAATGAAAATAAAAGTACTGAAAATGACTTTTATTTTTATTTCGTTTTGTCAAAAAATAGGGTCTGCGCTCCCGTAAACTAGAAAATTAAACAATGCTGGCCTAAATTACAAGCTAGGTGCGTTTAAACTTCGGAATTTCCACCTTTTGTTTTCGTTCCTACTGATTTCGACCCAGCGCAAAAAATACGCCAGGTGCGGGCGGTCAAAAAAAAATTAAAATATTTTTTTTTCATTTCCCGTCAAATTGGTGCGGGAAATCCGACGAACAGGTAATCAATTTGGTGTGGCCTAAACATTGAATTAACAACTTTATGGTGTCAACAGTACTATGCATTTGTTAAATATTGACTCACTGTATACATGTAAGGCTGAACACAGTATAAATGTGAAATTCCTCTAAAACACTGGAAGATTTTTCAACAATAATTGTAACATATATGGTAGTAATGTACATTTTCTTCATTACGACAGTTGGATTATATAGATCTACGAATATTTTCTGCTGTATTCAAACTGCATGTAATCATTTCTGTCGGCAGTATCATGTTTATTTTCCCTTTTCATGAACAATTAATTTAACCTGTCTTGAAAGCACAATATATGTATAATTTGTAAAACATACATTGGATTATTGTAGAAACAATTTAGTTTTTGTATGCCTAATTATATATTATTGCCGTTAGTATCATCTAACTCTTTTAATATGATGAAGACATTTAATAAGGCAGTTTTCTTAAACTATTACTGTGTGTTAAATGAGATTATGTAGTATTATGTTTACGGAATTAACTGCGTAACCATGGAAACATTTTTCTGTTGTTCTATATTATGTCTTGAAAAGAAAACATTGTTTGAAGAACACTTTTCAGTGGTGCATTTTTTTAAATTTTTACATGTAATGGTAAATGCTGAAAGTGTTCTACAATAACTTAGCAAAAACGTCATTGTTGTCTCTTTGAAGCATATACTGCAACTCCATTGTAACCATAGCAACAGAAATATATTGTATTATTTATGAATAATGATCTTCACAAACAAATTACATATGTTATTTTTCTTAAAGAATGACCTAAATTGGTTTTATTCCATAAAAAACAGACATAGCAAATATTCTCATTTTTATCTCCGTTTCCATGGCAACCATATATTTTTTTGCCTCAAATTATAGGCGTTGCTTAGGGTTATATCTTAGCATATTTGAATGTTAATTATACCTTCTGATGTAATTGTTATAAGAGATTTTCGTGTTTCCATAAAGAAAATCAATCGGTTGCCATGGCAACAGCATAATTTCAAATGAATTAAAATATGAGATTTTGCGTTCTGAGTTGTTGATCATTCATTATAATAATATTTCAACAACATTTGATGTTGTGCCATTTTAACCTATTAGTGAATCAAGCCCTTTAAAATAGTTATTTCGCACCACCCGCATCAAACGGCTTATAGGCCATAACGCTCATTAATATTTTGTGAATTATCCCCATTTTAATAAAAATTTCAGGTCAAAGTTTTAATGCACCTTCACTCTATCTCAGTTATCCCTAAATCGATTGGAATTAGACTGCTAGTACATATTATAGTTGTTCCACATCATCTCCCACATCATATGGCACAAGGCCTATAACTCTGGTACCAATATTAAATTAATTATCCTCCTTTCACTTATTTTTATACCCCCACCAAACATGTTTGGAGGAGGGTATTAGGAGTCAGTTTTGTCGCGTCCCGTCGCGTCCCGAAATCTATTATCTCAGTTATTACTAAATGGATTTGATTCAAACTTAAAATAGATGTTCCACCTTATCACCCACATCATGTTACACAAGGTGCATAACTCTGACACCAAGTTTACATGAATTATGTCCCCTTTTACTTAGAATTTAAGGTTAATTTTGATGCATTTTCACTATATCTCAGTTATTACTAAATGGATTTGATTCAAACTTAAAATAGTTGTTCCACCTCATCACCCACATCATGTGATATAAGGTGCTTAACTCTGACATCAATTTATTATGAATTATATCCCCTTTTTACTTTAAATTTAAAGATCTGCTCCGCGGCTATTCAAATTCTATTGTGTGTATGCAACCCATGATTACGATAGGTAACAGTTAACGGCCACGTGCCACACTTCTGCACGCAAAACCAAAGGTATTTTATATAGAATTTAATATAAAATAGTATCTATTTTGACAGGCGGTACTGTTCATAGTCAGGATTTTCATGCTTTTTCAGTGACAATTTAAGGTTAAAAGGTAGGACGGGAGCAGGTCTTTAAGGTTGATTTTGATGTATTTTCACTATATCTCAGTTATTACAAAATGGATTTGATTCAAACTTAAAATAGATGTTCCACCTCATCACCCACATCATGTGACATAAGGTGCATAACTTTGACACCAATTTTTCATGAATTATGCCTCTTTTTACTTAGAATTTAAGGTTAATTTTGATGTATATTCACTGTATCTCAGTTATTACTTATTGGATTTGATTTAAACCTAAAATAGATGTTCCACCTCATCACCCACATCATGTGACACAAGGTGCATAACTCTGACACCAATTTGTCTTGAATTATGTCCCCTTTTACTTAGAATTTAAGGTTAATTTTGATGTATTTCACTATATCTCATTCTGATTGGCTTAGAGCCAAAGGGACGTAACCTTTTTTTTTAACTTTTATACTGAGTTTCTTCCCCTTGAATTCCAGGAAATAGTCTATTTTTAGAAATCCTATTTTTAGATTTTCAATATTTTTGGTATTTTTCTAACTTTTTTATTATCAGTCCTATGTAAAAAAGTAAATACATTTTTCTGTGGTAGCATGGGTTGGTAAGGCACTGTTTTGTATTCACTTTTAGTGTATCTCTAATATTGGAGATTTTTTATATCTACCTCATCCCTCATCCGGGGCACACAATTATACTATAGTATTACTTATATGTGGAAGCCCAAGATGAAGTACTCCAAAGACGGGTAAACTTCTTTTTAAGTATTAAGCTTTTTTGACATTTTTATATTATTCTAGGTATTTTTAAGATTATTTATGGTTGCCGTTCTTCTGTGACAAGACCGTATGGTGGGGATATGAGTCACTCCTGTGACAGTTCTAGTTTATAGTAGAATTTTGATGCACTTTCACTATGTCTCAGTTTTTACAAAATGGATTTGATTCCAGCGTCAAATAGTTGTTCCACCTTATCACGCACATTATATGACACAAGATGCATAACTGTGGCACCAATTTTTCATGAATTATGCCCCATTTTTGCTTAGAAATAAATTAATATAGTGTGTTGATACACCTTATCTTTACCTCTTTTATTGCTTAATATTTTAGCACAGACTCAAGCTATTGTGCAATATCTTCTTCCACCATTGTAGTCATTAAATATTCTAGTGACAGCTCCAGTTTCTTCAGATGTGCCCTTTTTCACTATCCAGCATTGAAATAGTCGAGCGCGATGTCTCTTGTAACAGCTTTTGTTTATGATAATATAATAATTTTTGTTTCAGTTTAACACATTTGCACTATTTTTGAAACTTTCATATCCTTTTGTCCTTAAAAAATGTTTACAGAAAAGTTGAAAAAAGCATATGGATCTTTTTGGACGAATTGTTATTTCTTGTGCGTTTATACTGGTATAAACAGTGATCAGTACTGCGTATTAAAGGCACTCGCTACAGTTTTTCCGGACGGGTCGATATTTACCCCAACACCGTGCCAATTTGGTTGTGTTTCTAATCGATGTAGCTCACTGCAGAGTTGGTGCGGTCTTCTGCGCATGCCCGGAAGTGATTATCTAATGTCGCGTACGGCAAAAACTCGCAAATTATTGTATGTTTGCATGCATTTAATGTACAAAATGTATAATATACTGACTAAAGTTTAGGGTAAGTATCACCATGGTTACAAAATATATACATTTAAAGTACTTTTAGTTCAAATTGCTTCAATCCGATTTATACTGGAGTCTGTTATTTATACCAGCACTCCAACTCTGCATTGAGTCACAGCTGTTTCTAATCCCGTACCGTACATTCGTAAACTATAGGTTTTGTTAAAAAAAGGGCGGAAACTTTCATCGTTCTATGCCATCAAAATGCTTTAGAAACACCTTAAAATCCGATTATTAAGAAATCTGCCGTTTGATAATTCTATGTATATATTTCTAGGTCATTTGCTCAAACACTGAAAGAGTATTTCGTACCAACCTGCGTTGTATAAATGCCCGCAACACCCCACCGCGTTGTAATTTGATTTAAGCGAAATCTAATATTTCGACCTATCAATTTTCTATTTGTTTTAGATTAGGTAGACATAACCAAAGGTATGTGCAGAGTTTGATTAAATTCTATTAAATGAAACTCGATAAAATAGCAGAAGTACCAACTTAAAACTGATAAAAATATGCAAAAATAGCCCTTGGGTCTGCTGAACAAGAATTCCTTTCTTTACAAAATCATGTTCTTTTGATTTCCTTAAACATGTGTCAAATAGATATATTGTTTTCCGTTATAAAAATGCATAGATAATCAAATTTATGCTGATTATTGTACTTTACTGAAATATATTTTAGTATTACAGAAATTTTGAAAATGTATAAAATAGCACTATATCTAGGGGCAAATTAAATTGAAACAAAGCTGGTGACCTAGTATTTTTATTTCATTTTTCAATACATCATAACATGATCTTTTAATACAAAACATTTCATCAAAATCTATTATTCAGAAACAATTACGAAACTGTAGCAAGCGTCCTTATGCGAAGAGTACTGACTTTGACATAGTCTGTTGATTTGGTTAAAATAGTTACATTCTATCAATTCAATTCCTTCTTCTTTATTTCACTTTTTTTTTTAATTTAACAAGAAAATATTCAGACCTCATTTCAGCCTTTTAGAGCATTTCAGTGATATGAGAAGCATATATGGTCATTTAGTATGACATGTCTTCTTATCAAAAGTGAAAAAAAAAATGTTATGTAAAAATCATCCTCTAAAAATGCCCCATATGAAAATAGCCGTTTAGCAGTTACCCGTATGTAGACATTTCCGCAAAGAATAAACCTTATTCCAGGAAATTATCTCTCTCTCTCTCTCTCTCTCTCTCTCTCCCCCCCCTCCCCCACCTCCCTCTGGGGAGACATATTGTTTTGCCGTGTCCGTACGTCCGTCTGTCCGTCCGTACGTACGTCACACTTCATTTCAGATCAATAACTGGAGAACCATTAGATCCAGAACCTTCAAACTTCATAGGGTTGTTGGGCTGCTGAAGTAGACGACCCGTATTGTTTTTGGGGTCACTCCATCAAAGGCCAAGGTCACAGGGGCCTGAACATTGAAAACCATTTCCGATCAATAACTAAAGAACCACTTGACCCAGAATGTTGAAACTTCATAGGATGATTGATCATGTAAAGTAGATGACCTCTATTGTTTTGGGGTCACTCTGTTAAAGGTCAAGGTCACAGGGTCCTGAATTTCCGATCAATAACTTGAGTACCACTTGACTCAGAATGTTGAAACTTCATAGGATGATTGTATATGCAAAGTAGATGACTCCTATATATTTTGGGGTCACTCTGTTAAAGGTCAAGGTCACAGGGGCCTGAATATTGAAAACCATTGCCGGTCAGTAACTTGAGAACCCCTTGACCCAGAACGTTGAAACTTAATAGGATGAATGAACTTGCAGAGTAAATGACCTCTACCAATTTTGGGGTCACTCTGTTAAAGGTCAAGGTCACAGGGGCCTGAACATGGAAAACCGTTTCCGGTCAGTAACTTGAGAACCACTTGACCCAGAATGTTGAAACTTCAAAGGATGATTGGTCATGCAGAGTAAATGACCCCACCCAATTGAGGGGCCTCCGTGGCCGAGTGGTTAGAGTCGTTGACTTCAAACCATTTGCCCCTCATCGATGTGGGTTCGAAACCTCATTTGGGGCGTAGAATTCTTCACGTGAGGAAGCCATCCAGCTGGCTTACGGAAGGTCGGTGGTTCTACCCAGGTGCCCGCTCGTGATGAAATAGTGCACGGAGGGGCACCTGGGGTCTTCCTCCACCATTAAAGCTGAAAAGTCGCCATATGACCTAAAATTGTGTCGGTGCGACGTTAAACCCAACAAAATAAATAAATAAACCACCCAATTGATTTTGGGATCACTCTGTTAAAGGTCAAGGTCACAGGAGCCTGAACATGGAAAACAATTTCCGATCAATAACTTGAGAACCACTTGACCCAGAATGTTGAAACTTCATAGGATAATTGAACATGCAGAGTAGATGAACCCTATTGATTTTTGGGTAAGTCTATTAACGGTCAAGGTCACAGGGACCTGTTCCTTGTAAAATCATTTACGGAAAATAACTTGAGAACCACTTGAGCTAGAATGTTGAAATTTAATAGGATGATTGGACATGCAGAGTAGATGACCCCTATTTATTTTGGGGTCACTTGATCAAAGGTCAAGGTCACAGGAGCCTGAACAGTTACTTGAGAACCACATGGCGCGGCTCATTTTCATTCTGTCAAATTGTACCTGTACCTACTATTTCGTATCTCCTTTACTAAATTTATTGCAAGCCTTTAACCAAATATTCACAATCAAACAGAGGGACTATTTTCCGCGAACCCACTTCCGTAACCAAGGGCATATAACTGTGATCATGTGCCAGACGATTTGTATATTCTTATATTCTTATATGTCCATTCCGCGCCAATAACGTTATAAAAATTATGAGCATCTGAGTGTCTGATGGTCCTTTCTCGCATCCGTAGAAACAACATATGTTACAAGAAAGTCATTTTAAAACCAGTCTTAAGTCTGTAGGTTTCAGTTACGGAAATTTCTGACATCCAAGAAATTTACTGACACTTTTAAGCAACATCAATGAGGACCTTTTGAATGATTTACCAATTTTCAAAAAATCTCCATATACCCTTGCTTCGTTACGTATCTCTGTGTTAATTTCGAGTTCAAATATTATTTGGTAAATGAAAAGCTGATAAGAAAGAAAATGAAGTACACGCACATACCCTGCGCTCGACCCCTGACTATAGAACTTTTAGCCTGTACGTTTACTTTGCTTCCGGAAAAAGTTGAAGATCGTCTGACGTCATTTCTTGTGTTTTCGCCTGGCGGGAGTGTATACACTTGTGTGCGTTTTTTGTTAACATGAATTGAATGTAGAATGATTCAGAAGAACAATTACGTAAAAGTGAAAGAATAATGTGACATCTAGCTAACTGGAATGATGGTCTAATTTATTTTGATGGAAACAGGATATACATTGTATTCAGAATAAGGACATAGATCTGTCCTTCTCGTACCAAATATAGTAAGTATTTCTCGGGATAATAAAGAAGGATATGCATCTTTGTGAAGGATGTAGTTTACTCATGATAGGGTAGATCTTTTCGTCATTATGTATTCTTTTGAACTGACAACGTAACCAAACATACTTTCTTCTTAGCTCGCTCCTCTCGCAGATCATTATTGCATTATATCCACGTCTAGGAACAAAATCATTTTACAGGAAGATGGATATTCCTATGTACATGACATTTCCATCTCGCTTCGCTCTAATGCCTTCATTGAGTATCACCTATAGCACAGGAAGGGGCCGGAGTAAAATAGTTTAACATTTCACAACAAATCCCACCCACCCCTCAAAAAGCAAATCAACTTGAAAGGTTCACCACCAAAATCCTGGATCAGCCCATGGCCTGATATTTAAGACGTTCCGCTAACATTAAAGGTTTTATGTCTGCAATTTAGACTTAACTTTGAAATGCGAACTTTGCGTTTTGCACATCCATGCAGTCTGATCATGATCTGCACTGTTCGCTACTTAGTCGTTTTCTTTTTGGTAAGGACCCCTTTTAACAACCAATGGTACTATCCAAATTGGAAGACGAGTTCATTATGGAAATTTAGCATGGTAAGGCTTAAGACCTTTAAGTGTATACATGTGCGTGTTTTAAGTCACATACATGTAAGTGATTAAAAAAGTGATTAAAAAAATTCAAATGACTTGTAACATTTGATGTATGACTTAGTCACTTGAAAACCATACGAAAGAGATTTAATTCATTTTTTCTATGTCTCTAGAACGATTCTATAGATAGGAAAATACAGGTTTTTGCTGTTGATCAAAACGTGTCGATAAAATGTCGGCTGCTTCAGACTAAATAGATAACAACCCGATCAAGTGTTATATTAACATTTTGTATTTTCTTGGTTATGCTTTTGGTTTACGCTGAATTATTTTAGCTCGATTGTGATGAAAAGCTTCAAGCTTATTTGAACCACTCGCGAATCCGCAGTACTGGTGTCATATCAGAGCACATGGTTGTGGCCCTAGCGGGACTTTAGTCCACGACCCCTGGTACAATTTACTGCGTTTTATGCCACATGTGCCGAAGATACGGAAGGCATATTTTAATAACTGTTCGTCCGTCTGTCATATCTTTATTAGTACTTAACCTTTACAGTTATGATCCAGTCAAAATGAAACAAAATGTAGTTGTTTTTCCCCCCTGGAGTTTAGCTTAATGGACTTTTAAGCTTTGGAAATATTACAGCTACATATCAGCGTTGGGTAATCAAGACCCCCTATAGTCTTTGTACTTCTGAAATGAAACTTGGTGTACGTAATTGACAACAAGTGGATAAGCGCACATTATCGGGAAGTATGTCGGATTATGTTTTTGTGCCCCCCATGAGTGGTGGGGGCATATAGATTTGGTCTTGTCCGTGCATCCGTGCGTCCGTCCGTCCGTCCGAAGTTCGTGACGCGCCTAGCTTGAAAAGTATTTGATATAAATGGATAAAACCTTGCTTGAGTCTTTATCATGATATGAACTTGCGCACCTCCTATTTTTCATCTGTCTCCGCCCCCTATTTTCTGAGTTATGGCCCCTGAAATAGTAAAAAATGCACATTTTCACATTGTGACGCACCTAGCTCAAAAAGTATTTGATATAAATTGATGAAACCTTGCATGAGTCTTTATCATGATATGAACTTGCGCACCTCCTATTTTCCATTGGCTCCTCCCCCTATTTTCTGAGTTATGGCCCCTGAAATAGTAAAAAATGCACATTTTCACCTTGTGACGCGCCTAGTTCAAAAAGTATTTGATATAAATTGATGAAACCATGCATGAGTCTTTATCATGATATGAACGTGCGCAACTCCTATTTTTCGTCTGGCTCCGCCCCCTATTTTCAGAGTTATGGCCCCTGAAATAGTCAAAAATGCACATTTTCACCTTGTGACACGCCTAGCTCAAAAAGTGTTTGATATAGATTCATGAAGCCTTGCATGAGTCTTAATCATGATATGAACTTGCACACCTCCAATTTTTCATTTTGGTCCGCACCCTATTTTCAGAGTTATGGCTCCTGAAATAGTCAAAAATGCACATTTTCACCTTGTGATGCACCTAGTTCAAAACGTATTTAATATAAATGATTGAAAACTTGCATAAGTCTTTATCATGATATAAACTTGCACACTTCTTATTTTTTGGCTGGCTCCACCCCCTATTTTTAAAGTTATGGCCCCTGAAATAGTAAAAACATGCACATTTTCACCTAATTATGTGTCTAGCTCAAAAAGTATTTGATGTAAATTTATGAAACCTTGCTTGGATCTTTATCATGATGTGTCCTTGCACACTTGGCATTCTTCCTGAGAATCTTAGCATTTATTACAAAGTTATGGCTCTTGAAATAGCCAAAATAGTGTATTTTTTGTTTGTGATGCTCATAGCTCAAAAAGTATATGGCCTAGAATAATGAATCCTGTTGAGGCTATACCCCATTAAGACTGCAAACATTAGAATTATTTCTCCTTATTTGTGACAAATGTACCAGGGGGAAGGGGGGGGGGGGGGGGGGGGGGGCACACCCTGTGTCCTACAGACACATTCTAGTTATAGTTACCACCCGTTTGGTATATCTATAAATCATCAATATGAAGTGGACATATTTTTCGGACTTTCGTATTCGGTATTTTTTCCGGAGTTAAAGTTTTATGAACTTTGAAATACATGTATTACAGTTGCATCAGAAACATTATGAACTCAACTCCTACAGTTTCTATCAAATTGAAATGAAACTTGGATAACATCACATTTGTGAAATAGATATGTGTGATTATTTTGTTTCAACTTTTATTTTGGAATATGAAACTTTCAAGACTGTCCGATTATTTTAAAGTTAAGCCTACTTTTAATCTTTGTTTATTATTTCGTCAAGCAATTGCAGGGGCATGTGTCAAACACAGATGACATCATACTTGTTGCATCATCTATATCCACTGTTTTTTTGTTTGGTTTTTTATCCGTGTGCAGGGTGAATATTTGATGTAAATCTCACACCCCTTCACTTCAGATGTATGAGGAGAATTTTCCAATTATTATCAGTATAGCATATTTACTGAATGGCTTGTCAGTATATAGTGAAAACTATTGCCCGAGTTACATTCAGTAAGTATTTTCTTACATGAAGTCAGAAGTTAATTTACAGTTTTATTTTTATACTTGTGACTTCTAGTTCAGAAAAAAGTGTATTGAATACCATGCCTAACCAAGCCAGTTTTCTCACGGATGAGGATCCAACCGAACCCTTACTATGACAAATATTTGTCTTTATTCACAAAACGATCTGATGTGTATTTATGTGGATGTTAGCTATTTACAAGTAGAGGGTTTTGTTTAATAGGCTGAAATAGAACCGAACTGACCAGCTATTGGACCGGGAGGAGGTCACAAAACCCCCTCCCACCCTCACCACATGGTTATTCTGAAATTCAGCGCTTCATTTATTGTATTCTGGTCTATTTTAGGAGCATTTAAGAACACCTTTTCCCTATAATTACATAATATATAAATATCGCTTATGTTCACATTTTTTATGCGCTCACCTGTTAAATTTTGGAAAAGTGATAAAATTAAGTTTTCTCAAAGGTAAAATTCCTTGTTTCTTGGAGATAATTAACATAAAATGAATGACGACGCGGTCGCATAAAGCAGCAGACACATACACTTTGTAGGCGCTCATAATGTTGCCTTTTCGACACACTTTTTTCCCTTCTTCTCCTATATCCTTTCTAGGATAGAAGAATGGATGGTTATTCGGTCAATAGTATATAACTATATATTTTTTTACGGTCAGAACTATACAACAAGCTACCTCTTAAGTCGTCACTGATTACAATTATACTGGCAAGAACAATAGTTATTGGCACTCATTTGAAAAGTGTTGACCGAGACAAATTCAAATTAATTAAAATTCATCTTTTGACTGAAATTTTCACAGAAGTTCTACGTCATTCAGCGCCACTGCGCATTCTTTGCATGATGTTATTAATTCATTTCCGCCGATCATTTTATTTTCCAGGCAAAACATTTTTACCTTTCAACTAAATCCTTACACACTTAACGTACAGTCCTCAGTCTGCATTTCTCCAATTTCTTCACAGAAGAACTAGTTGGCATTACAATGAAAGAATGGACTATAATTGTTTCTAACATAAATCCAGTAGGATAAATGGTCAATTATTTGTTCATAAATCAGGGATTAATTTTCATTTAAGAAGAAAAAAGTTAATAGCTTATTTTGTTAGGTCGCTTTCATTCAGTTTTCATCTAATCAGATTACAGCATTCATAATGATAATATTGTAATGAGCTCTGTTAGCTTCAATTTTTGTACTGCAAATGTTTGACGTCTTTTTCTCTATATTTCAGAGCTGAAAGACGAGTTGGCTGCCTTCTACAGAACAAGATACAGTACAATACCACTGTCACCGCTATTTGAGGAACAAGATACTCCACTTGTAGATTTTTACATTTTGCCTGAAATGAATATCATTGAAAAGAAAAACAAAACACCAGCTGGGGAAGAGACTAAAATTCCAGTCAAATCGTTGTCGGACGTATTCAAGTCTGAAAAAAGTTCAGAAATATATTTAACCGCTGATGCTGGATATGGGAAAACTGCATTTTCAAAATATCTTGCAGTCACGTGGTGCCAGGCTCATCGTCCTGAAAAAGAATACACAAAGTACTTCAAAGAAGATGCGATAAAGGCCATGCGTGGTTTTGAGTTTTTGTTTCTTGTGTTATTGCGGGATTCTTCTGATGATTGCAGCATTGATGATTTGATAGTAAAACAAATTGTGCAAAATTTTTCTCGGCCTTTCGCAATGACAATAGAATCTATACAGGAAATTATGCATCGAGAACGATATCTTGTAATACTGGATGGTATAGACGAGTGGATACACCCCGAAAAGAAATGTGCAAAACAGCCAAAAACGATCCCTCATCGTAACGTACGTGAAAAGTGTGTAATCCTTACCACGACAAGACCTTGGAAATTAGGTGTGTTGAATCTTAAAACTAGTGAAATAGATAAGAAAGTAGAACTAGTAAAACTCAACTCCGAGTCAGCACAGACATTAAAGGAAAGAGCAATTTCAAAAATGAAGAATCTCAATGATGCTGAAGCAAAAATCCAGGCCAAGCAATTGAATGAAAAAATCAATGAAAATAAACTCGAGGATCTGGAATCCGTCCCCCTTCTTACGATGTATCTCATTTGTTTATGGTGTGACAATATTCCACTAGGACATTCAAAGTGTGGACTATATGCAAGCATTATTGAACTCCTGCTGTCAAGAACGATAAGCAAACACCCGGAAGTAGAACAAACGTGTGAACCCTCCCAGAGTGATATCCTACAATGCTTCAGGGAACTTGAACATTGTACTAAGTACTGCACATATCTGAAAGCTTTAGGACAATTAGCATTTCAAACATTATTCAGTGGAAAAATGGAGAGCACTCTTGTGTTTAGCCAGTCAATGACAGAGAAACACCTAACACCAGAGTATTTGAAATTAAGTCTTGCCTCGGGACTATTAACACAAAGTACAGAAAAGACATTCACAAAACAAATTTCCAAGTTTTCATTCTCGCACAAAACAGTACAGGAATTTTTCTGTGCATTATACATTAGCTGTCAAAATGAAAGTGATATCAAAGAAATTGTTCTGAAGGAATGCAAAAGTTTACAAAGTATTCTTGACATGTCGACAGTGCTTGTTTTCATCAGCGGAATGAATGCAGAAATCATTTCTTCAGTATCTCGCAATTTTATGTCAGTAATCAGTGAAGATGAGAGAACAAGCGAATACAGAACTACGACTGGTTGGAAATGTCAACCTCTGAAAGACATACAAGACATGTACATTTCTTGTATGAAAGAAAACATGAGCGATAAGGAACTCAAAATGTGCTGCCAAGATTTTTTCTTTAGCGAAGATTGTGAAGAAGAAAAATACTTTAACCATTTAACGCAGCTCTCAGTTGACAATAAAAACAACATGGCGTCAATAAATATCGTCACAGAGGATGATCGTAGTTTACGTGAAATTATTTATTGTTGTGATCTAGTTAATCCGTTGAACATCAATAAAATATACTACTTGGGTCAGAATGAAAACACGCCACTTTCTGTACTGTTAAACAAGTCAACGAAATGTCTTACTGTTAGTTCGCTTGGTTCTTGGAGCCGTGAAATGTTGGAAACATTACAGAATAATTCTCTGTTACAAACAATTGATATCCAAGGTTTCTCGATGAGCCACGATGTGCTGAATGACTTTCTGAATTATATCATAAACAGAAAAACAATGACGGAGATTAGATTGGAGCGGTTATCCTGTGCCGAGCACTGGCGTTCGTGTAGTTTCAGTCTGGATCTTCTCCAGCATTCAGATCTAAGGAAGTTAGAATTGGACAGGATACCTAAAGTGTCACAATTGAAAGTTAATAGTCAAGTGGAGCACGTGAAGTTGTCGCTTATCAATCTAGGTGAAATGTCGCTGACTCCTGGAATGGGAAATATCAAACATGTTGAGTTCCGGAGTGTAAACATGTCTGCTTCAACATGGCGAGCACTCGTTAAGGTAGTGGAGAAACTTTCACACAAAGTCACAGTAACAATAGACCCTTGGTGTAAGATAGAACCGAAAACAGAGTTTAAACACGTTAAACAATATATACGCTCATCTCAGAATCTCCGAGTTACGACTGGTTTGTTAAAGGTGTTTGTGTTTGAAACAAAAGTTGAAAGTTAATTTACTAAATAAACTCAGACTCATAGTGTCAATGTATATAAACATTATTCATTCAAAATACTATAACTCATTACACAACACACTGACATATGTGTAACATGTATATACACTTGTACATTATTATAAGAAATAGTGACAGTCACGCGTGTTAATGTAATAAACATTGGATGAAATTCTTGGATAAAAAATGGATGTTCTTGTACACGGATTTATAAACAAGTAAGTTATTTTCTTTGCTTTTATTTATAATACCCCCACCAAACATGTTTGGAGGGGGGGGGGGTATATAGGAGTCAGTTTTGTCGCGTCGCGTCCCGTCGCGTCCCGTCCCGTCCCGAAATCTATTATCTCAGCTATTACTAAATGGATTTGATTCAAACTTAAAATAGATGTTCCACCTTATCACCCACTTCATGTGACACAAGGTGCATAACTCTGACACCAAGTTTTCATGAATTATGTCCCCTTTTACTTAAAATGTAAGGTTAATTTTGTTGTATTTTCACTATATCTCAGTTATTACTAAATGGATTTGATTCAAACTTAAAATAGTTGTTCCCCCTCATCACCCACATCATGTGACATAAGGTGCTTAACTCTGACATCAATATTTTATGAATTATGTCCCCTTTTTAATTTAAATTTAAGGTTGATTTTGATGTATTTTCACTATATCTCAGTTATTACAAAATGGATTTGATTCAAACTTGAAATAGGTGTTCTACCTCATCACCCACATCATGTAACGCAAGGTGTATAACTCTGACACCAATTTTTCATGAATTATGCCCCTTTTTACTTAGAATTTAAGGTTAATTTTGATGTATATTCACTGTATCTCAGTTACTACAAAATGGATTTGATTTAAACTTAAAATAGATGTTCCACCTCATCACCCACATCATGTGACACAAGGTGCATAACTCTGATACCAATTTGTCTTGAATTATGTCCCCTTTTACTTAGAATTTAAGGTTAATTTTGATGTATTTTCACTATATCTCATTCTGATTGGCTTAGAGTCAAAGGGAAGTAACCTTTTTTAACTTTTGTACTGAGCTTCTTCCCCTTAAATTCCAGGAATTAGTCTATTTTTGGAAGTCCTATTTTTAGGTTTTCAATATTTTTGGTATTTTTCTAACTTTTTAATTATCAGCCCAATGTAAAAAGTAAATACATTTTTCTGTGGTAACATGGGTCGGTAAGACACTTTTTTTGTGTATCTCTAATATTAGAGATTTTTTATATTTACCCATCTCTCATCCAGGGCACATAATTATACTAGTATTACGTATATGTGGAAGCCCAGGATGAAGTACTCCAAAGATGAATAAACTTTTTTTTAAGTATTAAGCTTTTTTGACATTTTTATATTATTCTAAGTATTTTTAAGATTACTTATGGTTGCCATTCTTCTGTGACAAGACCGTATGGTGGGGGTATGAGTCACTCCTGTGACAGTTCTAGTTATATTCTAAACTTGATTTAATATTTTAACAGTTTTATAGAATTGAGCCCCGTCATGTTAAAAAGGGCCATCTTTGTGAAAAATGTTTTATTAATTTAATTAATCAGTTAATTGAGCACTGTCCCCAAATTGTGCACATTTACTCTCAGTTTTTGTGTATGTTAACGACATATGTGTTTAAGCTCCCTGAAGGTTGTGGTGACAGTGGGGACGAAAGCATGAAGTCCCCACCTTGTCTGTTCGTCCGTCCGTCTGTCCGTCCGTCATACATCTTGTAGAAATCTTTGGTCAAGTTTTGCATGTAAGCTTGAATCTCAGTCTACCCTCCATTGAGAATATATTGAAACTTCACATACAAATTCACTGTCATGATGTGACATGCAGTGCACAGGTTCCATAACTCTGTTTGCATTTATTGCAGAATTATGCCCCTTTTCGACGTTGAAATCTTTGGTTAAAGTTTTGCATGTAAACTTTAATCTCAGTACCCACTAACGGGAATGCTTTGAAACGTCACATAATTGTTTGCTGTCATGATCTGACAGGCAGTCCTCAGGTTCCATAACTCTTTAAATTTGCATTTTTGCAGAATAATGCACCTTTTTCAACCTTAGAACATTAGGTAAAGTTGTGCTTGTAACCTTTAATCTCAGTACCCACTAATGGTAATGCTTTAAAACTTCACATACTTGTTCACTGTCATGATCTAACATGCAGTGCTCAGGTTTCATCAATCTATTTGCATTCTTGCAGAATTTTGCCCCTTTTTGACTTAGAAATATTTCGGTAAATTTTGGCATGTAACCTTTAATCTGGGTACCCACTAATGGGAATGCTTTTAAACTTGACTTACTAGTTCACTGTCATGATCTAACATGCAGTACTCAGGTTTCAAAACTCTGTTTGCATTTTTGCGGAATTATGCTCCTTTTTCGACTCAGAAATATTTAGGTAAAATTTGGCATGTAAACTTTAATCTCAGTACCAACTAATTGGAATGCTTTAAAACTTCACATACTTGTTCACTGTCATGATCTGACATGCAGTGCTCAGGTTCCATAACTCTACTTGCATTTTTGCAGAATTATGCCCCTTTTTCGACTCAGAAATATTCAGGTAAAATTTGGCATGTAACCTTTAATCTCAGTACCTACTAATGGGAATGCTTTTAAACTTCACATACTTGTTCACTGTCATGATCTGACCTGGAGTGCTCAGGTTCCATAACTCTATTTACATTTTTGCAGAATTATGCCCCTTTTTCGACTCAGAAATATTTAGGTAAAATTTGGCATGTAAACTTTAATCTCAGTACCCACTAATGGGAATGCTTTAAAACTTCACATACTTGTTCACTGTCATGATCTGACCTGCAGTGCTCAGGTTCCATAACTCTATTTGCATTTTTGCAGAATTATGCCCCTTTTTCGACTCAGAAATATTTAGGTAAAATTTGGCATGTAAACTTTAATCTCAGTACCTACTAATGGGAATGCTTTAAAACTTCACATACTTGTTCACTGTCATGATCTGACATGCAGTGCTCAGGTTCCATAACTCTATTTGCATTTTGCAGAATTATGCCCCTTTTTCGACTCAGAAATATTTAGGTAAAATTTGGCATGTAACCTTTAATCTCAGTACCCACTAATGGGAATGCTTTAAAACTTCACATACTTGTTCACTGTCATGATCTGACATGCAGTGCTCAGGTTCCATAACTCTATTTACATTTTCGCAGAATTATGTCCCTTTTTCGACTTTTTAAGTAAAGTTTTGCATATATTCTTTAATCTCAGTACAATGGGATACTTTGGATTTTCACAAGACACATACTTGTTTACTGTCATGATCTGACATGCAGTGCTCAGGTTCCATAACTTTGTTAGCATTTTCATAGAATTATTCCCCTTTTACGACTTAGAAATCTTTGGTTAAAGTTTTGCTTGTTAGCTGGAATCTCAGCACCCACTGGCGGGAATGCATTGTAACTTCACACGCTAGGTTATTGTCATAATCGGACACACAGCGCACAGGTGCAATAACTCTGTTTTGCAATTTTACAAAATTATTCCCCTTTTTTACTTAGAAATTTTTGCTTAAAGTTTAGTATGTACAGTAAGCTGAAATCTAAGTACCCACTAAATGGAATCTTTTGAAACTTCACATGCTTGTTATCTGTAATGATCTGACATGCAATGCACAGGTTCCATAACTCTGTTTTACATTTTTAAAAATTATGCCCTTTTTCATCTTAGCAGTTTTGGTTTAAGTCTGTTACCGATCCCAGTAGTAGCAGAAATAGTAGCAGCAGCAGTAGTTGAATTTGCAGTAACAGTAACAGCATTAGTAGTAGTAGTAGAAGTAGTAGGTAGCAGTAGCTGCAGCAGCAGTAGCAGTAGCAGTCTAAGCAGCAATTGCAACAGTAGCAGTAGTAGGTTCAGCAACAGAAGCAATAGTAGAAATACTAATAGCATCATTTGCAGTAGCTGCAGTAGCACAAGAAGTAGTAGTAGAAGTAGCAGTAGAAGTAGTAGCAGCAATAGCAGGAGTAGTAGCAGCAGAAGTAGTAGAAGCAGTAGTAATAGTAGCAGTAGCAGCTGTAGTAGTGGCAGCAATAGCAGCATGAACAGTAGTAGTAGTTGTTGTAAAAGTAGTAGCAGAAGCACTTAAAAATGAACCATATATACGGGGATATGCAGCATCTTTACGTATACAACTTGCAGTGCGAGCTATGTACAGTGTAAGATATATGCCAACTTCCCCATATGAATCACAGGTGGAGGACTAATGATTTCAGACACAATGTCGTTTATTAGATAGACACGGAGAACATACGCCCGAGGATCGAACTCGCGACTAAGCAGCCCGTAGACCAACGCTCTGCCTTCTGAGGTAAGCGGGCGGGCTTCGAGCAGTATTAGCAGCAGCCTTAGCAGCAGTAGCAGCAATAGTAGTAGCAGCGGTAGTAGCAGCAGTAGTAGCAGCAGTAGGAGCACTAGTAGCAGCAGTAAGACCAGCAGTAGTAGTAACTTTAGAAGAAGTAGTAGTAGTAGTGATGGTAGGAACAGTAGTAGCAGTAGCATCAGTAGGAGCAACAGCAGCAGTAACATTAGTAGTATTAGTAGTAATGGTAGAAACAGTAGTAGCAGTAGCAGCAGTAGTGGAATCAGTAGTAGTACTAGTAGTAGCAGCAGTGTGATCAGTAGTAGTAGCAGCAGCAGTGGGATCAGTAGTAGTAGTAGCAGCAGCAGTGGGATCAGTAGTAGTAGCAGCAGCAGTGGTATCACTAGTAGTAGTAGCAGCAGCAGTGGGATCAGTAGTAGTAGCAGCAGCAGTGGGATCAGTAGACTAGTAGTACCAGTAGTGGAATCAGTAGCAGCAGCAGCAGTAGGATCAGTATTAGTAGCATTAGCAGCAGTGGAATTAGTAGTAGTAGCAGTAGTGGGATCAGTAGTAGCAGCAGCAGTGGGATCAGTAGTAGCAGCAGCAGCAGTAGGATCAGTAATAGTACCAGCAGCAGTGGGATCAGTAGTAGCAGCAGCAGCAGTAGGATCGGTAATAGTAGCAGCAGCAGTGGGATCAGTAGTAGTAGCAGCAGCAGTGGGATCATTAGTGGGAACAGTAGTGGGATCGGTGGTAGTAGCAGCAGCAATGGGATCAGTAGTAGCAGCAGCAGCAGCGGGATCAGTAGTAGCAGCAGCAGCAGTAGGATCAGTAATAGTATCAGCAGCAGTGGGATCAGTAGTAGCAGCAGCATCAGTAGGATCGGCAATAGTAGCAGCAGCAGTGGGATCAGTAGTAGTAGCAGCAGCAGTGGGATCATTAGTAGAAACAGTAGTGGGATCGGTGGTAGTAGCAGCAGCAGTGGGATCACTAGTAGCAGTAGCAGCAAAAGTTGGATCGGTAGTAGTAGCAGTAGTAGCAGTGGGATCAGTAGTAGCAGTAGCAGCAGCAGTGAAATCAGTAGTAGTATTATTAGCAGCAGTAGGATCAGCATTCGTAGCAGCAGCAGTGGGATCAGTAGTAGTAGTAGTAGCAGCAGCAGTAGGATCAGTAGTTGTAGCAGCAGCAGTAGGATCAGCAGTAGCAGAAGTGGGATCAGTAGTGGTAGCAGGAGTAATGGGATCAGTAGGAGTAGCAGCAGCAGTAGAAGCAAATCTAGAAGATGTAGCATTAGTAGTAGGAGAAGAAGTAAAACAATAGTAGCAGTAGCAGTATTAGTAGTAGTAGAAGAAGAAGTAGCAGCAAAAGTTGCAGTAGCTGTAGAAACATTAGAAGTAGTAGCAGTAGTAGTAGTAGTCGTAGTAGTAGTAGTAGTGGAAGTCGTAGTAGCAGTAGTCTTAGTAGTAGTAGTCGTAGTCGTAGTTATAGTAGTAGTCGAAGTAGAAGTAGTTGTCATAGTATTAGTAGTAGTAGTAGTAGTCGTAGCAGTAGTAGTTATAGTACTAGTAGCAGTCGTAGTAGTAGCCGTAGTAGTATTAGTAGTAGCAGTAGTAATAATAGTAGTCGTAGTAGAAGTAGTAGTAGTAGTCGCAGCCGTAGTAGTAATAGTAGTCGGAGTAGTAGGTAGTCGTAGCCGTAGTAGTAGTCGTAGTAGTAGCAGTAGTAGTTGGTTGTAGTAGCAGAAGTAGTAGTAGTAGCAGTAGTAGTAGTCGTAGCAGTAGTAGTAATAGTAGTCGTAGTAGTAGTAGCAGTAGTAGTAGTCGTAGTCATAGCAGTAGTGGTAATAGTAGTCGGAGTAGTAGGTAGTCGTAGCCGTAGTAGTAGTCGTAGTAGTAGTAGTAACAGTAGTAGTTAGTAGTAGTAGCAGTAGTAGTCGGTAGTAGTAGGTAGTAGTAGTAGCAGTAGTACTAGTCGTATTCGTAGTAATAGGTAGGTAGTAGTAGTAGTCGTATTAGTAGTAGTAGCAGTAGTATTAGTCGTAGTCGTAGCAGTAGCAGTAGACGTAGTCGTAGCAGTAGTAATAATAGTAGTCGTAGTAGTAGTAGCAGTAGTAATAGTAGCAGTAGTAGCAGTAGTAGTCATAGTATTATTAGTAGTAGTACTCGTAGCAATAGTAGTAACAGTAGTAGTAGTAGTAGTAGTTATAGTAGTCGCAGTAGTAGTAGTGGTAGTAATAGTAGCAGTAGTAGTCATAGTATTATTAATAATATTAGTCGTAGCAATAGTAGTAATAGTAGTAGTAGTGGTAGTAGTAGTAGTTATAGTAGTCGTAGTAGTAGTAGTAGCAGTAGTAATGATAGTAGTCGTAGTAGTAGTAGCAGTAGTAATAGTAGCAGTAGAGTCATAGTATTATTAGTGGTAGCAGTCGTAGCAATAGTAGTAATAGTAGTAGTAGTAGTAAAAGTCTTAGTAGTAGTAGTAGTTATAGTAGTCGTAGTAGTAGTAGTAGTAGCAGTAGTAGTAGTCGTAGCAGTAGTAGTAATAGTAGTCGTAGTAGTAGTAGCAGTAGTAGTAGTCGTAGCCGTAGCAGTAGTAGTAATAGTAGTCGTAGTAGTAGTAGCAGTAGTAGTAGTCGTAGTAGTAGTAGCAGTAGTAGTAGTCGTAGTCGTAGCAGTAGTAGTAATAGTAGTCGTAGTAGTAGTAGCAGTAGTAGTAGTCGGAGTAGTAGGTAGTAGTAGTAGTAGTAGTATTAGTAGTCGTAGTAGTAGTAGTAGTAGTAGTAGTAGTAGCAGTAGTAGTAGTAGTAGTAGCAGTAGTAGTCGGTAGTAGTAGGTAGTAGCAGAAGTAGTAGTAGTAGCAGTAGTAGTTGTAGTAGTAGATAGTAGTAGTAGCAGTAGTACTAGTAGTAGTCGTAGTAATAGGTAGGTAGTAGTAGTAGTCGTATTAGTAGTAGTAGTAGTCGTATTAGTAGTCGTAGTCGTAGAAGTAGTAGTAGTCGTAGTCGTAGCGGTAGTAGTAATGGTAGTCGTAGTAATAGTAGTAGCAGTAGTAGTTGTCGCAGCCGTAGCAGTAGTAGTAATAGTAGTCGTAGTAGTAGTTGCAGTATCAGTAGTAGTAGTAGTAGCAGTAGCAGTAGTCGTAGTAGTAGTAGTAGTAGCAGTAGTAGTAGTCGTAGTAGTAGTAGTTTAGTAGTAGTAGTCGTAGTAGTAGTAGTAGTAGTAGTAGTAGCAGTAGTAGTAGTCGTAGTAGTAGGTAGTAGTAGTAGTAGTAGTAGTAGTAGTAATAGTAGTCGTAGTAGTAGCAGTTGCTGCAGCTACAACGCTTCATCTAAAATAAAAGAAAAAAACAAATGAAGAACATTTAAGATGTGATACTTTATTTGAGCATTTTTTATTCAAATTATATACATTAGTATGATTCCCTGTCATAGAGAGAGTAAACCATTTCATGAAACTCTTCAATACTAATCACATGTATTAAATATTTTAAAATTTATATACTGGCATTAAACTACAATAACTGTTCTTTTCAATTTTTAAGGAAGTTTTAACAGAAAAGAAACCAAGTGTTTAAACACTTTTTTTTTTTAAATATGCGCTTTCCTTGGCAAAGCGTAAACGTGTTTCGGCCCCAATACGGATAATTTAAAAGGAAACGACATGATGATGTGGACGGATAGCTCAGTGGTTTGCACACTGGCCTTCCAATCCTGAGGTCGGGGGTTCGATACCCGGCAGCTACTCGGGAATTTTCAGAAATGCTTTTCAGTGTTTCCTACCCAACTAGAGGTGTACTGGTCAGGAACCCAGGCACTCCTTGCGTGTATCAGTGCTATACACTGGGCACGTTAAAGAACTAGGCTGTCTATTCGCAACGAGCTAGGCAAAGTTAGCCAGATATGCCTGTATCTGATTTCTGATCTCTCTGTCTTGGGGGATTTGTCTCACTCTGTCCCTCTGGTCAGATCGCTCTGTCTGTACTAGTAGGGGATGAATTATGCGCCCTGTGTGGCTGCATTTGAACTATGTAAAGCGCCTTTGATCTTTGTACCTTGTATCTTGTGAAATTGATCATGAAAAGTGCGCTGTATAAATCTGGTATAATAATAATAATAATAATAAATTAATAATAACGTGAAAAAAACTGCAGATATTCAAGCGCATTTCATTTGGTTTTCATGATGTTTAAGAACAAAATACCCGTATTTATTTGTTTTTATGTGTTTTATGCCAGAGTAGCGTTAGCGCACGTTCTTAATATGTTATTCTATCTTCAAAATACATCAGAAATCTTAAGTTCCCTAGCCCTAGGCCTCGGGCACCAACCATTGAACTAATCCCTCTGGATTCTGTAGATGATATAATAATGAAAAACAGGGGTTATACCGACTATAAAATTATATTAACGCATTAAAAATCTAGTTTCCAGTAAGTTCCCCCTTTTTGAGTGGTCTCTCACTTTATATCTCGCGTTACGGTGTTCTAGATATTTCATTTAAGATCGATCCTTTACCAACTAAAAAGATTTTCACATTTTTAAGAAAACTAATTACTGATTTAATTCAGTACAATCCATCTCTTCACATTATTTAAGTTAAAGTACATCTATATCATTATTAAAAAGTCTCTGAGACTATTTATTGTCTGCACATTTAATTAAATAATGAATACATAGTTGCGTTTCTACACCAATTATCAGTACCTGTTAGTACATAGTTATAGTTATTGTATCATTGTTAAGTGCTCGTGTCGCACATCTCGGTAACTCTCGTATAGGTCAACATCCGGTGCTGGTCGTTTCCATGGATATATTTCTTGGAGTTGGATTCCATGGTTCATCTGAGCGTCTCCAAATATTGTTCGACCTTTGGCCTCTGTGTAGAGTAATTTTTAAGTAGTTACATATACACAATAAGAGAAGTATTCAAATAATTGTAAATACTCGTGAATACTATGGTTTTCTATGTCTTTTTCAGGTTCAGTTATGGGTAATACTTCAAGATCAAACTTCCGGTGGCTGGGCTACACATACAGTACCGTAAAATACGTGGTATGGCAGATGGCAAATTGAAATTCACTACTAATACTTCACGAGCAGAGATGTACTTCCGGCGCCTAGGCTATACATACAGCATAACACATTTTCGCATGAACGCTTGTTTCTGGCATTTGGACAGACTATTATCGTATTATACCCCCAAAAAATGTGGAGAAATGCTTTGAATTATTCATTTTCATTGCCAGACACAAATCATACTGTTTTACTTAAATTAATTGATAGAGAAATATCTGAATTTCACTTTGTAAACAAATCGCTTTTGAACTCATTTTCTACAAAGAAAAGTTAATAAGTAAAGTTTTGTGTTTAAACAAGTATAAAGTGGAAGGGTTTCAAATAGCCACAAGTGCTGTCAAAAACAACTTATGAAAAAAAAGGTTTGATTTGGCTTCATTTTAATGTTAATGGTTAACACTGTTTAAGTGTTATTTTAAGATATTTAGTTTGAATATTTC
Source organism: Mercenaria mercenaria (assembly GCF_021730395.1). Lineage (NCBI taxonomy): Eukaryota > Metazoa > Mollusca > Bivalvia > Venerida > Veneridae > Mercenaria > Mercenaria mercenaria. The sequence continues at coordinate 72,481,930 of NC_069375.1, forward strand.
TGGAAATGGCCGTTTAACTTTTATAGCACATGCATTTCATTTCGCTGCGTTTAACATACCATAGCAAAGAAATTACAATTGTTTTTATGTAAATTGTTTAAATGTTAAATGCATTTTTAATCCCCCGCCGTGGCGGAGGGATTATAGGAATGGTCTGCGTCCGTCCTTCCGTCCTTCCGTCTTCCGTCCGTAACAAATACGTGTCCGGTCCATATCTCCTAAACCCCTTGAAGGATTTTCATGAAACTTGGGTCAAATGATTACCTCATCAAGACGATATGCAGAACCCATGAGTCAGCCTTGTCGGTTCAAGATCAAGGTCACAACTCAAGGTCAAAGGTTTGAGCCTGCCATTTTGTGTCCGCTCTATATCTCCTAAACCCCTTGAAGGAATTTTATAAAACTTGGGTCAAATGATCACCTCATCAAGACGATGTGCAGAACCCATGAGTCAGCCATGCCGGCTCAAGGTCAAGGTCACAACTCAAGGTCAAAAGTTTGAGACTTCCATTTTGTGTCCGCTCTATATCTCTTAAACCCCTTGAAGGAATTTTATAAAACTTGGGTCAAATGATCACCTCATCAAGACGATGTGCAGAACCCATGAGTCAGTCATGCCGGCTCAAGATCAAGGTCACAACTTAGGGTCAAAGGTTTGAACCTTCCATTTTGTGTCCGCTCTATATCTCCTAAACCCCTTGAAGGATTTTCATCAAACTTGGGTCAAACGATCACCTCATCAAGGCGATGTGCAGAACTTATGAGTCAGCCATGTCAGCTCAAGGTCAAGGTCACAACTGAAGGTCAAAGGTTTGAGCCTTCCATTTCGTGTCCACTCTATATCTCCTAAACCCCTTGAAGGAATTTTATAAAACCTGGGTCAAATGATTACCTCATCAAGACGATATGCAGAAATTATGAGTCAACCATGCCAGCTCAAGGTCAAGGTCACAACTAAGGGTCGAAGGTTTGAGCCTTCCATTTGGTGTCCACTCTGTATCTCCTTAACCCCTTGAAGGATTTTCATCAAACTTTGGTCAAATGATCACCTCATCAAGAACTCATGAGTCAGCCATGTCAACTCAAGGTCAAGGTCACAACTGAAGGTCAAAGGTTTCAGCTCTGTATCTCCTAAACCCCTTGAAGGATTTTCATGAAACTTTGGTCAAATGATCACCTCATCAAGACGTTGTGCAGAATTCATGAGTCAGCCGTGTCAGTTCAAGGTCAAGGTCACAGCTAAAATCAAAGGTTTTACCCTTTCACTATCCATAGCAGTGGCGGGGGATTTAGCTGTCTTTCAGACTGCCTTGTGTTCTAAGAAACAAATACATTGTGAGGTATGTTTTCATGTTGTTACTAAAATGACCATTTGTTTGTATATTCCGTAGCACTAATACTGCAACATTTTATATTTTCATGCGGAAGTCTTCTTATTAAAGGGAAAAGGGTAAAATCCGTAGCAGTCTATTTTAAAGGAAGATATCTTTTTTTCTTTTCTGAATTATAGCAATTATCACGTGTATATATAAAATTATTTGATAGACTATGATAGATGTATGGTATGTTCGCCTTTAGTAATTTGTAATATAAGTGAACTGTTTATAGCTTTTTAGCTCGACTATACGAAATATTAGGAGAGCTATCCTACTCGCCCCGGCGTCGGCGTCTTTCCGCGTCCCCACCTTGGTTAAAGTTTTTTTAAACTTTCTCTTTTTTCAACTTATCTCTGTAATAACTTGATGGATTTGATTAGAACTTGAAATACTTATTCTTCATCATCATCCACATCATCTGACATAAAGGCCATAACTCTGGCACCAATATCTCATGAATTATCCCCCTTTTTACTTAGATTTTCAGGTTAAATTTTTGATGCACTTTCACTCTGTCTCTGTTATTACTGAATGGATTTGATTCAAACTTAAAATAGTTGTTCAACATCATCACCCACATCATATGACACAAGGTGCATAACTCAGGCACCATTTTTTCATGAATGATTCCCCCTTTTTACTTAGAATTTCAGGTTAAAGTTTTGGTGCACTTTCACTCTACCTCTGTTATTACTGAATGGATTTAATTCAAACTTAAAATAGTTGTTCAGCATCATCACCCACATCATATGACACAAGATGCATACTCTGGCACAATTTTTCATGAATTATTCCCCTTTTCACTTAGATTTTCAGGTTAAAGTTTTGGTGCACTTTCACTCTATCACTGTTATTACTGAATGGATCTGATTCAAACTTAAACAATTGTTCAACATCATTACCCTTATCATATGACACAAGGTGCGTAACTCTGGGACCAATTTTTCATGAATTATTTCCCCTTTTTACTTAGAATTTTAGGTTAAAGTTTTGATGCATTTTCACTCTGTCTCTGTTATTACTGAATGGATTTGATTCAAACTTTAAATAGTTGTTCAACATCATCACCCACGCCATATGACGCAAGGTGCATAACTCTGGCACCAATTTTTCATTAATTATTCCACCTTTTTACTTAGAAGTTTAGGTTAAAGTTTTGATGCACTTTCACTCTGTCTCTGTTATTACTGAATGGATTTGATTCAAACTTAAAATAGTTGTTCAACATTATCACCCACACTATATGACACAAGCTGCATAGCTCTGGTACCAATGTTTAATGAATTATGCCCCTTTTTGCTTAGGATATACTTATTTAGTGTTTTGATACATTTTATCTTTACCTCTCTTATTACTTTAAGTTGATATTTTAGACATAGCTGTTGTGCAATATCTTCATCCACAATTGGAGTCATTAAACACTCCAGTGACAGCTGTAGTTTCCTCAGATGTGCCCAGTTTTACTATCCAGCATCGAAATAGTCGAGCGCACTGTCTCCTGTGACAGCTCTTGTTACTAGTTATGTTTATGAACAGAAGTCATGGTAGTTTAATGCTGTTTTGATTGTAACCTTGTTAGATCGTAACCCTGTTACAATAATACGTAATTTGTTCACCGGAGAGCACAAAATGCTCAAGGTGAGTATTTGTGTTCATCCTGTGCCCGTCATCATCTGTCGTCAACAACTTTGACACAATTGCCATGAAACTTCGTCAGCTTGTTAGCCTTAAAAATCTCTGAGGAGAATTTTGCTTTATAATATGAATTATAAAACTAGGTCAAATTCATAGAAACATTGTTTAATCTAAATACAAAATCTTTATCTTATTTTATACTTTTCCCATAATGCTTGCATCTACAGAATTTGAAACTCGATTATTAGCTATTTCAATGACATTTTACAAAATCTACAGTTCCTATTTTTAGCTCGACTAATAAGTAGAGCTATCCTACTCACCACGGCGTCGGCGTCACACTTTGGTTAAGTTTTTCGTACCAGTCCTTATTTTGACAAAGTCTTTTGAGATAAAGCTTTGAAACTTTCAACACTTGTTTACCATCACCATGACCAGTTATAGGCAAGAGCACATAACTCCATCAAGGATTTTGGCTGAATTATGGCCCCTTTTGACATAGAAATCATGGTTAAGTTTTTCGTACCAGTTCATATTTTGACAAAGTCTTTTGAGATTAAGCTTTGAAACTTTCAACACTTGTTTACCATAACCATGACCAGTTATAGGCAAGAGCACATAACTCCATCAAGGATTTTGGCTGAACTATGGCCCCTTTTGACATAGAAATCATGGTTAAGTTTTTCGTACCAGTTCATATTTTGACAAAGTCTTTTTAGATAAAGCTTTGAAACTTTCAACACTTGAGTACCATCACCATGACCAGTTATAGGCAAGAACACTTAACTCCATCAAGGATTTTGGCTGAATTATGGCCCCTTTTGACATAGAAATCATGGTTAAGTTTTTCGTACCAATTCATATTTTGACAAAGTCTTTTTAGATAAAGCTTTGAAACTTTCAACACTTGTTTACCATCACCATGTCCAGTTATAGGCAAGAGTACATAACTCCATCAAGGATTTTGGCTGAATTTTGGCCCCTTTCGACTTAAAAATCTCGGTTAATTTTTTGTACCATTCATTTTTTGACAAAGTTTTTTAGAAAAAGTTTTAAAAATTTTTAACCCCCCCTGTTTACCATTTTTAAACATCACCATGCCGTTAAGGAAGAGTACATAACCCCATAAAGGGAAATTTTGGGTGAAAGATGGATTGTTTTGACTTAAAAAATTGGGGTTAGTTTTCCGTCCCTTTTTAATATTTTGTGTAAAGTTTTTACTATTAAAAGAGATAAACAACACAAAGAAAAAAACGTAAGAGAAAACATTTAGAAAAAATGAGACGGGATTTACTATTCTTAAAGCCCCCAATTCAAAGAGAAATCGCAAATCATACGGGGAAATATTTAGAATGGGTAACTTTTCTAAGGGGACTAAAGGGGTTTTTTTAAAAAAAAAATTCATTCTTTTGTGAAACATGAAAAACAGAATCTGGTGTAGCCCCTTAAAATTAAGGGTAAAACTTTCCCAAAACCCTATGATAAAGAAACAATTCTAAACAAACAATTTAATCTGTTTTTTAAAAAAAAACCGTCTTTTAAAACAATTTTGGTTTTAAAAAAAATTTTTTTGAAAAGTGAAAAAATTTCGAAAGTAAATAAAATGCCCGATATAGAAATAAAATTAAAAATGTAAAAGGGGTTTTTTGAAAATGCTAAAGGATCTAATCCAAACAAGGCGTCTGGTCCATCACTGTCACCAAGATTATTAAAAAACTTTCTCTCGAAACCTCCTTTTCTCACTAAAGTCTTCCCAGAATCACTGAGAATGGAAAGTTCCAGAGGAGGGAAAAAACTGCTACGTTGCCCCTGTATTTTAAAAAGGGTCCTAATAAAAGCTTCAATTATCGGCCAATCTCCTTGACATGCAAGCCCCCAAAACTAAGGGGCCATTAGGGTCTCAAACCCTCATGCCCTCTCGACGCAACAATCTTCTCACTTTTTCCAATATGGCTTCCTTTTCCAAACTTGCTGTGGACTCAACATTATCCTTTACACAAAAAAATTTTTGACAATCCCCAAAACTGGGAAACAACAACTCTTGTAATGGTTTCTCGAAATTTTTCGACAAGGTCGACCACAATTCATCTCTTAAACTCATGAAATTTGGTGTCAACAAAACATCTTTTTTTTTGGTTTCAATCTTTTCTAGTAATCGTCTCATCTGTTTAGTTGAGGCTAAAATTCTAATTCTTACCAGTTCTACAGGGGTTCCCCAAAGGTTCAGTTTTGGGCCCTTTGTCCTTCCTGTTTCATAAATGACCTTCCCCGACTTTTTAAAAGTAGAATAGCTTTTTTTCTGATGATACCACTATACTTCACCAACGATCATAGAGATCTAACGATTTAAGATTTTTTGAAAAAATTAGAAGAATGGGAATGTAAAGGGGTTAGGGAATTCAATCCTGAAAATGAAAAATCAAAATTCCCCAAAAAAAAAAAAAATATTTTTTTTCCATAAAAACTACTTAAATCAAGAACTAAAAACTGCAGAAAAGAAAAAATTTGGGGATTACATTAGTGATGACTTTATTTTGGAAAAACAAAAGAAACTACATCTTAAAAAAGCTAATAAAAAAAAAAACAAATACCAAACAGGGAATCCACGTCCCCAAACACCAGCCCCCCCCAAAACAAACCCACAGCACGCAGACGCTACACCACAAGCCCACACACACAACACATCAGCGCACAACACAAACCCAACACTAAGACAAAACGAACAAAAAGGGGGGGAAAACGTGGGGCCCCCTTGGAACGGTCAGTGGCAAAAACCCCACTGGGGAGCTTAAAACCGGTTTAGGGTGCGCCCCCAACCCTCACTTTACCCCCACCGTTCCAAGACCCGGGACAGTGAAAAAAAAGTTACCCCCTCCAGTGAATCTCTAAAACGAAAAGGGAAACAAAAAGGCATGGCTGTAAAACAAAAAAAAGCTCGTGAATAAAATATAAAAACCAAACCTTTAGAAGCAAAAGAGTCCCAAATCCCTTTTTGCAAAAACAGAAAAACAAGAGAAACACCCTTTAAGGGCCGACAAAACAGGCCAAAAACAGATACAAAACAGTTCAGTCCTGGTGGATTTAAAAACCCCATCATAATCCTCCCTTTCCACACTCTCAGTTTCATAAAAAGAAATGTAAAATGTAAACCGAAATATCAAAAAAAACTGCCTATAAAACATACTCCCCCCAAAATTAGAAACTGAAAACCCCTAGGGCACCAGGGCAAAAAAACTTAGCATATGAGAAAAAAAGGCAAAGAGCGAGCCAGATTGTTATGAAGATTACTCATACCAAAGTAGCGTAACATCAATGTTTGAATTTTAAATAGAACTTAGAACAAAAGAATACATGCATTTTTTATTATGTTTATAAAATATCACCAACCTCTCTTTGTGATCATAACCACCTGACCCCTCTAAAAATTTTTAAACTTTATCATTCCATTTTTCAAGAACACAATATCAATAACCTTTTTTTTCCCCCCGCACGATCAGATTGGAACCCCCTTGCCTTAAACTCAGGGGGTGTAAACCTTCAGTGCTTCACATTCCCTAGACTCGCATATGTACAAAGTCATCTCCTGTTTTTTTTTTTTAAAAAAGCTGACATTTTACTCCCTTTTACTCTTTTAACACATGTTTTCTTACTGTAACATAGAAACATTTTTTTAACAAGCCCACCTCCCAGTTATTTCAAAAATTGATTGTGGGGTACCCCCGTAGATGTAGAAAAAGATATGGTTTGAAACTTTGATCACTTGTTCTAAAAGTCCCCTAGTGTGGGAAAAAGAGTACATAACTCTGTCATCTTTTTGGCTGAATTATGGCCCTTTTGGCTTGGAAAATTTGTTCTGTTTTCATACAAGTCCCCTTTTGTCAAACTATTGACATATTGCTTTTAAAAACTTTGAACTTTTTTATCATCATGTTTTCAATCTTTTGCAAGAGTACAAAAAACCTGAAAAACTATTTGGTGAATTATACCCTTTTTGAACTTTAAAAAGGGTTTCAACATTGCCATTTGTGCAAGACTTACCAAAATCAAAAATACAAAAAATTGTTTGTCTAATTTTTTTTCTTTTTCTGAATATCTGGGGAAAATTTTTTGGCCCCATTCTTAATCAATTCTTCGAATAGCGAGCGCGCTGTCATCCGCAGCTCTTTTTCAAATAATATTTTTTCTTCAGTAATTATTTCTAAAAATGTTAAAAATAGTAAATTTTTTGAACCCCCCCAATTCTGGTCCATAAATTGTTTTCTCCTTTTTTTTTCTCTTTGATGCAAGAAAAAAATTAAAAAAGGGACATCTCTTCCAAAAAAGGGGATAATTTCAAACATAAATGCAATGTTGAGTTACCCCCCTTTAGGGGTGAAGTTTAGGAAGTGAAATGTTACTAAAAAAGAAAGTATCACCCCCGAATTTGTTTTTAAAAAAAATTTTTTTTTTCCGCCAAAAAAAATCCGAGTGAATTTATGAGTTTTAAAACGAGAGCACTTTCTTTTTTCAGGGGGGGCGGTGCCATTTTTTTTTACATAAAGGTCAAGGCTTGAAATCCTGCGATTATTTCAGGTTTAAGACTAGGTCACTATGTCTAGTCATAAACCGAATCAATATAGTACAGGCAATATTTTCCACCTGAATTTCATGAAACGTTGCTAGAATGTTTGCACTATGAAATGAAATTCGATTTCAGGACTAGGTTACAAGAAGTCTTAAACAGGGTCGCTAGGTCAGATCATATAAAATATATGTTAACATTCAAGAGGCGATGTTTTAAATTCCCACCGCGAGTGGGCTTTTAAAGGAATATCCCGTCCTTTTTCCCTCCGTCCGTTATAACACGTTTTGCCCCCAACCCCTGGAACCCTTTAAAAGGATTTTCATGAAATTGGTTCAAATAACCACCCATAAAGACGATTAAAAAATTTAGAAAGCCTTGTCGGCCAAGGTAAAAATCAAGGTAAATGTTTTAGCCTTCCATTTCGTGTCGGCTCGTATCTTCAAAAATTTTTGGTCAAATGAAAACCAAAACAAGACCTGTGCAGAACATGGTCAACCGTGCCGACTAAAGGGTCAAGGTCAAACTTATTAAAGTTTTGGGCCCTTTCCCTTTTTTATGTCCGCTCTGTATCCCAAACCCCCTTGAAATTTTTTTCATAAAATTTGGGTCAAATATAACCTCATCAAGATATTTTTCAGAAACCGAGTAAGCCATTCGGCTAAATATCAAGGTCCCATCAAGTCAAAGGTGCTTGCCCTCCTTTTTGTGTCCGCTCTTTTTTTCCTTAAACCCCCCTTAAAGGAAATTTTTTATAAACTTGTGTCAAATGACTTCATATAAAACAAGTGCGAATTATTATCATCCATTGGGTTTGGGGTCAAGGTTAAAACTTGGGGTTAAATTTTTGAGCCTTCCACTTTGTGTCCGCTCTATTTTCCCTAAACCCCCTTTAAGGTGTTATGAAATTTTGTTCAAATGATCACCTCTTAAAGACAATGTGCAGAATTAATTAGTCAGCCATGATGACTAAAAGTCCAGGTTATACAGGGTCGGTTTGAGTCTTCCTTTTTGTGTCCGCTCTTATCTTTAACCCTTTGAAGGATTCATGTAAAACCCTGGTCTTTAATCACTCTCAAACAATTTTACAAAACAAACGACGGTAAAGGTCAAGGTAAAAGGTTTTGGCCTTTCTTTTTTTTTTTGCTAATACAAACCCAAATTTAAAATAATTTCCCCAAAAACCACAGGCACCCCTTTGATTTGGACCTGTTTTTAGCGGGGTATTTCTGTGCCCGTCCGTCACTCTTTTTTTCCCCGGGGGTAAGTGTTCACTTATAGGAGGGAAACCTCGTATCCCTATTCATAGATAAAGGTCACACTTGTGGGGTCAAAGGTCATTTTAGGGTGTGCCCGGGGCTGTAACTTTGCCTGCTATTTGAGAAATCCATTTTTACCTTTCGTTAAAAAAATCTGACGTATTAGGTAACGGCCTTGAGAGCGGGCGGTCGCGTCCGAAGACGTTGTGGGGAGCATACTTCTTCAGCATCAAGTTCTAATGTATCTTGGTACAAAATTCATCATCATAAGACGGAGGTTATGCGTAAACCAAGGGCCTAGGTCAAAGGGGGCAAGGTCACATTTAGAGGTAAAAGGTAAAAATCAAAATGACATTGTGGAGCTTTTTTAAAGCGGAAGTTTTTGATGTATTTGGGGCACAGTTTTTTGCCTTAATGACAAAGTGACTAGCGCATAACCCAGGCCCCTTAGCTAAGGTCAAGGTTCCATTTGAAGTAAAATTTTTTATAGGGGAAAAATTTCCGCAGCTTCCCATTTTTAATGCATAGGGAAATTTGATATTTTTGGGACACATGCTAGCACTTTAAGAAAGGGTTTGTCATGGCAAGAACTAGATCCCTGGTGTTATTTCGGGTTTATCAGAGGAAAAGTCACGCATAGAGGAATTTTTTGTTGTTACCCCCCAATTTGGGTTATTTTGACCTTTTGCTACCTTTAAGGTTTTTGTGAAACATTTTTGAAGATTAACGCTCTTCGTTGTTTTTATAAAAAACCTAAATTGTAACTTTTTTAAAATTTTGAAAAAAGGGAAAAAATCAAGACCACTTTTCTGGGGTTACATTGAAGTTATTTTCAATTTTACGTGTATTTTAGGTATCTGCCCTCTCCGGGGTAGGGACTTCATGTATTTTGAAAAAAACAAAAATTACAAGAATTACTACAAAACCACGAATAAAAAAACAGTGCTCGTAAAACTTTCATGACGGGCGTATTTTGGGGCATTCTGGCATCTTGTTACCAGTCAAAATGAAAAAAAATTACCCTTTTTTTGCTTCTTAACTCAGAAACATATAAAATTAATCTATTTGAAAGGTAATTTTCAAAATTTTTACTAAATAAAGAATTCTGTGTGAAAATACGTCATAAACAAAAAAAGGCTTCCTCCAACCCCAGAAATTTTAATTTTAATTTTCAAACCCCAAAATTCTTTCAAGGGGGTCAATTTTTAAAATTTTTCCCAGTTATAAAACAACAAATACAATCTCAATCGACTTCAAATGACCCTTTATTTTATAAAACCAAATTTCTTTTTTTTTTTTTTTTTTTTTTTTTGTTTCGAATAAACTTCAATGTTTATCGACGTTAAAAGGGGAACTAATGAATTTTTTTTTTATCCTCTTTTTTTAATTGTCGTATCTAAATGAAAGAATCAGCAACATACAATACAAAAGATATATGCCCCCCCGCTTAGCCGTAGGTGAGCTTTGGTCTAGGATCGCGGGTCGTGGTTCATCCTGGGGCGGGGGTTTTTTCCCTTGACATTTGATAAACGACTTTGTCTGAAATTTTTAGTCCTCCCCTTTATGATTCTTTGGGGGGAATTTGGAGTTACTTGGGGAACGGGGTTTACGGGGTACAGAATCTAGGAACTTTGGGTTTAGGTTAACTCCCCGCCGTTACATGATAAAATCTGTTGAAAAAACTGCGTTAAAACCCCAAAACAAAAAAACAAAAAGAATGAAACGATTTTTTTCTGGTGATATTAATTTTGGGAAATACAAGCGATTTTTGACATAAATTTTAAAAGTGATAATAAAAAGTTATATAAATTTCATACTTTTTTTGATATATTGTTATAAAGGATTGTCGCCTAGTTTGTTGTTAAATAGGTTTTATCTCAAAAACTTTGAAAATGTAGGGCAGTGAAAAATATTTTCTTAACTTTTTAAATAGTTCATAATGTATGACCATACTTGAATATATTATTTCTTTTTTTAGCATAAACTTTTTAATGCTGACCTAGTGTAGGTTTTTTCAGGTGACCATATTTTGGTAAATATTAATCAAATTGTGAGTATTTTTAAAATTGCATAGATCCCGAAATAAAAAAATTTAGTCATGAGTTTTGACTTCTGTTATTACAAAACACTTTCCAAGAATTTGGTGCCCCTTTTGTATCCACACATATCCACCCGGGCAATAGTCATTTTTAAAAGGGCAATAAAAGCAATACTAAGGTTCATTCATTTAAAAGTCTCTAAGTTCGCGAAAAAATTGAAATGGTTTAGAATTTTTGATAAAAACCCAAGTGCCTGGGGGGGGATTCAAACCAAGTCCGGGGGTTTAAATTTTAATCCCTAACACTGAAAAATAGAGCGTTTCATGACGCGCGGTCAGAAATTGTTTTATTTTTGTTGTTTTTTACATAAAAGTCCAACTCGAGAGCGTTATAGAAATTGGCAATCTACTAAAGTTTTTAAAGGGCACTTTTTTTTCCCAAAATGTCATTTCATATTAATACTGTTTTAAAGGAATTTTGGTACGACCACTTACACAAGATTGTAAGTAAAAAAACAACAAAAGTAAGAAAATCTCTGAAACGCGCCGGGGAGTCGCTCCGTAGGTAGAGGGGCCTGTCCGGGATATGGACTTAATCTATAAAGTGATCTATATACTTATTCAAATTTTAAAAAGTAAAACTGTAGGTTACATTAACAACCCCAATTTTGTAACTAAATGGTTTGTTTTAACAGTTTCACTAAGACGGCGTCAAATAAAAAAAAATTATTTAGGCTACAAACCCCTTGTACAGGGTGGTTTCGTCGTCCTCTATCTGCGTTCTCCGTATTTGTTTTTCAATTTCAAAAAGTTTACTTAACATTCTTCTCCCTGAAAACAGGGGCGGAAGTTGATGAATTTGGGCTGGGCTTTTATCAAAGTTTACAGGGTCAAAAATAATTTCTAAACCCCCCCCCCCACCCCCCCTTTCCCAAAATACTATTTGTAGCATTCAAAAATCTTTTTTGATTTCAAAACGAAATATGCACTACAAATTTTCACCATATCTATCTTTCTTTCAAATATAGAAAAAAGTTTTGAAAACCATTTGTCCAGGGTTTTTAAACCAAAACTTTTTTTGTGAAAAGTATTTTTTTAGCCCTCTTAAAGTCCTTTCGTCTCAAAACCCTTAACCCATCCCCCTTGGGAAAAAACCCAAAACTTTTACAACGCAAAAGAAACTACACGTTAATACATCGAAAACCAATTTATACAGCCTGCAAAAAACCACAAAATAAAATACCCGGGAAACCTAATTTTTATACAAGCCTGAAAAAAAAACCCAAAAACTTTAATACATCGGGAAACACTTAACAAGCCTTAAAATAAACATTTTTTATAAAAATTTAAAACCTAAAAAAAAAAAACCACGATAATAACTAAACTTATTAAAAAGTTCAAACTAAACCTCTAATACACTGGAAACCTCTTATAAAAGCCGAAAAAAAACCATTTGTAAATACTTGGAACCTAAATTTATAAAAACCTTAAAAAACTAAACCACTCTAATACACTGGAACCCTTTAACAAGCCGAAAAAACCATGTAAAATACATTAACCAAATTAACCCCTTCAACTAAACCACTCAAAATCATCGGGAAACCTAACTTTATACAACCAAAAAAAGAAACCACTTAAATACTTTGGAAACCCCAAATTTAAAACCCTAAAAACAAAACCCTCGTACATACTCGGGAAACAAAACTTTATACAACCCTGCAAACAAAACCACCCCAAATTACATCTGGAAAACCTAATTTTACCCCTGAAAACAAAACCACTCGTAAAAATACCGGGAAACCCTAACTTTATAAAGCGCAAACTAAACCACTCGTACTAAAACCGGAAACCCTATTTTTTACCCTGCAAACAAACCCCACTCTAATACACTGGAAACAACTTTATAAAGCCAAAAAAACCATCTAATACTCGGGAAAACCACTTTTAAAGCCAAAAAAAATCCCCCCGTAAAAAACATTGAAACCCCACTTTATAAAACCCTTCAAACAAAACACTCTTTAAAAACATCGGAAACCTAATTTTAACAACTGAAAAAACCATTTGTAAAACTTTGGGAAACCTATTTATAAAACCTAAAACTCCCCCACTCTAATAATCGGGAAAAACCCCAACTTAAAAACCGAAAAAAACCACTGTCAATCATTGAACCAAAAATTTATACAACTTCAAGTTTTTTTGGAAATTTCTTTTGGGGGCAAAAAAAAAATGTATTAAAAATAAAAAAACCCTTTTATGTAAAAAAAACCACGTACAGAAATTTGGGGAAACCTGACTTTATACAACCCTGAAACAAACCACCTACATACACTAAACCAAACTTTATAAAGCTGCAAACAAAACCCAAACCGACAATACATCGGGAAAACCTAACGGTATACAAGCTGCAAACAAAACCAAATCGAACAGTACATCTGGAAACTTAACTTTATATAAGCCTGCAAACTAAAACCATTTTCGTATGTACACCTGGAAATCGATTTTTACAGGCCTGCAAACTAAACCACTGTACAGTAATTAAAACTTAACTTTATATAAGCATGCAACTAAACCACTCGTACAGTACACGGGAAACCCTGCTTTGACAAGCTTTAAAACTAACCCACTCGAAAATAATCTTGAAACCCCAACTTTATACAAGCCTTCAAACTAAACTACTCATATAATACATCTGGAAACCTAACTTTATACAAGCCTGAAAAAGAAACCACTTGTATAATACATATGGAAACCTAAATTTATCAAGCCTACAAAACAAAACCCACCTACATACATTGGAAACCTACTTTAACAAGCCTAAAAAATAAACCACTCGACAGACACTGGAAACCTGACTTTAAAAAGCCTGAAAACAAACCACTCGACATTACTTTGGGAAAACCTGACTTCATACAACCCTGAAAATAAACCCTCTACAGTAATTGGAAACCTGACTTCATACAAGCCGAAAAACTAAACCACTCGTACAGTACATCTGGAAACCTACTTCAAAAACCCTGCAAACTAAACCACTCGTACAGTACACGGAAACCTACTTTATACAAGCCTGCAAACAAAACCACTCGACAGTACTTTGGGAAACCGGACTTTTACAAGCCGAAAAACTAACCCACCTTTCAGTCATCTGAAACCTGACCTTATACAACCCGCAAACTAAACCATCTACAGTACTCGAACCTGAAACCAACTTTATACAACCGAAATAAAAAACCCTTGAAAAATACATCTAAAACCAAACTTTTTACAACCCCAGATTTTTTTTTAACGTGAAAATTTTAGCTGAAATAAACTGAAACAATACTGCTTTGGGAGCAACATAAAATTTGGCATTGACTCGTTTGACCTACTTTTGCAAAAGCCTTTAAAGCCACTTGAAAATTCAAAATACGGCTTTTTTCCAGATGGGACAAGGAAGTTGATTTTCACCTTTAAAACAGACCAATACAGACTGGGTTTATTTTTTGTCAATTTTGAGAAACAATATCTCAAAGAGTTTGCGTGTGCAAAACCTATTTTGAGACACAAAAATTTGGGTTTTCAAAACCCCAAAAATTTTTTTTTCCAAGATGGCCCCCCGTTTCAGTAAAAAAGCCTTTTTTGCCTTTAAGACTTTTCCCCGTTAAATCATTTTAATTTTTATGGAAAAAATAGCTTTTTTGAGCGTTGAAAAGCAGTGTGGTCTTGCCGCAATTTTTTAAAAACTGATGGCAGAAAAGGGCGTAGCTTTTCCCGGCGACGGCTTTCCCAACCAGGCGTGGTGACGTCAACTTTAAGGGTTGTATGTCAAGTTTTCCAGAAATCTTTGTTTTTTGGTTGAAACTCACACACGCTTTGTAAACATTTTTGGGGTTGTACAAAGCAAAATTTTATAATCCTGAATACTTTAATAAAATTTAAATCTTTTTTAAATTGAATTTTTTTTTTAATTTTTAACGTATAGTCCTCGTAAATTTTAAATTTTTTATTTTTCAGAAAATTTATTTTTAAATTTGGGTTGAAAATTACACTTGCCCTTCGTGGCATTACAGTAACTAATCAAGTTGCAATTCTAAAAAAAGTTTTTTTTTTTAAAAATTATCCCCCCTTTTAAAAGAAAAAAGTAACGAAAGGTTTTTGTGTCCAAATGGAAAAATTTTAATTTTTGTCCCTTTAGGCCCTCACTGCTTTTGGAACTGTATCAAATTTATATCGGAGACATTTTTTTAAAAATTAAATGTTGTACAATCCACGTAACAAATCAAAATTTTGACAAACAAAAGATCTGCTTTGTGTCAAATTAAACAATGCAGATCTCGTGTTTGTTTCTCTGAAAAACATGTCTCTTTTGGTAAATGTTTCACATTTGCAGCTGTAAACGTTGCCCCGTTTTGAAAATAGCTTCACAACCTTGCCGTAGCGTAAAGTATGGGTCTAAGTTTTCATGTAAACAAAGGATACCCCCGGGGACACCATGAATGTATTCCTATAAACCCCAAAAAAATAAACTTACAATGTAGATTACAAAACGAAATGTGGAGTTCAAGGAATGCACCCCATCCAACTGGTTTACATTTTGAATTGCAGTGGTATTATATACCAAAGAAAAAGGGAATGTTTACAACGAGGACAAAAGTGTTAAAATTTTTAAAAAAATTGTTCGGTATTGTTTTAGAAAAACACAATAGAAAAATTTGAACTGTGCAATTAGTTGTGCTGAATTTTAATAAGTGTTTAAAACTCTTTTTTATCTTAAGCTTTTAAAATTATAAACTTTACTTTAAAATTTTTAAAAAAGGTAAAATTCTTTTAAATTTGGGTTTAAACAGTTTTATGTTACTAAAAAAACGTTTTAATTTCTAATTTTTACATTTTAATTAATATTTAGAGATCAAAAGGCGAAAAGATCTTATTGATTTTTGAAAAACATTATTCCAAAATCAAACATTTTTTTTTACAAAAAGTTAAAATTTTAAAATTGTCAGATTTGTAAATTGTTTCTTTAATGTTTTTAAATTCCCCATCCACTTTTTTACGTATTTCTCTTGCAAAAAATGAATTGCTACCAAACTTATTTGTTTTAAAATAATGTTTCAAATGCAATTCTTTTTATTGTTTTTCCCTTTAAAAACACAAATGTGAAAAATTTTTTCTTTATATTTTTGTAAATATCCGTTTTAAAGAATTACGCCCTTTTTTTGTTTCAGAAAAATTTTTTAAAATTTAAAAGAGAAAATTTAATAGTGTTTCTGATAAAATTTCAAAACCCGGCTTTCCTTTGTACCATTGTTTTATTCAAAACCGATAAAAGACCCCAAAAATGAGTTTTTTCAAAATACCTTTTTACCTCGTTTACTTATTTTAAAAGGGGTTTTTAGGGCGAACCCAAACAAATCTTTTTTGTGGGATTTGTAGATAACGTTTTAAATGGAGTCGTCCCTCTTCGGGAAGCTACGCAGCCTTTTTTTTTAAATCTAGGCAACTATGATTGTTTTTTTTGTAACCTTAAATCCGTATTTTTTCTTGATTTTTTGTTACCATTTCTGATGGGAAAACGTCCCTCACTTCTAATTATCATAAAAAGTCCTCAATATTTCAAAGCCTTTCCTTTGAATTTTCTTCGAATAATTTGGGCGTTCCGCACCTTTGTTAAACTTCATTTAAAACCAAAATTTGGCGGTCATTCTCAGCTGCACGAAAAATTTTGTGTAGCAAAGCCCCGTTTTTGGATTTTCCCTTTAGACCACGGCCAAAAAATTAAAAATTCGTCAGTTTCCATATAATCAAAGAACCAGCCTCGTTGTCACAGTAAAGATAAACCGTAATATCTCCCCGAGTGGTTTGTCTTTATTGAATTCAAAACCCAATTTTTTTCCACGGAAAACAATATTTGTTGCCCGAAAGGGTAGGTTCTCCCAAATTTTTCACTACCATCAAGGATAGGTGCGTTTTAAAAATTGTAGCCCGAAAGATTCCATTCCTCTGTATATTTGTAGACCAAATGCTTTTATTAAGTGGGTTTATCTGTAAAATAATCTTACACAACTTAAAGGGTTTTTCGTAGTATTCCCGTGTTAAAACCAAATTTACACCAGATGTCAAAAAGTTCTCGCTTCTCAAAGGCCTGAAAAAAAATTAGTTTTAAAAACATTACAGGTGAAAGGTGACTTAATTAGAAATTTTAAAATGGAAAGTTTTTGGTCAATTTTAAAGCCCAAAAAATAGATATATAATAATACGGAGGGACACTTTTGAGTGATTTTCGACTGTCAATACCCAAAAAAGATAATTTTTGAAGAAGTACATTCGTAGTTTTTGTCTGCTTGTTTTAAATAAAACAATTACAGTTTAAAAGGAGAAATTAAAGAATTTTTTCATCAAGGGAAACATTAGTGCCCCCTTTCCCTTTTAGTTATTTTTCCCACGAAAAGGGGGCCTGGGTGGAGGGTTTAACTACATCAACCCCCTTTAAAACCCGGCCCGGAAGCCCCAAAACATTTTTGCTTAAATGGAACCCCGAAACTGTGATTTTTTTCGCTTTGAAGTTTAAAAATTAAGCGTTTAAAAACGTCCGATTATAATTGAAAATACATGTCGAAAAATTTACTTTTTTAAAAAAGTTTTCATTTTTTTTTATCTGTATAAGCGCCACATGCATTTTGAATAACGTGCAACAGGTTATTAAAATATCCAATGGGCTCACTCTAACTATTTTATCTTTAGCTTTTCCTTAAATTAAAAATCCAGACAAATGTGTAAAAGCTTCACAAAAAACATAAATTTAGCCTGCCATGAGAAAACCAACATAGTGGTTTGCGACCGGTGGATCCAGACCCGCCTGCGCATTCCGGCATTTGATCAGGACCATGCTGTTTTGAACAGTTTCTCCCAATTTCCAAAAGGCTTTAAAAACGAAAAGCATGGGCTGACCAGACTGCGCAGGGAAAGGTCGGATCCATGCTGTCGGGGTACCCACTTGTTTGGTTTTTTTCATGGCACGGCTCAATTAAGTTTGAATCCCCTAATTAGTGTTTATTGTTAAAAGCGTCAGGTTTTTTGGGTATAGATACAAATAGTTGCACAGAAGTTAAAACACATAAAAATTTTAAATTTTATACTTGTGCAGTAAATATTCTTTCTAAAAATGAAAATTTACCCAATAAACTTTAACGTTTAAATGATAAAAATATTTTATTCACTAACCACCAAAATTTTTCAAGGGGCAATAATGAGATTTGTAGAAAGTTGATTACATTGGAAAACTAAACCTGCTTTTTTTTTGTTTGATTTTTTTTAGCAATATTCAAGTTAAAATAACGGCGATAATCTTCAACCGCCCCCGATTCTGGAACAGTCTTGCACGCCAGGTACGTTTGAAGGTTTCCCCTTATAAAAAAAGAGGGGGGCCAATTAATTTCCCACCCCTAGGGTTTTTTTTAAATTTTACGGTGTACCGCCCGCCCGGGGTTTTAAAAATTGTAAACCCCAGTTTTAAATTTTTTTGCTGTAGAAGGTATCAAAGAGTTAACCTGCATGAAATTTCAAACGAAAAAGTGATAATTTTTTGACCCAGCTTTTTTTTAATTGCTTTTCTTAAAACATTGCTTTTCTATAAAAAATGTAAAGAGTTTGAAGTTCAGTATTTTGAAACTTTGATATTTGGTTTTTAATGAAGAGAAACTTTTAGTTTTGAAATGGGTTTTAAAATGTTTTAAACCTTTTAACTGTAATGTCATGCGATTACACACTTTTCTCTTCAAATGTTTGACATGTATACATGGGGTATAAAAATAATCTGTCAAGATTTCCTGGTTTTTTCCCCCGTTAATAATTTTAATTGAAACTTTTTGTTCGACTCCTTTTTATTTTGGGTACTTTAATATTAGGACAAAAACAAAGTAAATCCTCTCGTGATTCGATAAAATCCAATGTTACACTTGACAAACCCCTATTGTTTTTAAGTTGATTTAGTGGGGGACGTGCTTTAAAGACTCACAAAATAAAGTATACGAAACGTTTTTGTAACTCCGTAACTTTTTAAACCAAGGTTTTTATAACGTGTACTGTTAAAAATGGGGCACAATCTTTTTTAAAAATTACTCTTCGACTAGCGTCTTTGGAACTGTGGTTTTGCGGGGGGGTTTTTTTTGGTGGAAAAAAGTTTTAAAATGACATTTCCTAGTTCTCTTATCGGATCAAAAAATTGAAAAAATGAATTTTCAATTTGTAAGATAGCTTGTTTTGTATCCCTCTCTTTGTACTCTTTGTTATTTCTGAAACGCTTTACATTTTATAATGAAATAGATAATCAGTTAACTTTTATATTTAGTCGATTTTTAGGGAAACTTTTCCTACGTTTTCTAAAGGAAAAAAATAAAAGGCCCTTTTAAAATATTTAACAATGTATTATCATCAGTATACGTTTGAAGAGACAAAAAAGGGCAAAAAATTTATTTGCATTTAACTTACACTTTAATATATGCTTTTTTATTTTTATTTTTTCATAAATACATTTTTTATGATTTTTCAATAAATCAACCTTTTTTTTTGACTGTAAAAAAATTTAAACGAAACACTTCAGTATTGTTTTTTATTGTAAAAGTGGTGATTTGTGCCATCGTGTTATTTCGTTCTGCCCCAGCACAAAAAAAAAAGCTCCGGCTTCTCGCCCCAAGTTTAAGAAAAATTTTTCCCGCGTATTCATTCAGTCACGACGTTTTGGGGGCTGGATATTATGGCACTGTAAAAAGATAATTGGTTAAAATAAATGTTTGATACGGTAACTCGCAAACAAATTACATTTGCTACATTATTTCAAAACGTTGCTACGTTTTACTTTTACAGACTGTTTTTTGGTTTGTAAGTGTTTTCAAAAATTTGTCATAAGTTTTTTCCACTAGTCATTTTCCTTTTTACCCCCTTTTTTTGGGTTTTTTGGTAGAAATTTACTTTTCGACCAAAATGTAGGGGTTTGCCGTTAGTGCGCTTTGCAAACGTCGTTTTGAGCCCGCCGTACGTCCCACCCAAAAGTTGCCCCAAAACGTCTTTCCAAAAGTTGTCCAAAAAATCAGCCCCTTCCAAAGTCACCCCGTGAAAAGTCGCCAGTTTTCGGGGAAATTTGGCGTGGCAACGTCGCGGGACGACATTTCGCCTGGGCATAAAGACGTCCCCGGGGCGATGTTTGCAAAACGACGTTCCGGGCCTGTTCCGGGCAAAAACGACGTGGTGTTATGTTGCTGCGCTGAAGGAAATAAAAGAAAAAGGTAAATCCCACCATAAAATAAAAAAAATACATCGCCCCAGGGATTTGTAACTTTGCTTTTAAGTACCACACTAAAGTAAAATCTTCTTTTCCCGTATTTGCTATGACAATGATTTTTAAAAACCCGAAATATTAAAAATTTCTTTTCCTTTTTTAAACACGAGGAAATTTGTACAAGGAAAAAAATTTTTTTTTAAAATCGGAACGTGTGTATTCTATAACATTTAATGCATGTTTTTTTTACATTTTATTTCCGGGGTTTTTAACTTTCAAAGCCAACTGTAAAAACTTTTTAATGTTAAAAAAAGCGGGTGGCCCTTTGTTTTACTGAATTTTGCATCGTACACTTTGGACTGTGTGAATTTTTCCCAAATTTTGGTTAAAATCCAGAATTTTTTTAATTAAACCTTTTTCAACACTGGGAAAAAATACTAAGCTGGACCTATTTAAAATTTTGACCCAGTGCTGTTCGGTACCACGGGGTCCATTTAAATTGGTCCTAGAAAAATGGGAAACCCATTTGAGCCATGCCAGGAAAAACCCAAAATAGTGGCTTTGCGCCGCATGGATCCCGACCACCGCGCATCCCCGCTCTGGTCGGACCCTGCGTTCGCTATTAGTTTCTCTAATTCCATTTTGGCTTTGAAAGCGAACAGCATGGGTCCCGACCAGACGCGCGGATCGCAGGCTGGGCTGGTCCATGTGGTCGCAAAACCACTATGTTGGTTTTCTCATTTCGCGGTCATTTTGTTTTATAACTACTTTAAAATAAGCGAAAGATTTTTCTTAAAATTAAATTTGAAGTGACGCAAATGTTTGAGAAAAAAATACTGTTTGGCAAAACTTGCAACTCCAAATAAGGAAAAAATCGAGGGAAAAAAATCGTTAAATGGGAAATTTACATTAAGCGGGGTGACTGGTTTTCAAACACTTTTATGCAAAGTTAAAAATTTAAACCTAACGTTTAAGGGGAAATCGTTAGAATCTATACATCTGACGAATAAAAGTGTGAAAGACATATTAATGGGGGGAAGGGAGCTGGCTGTATTAAAGGGAAAACTCGACATATTGGTTAAAGAAAGAAGTGCAAGCTGAGGGGGTGGGAAAAGGTAAGTTATTTTGTGTATGTGTTTTAAAATTTTATTTTTCTCTCAAAGATTGTCATTGCATTGATTGCAAAAGGTTTTTTTTAAAAAAAATTTTAGCTTTTTTGGGGTTAGGAAGGATTTTTAAAAACATGAATTCAATTTTAAATTTCATTTTATCAAACTAATTTTTTTAAAACTGGTTCTTTGAATGAAAATTTTTTTGAAAAAAATTTAAAGGGAAAATTTAAAAAGAAATTTTAAATTAGATTTGACATCATTTATTTGATCGCTTGTATATGAGTAAAGAGGGGCTCTTTTTTTCTTACCACGTACGACAATGTACCCCTTTGTGTTATCAGCCTTGTGCTTCATTGGTTTGACGCAGGTGTTATTAAAAAGGGACGCCTATATAATGTGTATTTGCTGATGGGGACAGCTTTCTTAACTTCCCCACCTTTTATTTTGTCAAAGTGGCAGTATTCTCGATGTGAGTTTTTTTCCATATCTACAGATCACGAAAATGTTTCTTTTGAAACATAATATCTATAGTTAAATTAGCAAAACGTTTACGTTTTTATTCCCTTATATTTCTGGGCGTTTTGTTTTTTTCTTCCGATCAAAATTATCAACAAGAAGTATCTAAATCATTTCTTTTCAGCTCCCTTTGTATTTTATTTATGGGTTCGGCAATTTGTCCCGGGTGTTAAGAAAAGGCAATTTTTTTGTTTGAAAAAGACACGTTTTAAAAAAACAAAAATAATATAAAAAAACACATATTTAATTTTGGAACGCTTATAAAAGCAAACCCCGGGTCACAAACTGGGAAATTGATAAGTAGGGGAAAAAAGTTGGTAAAATATGCTCCCCCTTTTAAAGATTTCAAGACCGTTACTAAAACACAAGGGGGAAACCCCAAACAAAGAATGCCCGTCCGACAATCACCACACTAAAAAGGGTATGGCAAAAGAATACCCTGAGCAGCTTAGCGCGTGTCACAGTTTTAAAACAAAATATAGCCGCAATTACACTGTATCTTACATTTTTTCTGCCGTGTTAAAAATTTCCAGATTTGATTTTCTTTTTATTTTAGGTACGTTGATTTCAGTTCGAAAATAAAACCAACTGAGACACGCCCTTTTCCTGCTGGCTAAGGGGTGATGGAATCATTGTTGGAAGGACCCTACGGGGGGTGTAGGCCGGGTACCAGACAAAAATTCCTTTTACACGGACAAAGTGATGGACCAGCTGTTGGATCACTCACGGCAAGGTTTTTGGTCGCACAGCTGACAAAGCCCCTTGTACGTCGGGACTCCGAGATGATGGAACAAGCTGTTGGAATGACGCCCATATTTATGGTAAGGGATGTTGCTGTACTCTTTGGGGATGTTGCGACAAATGTCCAGTCGGATACCATGATGACGGTTGTACGTGTAGAAAGACCAATGTCGGTATAGTCAGGACGCTGTTTCAGAGACTAAGTTGCAATAGCACCGAAGACAAGTATGGTTCTCGTTGTTACCCGAAATGTGCCCCTGGATACAGCCCTGTAGGGTGCTGTATTTGTGAACCCGATGGCGGTCCCGGAATAGTTCAGACCCTGGCAAAACGACAAAGCTGTCATGAAAATGAGACTATGCACGGTGGTCTTTGTTATCCTAAATGCAAGGGTGGTTACCGGTCTGTGGGATGCTGCGTCTGTGAACCAGAAGAAGGACCGGGTATCAAACTTACTCATCCTGCACGCCAATATTGCACAGGTAACGCTGTGAAGTTCAATGGTGTATGTGTAGACATCGAGGAATGCTCCGCATCAGATCTGGCGCGTGAGCTGCAGAAGAAAACGGAAATGACGTCATCACAGATAGAACAATTCAAAAAGAAGGTAGCTGCGGAAAAAGTAGGAAATTAATTGTTCCAATATTTCTTGGAAATGAAACCACATACATTCTTAAAGGAATTATAGCTTCAAAACTTTATATAGCATTGTATATGTGCACCATGTTTCAATTAATTACTTTGTATGTACTTGTGGGTTTAATAAAATAAACCTGCTACTTGATATAACCTTCAACTTTGGTCACCATACTCAAGCTGTAGCCCAGCAAATGTTTTTTAAAAGTGTATATATATGGATTTACTCAATAAAATGTAAATACATTAGTTTAATTACCTATTGTACTTTATTTTACTGAACTTATAAACTACTTATCGTAGTTACTCCCTTAACAAATCGTTATCGCCTGATCAAAATCTTTCAATTATGATCCTATTCTCCAATCAGGCGACTGAAAACGTTCTTTGTTTGTTGTAGATGATAAATGTTGACCTATGTTTTTCTATCACAACCGAAGACCATTTTACATTCTGATATATTCAGCTTATTTCGTATAAGGAATTTTCAGATTTTATTTTTTAATAAGGTACAATAAATTAGTATATAAAGATTAACAAGAGAATTATATATCAATGATTTCTTCAAAAAATGTGAATTATTTGCAAGATATTGGTTGACGCATTGATCAAAAACTTGTCAAAATACGGAAACGTAAGTCATGCATTAAATTAATCAACAACGATGATTGCAAAAACAAACAGACCAGTTAAACCTTAATAAGAGCGCAAATGCTCCCTTTATTAAATATGCACGTAGCAGCTTAGCACATGTCTAAAATAAACAAGAGTTTATATGCAGATACCTTAACTGACATAGCGTTAGGTCCCTGATGCCTACGTGGGCGTTTCCCTATAAAATACAACACAGATTCCAAAGTATATAATGACTTAGTGTTTTAGTGATGAAAATATTTTGAAACATGCATATCTGGTATATACTACCACTGCTGAAAGGGGCTTCCCTGGCCGAGTTGTTAAAGGCACTGACTTCACATGATTTGCCCCGCACCGATGAAGGTTTGAACCTCACATTGGACGTAGAATTCTTCGTGTGAGGAAGCTATTCAGTTGGCTTACCGAAGTTTATTATTTCTACCAAGGTGCATGCCCATGATGTAATTATGCATCTGTGGTCTTCCTCCAACCTGAAAAGCTTGAACGTCGCCATATGACAAATGACTGTGTCGGTTTGTGTTTCTGGATTCTGGACTGGTACTAACTTGTCCTAAACAAGTAACTGTCAACTTTCCCACATGAATCATGGGTAGAGGACGATTATTGACTCTTATAATAAATAATTTGTTTTATCGACCACTTATTTTAGGCAAGAATGTAAAGCAAATTTTCTGATTCTTCACAGAAATGTAGGGGGTCATCACGTGACCACCTTTTTATCCAAGTTCTCGATTTTATGGGAAATGTAAGAAAACTCAAATGCAAGCAAATTAACGATTTATACGGTATTCTACTGTTTGGCACAGTCATGTTATTAAGATATTTTACTCTAACCAAAAATATTATTTTACATCAAACGCATTTCCCAATGCATATACCCTTAAAACGTCATGAAAGAACATCTCTAAAAATATATATAATATTGTTAGTCATGCAACCGCAGTCTAAACATATATATGTTAGGTTTTTTAGGTAGAATTGCACACCTATAAAATGTCAAGCAATTTTGAAAACAGAAACAATCATTTTGCTCCATAGTTTTTGAAATTATGATATAGAATATCATTTTTCGTTTTGACATGTATATGTATGTTCGGTACTAAAAGGTTAATATCAGTGGCATTAGATTATGTGAACCCTTGAAAAATTATGTCAATATAGGCGATAACCCAGTTCATAATATCTGCTAATATCTGATGTGATATTTATATAATATTATATATCGGTCAGACTTGATATATGTATATATACAATAAACTACTTTCTTAATTACATGTACAAATGAACTAGATAATGAAAACTGTTTTACGTTTTGTAAATAACACCTTCTTGCTGGCCTTCTTCCCAATAAGATTGTTACGATGAATTCTTACAGATGCATGCGTTTTAGGTTTTAAACATTATTATATAATGAAACATTTCTGAATTTTACTGAAAGTAAATATTCAAATCAACCACTCTTTCTATTTTCAGAATGACCCAATAAACAGCCAGGTTTATACAAACAATAAGAGATGTGATAACTAATGTGACCTGATTACAGAAATACTTCTTTTTTGGCTCAGCTGAGTTATTGTGATCGCTCGATGTCCGGCGTCCGGCGTCTGTCGTCTGTCTGTCTGTCTGTCGTCTGTCAACATTTAGCTTGTGGATGCGATACAGGCTGTATTTTCAATTGATCTTCATGAAATTTAGTCAGAATGATAACCTTGATGAAATCTAGGAAAAGTTCGAAAATGGGTCATCTGGGGTCAAAACCTGGGTCACTAGGACAACTCAAAGAATAACATTGTGTATGCGATAGAGGCTGTATTTTTCAATTGAACGTCGTGACATTTTGTCAAAATAATTGCCTTGATAAAATCTAGGCCAGGTTCGAATATGGGTTTTATGGTGTCAAAAAGTAGGTCACTAGGTCAAATCAAAGGAAAACATAGTGTATGCTATACAGGCTCTATTTTCCAATTGATCTTCATGAATTTTTATTTAGAATGATTGCCTTGATGAAATCTAGGCTGAGTTTTAATATGGGTAATCTGGGGTCTAAAAGTAGGTCACTAGGTCAAATCAAAGAAAAACCTTGTGTATGCAATAAAGGCTGTATTTTTCAATTGATCTTCTAGAAATTTAGTCAGAATGATTGTCTTAAAGAAATCTATGTCTAGTTTGAATGTGAGTCATCTAAAATTAAAAGTTAGGTCACTAGGTCAAATAAAAAAAACATTGTGTATGCGATAGAGGCTGCATTTTTCAATTGATCTTCATGAAATTTAGTCAGAATGATTGTCTTGAAGAAAGCCAGGTCAAGTTCGAATATGGGTTATCTCTGATTAAAAAAGTAGGTCACTAGGTCAAATCAAGGAAAAATCTTGTGGATGCGATAGAGGCTGTATTTTTCAACAGATCTTTATGAAATTAAATCTGAACGATTGTCTTGATAAAGTCTAGGTTGAGTTTGAATATGGGTTATATGGGGTCTAAAAGTAGGTCACTAGGTCATATCAAACAAAAGCCTTGCTGTATGCGATAGAAGCTGTATTTTTAATTGATCTTCATGAGATTTGGTCAGAATGATAGCCTTGATAAAATCCAGGTAGAGTTCGAATATTGGTCATCTGGGATTAAAAAGTAGGTCACTAGATCAAATCGAAGAGAAACCTTGTGCATGCGATAGAGGCTGTATTTTTCAATTGATCTTTAGGAAATTTGGTCAGAATGATTGCCTTGATGAAATAAAAAAGTAGGTCACTAGGTCATATAAAAAAAATACTTGTTTAAACTCAAGAGACCACATTTTTGGTCCAATCCTAATGAAAATTGGCCAGAATATTTGTTTCAATTTAATCACTAAGTCAAACATGTTTGCACTGTTATCGTGTGTTTCTCAGGTGAGCGACCTATGACCATCTTGGCCCTCTTGTTTATCTTGTGTGATGATTAACATACGGTAATAATTAAGAGCAAATAACCACTGTTAGGCAGATTATCTTACTTATATTGAAATTAAGATTGACCACACAGATTTATGATATTGTTAACATTGAACACACAGATCTGTTTTAGAAAATTGAATAAAAAAATTATAACTTTCGGACAAACTGCATTCTTTGTCTGTAAAACATATATATTTTGAATTCACTCAATTTCGAAAAGGCAAATATTTTCACTGCCCCCATCCACTTAATTATACAGTTCACACATACTGGTCACTTAAATAAATTCATGATTCTGCTTTAAGTAGCTCATAGGTATGTCCATCCGAAAATGAAAAAAAAGTTCAATCAATATCAGTTACGAAATGTTAAAACTAGCCTTTAAAATATTCAACAGCTTTTTTATCCGAAATGAAACTTGGCACACTTTTTAAATGTGAAATCTAGCTTACGGTCTACATGTAAAATTGTATTTGATGACATTCTTGTATACCAAAGAGGTATTACAGTATAAATGTACATTCTTGTATACCAAAGAGGTATTACAGTATAAATGTACATTTTTGTATACCAAAGAGGTATTACAGTATAAATGTACATTCTTGTATACCAAAGAGGTATTACAGTATAAATGTACATTTTTGTATACCAAAGAGGTATTACAGTATAAATGTACATTCTTGTATACCAAAGAGGTATTACAGTATAAATGTAAGACGTGCAACATAATCCATTCAGCATTTTGCAGTTTATCAGGGGTAATCAAACAAATATGAACGAATTTACTACACACCCTTTACACTAATCAAAAAGAAAATAACAAATAATTATTATGTAACTAGTCACATATTATAGTGACATGTCATTATAAAATAATTTCTTCTTTATTGTGAACCAGATTTAGGGAACAGGTTATTTTTTCATTAACATATTTCTTTATACTGTCTGCTCACCTCCAAACTGCGGTCGCGTGTTAGTCATTCTTCTGCGTCATTTAGATCGCCCACTTCGTCAAGCTGTTGACACAAGAGGGAACAATTCAAACTCTTGACTTAAATGAACTGTTTAATGTGTTTAATAGAAGAAGATGGATAGAAAATGTTAACGTTAGATGATGCTTTCATTTTAACGCTGATCAAGTAAAACACGACATTTTACCATAAATATCTCGTAGAATTTTTTCTGTTTTATTTTGCTATACATAATGTTTTAAATTTGTGTTAAAGAAACAGGTTGGGGTGGGGGGAAGTGTTTGGCGGTTAAATATATAGAGTAACTTAAGATTTAATGATGTACAATTAAACGAACCTTTTGTATCAATTTTCTGTGCTTGTTACAGTATGTGCGGTCTCGTTCGACGTATAAACCCTAACGTCTCGTCATCCATTTCTTTCAATCAGAGATACCTGTTAAATATTATAGAACACTCTCGCAATTGTGTCGTATGTACATTCCATATGTTCAAGTGGGCCATGATCTATTGAATCTGAAATATTATCATTCGCCCTATTCTTTTCCATTCAAAATTACGACATTCATTTCGTATGGACAGCAAAAGGAAATGCGTGAAAGTTAGTGATAACCGACCGCTGTTTTGACGACGTCCGCGAATAGATATATAGGGAGAACGTTCCTTAGATGACGTCGGAGTTGTTCCGCCTGGTGAACAGAATGGCCGGGAGGCTGATCTTAATGTTAAATGCCACAAAATGTGTGTAATTTATAATACAATCTTGTTTACAAATGGAAAGGAAATATAATGTAAATATAAGAAATGAAACTATGTATTTTTGGTGTTCATGCGAAACGAACGACAGAATTGGATCGACAAATTTAAACATCAATCGCTAACATCGAAAAAGTTCTGTGTTTTTATCATTTTGCTAACAACATAAACTCCTATGCTCCGTCGCAGAATCCGTGTTTTGTAAATGCTAGAAAGGACCTGACTGGCTGAGTGGCTACAGTCGCTGACTTCAAATCACTTGCCTCTCACCGTTATAGGTTCGAAACCTCGCTTTAGGAGTTGAATTATTTTATGTGAGGAAGCCATCTAGCTGAGTTGCTGATGGTCTGTGGTTCTACCAAGCTGCTCTCCCATACCTAAAGTGATGCTTAGACAAGCAGCTGAGGTCTTCCTCTACAGTAACCATTAAACGATGAAAAGTCGCCATATGATGTATAACTTTGTCAATCTGACGTTACACCCTACAAAAATACACTAGATGACTTGTCAAATAATACTTGAAATAAAATAATCGTACAAACAAATAGAGCAATCGTTCGTTTTTCTTAAGTTCTTCTATTCTTCTATGATGCGTATCTATACTCATAACGCAATATATATATATATATATATAAATACCTTCTAGAAAGCGGGACAATTATTCAACAGGTTTATGTTCAAATATATCTTCTTGCTGGCACTCCGGGAAACTCATAAATCTTCAATAGACTTAAATAAATCAGAGAGATAAAGGAAAACGTTCATAGTATCAACACAAAAGCATATGAACACGCATTTTCAGATCTCGAGATCAACACATAAGGATATGAACACGCATTTTCAGACCTCGAGATCAACACAGAGGGATATGAACACGCATTTTCAGATCTCGAGATAAACACCAAAGGATATGAACACGCATTTTCAGATCTCGAGATCAACACAATATGATATGTACACGCATTTTCAGATCTCGAGATCAACACAAATGGATATGAACTCGCATTTTCAGATCTCGAGATCAACACAGATGGATATGAACATGCATTTTCAGACCTCGAGATCAACACAGAGGGATATGAACACGCATTTTCAGATCTCGAGATCAACACCAAAGGATATGAACACGCATTTTCAGATCTCGAGATCAACACAGATGGATATGAACACGCATTTTCAGACCTCGAGATCAACACAGAGGGATATGAACACGCATTTTTAGATCTCGAGATCAACACCAAAGGATATGAACACGCATTTTCAGATCTCGAGATCAACACAATATGATATGTACGCGCATTTTCAGATCTCGAGATCAACACAAAAGGATATGAACACGCATTTTCAGAGCTCGAGATCAACACCAAAGGATATGAACACGCATTTTCAGATCTCGAGATCAACACCAAAGGATATGTACACGCATTTTCAGATCTCGAGATCAACACAAAAGGATATGTACACGCATTTTCAGATCTCGAGATCAACACAATAGGATATGTACATGCATTTTCAGATCTCGAGACCAACACCAAAGGATATGAACACGCATTTTCAGATCTCGAGATCAGCACCAAAGGATATGAACACGCATTTTCAGATCTCAGGATCAACACAAAAGGATATGTACACGCATTTTCAGATCTCGAGATCAACACAATAGGATATGAACACGCATTTTCAGACCTCGAGATCAACACAAAAGGATATGAACACGCATTTTCAGATCTCGAGATCATCACAAAAGGATATGAACACTCATTTTCAGATCTCGAGATCAACACAAAAGGATATGAAGATATACAGAGTTGAAAAAAGACAACTTAAGATCTGCATTTTGGCCGTTTAAGACCCGAGCACGTGACATAGAACTAGATTCTACATATATTTTTATACCTTCACTTTATGTTTTTAATACGTATAGATCTATATAATTTATTTACATATCTGGAAATGCCGAGGAGACAATCCAGGGGCGGAGACTGTAGGGCGGAGATATCAACTGTGGTCTCACAAGTTGTAGCCAGGAGAACACGTAGGCGTAAACCCTCATGCCAATTAACTGGTTACGACAGAAAATAATGGAAATATGAACTCTCACTCAAGTAATCCGGGACAATTTCACGCTTCGGACACAACAAATACTAGTGCTTTCAGTGCAAGTTCTGCTTATATCTATACTCAAACGCAAAAGAAAGAGTGCACTTCTTAAATTTGAATATTCACATTTCTAAAAGAGGTATCCGTCTACAATTTGCAACATACTTTGCTCAAAGCATGTATGGGGCGTCCGGGTAAATTCGGACGATTTTTAACAGTTCGAGTTTGACAGGTTGCTGTGTAGGTAATTTTGATTCGCTGCTTAACAAACCCAAGCAGTAAAGAGAAAGAATATCTACAGATGCGATATCCAATAATATTTAGGTTTGTAATCTGAAAATGTTGTCACACAATCGATTTCATTGGCCCTGCCCTCAGTCGGCATAACTCGGACGAGGTAGGAAAATTCGGACACATTGTAGGAATAATTCGGACATAATAAAATACGTAGGAATAATTCGGACACTAAACTTGTTTTTAAAAAAGTAAAATTCAAACATCTGGAAAATATATTATATTCATCATTATTGATATGCAGTCAAACCTGTCTATAAAGACCACCTTCAGGAGAGTCTTTATTAGGAGGTGGCCTATATTCACAGGTTAAAATACACTGTTAATGTTAAAAATGGGAAACAAAATATGCAGTCTTTAGAGCCAGGTGGTCTCTGTTCAGAGGTGATTTTAACACAGGTTTGACTGTAACTGTTTGGTCAAAAATCGAAAACAACGTAGTACAGGGAGTCTGCACTGTCTCTTAAAATTGCATGTTCGAATTTTTCCTAGGAAAACAGATGTTTTAACTCGGACACTTGAACTTTTGCCTTGTTTTAGACAATCCTTTGATTTTTGGGGAAAGCAACAGATATCATTGAGTTTTTAACATATTTATCTTCCATTCTGAATACACAGTTAAAAGCAATACTATGATATCATGCCTGATACATGAATTGAATCCTCTTCGAAAACTTCCCGCCTTCAAAGATATCTTTGTTGTTCGCAGAAAGTATAAGTACTAGTCATTACTTCTGTTGTTACGTTATATCCGATATTAAGACGTTTTGTGACTTGACTGTATTTTAACGGAGACATATCAATTTCACAAAAGAGACATAAATTAGCCTTATCGGATGTGAGAACATATAATTATAGATTTAACTTCAAATGTGTACGAATTATGCCGATGTCCGACTATTAATCTTCCTTCTATTGATCTTCCTTCAATTTTTCGACAAAAACTGGGTGGTGTCAAGATAACTACCGATGGTGGACTTTTGTACGATTTGCACGTGCTTCCCATAGGAAATGTACCTGTTTATCAAAACGTGTTTGTTAGTTTTCTCATACCTTTGGTAAAAGGCTAAAAAAAACCACTAGATTTTAATTATGTGCTATGATAAAATGCCACGACTTAGTGAAACTCAGCGAATTGAAGCGTTAACAATGCTTCCCCGGGGTGACAATGTTATTTACGTCAGCAAAACGTTTGGGTGCCAAAGTAATGTCATAATTCTTTTGCACAAGCAATTTCAGCAAACTGGTCGACTTGTCGACGCCATAGATCCAGCAGACCTCGGGTGACAACCGCTACTCAAGAATGGAATAACATTACTCGTGACGTCATTCTACTGTTACGTTAAGCCTAAGCCTTGCCATATCAATGCTTAAATAAATAGTAGATATCTTAACAAACTAATCTTTGAGGAACAGGCAGCTTTTTATCATCTGACAAGAAAGAGACTTGCAACTTCCGTTTTTGACCCCTGTTGTCTTTGACTAGCCAAGAATCCTCATAAATGTCAAAATTTTGAAAATAATCGAAACACCTCGGCGTAAACTGCACTAACTTTCGGTACCAAACATGACATACTTTTAGGCAAAATTGTATACCACGGAAAACACATAATCTACTTCAGTTGACGAAAACCCGTGTGCACACTTTCTTTTGCGTTTGAGTATATTACTCCGTCACTGATTCCTTTAGATATAGATGAAGCAGGACGATATCAGAACACGAACACTCAGGTTTCTCCAGTATTAATACATATACTGCTTTAGAACACTTATGCTTCAGGACAATTTCAGAACACTTATGCTTCAGGACAACTTCAGAACACTTACTCCAGGTAATGCAGTCAGCCATAGAATAAGTGTACTCTTACACTGCCTATAGCTTTAAAGTTTGCTGTTATAGCGATATTGTTGAGTGTCTGCACTAGATGTGAGAGGTCCTCGGTTCGAGTCTCGCTCAGAGCTTAAAGACATGCTCTCTGTTTCAGTATAATTATATAAGAAGTATGTTGGACTGTTCTAGATGTTCCATATTTTAGTGAACAGTATAGAGGATCTAACAGATCACTGTCGAATGCAAAATGAAATACACCCAAAATATAAAATATCCAATGTATCATATCCTTTAAATGGTTCTATTCTGTATATCCAAGAGGAGTTATGTACAGTTTATTGGTCACAAATTGTTTCTAGATTTAAACATATAACTGCTAGGTAACAATGCGGTTTTGGATGAAATATCATATTTTGTATCTAATTTTGAGATATTTCAAGGTTTTTCTGCTACGTACGTATGATTTGAAACATAATCGGTTCACTATCTATTCACTATCACATGTTTACAAATCAAGACGACGGCGGGTGTGGACTGCTAGGCGTTGAATATTCTAAAGGCTATTTTTTCTCGACAATCAACAAAAAAAAGAAAGAAAGAAAGAAAGAAATCAATAATAAAAAAAAGAGATAAAAAATTCCGAATGACATTTGTCACATACCGTGTTTTTAGCATGACATTCACATTCTTCTATAAACTGTTAATGTTCTAAACCGAATGTCTTTTATTGCACAAGATTCAAATTGTTTTCGAATGTCGTGTGTCAAATGTTATCTTACTGTAATATAAAAAGACCTGGTTTATAAAAAGTTAGATAACCTGCAATTTCTAAGGAGATGTACTATCGTTGTTATATCCCTTTAAACATATAAAAGTTAAATTCATAACAAGTATTTTACTTCCTGTTTTCAAACAAGTCTTGTTTATTTGTAATGCTATTGATAAAATTTAGGTGTATATATATTAATCTTTTGGAACTAGAACTATGACAAGAAATGAACTGTATCTTTTTTCTGATTTTTTTTCGCAGGCCTAAATGTCTTCCGGTTTGCATGCTTCATTGCGACTTAGATCGTCTTTTTTTAAAAAAACGTAATTTAAAGGGATACTCGTGTATCTTAACTGGCATACGTAGGTCTGTTTAACAAAAGCTTAAAAAGTGCGCACCCACATTGTCAAAGTGATATAATTGTAATACTTTCATACAGATATCATTGTAATACTGTCATACAGATATCATTGTAATACTGTCGTACATATACCATTGTAATACTGTCATACATATATCATTGTAATACTGTCATACAGATACTATTGTAATACTGTCATACATATATCATTGTAATACTGTCGTACATATACCATTGTAATACTGTCATACATATATCATTGTAATACTGTCATACAGATACCATTGTAATACTGTCATGCAGATACCATTGTAATAATGTCATACAGATACAGTTAAAGATAGAAAATATAATAAAACGCTCGAAATCACGATGGAAAAGTCGAAACAACAAAACCACGATGTTGAAAAGCCGAAACAACGAAACCACGATGATTAAATGTCGAAACCACGATGTTGTAAAGTAGAAACCATGACGTTGAGAAGTAGAAACAACGATGTTGTAAAGTAGAAACCACGATGGTGAAAAGTAGAAACCACGATGTTGAAAAGTAGAAATCACGATGGTGAAAAGTCGAAAC
This sequence comes from Mercenaria mercenaria, assembly GCF_021730395.1. Taxonomy (NCBI): domain Eukaryota; kingdom Metazoa; phylum Mollusca; class Bivalvia; order Venerida; family Veneridae; genus Mercenaria; species Mercenaria mercenaria. The sequence continues at coordinate 72,516,305 of NC_069375.1, forward strand.
TACGATGGTGAAAAGTCGAAACTACGATGAAAAGTAAAAACCACGATGTTATAAAGTAGAAACTACGATGCTGAAAAGTCGAAACCACGATGGTGAAAAGTAGAAACCACGATGGTGAAAAGTCGAAACTACGATGATGAAAAGTAAAAACTACGATGTTGTAAAGTAGAAACTACGATGTTGAAAAGTTGAAACCACGATGATGAAAAGTAGAAACTACGATGGTGAAAAATAGAAACCACGATGGTGAAAAGTCCAAACTACGATGATGAAAAGTCGAAACCACGATGTTGTAAAGTAGAAACTACGATGTTGAAAAGTCGAAACCACGATGGTGAAAAGTAGAAACCACGATGTCGAAATGTCGAAATGTTGAAAAAACGATGTTGAAAAATCAAAACCAGGATGTTTAAAAGTCGGAACTACGATGATAAAAAGTTGAATAAACGGTAATGGAAAGTCAAATCTACGGTGTTGAAAAGTCGAAAGTATGTTATACACTGAACAGTCGAAGCAACGAAAGTACGAAATCACGATGGGGTCGGAAAAATGATGATGAAAACACGAAATAGCATCGTGTTTTCATCATCGTACTTTCGTTGTTTTGAGTTTTCACCGTCGCAGTTTCGACTTTACACCATTTTTGTCTCGACTTTAAAACCTCTTAGTTTTGTTGTTACAACATTTCATCATCATAGTATCGTGTTTTATGTGTATTTTTTTTGTAATGGGACACCATAGAAGACGAAATGGATTTGTTTACAAAAGCGTATAGAAATGTAGATATGAATACTTCTGATAACAATGAAATATTAGTTCAAGAACGTGATAGTCCTACGTGTATGATCGAGGAGATTATCCGGTTATAATTAAGAAGAGATATTATCATTGTTACGTCCCTTTAAACACGTTTAATGCAAAAAAAGTTAAATTTGTCTGTATCTTACAGGTGGTCAATTAAATTTAAGCATAATTTTATGACGTTTTTCACTGTATTCCGTTTTGAACAAAAAGATCCATTACATAGATCCCTATTAGAAATTTATGCTTTATATTTCTTAAGGAATTTTGAATTATAAGACTAATAAAAATGTGGACTATTTCTTTTGATTTCAATATAATCTCTAGTTTTACATTTGTATTTTGCAGATACATGTACTGAGATCTCTCAACAATCTTGACCAAAAAGTGTGTTTCAAAATAGTATGTAACGTTATTTATCCGGAAAACGTAGAATAAAGCCTGGATTCGACATACGGAAATGAAAATCAATTTATGAATTCATTGAAACCTGTGAGTAAATTTATAACAATGGCACTATTGCTATATTTCTAAAGTCAAAATATGATAGTAAAACATACGGCACGTTAAAATATTCAAAATAATTTGTTAAAACTAGCGTGAAATGTCCGGTTCACTTTAATTATGGTCAAATATCTCAAAAATAAGCACACGGACCTATACATTTATTTCACCAAATTATAGTCTATATGTTTATTAACAACCATGGGAAGGTTCATCAAATCTACATTGAAGAGAAAGTTCTATTCGCGAAAATGTTATGAAAGTTTCCCATAGACTCCCATTTTGAAATATTGCATGAGGTCTAAATTTTTCAAAGCAGTCTAGCAAAAAATCAAGCATACGACCCTATCTTTTTATTTGCTGACTGTTCTAGGTATATTCTGAAGTTTAGAAAAATCAGAGTTTAATCAAATTCTACATTGTAGAAAAAATTTCTATCCAAACGTGCAGAACTACCTTTACACATATACTAGTAAAATAAATCTAACTTTGTTGGGCAAACAGGGTAAAGAAATCTAATACTAAAAAAGTCTCACCTTAAATCGCACATGTATTAACATTCAGTGAACACAAGTATGCGTAAATGATCGTTTTGTTAAACTTTCGATCCAATCCATTACTTGACAAAAGTCTGACTAACCACCTTTACAAACAACTGTATTAATTTTCTACGGGGGCACAGAGGTGAGATAGATGCTTTTTTATATAATACGTGCGCGCTTAGTAGTAAAAAAATAAAACATCACCGCACATTATCAGTAAATACACACGTGCTAGTATAGAAACATCTTTGCACGTATAAAGTAATACTTGCGCATGTAATAACTGTAACTTGCGCACGTAATAAACTATACATGCACAGATGTTTTTATACCAATACGTACGCTGATATTTTTTTAAAATAATACGTGCGCACGTTACAAGTTTACAAGTTATGTGTGCGCAGATGTTTTTTTTTTTGTTTGTTTGTTTTTTTTTTAAAGAAAAAAAAACAAAAAAACTAATGCGTGCGCAGGTAATAAGTTATACGTGCACAGATGTTTTTTTCTACTGATATGTGCGCTAATGCTTTTTTTATTATACCAATACGTTCGGTGACGTTTTTACACTAATTCATTTGCACGTATTACGTATTATAACTTACACGTGTGCAGTTTTGTTTCTTCTTTATGCGCAGTGATATTTTTATATTAATACGTGCACACGTACTAGCTATTACGTGCGCACGCAATGAGCTATACGTGTTTTTCTCTTTTTTTCTCCACTTTATGCGCGGTGATATTTTTATACCAATACGTGCGCACGCAATAACTAACGCGTGTGCAGCGTTATTTTTTCTTCTTTATGCGCGGTGATATTTTTATACTAATACGTGCGCACGCAATAACTTACACGTGTGCAGTTTTTTTTCTTTATGCGCGGTGATATTTTTTATACTAATACGTGCGCACGCAATAACTTACACGTGTGTAGTTTTTTTTCTTCTTTATGCGCAGTGATGTTATTTATACTAATACGTGCGCACGCAATAACTTACACGTGTGCAGTTTTTTTACTTCTTTATGCGCGGTGGTATTTTTATACTAATACGTGCACACGTACTAGCTATTACGTGCGCACGCAATAAGTTATACGTGTTTTCTTTTTTTTTCTCCACTTTATGCGCGGTGATGTTTTTTATACTAACTTATACGTGCGTATTAGTTATTACGTGCGCACGTATACATGTAAGTATAAAAACATTTATTTTATGCTAACTAATGAAATACTGTATTTTCTTTTATGCTATGATATCTAATGAAATAATGTATTCTATCAGTTAAATATTTCTATATCTCATCACTCACACTGTGAAAATATGAAATTTATATTTTCACACTGTGAGAGATATAGCTCCGCCCCTCATACATTGTGTATGAATTTTAAATTATTTTCTTAAATCAGGATGAAAATTGTAGTCGCGCTTTGTTCTATATAGTATACTTCTCGATTCAAATTATTTTACTTAATGAATATTTCATAACGTTATGCAGTAAAAAATAAAATGAAATAGAACTTTATGTTGTGTGCGCCTTTCTAACGTCACAACACGTCTGGCGTCATGCAAATGCACATCTCAACGTAACTGAGCATAAAATAAAACGAAAATTTGTTTGTTTTTTCGTGAATATTAAATATATCTCACCTCGAAATGAAAAAATTTTCATTTTCACGAGCGCGTAAGATAATCATGCCCGATGATAATCATGAAAAAAGGCTTGATAAAAGTCTGACATACAATGACGCAGAAATGGCGTGGAAAAATCATTTCCATATACATATATATATATAAATGAAATATCATTCAAATAGAACGTGCTTTGAACATCAGCACAAGTAGACTGGGTACCAAGCCTTGCCTCCCTATTTATATTTTCATATCTACCAGTTTCTATGAACAGATTATGCGAAGACGTTCTAAATCTGGCTAAAGCTATTCTGTATTTTGGTTCCGAGATCACGTTTAAATATTTTTCTAATTCGAAATCATACTTAAAAATTGCATAGGACTGAAGACGTCTTGAATTATTTATATCACTATACCACGTTTGCATGTAAGTATCATAAATTCTTTTTTTAATAGCGTCAAATGGTATATCAATATGAAACTGATAATCCCGAACATAACTAAATCCATGGTCATCAAGAATACATTTTATTTGGTACGCCCAATTATTTCCATTGTATAGCCTATTATTTTCAGCATCTTGCTTTAACATTTTAAATGTCTGTTTAACAAGAGAGTCATCATTTTGTGATAACATTTTTAACCAATATTTGAGCATGCTGACCTTTCGAAAAACTGATAATGGGACTCGGCCCGTCTCTCCGTAAAGTGCAGTTATGTTTGTTGACCTCTTTACACCCAGAATGTACCGAATAAATTTTGTATGCAGCTTCTCAATATCTGGAGCGTTATGATAACCCCAGATTTCTGAGCAAAAATTAAGAATAGAGCTAACTAATGTGTCGAAAAGTTTGAATGTCTGCATTATAGAGAATTCAGCATTTCTAAATAAACGAAACAAATTAAACAAGGCAAAAGATGCGTGTTGAGATATAACTTTCTGACTTCTAAACCAATTACCATTTTTAAATAGTCATACTAACACGATCTGCAGCAATTGCTATATAAACATATAGAGAAATCGCCTATACATGAATCTACGATAAAATATGGTTGGCTGTTACATTTCACCCCCTATGATTGTGGCATAAGAGATTCTACTTCATTTCCATTACATACAAATTATTTCAGGGCCAAACGGTTGAAAACAGCATTTCAAAAACATAAATATGATACAAAGTTATACTGGCTTATGTGTAGGACCGTAAAACACGTTTCGATCTCTACGACGAATTCAATTAGCTTAATTAAGATTCAGTGGTGACGTCATAGATGTATGACATAAAGTATGACGTCAGAATGATTTGACGTCATATAAAGTTAAGCTCGTAACTTGTAACACAGGGTCAACTCGCCTAATTTGATGATTCTCTTCATAATTAGTTTGCGAGCTGTTTAGATTACTAAATTATAAATACTTCTCAAAATTCTGATAAAAAGAAACAAATATCTATACAGGGAGAGGAACTATATAAGTTCTCTTTCGTTCTTATCCCTTTCGTATTTGTATTAAATATGTATACCTGTAAAAATTTAAATTGATGTATTTTCGAAATAAATATGTTTAAACTAAATATCTATACGTTCCATTGGCTATGCAACTCTTTCTAACCGTAGGGGGTAAATTGTAATAGCACATGACCCGAATGACGTATTACGCTGAAAATGTAGTACTGTAAAATGCGAATTATTTGCGTTGTTAGAATCGAAATAATAAATATGTTCCAATAATTTTATCAATTAATAAGACATGGGCAGTCGTTTGGATGCGAATGATTAAATCACTCGTGCTACGCACTCGTGATTTAATTATTACGCATCCAACTCCTGCCCATATTTTATTAACTGATAAAATATAGGAACAGATTTATTATTTCTTAATTCCTAAGTATTTAAAGCTCTCCACAACTTCAATTTGTGTACCATTAATATAAAAATTGAAATTCGTGTGCCTTCCTTTTTCAAATATCATAGCTTTCGTTTTCAAACAGTAACGTACATCATCATTTAACATTGATTGTAAAGTTTCGGGGGATTTAGCAAAAAGAACTTGATCATCTGCATAAAGAATAAGAAATAGTTTCATTTCGCCTAGGCTATTGTAAAAATATTATCTAGGTCTGAATTAATATTTTGTATTAGGCCGATCACGAACAGCATAAAGAGTAACGGCGAACTCGGATCCCCCTGTTTTAAGTCGATATCACAATTGAAAAATTCTGAACATTTGCCTTTATAACGCACGCAAGATTTGACAGTACTGTACATGGACTTAATTGCGCGGACTAATTTAGAGCTAACGTTTGCTGAGATAAGTTTTTGCCAAAGAAATGACCTATCGATTTTATCAGAACTGTTGGTAATCGATGAAAATGCAATAAAGTTTATGTCCCGAATTAAGCACTTTTGAGATTATCGAGTGTAATATGAAAATGCAGTCACTAATAGATTTCCCCTTTTGAAATCCGAACTGATTATCAGAAATCTTATCATATTTTTTTGACCATAAAGTTAGTCTATTTAGCAGTAATTGTGAATATACCTTTGCCATGGTATTAATCAGTGTAATCCCTCTATAATTTTTTGCTTCATGGATATTACCCTTTTTGAAAACTGGTGCAATAATCCCCTCTCCCCATGATAATGGATCTCCCGTATCAAATAATCTGTTATACAGTTTAAGCAAAAAAGGGGAGATAATATTAAATGACGCTTTTAACATTTCGCTTGTAATATTGTCACTACCTGGTGATTTATTATTATTTTGAGAGAAGATGGCGGTACGTAATTCATTTTCAGAGAAAAAACTGTCTAATTCATCCTCTTGATTTTCTGTAAAAATATCTCTTTCATTTTCATCTGTAAGCGTTTCTCCAAGTAACGTTTTAAAATGCATTGTGTAAATCGTTTAATGATAGTGATTCCGAACTCTCAGATTGTTTTTTCATTTTTTATATTAATATTTTTCCAGAATTCCCTGGGGTTTTTATTGGCTAAATTTTCCAGTCGCTTACCTTCATTAATTTTGTATTTTGTTTTCGCAGTTTTCTTTACTTTATTATACCGTGTTCGCGCATGTATAAAGTTGCGTCTAGAAATTTCAATTTTATAACGTGTAAAATTGTTCCGTGTACTATTAAAAATTTTCTTTTCATTATAACATCTATCGTCAAACCATTTACATTCTTTTTTTAAAGAATCTGTTTTTTTTTTCGATTTACTTTCTTGACCAAAAATATCAAAAGCTACCTCCAACAAACTCGAGGAAAAATTGCTGACTATAGTGTCTACCGGTTCCGTATTTACTATTTCAGACAAATGTGAAATTTTATCATTTTTACTCGAAAGCCTGTCAATGAAATCACTAACTTTAGAACTATCGAGTAAAAGTTTCGGGTTCTACAGAACTCAACCTTACGTAATATGCCAGCATTTTCGTCGAAATTCTTCTCCACCCAGCCAGTTGTGATCCAAATTCCATCCCTATTCGTTAAGCTATATAGCTCCTAGACCAATATTTCCATTAAATCCATGATGATATTTAATTCTGCAGCTTGATTTCCCAAGGACTTTCGGATATTCCCCAGTTGTTTACGTTTTTCGGGTTGTTTTTTAATCTGACCTTCGGCGTTTGTAAACAAAGCAAGCTTCCGGTTATTTAACGAACTGACGGCATTGACCGAAAAGTGTTAAATATGCTTACTTAACTACCGTCTGTTGGCCGCGGATTGTGCATTTATTAACAAAATACTTTAAATGTAGTTTCTGTTTTCATAAACAAAATGGCGTCGTGTTGATTTCACGGACCTAATCACCAATATTCGATATTCGATATCAATGTACCTGAGTGCCCATGGTAATTTAGCGGATGCATCATATGTAACACAGTAGCGTAAATAAATCCTAATATCATCATGAAGTATTCGTTTTATTTGAACACGTTAGCATGTAATAAACAGAAAACTCGTTGATCTTCACCAATTAGCACAAAATAAAAAAATCTGATATTTAATATTCAATTGTTTCCCTTATCGGTGAAGATATATTTCGATATCACACTGCAAACAATCAAATATCCTCTATTTATAGAGAAAATGTGTGAAGGGTCATAATGTATGTGAAAAATCATCCAAATACAACCCGCTTCTTACATGCAAAATAATCATTGGTTCTGATATTGATTACAATGTTTGATGGTACAGTAATCTGGAAAATAATTGCTGAGAAATAGCGCGGAATATATTTTCCATATACACATATAAAAGAATAATAAAGGGCATAACAAAGTGAAAAATCATTTAAATAGAACCCGCTTCTCACATGCACAAGTACACTTGATACTGATAATAATTACAAGGTTGGATGGAAATCTGCAATATAAATGCTGAAAAATATCCCTGGCAAATTTAGTCTACAGAACAACGGACTGAGGTACGGATCAGAATCCTATATAACTACCAGATACTAATATCTGGGTGTATAATAAACAGGTTCTGCTATTATTTTGCATGGTAGTTTTCTAGGTTTCCTAATGATCGTATTACCAGCAACTACGATATATACATTATTTAAGAAATAGTACATATGTCCCTATATTTTATCAGGTAATAAAGTATGGGACATGGAAATATGTTCCTTATTTCCGATATTTTAACACTGGAACATGGAAATATGTTCCTTATTTCCGACATTTTAACATTGGGACATGGAAATATGTTTCTTAATTCCGATATTTTCTTCAACCATGTTTGTTGTAACCATTTGGTTTTACATAAATAAAAGGAGGGCTGAAATAGGGGCATCTCAAATATTGTTCATTATAAAAGAAAATTTACAGAAACTGAATACATTAATTTCGCTTAATCAAAAGTACATTATAACTAAACATTAAGTTTCTATTGCAATCTAATGTCGAAGTGACTTCATGGATATGTACCGGTTAAAATCCCCGGGAAAAGTGCTGTATAGTTATATTAAAAGTCCATAATGAACATTAAAGAAACTAGATCCAGCGCAATGCGTTGCAACTGTACCCATCGCCACTGCGTTGGAAACGTTTTTGATCGATTATTTTATATTCCTGCAATGACAGTTCACCGATAAATAAGAAATAGGTTTTGCTTGACAGTGTCATAATTACGATTTGATGCAAATGTGTTCAGGAGTCGCTTTGTACAAGAGTTTAACATTTTTTATGGAAATTCTACTAAAACGGCAGTCACTCGTCAAACTGTACAGAAGTGTTAAAGACAAAACAATCACGGAACAAGTGTTTGTGGCTGGTAGAGAACACATGTGGGCTCCTGTCTCAGTGGTTGTTTCCATTCAAACGTGAAAAAAATATGGGAGAACCCATTAGAAAACTTACTGTCATAAGACAGTCGTCCATATTTATCCACCGCTTCTACGACAAACCCTCCACTGTCACGGCGTTGGAACCGCCGCTTCTGCGAAAACTATGGCCAGTGCGGTTACGGCATTGCGTGTAAACCGAGCTCACGATAACAAAATGCAATGAAATACTGAATCATAAATTTACGTGCCGGCTGTAAACAATATATGCACATTATTACTTTAATAGATTAAATTACAAAGTGGAGATGCACATTATTAAAATATATTTTTTTACAAATTGAAACTTTTTAACAAGAATAAAATTGTCTCCGGTCTTGTTTATACCCCGATAGACTTGAAACCTAAATACATAGAACAGGTATAAAGGGTAAAGTTAAATTTTATTTACCGTCGCTTTGTGAAACAATTAACATAAGCTCTGTAAAGCTTTTGAGCGACCCTATTTTAAGAACAGTTAAAACCAATTATACCTTACCCCCAGCAATTTGCTGGTACCCATTTACAGCTGGGTCGACTTAGGCAATCGTGATAAAGTGCCTTGCCCAAGGACACACCGCAATGGGAGTAGCCAGGATTCGAACCTGGGGCGGATTCGATCCTGGGGCCTTCACCTCCGTAGGAAAGCGTCTTAACCCTCTCGACCACTGCGTCCACAGGTATATCTATTAATATTATTTTACATTAAAACGAGACAAGATTTGTTTCTATAAACACATCAAGGACAAATGACTCAAATGACTGTTTTCAACGAAACTATGAACCACTTGTATTCAAATATACTACGGATGGTTTAGAATTAAGCAAATTAAGTTTGCAAACCGGTTTAAAGATTTTTTTGGTGGGAAAATGACAACAGTGTTTCACTAGATGGCTGTCGATTTCCGCCATTGACACTATATGATACTCGGGTACAACTTGCACATAATTTCAAAGCTTGTGATTTATTCTAATTTGTGTTTCAATATTGTCCTTACATAACACCTATAAGTTTAAAGATAAAATTCATTTCGTTAGTTGATACTTGTGATGTTTTAATAAACATAGGAGAAACAAAAGTACATCACGAATTCACGTCGGTTAAGAACAAGTAAGCGACTTTAACTGGAGCTTCATATAGTTTCATTCTAATAATTTGCATACCTTTGTCACTTTCCGTTTAATTCATACGTGTAATCAATAATTATTTACAGAATATGCCGATATTATATATGTGACGAACATTCATGACTTGTTCCATTCCTATACGCATTGATTGATTGCGAAGCGTTAAATGGCAATATAATTTGATGTTTTATATTAGCACGTGTAAACGGACCCATTCTTAATTTCTTAAAAATTTACTTCGCTCCAGCTATTGCAACATCTGTATATCCCTTATTGAAATAACCTACAGTCAAACATATATTAAACGGCCAACACTCTATTTTAATAGGCAGAACCGATAGGATACTTTTACTGACATAGTTTAAATCTAGGTCACTTCTAATCATGGTTAAATAGACAGCGTTTAAAGATGTACTCTGCTTATCTTTCATGAATTATTTTGATTTTAATTTAGATATTTACGCATCCTCATTACATTAATTTAACTTTGCTAAATATATAAATCAATTGTGTGTTTAAAGTTACGTTCATAACCAAATGTTAAACAGTAAAAGCTATTGTTTAAAAAACTTCCATTTTTTTATGGTGGGACATAATTATGTATACAGTGTTCATCTATACATGTATAAAACGTTAACTATTTTTTACCTAATTCCTAATTACTGAAGGGTTCATATACATAAATTTGTTCATTCTATGTTTACATAAACAACTGGTAGCTTTTTTTCCATGTTTTTAAATATAAAATTCGGGACTAGTATACCTTTAATAGTGGAAGTGAGTCTGTCGCTTCTTATATTCGTGTCCTACTAATAAAATAACTGACTATAATGTATCTTGCTTGCCGGATTTTTTACCTAATTAAATTGTCTGTTGTGACAACCTTTGCAACTTGTCATGTCAAGAATATTGTAAGATATATTGGCATACTTTGGAGTTAATTCTAACCACAGGCTAACGAGAATGGTGTGAAAGTGAAACATACTCAGTTGAAAGATTGGACTCATTATTTGAAAATGCAACATATTACTAGTTTCGAACGACTTTCTCTTACATAAAAACGTGTGTGTCTAAATGTATTCATATCATGTATATAAAGTAATTAGTTATTATACAGCTGCATTAATTAGTATTTCTATCATATATAGTGATGGGATTTATGACGATGTTATGTGTAGGGCCCTCAAATGTATGTCAAATACTCTCCTTCGCTTGAGTTCTTATCTCGTGCGAATAACATGTTATCGTGTGTGCATGACATGTTATTACGAACGCACGACATCTCTTCCCATGTGCTCGACATCTTATCCCATGCGCACGATACCTTATCTCGAACGCTCATCATCTTAACGCGTGCAATCAACATCTTTTCTCGTGTGCACAACATCTCATTGTTTTACATATATAATGAAAATATATAAGATCATTGATTAAAAAAAAAGACGTTAAACCCGAACACACACACACATTGATTAAACATACCCCCCCCCCCCACCCACCCCTAGTAAAATTCTCAGGATGACATGAAAATACAAAAACCCTGACCTCGTGTGACCATGTGACATGAAACACAATAAATACATGGGCAACGGCACGATGTTAATACATGAAGACCCGATAACTTGCATTTATCATGTCCCTATGTCTTCACCCCGAAAGAAACGACCTATCCTTTCTTGTCCTCACAGAAATCAGCCATAATGTATTGTTTTGACTTAATGCATATAGCTATGTCTATATAATAGAAAATTACTTATTTATACAGAAAGGACATGCTGGTGCCTGTGTATTCTTCCTTATCAAGTTTTGTGGCTCTGAAATATACCAATGTCCTTAAAAATTCTAATTAGTTTAACTGAACAATTCCTATCACGAAAATAATAAGTTTGTGGAAATTATTTGCTTTGTACCCCTATCATGATATCCTGTTGTCCAAAATAAAACATCTGTCTACTTTTGTCGTTGTGTTGCTTGTTTAAGGATAAGCTAAGGCTTTTAATTTAAAATTACTGTGAAAAATATTTTTTGTATAGTGAATATTATTAATTAAGGTACCGCCTGGAATGGGCATTTATTGTTAATATATCTTGTATAGATCTACTGTATATATGTACTTCATATAGCAGAACGAAATGTTCTAGATCTCGTATACAACTCAGTCAAATAAATTGTTAACAAAAACTCTTTTTCAATAGCAATATCATCATGAAAAAAGTTCGGATAATTCAGATATTGTTCAGTTTACTTTATCTACCTGTCTTAGATATTATAATGCAAAGTGAATACTGATTGGATAAATTGTGCTTAATATAATCCTTTTGTATGTAAACAAATAGACAACAGGAAGTGTCTCAACACGCATGCGTTATCATGATGACGTACCTCCTAAGGACCGAGGACCTAACGTAATGTAGTTCTGTTTTCATTTCTTTGACGGTCTTCACACCTCCTTACTGTTTGAAAACATTTTCTAGTTGCATATACATTTCCAAATCAATCAAACGAAATAAAAGAAACATGTTGGCACGGTATACGAATTTCTGTAACTGATTTGGGGTGCTCTGTTACTCATGCAGACAACCAGTCTGCTGAAAAGATATAAAACTGAACCGGAAGACATCACAAAATTGCCTCCAGAAAGACGAATCACTATATACGTACGTTACTGTCTCGGTGATTATCATCCCCTTATATGAATTAAGGCAACGCCTAGAAGTGGGATTTATCGTTAACATACCCATCACAAAGAAAGTATCCACTTTTCAAAAGAAAGTAAAAAATTTACGAGAACCTATATATTAAGACAGCAAGTATACATTTCGTGTCGTCATACCCTGTTGCAGCGAATATCATACTTTGCATTGTGTACACAATGTCTGACGTCACGCTCATTGTATAGAATGTGGGCGGCCGGTGTCACGGTGACGTCATTTACCGCGTTCTTGTACCAGCCTTAGGATTTTCTTTTTGTTTGTAGGCTACTCCGCGCAGAACTCGTTATTGTTAAAAGATACTTTTCAGTTGCATATACATATTCAAGTTGAAAAAGAAAGAAATAAAAAAAAACATGTTGGCACGGTTAAAGAAATTTTGTGACTGATTTGTGGTGCTCTGCGGATTCTAGGCCTACATAAAACGGGACCGAAAGTCATCGAAAAAAAATGCCTTGGTATTTCCAGACAACAAAGAAGAATAGCTCTATAGGGACGTTATCATCTCGCATATTTTCATCCCCTCTTAATAAGGATGTTTTAGTGCCTTTATCCTTCAATGCAAGTAATATTCTAGAAATGTACTAAAACAAGCATTTTTGAAATAATCACGAATTCAGTTTGATAACGTGCGAAAACATCAGTTAAATTAAACTTTAAAGGAACATATTCTGTCTTCGTTTTCTAGAGTATGTAGAAAAAAAAATCATTATTATCAAGAAGATGAGAGCAAGTAAAAAAATAATAAATAAATAAATAAAAACACATTCAGGCTTTAAAATACGGTACATGTTCATTTACCGGGGAGCCCCTAAAGTGACATTTAGATATTCATTTTTTTTTATTTCGTTTTCAGGAAAGATTGTTGTGTGTTTACCAATAAACAATAACTATCTTTGATGTGTTTACCAATAAACAATAACTATCTTTGATGTGTTTACCAATAAACAATAACTATATTTGAATCAGATCGTCGACGTATTCTATATCAATCCTTTAAACACGAAGTTGTATTAAAATATGATAAAAAGCTATCATATAGAGCAAACAACATTTTTTACCCAGAAAACTGTGCTTGGTCATCTCTTGCGTTCATCAAAGAACACGTCTTTAAAACTGAAACTAAAACTAAAACAAATCAACCACGTACGCGATGTTAAAATTTGCATATTTGAAACTGTATTGTTTATTTGGCACAACAGGTAATGCTTAAAACATAATAATTGAGCCGTGCCATGGGAAAACCAACATAGTGGGTTTGCGACCAGCATGGATCCAGACCAGCCTGCGCATCCGCACAGTCTGGTCAGGATCCATGCTGTTCGCTAACAGTTTCTCTAATGGCAATAGACTTTAAAAGCGAACAGCATGGTTCCTGACCAGCCTGCGCGGCTGGTCTGGATCCATGCTGGTCGCAAACCCATTATGGTGGTTTTCTCATGGCACGGCTCATATCATGTTTCAATAATTCAACTTTATGTCTCAAAATCTGAATCTTACTCTAATATGGAGTCAAATTTCAACGAATTTTCTTATGCCGTATACATTAGGAAAATAAGCTAATGACTGCGTGCTATGTTAATAGAAATATTTGATGTGTGTTCTATTTTACAGGAAAAAATAAAGGTACAATGTTTCACGATAGAAAAGGCGTGAAATTTGCCCTGCACATCGGCGATATCAGCTTTGAGTCATAATAATGACAATGTAATATTTGCAAGTATTGAATTAACAATAATGTCCGGCTAACCTCTATTTTGGATGTACATTATTTTGAAAAGCAATTCCATCTAAATGAGAAAAAATGTCACAACATAGCTTCTTTTGGACTCAGTCTTATCATACCATGCATCACACATTGTGAGCTTTTTAGTCGGTTCTAAACCAGTGTTTTGGGATTGGGCTGAAATATACATTTCAGAATCTCTCTAAGAAAGACTTATGTATACAAATATTCGGACTCGTACTTCAAAAATAATTTAGTATTTGCAAACATTTTGCGATGTAAACACTGTATTTAAATGTCATTTTGAAATATGAAGAACGTTTGGAAGAATTAAAAATAGATGTGAACCGTATTTGTTATATAACATGTTAATTCCTTGAAAAATACATTTTTTAGTGAAATATACAATTTCGTTGAAATTATACGTTTTATATCCATATATGGAGATGTTTATTATGACTATTATGTCTCAAAAGAGATTGTTTACTAGATATTTGATATTGTCGTTCAAGGTTTAGCTTTTGTATTTCAGCAGGTATTGATCGCATTGCCGTTAAAAGTCGTATAGAGATACCCTCAGCTTGTCAAACTACTAGTCCACACGTGTGAACGATTTGATACAAAAACGTTGTTAAATATTTGCATATATACCGATGTTTATCTTTAAACTCGACCTCAACTGTTTCTTATCCTTTATTGCGTTTTACAAGACTAGGTCAGGAATCATGTCGAGAAGCTTAAAATTAGGGACATTTAAAAAGTACATATCAATCTTAGTTTAGGCAATCTGATAGGACGACAATGCAAATGACAGACCTTTCTATGCAGCTCTATGTATCGGAATGAAACAGTTTTCCTTAAGTCGGAGCCAGAGACGTGATATGCTTGCGTACATTTTTGTTTACTGTCAGAACTGTCTTTATTCTCCAAATACTTTTATCAGTATTCAGTGTTGTTCTGATCCCACTAAATCTTGCACACCAGTCCATTGATCTGTAATACATAACGTTAGTTGCTACATGCTAATTTCATTATGTCACATTAGTATATCTAATAAAGTCGAGTTTACTACTATTTTGAACTATCGCTTTATGCTTCTAGGGAGCTTGTAATATATTATAGACTAAAGCAAGTCCGTGTTAGCATCTCAAGCGACTGTGCTCCATTCCCGAATTTTATCTACATTTGTATATACAAAACATCATTTGGTTGTCGTTATATATCACTCTATATCTGGACAGCGTGCAGAGTGCTGTTATCATTCCTGGTCTTTAGGCCAACGGAATCCATTCAATATTTTTCAATTACATGTATTATAAAGTCTGTTTCAGACGGTAATAGAAGTACAAGGGGTGTTGAAGCTTGATTATATTTTTTGAACGAATTCGGGAAAACGGAGTGTGCAATCGTATTGGGCAGTTGTATTCAATACTTCCTAAAAGAAATATATGAGCCGCACCACGAGAAAACCAACATCATACGTTTGCGACCAGGATGGATCCAGACAAGCCTGCATTCGCACGGTCTTGTCAGGGTCTTGTTTGCTTTCGAAATCTGTTGCAAATAGAGAAATTGTTAGCGAATACCATGGACCCGCGGATGCGCAGGCTGGTCTGGATCCATACTGTTCGCTTTCAAAGTCTGTTGCAAATAGAGAAACTGTTAGCGAACACCATGGACCCGCGGATGCTCAGGCTGGTCTGAATCCATCCGTTCGCTTTCAATGTATGTTGCAAATAGAGAAACTGTTAGCGAACACCATGGACCCGCGGATGCGCAGGCTGGTCTGGATAAATTCTGTTCGCTTTCAAAGTCTGTTGCAAATAGAGAAACTGTTAGCGAACAGCATGGACCCGTGGAGGCGCAGGCTAATTTGGATCAATTCTGTTCGCTTTCAAAGTCTGTTGCAAATACAAAAAAAAACCTGTTAGCGAATAGCATGGATCCGCGGATGCACAGGCTGGTCTGGATCCCTGCTGATCGCAAACGCTCCATGTTGGATTTCTCATGGTGCGGCTCAATTATGTTGATATTTTTATAATTTGTAAGACATATATGACTTATATGTAATTGAGACAGAATAGTCATATTAAACATCTCACAAATCTTACTTCCTCGTTTGTAGTCAGACGAATGATGTAGATGTCCGCTAATGAAACCGAGGATACGTTGCTGTTCTGATCCGTTTATAAATAAAACATTCTTTCTTTCCACAAATAGATGCACTGATATCTAGTTGGGACGAATGCCCGTCTGTTGAGAAAGAGGACGGAATTTTATCTCTCGTTAAAAATCTTATAAACTAGTTTCGAACCAGCGAAAAATTGTGATACAAACTGAACCCGGATAAACATTTACGACAACTTTGCAGACAGGCTATCCGATATTTAAAAAAAAAAAGAAAGAAAGACAGAAAAAAACTGTATTTCAGTAAACAAAAACAAAAAAAAAAAGAATGCAATAAGTGGATTTTTGTATAACATGATATAACTGTCGTAGTAACATTGCATTAAATGCGCAGTTTAACCTTTTGTTTAATCTGCTTTAATATATGTATTTCTTTAGGCATAGTCAAGAGAAAATCTTAATGATATTAATATATTATTTATAAACTTCATCAGGTTCACAGTTACTTTGTTTTGAAAGGTTTAGGAGTGAGTATATCATCCTAAATGTTTAGTTCCTAAATATGTACATAAAAATGCACCAGCACTACGTGTACATTTTGATTTTAGACGGAGAGGAGCATTCATCCGAACCCCCAGCATCTAGTTTTGGCTGACTGTGTCCCTTAATTTAGGTAAAGTGTATGTATATTATAGTACCACCCATACTGAAAGGGCCAACCCAGTTGGCTTATGAGACAGCTATATACATTGAACAGCATTACTTCCCGATTCCTACATTTTAATGCCAGGCATGAGACAGGTAGGCAATCGGTAACCATTATTTAACTAGCTTGCGGCTCTCTAACCTGTCTCTCTTTAGTGACAAGTCCCGTCTCGGACAGGGATTGAACATTCGAACTCCTGATTGCGGAACAGGTGTCTTTTCCATTAGGCCTCCGCAGCTCGGTATACATGTATACATAAACAAAGTACACCACTGAAATGTTACTACATGCCGTTCAATTAGGACTGTAGCTGTGTAGGCAAACTTAATTGATATATTCAGTGAAGTTAAAAACATATGATAACGAAATAAAAAACATTTGAAGTACATATCAGGAAGTAAAAGACGGCCAGAGGTTATCTTTTAATTTAAAGCATTCAGCACTTAATACAACAGAATTCAACACAAATATTGATAAAGGTTTTCAATTGTACGTTAAAATATGAATTTTAAATTTGACTGTCAAATATCAGAATGGAATATTCAGTACCCAGGTTACTGTTTGGTCATCTAAATGATTTTTACTTGAAAAAGGTATTATAAAGGATAAATGAATTTCATACATACAGTATTTAAATAATCTAACTTTATCTTGCCCCTTTAAGGTAACTATATTCGTTAAGAGGCAGTATCAAATAAAATAAATTGAAATATTTATAAGAATTACTATGATTATTTAAATGACATGCAATGATATATTGTCAACAGATTGAGGCTCTGTATAAATTGTTGAAGTTTGCTCCCGGCAGGTGGTATACACTCTATAACTCTAAACCTACCTGTTTATTGCAGGTAGTCTGTAATTCGATAATTTTCGAATGTCGTATGTCGTATGTCGCGCAATGAACGACATTCAAATTTTTATGGTCAAAGTTCGAATGTCGTATGTCGTATGTCGCGCAATGAACGACATTCAAATTTTTTGGTCAAAGTTCGAATGTCGTATGTCGTATGTCGCGCAATGGACGACATTCATAATTTTCGAATGTCGTATGTCGCGCAATGAACGACATTCAAAATTTTCGAATGTCTTATGTCGCGCACTGAACGACATTCAATTTTTTTTGGGTCAAAGTTCGAATGTCGTATGTCGTATGTCGCGCAATGGACGACATTCAAAATTTTCGAATGTCGTATGTCGCGCAATGAACGACATTCAAAATTTTCGAACGTCGTATGTCGTATGTCGCGCACTGAACGACATTCAATTTTTTTTGGTCAAAGTTCGAATGTCGTATGTCGTATGTTGCGCAATGGACGACATTCAAAACTTTCGAATGTCGTATGTCGTATGTCGCGCAATGAACGACATTCAAAATTTTCGAATGTCGTATGTCGTATGTCGCGCACTGAACGACATTCAATTTTTTTTGGTCAAAGTTCGAATGTCGTATGTCGTATGTCGCGCAATGGACGACATTCAAAATTTTCGAATGTCGTATGTTGCGCAATGAACGACATTCAAATTTTTTGAATGTCGTATGTCGTATGTCGCGCACTGGACGACATTCAAAATTTTCGAATGTCGTATGTTGCGCAATTGACGACATTCAAAATTTTCGAATGTCGTGTGTCGCGCAATGAACGACATTCAAAATTTTCGAATGTCGTATGTCGTTTGTTTAGCCAACTTCACACAGCTGAGTTACTATTACATTTGTTATCAGTCCTCTGTAAAATGGTAAAAATTAGATTTCTGCGTACAAAACCAAAAGGAAAAAATACAGGCGAACAAGTTAACAAAAAAGATGCCAGTCAGTAAAAGTTGATAAGGCCGCACCAAACTGATTACTTCGTCAACGGCTTTCCCACTCCATTTGTTTTCCAGAATAAAATTCCAAAGCGGTTTCTTTTCACTGTTTAGACGCCCCTTTTCGCTGTGAAGCAACATAAACACTCATGAAATTTAATATTTCTAATCATAATTGTCCATTAAAACACCACGGGAATATGTTTCAGACTCTGTATTGCATCAATTTGCAAAATTGACAGTCGATATGACAGTTAGATTGTGTAAATAAATCTGGGAAAGGCCATATTTAGCATCTGGCAAAATTGCATTGATTGTTGACAGACATTATAATATATAGATCATGGGTACCTAATGTTCGGGTGAGGTGACTGAAGTGTTTTCCATATATATAATGATTTCTGTTAATACACTACATGAGAGTAATAGCTTTCTTACTCTTATGTAGTGACATATAATCCAAGAATAAACCCTTCGTTTATTCAGTAAGGGCACTGGGTTGCCTAGGATATAGACTTAGCTAACAAAATAGTTCTTTACACTAGAAATATGGTTAAATATCCAGCTGTTCATGTATCCGCCTGGTGTCCCTTCTCTCCTTGTAAATAGTACAATGTAGCGCGTCCCGGTAAGCATAAAGACATACTGGAGTGTTGAGTGGCTGTCATGTATTTATGGACAGTTTATCATTAAACCTTCAATTTTTAAGGATCTTTTTTCTTTGTGTATTTTTAAGCCTTTTTAATATGTTTTGGAAGTGGTTGTTGATTCTTGTGACAAGGTTTTCATTTTTTGTTCTTCCTAAAATAGGTGAAATTAAAAGAAAAATATTTTTATTATGCTCGCCCGCTACTATGTTTTTGAAAAATAATCTGATGACCAAGAAATTAATTTGGTGTAGCCTAAAGTTTAAATTATTTTTTATGCCGACGAATGATAAATCGTGATTCATACTGAACCCGGATAAATTTTGAGAAGCAAGTAACTCGATACATCCAATTATAGCATTTCATTTGATGCAGCAAGTATAAGTTTTGCAAACGTTGCATGGATGAATAAACTGTCTACGATATATATTTTACCATATCAACGAGCTGGCAGTTCATCGTTGAATTATTCCTAAAAATATGCAGTCATCCGAGCTAGAAAAGTACAGGCGTGATTTCTAAATGATTATAAACTACAGTTGAGAGATATATGAACTCCAAAATAGAAACGTTTATATGTTACAAATGAACACCGATATTATTTGTTTTTCTGTTTGTTAGGGGTTTAAAGCCGATTTTTTTTTTCAAAAAAAATTATCAGTTATGTTACAGCGGGCAGTTAACCTAACCGGTGTTCCTGGATTCTGTACTAGTGCAAACCTGTTCTCCGCAAGTAA
Organism: Mercenaria mercenaria; assembly: GCF_021730395.1. Lineage (NCBI taxonomy): Eukaryota > Metazoa > Mollusca > Bivalvia > Venerida > Veneridae > Mercenaria > Mercenaria mercenaria. Next base: position 72,536,699 of record NC_069375.1, read on the forward strand.
CTGCCAACTTCCCCACATGAATAAGAGTTGAAGTAAGAATGATGTCAGACACAATGTCTTCTATCACAGCGCACGTGGATCGAACTCGCGACCACGAGATCAGTAGATATACGTTCTTCCTAATGAGCTAAGAAGCCGGGTCCACCACCCGATTCAACTAGCAACTTGCCTCAAACAGCCACTTAGCTACCTTTCTCAGATTGAATTATCTTATTTCAAAGTTCATTATATTTGAAGAAAAGACATCTTCTGATATGTTATCATTTAAATCCACTACATCAACAACCACTTTCTCAACCACATCCCAATTTGTTTGTATCTTGCATAACATTAAATTGTACGTGATGTTTATGTCCACATCAAGCTGGACACGACCGATTCTGCCTTTGAGACCAGTGTTGATCATGATCAGACTGCACGGACCTACACTTTTCACTATAAGTCAGTATCTTTTTGGTATACACCTCTTTAAACTGTTAATTGTACTACCCAAATTGAAAGATGGACAAGTTTATAAAGATTATTAACAGTGTAAGAGTTAATTGGCGAATCAATCAACGACTAAAATTCATTTTTGAGGTGGGGTTACTTTACGATTTACGGTCATGATTGCGTATTCTGTGCGCTGATCTTACATTGTAAAATTTAATGTAAAGTAGCTACCTGCCTGAAGCAACCACACTGTGTCTCTTCATTGTCTGGCTGCCTAATACAGGTTTGACTGTATGATCAGACTGTGACGGCTTATACAAGTTTGACTGTATGTTATTTAAGTAATCATATGATCAGTCTATGACGGCTTATACAGGTTTGACTGTATGCTATTTCAGTGATCAGATTATCAGTCTGTGACGGAATATACAGGTTTGACTGTATGTTATTTCTGTAAACATATGATTAGTTTATGACGGCTTATACAGGTTTGACTGTATGCTATTTCAGTAATCAGATGATCAGTCTGTGACAGATTATACAGGTGTGACTGTATGTTAATTCAGTAATCATTTGATCAGTCTATCACGGCTTATACAGGTTTGACTGTATGTTAATTCAGTAATCATTTGATCAGTCTATAACGGCTTATACAGGTTTGACTGTATGTTAATTCAGTAATCATTTGATCAGTCTATAACGGCTTATACAGGTTTGACTGTATGTTAATTCAGTAATCATTTGATCAGTCTATAACGGCTTATACAGGTTTGACTGTATGATATTTCAGTAATCATTTGATCAGTCTATGACGGCTTATACAGGTTTGACTGTATGTTAATTCAGTTATCATTTGATCAGTCTATAACGGCTTATACAGGTTTGACTGTATGTTAATTCAGTAATCATTTGATCAGTCTATGACGGCTTATACAGGTTTGACTGTATGTTAATTCAGTTATCATTTGATCAGTCTATAACGGCTTATACAGGTTTGACTGTATGTTAATTCAGTTATCATTTGATCAGTCTATAACGGCTTATACAGGTTTGACTGTATGTTAATTCAGTAATCATTTGATCAGTCTATAACGGCTTATACAGGTTTGACTGTATGTTAATTCAGTAATCATTTGATCAGTCTATAACGGCTTATACAGGTTTGACTGTATGTTAATTCAGTAATCATTTGATCAGTCTATAACGGCTTATACAGGTTTGACTGTATGTTAATTCAGTAATCATTTGATCAGTCTATAACGGCTTATACAGGTTTGACTGTATGTTAATTCAGTAATCATTTGATCAGTCTATAACGGCTTATACAGGTTTGACTGTATGTTAATTCAGTAATCATTTGATCAGTCTATAACGGCTTATACAGGTTTGACTGTATGTTAATTCAGTAATCATTTGATCAGTCTATAACGGCTTATACAGGTTTGACTGTATGTTAATTCAGTAATCATTTGATCAGTCTATAACGGCTTATACAGGTTTGACTGTATGTTAATTCAGTAATCATTTGATCAGTCTATAACGGCTTATACAGGTGTGACTGTATGTTAATTCAGTAATCATTTGATCAGTCTATAACGGCTTATACAGGTTTGACTGTATGTTAATTCAGTAATCATTTGATCAGTCTATAACGGCTTATACAGGTTTGACTGTATGTTAATTCAGTAATCATTTGATCAGTCTATAACGGCTTATACAGGTTTGACTGTATGTTAATTCAGTAATCATTTGATCAGTCTATAACGGCTTATACAGGTTTGACTGTATGTTAATTCAGTAATCATTTGATCAGTCTATAACGGCTTATACAGGTTTGACTGTATGTTAATTCAGTAATCATTTGATCAGTCTATAACGGCTTATACAGGTTTGACTGTATGTTAATTCAGTAATCATTTGATCAGTCTATAACGGCTTATACAGGTGTGACTGTATGTTAATTCAGTAATCATTTGATCAGTCTATAACGGCTTATACAGGTGTGACTGTATGTTAATTCAGTAATCATTTGATCAGTCTATAACGGCTTATACAGGTTTGACTGTATGTTAATTCAGTAATCATTTGATCAGTCTATAACGGCTTATACAGGTGTGACTGTATGTTAATTCAGTAATCATTTGATCAGTCTATAACGGCTTATACAGGTTTGACTGTATGTTAATTCAGTAATCATTTGATCAGTCTATAACGGCTTATACAGGTTTGACTGTATGTTAATTCAGTAATCATTTGATCAGTCTATAACGGCTTATACAGGTTTGACTGTATGTTATTTCAATAATCACAGTCTATGACGGCTTATACTTGTTTTGCAATTATGGGATCGAAATATATTTTAAGATAGGACATAAAAAATAAATCAACAAAGGGTTTGTTTACACGTTCCATTATTGGACATGAAATCAAAACTGGCAATCAAAGTTAACCAATGCCTATAGGAATGGAAGTATTTATGTACGTACGTCACAGGTATATATATCAGCAAATTCCGTGAATTGACTATACTTGTGCATTTAACTGAAAAGTTTATTCTACGAATAAAGCTGTATATATATTATCGTACTTTATGATATTGTCAACTGTAGACATTTAATGCAAATTGGGGTGCAGGGGAAATCTTACTTTGAATCACTCGCTAATTTCCGATGGGAGTCGAAAATCTCGTTTTTTTTTTGTTGTAGAATTCTTCATGAATGAGGAAGCCATCCAGCAAGCTTTTGAAAGACCGGTAGTTCTAAGGCCTCAAGAAGCTGTTGTTTGCTTTGTTTATACAATCTATTGAAAAAGCACCTTGCCGCAGAGACCAAACCTGATATAACGGAAATAATTCAGTTTGTATCTTTTGGAAGATCGATAGTTCTTATCTATACATGTCAAAATGCGGATGCTGAAATCATTATGCGGTTATTACGCAAAAAAAAAAACAACAATATATCTTTAAAGGGTTTGCAAACTTATTTCTAAATAAAGCCACCATGATAATATCTTTAAATACTAGTGAGACACTGTTTCGTTGAAAACGGTGATTAAGCCGTTTATCCTCGTTGTATTTATAGACACACAGGTGACAATGACACATCATGTTTTAAAGGAAAAGCTGTTTACCTGTTCTATATCTTTTTAGTGTTTGAAATTATTTTTTGTCCAATGGCATTGCAGTACTTTTCAAATTTTCGGGAAATTTATTTTAGTAAATCAGTATTTACTTGCAGTCGTTTATTAATCAGTTTAGTCATGTGTAGGGACAAGGGGTGAGTTATTGATTTTATTCGCTCTGATGTCATCCAGAAACAAAAAATAATTTCAAACACTAAATAGGTTAGTGTTTATTAATGTGCATTTACAAAACTTAATCAGCATCGCGGCTGCGCCGCTCGTAGCTGATTAAACTTTGTAAATACACATTAATAAACACTAACCTATACAAAGTTTCAAGGCCACATTTTGTACATGTGTTACTTCTAGGGTTTAAGGGATTTAACATGTGCATTCATTTATAGAAATAATTTTATTTCTTGTAAAATCTAACATATTGTAATAAATAATGTGAAAATAATGTTAATATGGCGAACACCAAGACGTATTTTTCATTACTGTTTTGTTATCGTTTGTTTAATTTAAAACAGAAATCGTGCTTAACTTTATGTCGTCAAGTGACGTATTTACAAAACAATATATAGGTGGGTGAGAAGTAAATGTAATAAAGAAATTAGATTTGGTACAAAGAGTATATTTTTTTTCCATAAAAATGCCAAACAAACACTTACAAATTCTATCTTTTACATTCATAACGTAGTGTGTGAAATAAGTTGCAGCTGTTTTATCAAATGAGCATAAGTGAGGACCCGTGCAAGGTTTTATGACATGTATGAGATTGAAGGCCAAACATAAAGTATGAAAATCTCATTAGCTTTTTTTGTCATAATGATAGTTTTATTGAAAGCGAGTTGTAGGAAAATCATGTCAGGTCATTTTCATAATGTAGCCAAATGTAAACACGTGGTTGATGACGAAACAGATGGGGACTTCATGGTATGGCGTACCATTTGGGTCGAAAGTTTCAAGATACCACAGGTAGTAATAACATTATACCTGCAGGTAAACCGTATAATTTCATAACTGCGGGTATATATTGAAAATATATCCACGGGTATAAAATTGTACCTGCGGGTATAATTTTATACCAGGAGGTATAATTTTTTATCTGCGGATCCATATAAAAATTGAACCTGCGGGTATAATTTTATATCTGCAGGTATAAAAATTAAGCTCGTGGGTATAAAAATTGTACCTTCGGGTATAATTTTATACCTGAAGGTATAATTTATACCCGCAGTTATAATCTTATACCCGCGGGTATAAAAATTGTACCCGCAGTTATAAGATTATACCCGCCACAGACACTTGGAGTTAGGACCCCCACACACCCCATTCTCCTCCGCCCCTGGTTAAGTTTAGCCAATATTTTTAGCATTTTACCATGTACTGAGCATAGGTGACGATCATAAAACGCATTTTGTAACATTTCAGCGTGTTTTTAAAAAATTGAATTTTTTTCCATCAATGCTCTCAATATTACAAGATTTGAAACATCGCACGAACACTAGGGAAACAAAGGCAAATAAAACTTTTAAATGAACCCATACCAATGAATCACTGGTATCAATCGACGGGTCTGTTACCATTTTGTGAAATGACACCGGTCCTGACAACTTTCATTTGTTTTTCCGACTAGAAATCAATAAATATTATAAATCAATCAATCGAAATTCTATGGAACACTTCCTTGCGAATTGATCCCTGCTTTGAACTGCGCATCTCGTTGCCGGGTACCAAAATTAATACCGTTTCGACTACATTATACCGGATTATCGCTTCAGCACGTGTTACACGAGGTTTGTTTGCATAAAGAAGTGATGATCTGGTTTAACATAGCCGTAAGAGTATCAATTTTGGTACCCGGTTTATGGCATGCGCTACCCAAAGCGAGGGTCCAGCGCAAGCAAGTGTTTCCATTGTTCGTACGATGTTTCATATCTTGTAATATTGAGAGCATTGATGGTAGAAATACATTTTTTTAAAAACACGTTGAAAAGTTACAAAACGTTTTATGATCGTCACCTATGCTCAATACATAGTAAAATGCTAAAATATATTGGCTAAACTTAACCAGGGGTGGAGGAGAATGGGATGTTTGGAGGTCCGAACCCCAAGTGTCTGTGATATCCGCAGGTACAATCATTATACCCGAGGGTATAATTTTATTAATTAATTATTTTATACCTGCAGGTATAAAATTATACTCTCGGATATAGAAATTGTTCCCGCAGGTATAAAATTATACCCGCAGGAAAGTTCCGACCCAAATGGTACGCCATACTGGACGGACTGGTTTGATATCTGGCCCCTGCCCTGCATCGTCGTGCCTTTAAAGGTGTTACCTTCGTGCTCTTGCTTCTGCAAAGTCATTGAGTACATAAATAATTATGTTTATGGTTCAATTAATTTTGATTTATATCTTTACATGAGCATATTTTGTGTTTTACGAAGTGTTCATGTGGTTACTACTTAATGCGTTAGAGTTTTACCTGCCGGGGAGCAATTTCATTGCACTGTCGTATCGTATATGAACATGGTAGGGCTTAGAGAGAGAGGTTTGGCACCAGCAGACTAGTTCAAACTCCCAAGTGGTGTTTTTTGTTACTGACCGTTCCAAGGCGGTGTCCTTCTGTGTTTCCTCTTCATATATGTTTCTTGTGGCTGTTTGTTACTTAGTTATCAATGCGTTCGTTTGTGTTAGTGGTACATGTGCTCAGTAAAGTGTTGCACATACCGGTACATATATTACCATGTGTAACGTTGTATGGGCGACTTCAGACTTTGAATGTGACTGTCGGACTTTGGAACAAATGTTCTAAGTGCATGGAGTTAGGACCATTGTTGCATTTAAACTATTATTTGCGAATCATTTTTGCCTAAATATATCAATGAAATAATTATATTAATTTCACAAACAGTGGAGATTTTATTTACCTAAATTAAAAAAAAAAAATTCACGATGAATAATTATTACCATAGTGTACAATTCTTTATAAAATTAGAAAACTGCCGTATAATATTTGAAATAGTGAAGAAATTAAGAGAGATAACTCTTCCTTACTCAAATCAGCCATCTGTAATGGAAAAATTGGTTTCTTTGATTTTGTTTTCGAAATGAAGACATGTAGAGTGGTTTGAACCGTTTTATATTTTTTCTTTTTTCTTTTTTCAATTACCACTTGAATAATCTAACTATTAATATATTAAATTAAACGACTTGTTACCATGGTAACGGAATGTCCATGAATATAACTTTTCCTAAATGAAGAGACTGAGCTTAATTTCTTTGCCCTTTTCATCATTTAATTCTTTAGTTACCTCTACATGTAGTGTTCTCTGTCAGTGTTTCATCTGAGATGACTTCTGGTTTGCCCTTTGTCTGTCTGTCTGTCTGTCACTTAATCCGTCTGTCAATCTGTTAGTTGCGATCATACAATAATTCCAAAAGTAAAGTATATTTATCTTGTAACCTAATATAAATATATAAATAAATTTTTTTTTGGTAACAACACGTCAAAATGTAAAACAAAAGAGATGAAGAGGGATCCTTTAATGATTTTGAAAGTACAATTATCAGCTACAAAATACAGATTTTACAAACACTTTAAAATTATATCTATATTTTCCATGGCGCACTGGAGAGTTTGGAAATATGTCACAGTTTCAAATCGAACCTCAGATTTCTTTCTTTCATTTATTTGCTGAGCATCCGCAGTTACTACCTGGAGTAGTTTCAACCAATCACGCCGACCTTATGCTCAAACAGTATCTAAGTAAAGTACTGGCTAAAATGAATAAAGACGATATTGCATGACTGTGATTAATATAGATTTATTCCTGTAATCGGATGTATCAGGAAATTATTATATTCCTTATTATTCGGCGCGGGTATCAAAATGGACGCGGTCAAGCTTTACGGTGTCGACCCAGTTCAATTTCTCCTTCTTTGCTGTATAGTAAAACAAGCACTTTTGGATATGGATTGTGAATTTCACAACAAAATTGCCGCATTGACACTCTATATTTCTGAAGAGTAATACTATCCCAGCCAATATTTTACAGAAAAACACCATCATCAACAATGAACGTTTTGCTACACATCAAAGTATCCAGTCCATGTTTAAATATCCCACTGACATCTGTCATGGCCACCTCTCCGGTGTAAATTTTTAGTCCTTCCGCACAGAAATGTAGTCCTGAAAAACACAGACAAAACAACTGTTAATGACATCAGAAATGACACAAAATGTACACAGTGTAGGTAAATACATTTAGAATTAACATGTCAATGTAGGAAAGGCTTTAAATTGGGAACTTTAAAATTTCAAAGAACTACTTCCTACCATACAACGACCCGGAAGTACTTCAATACCGGGGTGACACCTTACATGGTCGATTTTGAGTGGTTCACGATGATTTATCGCGAAACGTTGCTGAATGGCTGAAACCTTTTACCTGTAGTGTAACAAAACTTAGAATATCTGCGAAATATGCCAAAGGTTCAACTAGCCAGTTCTAGTGTGGGGTGGTGGTGGTTGTTTTTGCGTGATATATTTCACACGTCATTATCTCTCATGAACAGATTCAACTTAACCAAGTCTGCTATTTTTCATTGAAATAAATCAGATGTTCGTCACAGTCCCAAATCGAACCTCAGATTTCTTTCTTTCATTTACTTGGTGAGGATGAGCAATTACTACCGGGAGTGGTTTCAGCCAGTCACGCCGAATTTATGATCAAACAGTATCTAAGTAAAGTATTGCTAAATATGAAAAAATAAATAACCTTTTAGAAAAATCTACCTGTAATGTAACAAAACTAGATGTCTAATAATATCGGCGAAATATACCAGCGGTTCAACTGGGGAACCATAGTAAACCTCTGGTATGCGAAAATTACGGTGTTCCGTTTGGACAATCGTGACATTTTTTTTAATACTAAACCGCGATGCACGATGGTGCGATGACGAAAACGCGGTGGCGCGATGGCACGATGATGAAACAACGATGGTGTCATGGTGAAAACGCGATGGCACGATGATGAAATCGCGATGGTGCGATGGTACGAGGGTGAAATGTCGATGTAATATCGCGTTTTCATCATCGTACCATCGCGTTTTCACCATCGTATCATCGTACCATCGCGTTTTCAACATCCTTCCATCGCGTTATCACCATCGTACCATCGCATTTTCACCATCGTACCATCGCCTTCCGGTGGTCATGCGCAGTGTGGTACAGTATATGTGTCAGTAAAATACAGGCTTGATATAATCTAACTTTCACATTGCACTATGTACCTTCTTAATTCTAACAAGAATAAGCTGAGTTTGAGTAATACCATGTGACTATTACACCCAGATTTTTATTTTCTTTCATGCGTACATAAAATACTAAGGACGTGGCCTTGAAGATTTTACAGTTTTAATGAACTGAGCACTGAACATTTTGTAAAACATTTTGCAAAACAGCATAATCTAATTGGTAAATTTCTTCCCACAGTATACACTGAGATACATTCATCTATTGTTGACAAAAATACAAATGTACGGGACTACACATTTCTAACCGGAAGGCGATGGTGCGATAGTGAAAACGCGATGGTACGATGGTGAAAACGCGATGGCACGATGGTGAAACCACGATGGCATGATGACGATAACGCGATGGCACGATGGTGAAAACGCGATGGTACGATGGTGAAAACGCGATGGTACGATGGTGAAACCTCGATGGTACGATGATGATAACGCGATGGTACGATGGTGAAAACGCGATAGTACGATGGTGAAAACGCAATGGCACGATAGTACGATGGTGAAAACGCAATGGCACGATGGTGCGATGGTGAAAACGTGATGGTACGATGATAAAAACGTGATATTTCATCAACATTTCACCATCGTACCATCGCACCATCGCGATTTCATCATCATGCCATCGCGTTTTCACCATCGTACCATCGTTGTTTCATCATCGTGCCATCGCGCCATCGCGTTTTCATCATCGTACCATCGTGCATCGCGGTTTAGTATTAAATAAAATGTCACGATTGTCCAAACGGAACACCGTAATTTTAGAAAATGGTTATTATTACATAATCTTTTATAAACTCCGTTAAGTTTCAGTCTAACCTAAAACGTCAATAGTTTTCCATATTGACTTTCAAATTTCATATCGGGTGTGTCACGTCATTTGTGACGTCCGTTTCATGTTTGTCGTTGCGTTTAAAAGTTTTTTCCGACGATATTTTCAGCTTTACACATGCATAAGAACAAATTAATATCATTTATATAATATGTCGAAGTATAAATGCGCATGTAATAAAAAGAATATTAGATTTTAATCAAGAAATATGCAATCGTTCTTTCGCAGAAGGATACTTCGCTCCTACAGTCGCGCAATATTTCCGCTGCAGAACTCGTGCATATTTCCCGATAAAAATCTAATAACCTATAATTATTAATCGGCGTGAAGTTGGCAGTACAGCAGTAGCAGCAGTAGAGGCAGTTAACTGCTGCTACTGCTACTAGTTACAGCAGTTAAATGCTGCTACTGCCAGCAGTTACAGCAGTTAAATGCTACTACTGCCAGTACGTATAGCAGTTAACCGGCAACAGTTACAGCAGTTAATTGCATGTACTACTAAAAGTTAACTGCTAACTACAGCAAGCAATTACAGCAATTGAAAGTGCTGTTATACCAGTTTGATGTTACTGGCATAAGGTTTTTGGTATATCAGTGTCTTACATGTAATACTGCCAGCAGAAATTGTGTCACTAAAATCAATTTGTGTTTCCTGTAGATGTTACTGCCTCGTCATTTATTTCACTCAATGCAGTTTCATCTGTTTTCTGTATGATATTACATCTCCTGAATAAGGAATTTATGAGGTTTTATTAGTTTCATATCAAGGTCAAGAAGGCGTAATAGAGCGCCATCTAATGGAACGTGAAAACATTACGCTTGACGACGCCACGTCTTTGCGTTCTAAGCGTTGATGGCAAACATCTCGTTTGCTAAAGATTTCATTTCGCATCGATTTTTTTAATCATTTTTAAACAACTAAGTATTTACTTGTAGTTCATAAAAGGGGTAGATATAACTACTGCCCACTTTAAATATCTTTTCTGATATAGGCCTATTCTTTTCCATCAAAGCTAGAATGAACGCATTGAAGAAGAAAAAACAATATATATGTTTAGAGTAAATATATGGCTAAGATTTTGTCAGCATTTGACCGTATTCATATTTATCGCTCAGATAAAAACTTCCACAGTTTTTATCAGCATGTATATGTTTTTCAAATTTGAAAAACGTGGATATTATGGCTAGATATAGCCAATAAATCGATGCCATTTTCAACTTTAGCTTGAAACAACAACCGGATGATATGAATGAACCGAAGTATAAAATATGAAAGATCGCTGCCGTCTCTAGACTTTTACGTAAATATTTAGAACCCGGGTACCCCGAAGCATGATCGCTCAGGGTCTGTTTTAAAACAGCACTATCAAAAAAATATTTTTTATATGAAGATGAATAAACGAGAGAGAAGTAATAACAATTAACTTCCACGTTTCAAAAATTAACTGCTAACTTCAGTTTTTTTTCTTCTGAATATGTTGGATTGCAAAGAACAAAGAACAAAAAAAAAAAACACGAAAAAAAACGCAAAAATAACAAACAAAAAACAACAACAACAACCCCCCCCCCCCCCCCCCACTCCCACAAGAAACAATTTGGTCGGGCTATAAATTATTTCAACATCGGCATATACAGCCATGGCTTAAACTTATTCATCCGTAGTTAAACGTACTTAAACGTTGTTATTCGTGCTGTTACGTACCTCGCCGTAGCCGAACGTAGTTATCCGAGGCTGCTCGTACTTAAGCATAGTTCAGCGTAGTTTACCGCAGATCCGTCCGTGCGCTGGGCAAGTTGCAAGGCGCAGTAAAACGTAATTCAACGTAGTACCTCGTACCCATCCGTACTTATTCGCGTCCTGTATTGTTTTGTTTGTTTCCTGTTTCTCACCATTTTTCCCGTACTAAGACGTACTGCTCCGTAGTTATACACCCACAGACTAATCCTATCCGCACCGTACCTCAACGCACGGGCATATCCGTATGTGTGACTGTAGCTTTAGACTAATCTACTAATTTTACGTCGTTAGATTTCACTTTCTGGCGCAAATTACGGTGAGCCAGTCTAAAATGGCCCAATGCGTTTGCGCACAAGTAAGTTTTGAAATCCTCTAAGACGAAAATAGCAGTTCGTTTAAAATAAAGAAATATAGTGTAATACTACTGTTACAAATACTGGAAACGATTTAGTTATTAACAAAAAATATATAGATATATATTTACTATTCTTTGTTCGCAGTATTCAAAGAAATGCAAAAGAAAAAATTCACGTTAAAATGTGTTTAGTTCAATTAAATGAATTTATTGTTTAACTGGCGGGTTCGTTTGCCCCGTTTGGAAGACCTGCCGGAATAAGAAGAGGTCTTTTTCTACCCGATAGTCGGCGATGTAAATCACGTAATCTAAACACGGCGGCAATTCAACATATAAACCTTGCAAACTGAGTAATAAATTAGAACAAATTAAATATTTAGAATTTCTTTTTCAAATAGCACATTTACAATAAAAATCTCTGGAAAAAAAAAAAAAAAAAAAAATTAAAAACAGAATGATTTTTTTTTAATTCCGGCAGACGTCCGTTAGATTGGGATTTTCTTCTAAGCTTTTCTAAAGCTTCTCGGAAGCTATTCTCTTGGGCCCAAACGAACTGGACAGTTGACAAACAAGCCTATCAGGTGAGGTTCTCGCAAAAATGATAAGCCAGGGCAAAGTTCAGTGTACAGTGGTAGCTTTTGAACATTTTATATAAAATTCAGTAACTAGGAACTTTTTTGATCTACAGTCCTCGGATTGGCGGAGATTTATCATAACCTGAAGATGATCATTAGGTCATATTCACAGTGACTATGACCCCTAATAGGTCACAGTGACCTGCAACAAGGAAACTGTCTTTCGTCTATAGCGCAACCTATCATATAACCAGAGATATAGTTAACAATTGTTATCTATGTCTCTGATATAACTTTAAATGGAGCACCACTAGACCTCTCCTAGGTTTCTTTTTTAAAAGAAGCCTACTTGTATGCAAATTGGTTTCAAACACGAGTTCCCTTTAAGCGGAAGTTTATTATCCATACAACATACACACGGAAAGGAGTTGAATCGGGAATTTGTAAATACATACTTACATTCTAGTATAAAATGTGCGCCCCAAAACTCTAATTAAGAGTGACACCAAACCATTTTACGGGGAAAGACATAAAATGGATTCTTTTCGATGAATTGCGAATGTCGTGACGTTCGTTATGAAAGAACACAACCGTTTTATAATTTTCCTATTTGTTAAGATTTGCAAACTGACGACAAACGAACATCTACAAATGTAATAGTTTGAGAGATGCGAAATTGCGTGAAAAAAATGTGTTTAAGAGGCGACTTTTTCTGATGAAAAATAATGATATAATCCTTTTCTTGTTATCTGATTTTCAAACAAAACATAGATAAATACTTTTTTACCTTCAACACACTTCAGGAATTTTAACTTCAATTTAAAACAAAGCAACGCATTCCTTTCTACATTTAATGTCATCCAGTTTAGTTTACTGTTTTGTTTGCCTGTCACTAACGTTTATCTGTGATGATCATATGATGGATTTCAAAACTTAACATAACTTTACACAACGATATCTTTTGAAATTGTCTTCTGTTTTATTTCAGCAAGTTAAACAGTTCTTTGGGTAATGCAGATGTACAGAGAAATGATATTTTGCTCTCAAAATTGCAAAACATAGACCGTAGGTGCACGATAAATGTTAAGATTATTTTGTGCCCACTGTAACTTAATTTAATTTGTACTTTGTTGTTTTTTGCAGCTTGACCAACCTTTTCCGTAAGAAAACTTTAGCATGATTTCTCTTTGAATATAAGACAATACCTTTCATAACATACTACAATAATTTCATAACCTTAAGGTCTATAACATGAACCTTTTAATTGAAAAAAAATCATAACATGCTGGAAACAAATTATGATAGCATATTTTCCATTGTAAAATGTATCAATATAAATTTAACGACATTATAACAATGAATTTAGGTTATTCATATAATGTAATCTTTCTGACATAAATTGCGCATTTAGTTTAATTTTAATACAAAAGTTAAACTGGTTCTCAAGCTTGCAACGTTTGCATTCTTTCCACATGCTGCGCCCGTTTTTCCTTGTTTGCCAAAATATATTGTTATGATAAATATCGGGTAACAATTTAACCTACTAGCAAATCTGCAAGATGAATTATCCGGGTTCAGTTTGTATCACGAGTATGCGCTAGGTGTAATTTTGAATGTATAAGATTTTTTTAGGATATTTGAAAAATACGTCCTCTTTCTATATAGACCGATGATTGTACAAACATATTTCAGCACGTCTTTTCATGGAAAAGAGAAAATGATTTGGATGCATTTATTTGAAATACATAATTAAAGAAACGACTCCTCATTTCTTTATTTCGTTTTTAAAGACATCGATATGATGTGTCTGGAAACAAATCCTTAGTCCAAAATGCCAAACATTTGATAAAATTTATTAAAAAAAATACAAACGTTTGGAGCATTTTGGGGAGCTTTTGGTGGAGGGCCACTTCGGTTTTTCATTGTCCGTATTTCTGTCCGCCCGTCAGTTTCGATACCCGTCCTTCTGAACTTATGTCAGTCATATGTCAAAATGCGAATAATTGAGAGTCATCATTCATCACCTGAATGTTATTCAGTTCTTAGGTTCGTTTTGGAATGGTAGGACCAGATTAATGACCATTGACAGTCGAGAATATTTTACCTAGAGTCATGAAACAGTAAAGGGGTACTATATATACGTGAAATTGTGCACCTGCAATTAGTTTCGGTTTTAACCAAGCCACATTAGAGTTATGGCCCCTCCCTGGCGTAGTCAAAATGTTGATGTAAAGTCATGAAAAATTAAGGAGTATTATTCAGCACATGACGTTGTGTACCTTGGGATATTTTAGAGGAATAAACACCGCAAATCCAGATTCATTGTCTTTGACTTAGTCAAAAATAAAATGTTTATATTTGTGTCTCGCGTATTTCAAACATTTATGACCCAGATTCGTGAAATGAATGTTTCTTCAGCTTGTAAAATGGTAAACTTGGTATTGGTTAGGACTGTATGAATGATATCATTTTCTTAAATACCCTAAAACTGTACATATTTTATCTTTTCCTTGCTTCATGGTGATATCTATAGCAGTATCAATACAGCCCCCTTGTCTCTAACAACACCCAATCTAACATGAAAGTTTACAAGCCTTGCATGCATGAGGATGTCTAGACAGTGTAGTACTAAACCGTCCTTTGTACAAAAAATGGATATACGGTATGAATATTCCCTATTCAAATCAATGTCCGATACCTGCTTATATGTATGTTTTTGTTTTAGTTGGAAAGCTAATTCAAGTTTTATATACAGGTAATTACAAATACTTTAATCGACACAGATAATCAGTAGTACATTTATTGAAATATTTATCAAAAATTTTCTATCAAAAGCTTTGTAGACAAAGTCTCATCCTGTGGACTAGAAGTTTGACATGCTCATACGATCTACACTTGCTGAAATATAGAAGGTAGTCCTTGAACGATGGTATCACGATTATCTGCGTAAACATTCTATTTTGAGACAAAATAGTCAGTTTAAATATTTCCTTATATGGGTATAAAACGCATAATTTCAACGAAAATATATATTTCACTAAAAGTTTTATGCTTTAAAGAATTAAAGTTATCAAATGACAACCAAGGTTCACAGCGGTTTTTGATTCTTTTAAGCGTTTCTCATTATTTTTGATATATACATTAAAATAAATGTAAAGTAAGCCGAAAGTTTACAGATACTAACTATGTTTGGATGTATGAATTTAAATATCTTTATACTTTTAAAAATCTTTCTTTGGGAGTTTCTGAATGGGAAATAAAGCTCAAAATCATAACAGCATCTGAACTCGACTCATAAGCCCACACAGACAGGTGCATATAGTAACACTGAGCGCTGTTATGTTCCATCAATTTGTTACATCTCTTATGGTTTCAAATGTTGTTTTATTTCGAAATATTTCCATCTCAAATGGAATTCTGCTGGAAACTATGATTTGCTCTAATTCAGCCGTTTCAAATTTGACGTCAACTGACATATAAGTAAATCTATAAGCATTTCGTAAGCATAAGCTCGTAAGGTTGTAAATTATAGAAGACTCTTATTTACTTGATGTTACATTCCTGCTTTTGCGGCACAACCTTATTTAGCACGCTTTTTCCCGGTTTTCTATTAGCTCTCAGCAGCCAATCCAATGAAACGTTCAAAAATATTACGAACGGACGATAAGTAACTTTTTGTGACATCTTTTGGTTGTATATGTATATTAAATTTACCTGATAGTGCAAAATCTACGATTTTAGATATATTGTACCTGGCGGATTATCTCTGTATTGTTATTTAGCAAGTATGCAATAATAATTGTATGCAATAATGCTATCATGTTCTCGCCCAGACACACGAGTCAAAGGATAAACAACAAACTCTGCAGGTTTTTGACCTAAAACGTTCAATCTCTTCATACCAAAGACAAAATGTCAGAAACGAACCATCAAAGGGACTAGAGTCCAAAGTTTGACTAAAATGGTCTTCCTTTCTTGAAGTTTTGTTATATCATGAACATTTGAACATAAGCTTTTGTTTCTAAGCTATCATAAAATGCGAAATCAAGCTAGCTTAGAATATTGAAAATTATTTTTAGCACTACAGAGGCACTATTGTCTGTTCGATTTATGTGACACTCTATCAGAATAATTGTCTTCATGTCTAAATCTATTTCAGTATTGTGTTATCCTTGATTGAAAACTTGGTCACTTTGGCAACTCAGTCGGAAAATTATGTAGCCATCTGTAGACATTGTAGCTTACATCAGACACTGTTTGAGGGCAGACGAATTGACAGACAATTCCAACTCTGCATTCCAAACGTAACATAACATTAGTTGATTATGTTGACATGATCATCCTCAAGATTACGAGGTACAGTGCACCCTACTCTTCTCCTTAATTTGCAAATCTCTAAACACTTTATTTCAAATTAAAGTGTTATCGAAGTTTTATAATCTTTAGATACTTATTCAATATAGGAAAAAAGTCCAGGTAAGACGTCACTAATAATTAGGTTTTGTTTAAGGGCAACTTTCTTAAGATTCTTATAAAGCAAAGTTTCGCAAAATTTCCTAAACTAAATAAGACAAAATTAAACATATGTAAATTCTTTTATAAGCATTCAGTATTTTAAAAAGGACAGTTCTTAAGGCATTTTCAATGTTGTTATATTTTCTTTTCCTTCTTAGGTATCGTGGATTCCGTTCGAAAGATGTGTAACAGAGTTCCGCTTAACCCGGTGCTTGTGGGGACGGGGGCTTATGATTTGTTTTACTTTTACAAGATATATAATTGCAATTAAGAAAACGCTGTTGGCCGGCCCCATTGACTCCAATTATTTTATATGCCCTTCACCTAGTTAGGAAACCAAAAATACATATACAGTCAAACCTGTCTACAAAGACCACCTTGGGAGGGCCAAAATGTGGTCTTTACTGGTCTTTATTCATAGGTTAAAATACACTGTTAATGTAAAAATGGGAAACAAAACATGTGGTCTTTAGAGCCAGGTGGTCTCTGTTCAGAGGTGGTCTTTAACACAGGTTTGACTGTACTGTAAATTCAAATACCTATTAATAGCAAAAATTTCAACTAAGATATTTGTTAAGTGTTGTGATTATTACAAGAACACGTGCGCAGAATGCACGGTGTGCATGAAATGTCAATAGTTATACAATTCTGCTTAGAATGAGTTATATAGCCGCTATGAGCAAAAATAAGGCTTCCTGGAGTTTGTTTCGAAATGTGTTAATGTTAATACTGATACACCCAGCCTAATTTGAAGAACATAAACAAAGATATTTGTAGATCAAAGTGGACGGGGTACCAAGTGTACTTTATGTAAACCGTGGAACTCAGACGACACGTGAACCTGAAGACTTAAAGGAATGAACGGACATAGCTTAAAACAATACGTATAGTGTTTGCTGTCATACATATATTTATTAATGTCCTGCATAGTAACTTTTGTTTCGAACATTTCCATTTCTTTAAAGGAGATATGTATATCTTTAAACAATCCCCTGTGCTTCTTCATTGAATATCTACGTCATCAAGTATATATAAATAGAATTTGCACCCAGTTACGCATTAATTGCGAAGGAGTGTCGTTAACTAGCAAGTGTTTTATCACTTCTCAAATATTCTGGATATTTAAATATTAAATTCATTGAATTTTATTTGTTACTTTTGCAGAAATATAATGAATTCAAACATGATCATTTAGGTTATAAAAAAATGTGTTATCACTAGGGAAGTCGTTCAAATGAATGAACTCGGAAGACATTATTCAAACAAACATTTAAAAAAAATGGTTTGGAATAATTGGAATGGTGGCCAGATGTGTAATTAAACTGGAATTAACAAACATAACTAAGGTAACTTCTGTTGCTCTAATATCAATCGGATTTACATGTACATGTCCATTTCATGTTTGACTGATATTTGATTCATAAAATGTTTTATTGTGAGCGTATACTATAAAACATTATCATTATTATAATTATTATTATTATACCACATTTATATAGCACTCTTTTCATGCACGTGTACACGTTCAAAAGTGCTTCACAGAAAAATTGCAAAAATACTAACAAATACGCATACAAAAATAATGCATTCCACATTAACACAATTCATAAATGTAAAACGTATAGATTAAACAAGATAAACATACATACATATTTAAAAGTATTTAGGTTACCTTAGGATAAAATAATGTTCTACGCAGTTTTATGAAGAAGAAGAAAAAAAGCATCAATGTATCGGTCAGTTAACAAAATATTGTACAAAGAAGTGGGTTTTTAGCAAGCTTTTTAAAGCGTGTCTTGTAATCTTAGGTTTCTGACCGGTTTATACACTTCTATCATATCCCTAATATAGGTAGTGGACTGATTGTGTAAAGCCTTATAAGTGTGGGTCAGAACCTTGTACTGCACCCTGTATTTTACTGGCAACCAATGGAGTTCCTTTTGAACCGGTGTTATATGATTGCGACGGGGCGTCTTGGTGATGACGCGAGCTGCCGTGTTCTGGACATGTTACAACTTGTTAAGTGTGCTGTTTGGAATACCACTTTACAAGGCATTACAGTGTCTAACCGTGAAGTAACCAGGCTGTTAATAAGGGTCTATGTGGCATCACTGGTAAGATACCGTCTGGTGTGACCTATTCTGCGAAGTTGTGCATATCCAGCCCGGCACACAGAGTTGACTTGTTGTTCCATATCCATATTGTTGTCAAGTTCTGCACCAAGATTCCTAACACATTTTGTGGATTTTATCACAGAGTCACCGACCTTAATAGAAACGTCATCAATGTACTTGGAGTTACGCTTTGATGTGAATAGCATTACCTCCGTTTTATCAGCATTGAGTTTCAGCATGTTGCAATGCATCCATGAGACAATTTCAGCCGGACAGCTCTCAATGCGGCGCAAAGCATCACTTCTAACAACAGCCTCTATCGGCTTAAAGGATAGGTATAATTGAGAGTCATCGGCATAGAAATGGTGTAGATGTCCATGACGTCTGCAATGGCACCCACGGGTTTAGTGTACATGATATAGTTCTTTGGACCAAGCGCTGATCCCTGGGGCACACTGTATTTCATCAAGATAGGCGTCGACAACTCACCATCAACGCACATAGTTTGATAGCGGTCACTAAGATATGATGCCATCCATGCAATTGCTTTGTCTGTGACTCCAAAATGATGTTCGAGTCGGTGTAACAGCGTTTGGTGGTCAGTCGTGTCGAAAGCTGCAGACAGATCGAGTAGCACGAGGACTGTTACAGAATTTTGGTCGAGGGATGTGAGGATGTCATTCTGTACCTTTATTAAAGCCAACTCAGTTAAATGAAACTTTTTGTAAGCAGACTGCAGTCCCGCATGTAGCTTATTTTCACTCAAGTGCCGCTCAAGACGCGCATCTACTACCTTTTCTAAGAGTTTTGAAATGAAAGGGAGGTTAGACACAGGTCTGTAGTTTTTGAGAATGTTTGGTTCAAGACCTGGTTTCTTATGCAGGGGTCTTATCCTAGCACTTTTAAACTCTTTTGGTACATAACCTAATTCCATTGATGTATTTATGATGTTAAAATAATTTAGTCGGTTTATATTCATACTAAACATAGTGAATATCAATATTTTTGCTCATTTTGGTTCAAGCGAATTTTAGATAGGTTATTGTAAAAATATCTTAATGCAAAATACTTGTCCCGGTAAGAAATTTTTGAAACTTAATGCTACTTTACCTATTATTTCAACATAGCATATTCAGCCATTCCTACAGTGTTAACTTTCTTTTTTTAAATAAACATTTTAAACCATAATTAACAATGTGTGCAATTCAGATTTCAATGTAATTCCAGTTTTGAAACTCTTGTCTAATTTACCCGGTCAAAAATTACCCTCACCCCTGATGTCGGACCGAATGTCACATCGCTTTGAGCGTTAGCCCCTCAATCGAGTGGTCATAGGTTTGGTGTCCGGTGCAGTCTCTATCCGTGGGTAAAACTTTCCAATGGGACAGTTGTGAGTTACTGTGTTTGAAAAAATATACTGTCGACAAAAACTGGTGTAAAACCCCAAAACAATCATTATTCCTGGCTAATTCTGACTTTTAAGTTGGTCTAAATATGAACAGTCAAAACGACAGGAAGTTAACCTGACACAATAAAAATGTACGGACATAAAATGAGTAAGTTATTGCACTTATGCCTTTGATAACTATTGTGTTGGGTTTATGCCATTTCTCACCAACTTCCAATTATGTCACGGCGGTCTGCTCACACACCCTGTCTTTATAGATTCTAATCAGCAAGAAATTTACAACTTTCCTACTTAGTGGAGCCCTGCAGGTAATATGGCTCGAACTATCATCTCCGGATTCCGGGGAAAATTGTACTTAATTATTTATGATAAAGTTTAAATGGTCTTAAAGAAAATATAAATTAAACAAAATAATGAAATTAATATATATTTGATAATGCAACAAGCTGTAAAGTATAGGCTGCTAATAAATCCTACCACCACACAATGTGAACTTTGTTGAAAAGTGCGGGGAAAAAGACGTAACGTTTTAACTGTGCTTAAAAGTTATCCCGAGACAAGATATTGTTACTTTCAATGTTGTTACAACGTTTCTGGAGACATGATATTGCTACCTTAAACACAGGAAAGTCTATGGAGACATGAAATTATCATTTTAATGTTATTTCTTTAAACATAGAAATACCGTTCCAGACAGTGTCCGGAGACATGCTAGCTTTACTTTGAATATTGAAATTGTGTTACAGGAACATTTAAAGGGGCGTGATATTGTTACTTTAAACATAGAAATACCGTTCCAGACAGTGTCCGGAGACATGCTAGCTTTACTTTGAATACTGAAATTGTGTTACAGGAACATTTAAAGGGGCGTGATATTGTTACTTTAAACATAGAAATACCGTTCCAGACAGTGTCCGGAGACATGCTAGCTTTACTTTGAATATTGAAATTGTGTTACAGGAACATTTAAAGGGGCGTGATATTGTTACTTTAAACATAGAAATACCGTTCCAGACAGTGTCCGGAGACATGCTAGCTTTACTTTGAATATTGAAATTGTGTTACAGGAACATTTAAAGGGGCGTGATATTGTTACTTTAAACATAGAAATACCGTTCCAGACAGTGTCCGGAGACATGCTAGCTTTACTTTGAATATTGAAATTGTGTTACAGGAACATTTAAAGGGGCGTGATATTGTTACTTTAAACATAGAAATACCGTTCCAGACAGTGTCCGGAGACATGCTAGCTTTACTTTGAATATTGAAATTGTGTTACAGGAACATTTAAAGGGGCGTGATATTGTTACTTTAAACATAGAAATACCATTCCAGACAGTGTCCGGAGACATGCTAGCTTTACTTTGAATATTGAAATTGTGTTACAGGAACATTTAAAGGGGCGTGATATTGTTACTTTAAACATAGAAATACCGTTCCAGACAGTGTCCGGAGACATGCTAGCTTTACTTTGAATATTGAAATTGTGTTACAGGAACATTTAAAGGGGCGTGATATTGTTACTTTAAAAATAGAAATACCGTTCCAGACAGTGTCCGGAGACATGCTAGCTTTACTTTGAATATTGAAATTGTGTTACAGGAACATTTAAAGGGGCGTGATATTGTTACTTTAAACATAGAAATACCGTTCCAGACAGTGTCCGGAGACATGCTAGCTTTACTTTGAATATTGAAATTGTGTTACAGGAACATTTAAAGGGGCGTGATATTGTTACTTTAAACATAGAAATACCGTTCCAGACAGTGTCCGGAGACATGCTAGCTTTACTTTGAATATTGAAATTGTTTTACAGGAACATTTAAAGGGGCGTGATACTGTTACTTTAAACATAGAAATACCGTTCCAGACAGTGTCCGGAGACATGCTAGCTTTACTTTGAATATTGAAATTGTGTTACAGGAACATTTAAAGGGGCGTGATATTGTTACTTTAAACATAGAAATACCGTTCCAGACAGTGTCCGGAGACATGCTAGCTTTACTTTGAATATTGAAATTGTGTTACAGGAACATTTAAAGGGGCGTGATATTGTTACTTTAAACATAGAAATACCGTTCCAGACAGTGTCCGGAGACATGCTAGCTTTACTTTGAATATTGAAATTGTGTTACAGGAACATTTAAAGGGGCGTGATATTGTTACTTTAAACATAGAAATACCGTTCCAGACAGTGTCCGGAGACATGCTAGCTTTACTTTGAATATTGAAATTGTGTTACAGGAACATTTAAAGGGGCGTGATATTGTTACTTTAAACATAGAAATACCGTTCCAGACAGTGTCCGGAGACATGCTAGCTTTACTTTGAATATTGAAATTGTGTTACAGGAACATTTAAAGGGGCGTGATATTGTTACTTTAAACATAGAAATACCGTTCCAGACAGTGTCCGGAGACATGCTAGCTTTACTTTGAATATTGAAATTGTGTTACAGGAACATTTAAAGGGGCGTGATATTGTTACTTTAAACATAGAAATACCGTTCCAGACAGTGTCCGGAGACATGCTAGCTTTACTTTGAATATTGAAATTGTGTTACAGGAACATTTAAAGGGGCGTGATATTGTTACTTTAAACATAGAAATACCGTTCCAGACAGTGTCCGGAGACATGCTAGCTTTACTTTGAATATTGAAATTGTGTTACAGGAACATTTAAAGGGGCGTGATATTGTTACTTTAAACATAGAAATACCGTTCCAGACAGTGTCCGGAGACATGCTAGCTTTACTTTGAATATTGAAATTGTGTTACAGGAACATTTAAAGGGGCGTGATATTGTTACTTTAAACATAGAAATACCGTTCCAGACAGTGTCCGGAGACATGCTAGCTTTACTTTGAATATTGAAATTGTGTTACAGGAACATTTAAAGGGGCGTGATATTGTTACTTTAAACATAGAAATACCGTTCCAGAAACGTATCCGTAGACATGATATTGTTACTTTTAATACCGTTTTAGACAGGTCTCAGGAGACATGATATTGTTGTTTTAAACACATAATACTGTTGCAGAAATCATATAACACTGTTCAAGAAATGTATCGGGAGACATCATATTGTAGGGATAACGCATGATTTTTTGTTGTTGTTGTTGTTGTTTTTTTTTTTTGTTTTTTTTTCGTGTTATAACATTTGCAAAATCCCGAGGGATTGGTTGGTAGATGAGAGATTTTGAAGATGTTATAACACGAAACGAAAACGCGCTAACGCTATTCTAGCATAAAATGCGTAAAAACCGGTAAATGAATTTATTATATACCTATATAAATTATGTAAAAAACCAAAAAAAACCCAATTCAATATGAACAAACAGACAAAAATTCCATATTGTACCTTTTAAATTCCGTTTTGTACCTTCCGTATTGTATGCTGCCCGACTATTTTCATTAATATGCATGACCCGACACATTATTATAAATAGCGCACATAAAAAATTCACTAAGTTTCATTTAATACCGATAAACATTGAAGATTTGGTTCAAGAACAAAACAAGAATCAAAATTGTAAAGGTAATATAATAAAAGGATCTTAATAACAGTAGCTAGATCTGGGACTTTGTATTCAGCTCTCGTGGATTTTGCAAGGTCGAATCACACTCGGCGCTTGCGCGCCTCGTGAGATCCGATATAGCAAAATCCACTCGAGCCGAATACTGCATCCCAGATCAAGCTACTGTTTAATAACTCTATTCTATTGTCCCTTAACGTAATTAAATTGTCATGAAATGCGTGGTAAAGTCTACGTTGTTTTTTTACGTTGATGTGATTTATTTTTTAACTATCCGTTTTAGGGCTGTAATACGCTTACGCTTTTCCATGGAACGCGCATATATAAAAGTGTTATAACAGCACGTGAACGCGGGAATCTTTCTGTTAACACATGTTTTCTGTCCTGTTAAAACATCGCCCGAAAGTGACAATAACAGCAGTTTTATGCTAGAATGACAGTATTTCAATGTTTAAAGTAACAATATCATGCCTCGGGGGACCTTTTTGGAACAGTATTTCTATGTTTAAAGTAAAAAGACTGTTCCAGAAACGTATTAGGAGAAACGATATTTTTAATTTTATTTTACTATTTGATCGTTTTTCCCCTATTTTTATCTAGACCAGATAATCGCCAGGTACATCAGTTACTTCCTACCTCCAAACAAATAGGTATCAAATTTTCAGACGCTTCTATTTCATTTGCTTTGTACCATTTGTTTAAACACCGAATTTACTGATGGCCGTCCTTATCTTTTAGTTGTTTTTCATGTTTTTTTTCAACATTTCTTTGAGTGATCTATCATATCAGTTTATTTACTGTACAGTGAAGTGATTTAATTAGGCTATGTATGTACTAAATGATAGCAATGTATTGTATCAAGCTTAATTTTGCAGACTTCTTACAATGGGCGAATGTATTTCCTAAGTAAGTTCTAGTTACAGCCCATCTTTAGTTTTACCGACATTGAGACAGATACTTGAAATTTATGTTATTCTTTCAACAGAATAAGCTTCAGCATTATTAAATGTCAATCTCTCGCGTCGTCACATGATACATGATAATATCATGATTATTGAATATAAATAGGCTAACTGTTACTTTGTGGATTACCTTAGTAAGTGCATTGACATTTCTTAGACTCACGGTAAACAAAGGCGATTAGATTGTAGCTACATATATAATATAACTCGTTAAAATTGCTTATAAGTACATTCTCTTTTGCTCTTCACATTTTAGAAATGAGCCGTGCCATGAGAAAACCAACATAGTGGCTTTGCGACCAGCATTGGTCCAGACCAGCCTGCTGGTCAGGATCAATTCTGTTAGTTAACAGTTTCTCTAATTGCAATAGACTTTGAAACCAAACAGCATGGATCCTCGCAGACTGGTCTGGATCCATGCTGGTCGCAAAGCTACTATGTTGGGTTTCTCATGGCACGGTTCAAATAATGCTGTGCAGCCTCAGTTGAGAAAATAACATCCGTTTATGAATATTTGCAACTGTAATTGTTTGATGTTTCAGGAAACGAATGATTTGTCTTTTTTGTAATGCGGTATAATCATTGTTATAGTTATGGCGAATGTTTACAAACAAAGCGGAGACAGTAAGAGTTGGGTTGTATTTGGAAAAAAAAAATGACGCTATTTAAAGCTACACGACCACAGTTTTGGTGACAATTATCAGCATGTTTATTATTTCCATCGTTTGTCATAGAAATGTATGTCTGCCTTGTAAGTTCGGTTGATATCGCTTTAATCAGGTCTATAAATCCACATATCGATTTATCGACCTGATAATTCCACATATATATCTCAACAAAAGGCAATAATTGTATATTGTAAAAGTGAAAAGATAACAATGAAATAACTGTATGATATTTGTATAAGTCGTGAAACCATTAAAATATAAATAAATTGACCAGCATTTCCATTAATAAATTATTGACTTTATTTTCATTTTGCAAAACATCAAAATACAGGCCTGGATCAAGGTTAAGGCCAAGAGGGCCTGTGGACTTGATTCGTGTGAAAATTACTATCATGACCATGGTAGTTCATGGTCAACCATGGTTGAAAAAGTTTACCACGGTAAAACAAGGTCAAACTGTTGATCGTCTTTTCTGACCATGGTTGACCATGGCCAATCTTAGCTAACCATGGTCGAACATGGCCGACCATGCTCCTGACTATGTTTTGACAATGGTATTTGTTGACCACGTTAAACATGGTCGGCCGTGGTGACCATGGTCAAGCATGATCATCATTTCGACTGGGCCAATTAATACCTAAATTGAAAAACAAATCAATGGTGTTTTTGCAAAATGTCAAGGCGTTAGAAAAACAAAGATTGTTAAAACATGTTAATGAGTGAAATAATCAATAAGTCACAACTAACTACTATTCTTGCATAAAAACTTTTTTCACTTGATCCGCCCATGTATTAACGGGAGAAAAAAACGTGTGCGAACAAGGCAATTCACGTGCTGTTAATACATAATTGCTTTACCAGGGACGTATCTATGTATTTCTGCGCGGACTGATATTTGATATCTGCGTCTTGTTTCTTCAACAATAAACTCTTTCGATTATAAGTTTGTATAATCTGTCATTACTGTTTTCAGTTATGTAAGATTATTACTATTAGATAATTATCAACAGGTTTCTATTTTTGATTTACATTGAATTACGGTGCAGCATAGAATTTACTTCAACAAAGCTTTTTCTTTATTTCACGTCCCTTTAAAGATGTGCTATGCTCACGTTTTACATAAATATTTCATCATTGCATATTGATCTAAATCTAGTAAATCCTCATTAAACATCTTTACCTTGGCTAAATATATAAACTAACTATACTGCAATCAGAAGTAAATGTCTGTAAAGTAACAACATTTGTTTCAAACAAACTTCCAAAGTTTTACTAGCGTGATATATTCATACTATATTTGTTTACGTACACATTAATTAGTATGTAGTATTTAAACCTAACATACTACCTTTCATACTCACAAAAATGTTTATTTTATAATTCCATAAATGATATGCGATAATTGTTCATATATTCAAATACGAAATTTGGGCATAATAGATCTTTAATATTGTATAAATGACTTTCCTTTTATTTGAAATAACATAATGCTAATAATTATGTATGTGTACGATGTAAACTTCAAAAAAAACTTCACTTTCAGCAAGAAAAACAAACAACTCTGTCAGTCATTTGAATATGATGATATATTTAATTTTAAAAAATGGCCGCCGTTTTGATGACGTCATAACGCGGTCCACTTGCAGAATTCACACTGGCGACATGGCTTATAATGAACTTCTGACATTACGGCACATATTGGTATATGTCGCCATTAATCTTTAATCCAATCGCATGGGACCCAAATTTTGGCTCTAAGCGAATACGCTAAAAGGCTTGTGGTTGAAAAATATGCAAAAAGTACTAATTTTATTACATTGTATTATAAAATATGACACATTAAATACCAGTGAATAAAATAAAAATATATAATCAAGGTACTGTAGTTCAAGTTTGGCCAAGAAATACGCGAATTTGGGGTATTTTGTGTACCGCAACCACTTTATATAATGCAAAAGAATGTATAATGGAAATATCGACAACAACCAAGAAGATATATTCTTTTTATCACATAATTATACAATATAATCTACATTTTTAACCATATAAAGCTGGATGAGGGGTATTTTCAAAGATTTAGACAGAAAAAAAGGGTAGGAAAACCTATGTATTTTAAAACCGATAATAAAAATAAACAACCCGTTATTAAATAAAAGCAACACTAATGGATGTCGAAGAACCTTTTACTTGCAAACTATTTATTTGGAAAGTAATTTATTTAGATACTCTATAGTGCAATCTAGGTCAGGTTTGGCTAACAAATTCGCCAATCCTGGGTATTTTATGTACCCCATCCACTTTTTATAATGCAAAAAAAAATGTATAATAAAAATATTTGACCAAAAATCAATGAGATATATTCTTTTTATCACGATTACAATATAATCTATATTTTTGACCATATAAAGCTGGATGAAGGTATTTAAAATATTTTAAATAGAAACAGAGGGTAGGAAAACCTAAGCATTTTACAACCGATAATTAGAATTAACATACCGTTATTTAATAAGAGCAACACAAACAGAAGTCGAAGAAACCTTAACTTGCAAATTATTCATTTGGACTATAATTTATTTAGATATTCTATAGTGCAATCTAGTTCAGGTTTGGCAAATACGTAACTGCGGGGTATTTTATGTACCCCGCCCACTTTATATAATGCGAAAAGTTAATAATTAAAATATTCATCATATTCGACCAAAATAAAGGAGATATATACTTTTTATCACGCATACAATGAAATGAATATTCTTGACAATTTAAAGATGGATGAAGGGTATTTTGATAAAAATTAGGGGTATGGTAATGATGTCTTTTACAACCGATAAATAGCATTTACAACCTGTTATTTACCATTTGATCAATACGAGCAACACTAATGAAAGGGATGGAACCATTAATTACTTGCACACTATTCATTTGAATACTCTTTTGTGCAATCTAGTTTAGGGATGGCGACAACAAGCGCAAATCCGTGGTATTTTGTGTACCCCACCCACTTTATATAAAAATGCATAATAAAAATATGCGAGCATCAATCAAGGAGAGACATATTCTTTATTTCACGTATACAATATAATCTATATTTTTACACCTTAAAGATGGATTCGGAGTATGTAAGAGATTTTAGATTAAGAACGCAAGTCAATAATTAGATTTAACAATCTGTTCATTATGACGTGATAAAATGCGAGCAACGCTACCGAAAAGTACTGAAACCTTTGAATTAAAATTAAATGTTTTACTATATCATTTGAATTATTAGTAACTTTCATAAAAATGCAAGTTTGTCAAACCCCAAAAATAGAAGTAATTGATTTGCCCAACTCACCTTGAATAATTATAGGTTATTAGCTTTGTATCGGGAAATATGCACGAGTTCTTCAGCGAAAATATTGCGCAATATTCTTCCGCTGAAGAACGAGTGCATATTTTCCGATGCAAAGATAATAACCTTTTTATTACATACTCATCTACACGTATAAATATAATGTAAATATCATAAATTTGTTACATAGCCTGAACAGGATTGACAATTCTGCACAAAATAGAAAAAATAGTGCAACAACACACGCTGAATTACGTCACGCACCCGATATGAAATTCAGGCGTCAGTGTATGGAAAAATATTGACGTTTCCGGTACCAGTATAACTTAACGGGGAATAGAAACGAGTATGTAATAAGGCAAATTATTATACTATTGGGGGGCGGGGAACGAAAAATGCACGGAAAGCGATATTGCTAGTCCGATGTTCTCTTCCAATGATTATAGCTGAATGCTGATTTATTTGGAAAATTCATGACTGCAAAACTTATCCAACTGCTGAATTAAAAGTCAAGGGCAATTAATCCTCACTAATTTTAAAACACATTTTAGAATTATTATTAAGGCGATTTGAACTAAATATGAGCCGCCCCATAAGAAAACCAACATAGTGCATTTGCGACCAGAATCGATCCAGACCAGAGTGCGCATCCATGCTGTTCGCTAACGGTTTCTCTAATTGCAACATACTTTGAAAGCGATCAGCATGGGTCCTGACCAGACTGCGCGGATGCTAGTGATCGCAAATGTATTATGTTTGTTTTCTGGATCTATGCTGGTCACAACACACTATGTTTGTTTCTCATGGTGCGGCTCTTATAACGATGCAACCTATATCTGAAGTTATATAAAATATGATGACGAAAAAAATCGTGGAAGTACAGATGAACATAGAGCTCATGTATTTGCCCTTAACGAAAGGAGACCTTAGATGTCTTCCACAAGTAGAAGATTCCTTTAGACTTCATGTTTTACGAGTGGCCTATGAGAAATCCGTTCACAAGTCTGCATAATTATGTATCGAGTTTAATATACCCGACTAAATACAACTTAGACGTCATCTATGCAGTGACCAGTTTGTATTAACAATGATGATTACTTTCAAAGCCAGACTTTGTTCTGTAAAGACACGAAAGGAAAGTGCTTAAGAGATTGTACCTGCGCTAAAGCTAATATAAAATACACTGTATCCTGCTTGTGCGATGCAATGCCTGAAAAGTGTTGCAGAATAAAACAAGTCTGTTTGACATAGAATTAGATGGATTTGATTAATAATATCCCGGTGGCATCTCTTTCTGACGGTATAAGCAAACAAACGGAGGTATTTATAGCACAAACCTTATAAATTAAAAAAAACCTGTAAAACTGTAAACAACAAAGTGTCCTACCTATATTGTTTGAATATCTTCCTGAAAACAGGTTTCCATCCTTATCAAATCAAAACAAATATGGCGGCACTCACATTAGTGTAATATGTGTATGACGTCATCACTTTCCGCCGATATGATGTAAGCTACAGTCACTGCCCAAAAATACGGCAGTACATGTTTTTTCTTCAAAGTTTAAATTTGACACATGTCCAACAGTAACTAAACACTAAATTTGTAACGTTTTATCACTTCTTTAGGTTTTTAGCAGTTTTTTTTATAAATGTGAACACAACAGAACACTATGTACAATGTAATGGCAAATGTTAATGTTACAGTTTACTCCTCTGTACCTGTGCACTTTGGACACAGGAAGGAGTCACCTCTTCTAATAACCCTGACTGGGGAACAGAATCCAAGGTGTACCCAGCCATTGCATTTATCACAGCATGCCCAAGAGACTATGGTTAGACTGATGCAATTCTTGAGCTCCTCAGGATGGAATTTTTGACAAATGCAGCACACATCAGTGTCATCTTCAGATTCAGAAGAGGAAGAGTATTCTGTCTGGGCTGCCTGAATACCAGATGTACTCGGAATGGGTTCAGTGACGGTATGTGTTTTCTTTAAGTTAGTTTTCTTTTTATCTGCTGCTACAACTCTTTCCCTGGAGCAGTTTGCTTTTTTTTCAGACTTGGTTTGGCATTACTTTTTACATGTTCTTTGATTTTTTCATAGACAATTTGTTCAGTAATAGGTTTCCCACTCACAACTTTACTTAAGGTATTTCTTACCTTTTTAACTGGAACATGTTTCAAAATTTCCCCACCTCTCTTTTCCAGGAAGAGCCTTGCATCAGTATTGCAGTCATCAACAGCCAGGGCCTGTTCTTGTTCATGGTTCTCTGTGGTATCAGGTGCTGGTCTAAAAACTGAAGCAGGTGCAAGAGCAGAATCTGGCACTACATTTGGGTTAAATGGATATACCCCACAATGTTTGAAGGCGGACTGGATGTTACTTGCAGAAAGAGAAGAAGTGTATGCCTTACAGCCAATCTTGCACACATCAAATCTGGTAATCAAACAACCTCCAGACTGTCGAAGGTGTTGATGACAGGCATGATTCCAGGCAATTTCAAAAGGCCCGTAACAACTTACGTCCAGAGGCTGTAGTAAATGGCTACAGTGAGGGGGAAGAACAAACAAAACAATACCATTCTTCTGTGCCCACTCAATCAGCCCCAAGGAAACATGACTTCTGTGACCATCATACAATACGAGCACCTTACTGCCGTCAGCCCGAGAGGGTAGATGTGGCTCTAGATGCTCTGTCATATACTTTGTGAACACTTCAGTGTTAGACCAGCCAGATTCTGATACTGTTCCAGACGTGCCAGAAGTACAGCCTTCAAGTAGACCTGGAAGCATCCTAACACCAGGAAATACGAAAAAGGGCGGCACCTGTATAAAAAATGAAAGGGAGGTGATCAATAAAACAACATGAACATTGTTTTATCATTTTATATGATATTTATAGACAGATTACCTAATTATAACCAGTCAGTTATAGATTACCTAACTATTATTAGTCAGTTATATTAAGAATTTAGTATTGCAACAACTACATTTTTTGCATCTAACAAATTGTTTGGAAAAATTATACATAATACAAAATTTAAAAAATCTATGTATATATGATTGTGTATTTCATGTATGTTAACTATAAATAACAGTATGCATTAAAAATTTGCAAATTCTTAAGTGAAATATTTTAATTAATAGTGCAACATAAAAATACGTTATGTGAAAATTTACTTGGTTTCCAACAGCATTTCCTCCACCAATCACAGTGACTGTTTTCGACTTTCCACATGTAACAGCCTGTGGTTTATAATGAGTACCTGTGACAATTTTTGGTGGCTTATGTTCAAGTGAAAGACCTTTCTCATCAATATTATAAATGCAATGTGGTTTATCTTTTAAGTTGTATTTGGTGAGAATTTTGTTTAGTTCATTGAAGTACTGGTCAATAGCCGGGCGGGTTGCACTTCTTGCTCTTGCCATCTCCAAAGATCTAGGTTTCACAACTTTAATGCTAGGCCATCGGTTCAGAAAGTTATAAAACCACTGTTTAGAAAGAGGTTTGTCTTGTTCTCTTAGGCCAAGATGCACAGCATAATCTGAGGCTAAGTTAATTGTTTCCTGCCGGGTATATCCAAAACCAATCTCAGCCATTGTAATAAGGTGCTGACTCAGAAATGCTTCCTGTTCTTGTGAGAATAGAGGAGGAGTACCAGACTTAAGGACATCTACTGATGTTTTTCCTCTTATTCTATCTTTTAATGTTGTAATTGGTATGCCAAACTGTTTGGCAACACGTTCCACAGGTAGATGGTGTTCTTTTACCATGTTATATGCATCTGTAACATCCTGAGGGGTGTAAGTAGTTCTGTACTTCCTCTTAACAGTACTTTGAAACTACAAGAAAAAATACTACCACTCATAAGAAGGTAGGTAAAAATGGATCGAATTTTTGGAAACACCCTGTACATGAAACACAAAAGTTGATGACGTCATCAATGCATATGATGTCACAATGCAGACGAGGAATGTTTTGGTTATTGAAAAAATACTTTATAATGATGAATTTTATGATTTTTTAATTGGAATTTTTGGAATTAACAAAAGAACATGTAAGAAGGTAAGTTATATATTTTTTAGAGTAGAATTACCTGTCTTATTTCCATTTTTTTATCCGGCTGTCAAAATGAACGAAACTCCTCCCCTTGTTTACAGTGCGGTCAAATCAAGCGTGAAATATCGTCTCGCGAGATTACAGAAAGCCCTAAATGCCAACCGTCAGAAAGACAAGTACGTCGGAAAGAGATGCCGAAGGGATAGTTTATAAATTGCGAAAAAGACATATTGAACTGTTGCAATCTAAAATCATATATTTAAGATTAAAACAATATAACGTAGATCTATTACTATTTACACTGGCAGTGCAAGATATATTTATACAGTACGAGATAAAATCATTTTTGTGGTGTGGCCGTAAAGTTTGAATTAATACAGGTATATCTATATACAGATCAGAAATGATAGTTACACATGATATAATAAAGTATTGTGTTAATGTCTACTTAAATTACATGTACAGATGTGACTATTTGTCGTTAGTACTGCACGAATGTGTAACTTAAATTGTGATCCTGATGGACCGCAAATAATTATATCAATTTCAAATCACTATTTTGGTCTTTAGTGCCAAACAAGTAAATGTTATTTAAAATGATATAAGTCTTTGTATAAATACTTGGTCCATGACACTTTGTTGTTCAATTCGTGAAAATACAACACATGTTTAATTCTAATGTCATGTAATAAAACACTAATTGAAGGGCTTGCCTATCAATAGTCAAAATAATGTTTAGTTTGTCATCAAGACATAAAGCAATGTACTAGGTAATTTATAAGTAATGACAAACAAGCCATTCAATAAGTTAATACTTTAGATTATCTAAGACTACTAGCATTTTCTGAGAAAAGAGGGTCATGCTGACCCTACATAGTTCACCTGTTAAACTTGGCCTAGGGATCATCAAGATAAACATTTTGACCAAATTTCATGAAGATAAGGTAACAAATATGATCTCAAGAGTGTTATCATGCTTTTGGTTTGATTTCAACGGGTGACTTAGTTTTTAATCCCATATGACCCAGTTTCAAACTTGGCATAGGAATTATCAAGACACACATTCTGACCAAATTTGATGAAGATAGCATCAGTAATGTGGCCTCTACGATGTTATCAAGCTTTTCCTTTCACTTGACCTGATAGCCTAGTTTTTTACCCAACATAATCCATTTTTTTAAAACTTGACCACAAGATTATCAAGTTTGCAAGCTTGTGTCAGATCAAAGCATAAGTTAAACCTCTTTATGTCTGAAAGATCAATCAAACCGGGTTTTGAACTGAACCGAGATCGTATTGTTACTTAAGTTGTAAATGTGGTTAAAGTCAATCGTAAAATGTCATTTCTAACGTGTTCATAATGTAACAATTAACAATTGTTGGCACTTTCTGAGTCCTAATACGGGCCGTTATTCTTGAACCTATGATTGGATCTGGTGAAGTCATCATGGAAAGCAAGATCTATTGCTGTTAAAGATATTATGCAAATTTGTTTCGAACAAAACTATGCTTGAATTGTCTGTGTGGCGACAAAAGCCAACATGGCAAAATTTGGCCCATTAAGGGACTACCACTCTAGAACGCATCATGGGATATCGCCAGTTTTCGACAGCAACCGAGATATAATGCCAATAGAATTTGTGTGAAAGCTCGGTTAAAATCAATTGCAAATGTAAATGTGGTCTCTACCCTGTTCACAAGCCAAACCAGAAAAGTTTGGCTCTCTTTCAGGGGCCATTACTCTGTAACCCATTATGGGATTTAGCTAGTTTTCAAAGGGAGATTTTATGCCAATACATGTTGCATCTCATCAGTGTTTGAATTCTTCTCCTGCTCCTACTAAACCCGTCACAATAGAAGCATTGGTAGCCTAAATACATTTTAAGGATTTGTCCTCGCTAAGGTGAGTATCTCGTTTGCAGCAGAGCTTAATGTCCTCAACCAACAATAATTATGTTCTCTAAGTCCATTTTCTTATTGAGGAGTCCTTCTGCATGCCAATGCATATCCTTGAAAGGTTTTATTGGCTTTTTTTCGTCCCTCGTCTCCTAGCTCTTATACAAGTTGTGTGCAAAGTCAATAATAAAATGTCGTCTCTATCGTATTCACAAGTAATTGTGGACGGACGTAGGGACGGACGAAGCGATCACTAAAGCTTCTCTCGTGTCACTACGTGACAGGTGGGCTTAAAGACACTGATAGAATTATCTATTTGATCTATCATGTTTGCCGGAATATAATTACTACTGTTTTTGTACAATTTGTAAAATTTCTTGAATAGTGATAAAATGAATTATTACATTAATTAGTTTTAAATTACAATCAATTATTCTTGTAATGATAATCGTATATGATTGTAAAGATTATTAAAAATGTCTCATTTTAAAAACATGGTATATTACATTCAACATAGAAGAACTACATTCCATCCATCTGTTTAGTATGCGAAAGGTAAAAACAGATGTGTACAACACCGAAGAAAGCAATTATACTTTGTTAATTTGTGAAAACTGTATGGATCGATCAATCACATTTTATACATAGTTTCAATTTTATTGTACAATGTATACGTGATAAAAAGTATATATGTCCTTGGTTGTTGGTCTAATATATTTATTATACATTTTCTTGCATTATATAACGTGGATGGGGTACATCAAATACCCCGAATTAGCGTATTTCCTAGCCAAATTTAATTAGATTGCCAAAAGTGTTTTTTAAATAAAGTACTTTCTAAACGAATAGTTTGCAAGTAAAAGTTTCATCACCTTTCATTAGTGTTGCTCTTATTTAATAACGGATTGTTAATTCTAATTCTAATTATCGGTTGTGAAATACAGAGGTTTTCCTATCCCCTTTTCTGTTTAAAATCTTTTAAATACCCCTCATCCAGATTTATATGGTCAAAACATAGATTTTATTGTATACGTGATAAATAACTATCTTCTTGGTTATTTGCCGGATATTTTTACTATACATGTTTTGCATTATATAAAGTGGGTGGGGTACATGAAATACCCCATATTAGTTTTTTTTTTCTCAGAAAAACCTGAGCTAAAGTATCTAGATGATTTTCTATTTTAACAGACTGTTTCGCAGCGGTATTAATAAATGCCTTTTAGAATTAAGTCCACTTTAAAGGTGACTTTTTCTGGCAGAAAAGTTTAGGTTGTTTTCTTTATTTTATTCTCTGGTATTTTAGGTGCCAAATCTTATAATAAAGTGTACATAAAATTAGTACATTTTGCGTTTTTTTACCCTTATAAGCCTTTTGCGTAGAAGCAATGTTGAAATACATATATTTTAACTGATTTTAGAAACATGATTCGAAGTTTTTTTAGTACAAAAATGATTTGAATCTTATAAAACTGCAAATATACAGAGTTATCTTTCCTTGATAATCTCAAATTTGGCAAGAGCTTTTGTTTAGCAGGCCCATTTTTTCTGATCCGCAAGACTTAATAATATAGAAACTGACTATAACATGACCGGACAGGTAAATCCATTTTTTCATGCATTGGCTCTCCGGCTAATAGACATTTGCGAATTAAATCTACGTGGACTGTGGACACCTAAGAAGATCGAATTTTAAAGAGGACCGTCTCAACATGATTTAAATAATTTATGTGCAGTAGGAAAACATTCCTATCATGATGGAAAGGTCTGGCTTATTATGCCACCGCACAGGATAAAATTTGGATTTGTCTGTCCGTCGGCCTGTTTGTCAGAGAAGTGTTTTGTTACACATATCGCAAAATGGATTTTATCTAGCGTCATAACACTGTCGTGAAATAATCTTTAATATTATAAGTTGCGCATCTGAGACAAAGTTGAAAAGATCATATAGTCTGATCGCGATGTATCCGTCGTCCATCGTCGTAGTCCGACATGACAAAATATAAACTGGGTTAGCTGGTATCAAAATGTAGCTCAGCAGGTAAAAATTGTCATAGAAAACTTAATATTTTGCGTCTCCATCCCTTTGTTGTTATTATACGCCCGAAGAGATGTATTTTGTTTTATCTCGCCTCCTACAAGATTCTTGCATTTCTATTGGTCAACAGACGTCACGTTGAGACAGTATATATTCCATATCCTGCTAGTACATTACAGATATGCATTTTGATTAAAAACAAAATGGCTGCCGCATCGCTAAGGTAATTAAAACAAGTCAGATCATAAGCCCAAGCTATAGATATCATTTCCGAGATTTAAAAAATATAGTGTTTACTTGCCGCTCTTAATTTTCCTATCTAATTTAGGTTTGTGAAGTGCGTGGAAATTATATAGAAGAACAGTAACTCTGTACGGCCGCGATTGACCTTGACCGTTGACAGGTTGAAACGTTGTTTTGTAAACTCATCGAAAAGCAAAGGAATTAACACACTTGTAAGACAGCAGTTTGTTGTAGGATCATTTAATCTACCTGCAAGATAAAGAAATTAACAGGAAACGGGACTAAACATTCTAAAGCGGAAGTTTTAAGACATTTCTGACATCGTCAGATCTGATGATTTTTCGAAAGGATGGAACGTAACAGTTTTTTTTTTAAAAACCAGTTCATAACCTGTATAAATGAGCTTCTGTGTTTTGTGATTCCGTCAAAATACAGTTCATTTTTCATTTTATGGCTGGTATTAATCAACTATAATCAAAGCATGAAAACCAGGGAAATTTTCAGGATTCCAGTCTGCACTGTAAGTAGCTTTATTAATTTAAAAATTGTGTCAATCAATACAGCGAGGATGTAAAAGGTAGTCGGCAAGATAAAATCGTTACACTGCTTGTTGGTGACAGGATACGGGATATACGCTGTCTCAAAAATCGATATCAGGCTCGAGCTTCGCTCTCGCCTGATATGGATTTCCTCGACAACGTATATCCCGTATCCTGTCACCAACAAGCAGTGTAACTAATAATAACCCCGGTGTCCATATGGCCGTCTGTCCGTCCGTCTGTCTGTCTGTCTGTCTGTGTATTAGTCTGTCTGTCCTTCGGCAATTTCGTGTCCGTTCTGTAACTCTAATCCTTGAAGGATTTCGAACAAACTTGACAAAAATGTTCAACACATCAAGACGACGTGCAGAGCGCCTGTTTTGGATTTGTTCGCTATAAGATCAAAATCACGTTTAGGGGTCAAGGTCATATGGTTTTGTTTCGTGTCCGCTCAGAAACTCTTAAACTGTTTGGAGGATTTTGAAGAAACTTTGCACAAATGTTCACCGGATCAAGACGACGTGTAGTGCGCATGTTTTTGATGACTTAGCATAAATGTTCACCACACCAATACGATGTGCATAGCGCATGTTTCAGATGGTTCTCTTCAAGGTCAAGGTCACACTTAGGGTCACATGACTTTGTTTTGTTTGTATATTGCTTGTATTGCGGTGCTCTGGTTTTTATGTGGCATCTAGAGTGTTAAGATAATTTTCTATGCTTAAGGTTACAGATGTAGCTATTGATCGCATATGAACAAGTTTCAGACTATATCGATATTTTATGAACAATATAACTATTCAGCCTCTAGCATTTCTATTGTTTGAATTACTGACCTTTTTTTATCCAATTTCAAAGTGAACCTACATTTGACCTGGTTTCAAAAGATGAAGTAGAAAATAATTTCTCTGTCAACAGTGCTTTTTTTCTCCATGATATATAACCTCGTGACCCAGGTTTTGAATCCAGATAATCCAGTTTCAAGCTAAATTTTATAACGTCAAACATTCTAATCAGGTGTCATTAAGATTGAAAACTATATCATGACCTGTAGTGCGTTAACAATGTCTTTAATTTTACCTTGAGACATTAATGTTTGACCCTAGATAATCCAGTTTTATACTTGATGTAGATTTTATAAAGAGGCAAATATTCTGCCCCGGTCTATCAAAGATCGTAAAGAAAAGACAATAGTTGAAACAAGGCGGTCGTTAAAACCGATGGATCTCTCCTAATTTACTGTAGCTTGAAGCGCTTTTCAATGGTGGGTACGTAAGCAGAAATGTGGTCATCAAGAGTTGTGGTACTCCTCTCATCGGCCTCTTTGGATATGTAAGTATAAAGTTTTCAAAACAGAGAGATGATTAGAAAAAAACTTTTACCACCTAGATTTATAGTTCCTAGTCACTACACTCCTTTTCACTGACTTCTATCAGTGCTTATTATATGAGTTATGTCCCAGACAAGGTTTGCAAAAATGGGAGATAATTCAAAAAATGGGACCACCTAGAGTTATGGTTCCTTGTCACTCCGTTTCTTATAAATGAGCTCTACCATTGTATTACGTAACAACTTGGTACGTTCAATACTTTTTAGATATGCTCTGGACAAGAGGTGTGACGGAAGGGCGGACGGAAGAGCCAGGCGGCGACTATATGCTCACCAACTTAGGATAGCACAAAAAATGGAGTCAAGAACATTTGCAAAGTTGTTTTTTATCTAACCTAGTTTTATAGTGTTTAAGCCAAGATGACCTGATTTCAAACTTTGTTGAAGCCACACCATTCTGACTTAGTTTTACTGCGATTGAGCTAAAACCTCTACAGTGTTTACAGTAATAATTTGTACGGCGAATGGCGACGGACACAGTGCAACTAAAGCACTTAGATGAGATAAAAAGTCGGATGCGCAACTGCTTATGTTAAATAGAATTTCTATACAATGTCATAACCTTTACAATCGTTCAATACCTTTCGCGATATGTGTAACACAACTCTCTGATGGTCAGAAAAAAACAGAAAAACAAGCAAATCCAAATTTATATCACCTACCACATGTTTTTCCTACCTCGCATTAAATAATCAAGATAAGTTGAGATGACCCCCTAGGAAAATCAATCGTCATAGGTGTTCACACTCCACTTCGTCTTAATTCGCAAATGTCTAATAGCGGCGCGATCAAAAATAAAATCAACAATAGACAGGCAAATATGTGATGGATATCGATAAGGATGTACAGAGTCATAATGCTCCTTGATAACAAGTTAGGATCGAATAAAATAGAGCTCAAAGAGTGATTTGCACGTGAATAAGTTCATTGTTTGACGCTTATAAGCGAATTATTGTGTAACTTGGACTGAGCCCTCGTGATATAGTTGTTTTTTATTCTAAACTCCAGATATTATTATTATTCAGTTTGGGATACATCATTTCTGAAATAACAATCCTGTACAGTAATTTTTAGTTTACCTCTTTGTTTACAAAAGCAGGAAATGGAGATGTTTTTTTCTCGGAAAAATGTCTTATCCAGTAATTGCAAAATATCATTATTATAATAAAATTACTACGAGATCTAAATGACCGCTCCATTTTCATTTTCACGCGAAAATATTTACTATATTAAATTGTTATTACAAAAAGCACTTCTTATATTGTGATTACGAGATATTCTATCATTACAAGAAAATTATCCGTATACCCGTGTCACGTAACTACGAGATCTCTACATAACGATTTTATATCTCGTTTAAACGAGAAAATATTTCATTAGTACAATGAATTATATTGTTAAAACAATAAATTATACTGTCATGATAAAAAATATTTCCAAATAACACTGAAACGTGTAGGAAATTTGACTTCATATTTTTTTCTTTAGAATTGTGCATTAACATATTTCTTGGTATAACATCAATACATGTCCTTTATGGCAAAATATAACGATTCAAAACAGACACTACATAAGAATTATGAGGTTGCAACATTTGAAAAAAATGTTGTTTTATTTTTTTATTTTTTTTTTTTTTGTCTTTTTAGATTACATTGCCCTTTTTCACCTGAAAATGCAATACCAGGCGTATCTATCGCAGTTTAGAAGTATACAAAGGGGACTACTTTCTAACAGTTGAAAATTTAAATTGACTTTCTATAATTACTTTTGACATGTTCTTTTATTTTGATTCTTCTGGTAGTTTGGAGTCAATTTGACTCAAATTCATATGTTCCCCTTCATATTTTATTGCAGTTTCAAATACTGTAAAATGTTTCAGAATAATGAAACTTTTGAATTTCATAGCCAAATTCACAAGAATGTTTCTAAGCTTGTACATAATTATCCTGTACCTGTTCATTCTTAAAGTAACCATTATTTTAAGAATTGACAGTTACAGGTAAATAATGGACAGGTCTAGTAAACTATTTGTGTGTATAGAGCGGTATTGGTACAATAACCTATATAACGGACAAAACTAACGAAACAACCGTGTTTTAAGGCAAAACATACAGGTCTTGATTTCCTTCTTTGGAAATCGAATAAAAAAACAAGGAAGAATATCCAACAGGGAAAGCCAAGTTCAAAACACGCAGCCTCCCCAAAGACACACACGAACAACCCTCGCATACAACACAGACAATGTAGCCGCCATGTAAGAAATAGTGTTAAAACACGGTTTTGCTATAAATCTTTTCATAAATGAAGTATTTAATTTATTAGCAAAAGAATGTCAAATAAAAAATTATCTTTTATAGATATAGACTAACTACTGAGTTAAGTGGAAAGAAAATGGCAACTGCTGATGCAAAAACACGGATTCGCCTTTTCCGTCTACAAACGCTTATTATAGATGGCGGACTTCTAGTATTAAGAAATATACTAGATCAGAATCTCCACATTCAGAACATCTCTCTAACTGCATGCTTAAATACAGAAAGGCCGACAATTAGACGACTGCAGGGACAAAAAACAATTACACAAGTCCAATATGATCTACTGTATCCGCCGGCAGGTGGACAACTTCCATCGACAGCAGACTTTGACATCACGCTTATAATATGCCTTCTGAGAAATCTGAAAACTTGTGGACTGAACACAAAATTTAAATGGAATGTCACACCACAGGCAACAGACACCAGTACTGAAGCAGATGTGTTAAGACTGAAACATTTTAGAAATGAGGTGAAAACACATTGATATAATATTTCTTTTTCTATACTAGTATCAATGATGTAATTATCATTTAGACATGGCCAGCTTTAATATCATCAACTTAAACGCAGTGAGTATAATCTTATTAAAGTATGGCAAATAACGAACAATTATTCATAAAATGCTATTTGACTTTTCACACGAAAGTTGCACATCAATAAAGCTCAACAAGTTTCTATAAACATTTCTTTGTTAAGATAAACATAATTATTCTCTCCACTAGTGTAATTTGTGCAATTTTAATTTTCAGATTGCTCATATATCGAAAACAACAGGAATCGATGTGAATACATTCTTTTCAAAATGGACTGAAATTGAACAGGTGAGATACTGTATTGCGTAAAACATTCTGATATTTATTTTAACATTGTA
Source organism: Mercenaria mercenaria (assembly GCF_021730395.1). Taxonomy (NCBI): domain Eukaryota; kingdom Metazoa; phylum Mollusca; class Bivalvia; order Venerida; family Veneridae; genus Mercenaria; species Mercenaria mercenaria. The sequence goes on from NC_069375.1 coordinate 72,578,949, forward strand.
ATGGTTAATCGCTCTGCTTGCTTATTTTGTTAATGAATGTATAGGTGGACGGTGGTGTGATTTTTTTTTTTGAAGCTTATACTTCATACCAGATACAGGCTGTCTATTCTAATCAAGCTAATGATCCAAACCATGGTTTAAGTGTATTTGATTGAACCCATAATCGTTGACTGTCCTTAAAAATGATATCATTAGGAAATCCAATATTCGCTTACACCATGTTATGATTAACCCCATGCTCGCTTATCACTCTGTCAAAGTGATGACTGGCACATATGCGTCCTGACTACTGTTGAAAAATAAAGATTTATACCCATCCTTGCTGACTACTTTTATCAATGTAATGACTTGTACATGTTATCCCTGACAATTTTTATCAATGTGACGACGGATACCTTTGTCTGCTGACTATCATAAATATAATGTTAAAACTCATACTCACTGTCCGCTCCTATCAACGTTTTGACAAATATCCATGAGTCTCAGAGGAATGTTGAATACCTATGCTCCTTGACTCCCCTTATCAATGTTGTGACTAATACCTATGCTTGTTGACAAAAGTTATGAATGGAATGTCTATTATTTGTTTTCTCTTACTACCCTTATCAGTGTAATAAATAATACCCATTTCTCTGACTACTCCTATCAATGAAATGACTAATATCTACGCTCGCTGACTGTTATTATCAATGTATTAATTGATGCCATTTTTGACTACTCCTCTTAATGTAATGCCTAATATCTATGCTCGCTGACTGTATTTATTAATATATTAATTGATGGCCATTTGTCTGACTACTCCTAACAATGTAATGCCTAATATGTACGCTCGCTGACTGTTATTATCAATGTATTAATTGATGGCAATTTTTCTGATTACTCCTATCAATGCTATGCCTAATATCTATGCTCGCTGACTGTTATTATCAATGTATTAATTGATGGCCAATTTCTGACTACTCCTATCAATGTAACGCCTAATATCTTTGCTCGCTGACTGTTATTATAAATGTATTAATTGATGGCCATTTTTCTAACTACTCCTATCAATGTAACGCCTAATATCTATGCTCGCTGACTGTTATTATAAATGTATTAATTGATGGTCATTTCTCTGACTACTCCTATCAATGAAATGCCTAATATCTATGTTCGGTTACTGTTATTATCAATGTATTAATTGATGCCATTTTCCTGACTACTCCTATTCATGTAATGCCTAATATCTATGCTCGCTGACTGTTATTATCAATGTATTAATTGATGTCCATCTTTCTGACTACTCCTATCAATGTAATACCTACTATGTATGCTCGCTCACTGTTATTATCAATGTATTAATTGATGTCCATCTTTCTGACTACTCCTATCAATGTAATGCCTACTATGTATGCTCGCTGACTGTTATTATAAATATATTAATTGATGGCCATTTTTTTCTGACTACTCCTATCAATGTAATGCCTAATTCTTATGCTCTCTGAGAGTTATTATAAATGTATTAATTGATGCCCATTTGTCTGACTACTCCTATCAATGTAATGCCTAATATCTATGCTGGCTGACTGTTATTATCAATGTATTAATTGATGCCCATTTATCCGACTACTTCTATCAATGTAATGCCTAATATCTATGCTCGCTGACTGTTATTATCAATGTATTAATTGATGCCCATTTCTCTGACTTCTCTTATCAATGTGATGATAATGCTCTTTTCAATTCATTAATTAATAATAATGCTCTCTGACTACTGTTACAGTTCTAATTGATGTACTGATTTATACCCTTGCTTTTTACTATGATGAAATGTCTAATATTTTTTTCTCTCTTACTATTAACTTAAGTTAAGCCGAGCCGGCTTTGTTGTTGCATTGGTACGTATTATGCTTCCGAAGGGTCTTTTTCCGTATTTATACTCGTTCCTGGTAAGGTCAGTATATCTAACAAGGTCTTATATAAGTAACTTGTACAGTCAATACATTTTTACTTTAAACATGTAAGTAGGGAATCGTAATGAAATTAAGTGACTCTGAAAAATGAAAAAAAAATGAATGAAATAGTCTGGTCTGCATTAGTTAGCTAAATAGATGAAAGCATTTGTTATACAATGTAAACAATAATATCTCTATTTGCAGGTACTTTTGAGATTGAACTCTTCAGCTCCTAATCCGGATCGAAACCTTCAGCAGACAATTGATGATTTTAAAAGCAGTTCTCTGGATCCAGAAGCAGAGGAACGAATAGAGGAGACAATAAAGAGGTGGCAGGAAATGGAAAAAGGTTTGGAAGCTGATGTCCAATTGGTGAAGGCAGGATTAAAAGAGGTTAAACAGCTCGCCTCTGAAAACACACGGCATATAAAGGAAAACACACGGCATATTAAGGAAAACACAATGCATATAAAGGAAAACACACGGCATATAAAGGACACACAAAGCAGGGTCGCTCATCTTGAAAGTCATTTAACAAAATATAAGGACGATGACCCGAGACAGAAACATGCAGGTAAAAATTGTTATAACATCTCCTGAAAAACAAAATATTTGTGATTGTTAATTTTATCTTATGATAGTTCTAGGTCACCTGAGCAAAAGGCTCAACTTGAGTTTTTGTCTCAATGTCCGTCCTCCGTCGTCCGCCGTGTGTCGTGTGTCTGTAAACTAAAAATGTCTTCTTGAAAACAACTGGGCAATATTTTACCAAACCTCACAGGATTAATCGTTGGGCGATTCCCTTTCATAATTGTCAAAGAACTGAATTCCATGTAGAACTCTGGTTGTCATGGCAACCGAAATGAAACTCTTTAATAATATTCTTGTCCAAAACCACATGACCTAGGGCTTTAATATATGGAATGTAGCATCATCTAGCTTTTCTCTAGCAAGATTGTTTAAATTGTCCCCCAGGGTCAAATATGGCCCCGCCCTAGGGTCATTTGGTTCATATAAACTTATATATGCAAAAAATTGAAATCTTTTGGTACAAAAGCTGGGGCTTTGATATTTGGTATGTAGCACCATCTAGTGGTCGTCTTTAAAGATTGTTCAAATTATTCCCCTGGTGTCAAATATGGCCCCACCCGAAGGTTCATAATTTTACATAAACTTATATAGGAGAAAATACTTGAAAAATGTTCTTGTCTAAAACCACAAGACCTAGGCCTCTGATAAATGGTTTTTGCATTGCCTTATAGTTTTCGACCAAAATAATCAAATTATACCACTGGGATGAAAAGCTGCCCAATCCTGGGGTCCAAAGTTTTGATATTTAGTATATAGCAGTTCCGTTTATATGTCAGTTTGACATTTGAAACATGTAGCTCATATTACTCAGGTGAGCGATCCAGGGTCATCATGACCCTCTATTTCATTCCCTTTTTAATGTTGCTCAAAAGACAGACATATTTTGCGCATGTTAATGCTAACACCTCTTAGAATAACTCTCACGATTCACAATAATACTGAAAAAGCTAAAACCTAAACTGTCCAGGAATGTGACCACCATTTGTAGATTTTGCTGTTTACTCCGTTACAGATGTTGACCACAGGTCAGAGGCAGAGCAAGATTATAAAGAACGGAAAAAACGTAAGTTACAATGTTGACTGTATTTATTTTTCTTATGATATCTAATACAAGTTTATACTGTATAGCATGTGTAGATTTATATATATGAGGACATACAGAATTGCTTGATTAGACAATATTCACCAGTGTTTAATCTATCATTAAACCGCTTTACTAAATTTACTCTGCAACATTTATGCTAGAACACACTTTGAAGAGAAATCAGTCTAAAGGATATGACTAATCATCCATAAACACTACACGCATGTAATTCCCCTACCCGAATCGGTTATCTTGGCATAAAGCTTTTACACTGGAAAAAGTATCTAACGCAGAAGTAGGACCCTTGAACAATTTATCTGATACAGCCCTACTGTGGTAGTAGGCATTACCTTGTCCGCAATAGGTTCCAAATACAACCTTTACTTTGCAATCTGCTACGACAGAATGTGTAATCCGTCAACGTGTTGTTCTTTCTGGCACTTTATTTTCTTGGATGTCTGTGGGAAAAAAAGGATCCATCTTGGGTCCTCTTCTGCTGAATAATACAGGTGATAACGTCTTTGAAAACTATGTTATGATTGCAAAATTGATATATTTAGTGAATATAATGTTTATTCTAGCAGATAAAAGCACTTTTATGGAAAAGGATGGAATTCATTACGCTTAAGACAACAAGAAAATATCCGTAAATTAAAAACAAATTAAGAAAACGACTGAATAACGATATTAAGTGAGCAAATGTCTATATAATGGCACAGTATGTTGGATTTAAAATGGAAATAGTCTGATAATATATTACTATAATAGTCGATTAGCATAATTATATGTATCTATATACCCTAGCTATCTGTATGAGTGTGTCAGATCAGCTTAATGTCCCGACACTGTGGTCAGAACCACTATCAATAGAAAAAATATCTGTTTCAATTTAAAGAATGTTTTTTCTAATGCATTTACAGCTTCTTGTAAACTATTTTGTTGTGCAGATTCTCCTACTGAAATTGATAAATCCAATCAATTAATACATACTTCTCAAAACTAAGTTAAAGACATATACGAAAGGAATCATCAGAAGATTTCTCTAATAATGCTTTTGTCCAGCATACTAGTGGTCTATGATATCATCGTCTATAGTATATTTACGTTTTACAGAAGAAAAATTATAATACTAAAAACTACACCTTGAGTCCTTTCAATGAACAGGATTTGGTCACTGATCACATCCCTTCATTTGTATTTTCAAGCAAAGCTCGCGTATATGATCAGCAATATTATTTTCAATTCCTTAATTGCATATACAATTAGATTATTCTCGTTTCATAGATAATTAAACCTCTAATACTTGTACCACTTCTAATTTATTAAATCGTATAACTTCATGTCGAACTGATATTTACCTCATGTGAAAAAAATATTGCGACAAAGTATATGCAGATTCTGAAAAAAAAACATTCCCGAAAAAAAATGAATCCAGCAATTACAGGGTGTGCTGTTCCGTCGTTTCATATGATGCCTTTACTCTTTATACCTACTTACCAAATGATCCAATGAATTACGAAGGAACTGCTTTAATTAAACGCCTTTTCTTGTGTATTTAATTTCAGTTAAGCCTTTTTCTGCTTGTAACATTGCTAAAAATATTTTCCATGTGAACATGTGAGACAGTTTGTCAAAGCATTTCATTAAACGATGTCCGGTAAGGGAATGCAGTTTTTCGAGAGATAATAAGTAATCCATGAGTACTACTTCTGTCTAGATTGTCGTATGATTTGGAAAACGTTAAATACAGTTATGTGTGGCTACCGTATGAAAAGTAATTCACGCATTCCTGATGAAGTTTTCAAATACAAACAATCAGTTGTTGCTCGAATAGTTGACGATTTTTATGCCAGGGAGGTGTAGTTATTACATAAACAATAAAACAATTCAAAAGCTACAATACTGCATCGCTTGGGATTGATATATCTCCAATATCTTAAATTGATTTACACTTTCAAGTCTGTTTACTGGATTTTTTAGATGGGGATGTTCCCCATACAATCTTCTGCAATATATCAGCATAGGTAGCTATCTGATACGGATACGTTGTTTGTCACAATCAGCTGTAGGTCATGTTGTTTGTCGGTTGTATGCGACGTTTAATAAATACACTTTCCTTAACTTTTATATAATCTTCATATATTTGCAAGAGCGACTTTCAAAAATTGAATGAACGTTATGAATATGTCCTTTTGCAGATATACAGCTATTATCAAGTGCAAAAATATTCAACTGAATTTCACGATTATAATTCAGACTTGTGTGGGTTATTTTTATTTTATTTAATAGAACTTAAAAACATTTCTATTATTAAGTGTATCAAAACAGTAGTTATTTATCAATTTCAATAAAAATTTTATTAAATGTTTTATTATATGCGGTTCTGACCCTCTTATTTGGAGATATGTTGCATATTCGGTGTTCATTTTTTTGTCAGCTGGATGCTACGCTTTCCTCTTTGATCGTGACCAACGAAAGAGGTTGGACCACGCCATGACTGGTGGTTCGTAAAGGCCATTAGGACTGAGCTGCTTTGATATATTTCAGCTTTCCTTATTTGTCGGATCCTTAATAATGTTCTGCTGGTATTCTGCTTTCTGTAACGCCATGGAGAACATGCGCAAATTGTTTGTTAAAAGCTTTAAGAAGATCCATTGAAAGTATAGAACGCAAATAATCAAGATAATAGAAGACTTGGTTAGATTAAGTGTGTTCCTGAGAGGTTTAAAAAGGTGAATAAATCTCATGTCCTTTAGCACCAGCTTAAGCAGAATTATAATATAATAATATTTAACGAACTTCATAATACTAAAGGACCAGAGGTTATTTACATATTTTATGTAGATATTTACTCGATCATTTTTGTGTTTCAATTAATAGCGTGCTCTCAGTTTCCCTTGCGTGAAAAAGACACACAGCAGTCGGGGGATTTTCTATAACATTGGAATATGGTGGAGATATAGAGTGTGAGCATTATTGCCAAACTACTGTTTAAGCACACCAGCATTGTTTTCCAACTGACAGTTCCAAGGCTTTGCCGCACTACGTTCCTTTATTTTACGTTTTAAGTTTTCTGTCTATTGGCTTTACTTAGTTCATGTATTTATCATGTTCTAGTTTTACGGTTCAAAGATGCGTTGCATTAACATGAATCAGAGTTTATCACAAATCGGATTTGTTGAGAAATATATTCAGTTTCAGAGAAAGAATGATGAAAGAAAGAAAATGAAATGATTATCCCCTGCCCCTGATGCCCCTCATCCTGTAATTAGCTAAACATAATTACGGAAAGCCAATAATAAACGTTTAAATGCAGGTTTGATAAATAATATTGTTTATAGATACTTTTGTTATCGCGGAGCTGAAGAAGAATTAAGTAAACCGCTTTCGGTGTTGATGTCAAGTTTGAATGCATATGATTAACCAGTAATTCTGAGTAATTAAGTCGACTATTATGAATCTAACTTTAAGAAAATATCTGTTACCGACATAGTCGTCTTGATCATACTTAAATCTTGTTTAAATATCAAAGCCTTGAGATGTCTGGTGGTTGCGGGTTTTGCTAGAATTATTTTCATTTTAAATGCCAATCTATAAATACATGTATAAGAAACAAATACTAATGTGCCTCATATCTAAGATAAACTCTGCCTGACCTTACACGAACAGCTGGAAGTCAGTGATGTAACCATGGGCTGGAATACCTAATCATTGACAGATCTTATATAATCTAAATGGCCAGTGTGAATGGATAGAGGATGAATAAGAACTATTTGATCATTGATAATTCATCCGCATTGTTCATGAATGGGACTACTTTGTGTAGCACATGAACAAATTCCTTTGGATGTGATTTGGAACCAAATAAAGATGCTACATGATTGTCAGAAATACACTTAACTTTGGTAGCGGGATAAACCCGCAACCAAAAATTGCAAACAATGCATGTAATATGCACATGTTCCAGTAATAACAGCATAGACAATTACTTGTACCGAAATTGATTTGTATTGCATTTTCGACAAAATGCTTTCCTTCTAGGTACTAATTAAAACCAGATATTAATAACGTATTTTGCCTTATTGTATGTTATATTTCTTGTAACGTTTGGAAGTAACTTTATTTCAGATTCAACGCCATAATATTAGTCGAAAATATTTAATTTCAAGAGCTAGAAGCGATATGAAAAAATGCATTGCAAATTAGGTGGATGGGGTACATAATAAACAATTAAAATAACTTAAATATACTTTCTACTGAGAAAGTGCAAATACTATATATTTGATATGTCCAATTGGCTTGTTTAATAACATCATATCCGATATTATAAGCAATGTTACTAATATTCTCAATCATTATTCAGCAGTATAATTTTCGTAAACGGTCGCCATATTGATCACGTCATTTCTGGATCCAGTCGCGATCGCCAGAAGAGATACATACATATTACTTTTGTCTTGAACCAAGGAATAATTTGGTATATGTGGCAATATTTCTCAACTACTTTCGAGCGGGATTACGAATGACCGTAGACTATCGACTACATCACGAGTAAGGCATGGAAGAGAGTCAATATTATGTGTAAACTAAAGTTCTCTCTTGATCGTAGATCACTCGAGGTCATATATACCTCTTTTATAAGGCCAGTTCTTGAATATGCTGATGTTGTCTGGAGTAATTGTACTCTATATGAAATGGACCAACTTGACAAAATTCAGAACGAATGCGCCCGCATCTCGACTGGAGCTACAAAACTTCTCTTTAGAAAACTTAAAGAACGAAACAAATGGGAATCCCTTGCAGAAAGAAGGTATAAGCATAAACTAATTCTCTTCTATAAAATGGTTAATAATCAGACACTAGACTACCTCTCTTCTCTTGTTCCCCACTCTAATGAGACTCGATATAACCTTAGAAACTCGGAAGATATCCGCGGGGTTCAAGCTCTTACCACACTTTATTTTAATAATTTTTACCTTCGGTAATTCGGGACTGGAATTTACTGCCTCTAAATGTTCGACAATCTGCATCACTTTCTTCATTTAAAAGATACCCGAACAAAGACAAAAACAAAGTCCCATCCTACTATTATGTAGGTACTAGAAGACTACAGGTCCTTCACACACGTCTTCGTACAAAATGTAGTTCTCTCAACTATCATCTGTTTCTGAAAAACGTATCCCCTACACCTTTGTGCAACTGTGGTGAAATGGAGACAAACTTTCACTTTTTCTTCGTCTGCAGGTTTTATAATGACATTCGTACAATTCTGCTTGGCAATCTTCAAAATTTTAATATTAACCTGGATACACTACTATTTGGGGACCCAGCTCTTTTAGATCAAGATAATTCTCTCATTTTTACATTAGTATAATCTTATATATCAAGCAGCAAGAGATTTCTCAACTGATTCAAACATATCCAACTCACCGGAAATGAGACATTGCTTTTCCCTTCCTCTTTTCTTCCTTTCTTTCCATTTTCCAGTCACTTTCATACATTTTGCAAATAATTTCTTTCGTTAGAGTTTTGGTCCATTTCTTTTTATTTCAACCAGATATTCCATATTTCGTTAATCTTAAAGCTCAGGGCAGTAGAAATAACAAAGTACAAATATACTAGACATAGGAGAAGAACTCTATAAGACATTGTCTTTCGTTCTAATCCTGTCCATACAGATGTAATATATGCTTTTGTAACTGTATGTACATATATATATGGAATAAATATGTTTAAACTAGTAAGATACAAATGTAATGAATATTAATTATCGTTTTGGTTTGCAGAACGAACAGTAAAACACGCAAGCAAATCACAGTACAAATAGCCATTGTTACGCACGCATTGTTCCTGCGTCAATACTGCCAATTTCAGAATAGCTCGCCGTTTCAGTGTTTGCATCATACACTTGTAGTCACTGACTGATATCGAGTGGCTAATTATGTAACCGTCATTTACATAAACTCCGCCCAAGTCGCGAGTCAAGTTATGTGGGTTTTGCTCATTAATTTGTCTTAACAACACATAAATTGTCAGTCATACAATGTATTTATGGTTTTAAAACTTGATGATATTACAGTTTACGTCGTATCTCAGAATCAGTTTCAAATCAAACATTTTTACAATCTGTGACTGATTACAATTATGTAAAACTGTCCCGAATAGTGTCGCATTATCTAAAAGTACTTAATTTTTCTGTCACCGATGATAACAATCATTAATCCATTATAGCCTCACTACAAAATGCAAATTAAGTCAGCGCATAAAGTTTATACATGTAAAATTACACATGTGTTTTTATCACTTGGTCAGAAATCTTAAGTTTACAATAGTAAATCATAGCCCGATTGGCATCACTTTTCATGTCAAAAAAGTAAAATATTTAATTTAAGCATAAACTCCCTGTTTAAATACGTTACTCAAGCTATAAAGGTAATAAACGGTTCTGTGAGTTTGAGATTCTACCAAATATTGGCTTGAATTAACTGAAATATAGCCGTGGTACATGGGAAGAACTTCTGCAAGAAACGTCCAAATATCTCAGATAAAGAGATATTATTATTATTATTATTATTATACCAGATTTATATAGCGCCCTTTTCATGATCAATTTCACGTTCAAAGGCGCTTTACATAGTTCAAATGCAGCCACACAGGGCGCATAATTCATCTTCTACTAGTACAGACACAGAGCGATCTGACCAGAGGGACAGAGTGAGATAAAGCCCCCACGACAGAGAGATCAGAAATCAGATACAGGTTGTCAGGCTAACTTAGCCTAGCTCGTTTCGAATAGACAGCCTGGTTCTTTAACGTGCCCAGTGTATAGCACTGATATACGCAAGGATTGCCTGGGTTCCTGACCAGTACACCTCTAGTTATGAGGTATCATATCTAGATATGATCGGTAGCAAGGCTCGAACCCATGCCCTCCCCACCCACCCAATTGACCAAATCAGAGGTTACAGTGATTTCAAGTTCGCGACTAACCACTTGACTACAGGGATAGTCACATGATGGATGGATACTACAATTCCTAGTTTAGAAATCACACGGGCACATTATTGCAATAAAGCAGAAGTCAGCATTGACTTAGGGCGACGAGTTAGACTAACAGCTTATTTTTACATCTATTTTTTCCGTTTGACTAAAATGTTCATGACATCACATACTACTTGGTTTCTGTATGCAGTAATAATTTGACGGATTTCTATGAAAAATGTATAATTTTTGATATGGAAGACTTTTCCAACGAAATTTCAATCGATGACAATCCTTTGTTTTATGAATTAGCACGCGATTTCTTAGTTTAACTAAGATCATTTCCAATCTGATGGTGATAGTTTCGATTCAATATTTGATAAAAAAATCAAAATGTTTGGTACGTAGAACAAATCATTAAATATGATTCGATCGGGTTAATATATGCATGAACACTAAAAAATGTAGTTTAGTCCTAAAGTATAAGCGCCTCGCCCGCAAATTTATCGTTTTAGTCTTTTAATCAATGCGAAAGTACCAATCTGTCAACAGAAGATATGGAAAAAAGGATGTCACATACGCAGAAAAAACGAAATAGCGCTGTTGCGCATGTAATATGAAATTATGGATCATATCACATGCGCAGAAATTGAAATAAACGATTAGCGCATTAGATATGAAATCACCGGAGAATATGATATTTCACTCAAGTAAAACTAATGAGAAATTTGTACTGGACATTAATGAGAGGTAAAATTAATGTATTTATCCCCAGTTTAGTAAATCATTCAGTTGTATTCCGTTTAGTATCTTGCACAAGATTATCGTGCGTTAAGTTTTATATATTCCAGTTATTGGTTTTCTATAAATTTCGAAGTCTTCATATTGTGAAAATGTTACGCACATACTTGACACAAACTTGGGTAATATCATTCAAATAGACCTCGAGTAGACCTTGCGGGAGTGTGAGTGGAGTCCGATGGTCATATTCATAAATCCCACTCAATCTTAACTTTCGGAAGGACAGCTCGAGTAATGGTTTTATTGTACACAATGGATTTAAAGGATTATAACGGTTTATATGACAATAACATCAAAGATATGCAAAAGTGCTAATTACTTTTGTAGTTGGAACTTGTCATCTTATTGCTCGACTGTATGTTTATCCGTCCGTTCGTTCGTGTATTTGTTTTATAATACGTCCTCCCGTCCGACCATCAGCCAATCTAATAGTCTGCCTTAGTAGAATTTAATTAATACTTAGAAATATAGCGCTGAAATTGAAATTTATAAACAACTGAATTATTAACTCTGCCATTAATTGTTGTTGTATGCCAGTCCGCGTATTTTTTAAAGGGCTATTACTAAAACATAATTGAGCCGCACCATGAGAAAACCAAAATAGTGCGTTTGCGACCAGCATGAATCCAGATCAACCTGCGCATCGGTGCACTCTGCTCATGATTCTTACTGTTCGCTAATAGTTTCTCTAATTGCAATTGGCGTTGAAAGCGAACAGCATGGATCCTGACCAGACTACAGACGCACTATGCTGGTCTTCACATGTCGCGGCTCATATTTTTTGTATAAGTAAATGTTTCCGTTGTCATTTAAACAATGAGATTTAATAATGATAGGTTCTTTATGACATTTAATTTTACGGATTGTATATATTTCAATATAAATTAACGGATATCTAAGCTTGTGAAATGTAAATATTTATTACTACGTCGTGTGTTTCTGGGGGTGACTGATGAGCCCCGTTAGGCTTGGTTTCGTAATTGTATATTCAAACAGTCTTTTGATTTGCTGGGCCTTTTTTTACGTTTTCATCGTTCTCAACAACATATATTAAAAAAGAACATAATATATTTTTTCCAAAATACCTTGCACAAATACGAACTTCGTATGCGATCGCATTCGTAACAGGTAAAATGTGTTACGAATGTGTTTGTCCAACATGGGGGTTGACATGAGAAGCACATATGTATCATGTTGAGTTTTATACTGCAAATGTTCAATGAGTTGGTTGTCATCGCAACATCATTAAATGACTGCCATAAGCATATCACAAGTTAGCGTCGTCGTCGTCGAGGTCAATGACATCATAAAATTATTTGAGCCGCATCATTAGAAAATGGGCCTTCGGGAGTCTTCGAGGCTTTGCAACCAGTATGGGCCCAGATCAGCCTGCGCATCCGCGCAGTCTGATCATGGCCCACACCGTTCGCTGTTATTTCAAAGAAGGCTTATTCTACCTGAATATGAAATTTTCTGACCCTGATTCAGATGCATAAATGCACAGGTCAGCCTAAATATAGACTTTTCGGAAATTCACGAAAATGTCCGAATGCCAATTTTTCCGTGACGTGGCTCATTTTTTATAATCATTTCTGCATCCACAGCCACTACCACTTTAATATGATTACAACTTCAGCTACTTCTACTGTTACCTCGACTTGCTGAAATGTAGACCCACATGCCCAGATCACTGGTTCGAACCCGGTGGCGACATACATTTGTAGCTGTCTTTCGTCATCCAGAGCTGTTTCAAGTTGGTTGACAAACAGGAAGCTGCTATGTCACGGGACAAATTATATACAATTTGTCATGGACGGAGTCGTTAGCCTTAAGTCTAGGAGGGCCCGACCTTGTGCTGCGAACTAATGTCTATGGGATTTTAAGAAAATACACCTTATTTTCTAATTACCCTCACCCCACTGAGTCCGTCTGTGAGGTACATGTAATAGGTCTTCTTTTATTATAATCCCGCCGGGAAATAGTGGAGGCTGTGCGTTCGTGCAGTTATATATATAAGTTCATGTCCTTGGTATAACTTGCCCATTCAAAGTCAGATTTTCATATTATTTGGTACAAATGATCAGCATGGACAGAAGGTGTGTTGAGATCATGATCCTTGTTGCTACATGTATATATCCAAGATCAAGTTTACAGCTTTGAACTTAGATTTGTTTTGTTATTTTGTTGTAATATATATGTTTGTGCCCGGATCATAACTCGCTTTAGTCAGATTTCCAAATACTTTGGTACAAATAACCACCATTTATTGACAATCTGTAGTGATCATATTACACCTATTACTGCAAACGTCTCAAATTTTGGGACCCTGTAGAATGGTTTTGATGAATATTATCTTTGTTTGTTGGATTCAGAGCGCCTGTTTTCAACAGTATTTAGGTAATACAGTTTCGGGCAGTTAATCTTACCATTGATCCTAGAACAGACCAGTCCAAGATGATGATGATGATGATTATTATGATGATGCTGATAATGCTAATAAAAATGTCAGTAATATTAAAATCAGTATAACAGTATCTTTATATTAGTAACCGACAACGTCCCAGCTTGAAACAGCACTGAGTGGCGAAAAAAGCAACAGATACGAGTAGTTTTCACCCGGTCTCGATCGTGTGTCCCTCGACACTCTAGTCGATGGTAAGTGCTTCCCATTAATTTCAACTGAAATTATACCCTGGCTCATATACGAGTTTACACTCATATGTTCGTTTACAGGTTTGGTAAAACGCACCTATACACGTAAGGTATTAACTGGGTGGAAATTCCGGCCCTGACTAGGAATTCAACCCGCTCCGCCGGTTTCGTAATCTGCAAAACTGTCCACTGCACCAGCTTCACCGATGGAGTTACTCGTGCCGTTCCTATAGAGATTCAAAATAAGAGTATTTCCATACGAATGCAGACACCAGGCCTGGCAAGAAAACTCTCATAGTAAATATAATCCAATAAAGTTCACGTCACGGTTTTAAGTTGGACATATTTCATTTGTCGTCAGTTTAAGTTTTTTTTATATTTAAAGTAATGCGAATTGACAAAGATAAACAAAACGAAAACGAAACACCTATCTTGCAGCGAACCCGCGGACACCGACGACATCAGGATCAGAACAAAAGCCATTAGCAGTCCTCGAATAGTCAAGCTAGTCACTATTTTTAAGTATACGTAGATGTATATATACCCAGTGTTCAGCTTTAACAAGACTTTCTATGCTAGTTGAGACTGCCTTGATCTTGATTTTCGAGTGCACTTTATTTGTTGTTGAAGCGATACAACCAGCGAATTGCCGATTATAAAAGTTGAACAGGAATTGCATGTGGTGTATTCCCCTTTAATCATACATATTCATATACATGTATTCATGCATTTAATAAAAATGAAATCTTACAAAACAAAACCTATATGGGAAATTTATAAGTGACATGTACATGAGGTACTATGAACTGGCCAGTCATGATAACCGTTTGGTATTCTTGCCAAGTTTAATTGCCAGATAACCAACCAGTACCAAGATATTAACCTAACCGGAAAATCCCTCTATCAACAAGAGGGTCGTCATGGCCCACTATCGCTCACATGAGTAATACTACACTATACATGTTATTAAATCTGCGATTTTGCCATTTTAGGGGTCATAATTCTTAAGACAAATAGCGTGATATGGCTACTCTTCGAGGAAAAAAGATATATAATTTCTACGATATATAATTTCTAGGCAAGCTTGGTCATAATCAAATCATAAATGTGATCTCTGTCATGTTCACAATGCTAAAATCAGCAAATTTTGTCATTTAAGGGGCCATAACTCCAGCAAAAATGTTGCTATATAGCTGGTTTTGGTAATGAACCGAGATGTTATAGATATATAACTTCTCTACAAGTTTGGTCAAAATGAAATAATAAATATGGCCTCTATTGTGTTCAAGGAAGTGAGATCCTATATAAGTTTAATGAAAATCAAATAATAAATGTAGTCTCCACTGTGTTCACAAGAGCATTTTTTACCAAATCAGGGGCCGTTACTCGAAGTCAAATAAATGGTGCAATACGGTTGTCTTTGAAAGGAACTGAGATCTTATAGATATACAAGTTGTATGTACAGTCGAATACCGTTACCTCGATATTCAAGGGACTGTAAAAATTGCATCGACGTATCCGAAGTTCGACGTAACGATATCGACGATATCGACGATATCTGGGACTACTTTGTACTTTTGTCGGACGTCTATATTGTCATTATATCCAATGCTTTTTCCAGAGGGTTTAAAGGGGGAAAGAAATAATATAAAACGTAAATACGATTTTAATCTTATTGACAAATAAAGCATCTTAATTTATTTAAATACATACATACAACTTTTTAATTTTTCAAATATACATTTAAATATTAACATTTTTATTCCTTCCCTAAACAAGTCCGAATGCAGCGATAATGTTCCTAGTTGAGTAGTCATTTTGACAGTGCTTCGATAACGAAAATTTGCCTGTTAAGTATGCATACCGTTACTCAATCCTAAATGGCAGAGTTTTACTCCGTCAAACAGAAAATATTTCATCCAAATTAGTTGTTCTATTGGAAAACAGCTTTCCTGCTTTTATACAAAGCGTTATAAAAATAAATTTTATTTTATACTTCTTTGTTTTATAAGACTAATTATTGGGAGTTAAATAACTTCCTGACATTAAAATTGGATTAAAGATTAAATAACAAACAAAACAAACACAAACTAACTTGAATATGATTAATACATCGCTGGACAACAATAGGTTGATTTTCACACCGTACAAATAACATGGATATTTTTTGACAATCTGTGATATCGATAAAACCAGGTGTGAAAACAGCATAGGTAAGTTGACGGGACTGAAAAATCTCATCGAGCTAAACAAAATATCGAGCTAATCATATCGAGGTAATGATAAATAATTACATTAAGATAAATAGGGAAATATCGGGACCGACTCAAATACATCGTGCTAACCGGAGTATCGAGCTAACCGATATCGAGGTAACGATATTCAACTGTATATTGAGTCAAAATAACAAAACATGTGGTCTTAATCGGGTTCACAAGGCTAAAATCAGTAATTATTGCCATTCCAGGGGCCATAACTCCTAGACGACTAAGGTGAAATGGCTGGTTTTCGAAACGAACCGAGATATAGATCTATATTAAGTTCTGTGCAAGTTTCGTCAAAATCAAATGATAAATGTTGTCTCTGTCATATTCGCAAGAAAAATGTGAACTGACGGATCATCGCAATAGCTTACTTTGTCACTTCGTACAAGTGAGCTAAAACATGTTACAAATGTGTTTCAGATGTAAAAATGCACTTTTTTGTTCATTTTTCCGATTGAAAATGACATGTGACAAATGTGATCAGATGTCACATCAAAAATCGGCATCGATCACATTCGTCACATAAATTTTTACATATGTGCTTGATTTCTGTTACGTATGCGATCTCATTTGTAACACCTGTTACAAATGCGATCTGTGACGAATGTGGTCCTACAGACGTTCCGCTAAGATTAAAGGTTTTATGTCTGCAATTTAGACTTAACTTTGAAATGCGAACTTAGCGTTTTGTTCTCTGAATGCTATTTTTGCACAGATTGTGATAAAACTTTGCGTAACTACTTACTACACAGAAAAGTTTCATAAGAATATATTCCTATATTCCTAGAAGCACAGTATTGGCAAATATTTACTGTGCCTTATCTAAACTTTAAGATTGAAAGCAACTTCTTAAGGTCTTTTAGTAAATCCAGCCAGCCAAAACGTTGTTCGAATGTGTGGCACACGCTCATAAGTACCGATTAAGCTCGTTGACCTCTATTTGAATGGTTAGAAAAAATCTAGGAGGATATTTTTATGGAAGCATTTAAGTGACTGCAGACATGTTCAGAGTGCATGTGTTAACCCAATCCATGCTGGACACGATTGATTCTTCCTTTGCGACCAGTGTAGATCATGATCAGCTTGCACATCCATGCAGTCTGATCATGATCTGCACTGTTCGCTACTTAGTCGTTTTCTTTTTGGTAAGGACCCCTTTTAACAACTAATGGTACTATCCAAATTGGAAGATAGACGAGTTCATTATAGAAATTTAGCATGGTAATGTTTAAGACCTTTAGGTGTGAGTGGTCACATAAGTCACATACATGTAAATGATTAAAAAAGGGATTACAAAATATTCAAATGACTTGTAACATTCGATGTATGACTTAGTCACTTGAAAACCATACGAAAAAGATTTAATTCATTTTTTTTTCTATGTCTATAGAAAGATTCCATAGATTTTGACACTTTGCAGACAGCGCTATTTATAGAATACTGTTTATTTCAATAGACACTGACTGCAGCGTAAGTCAGTGTGTCGGTATAGTCCTAGATGAGAGAAAATATTGATAAAATATTAATTAAAACGGCATAAAAGAATCCAAAGGTATGTAGATTCCTTTCAGATTCGTCTAATTCTTCGTTTTATGTCAGTATTAGGAAATATTCAAGTTCTTGCTTTGGATAAAACGTGTAGATAAAATGTCGGCAGCTTTTAGATAACAACTGGAAGAACTGTTTTATTAACATGTTGTATTTTCTTGGTTATGCTTTTGGTTTACGCTGAATTATTTAGCTCGATTGTGATGAAAAGCTTCAAGCTTATTTGAACCACTCGCGAATCCGCAGCACTGGTGTCATATGAGAGCCAATGGTTGTGGCTCTAGCGGGACTTGAGTCCACGACCCCTGGTACAATGTACTGCGTTTTATGCCACATGTGCCGAAGATACGGGAGACTTATTTTCAATAACTGTTCGTCCGTCTGTCCGTCCGTCATATCTTTATTAGTACTTAACCTATACAGTTATGATCCAGTCAAAATGAAACAAAATGTAGTTGTTTTCTCTGGAGTTTAGCCTAATGGACTTTTAAGATTTGGAAATATTACAGCTACATATCAGCGTTGGGTAATCAAGACTCCCTATAGTCTTTGTACTTCTGAAATGAAACTTGGTATACATAATTGACAACAAGTGGATTAGCGCATATTATCGGGAAGTATGTCGGATTATGTTTTTTTTGTTGTTTTTTTTATTACGGCTCGTTTGAATTACAACATGCTATACTAGCATCACAACAATTTGTACTCGCCTACCCCCCCCCCCCCCCCCCCCCACCCCCGTACTCGCCCCCACCCCCCTGCAATCTCTATGCAACTGAAAGTAACTTGGTACCTCCCACCTCCTGCAGTCTCTATGCAACTGAATGTAGATATTTTTTCAGGAGTTAAAGTTTTATGAACTTTGAAATATTACAGTTGCATCAGAAACATTATGAACTCAGCTCCTACTGTTTCTATCAAATTGAAATGAAACTTGGATAACATCACATTTTGTGAAATAGATATGTGTGTTTATTTTATTTCATCTTGTATTTTGGAATATTAAATCTTTCAAGACTGTCCGATTATTTTTAAGTTAAGCCTACTTTTAATCTTTGTTTATTATTTTGTAATGCATGTACAGTCGGCGAACGATAATAAAAATGGCGCGAAAATGTTGGGCGAGTCTAAGACAGATAATTTATGTTGGTCAGATATCATGGTAAATTAGATAGGAATTCATGTGATACTTGTCAAATAGAAATCAAAATTTACTTGATTGGCGAAATAGCTCAGGTGGCTAAGCTGTCGATTTTCAAATTCAGTGCGAAATTAGCACAAGTTCGAAACTCGCAGAACGTTTATTTTCTAAGGAAAAGTTTAATGGAGCCCTGCTTTATGTTTGTTTTATTTCATTTTGATTCTCGGTTTGTCTTTTTTCTTTTTATCTTATTACGTTTATTTCTTTTTTATCTATTTTTTTCTATTTTGTTTTAACTTGTTTTAATATCTTTGAAATTTTAATCAGTAAAACTGATTTCATTTCCGGTTCGTCCGCTGTATCTGTTGCAGAGTCATCATTTGTGTCATTTTCAGAATAATGAAATCGCTCATCAGAAGCTTTTTTCAATGTTCGCCATTTCTAGCTATGGAATGGTATGTTAGTGTATAATGTTGGGGTAATGTACTTACATTCCATCGGTAAAAATTGGACGTTCACAATGAACCCGTGTATGCTGTATTACCGTATTATCTTTAAAGCCAGATGAAAACCGGTATTGTATCTATGCTGAAAAAAGGTAAAATGTATACTTCAGCCCAGTATCGAACTCCGGACCTAACGGCCTAACCCATTGCGCTAATACAGTACTTCGTTCGTCGAGTCTCAGTTTTGAGGTACTAATCCATATCGTCTATGGGTGATTTACCTAAACTGGTAAATAATAAGGCCAACTGAGTTTGTTTACAAATATCAAATTATCGTTCGATTACTGTACAGGGGCATGTGTCAAACACAGATGACATATACTTGTTGCATCATCTATAACCATTGCATTTTTGTTTTTTTATCCGTGTGCAGGGTGAATATTTGATGTAAATTTCACACCCCTTCACTTCAGATGTATGAGGAGAATTTTCCAATATCAGTATAGCATATTTACTGAATGGCTTGTAAGTCAATAGTTAAAACTATTCCCCGAGGTACATTCAGTAAGTGTTTTCTTACATGATGTTAGAAGTTAATTTTCAGTTTTATTTTTGAGTCGGCTAAACGATGAAATCGTTTTGACGAGTCCTTGCTATCCAGCGATTCTCTAAGTCTAAATGGACCAAATTACACAGTGAAGGGATGTAGTTCCATTAGATTTCTCAAACTTCAAACAGTTCACTGCATGAATGAAGTTAAGTTGTGTGAATTCCCTTTGCTATGACCAATATACGATGTAATCTGTCATATTTATGACTTGTAATTGTGCAATACTCGAATGTAACTCATTAAGGTATTAGGCCCCTAATAGTAATGTTTTAAAAATGGCATTTGCTTGGTATATTCTTACAGTTGACCGTGCTTCACACTGTGTTGCAAATTCTTAAAAACTTTTACCGTGCTGTTTTTTATAAATTTTGTGTTATTTATTTTATTTCCTCGAGCTCAAGTTGAGGCAAATTTCAAAGTGATGGCCTTTATCTAAAACGTTTGCAGAGAATTCATTATACCATTATTTTTTATGAAAGAAACATCAAACTATTGGTAAACAATTATAAAACTTAAAATAAAACTGTCAATATTTTTTTTCTATGGTGCCTCAAGTAAACGGATTTAATGAGACAGAATTCTAACTCCAACATTGAAAAATTAAGGTCAAATCATGCGGGTCTGTTTTGAACTTTGCTCACTTCATTCAAAAATAACCGTGGGGCAGAAGTAAAACCTACCTACATTTCCTCCACAATATGTTATCTAAAGAATGAAGGCAAAATAGAGAACTTTTACCGCATGTAACTCGGTATTTTTAAAGATGTCTAACTCTACCCCTTCTGTTTCAGAGGTAAATTTACTTTGAAAGGCAAGAAATCGCTTATCAAACGAATTTTTTTCCACTTTTGTACAATAAATGAATAACAAGTCTTGAAAGAGGTAAAAACTTACTAGAAAAAAGGAAAACAAAGAAAAAAAATTTTGGTCCCAGTGGGGCTTGAACCTACGCCCCCTGAGAATTGCAGTCAAAGTAGGTTTATGGTAGGAATTGAATACTCTTCAAAAAGGAGGTACTCTATTATGGGCCTAATACCTTAAGCATAAATGTGCATTTTATGAATTGCGCAGGCTTACAAAGCTTGCGTAACATCCAGCGAAAGACAAAAAATAGTTCCACAGGGCTCCAGATAAGATGCGTATTAGCGTAAATTACGTATAGAAATAATGCAAATACGCATGTCTAATAATTTCTAAGCGTATAAAAACGTATATAAAGTTACAGAAATGCACACAATGCTTTTTTAAAAACAAAATCTGAATCGTCTGGATGCGTTAGGTAACATAGCCGATCCCGATCAGCCTTAATTCTCCCACATTGAACGTATACACGCATCGTATGATTTCTATAAACTTTGCGTGGGTTTCTACACACACACATGAATTTTGCAGTCAGTAAACGGATAAATTATCGGAAGAAGAAGCTCTTACTGGTTTGTTTAGTTACTACAGATATTAAAAATGATTTTAATTCTTATTTTTCGAGAAATAAACAAATCGGCGAAACATTAAATTGTATTTTCTTGTAGTTTTTGAAATCGAAAGTAGATCGTCTATGTTTGGCTGCTTTCGCGAAACGAAACAACTTTTTTATGAAAAGATTTAAATAAGAGGTAATTTAACCGTAAACTTCAATGTCAGATACTGCCAATTGCTGCTAAATGTCTTCGTATCATCACAGTTTGTAAAATATATTGTTGAAAATGGAGAAAAGTGTAATCGTATCCGGATATAATATTTTGGGTAAATATCGAGCTGTGTTATGAAATTTTAACATTCATGTAACATACATGATAGATATTATTGTAACAGAAATGATTCTAGAATTTATTTTTATTACACCTACCTATAATCTATGTCAGACTGGTATTCTAGTCCTGAGGCATGATCTGAAAGTAAAAAGATGAAGTGAAGTCATACTTTGGATATTGTAATACTAGAAAGAATCTAGATCGTAACCTTTCTGGAATTTTGACTGGTTTGGATAATTTGCTTACGATTCTGGTTCGCCAAAAAATGAAACCGTCACCCATTCTGCTTTTCATGATGACACATGGCTTGATTTTTGCAGTCAGTAAGCGGATAAATTATCCCGAGAAAGAGCTCTTACTGATTTGTTTAATTAATACTGATTTTAAAAATGATTTTATTTCTTATTTTTCGAGAAATAAACAAATCGGCGAAACATTAAATTGTATTTTCTTGTAGTTTTTGAAATCGAAAGTAGATCGTCTATGTTAAAGTGCTTTGACGAAACGAAACAATTTTGTTTATGAAATGATTTAAATAATTTCACCGTAAACTTCAATGTCAGATACTGCCAATTGCTGCTAAACTGTCTTCATATCATCACAATTTGTAAAACATATTGTTGAAACTGGAGATTTTGGCGGTATAAAAGAAAGTGTAATCATATCCGGATATAATATTTTGGGTAAATATCGAGCTGTGTTATGAAATTTAAACATTAAAGTAACAGACATGATAGATATTATTGTAACAGAAATGATTCTAGAATTTATTTTTATAATACATACATAGAATCAATATCAGACTTATATTCTAGTGCTGAGGCATGACCTGAAAGTAAAAATATGAAGTGACAGTCATTCATACTTTGAATATTGTAATACTAAAAAGAATCTAGAGGTAATATTTAGAAATTAAAACATAAAATTTTCAGTTAGAAATCGCACCAAAGGCTGTATCAAGGGTCTACATTTTCAAAATTTCCTTGTGGTGATACCCAAAACCCTAATTGCAGGAGGGGGTATCCTCCCACACCCTCCCCCCATATTGCCACTTTACAGTTTGATACATTTGCCCTTTTACCACCTGCCACAATGCCCATTTCAAAATCCGACTGCAGTTCAAAGCGGGAAGGAACACCCCTCCCCAAACCCACCCTGCTACCGACCACGTAAAAATGGCTCAAACATTTTTGCAGCCCAGTCTGGGCCTGTCTGTCTACATGAATCAAAACGGATAATTGAAAGTACATAGACTTGGGGACTACTGACATGGTTTTGAAGGGGTTAACAGGTCTGAAATAGAATAAATGATGGTTTTAACTAAAAAAGAACTGCATTTATTAATATTGGTTATCTTTTCCGAAATTGGTAGCTAGTCCGAGTAACTTCTCTTAGTTTCGAATGCGCAATTTTCCTGTCAGTGTAAACATTCATGACACTATATATTGACACTCAGCAACATTTACATATCTTTAAACGCAAAAGTAAGTATACTTTAAATTCACATCCCTTATAATATGATTGAACAATACCTAGCGTGTGACACGGTTATTGCCAGGCCCCTTATCTGTAAAATATCTAAACAGTTCTTTCGTCCATCCGTTACAAATTGTATGTGGCAATCCGCGCTATAAAATTTCAATATATAAATTTTCATATTCAAATTTTATCATGTGTGAATATATACCAGCCGATAATTGCCTGTTTTGGTAATGCCGGAGGCAAATGTTTACTGGAAAAATATTTATAGTCATGGGCAGTATCTTAGTGTCACCTGTCAAATTGTAGTTTGTACTTTCAACATTTTTATTTTTGCGAAACACTCTTCAATTTTAGAGAAATATATTGGGTTTAAATACTTGTATAATGTCAATCAAAGTTTTACTAGGCATCGATTGAATGTCCATTTCATCTATTGTAACAAAATCTCTGTTCAGTTGGGGAAAAAACTAAAACCAAACTGAAACTGGTAGACTATACTACCAGTACATCAATCATTAGCCGACTCTCAGGCCCTTCAGGCCTTTGATTATACTTGTGACTTCTAGCCCAGAATAACATGTATTGAATACCATGCGCGGATCCAGCCAGTTTTATCATTGATGAGGATCCAACCGAACCCTTACTATGACAAATATTTGTCTTTATTCACCAAACGATTTGATGTGTATTATTGTGGATGTTAGCTTTTTACAAGTAGAGGTTTTTGTTGAATAGGCTGAATAGAAACGTACCGACCAGCTATTGGACCGGGGGCGGGGGGAAAGGGGGTCATAAACCTCCCCACATGATTATTCTGAAATTCAACGCTTCAT
Source organism: Mercenaria mercenaria (assembly GCF_021730395.1). Classification (NCBI taxonomy): domain Eukaryota; kingdom Metazoa; phylum Mollusca; class Bivalvia; order Venerida; family Veneridae; genus Mercenaria; species Mercenaria mercenaria. Next base: position 72,603,067 of record NC_069375.1, read on the forward strand.
TTCTTGTATTCTGGTCTATTTTAGGAGCATTTAAGAACACCTTTTCAATTATACTGTCACTTATATAATGACGTGATTACCGGCAAAATCGCAATAAGTTCTTTGGTTTTGAATAAAAACTCGTTATTTGACCACTCATTTTCTTAGTTCGGACAATTCCAACACAATGATAATGGTTTCGTTGCAACATTTCTTATGACAACAATATCGATCATATTAAAGGTCACATGATCAACTGACTGTATATCACTGGTCACATGATCAACTGACGGTATATCAAGAAAGATATACGACACCCTGATATCTGGTCGAAAATACTGCAAGTGACAGGATAAATAGTCAATAATTTGTTCATAAATCAGGGATTAATTTTCATTTAATAAGAAAAAAGTAGTTAATAGCTTAATTTGTTAGGTCGCTTTTATTCAGTTTTCATATAATGATAATATTTTGATGAGCTGTGTTAGCTTGAATTTTAGTACTGCAAATGTTTAACGTCTTTTTCTCTATATTTCAGAGCTGAAAGACGAGTTGGTTGCCTTCTACAGAACAAGATACAGTACAATACCACTGTCACCGCTATTCGAGGAACAAGATACCCCACTTGTAGATTTCTACATTTTGCCTGAAATGAATTTAATTGAAAAGAAAAACAAAACGCTAGCTGAGGAAGAGACTAAAACTCCAGTCAAATCGTTGTCGGACGTATTCAAGTCTGAAAAAAGTTCCGAAATATATTTAACCGCTGATGCTGGATATGGGAAAACTGCTTTTTCAAAATATCTTGCAGTCACGTGGTGCCAGGCTCATTGTCCCGAAAAAGAATACACAAAGTACTTCAAAGAAGATGCAATAAAGGCCATGCGTGGTTTCGAGTTTTTGTTTCTTGTGTTATTGCGTGATTCTTCTGATGATTGCAGCATTGATGATTTGATAGTTAAACAAATTGTGCAAAATTTTTCTCGGCCTTTCGCATTGACAATAGAATCTATACAGGAAATTATGCATCAAGAACGATATCTTATTATCCTGGATGGTATTGACGAATGGATCCATCCCGAAAAGAAATGTTCAAAACTGCCAAAAACGATCCCTCATCGTAACGTACGTAAAAAGTGTGCAATCCTTACCACGACAAGACCTTGGAAATTAGGTGTGTTAAATCTTAAAACTAGTGAAATAGATAAGAAAGTAGAACTAGTAAAACTCAACTCCGAGTCAGCACAGATATTAGAGGAAAGAGCGATTTCAAAAATGAAGAATCTTGATGTTGATGAAGCAAAAATCCTGGCCAAACAATTGAATGAAAAAATCAAAGAAAATAAACTCGAGGATCTGGAATCCGTACCCCTTCTTACGATGTATCTCATTTGTTTATGGTGTGACGATATTCCACTAGGACATTCAAAGTGTGGACTATATGCAAGCATTATTGAACTCCTGCTGTCAAGAACGATAAGCAAACATCCGGAAGTGGAACTAACGTGCAAACCCTCCCAGAGTGTTATCCCACAATGTTTCAGTGAACATGAACATTGTACTAAATACTGCACATATCTGAAGGCTTTAGGAAAATTAGCATTTGAAACTTTATTCAGCGAAACAAAGGAGAGCATACTTGTTTTCAATAAGTCAGTGGCTGATAAGTATCTGTCACCAAATGATTTGAAATTAAGTCTTTACTCGGGACTGTTAACACAAAGTACTGAAAAGACATTAACAAAACAAATTTCTAAACTTTCATTCTCGCACAAAACAATACAAGAATTTTTCTGTGCATTATACATTAGCTGTCAAAATGAAAGTGATGTCAAGGAAATCTTTCTGAAGGAATGCAAAAGTTTACAAAGTATTCTTGACATGTCGACAGTGTTTGTTTTCATCAGTGGAATGAATGCAGAAATCATTTCTTCAATATCGCGCAATTTCATGTCAGTAATCAGTGAAGATAAGAGAACGAGCGAATACAGAACTACGTTTGGTAACCTTTATAATTCGGGCTGTCAACCTCTGGAAGACATACAAGACATGTACATTTCTTGTATGAAAGAAAACACGAGCGATAAGGAACTCAAAATTTGCTGCCAAGATTTTTTCTTTAGCAGAGATTGTAAAGAAGAAAAATACTTTAACCATTTAACGCAGCTCTCAGTGGACAATAAAAACAACATGGCGTCAATAAATATCGTCACACGGGATGGTCGTAGTTTACGTGAAATTAATGATCGTTGGGATCTAGTTGATCCGTTCAACATCAATAAAATATACTACTGTGGTTACGATGAAAACGCGCCACTTCCTGTACTGTTAAACAAGTCAACGAAATGTCTCTATGTTATATCGCGTGATTCTTGGAGCCGTGAAATGTTGAAAACATTACAGAATAATTCTCTGTTACAAGCAATTTATATCTACGGTTTCAAGATGAGCCACGATGTGCTGAATGACTTTCTGAATTATATTATAAACAGAAAAACAATGACGGAGATTAGATTGGGGGACTTATCGTGTGCCGAGCACTGGGGGTCGTGTAGTCTCAGTCTGGATTTTTGCCAGCATTCAGATCTAAGGAAGTTAGAATTAGGCAAGATACCTGAAGTGTCACAATTGAAAGTTAATAGTCAAGTGGAACACGTGGTGTTGTTTGATATCAATCTAGGTGAAATGTCGCTGCCTCCTGGAATGGGAAATATCAAACATGTTGAGTTGTGGAAGGTAAACATGTCTGCTTCAACATTGCGTGATCTCGTTAAGGTAGTGGAGAAACTTTCACACAAAGTCACAGTAACAATATACGTGTGTAAGATAGAACCGAAAACAGAGTTTGAACACGTTAAACAATATATACGCTCATCTCAGAATCTCCGAGTTACGGAGGATGTTAGCGGGTCGTTTGTGTTTGAAACAGAAGTTGAAAGTTAAGTTACTAAATAAACTCAGACTCATAGTGTCAATGTATATAAACATTATTCATTCAAAATACTATAACTCATTACACAACACACTGACATATGACATATGTGTAACATGTACATACACATGTACATTATAATTAGAAATATTGACAGTCGCGCGTGCTAATGTAATAAACATTGGATGAAATTCTTGGATAAAAAATGGATGTTCTTGTACACGGATTTATAAACAAGTAAGTTATTTTCTTTGCTTTTATTTATTATATTCTAAACTTGATTTAATATTTTAACAGTTTTATAGAATTGAGCCCCGTCATGTTATAAAGGGCCATCTTTAATATAAAAAAATATTTATTCAAAAGATGATTAATTATTTAATTGGGCACTTTTCCCAAATTGACCAGTTACCCTGAATGCCTGTGTATGTTAACGAAGGTAGTGGTGAGAGTGGAGGTGAGAGCATATGGTCCCCACCTTGTTTGTTCGTCCGTCCGTCTGTCCGTCCGTTCGTCATATCTCTTGTTGAATTTTTTTTTTCAAAGTTTTGTATGTAAGCTTGAATGATGAATCTCAGTACCCACTTATGGGAATGCTTTGAAACTTCACATGCTTGTTTACTGTCATGATCTGACACGCAGTACTCAGATTCCATAACTCTGTTTGCATTTTTTGCAGAATTATGCCCCTTTCTCGACTTAGAATTTTTAGTCAAAGTTTTGCATGTAATCTCAGTACCCACTAATGGGAATGCTTTGAAACTTCACACACTAATTTACTGTCATGATCTGACATGTATACAGTGCTCAGGGTTCATAACTCTTTTTGAATTTTTGCAGAATTATGCCCCTTTTTTGACTTAGAAATCTTTGACTCAAGTTTTGCATGTAACCTTTAATCTCAATACCCACTAATTGGAATTTCTTGAAACTTCACACAATTGTTTACTTTCATGATCTGACATGCATTCTTTAGGTTCCACTACTCTATTTGCATCTTTTTTGCAGAATTATGTCCTTTTTCAGCTTAGTTCTAAATTTTTAGGTAATGTTTTGCATGTAACCTTTAATCTGAGTACACAAATGGGAATGCTTTGAAACACTACATACTTGTTTACTGTCATGAACTTACATACAGTGCTAAGGTTCAATAACTCCATTTGCATTTTTGCAGAATTATATCCCTTTTTGGGATGAGAAAGTTTTAAGTAAAGTTTTTTCATGTAAACATTAATCTCAGTGCCCACTGATGGGAATGCTTTGAAACTTCACATAATTGTTTACTGTCATGATCTGACATACAGTGCTCAGGTTCCATAACTCTATTTGCATAATCTATAACTTTATAGCATTTTCACACCCTTTTCCGGCTTAAAAATCTTCGGTTAAAGTTTTGCATGTGTTAAAGCTGGAATCTCAACACCCACTAGCAGGAATGCATTAAAACCTCACACGCTAGGTTATTGTCATCTGACATGCAATGAACAGGTGCAATAACTCTAGTTTACATTTTTACAAAATTATGCCCCTTTTTCAACATTTTGGTTTAAATTTGTTAGCTGTTATCTAATTACCCACTGATGGAAACGTCATACACTTTATGTCAACTGTCATGAGATGATTATGCTGAAATTGTCGTTTATATATAAAACAAAGAATGATTTGAATTACTGGCTAACAGCCGAACATGGAATAAGCATAGCAAAGTGTATTTAATGTAAAGTTTCTTATATTTTCTTTAGCCATTGAATGATGACGATAATATGAGCGACTATTCATTCGTCTAAGTTTCAAATATAGAATAATCTTTCATTTTTAAAAAAATCATTCCACAAGTGAAATAATGCTCGTTGAGTGTTAGAGCGCGTAGTAGATAGCTCAATATTAATGTAGTGAATATGTAGCATCATCTGCAGCATAGTCAGTAGCAGCAGTGAAACCAGTGACAGAGAGTAGTGCGCAGAGACAGTAGTAGAAAGCCAGCAGAGTAGTAGCAAGAGCAGTAGTACAGTTGCAAAAGTCAGTAGTAGTACAGCTGCAGCAGTATAGTCGTAGAGCAGAAGCAACAGAGTAAGTTAGAGCAGCAAGAAAGTGATAGTACATAGGAGTAGTAGTATCAAGTAGAGAAGTATAGAGCAGTAGGTGACAAGCAATAGTAGAGCAGCAGTCGAGTTAAGACAGTAGTAGCAAACGTCAGTATGTAGCGAAAGTAGTAGATGAGCAGAAGGTAGCAGCATAGAGTACATAAGGGCAGACAGTAGTAATAAGCCAGAAGAGTAGTAGCAGCAGTAAAAGCAAGTAGCAAAGCAGCAGAAGTAACACTGATTGGAGCAGCAGAGTGGCAATAGTAGGATAGGCTAATAGTGCAGCAGTAATAGTCATGCAGCAACAGTATGGCAAAAGTATAGATAGTAGTAGTATTAGTAGCAGCAGACGTAAGCAAAGCACTAACAGTAGTAGCAGTAGTGCTGCAAGGTACAGTAGAGTCAGAACGACTCAGTAGAGGCGCAGCAGAAGACACAAGTTAGTAAAGAGTGTAGTAGCAGCAGCAAGAGTATAATGAGCAGGCATGAGCATATGTAAGTGACGATAGTAGTAGGCAGAAGCAGATCAGAACATAGAAGCAAAATCTGCAGCAGCAGTAGTAAGAGCAGCAGTAGTAGCAGAAGTGGCAACGGTAGCAATAGCAGCAGCAGAAGTAGCAGAAGAAGCAACAGTAGATGCAATATCTGCAGCAGCAGCAGTAGTAAGAGCAGCAGTAGTAGCAGAAGTTGCAAACGGATTGCAATAGCGCAGCATAAGTAGCAAAGCAGCAATAGTGATGCAATAAGCAGCACGGTAAGTAGTGCAGCAGTAGCGAGTGGAGAATGTAGCAATAGCAGCAGCAGAATGGCAACAGTAGTAGCAGTAGCTGTAGCAGTAGTATTAGAGAAAAGCGAAAGCGTAGAAGTAGAGCAAGTTAATAGTGCTCAGCAGCAGAATAAGACTGCAGAGTAAGTAGCAGCATAGCAGAGTAGTAAGAGGCAAGTAAGTAGCAAGTAGTGCAAAGTAGAGCAATGCAGACAGCAGTAGTAGCAGTAGCAATAGCTGAGTAGCAGCTATAGATAGTATAGTTAGTAGAATATAGCAGTGGAAGATCAGAGTGTCAGAAGTATGCAGTAGTAGAATATGTGAGCAGTAGTCTAGACAGCAGTAGTAGAGTAAAACACGAAGTAGACATAGAGCAAACGTAGTTAGTAGAGCAGCAGAAAGATAGTAGTAAGCTGCAGCAGTAGTGAAGTAGCAGCAGTAGATGTAGCGCAGCAGTAGTAGAAGTAGCAATTCGCAGTAGTAGAAGCGACATTAGTTAGAAATAACTGCAGCTAGAGTAAGTTCAGCGACTAACAGTACTTGCAATAAATAGCAATAGCAATATATATCGTTGAAAGCAGCAGTGTAGCAATAGCCTTCAAGTAGTATTAGCAGCAGTAGTACAGTAGCGAAAAGTAGTAGGAATAGCTGCAGAGTAGTTGTCAGAGCAGCAGTAGTAGCAAAAGTGTCATCAGTATAGGCAGGCGTCAACAGTAGAGCAATAGCTGCAGCAAGTAGTGTGAGCATAGTATCTGTAGTGCATAAATAGTAACAGCTGCAGCATAGTAGTCAAGCAGTAGTAGCAAAAGCGGTATCAGTAGTAGCAGTAAGCAACAGTAGTAGTAATAGCTGCAGCAGAGTAGTCAGAGCAATGTAGTAGCAAGTGGGTGGCAACAGTAGTAGCAATAGCGGCAGTATAGGGTAGTTAGAGCAACAGTAGTAGCAAAAGCGGAAATAGTAGCAATAGCTGGCAAAGTAGAGGAAGTAGTAGCAAGCGTATAGTAGAGCAGCAGTAAGTAGCAGTAGCGCAACAGTAGAGCATATGCAGCAGCTAGAAGTTAGGCACGAACGGCAACAGTACTAGCAATAGCTGCAGCAGTACTAGTTAGAGCAGCAGTAGTGGCAATAGTAATAGTAATAGCTGCAGCAGTATAGTCAGAGCAGCGTAGTAGCAAAAAGCGCATCATGGTAGTAGTAGCGGCACAGTAGTAGCAGTAAATCGCACAGTAGTAGTAAAGCTAGAGTGAGCAACAGTAGAGTGAGTAGTGCAACAGTAGTAGAAATACTGCTGAGCAGTAGTAGTCAGTGCAACTGTAGTTAGGTAGTGGCAACGTAGTAGCAGTAATGCAACAAGTAGTAATAGCTGCTGGCAGTAGTGCAGAGCAATTGTATGGATGCAACAGTAGTAGTAATAGCTGCTGCAGATGTAGTAGTAGCAACAGTGGTGGTAGTGGCAACAGTAGTAGTTAGAGCAACAGTAGTGCAGAAGTGGAAATAGTGGTGCAATAGCTGAGCAGTAGTATTAAGCAGCAGTAGTACAAAGAGGATCGGTAATAGCAGTAGCGGCAACAGTGGTGCAGTAATTGTAAACGCAGCATAAAAATCAGAGCAAAGTAGGCGTGGATAATAGTAATAGCTGCAGCAGAGTGTTAGAGCAATAGTAGATAGCTGCAGCAGTAATTAATCAGCATTAGCAGAGTAGCATTAGTGCAATAGTATTAGCAATAGCTGCAGCAGTAGTGAGCAGATAGCATAGTGCAATGAATAGCAATATGCAGCAGTAGTGTCATTAGATAGCAGTATAGCAGTAGTGCAGCATAGTCGAGTAGCAGTAGTGGCATAGAGTAGCATAGTGGCAATGTAGAAGTAATACTAGTAGCAGTAGAGTGCAGTAGTAGCAAAAGCTGGCAATCAGTAGTGCAGTAGCGGCAACAGTATAGTAATAGCTGAGCAGTAGTAGTCAGAGCAGCAGAAGTACAGTAGCGGCATCTAGTAGCAGTAGCGGCAACAGTAGTAAAGTAGCATTCTGCAGTATAGCAGTAGCGACATAGTAGAGAAATAACTGAGCAGCATAGTAGAATAACAGTACTGCAAAGTATTAGCAATTAGCAATTACTGCATCAGTTTAAGAGCAGCAGTAGTAGCAATAGCTGCAGAGTAGTAGTTAGAGCAGCAGTAGTAGCAGTAGCGGCAAAAAATGTAGGAATAGCTGCAGAGTAGTGTCAGAGAGCATAGCTTAGTAAAGCAATAGTGTATCGTAGTAGCAGTAGCGGCAACAGTAGTAGCAATAGCTGCAGCAGTAGTAGTTAGAGCAGCAGTAGTATCTGTAGTTGCAATAGAAATAGTAACAGCTGCAGCAGTAGTAGTCAGAGCAGCAGTAGTAGCAAAAGCGGTATCAGTAGTAGCAGTAATGGCAACAGTAGTAGTAATAGCTGCAGCTAAGTAGTCAGAGCAACTTTTAGATTTGTGACAGTAAGTCATAGCTGCGCAGTAGTAGTTAAGCAACAGTAGTAGCAAAAGCGGTATCATTTAGTAGCAGTAGCGGCAAAAGTAGTAGGAATAGCTGCAGAGTAGTTGTCAGAGCAGCAGTAGTAGCAGTAGCGGCAACAGTAGTAGCAATAGTTGCAGCAGTAGAAGTTAGAGCAGCAGAAGCGGCAACAGTACTAGCAATAGCTGCAGCAGTACTAGTTAGAGCAGCAGTAGTGGCAATAGTAATAGTAATAGCTGCAGCAGTAATAGTCAGAGCAGCAGTAGTAGCAAAAGCGGCATCATTGGTAGCAGTAGCGGCAACAGTAGTAGCAGTAATCGCAACAGTAGTAGTAATAGCTGCTGCAGCAGTAGTAGTCAGAGCAAGTGGTTAGGGTTTAGTGGCAACAGTAGTGTAATAGTGCTGCAGCAGTATAGTCAGAGCAACTGTATAGTGGTAGTGGCAACAGTAGTAGCAAACGCAACAGTAGTAGTAATAGCTGCTGCAGTAGTAGTCAAGCAACTGTAGTAGTGGTAGTGGCAACAGTAGTAAAGTGCTGCAGTAGTATAGTGCTAACAGTGGTAAGTAGTGCAACAGTAGTAGTAAGAGCAACAGTAGTAGCAGTAGTGGAAATTTAGTGATTGCAATAGCTGCAGCAGTAGTAGTCAAGCAGCAGTATATAAAAGGACTCGGTAATAGCAGTAGCGGCAACAGGGTAGCAGTATTGTAATAGCTGCAGCATAAAATAGAGCAACAGTAGTACAGTAGTGGCAACATAGTGTAATAGCGGGCACAGTATAGTTAGAGCAATAGTAGTAGCAATAGCTGCAGCAGTATCAGTCAGATTAGCAGGAGTAGCATTAGTGGCAATAGTATTAGCAATAGCTGCAGCAGTAGTAGCCAGAGTAGCAGTAGTGGCAATAGTAGTAGCAATAGCTGCAGCAGTAGTAGTCAGATTAGCAGTAGTAGCAGTAGTGGCAATAGTAGTAGCAATAGTAGTCAGAGTAGCAGTAGTGGCAATAGTAGTAGTAATACCTGCAGCAGTAGTAGTCAGAGTAGCAGTAGTAGCAAAAGCGGCATCAGTAGTAGCAGTAGCGGCAACAGTAGTAGTAATAGCTGCAGCAGTAGTAGTCAGAGCAGCAGAAGTAGCAGTAGCGGCATCAGTAGTAGCAGTAGCGGCAACAGTAGTAGAAGTAGCAATTTCTGCAGTAGTAGCAGTAGCGACATTAGTAGTAGAAATAACTGCAGCAGCAGTAGTAAGTTCAGCGATACTAACAGTACTTGCAAAAGTATTAGCAATTAGCAATTACTGCATCAGTTGTAAGAGCAGCAGTAGTAGCAATACCTGCAGAGTAGTAGTTAGAGCAGCAGTAGTAGCAGTAGCGGCAAAAGTAGTAGGAATAGCTGCAGAGTAGTTGTCAGAGCAGCAGTAGTAGCAAAAGTGTCATCAGTAGTAGCAGTAGCGGCAACAGTAGTAGCAATAGCTGCAGCAGTAGTAGTTGAGCAGCAGTAGTATCTGTAGTGGCAATAGTAATAGTAACAGCTGCAGCAGTAGTAGTCAGAGCAGCAGTAGTAGCAAAAGCGGTATCAGTAGTAGCAGTAATGGCAACAGTAGTAGTAATAGCTGCAGCAGTAGTAGTCAGAGCAACTGTAGTAGTAGTTGTGGCAACAGTAGTAGCAATAGCTGCAGCAGTAGTAGTTAGAGCAACAGTAGTAGCAGTAGCGGCAACAGTAGTAGCAGTAATCGCAACAGTAGTAGTAATAGCTGCTGCAGCAGTAGTAGTCAGAGCAACTGTAGTAGTGGTAGTGGCAACAGTAGTAGTAATAGCTGCTGCAGTAGTAGATAGTGCAACAGTGGTAGCAGTAGTGGCAACAGTAGTAGTTAGAGCAACAGTAGTAGCAGTAGTGGCAATAGTGATTGCAATAGCTGCAGCAGTAGTAGTCAAAGCAGCAGTAGTATCAAAAGAGGCATCGGTAATAGCAGTAGCGGCAACAGTGGTAGCAGTAATTGTAATAGCTGCAGCATAAAAATCAGAGCAACAGTAGTAGCAGTAGTGGCAACATTAGTAGTAATAGCTGCAGCAGTAGTAGTTAGAGCAATAGTAGTAGCAATAGCTGCAGCAGTAGTAGTCAGAGTAGCAGTAGTGGCAATAGTAGTAGCAATAGCTGCAGCAGTAGTAGTCAGATTAGCAGTAGTAGCAGTAGTGGCAATAGTAGTAGCAATAGCTGCAGCAGTAGTAGTCAGAGTAGCAGTAGTAGGCAATAGTAGTAGCAATAGCTGCAGCAGTAGTAGTCAGAGTAGCAGTAGTAGCATTAGTGACAATAGTAGTAGTAATAGCTGCAGCAGTAGTAGTCAGAGTAGCAGTAGTAGCAAAAGCGGCATCAGTAGTAGCAGTAGCGGCAACAGTAGTAGTAATAGCTGCAGCAGTAGTAGTCAGAGCAGCAGAAGTAGCAGTAGCGGCATCAGTAGTAGCAGTAGCGGCAACAGTAGTAATAATAGCTGCAGCAGTAGTTGTCAGAGCAACAGTAATAGCAAAAGCGGCATCAATAGTAGCAATAGCTGTAGCATTAGCAGTAAGAGCAATAGAAGTAGAAGTAGCGGCAACAGTAGTAGTTTGGCATAAGGAGTTAATATTCAAACTTAGACAGTATGGTATCTCGGGCAATATTCTCAGCTGGGTAGATAACTACTTAAAAGACCGTTCTCAAAAAGTATTCGTCAGACAATCATTTTCCGATACAAAATATGTGAATGCTGGGGTTCCTCAAGGATCAGTGCTTGGTCCCTTACTATTTTTAGTTTACGTTAACGATATTGTTGAGTCACTAATAAGTACTACTCGTCTTTTTGCCGACGACAGCTCCCTTGCAGTTTCTACCAACAACATTCCTCTCATGGAAGAAATGTTAAATTCTGATCTTGAAAAAAATTCTTCTTGGGCAAAGCAATGGCTAATTAAGTTTAACCCAGCTAAAACAAAAGTGATGTTCTTCGGGCTATCTAATTCCATGAAACCATCCATTATTTTTGAAAATACACAGCTTAGTTTTGTCGACCATCATAAACATTTAGGAATTACTTTCTGCCAAGATGGCAAATGGCATGACCATATCAAAAATATTTTGGCATCAGCATCGAAAGTGCTCGGATCTATGCGTAAATTAAAATACAAACTGAAACGCGTTACACTAAACCAAATTTATATAGCTTACTTAAGACCTCTTATTGAATACGCATCAATTGTTTGGGACAGTTGCACGGAATATGAAAAGAACTCTCTGGACAAAATTCAATATGAAGCTGCCAGAATAGTGACAGATCTCACGCGTTCCGTATCAATAGAACGTCTTACACAAGAAATAGGTTGGGTCTCCTTGTCAGATCGTAGGAAAAATTCAAAAACTGAATTTGCTTTATATAATAAAGAATGGTCTACTGCCAGAATACCTTAAGGAACTTTTTCCCAACTCTGTTGAAGATTCGACTCCATATAACTTAAGAAACAATTCTGACTTCGTCACGCTATCAAGACGTACTGAAATGTACTCTAAATCTGTCGTCCCGTCATCACTGAATCTATGGAACGAACTCGATAATAGTATCCGTGAATCACCGACGCTTGCTTCTTTCAAATCTCAGTTAAAAAATATGTTCAAACCACCAAACGTACCTAAATACTTTTTATACGGAGAAAGATTACATTCATTTCATCACGCACGCATGAGAAATAGGTGCAGCAACTTAAATTTTGACCTGTTTACAAACCATCTCAGAGATGATCCTATTTGCGCATGTGGAGATGGAATTGAAGATACAGAACACTTTCTTTTCAATTGTACCCGGTTTCGAAATGCAAGACTATAACTCTTTCAAAGTACTCGCTCTTTCCATCCATTAAGCCCACGTAAAATTCTGTTTGGTGCGGATACTTTGACTGATACACAAAATGAAAAGATCTTTAATGACGTACAGGTATACATAAAAAATACAGGACGATTTCATCAACAAGTATAACTATAGCGCTTCCTGATAAGAGATTACATGTAGTACCTAGTTCAACGGGGGGGGGGGGGGGGGGGGGGGGGGGGTCGGTCGCGTTGGTGGCATTGTAACAGAAGTACAACCATACTTTTTGTATAATTATTTTTTCCCTTTTTGTTTCCACTATTCTTTTTTATGTTTGTGTAATTGAAACATTTTTTCTATGTGCTTTTTTTCTCATTTCTTTAAATTATAAAAACCGCCATTAGTTTAATCTACAATTATTTGACGCAGTGGGAAGGGCTGCTTACAATGTTGGTATAACTTAAAGTCCAACCCATTTGCTATTTTCATACTTCTGTATTAGATAATTATGTGTGTAACATGTATATATATTGAAAATATGCAATAAAATATGATTAAACTAAACTAACAGTAGTAGAAATAACTGCATCAGCAGTAGTATCAGTAGCGGCAACAGTATTATCAATAGCTGCAGCAGCAGTTTTAAGAGCAACAAGAGTAGCAGTAGCGGCAATAGTAGAAGCAATAGCTGTAGCAGTGGCAGTAAGAGTAATAGTAGTAGAAGTAGCGGTAAACGTAGTAGAAATAACTGCATCAGCTGTAGTATCAGTAGCTGCAACAGTATTAGCAATAGCTGCAGCAGCAGTATTAAGAGCAATAGTAGAAGCAATAGCTGCAGCAGCAGTATTAAGAGCAATAGTAGAAGCAATAGCTGCAGCAGCAGTATTAAGAGCAATAGTAGAAGCAATAGCTGCAGCAGTAGTAGTAAGAGCAATAGTAGTAGAAGTATCTGCATCAGCAGTTGTAAGAGCATCTGTAGTAGTATGAGCGGCAGCAGAAGCAGTAGTGGCACAGTGGAAGCAATAGTTGCAGCAGTAGTAGTAAGAGCAGCAGAAGTATAAGTAGCGGCAAGCGTAGTAGCAATGGCGGCAACAGTATTAGCAATAGCTGCAGCAGCAGCAGTTAGAGTAGCAGTAGTAACAGTAGCGGCAACATTAGTAGCAATAGCTGCAAAAGTAGTAGTAAGAGCAGCAGTTGTAGCAGTAGCGGCAACGGTAGTAGCAATAGCTGCTGCAGCAGTAGCAGTAGTAAAAGCAGCAGTAGCAGCAGTAGTGGCAACAGTAGAAGCAATAGCTGTAGCAGAAGGAGTAAGAGCAAAAGTAGTAGAAGTAGCGGCAACATTAGTAGCTATAGCTCCAGCAGCAGTAGTAAGAGTAGCAGTAGCAGCAGCAGTAGTTGCGATAGCTTTAGCAGCAGAAGTAAGAGCAACAGTAGTAGCAGTAGTGGCAACATTAGTAGCAATAGCTCCAGCAGCAGTAGTAAGAGTAGCAGTAGTAGCAGTAGCGGCAATAGTAGTAGCAGTAACTGCAGCAGCAATAGTAACAGCAGCAGTTATAGCACTGGAAGTAGTAGTAGTAATAGGATTAGTAGTAGCAGTAGAAGTAGTATCAGAAGTAGTAGCAGAAGCAGCAGTAGTAGTAGAAGTAGCAGCCGTAGTAACACTACTACTAATAGCTGTAGGATCCTACTAGTAGTGTCAGAAACAGTAGCAGCAGTATCATACGTAGTAGTAGTAAATGCAGCAGCAGTAGAAGTAGCAGCAGTAGCAGTAGAAGCAGAAATAGTAGTAGCAGCAGTAGTAACACTAGTAGTAGTAGCGGTAGGAGCAGTAGTAGCAGCAGTTGCAGTAGAAGAAGTAGTAGCAGCGGTAGTAACAGTACCTAAGTAACAGTAGCTGCAACAGCATAAGTAGTAGAAGTAGTAGTAGTAGTAGTAGCAGTAGTAGCAAAAGTAGTAGTAGCAGCAGTAGTGACACCAGTAGTAGTAGTGGTAAGAGCAGAAGCAGCAGCAGTAGCAGTAGAAAAAAATAGTAGCAGCAGTAGTAGTAGTTGCTGCAGCATCATTAGTAGTAGTAGTATTAGTAGCAAAAGAAGTGTTATCAGCAGTAGTTACACTAGTGGTAGTAAGAGAAGCAGCAGTAGTAGCAAAAGACAGCAGCAGCATTAGTTGAAGTAGTATTACAAGCAGCAGTAGTAGAGTTAGCAGTAGCCGCTGCAGCAGCAAAAGTTATACCAGAAGTAGTAGCAGCGGTAGGAGTAATAGAAGCAGCAGAAGCAAAAGTATCAGCAGCAGCAGTAGAAGTGGCAGTGACATCAGTAGCAGTAGGAGCTGCAGCAACCGAAGCAGTAGTCGCTGCGGCAACAGAAGCAATAGTAGAAGTAGTAGCAGTAGTAAGAGTAGTAGTAGTAGCAGCAGCAACAGTAGCAGTAGCAGCAGCGGGTGCAGTAGAGTAGAAGCAGAAACGTAGTAGTTGTGGCAGCAGCTTTAATAGTAGCAGTAGTTTTAGCAGTAAAAGACGTAATTGCAGTAGCAGCAACAGCAGCAACAACAGTAGAAGTAACAGCTGCAGCAACCGAAGCAATAGCAGAAGCAGTTGCAGTAGTAGGAATAGTAGTAGTAGCAGCAGAAGCTGTGGAAGGGTAGTAATATTAGCATTCGGAGAGATCGCCGTGAGTCATGCATAAACATCTGTTTATCTGGTGGTGGGCAAAACAATTGTTTTACATAGATTGTGTATGGGATCGGAATTTTCAATTTTTAATAACGTTTTCTTTCATTTACGGATTTACAAAATGCAAAAAGTTTTGAAATATTTAAAATTTTCATATTTTCGTATTAAAAATATCTTTTTTTAAATGAATAACCATTTAAATGACATATATATTTTAATAGATGCATAGGCGATGTTCAAAACGTTTAGAAATACACTACGTTAAGCATTTATAATTAATCCTTTTTATTTCGAAATGATAATAAAGTAATTCATAAATTGCTTGTTTTATAAGCTTTCCATTGATGAAAAGTTATTGATGTTATTTGTGTTTTAAGAAAGTTTAGGCCGTTAGAAAAGCGTCACGTTTTACAAAAAAAAAATCTACGTTCGGCATGCCCATACGATCACTGTCTTTACTGTGTTCTAAAAAAGAAAATAGTCTACAAACACGAGCAGCAACAGTAAAAGGTGTAGCAGAAGTGCTTGATAATAAACTACGGGGGATATACAGCCTCTTTAGGTATACGACTTACAGTGAGCTATATTTAGTGTACAGGATGTGACGTAAATGCCACTGCGTCAACGCAGTGTTCATTGTTAGTCCCCTACTGGTTGAAAACCAGTTTCGGGGACTATAGGAATGCACTTTTCCGTCATTCCGTCCGTCCGTCTGTCCGTCCGTCCTCAATTTCGTGTCCGGTCCATAACTCTGTCATCCATGAAGGGATTTTAATATTACTTGGCGCAAATGTTCCCCATGATGAGTCGACGTGCCATGCGCAAAACCCGGACCCCTAGCTCAAAGGTCAAGGTCACAATTGGAGGTCAAAGGTCAACAGGGCTTTTTTCCTGTCCGGTCCACAACTCTCCCATCCTTGAAGGGATTTTAGTATTACTTGGCACAAATGTTCCCCATTATGAGATGATGTGTCATGCGCAAATCCCGGACCCCTAGCTCAAAGGTCAAGGTCACAATTGGAGGTCAAAGGTCAACAAGGCTTTTTTCCTGTCCGGTCCATAACTCTCCCATCCATGAAGAGATTTTAATATTACTTGGCACAAATGTTCCCCATGAGGAGACGACTTGTCATGCGCAAAACCTGGACCCCTAGCTTAAAGGTCAAGGTCACAATTGGAGGTCAAAGGTCAACAAGGCTTTTTTCCTGTCCGGTCCATAACTCTCCCATCTATCAAGGGATTTTAATATTACTTGGCACAAATGTACCTCATAATAAGACGATGTGTCATGCACAACTTTCAGACCCCTGGCTCAAAGGTCAAGGTCACACTTAGCAGTCAAATGTTAACATAGCATGAACAGGGTCTGTTTCGTGTCCGGTCCGTAACTCTGACATTCATTAAGGGATTTTAATATCACTTAGCACAAGTGTTCCCCATGATGAGACGACGTGTCGTGCGCAAATCCCGGACCCTTAGCTCAAAGATCAAGGTCACAATTGGGGGTCAAAGGTCAACAGAGTTTTTTTCCTGTCCCGTCCATAACTCTGCCATCCATGAAGGGATTTTAATATTACTTGGCACAAATGTTCCCCATGATGAGACAACATGTCATGCACAAAGCCCAGACCCTTAGCTCAAAGGTCAAGGTCACAATTGGAGGTCAAAGGTCAATAAGGTTTTTTTCCCTGTCCGATCCAGAACTCTGTCATCCATCAAGGGATTACAATATTACTTGGCATAAATGTTTCCCATGATGAGACGACGTGTCATGCGCAACACCCAGTACCCTAGCTTAAAGGTCAAGGTCACACTTTGAGATCAAAGGTCAAGAGGATTTTTTTCCTGTCCGGTCTATAACTTTGTCATGCAAAACAGGATTTAGATATCAGTTGGCACAAATATTCCCCTGGATGAGACAACATGTCATGCGCAAGAACCAGGTCCCTAGGTCTAAGGTCAAGGTCATATTTAGAGGTCAAAGGTCAAATTCAAGAATGACTTTGTACGGAACATTTCTTCTTCATGCATGAAGGGATTTTGATGTAACTTGGACCAAATATTCACCAACATGAGGCACCCTTGTTTTTAGAATTACGTCCCTTTGTTTTACTATAAATAGATTTTATTGTAACTTTTTTATTACTGGTGGTAGAAAAAAATCGAGACCACTTTTCTGTCGTAGAGCATGCATGTTACATCCAATTTTTAGGTGTATTTTGACCTATCTCTACCTGGTAAAGAGTTTCTTGTGGACTTACTTATATTATATAGATTTTTTTTTTTTTTTTTTTTTTTTTTTTAAGATTAATTTCCCTTTGTTGTTACTATAAATAACTTACATGATAACATTTTTATAATCAGCCAAAAAAATTCAATATGAAAACAACTGTGAGTTTTTATATATGCACATTTTAATCCAAGTGTGTTGTTATAACATATTGTATATGTAGTACAATATTGTTTATACATCATTGACAGATATCAGTTCATTATGTTATACTGCAGTAGAGAAAATTAGGTGCCTTCCAGTAGGGGACTTTGTATTGCATGGCAATACTTCATTCACTTGTTTTCCACAGGACTAGACTTCCATTCGACATTACATTATTATAGATTCTATGAATATAAATATGTATAGATTTTATCACGTTGTTTTCAATATATTTCCAGTTGTACTACTCTTCCACTATTAAAAATAAAAACAACAATCAAAGAACATTTGAGAAGTGATATTTTATTTGAGCATTTTCGGTTTCAAATTACATCTGTACATTTGTATCATTCCCTGTCATAAAGAGAGAAAATCATTTCATTAAACTGCTTTCAATACCAATCACATGTAGCAAATATCGCCAAAATGTTTATACTGGCATTAAACTGTTGTTCTTTTCAATTTTCGAGAAAGTTTTAACAAGAGAAAAAAACAAGTGTTAAAACATCTTTTAAACATGTGCGTTCCTTGGAAAAGCGTGAACGTATTACGGCCTCAAAACGGATCATTCATAAGGAAATGACGTGAACGTGAAAAAAAGCATACATTCCCGCGCAATTCATTGGAAGTTTATGATGTTTAGGAACAAAAGATTTATTTATTAGTTTTTATTGCTAGAATAGCGTTAGCGCATGTTCTTCTCGTGTTATAACATCTTTAGAATACCCATACCCCTACTGATCTGGCACCAACCGTTAAATCGATCCCTCGAAAGTCTGTTGTTAAAAAGAAAGATGTTATTAAAAATGGGGTTATCCCTGCATTAAGATGATCTTAACGCACTAAAACTATCTAATTTCTAGTAAGTACCCCCTTTTTGAATTAGTGGTCCCTGACCTTATATCTCGCGTTACGGTGTTCTAGATATTTCATTAAAGATCGATCCTTTAAATCCAAAAACAATTTAAAACCTTAATCACTATTGTTTCTGTTAAATCGAGTTACTACCAACAAATTTGTTTTTCGCATTCTTAATTTAATTCAGCATAATCTATCTCTCACACTAATGCTCATCTGTATAATTTTCTAAACGTCTCTGAGTCAGTTTATCGTCTGCTCATTTTTTTTTAAATAATGACAATGAATATACATGATGGCGTTTCTACTGCAATTTATCAGTACCTGTTAGTACATAGTCATAGTTATTGTATCAATGTTAAAGTGCTCGTCTGGCACGTCATGGTAATTCTCTGGGGCGACCATTCGGTGTTGGTCGCTTCCATGGATACATTTCCTGTAGTTGGTTTCCTTGTTCGACCTTTGCCCTCTTAGTGGAGTAATTGTTTTTATCTACGTGTTACATAAATGCAGTAAGTGAAGACTGAAGCATTCAGATGTGTGTAAATATTCGTAAATTATATAATTTTTTATTTCTTTTTCAGGTTCAATCTCCCTTTATACTTCAAGATCATAGATGCATTTCTGGAGGCTAGGCTACAAGCACCATAACATACAGGACATGATCGCTTGTTTCTGGCAATTGGACAATTGCAGGGCTATAATCTTACTATACCCAGAAATCTGTAGAAAAACGACTTGGAAATACTAATTTACCAGGGACAAATCATACTGTTACTTAAATTAGCTGGTTTAAAAGAAATGTCGAACTTTCTGCAGTGTGTAAACATATCGATTTGAGTTCATTTTTCTAAGTAGAAAAATAATAAATTTTGTATGTATTAAGTAAGTGGAATGGTTTCAAACAGTCACGCGCGCTGTCAAAAGACAACTTTTTTATATAAAAAAGTGTTTAATTGGCATCATTTTGATGTTAATTGTTAAAAATGTTTTAAGTGTTAATTTAAGATATATAGTTTTAAAATGCCTGGAAATGGCCCTGTTACAGATGAATTTAGCTGTGTTTGACATACCACGGCAACGAAGTTGCCGCTTTTTATGGAATTGTTTAAATATTAAATGCATTTTGCTCTAAGAAACAAATATATTGTGAGGCATGTTTTTATATTGTTACCAATATCACCTTTTGTTTGCATAGTTCGTAGCCATATATTAAAATACTTAATATTTTCATGCGTAAGTCGTCTTATGAAAGGGAAAATCCCTATTTAGGTGATATGGTTTGTAGTTTCTATAGAAAATCATTTGTTTCTAGCAGACGACATTATAATAATCATACTAGGAAGAACATATTTTTACGAAAACCTTGTAATGTTCTCAGCGGACTTTTCATAATTTTCATAAAAAAGTTAAAACTGGGAATCCTTTTTATACGCCCGGCTCTGAAACGGCGGGGCGTATTATGCTAACACCCGTGGCGGAAGGGCGGCGGGCGTTCGGCGTCCAAAAGCATGTCCGCTCCCTAAATTGAATAGTTTTCACCCATATCTGGTGACAATGTTTGTGGGCATAATATCTCGGCCAAGTTCGATGACCAGGAAAAAATGGCCCCAGACACTCTTGGGTTATGGTCATTGAAATACTCGGAGTCTGCAAATTTAGCCTTGTCTGCTCTCTAAATCATTTTTTCATAAAATCTTCACCGAACTTGGTGATAATGTTTAAGGGCATAATATATCAACCAAGTTCGATAAGTAACCAAATCGCCTCAGACACTCTTCGGTTATGACCCTTGAATTACGCAAAAAAACTGCGAATCTAGCCTTGTTGATTTTTAAGTGGAACAGATTTCGTCCGATCTTCAATAAACTTGTAGAAAATGTTTGTGGACATAAAATATCAGCCAAGGACAATAACCAGTCAAATCGCCCTAGGCACTCTTAGATTATGGCTCTTGAATTACTCAAAATTTGCGAATTTAGCCTTGTCCGTTTTCTAAGTTTTCATCTGATCTTCACAAAACTTGCTGACAATGTTTTTGTGCATAATATCTCGGCCAAGTTCGATGACAAGCCAAATCACACTCGTGGATTATGGTCCTTGATTTAGGCCAGGTTCGATGACGGGCGTATTTTGACAGTCTGCCACTCTTGCTGATTTATATGATTGTGAAACAGTCCTTGATTAAATAGATAGAAACTTTTCTATGTAGAGACTAGTTGTATTGTAAATTCATTGCTTAATAAATGAAATGACTATTTTATTATCTCTACTTAAAATTTCATAACGTTTCACTTATTTCTACATGATAAACGACGGCCCGCCCGCTTAGCTCAGTAGGTAAGAGCGTTGGTCTACGGATCTTGGGGTCGCGAGTTCGATCCTCGGGCGGGGCGTATGTTCTCCGTGACTATTTGATAAACGACATTGTGTCTGAAATCATTAGTCCTCCACCTCTGATTCATGTGGGGAAGTTGGCAGTTACTTGCGGAGAACAGGTTTGTACTGGTACAGAATCCAGGAATACTGGTTAGGTTAACTGCCCGCCGTTACATGACTGAAATACTGTTGAAAAACGGCGTTAAACCCAAAACAAACAAACAAACATGATAAACGAATAGATGTTGCAAGAGAAATAATCTTTTCATCAACAAAAGTTGTTATTACAATGCGAGAAAATGGGACTACGGATTATATAATAAACTTAAGCTTACATATATTACATAACTTCTAATCAATTTCTATAAGTTTTCCTTTCTGTGTTACAGCAATTAACATGTGTATATATATTGATAGATTGTTGTAGATGTATGATATGATTTCCTTATGTAATTTGTATTATATATCAACTGTTTTGAGTTTTACCAGTTACGTTTAATACTGTTTTGATCGTAACCTAGTTACAATGACACGCTATTTGCTCACCTGAGAGCACAAACTCCCGTCGTCATCTGTCGTCAACAACTTTGGCACAATTCCAATGAAACTTGGTCAGAATGATACCCATAAAAGATCTCGGACGAGATTTTTACTCTTTAAATTAGATATAAATTATAAAACTAGGTCAAATCCGCAGGAAACATTGTTGATTCTCTAAATGTCACGTTTTTATTTTATTTCATAATGTTCCAAGCATGTTTCCATCTAGCCTGGGAAGTCGTTGGTAATATTTGCGCTTTGTCAGAATATACCTAATATTTATGCATCGAAGATATCATTTAATTTGCACTAATTAGTGTTAATTGGCATTCATTGAGTTCCTGATATTATCAAATTGTCAATTTGCAGATAGAAAAAAAGTTAGAAATTGTCAGACTGGATTTCTAGGATAGTTTCCATCTATAGAATTTGAAACTCAATTATTTCAGGTCAAAAACAAGGCCACTATAAGTCAAATCATTGATACACCAGATTAAGACAGTACAGGTTATATTTCCTACCTGAATTTCATAAAACGTTTTCCAGATTGTTCGCAATATGAAATGGAAATCGATTTCAGTGCTGGGTTACACGGAATCTTAAACAGGATCGCACTTTTTGTTTATCAATGTAATTACTTGATGGATTTATTTCATGAACTATTCCAAACCTTTTACTTTAGATTTCAGATTATAGTTTAGATTCACTTTCAGGCGTTTTTACTTATTACTAAACGGATTCATCATATGACACAATGTCCACAACTCTAGCCGCACGTTTTCATGAATTATGCCCCTTTTACTTAGAAATTTAAATCGAGAGGATTTGATGCATGCTGAAAACAGTTGTTCCACATCATCACTCACGCCATATGACTCAATGGCCATAACTTAAGTTAGAATGAAAGGCATTGTTGTTTTGATGTTAATTTTATCTGCTGGGCTTTTTTGAATCATGTAAAGAAGTGAAAGAATTCTCAAAATCTAATAAAAAATTGTGCATCAGAAATTTATCATCATTTAAATATTTGGTCAAAAGGCTGCCATTTTCTTTTCATTGCAACAAAAACAAAATAGCGGATTTATTATATTTTTACGCACATGTTTGAATTGCATTTACTTATTACTGTAAAATAACTTATTTTTATACACCCGTATCTAAAAGAGCGGGGGATATTATTTGAGCACCCTTGGCTGGCGGGCGGGCGGCATCTAAAAGCATACCAGCTCTATTAGTCGAACAGTTTTCATCCGATCTGTACCAAATTGCTAACAATGTGTGTGGGCAAAATAGGCCAAGGTCGATAACCACTCAAATCGTCTCAGGCACTCTTGAATTATGTCCCTTGATTTACTCGAAAAACTGTGAATATAGCCTTCAAGTCAGTTTCCATCCGATCTTCACCAAATTGCTGACAATGTGTGTGGGCATTTCGGCCAAGTTTGATAGCTGTCCAAATCGCCCCTGACACTCTTGGATTATGGCCCTTGAATTTACATAACTGAATATTTAGACAGGCGTATTTTGTGAGAGTCTGGCACTCTTGTTTTTCTTTGGCGTAAAATGTTGACCTGTATGAGACGGAAATCTCGGGCCTATCTCAAAGGTCAAGGTCACATTTTGGGGGTCAAAGGTCATTGTAGAGCTTTTCCACGCTGTAATTTTGTCATGCATGTTTAAGCAATATCTTTTATATGCTCGTTTGAAAAACGCGACCTTTTATGGAAACGACCAAACTTTGTCTGGAGTATATCTTCTTCATGCATTGAGGGACTTTAATGTAACTTGGTACAAATGAACACAAACATGAGACAGAGTGTCCTGCATAAAAACCAGATACCTAGGTCTATGGTCAAGGTCTCACTTAGAGGTCACAGGTCAAATTCAGTAAAGACATTGTCCGGAACATTTCGTCTTCATGCATGACGGGACGGCACAATTATGACAGGGAGTAACATGCGCATAAACCAGGTCCCTAGGTAAACAATAATTACAATTTTGTCCGGAGCATTTCTTCTTAATGCATTGAGGGATTTTGATGTAACTTGGCACAAATGTTCACCGCCACGAGTCGGAGTGCCATGCGCAAGAAATAGTCCCAAAATTTAAGGTCTAGATAACACTTAGGGGCCAAAGGTGCAGGCGGGCTCGACAGTCTGTCCGTGAGCATGCAGAATGTATCGATGTTTCAACCATAATAACTATTATAGTTATACTTGCGTTTATCTTGTTTTTAACCCTACTAATATTTCTCTATTTCTCCTGCACAACAGCTAATGTATGTACATGTTTTACACTAAGGGCTATAAGGTGTTAGGTTTTGTACCTTTTTTTATCACCAACTATAAGGGAGTACTAGGTGGACTGAGTAGCTTGGAAACCTGATAGTCTTTCACTTTTTTAAACCGCGCCCCACGCATTGTCAAAATGTATCAGTAATTGAACGAGGCCATTATCGTAAATGAAGAAGATAAATTGAATTATTTCGGCTTTTTGATAGTGTACAAATTGGTTTCATCTCATGACTGTGCAGAATCAGTTTCATAATAAATATTATTATATACACGTTTCTATTCCCCGTTAAGTTACACTGGTACCGGAAACGTCAATATTTTTCCATACACTGACGCCTGAATTTCATATTGGGTACGTGACGTAATTCAGTGTATGTGTTGTTCTCTATTTAGTTCAGTTTTGTCAATCCTATTCAGGTTATTCAACAGACTTATGATATTGACCTGATATTTCTACGTGTGGATGCGTATGTAATAAAAAAGTCTTTAACTTTGCATCGGCAAATATGCATTCGTTCTTCAGCGGAAGAATATTGCGCTGCTTTAGTACTGAAGAACTCGTGCATATGTCTCGGTACAAAGCTAATAACCTGTAATCATTGTTCATGAAGTGTATGTCCATACTTGAGTATTTTTTTTTTCATTTTTTTGTAAATTTTTTAATGCATACCCTAGTGCAGGTTCTTAGTGTAACACATATTTTGATAAATAATAAATCAAAATTGTTTGAGTAATTTATTGCAATTGCAGATATATGAAAATAATAAAATAATGTCACTGAGTTTTGACTTGTGTTATTACTAAACATTTTCCAAGGTTTTGGTTACTCATTGTATCAATCAAGGGTAACATTTGTCTGAACAAGGACAATATTTATACGTACAAGGGCAATATTTATATGTACTTGTGCAATATGCATGTGTTCAAAGGCAAACGGTTTCACGAAATCTTATTTCTAATTAAGTTGACATGAACTTTCTTTAGGGTAAGCTGTTAGTATAGTTATAGGTCATCAATTGACCTAATGAAATTTTGTTGTAGGGACTGCAGCGTCGAAGTAAAACCTATAGATTCATTTGAAAGTCAATAAGTTCTTACAACTTAAGAGCGTAACAGAAATCGAAGAGGATAGAATTATATGATATAAAAACCCAAGTGCCCGATTCGGGATTTGAGCCTGGGTCGCACGGGTTCGAAGTCAAATGCAATTAACACTGAGCAAAAGTGTCGACTCCCTGGCGCAGTTGTCAGAGATTTTTATTTTTACAAGCTATTTAAAAGCGGTCACATCACTTCCCTTCTTCAAAGGAGTCATCATTTAGGAATGACATTTGGGCAAGGAAAGCTCCATTTTAGGCACTATATAAAGTCCGGACGAGTTACCAATTTCTGTTACGAAAGATGGGGTCTCGTCTGGAGCACACAGGATGTATTTATTTTGTTGGGTTGAACGTCGCACCGACACAATTACAGGTCATATGACGGCGACTTTCCAGGTTTGATGGTGGAGGAAGACCCCATGTGCCCCTCCATGCATGATTTCATCACGAGAGGGCACTTAGGTAAAACCACCGGCCTTCCGTAAGCCAGCTGGATGGCTTTAGTAGTACATATTAAGATGTACGTTGCGTAATATTCTATCTTGTTTGTATAAATTCTCGATGCAGACTGACAGAGTAGACTTACTACAACGAAATCTAGTCATGTTGGTTTATGCCCAAAGGAGATACATCAAATAATTTCTTTAATTATTCTGAAAAAAGAATCCGACCACCTGAACTATATTCTCAGCCAGATTTAAGCAATAGTAACAGACGTTGCGTTAGGCATGCATGTTACGTTTTCTCAGATTTAGTATGGTGCAGGCGGCAGTTAGTGTACATGTCATTATATGGTGCAGGCGGCAGTTAGTGTACATGTCAGTATATGGTGCGAGCGGCAGTTAGTGTACACGTCAGTATATGGTGCAGACGGCAGTTAGTGTACACGACAGTATATGGTGCGGGCGGCAGTTAATGTACATGTCAGTATATGGTGCGGGCGGCAGTTAGTGTACATGTCAGTATATGGTGCAGGCGGCAGTGAGTGTACATGTCAGTATATGGTGCAGGCGGCAGTGAGTGTACACGTCAGTATATGGTGCAGGCGGCAGTTAGTGTACACGACAGTATATGGTGCAGGCGGCAGTTAGTGTACACGTCAGTATATGGTGCAGGCGGCAGTTAGTGTTCATGGCAGTATATGGTGCAGGCGGCAGTTAGTGTACACGTCAGTATATGGTGCAGGCGGCAGTTAGTGTACATGTCAGTATATGGTGCGGGCGGCAGTGAGTGTACACGTCAGTATATGGTGCAGGCGGCAGTGAGTGTACATGTCAGTATATGGTGCGGGCGGCAGTGAGTGTACACGTCATTATACGAAATCTAGTCATGTTGGTTTATGCCCAAAGGCGATACATCAAATAATTTCTTTAATTATTCTGAAAAAAAAATCCGACCACCTAAACTATATTCTCAGCCATGTTTAAGCAATAGTAACAGACGTTGCGTTAGGCATGCATGTTACGTTTTCTCAGATTTAGTATGGTGCAGGCGGCAGTGAGTGTACATGTCATTATATGGTGCAGACGGCAGTTAGTGTACACGTCAGTATATGGTGCGGGCGGCAGTTAGTGTACACCTCAGTATATGGTGCGGGCGGCAGTGAGTGTACACGTCATTATATTGTGCAGACGGCAGTTAGTGTACACATCAGTATATGGTGCGGACGGCAGTTAGTGTACACGTCAGTACATGGTGCGGGCGGCAGTTAGTGTACACGTCATTACATGGTGCGGGCGGCAGTGAGTGTACACGTCAGTACATGGTGCGGACGGCAGTTAGTTTACACGTCAGTACATGGTGCGGGCGGCAGTGAGTGTACACGTCAGTACATGGTGCGGGCGGCAGTGAGTGTACACGTCAGTATATGGTGCGGGCGGCAGTGAGTGTACACGTCAGTATAAGGTGCGGGCGGCAGTGAGTGTACACGTCAGTATATGGTGCGGGCGGCAGTGAGTGTACACGTCAGTATATGGTGAGGGCGGCAGTGAGTGTACACGTCAGTATATGGTGCGGGCGGCAGTGAGTGTACACGTCAGTACAAGGTGCGGGCGGCAGTGAGTGTACACGTCAGTATATGATGCGGGCGGCAGTGAGTGTACACGTCAGTATAAGGTGCGGGCGGCAGTGAGTGTACACGTCAGTATATGGTGCGGGCGGCAGTGAGTGTTATCACGTCAGTATATGGTGAGGGCGGCAGTGAGTGTACACGTCATTATATGTTGCGGGCGGCAGTGAGTGTACACGTCAGTACATGGTGCGGGCGGCAGTGAGTGTACACGTCAGTACATGGTGCGGGCGGCAGTGAGTGTACACGTCAGTACATGGTGCGGGCTGTAGTTAGTGTACATGGTGCGGGCGGCAGTTAGTGTACACGCCAGTACATGGTGCGGGCGGCAGTTAGTGTACACGCCAGTATATGGTGCGGGCGGCAGTGAGTGTACACGTCAGTACATGGTGCGGGCGGCGGTGAGTGTACACGTCAGTACATGGTGCGGGCGGCGGTGAGTGTACACGTCAGTACATGGTGCGGGCGGCAGTTAGTGTTCTAGTCAGTATATGGGGCGGGCGGCAGTGAGTGTACACGTCAGTATATGGTGCGGGTGGCTGTTAGAGTACATGTCAGTATATGGTGCAGGTGGCAGTGAGTGTACACATCAGTATATCAGCTGGGAGCCAGTTAATCATTGTCATGAAATCCGCTATAGGCGTCGGTGTTCTGAGCTTCTATCTGGGCAAAATCTTCGCAGTTTGACTCTAAGGCGAACAACATGAGCTTCTTAATAACAGAGAAACTATATTATAGTCTAAAAAGACAAACTGAATCGTGTAGAGGGGATTTTAAAGAGAAATAGCTTCAGGCCGACGAACGTAAGCCGCCGCCTGCACCATCCAAGAAATGGAGGGAAACGTATCGTGCAGATCCAACGTAACGTCTGCTACATTAATTCATATCCGGCTCGGTATTATAGCAACCGGAAATTTTCTGAAACAGAGGATATTTAGTAAACGTTACAATAAAAGGTAAAATAAAACCATTATAAACGGTCATTACGGATACCGTTGACGAATTTATAACGGCACAGTTTGCTTCAATTACCATGGTTAGAATTGGTTCAGACTAAAATGTCAGTGCCTTTTAACGTTGACATTATGCTATATACTATCCTTCCATACAACCATCACGCTTTAATGATAAGAACGGTGTTCCGTTTGGACAATCGTGACTTTTTGGATGGTACGATGGTGAAAACGCGATGGCACGATGATGAAATCGCGAAGGGGCGATAATACGATGGTAAAATGCCGATGTAATATCGCGTTTTCACCATCGTATCATCGACTTATTTCTATGTCCAATTTCTCAAGAGATTTGCAAGATATAAAATTTATAGTAAATATCTTCACGCAGCTGACTGATATAGTTCTCAAGAGGTTTAGCGAGATATAAAATCTAAAGTAAAGATCTTTACACAGGTGTCTGATATAGTTCTCGTGAGATTTTGCGAGATATAAAATCTAAAGTAAAGATCTTTACACAGGTGTCTGATATAGTTCTCGTGAGATTTTGCGAGATATAAAATCTAAAGTAAAGATCTTTACACAGGTGTCTGATATAGTTCTCGTGAGATTTTGCGAGATATAAAATCTAAAGTAAAGATCTTTACACAGGTGTCTGATATAGTTCTCGTGAGATTTTGCGAGATATAAAATCTAAAGTAAAGATCTTTACACAGGTGTCTGATATAGTTCTCGTGAGATTTTGCGAGATATAAAATCTAAAGTAAAGATCTTTACACAGGTGTCTGATATAGTTCTCATGAGATTTTGCGAGATATAAAATCTAAAGTAAAGATCTTTACACAGGTGTCTGATATAGTTCTCATGAGATTTTGCGAGATATATAATTTATAGAAAATATCTTTACACAGGTATTTGATATAGTTCTCATGAGATTTAGCGAGATACCAAATTTATAGTAAAGGTCTTTGTGCAGGTATCTTGTAAAATTCTCATGAGATTTTGCAAGATACCAAATTTATAGTAAAGATCTTTATGCAGGTATCTGGTATAATTCTCATGAGATTTTGCGAGATATAGATTTATAGTAAAGATGTTTACGCAGATCAAGATATAACTGAATTGTTTTAGTGCTTTTGATATATGTTAATTTCATTTGTCGGTTTTTTTAAAGAGTAATTCTAATACTGTGTTTAAAGCCGACCTTAAGTTAGGAATTTTCGTGTCTACTTAAGGTAAACGCAATCAGCTACTATTATCACGGGATGAATTTACCCAACGTGTCATAGGTGATAAATATCCGATTTTACACGTGCACAACTTACCCGAATGTAGAAAGAACAATTTTTGCACGAATCGTCTACTAGTGTAAATCAACAGAAAGCAGTAAAGCGTAAAAAAATTGTTTGTTTCCGGTATCCCGACCTACCCTAAGTTTTGGCCCTACCCTAAATGTTTTATGGCCTTGGGGAACATTTTTTTTTCAAATTTTTGACAAACAGTTGCAAAACTGCACTTTTTATGCTTTAAACATGGTCAGTGATGTTAGAAATCCACTTCTGATGCTCTAAAGGCATAACCTGCTTATTTGTATTCATTTTTTGACACAAAAATAATTTCCGAAAAGTCTCCCTTAATACAAAAAATCCAAAAAAAAAAATCCGACCTACCTACCCTAATTTTTTTTTAGCATGTTACCGGAAACAAAGCATAAAATGATAAAATTCGCCGCCGCTGGATGAAAATTCCTTACAGGGAGTAATACCTGTACTGTATATCAACTAAAATATATGTTTTGGATATTTCTCTACTGTATGTTTGCACAAATTCAAATTGAGTCGGGGAAAACCATTCGGCGGCGGCATAAATTCGTTTGAAGGACATGCATTTACATTTAAGTCATTTGTTTTTTCGAATAATAATAAGAAAAAACGTCTGTTTTCATTTTCTATTTCTTGTACTTTCATGTTATCACCAATGTTTATCAAAAAGAACTTCAAATGATTTATATTATATATAACATGTCGGCTGTTTGTGATGGGCACTGTATATATGTTACCAACTTCCGACCTTAAGCAACGTGCGACTATCTCATTCTCACATGAAACTATGTCACACGGAAGTAATGGACAATTATCTTCCTTGAACGATGAGGAATCTTTCGCGAAATCAATGTACTTCAGTGTACGTACCGTTTCGGAGACAGGTATTAGACATGCATTCGTCAATATTTGTCTGAAAAGAAACATTATCAGTACAATTAAGTGATAACAGAACAAACAGTATTGGTATGAACGTCAGACTCTGTTTACAAGAATAATCTGACAAGAATAATCTGACAACAATAATATGGGAACTACAATAATCTGACAACAATAATCTGGGAACTACAATAATCTTGGAACTACAATAATCTGGGACAGAATAATACCTACAGTTGTAAGAAATAGATTTCACTTTCTCCTAATCTTTGGTATACAGTACTTGTCATCGGTGAGCTATCATAACACTAACATGTTCATAAAAAGTACGTATATACAGATGTCATCAAAATTTGGCACGGAATAAGTACTTGTAACTATATTATAAATGTGCAAAAAAAAAACGATGAAAAAGGCTAAGAGAAAATTGCTACATTTATAAAACACGTACTATTCAATGAACTTACAATATAGGTTCGTCTGCAGTTTAACTTCTAAGGAAAAAAGGACTCTGATAGTAAAATTATCCAAAATTAGGAAACGACCGTACACCTTTCCATTAAAATATGATGTGCTCCAGGACAGTACATCGATTCTGACAAGATCTACAGAACCCTATTCCGACAAGATCTACAGAACCCGAATCTGACAAGATCTACAGAACCCGTTTCTGACAAGATCTACAGAACCTGAATCTGACAAGATCTACAGAACCCGTTTCTGACAAGATCTACAGAACCCGAATCTGACAAGATCTACAGAACCCGTTTCTGACAAGATCTACAGAACCCGACTCTGACCCGTTTCTGACAAGATCTACAGAACCTGAATCTGACAAGATCTACAGAGAAACTGATTTTTTCAAAATCTACATAAATCGATTCTGACAAAATTTACAAAACCCGATTCTGACAAGAATTATAAAACCCGATTCTGACAAGATGTACAGAAATCGATTCCGACAAGATTTACAGAACCCGATTCTGGTAAGATCTACAGAACTCGATTCCGACAAGATCTACAGAAATCGATTCCGACAAGATCTACAGAAATCGATTCCTACAAGATCTACAGAACCCGATTCTGACAAAATCTACAGAACTCGATTCCGACAAGATTTATGGAAAAAAGACTCTGAAAAGATTTACGGGAAAAGATGGTGACACGTTTTTACGTTCTGATGCATGCCATGATGACTTTTATAAAGACAATTTAACAAAGTACATCAAAAGCCATTGGTGTATAACTTTCCCCCCATTTGTATGCGATTACGCTAAGAGCATATGTTGTGTATGGTATGCATTAAGGAAACATACTGTTGATGGTATGTTGCATAGATCAGACTTACCATAAATCTTTAATCAAACAAATAATTATATTAAGTTTTTCTCGTCTGATTCACTCAAAGAAATAGAAGTTTTCCTCGTCTGATCCACCTGCCATTTGAAACTGAAGTGATGCAAAACACATATATTAATATGAGCCGTGCCATGAGAAAAACAACATAGTGGGTTTGCGACCAGCATGGATCCAGACCAGCCTGCGCATCCGCGCAGTCTGGTCAGGATCCATGCTGTTCGCTTTCAAAGCTTATTGCAATTATAGAAACTGTTAGCTAATAGCATGGATCCTGACCAGACTGCGCGGGATGCGCAGACTGGTCTGGATCCATGCTGGTCATAAACCCACTATGTTAGTTTTCTCATGGCGCGGCTCATGTGTGTTTTGTCTACAATCTTGTCCCTGGAAACTAGGCGAGCAGAAACAAGTGTATCGGGTCACGTGATCAGTGCACGTGACATTATGACATGCTTCTTTCGTATTCGCAACTCATTTCTGTACTGTAGTAGAGTTTATCTGTCAATCTAAAGCCAGACTCTCTAAGCTCCGCCTACATATTATATTTCATTGTAGTATGAGTAAGATCTTTATCAGAGTTTAACAAACATGCAATCATAGCTGATCATTAAAATGTATATTATCATAGACAGTCTTTATTCATTTAATCTTCCCATACAATTATAACTCGGACACTTTACATTGGCGACGAGGATAGCAACAAAATATTGGATTAAATGTTTAATAAACAGCATTGGAATAACAGTGACATAATTGTAGAAATTCATTCATGAAACACTGATGTTTTACTACTATTAAAATGGCACAGGGATTACCAGTGTTCTCTAATTTTGTTGTTAACGAGCCTGCTGTGGACACTAGATGGAAAAAATGGTGTCAACGTCTAGAGAATCTACTAATTGGTTTGGACATAACTAATGAAAAGAGAAAGAGGGCCTTACTTCTACATTATGCCGGGGAAGAAGTAAATGATATTTTCGATACACTATCCGAGACAGGTGATGATTATAAGACTGCTCTTTTGAAACTTACGGAATACTTTGCACCGAAAAAATGCACAGAGTACGAGGTGTACAAATTTCGCCAAGCAAAACAAGAGTCAAGTGAGACAATTGACACATATCATACAAGGCTACGACAGCTCTGTGAAAACTGTGAATTTGCCGAAAAAGACAAGGAAATAAAATCACAGATTATCCAAGGATGTCAGTCAACAAGGTTACGTCGCAAAGCGCTGAAACAAGATATAACTTTGGATGAATTGATTCAAGAAGCTCGTGCACTGGAATTATCTGACAAACATGCTTCCGAAATCGAACATGGTACGAGTGAAAGTGCAAACAAGGTTACAAAAAGGAAATTCACACCGAAGAAAATTACTGCAAACAAACCAAATGTTAAGCAAAAACAAAGAAAATGTCGAAACTGTGGATTTGAATACCCTCACAAGACAAAATGTCCTGCGCAAGGTAAAGAATGTTTATATTGTCACAAGAAAAACCATTTTGAAAGTGTGTGCCGCTCAAAAACAATGAAATCTAGGAAAACTCACAATCTAAATGACTATTCATCGAGTGATGATAGCGACCAAAGTGACAATTATGCATTTGGACTAACTGTAAATGCCATGTCCAGGAGACCATACGTAAGTGCTTTAGTTAATGGACACAATGTCAAGTTCCTAATTGACACTGGTTCTTCAGTTAATGTACTAGATCAAGAGACGTACAACAAAATGAATCCGAAACCAAAGCTTCAAAAACCAAACTTGAAAGTATTTGCATATGGCACTGATTCTCATGTCAAACTTCTTGGGAAATTTGTGACTACCGTTGAAACAAAACAGAAGTACACTACAGCTGAAATTTTGGTGACAGAAGGCAAAAGCGGTAATCTGTTATCGTATCTTACATCAGTAGAATTACAAGTGATTCCAGAAATTCAAACACTGCAACATAGTAAGGTCGATGAAATTTGCAAAAACTACAATTCAGTATTTACTGGTATTGGGAAATACAAGGATAAGCAGATTGACCTAATAATCGATTCGGATGTACAACCCGTGTCACAACCGCATAGACGAATACCTTTCCATCAACGGAAACAAGTCGAAAAGGAATTGAAGCGTCTTGAAGACTTGGACATTATTGAAAAGGTAGAAGGAGCTACAGACTGGGTTTCACCGATAGTGGTAACATCAAAACCAAAATCAAAAACAAATGAAATTAGATTATGTGTTGATATGAGGTTGCCCAATACAGCAATCAAACGAACAAAACACATCATTCCTACATTGGATGATATGATAGTTGATTTAAATGGAGCAAAAGTGTTTTCAAAACTAGATCTAAATCAAGGATATCATCAGCTGGAACTCTCAGAATCATCTCGAAATGTGACGACATTCACAACACATGTTGGAATCAGGCGATACAAACGTCTAAGTTTTGGAATAAATAGCGCTGCTGAAATTTTCCAAAATACACTACGCACTGCGCTAGAAGGACTTGATGGCGTAAGAAACATCAGCGATGACATCATCGTGTATGCTGAAAATCAGGCACAACATGACAAACGTTTAGAGGCTGTTTTGAAACGACTCCAAGATAAAGGCTTTACGCTTAACAAAAAGAAGTGTGAGTTCAACAAGCGCAAGATTGAATTCTTTGGATATGTATTTAGTGAAGATGGAATCTCTGCCGATCCAAAGAAATGTGAAGCTATCAAAAATGCTCAAGCTCCCACAAATGTGTCAGAAGTACGTAGTTTTCTGGCAATGACAAACTATGTCTCGAGATTCATTCCAAATTATTCGACAATAACTGAACCACTACGTCAATTGATCAAAAAAGGAGTAGACTGGAAATGGGACAAGGAACAACAGGATGCATTTGAAACTCTCAAAAACAATCTAAGCAGTAATACTGTAATGACCTACTTCAATCCAAAAGCCGAAACTGAATTAATAGTCGATGCCAGTCCAGTTGGAATTGCAGCAATTATGCTTCAGAATGGCAAAGTTGTCTGTTATGCTAGCAAGTCACTTACTGACGTAGAAAAACGTTATTCGCAAACAGAACGAGAAAATCTAGCCATTGTCTGGGCTATTGAACATTGGCATATCTATTTGTATGGACATTCATTCACTTTAATCAGTGATGCCAAAGCACTCGAACATATCTACGCGAATCCTAAGTCGAAACCACCTGCAAGACTTGAACGTTGGAGAATGAGACTACAAGCTTATGATTTTCGTGTGAAATACAGATCTGGAGAATCAAACATGTCCGATTATTTGAGTCGACATCCAGATGCTGCCAGTTCAAAACAGTCAAAACAATCAAAACATGCGGAAGAACACATCTCATTCATTGCTCACCATTGTGTTCCGAAGGCAGTAACAATGAAGGAAGTTATAAGTGCAACGCGCAATGACAGTGATTTACAAACAGTCATATCAAATGTCAAAAGCTCGAAGTGGATAAAATCGCAAAACAGTGTAATTGATACATTTGCAAGATGCAAAAATGCTCTGACAGTAGTTTACCTTGAAGGTGGTGAAGTATTACTTCATGAATCAAAGCTCGTGATACCAAAATCATTACAAGATAAGGTAATTAATATAGCTCATGAAGGACATCAGGGTATTGTGAAAACGAAACAGCTATTACGTGAAAAAGTATATTTTCCGGGAATAGATAAGCTAGTCGAAAAGAAATGCAAAAGTTGCATACCATGCCTTGCTGCAACGAAAACAAATTCGTCAGAACCATTGAATATGAGTGAAATGCCAGAATATACATTTCAACATGTTAGCTTGGATTTTGCAGGACCTTTTCCGGATGGGAAATACCTACTTGTTCTGATAGACGAATATTCAAGGTTTCCAATAGTAGAAATTATTAACTCAACCTCTTCAAAGACAGTCATTCCTGTATTAGACAAGATATTCTCAGAATTTGGAATTTGCGAAGTTCTAAAATCAGATAATGGTCCGCCAATGAATGGACACGAATTTGCACAATTTGCGAATTATATGGGATTCAAACATAGAAAAATTACTCCATTATGGCCGCAAGCGAATGGTGAATGTGAACGTTTCATGCGATCGATAGGTAAAGCAATACGCGCATCCCATGCTCAGGGTACATCTTGGAAACAAGACATGTATTCATATTTACGAAATTACCGTGCTACACCACATGCTTCCACACACATTTCACCAGCTGAATTGTTTTATGGACGTTCAATAAACATCAAAATACCGAGTGTTCAAATACCTTCAAAACAAGGAGAAAAACATAAGAAAGCAAGACAATCTGACAAAAAGGCTAAGCAAAAAATGAAGTCTTATGCTGATACTAGACGTCATGCAAAACCATCAAATCTGAAAATTGGTGACACAGTACTTGTCAAACAAAAGGAGGACAATAAACTAACACCACCATTTGACCCGCGTCCGTATGAAATCATTTCTAAAAAAGGAACAATGATTACAGCAAAACGCGAGGACAAGCAAATTACTAGAAATTCGTCAGAATTCAAAAACGTAGAAAATCCACCGCCGTTACCATCATCATCATCATCAATAGATAACGACAACATTATCAACATACCGACTAGAAATAATTCTGATTCGTCACTGACACGCGATTCAACCAACTCACAACCTGTCCGAAGAAGTCAGCGTGAAAGAAAACCACCTGAATACCTCAAAGATTATGTAACGCATTAAAACAATTGGAATTTAATTAATTAAAAGTGATATGTATGAAGTGCTGTGAAGCTGGCATAATAATCCAGCAGATAAAAAAATAGTGCAAGTTTATATTATCAGATTCGATCTAAAAGGATAACATCTGACTTGAAATTACTTGGTGTATATAGTGTATATAAATTTCATTTTATCTATAATGTTATCAGTTTTACGAATCAAGTGCATTTATTTCATTTTTTTTTTTAAAAAGAAGAGAGAAAGAAACAATGATATTTTGTTAACGTACTGCTCTTATTCTTCTCACAACAATTAACTCTGGAATTTCATTGATAAAAGATATCAATAGAGAATGTAATTGACTCTAGTTTATTTGACATTTCATTTAATTACATTACAGATTTATTGTAGGCACATAGACTGGTGTATAATCAACAAATATTAGGATACGTGCAGAACACACAGGATGTAAACTTATCAATATTAACTGGTGATATTTTCAGTATTAAACTATTATGTTCTGGTATTTTAAAGTGACACTTTGACAGAATTTGTCTAGCACCAATATTATGTTGTTTATTTTAATTTCACATTACTATGCAATTTTTAATTCAAGTGAAGAGGAGATGTACTGTAGTAGAGTTTATCTGTCAATCTAAAGCCAGACTCTCTAAGCTCCGCCTACATATTATATTTCATTGTAGTATGAGTAAGATCTTTATCAGAGTTTAACAAACATGCAATCATAGCTGATCATTAAAATGTATATTATCATAGACAGTCTTTATTCATTTAATCTTCCCATACAATTATAACTCGGACACTTTACAATTTCTTCCGCAAACCTGTTATAAAATATGGTAATATACATAATAAAATTAATTCATAATTGATAAATGTATGTTGAATATTTTCATTTAAAACTGCGAACAAGAACCTTTGTCTAAAGAGAACGCTGTTCAAGATGAGAATTAAACTAATGCGCTTGTACTAACTTAGTTTTGAACTGATAATTTCCACAGCTGAGCACAACACTTTTCGTCTCCGTTTCATGTAGACAAAATTATCAGGTATGGACAAGGTTCGAGCATCCGAAACTCAATAAAAGAGATTACAGCAAGCTATATATATTTATCTCCCTTTAGTTATTTCTTATATCGGAATAAATCACTCGTGTGCGTCGAGATCAATTGTAAAGAAAAATCATGCAAATGAGTATTATTCCTAACCGACCCTCAAATTTCACCAATTTAAAATATAAAACCTACTGGGAAAACCTCTTCCATTTGTCTTGAAAAGATGTCAATGAAAATCGCTGTATTCCACAACCGTCACCTTCTCTCTATGAAAGTCACTCTACATTTAGCTATACAGTTATCAGTTGCAGAAAATCACTTGGTTTAATGTTTTTAGATCACTATTTTAAGTAACTCTACTTCTAGATAATACTTGTATCTGAGATGTCCAGTTGCAGTCAAACTGTTACGCATGTTACACCCAAATTTCTTAAATAAGGTTGAAAAACATCTTTTAATTAGTAGTGTTACAAAGATGTAACAAGGATGTAACAAGAATGTTACATGGATATTACTTACGTTACGCGTGTCTAAGAAGACGTTTCTTTTTGTAGCCACATGTTACGTTAGTCTGAGAAGAGGCGTCTTTTTGTAGCCAAAATGTTACAAATGTTACATCCAAATTTCCCAAATTAGACCGAAAAACGTCTTTAGTAGTGTAATTTAGAGGTAACAAGAATGTTACAATGATATTACACGGATGTTACTTACTTTACGCGTGTCTGAGAAGAGGTTCCTTTTTGTAGTCAAAATGTTACGTATGTTACACCTCACATCTTAAATTTGGCCAAAAAACGTTTCTATTCTCTAGTAGTTTTATACACATGTAACAATAATGTTACAAAGATGTTACATATATGTTACTATGTCACCTGCGTCTGAAAAGAGGCGTCTTTTGTAGTCTAAATGTTACGCATGTTATCCTCATTTCTTAAATTTGGCCGAATAAAAAAACTTTAGTCGTGTTACATAGATGTAACAAGGATGTTCCAAAAATGTTACATGCATGTTACTTACGTTACGCGTGTCTAAATAGAGGTTCCTTTAAGTAGTCAAAATGTTACAGCCCATTTCTTAGTTAGGCCTTAAAACGTCTTTAGTAGTGTTATATAGATGAAACAAGAATGTTACATGGATATTACTTATGGTACGTGTGTCTGAGAAGAGGTTCATTTTCCAGATATGATCAAATACATTGTAGTGAAATATTGTAAGTTTGAATACTTCCCGGTCATCGTCTATGACCTCTCTTCAAAATTTAGATTTGTCCAGGTACCCATTCATGGTGATCAGACTCATAACTACACTTTCATTTAGGGTATGTCTATATTTCATTGATATATGGGTTCAACTAGGTCGAAAACTTTCTAGAATTAAACATGGTTTAGGCACCTGAGGACTTCCTCAAACATAAAAAGCTGGGATATCGCCATGTGACCTATAACTCTGTCTGTGTGACCTAAAGTTAAATGCGGAGCCGCCGTAGCGCAGTAGTAGCGCGTCCGCCTTGAGATCGAAGGGTCCCGGGTTCGATCCCGACCACTGCCTTGGTGGTAGTGTCCTTAGGCAAGACACTTTAATTCCACATTGCCTCTCTCTATCTCTCTGCTCTTAGAAGGTTGGTTCTATCTGGAATGAGTCTCGAGAGCCATTAATATAAGTTGTAAGAACTTGTTTGGCAATCGACAATAAATAAATTAGTATAAACTATAAAGTTAAATGCAACAAAATAAATAAATAAATAAATAAATAAATAAACATGTTTTAAACATTGATATTTTCTATGAGCAAACGCTGCCCGAAAAAAGCCCTGGTACAAATGATATTGTTCTGTCTTTAAAGCAAGGACGGCGAAAACGTTGTTTATTTTTTTTTTTTTTTACCAGGCCTATTTTCTGTGTGCACAAATCTTTTCTATGTTGTTTATTGTTTGTAAAGTTGTGTTTGTTTTTCAGGATTCAAATGATATGCAAAGTGTTTTTTGGTTCCGAAACAAACCAAGCTGAACATTCATTTCCTCGTATGAAAAAGGTGAGGGACCAATGACAACAGGCATTCATTATATCATCAAATCGTAACTAAGTACGGCCAACTTGTCCATAGAGGTATCGAAATAACGTCTTTGTCGATTTGGGGAAGTATTCAAACACGATCAGATTTTATCATATTTAACGAAGAATACTGAAACGGTGTGTTATTTTGCAAAACATGCCCTGGTTTGATGACGAAAGTATTACGTCATAACGTCATATCGGCGCATTGGAAAAGAACACTACATCCTGTATTAATTAACAGCAAATGGAAACGCGCCGAAGTATCTACAAGGCAGCGTAGCACATTGATAACGGGTCGCTGGTTTGACGACGTCCACGTATAGCCAGAGAACGTACTTCAGATGACGTTACAGTTGTTCCGTTTTGTAAACAGAATGGTCGGGAAGCTGATTTGAATATCAAATGCAACAAAATGTGCGAAATTTATTTCATAACCTTGTGTAAATAAACGGGAAGGAAATATACCATAGATATAAGAAATGAATATTTATTTTTTTTTTAAATCGGAGTTCATGCGTCACGAAAGACAGATAGGTAATTTAAACATGAATGATTCATAGATCTGTCGATCCTATTCTGTCTTCCATTTCGCCTAAAATACATACATGTATTTCATTTCTAAAATGACAATTTATCTAAAAATTGATTTCCTCTTGAATATAACTAATGATTGTATTTAACGACAAACCACTGGCTGGGATATATTATTGCTCAAGTACATGTATACAATAACATGTCTCACCAGTAGAAGAATATGATAATTAACGACGGCATGTATGGCACAATACATTACAGAAACCTGTCTCCGACTTGAGACAAAATAGGGACCACCGTGGCCGAGTGGTTAAGGTCGCTGACTTCAAATTACTTGCCCCTTGATGTAGGTTCGAGCCTCACTCGGGGCGTTCAATTCTTCATGCGAGGAAGCCATCCAGCTGGCTTACAGACGGTCATTGGTTCTACCTCGGTGCCTGCTCGTGGTGAAACAATGCACGGAGTGACACCTGGGGTCTTCCTCCACTATCAAAGCGGGAAAGTCGTCATATGACCTATAAATGTGTCGGTGCGAAATAATAAATAAATTGAAATAGAAACATTGTTAATTGACTGTGTTCAAATTTCCCCGCATTTCTTAAGAATATAGTGGCATTTTTTTTAAAAATATAAGCATTTATTCGTTTTGCAACTTTTATGCTAGATTAGCTTTAGTGTTTATTTTCGTGTGAGAACACGAAATAACACGCGTTTAATACACTGAATGGAGCCTCATAAATAGTACTAACGAGAGACAACCAATATACTAGATGAAAAAAAAAAACTTCATTCGTAGAGAAAACACAAATCCGCCTTACTTTCTCATGGCAGATGGAAATGCACGGTAAGGCATGCAAACAACTTGAAATTTAATGGTGCACAATTGAACGGACCTCTGTATCAGTTTTCCGTCCTTTTGATAGCATGGTACTACCTCTTCTTAAACCTTAATGTCTCGGTTTTTACTCTGTCAGACTAGGCACACG
This sequence comes from Mercenaria mercenaria, assembly GCF_021730395.1. Classification (NCBI taxonomy): domain Eukaryota; kingdom Metazoa; phylum Mollusca; class Bivalvia; order Venerida; family Veneridae; genus Mercenaria; species Mercenaria mercenaria. The sequence goes on from NC_069375.1 coordinate 72,643,363, forward strand.
CTTATTAAACACTGAGAGCTTTTCGAAGACATTTTATAATTTACGTATAGAACTATAAGAAAATCAGATGCAACTTAGTAAAATGACAGAAGACACGGGTTTATACATGAGAAGTCTTGTAAAACGTTCTTCTTTCTAGTTCAGGGCAATAAATGCTGGAAAGATAAACAGTCAATAAAAATTCATTTTGCTCATTCAAAGCGTTCCAATGTCTCGTGAAGTCTCGCGAGATAATTTTGAGATTTGACTATTAATCTCTTATGAACTGGAACGTTGTGCAATTTCAAAATAAGTGTTCAGCAGTCAATGAACAAACATTGCACCCTTACATGTGCAGTTCTATCACATTTTATCGAGAAGTGTCTCGAGATCATTTGAAGATTTGACAAGTCAAGGACTTCGTCTTATGGCATGCGTTGTAGAAGGGTGAACTGGCTCCGGCACTTTCTCACTAGGCATGGTATGTATCTGTCCAAGCAGCAACATGCTATTGTACACAGTATCACAGAGTTGATGTTCAAAATATTGCAATATATTCCCAAACCTCGGGACTCGGTTTGTGCGCACAAGACCTCGAGACTCGGGAAGTGTACACCAAACCGCGGGATTCGGGAAGTGCGCACAAAACCTCGGGACTCGGTAAGTGCACACCAAACCTCGGGACTCGTGAAGTGCGCACAAAACCTCGGGACTCGGGAAGTGCGCACAAAACCTCGGGACTCGGTAAGTGCGCACCAAACCTCGGAACTCGGGAAGTGAACACCAAACCTCGGGACTTGGGAAGTGGGCACCAAACCTCGGGTCTCGGTAAGTGCGCACCAAACCTCGGGAAGTGCGCACGAAACCTCGGGACTCGGGAAGTGAACACCAAACCTCGGGACTCGGGAAGAGCGCACCAGCCCCCAAGTACACGCTGTAAGTCCGTAAAAACTACCTTGTAGCGCATTTTTACGTGCCTAGTACCTCGGAGCCCAGGGAACACGAGCCTCAAAGCTCAAAACAAACTAGGTATGATGGACTCCTGTGGAAAAGTGTTTATAAAGAAGGGTTAAATGACTCTAGTATAATTTATTAAGAATCTCGCCATGTCTCACGGAACTTTTGATACTTTACGTAATACTACCAGAATGTATAGTGTTAAAATACGTTTGTTCTATAAATTATTTCGATTCTAATATACCAGTGCCCTTAATCTAAAACAGTAGCTCTTTCTTTCGATTCTAATATACCAGTGCCCTTAATCTAAAACAGTAGCTCCTTCTTGGTCGCAACAAAAACTTTGACGTCACAGCACGTTAACGTGATGTCATTCTAGCGTAAGAGTGTTTTTTATAGAGACATGCATATAAGAATTCTTTGTAAACCTTTGGGACAGTGCCTGCCATTAATAATTATATACACACTGATTTAGTCCTTATCAGATATCTGTTGTTTTCAAGAAATTTTTGTAAAGAAAACACCACAAACATGCACCACAAATGTAACCCAGAATGTTAGTCCTGCAGCCAGTGTATTTTAGAGGTGCATTAATTATTAATCCATCTCTTATACTCAAAATTAGCTATACATCACAGCAGGTTTCGCAAAAATGCTAGACATTCAGTCATACAAACTTACAACTTACGTCAGACCGAGACAAAAAAAGTCGAAAAATACAAAACTGTTTTAATCTATAAATATATATTTGTATCAACTCGGACATATTATTCTTGAAAAGTTGAGCCGCACCATCAGAAAACAAACATAGTGCGTTCGCGACCAGCACCAACCTGCGCACGCAGTTTTGTCAGGATCCATGTTGTTCACTTTCAAAGCTTAATGAATTAAGAGAAACAGTAAAGCGAACAGCCTGGATCCTGACCAGACTGCACTGATGCATGCCAGACTCAAATGCACAATGTTCGTAAAGGTAAAAGGTAAAGGTAAGTTTTATTTACCGTCGCTTGGCGAAATAATTAACATAAGCTCTATAGAGCTTTTCTGCGACCCTATATTAAGAACAGTTAAAACTAGTTATACCTCACCCCCAGCAATTTGCTGGTACCCATTTACAGCTGGGTCGACTGAGGCGATCGTGATAAAGTGCCTTGCCCAAGGACACATCGCAATGGGAGTAGCCAGGTTTCGAACAAGGGGCCTTCACCTCCTTAGGAAAGCGTCTTAGCCCTCTCGACCAATGCGTCCACTTTAACCATCATGATACTACCAAGTAACTGATCTGACGGCATCAAGCGATTGGTTAACGGGAGAAAAACTGCAGAATCATTGGCTATTGGCAACACGCCTTCTTTCAAAGATTTCTTACCGGGGATCTATAAATTTAGACCCAAACGTTTCATAAATCTAAAGACACGGAACCCAGAAATCCATTAAAACCGAAGAAATCTCAGACACATAAACATAACTCAAAGTATTTTACTCTCAAGAACATTTTATTATAACTTCTAACGGATTTTCAGTATTACCAAATACGTACAACCATATATAGCAATCTTTGAATGTTAACTGTAGTTCACCTATATAGTCCGTCAATTCCGTTGAATCCTTTTGTTATAACAAGAGGGCCATGAAGGCCCTGTATCGTTCACCTGACCTATTGACCTAAAGATCAAGATAGTTTCATTAACATATGGTCATAAATGTGGCCTCCAGATTGTTAACAAGCTTTTCATTTGATTTGACCTAATGATCTAGTTTTTGACCCCACCTAACCCAGATTTAAACCTGACCTATATTATAACAAGAGAGTCATGAAGGCCCTGTATCGCTCACCTACCTATTGACCTAAGGATCATCAAGATTAAAATTCCGACCAAGTTTTATCAAGATATGGTCATAAATGTGGCCTCCGAATTGTTAACTAGCTTTTCCTTCGATTTGACCCGGTGACCTAGTTTTTGACCCGACATGACCCAGATTTAAACTTGTCCTGTAAATCATCAAGGTTAACATTCTGACTAAGTTTCATAAAGAATCAGTCATAAATATGGCCTCTAGAGTGTTAACAAGCTTTTCCTTTGATTTGACCTGGTGACCTAGTTTTTGACCTCAGATGACCCAATATCAAACTCATGTAAGATTTTATTGAGGGTAAAATTCTGACCAAGTTTCATTAAGATTGGGCCAAAAATGTGACCTCTAGAGTGTTAACAGTCAAACTGTTGACAACGGACAACGGACACAGGGCGATCACAAAAGCTCACCTTTGTGAGCTAAAAATAGATATAGCAGTAACTTCAACTTAAACGTATTGTCATTTCTGTTATATAAACACCCGAAGTATTTTCCCTGACGTGCCCAACAATACTTTCACTGTTCTGTGTTTGAACGCTGTATCTATGTCACCACGAGAAATTTCGAATTCCTTAGATGTCGCACTATGCATCGTATTGTGTAGGTTACAGGCATGGTTAGCTTAGGTGTAGGTGCTGTATTCTCAGGGTTATGTTATGTGCATACACAGCACTCCGTTGTGGAGGTTTATCCGTAACAATAATAATTTTAGTACCATTAATTTTACCAACATACTGCCTGGAAACCAAAACAATAATGGAAATGACGTAACTTCAACATTCAAAATATCAAGGTGGCACTAAAAACATAAAATGTTCTTCCTTTGTAATTCTTTCTCCTGTTGTTCAATATAATAAAACAACTTTTGACCTTTAAAGTGGTGACCTTGGAAAATGACTACTAATTATCATCAGTATCCCTTGCCTTTGTCTCAGTGAATAGTTTTCTGATGTGGCTCTACAGTAATTCATATGGCTGTATGATTTAAATCTTTGACCACTTAGGGTTGATAGTTGTACAGTATTGCCAGAGGACCAAAGGTCAAAAGTACATACCTACTGAATCACTTGCTAGTCAATAGTCAAAACTATTGTCTGAGGTCAAAAGTACATATCTACTGAATTACTTGCTAGTCAATAGTCAAAACTATTGTCTTCGGACCAAAGGTCATTAGTACATACCTACTGAATTACTTGCTAGTCAATAGTCAAAATTATTGTCTGAGGTCAAAAGTACATACCTACTGAATTACTTGCTAGTCAATAGTCAAAACTATTGTCTCAGGTCAAAAGGTCAATAGTACATACCTACAGAATTACTTGCTAGTCAATAGTCAAAATTATTGTCTGAGGTCCAAAGGTCAATAGTACATACTTACTGAGTTACTTGCTAGTCAATAGTCAAAACTATTGTCTGAGGACCAAAGGTCAATAGTACATACCTACTGAATTACTTGCTAGTCAATAGTCAAAACTATTGTCTGAGGTCAAAAGGTCAATAGTACATACCTACAGAATTACTTGCTAGTCAATAGTCAAAACTATTGTCTGAGGTCCAAAGGTCAACAGTAAATACCTACTAAATTACTTGCTAGTCAATAGTCAAAACTAATGTCTGAGATCCAAAGGTCAATAGTACATACCTACTGAATTACTTGCTAGTCAATAGTCAAAACTATTGTCTGAGGTCCAAAGGTCAATAGTACATACCCACTGAATTACTTGCTAGTCAATACTATTGTCTGAGGTGAAAAGTCAATAGTACATACCTATTGAATTACTTGCTAGTCAATAATCAAAACTATTGTCTGAGGTCCAAAGGTCAATAGTACATACCTACTGAATTACTTGATAGTCAATAGTCAAAAAACTATTGTCTGAGGTCAAAAGTACATATCTACTGAATTACTTGCTAGTCAATAGTCAAAACTATTGTCTGCGGACCAAAGGTCATTAGTACATACCTACTGAATTACTTGCTAGTCAATAGTCAAAATTATTGTCTGAGGTCAAAAGTACATACCTACTGAATTACTACTAGTCAATAGTCAAAACTATTGTCTCAGGTCAAAAGGTCAATAGTACATACCTACAGAATTACTTGCTAGTCAATAGTCAAAATTATTGTCTGAGGTCCAAAGGTCAATAGTACATACTTACTGAGTTACTTGCTAGTCAATAGTCAAAACTATTGTCTGAGGACCAAAGGTCAATAGTACATACCTACTGAATTACTTGCTAGTCAATAGTCAAAACTATTGTCTGAGGTCAAAAGGTCAATAGTACATACCTACAGAATTACTTGCTAGTCAATAGTCAAAACTATTGTCTGAGGTCCAAAGGTCAACAGTACATACCTACTGAATTACTTGCTAGTCAATAGTCAAAACTAATGTCTGAGATCCAAAGGTCAATAGTACATACCTACTGAATTACTTGCTAGTCAATAGTCAAAACTATTGTCTGAGGTCCAAAGGTCAATAGTACATACCTACTGAATTACTTGCTAGTCAATACTATTGTCTGAGGTGAAAAGGTCAATAGTACATACCTACAGAATAACTTCCTAGTCAATAGTCAAAACTATTGTCTGAGGTCCAAAGGTCAATAGCACATACCTACTGAATTACTTGCTAGTCAATAGTCAAAACTATTGTCTGAGGTCAAAAGGTCAATAGTACATACCTACAGAATTACTTGCTAGTCAATAGTCAAAACTATTGTCTGAGGTCCAAAGGTCAACAGTACATACCTACTGAATTACTTGCTAGTCAATAGTCAAAACTAATGTCTGAGATCCAAAGGTCAATAGTACATACCTACTGAATTACTTGCTAGTCAATAGTCAAAACTATTGTCTGAGGTCCAAAGGTCAATAGTACATACCTACTGAATTACTTGCTAGTCAATACTATTGTCTGAGGTGAAAAGGTCAATAGTACATACCTACAGAATAACTTCCTAGTCAATAGTCAAAACTATTGTCTGAGGTCCAAAGGTCAATAGTACATACCTACTGAATTACTTGCTAGTCAACAGTCAAAACTATTGTCTGAGGTCAAAATGTCAATAGTACCTACCTACTGAATTATTTGCTAGTCAATAGTCAAAACTATTATCTGAGGTCAAAAGGTCAATAGTACATATCTACTGAATTACTTGCTAGTCAATACTATTGTCTGAGGACCAAAGGTCAATAGTACATACCTACTGAATTACTTGCTAGTCAATAGTCAAAACTATTGTCTGAGGTCCAAAGGTCAATAGTACATACCTACTGAATTACTTGCTAGTCAACAGTTAAAACTATTGTCTGAGGTGAAAAGGTCAATAGTACATACCTACTGAATTACTTAATAGTCAATAGTCTGAGGTCAAAAGGTCAATAATTTTGACTACAGATTGGCAAGCCATTCATAAAGTGTTCTATAAGGCCTAAAAAAATTCTTTGTTTCCGGTAACATGCTCAAAAAAATTTGGGTAGGTAGGTCGGAATTTTTTTTTTTTTTTTTTTGAATTTTTTTTTTATTAAGGGAGACTTTTCGGAAATTATTTTTATGTCAAAAAATTTATATAAATAAGGGGGTTATGCCTTTAGAGCATCAGGAAGTTGATTTTTAACATCAATGACCATGTTTAAAGCATAAAAAGTGCAGTTTGGCAACTTTTTGTCAAAAAGTTGAAAAAATTATTTTCCAAGGCCATAAAAACATTTTGGGTCGGGCCAAAAATTTTGGGTAGGTAGGGATACCGGAAACAAACAATTTTTTTTTACGCCTAATACAACAAGAAATTGTCACACTTCCATTTTTAAATGCTTGACTTATTTGTCAGTTAAAATGTGTGTGATTATGAACCACTGATACTAGTATTATACAACTAATTTTGACTTTAGCCAAGCAAACTTTATTGTTGAACTATATATAGACTGGCCAACAGCACAAACTATGGACCAACAATTTATATAACAGGGTTATTAAAATAGTAGCTTGATCTGGGATAGAGTATTTGGCATAAGTGAATTTAAAAGCAAGGTTGAATATGAAACAAGGCACGTGCAAGCGTCGAGTGTTTTCTGACCTAGCAAAATCCACGAGAGTAGAATACAAATGCCAGATCTAGCTATTGTTATAATGAAGCTTTTATTATATACGAACCTCCACCTTTCTTTTATTTTATTTTGTTGGGTTTAAAGTCCTGTTTGTTGTCTTGTTATCGAACTAAATCTTCAGTGTTTTAACAGTTTATCCATAATGTTAAAATAGAACTGTGTATGCACTATCTACAGAAATGTTGCAGGTCATACATAATAAATGATAGTCTGGCAACATGAAATACAAAAGGTACAATAAGTTTTTTTTTCTGCCTGTTCTTATTTAATTGCAAAACACAAGCTGGATGTTTGACAGAATTTATACAGGTATATCATAATAATAAACTTTTTGAATAAATATCGTCTTGATATTTTTGCATATGAGAACAGTTTTTACACTTAAACTCAGATACATTGTTTTTTATTTAAAGGGGAAAAAAAACAACCATGATGTTTAAAATTTGAAACTATTCTTAAACAGGGCATAATTAACAAGTATATATTATCTTGAATTTGATGAAAAACTAATGTCTTGCCCCGACTTGACGGGACAAGCAGAATTAGTTCTAGTTCAAGTTAATTCCGAGCACTGGAACAATATACAATATATAGGTAATTTGCAAGAACCTGGCAATAAGTTCAGGTGAATGATAGTGACTGAATTTTTCCCAGTTTGAGAAAACAAGGTTCAACTGTATAAACTTACAGGAGGTACATCAAACAAGTCTGTATCTTGACCTTTCGTGGCAACGAACTTGGGTCTCCAACCATCTGTGCTGTTGCAAGGACTCCCCCTCTCTTATGTCCAACACATATACTGAATCTAAAAACAAATGATAACTAAAACAGAACATTTCAGTCTATATACGGTGTTACACCCTTGGTAGATTCAAATTTCTAAGTTACAAGCTGGAACGTTTTAGCAAGCTAAATTTGAGTATACAGTCCCTGTGCCCACCCCCTCCACACCACCGCTTGCAACCCCTTTTAAGCTTGTGTGCAAATATATTGAAATCCAGGAAGTAGGAAAGAACTGTCTGTAAAATCCAAATGAAGTATATTTGTAAGGCCTAAAACAAACAAGCAGCTAACGCCTGACAGTGTTTTGACCGGGTTTTCCGATTTAGGTGATAATGAGTTAAAGTTCTAATAACGGCATACAACCCCTAAATTAATAAGTACTATTGAAGGAAAAAGGAATGGACAAGTTGAAAATGAAATTAAAGAATGAAATTGTTGTAAAAAAATAAAAGTAAGAAAAACATCATTTTCAATGTTTACATCCATGTGACCTTGACCTTTGACCCGAAATCAAGAGGGTCATGCACACATCAAACCAACATACGTTTCAAGGTCCTAGATGAAATACTTGTCCAGATATTGAGCGGAAACAATTTTCAATGTTCAGGTCCCTGTGACCTTAACCTTTGACCCAATGACCCCAAAATCACTTGAGGTCATGTACACATCAAGACCAATGTTCCTATAAAGTTTCAAGAAATACTTGTCCAGATATTGATAATCACTAGAGCAGGACCCTGTACAAAAAAGGTTAAGGATCAGTAAATTCAAAGGCAATGACCTGAAATCACTTTACCTTCTGACTGACATTCGAACAAACGTAAGGATGACAAACAAGTATAGGACAAAACTACTCTTGAACAAATCCCCTTCCATAAACTACCTTAAAGTTTTCATTTCAAGATATTTTCATGGAATGTAATTGTACAGTAAGGTCTATAAGCAGTTGTTCATGCTCTGATATATAATGTAACTGGATTCCGGGTTGTTATTTTTTCTGGTCCTTTGTGATCACCGAGTCCATCCAATAGAATCTGATGTGCAATAGAGTTCCGCTTAAGCTGGTGCTAGGGGGTGAGAGAGGTGTTGCACTTTCCTTTACCTCTCATGAACAGACTCAATCAAACTGAGTCTGTTATTATTCCTTTTCAGTTGCATTCTATGCTACCAAGGGATCATTTTACACAATTTATTTATCAATATTTGCAAAATAATGAGAATTCTGTTAAATGCATGGCAGGGCTTTTATTCAATCAATGCAAAGAAGCAGAAGGAGTTTTGTCCAGCAGCTTTGGCTTACTGGCATATCCCCATTAAAGCAGTCAAGGCATTAATAACACAGATAACAGCTAAAATTCAGTAACTATTTTAGCATAACTATGTTGGTGTGACATAAAAATTAATGTCAGTTATACCATGTAACAATCCATCCCAAATAATCACAAAATTAATATTATGCTTATTTTTTCAAATATCTAATATTCATTTTCTCTATGAAAACTTATTTTACATCACATTCAGAGCAAGATTATCATGAAGTTACCTAAATACCAAACAAACACTTCTAGGATTTAATACCAGTACCCGTCCCTTTGAAGTGATTGTGGAGACCACATGGTCACTGACACTTCAACCTCCAGAAGGAAAAGGAGCCCTTTCACCACTGTGTCTCGATGACAGCGTAGCTTTAAGGTAGGTACCATTTGATTGAGAAGACTAAGGATATTATTGGTAATTGCTGCGACCCATTCTGCCAGTACGTACCATTTGATTGAGAAGGCTAAGGATATTATTGGTAATTGCTGCGACCCATTCTGCCAGTACGTACCATTTGATTGAGAAGGCTAAGGATATTATTGGTTATTGCTGCGACCCATTCGGCCAGTACGTACCATTTGATTGAGAAGGCTAAGGATATTATTGGTTATTGCTGCGACCCATTCTGCCAGTACGTACCATTTGATTGAGAAGCCTAAGGATATTATTGGTGATTGCTGCGACCCATTCTGCCAGTACGTACCATTTGATTGAGAAGGCTAAGGATATTATTGGTTATTGCTGTGACCCATTCTGCCAGTACGTACCATTTGATTGAGAAGGCTAAGGTTATTATAGGTTATTGCTGCGACCCATTCTGCCAGTGTGTACCATTTGATTGAGAAGACTAAGGATATTATTGGTGATTGTTGCGACCCATTCTGCCAGTACGTACCATCTGATTGAGAAGACTAAGGATATTATTGGTGATTGTTGCGACCCATTCTGCCAGTGAGTGGCTATCATCAAAATGTAACACACTTCCCATTAACTCCCACAAGCTCAACTTTTAAATAAAAACAGCATGTTGTAAAATCATAAATGTTTGCAGAGAATTTATTTTTGCTATTTTAACGTTTTTATTTTGCCAAAAACTTGTTCTTGACGAAACTCATACATTTTTTTCTGAAAAGAAACAAGAGTGCCAGAATGTCACAATATACTCCCGTCACAGCAAATTTCTTTACACTAGCACCTGTATTTGCAAATGGAATTTAAATTTTATGGTTGTTTAGTAATTATTGTAATTCTTTTGTTTTTCTAAACCCTCATAAAAACTCTTTACCAGGTAGAGATATCTTAAAATACATCTAAAATTTGAAAGTAACATCTACGTTGTACCACAGAAAAGTGGTTTTGGTTTTTCCCTACAAACAAGTATAAAAAGTTACATTATAAGTTTTTTATAGTAACAACTAAGGGATGTTAATGTTTAAAAAAAAACAAAAAAAAACAAACAAAACAAACAAAAAATCCTAAAAAAAAAAAAAAATTGCAAGTCCACACAAAAATCCTTACCAGGCAGAGATATGTCAAAATACACTTAAAAATTGGATGTAACATGCATGTTGTACTACAGAAAAGTGGTCTCGATTTTCCCCTACTATGCCCCAACGATAACTTGATATTTACAAACATGACTATAAATAGATTAAAATGGAACATAGAGAATTCAACATTCTTCTAACATGTTACAATCTAAATATTTCTAGATTTTGTACCAATTACGAATTAGCTCAGTGGTAAAGTATACTGTCCATGTTCAACAGACCTTTTGCCGTGTGGGTTCGTTGCATACAAAATAAGATTCCTTCATGAGCTCTGTGACAACACGACAGAGAGGTATATACTGCAGCATGGCAGTTTATAATATATATCAAAGATGATATTGATTAAATGCATGACTTACGCCATGCAAATAATGAACATACTATTGTGTTATATAAAGACATACATATATACAAATACAAACCATCAAAGAAACAAACAAACAAAAATACAGAAGCAAAAATGAAAACGAATAGGAAAAATAAAACATCTGAAAAACAAGAGTGCCAGAATGTCACAATATACGCCCGTCACAGCAAATTTCTTTACTCTAGCACCTGTATTTGCAAATGGAATTTTAATTTTGTGGTTGTTTAGTAATCAAGTCCACAAAAAAAACTCCTTACCAGGTAGAGATACATTAAAATATACCTAAAATTTGAAAGTAACATCTATGTTGTACCACAGAAAAGTGGTCTTGTTTTTTCCCTACGGTCAATTATAAAAAAGTTACAATATAAGTTATTTATAGTAACAACTAAGGGAAGATAATCTTAAAAAAAAAAAAAAAAAAAAAAAATCCAAAAAAAAATTGTAAGTCCACACAAAAATCTTTACCAGGTAGAGATTGGTCAAAATACACCTCATAATTGGATGTAGCATGCATGTTGTACTACAGAAAAGTGGTCTCGATTTTTCCCTACGACTAGTAATGAAAAAGTTACAATGTAAGCTATTTATAGTAACAACAAAGGGAAGTAATTCTAAAGAAGGGAACTGCGCAAGACACTTCGTCTCATGATGGTGTATAATTGTGCCAAGTTACATCAAAATCCCTCCATGCATGAAGAAGAAATGCTTCGGACAAAGTTATTCTTGTATCTGACCTTTGGCCTCTAAGTGTGACCTTGACCTTTGACCTAGGGACCTGGTTCTTGCGCATGACACTCCGCCTCGTGGTGGTGAACATTTGTGCAAAGTTATATCAAAATCCCTCTATGCATGAAGAAGAAATGCTCCGGACAAGGTTTTCATTCTTGTATCCGTTGACCTCTAAGTGTGACCTTGACCTTAGACATAGGGACCTGGTTCTTGCGCATGACACTCCGCCTCGTGGTGGTGAACATTTGTGCCAAGTTATATCAAAATCCCTCCATGCATGAAGAAGATATGCTCCGGACAAAGTTTTCTTTCTTGTATCCTTTGACCTCTAAGTGTGACCTTGATCTTACACCTAGGGACCTGGTTCTTGCGCATGACACTCCGTCTCATGATGATGAACAATTGTGCCAACTTTCATCAAAATCCCTCCATGCATGAAGAAGATATGCTCCGGACAAAGTCATTCTTGAATTTGACCTTTGACCTCTAAGTGTGACCTTGACCTTAGACCTAGGGACCTGGTTTTTGTGCATGACACTCCGTCTCATGATGGTGAACAACTGTGCCAAGTTTCATCAAAATCCCTTCATGCATGTAGAAGATATGCTCCGGACAAAGTCTGTGGACGCCGCCCGCCCGCCCGCCAGGGGCGTTCCCATAATACGTCCCGTTTTTCAAACGGGCGTATAAAAAAGCTCATGAGTGAGGATTCGAACTCATGAAACGAATCGCTTATATGCAGTTGTTTGTCTGCATTTTACCCAACTGAGCTATGTTGCCATATACACAGTGGATATCTAAAATGAAAGAAATACTAATATATGCTTGTCAAGTAATGTGCGAGCATTATGAATTGTTATTACATCAGTTATCATGAATTAGACTCGTCCTCGCGTTTCGGCGGGAATCACGTTATCATTGGGGATTAGTACGACTTGTAATGAAAAAGCTACAATATAAGCTATTTATAGTAACAACAAAGGGACGTAATTCTAAACAAGGGACCTGCGCATGACCCTTCGTCTGGAGTACAATTGTGCCAAGTTACGTCAAAATCACTCCATGCATGAAGAAAAAATGCTTCGGACAAAGTAATTCTTGTACCTGACCTTTAGCCTCTAAGTGTGACCTTGAACTTAGATCTAGGGACCTGGTTTTGGCGCATGACACTCCGCCTCCTGGTGGTGAACATTTGTGCCAAGTTATATCAAAATCCCTCCATGCAGGAAGAAGAAAGTCTCCGGACAAAGTTTTCATTCTTGTATCCTTTGACCTCTAAGTGTGACCTTGACCTTAGACCTAGGGACCTGGTTCTTGTACATGACACTCCGTCTCATGACGGTGAACAACTGTGCCAAGTTTCATCAAAATCCCTGCATGCATGAAGAAGATATGCTCCGGACAAAGTATGTGGACATAACATAGGTTATACATATATATGCATTTACATGTACTTTAAAACTTTACAGAAGACCGTGAATAAAACATGCTATCAAAGACACATCAAACAGGTCTGTAGACAAAAATCACAGCAGCTTACAATATATTTGAGGTATCACATCACACAAGGTGGTTTATACCAGTATACAAACATATGAAAGGCACGGATTTGTGATCATGACATATAAAGTTTGATCTTCAAATGTGACCTTAACCTTGGACATAGTTATACGGTGTTACCTTGACCTTGGACACATCTGCATGGGTCATGCCCTCTACATGTCATCATTATGACTTGGACAATACAGGGTGCTTATATCAAAATCCATTCTGCTGTTTTAATGGTATGGAGTGGACATACAATTATCTCAACTTTGACATTTCAAGTGTGACGTTGACTTTGAACCAAGTGATCTGACTTGTGTAGAGTATTTATTCAGTCAAATTATGATGACTTACAGAAGTGTGTATTTACATGAAAATCTATTAGTTTTGCAAAGACATGCCTCGTACTGAGTGTGTAAATTTTTACTTGAGTTGATCTGTCTGATCGACATATCGTGTAATGTATGCATATAACAGTGGTATTGATGAGTAGACAACACACTGTCTCAAGTCTTGGTAAAATCACGCCAGGAGGTGAAGTCATCTGAAATATTTAAAATAATAAAATAAAACAAGATCTGCAGAGTGCAAATTCTTAAAGTTTCCTAAAAAACATCACCTTTATAGATAGAGGAGAGCTTACACATCCACTAATCTCCAACAAATAGTTTCAACTTCTACCTAGTGAGCCGTTCAAAAAGTGTTTAATTACATGATATCAAGGTTTTTCCTCAAGTTATGATTTTAGAAAAGTAAACCTATAATTGAACAATGAGCCAGTCAATAGCACAAACTAGTAACTGGCCAAAAAAAAAGAAGTTATGTAAATGAATTTACCATTACCTATAAAACATATTATAATAATCATGTATATCATATACTTACTCTTTCATTTGCATTTAAGGATGCTGAAAAGTAAAACATAACAAGAGCTGTCACTAATGGTAACAAATTTCCCCGCAGCACCTTGACCTTCGACCTGGTGACCTTGACTTTTGACCTGGTGACCCCAAAGTCAATAGAGGTTGTGTACTCCATAAGTACTATCATCAAGTGAAGTTTGAAGGTCCTGGGTGCAGTGGTTCGTGAGTGAAGTGCCTTCATGCAAAAAGTTAACATTGGCCCTTGTGACCTTGAACTTTAACCTGGTGACCCTAAAGTCAGTAGGGGTCATGTACTTAATAAGCACTATCAGCATGTGAAGTTTGAAGGTCCTGGGTGCAGTGGTTCGCGAGTAAAGTGCCTTCATGCAAAAAGTTAACGTTGTGACGAACGAAGGAACAAACTAATGAACGGACCGACAGTTGATAACTAATATGCCTCCCTTTGGGGGCATAACAAAAATATAGTATTACAAAATATTCTAAAAATAAAACTGAAGAGTGTGCAATTTTTTTCCTGAATTAACTATCACATCACATGTAACAGAACTGTCCGTAATACAGCACATTGGACTTTTCTCAGTGCTTGACTCTGAATAAGAGCTTTGCCAGTAAAAAGTGCTTAACTCAAATATATAATCAGAGTTATGATGATTCTTTCTTCTGATGTAGACTTTGATAGTAAATAAATATTCTAAATTTAAGTTTTGACAGTAACAGATATTGGTCATTATATTAAAACTCTAACAAAATAATTCTAAGTTATAAAGGACTATTACTCTGTCAAAATTCAAAACAAGAGTTATGGAGATTGTTTCTTCTAGTGAAGCTTTTATAAATAACAATTTCAAGTTTAAAGCAGTATACTTACAATGGTCGGAAGATTTGTTAAGGAACAAACCAGCTGCTTTGAAATACTGGATAGTCAATGTAACGACACCTCCCGCTGTTTTCAATGCTTCCGTCACCTGATCATTTGTGTAGGTCTCTAAGTTTACATCATTCAACTTAAAGTAAGGAAACAGTATGAGAAGAGGGATGGAAACATTTAGTCAAAATATAAATCGAAATATTTCAGTTAGTTTAAGGTTATTGTACAGCTTGTGAAAAAGCGATTGCAGAATAACTTTATCATTACTAAATCCAGTTCTTCTGAAAAGCCACGTCTGTTCAAACCAATGACCTTCCAGCTGAACACACTAAGCTTAGCAACTAGACTACCACACTCCTTTACATTTTCTCCTCCAATGTATCAAACTTACAATTCTCATTATATTGTTTAGTTTATCTGCTGGAGTTTCAAAATCAATTGTCAAAGTTTCATTTTATTTATTATATTCATTATACTGACTAGTAGAAAATAGCTCATGGCAAAATTGACAAGCAAGTCATAATCAGAAAATGCCCTGTGAAAAATCATCTGACTGGAACATGAAGACAATATGTGCTCTCTTGACAGTGAATTTATTTCTTTTGTTTGGTTCATCATTGCACAGGCACAATTGTAAGTCATATGGCGACTTTTCTGATGTGATGGTGGATGAAGACCCCAGTTGCCCCTCCGTGCATTATTTCATCAAGAAAGGGCGCCTGGGTAGAACCAACGATAATCTATAACCCAGTTGAATGTCTTCCTCGTATGAAGAATTCAGTGCCTCCAGTGAGGCTCGAGCCCACATCGATGCCAGGCAAGTGATCTGAAGTCAGCAAACTTAACTGCTCAGCCATGGAGGCCCTTCTTGATAATGAAGCTTCCTATGAAGTTTCATTAAATTCGAACCAGTGATTGCTAAGAAATATTTCGTACAAGAAATGCTAATGGGCAGATGAAGAAGCACCTATATTGTCGCCCGTCCTATTTGCTTCCCCTCCGGGAAACATAAAAATAACCATAGTTATAAATGCTTTACATGATAAGAAATTATTACCTTTTGTACAGATTCTCTGATATAAAGAGTTGTCTGGTTTTCGCAGCTGCCTGGCCGGAAATATATCTAGATAGCATGGCTTGTGCCAGAGGCTTGTGCTCAGAACCTCCCTCAACACTCAACCAAAGTCCTCCTACTATCTGTCTATGGACTGCAAATGTGCAAACATGGAAATATGTTAGTCATAAATATTGCATGTTCTGTGTATTAGAAGATCATCTTTTAATATCTTCAAACTCAGCAGTATTTTACAGATCCTTTTATAAACAGTTCTGTTCAAATGACAGTGACTCATTTGTTAGACACGGTAACACATAAGGTCTGATATCTAAGGAGAAAAAATGTTGCCTAGCAGCATTGTAAAATTAGTATAATTCACTAGGGAGTCATTTTCCTATAGAAAGACCTGTACAAAATTATACACCCTTATTTATGGTCCCTGAATTTGTTTATGCGTATACTAAATTAAAGAGGGTCATTGACCCTAAAGCGCTCACCTGTGTACAAGGCTTCAAGTGTGATTGTGTAAGTACAAAGTTAAGTTTCTTCTAAGTTAGCCTATATTATATATATTTCACGCACACTTTTGAACCTAGGGCAATAATTTGAAAAAAATCTGATATTACCCACCAAAGACCAAGGCTCTAGCTGTTATTGATTCAGAGAAGAAAAGTGACTACACCCCCTGGCAGCCATGTCTTTTGAGGAATTGGAATATTTTGAACAATAGTGGTAGAGGGTCACACAAGAACCATTTGTGCAAAATTATTTTAAAGTCAGGCTAGCAGTTTCACATGAAAAAGATGTTTAAAGTTTCCATGTTTAAAGTTTCCACTATATACATATATATATCATCCAAATTTCAAGGATGTATCTTCAAAAAAAAAGAAAGAAAGAAAGTAGGTCGGGGCATATGCCCCCCCAGGAGCATAAATGAAACAATCTTGTTAGAAATAAACTAGGAAATGACACACATACCAAAGGCTTAGGACATAAACTTTTAGACAAGAAGATTTTTTTCCTACATACACTGATATAAATAACCAATCCACCCTGGTGGTCATGCTTTTTGAAGGTTTGGAATAGCTTGAACAATAACTAAGGTATATTTGTGAGAAATTATTTTTGGAATCAGGCTAAATAAATGGAGGAAAAAGTCACCACATCCCCTGATTGCCATGTTTATGACTCTGAATAACATTTGCAGTGGGTCACCAAAGGAACATTCATTTTGTGAAATTATTTTTAATATTATTTATCCATTTTGGTCCATTTTATCTATTTTGGTTGCCATGGACACAAGATATCTGCACTTAAAACATCTCCTACACCTTTGTTGATCCCTTTTGCTGTTCAACCAAATCTTATGCTTGCACCAGCAAACATAGACACAGTGGTATAGGAAAGATTGTCAGACCAAATCTCATGCTTGCACCAGACACTATGGAGACAATGGTATAAGAAAGACTGTCCAACCAAATCTCATGCTTGCACCAGACACCATGGACACAGTGGTATAGGAAAAACTGTCCAACCAAATCTCATGCTTGCACCAGACACCATGGACATAATGGTATAGGAAAGACTGTCAGACCAACACTCATGTTTGCACCAGACATCTTGGTCACAGTAGTATAGGAAAGACTGTCCAACCAAATCTCAAGCTTGCACCAGACACCATGGACATAATGGTATAGGAAAGACTGTCCAACCAAATCTCATGCTTACACCAGACACCATGGTATAGAAAAGACTGTCCAACCAAGTCTCATGCTTGCACCAGGCACCATGGTATAGGAAAGACTGTCCAACCAAATCTCATGCTTGCACCAGACACCATGGTATAGGAAAGACTGTCCAACCAAATCTCATGCTTGCAACAGACACCATGGTATAGGAAAGACAGTCCAACCAAATCTCATGCTTGCACCAGACACCATGGTATAGGAAAGACTGTCCAACAAATTCTCATGCTTGCACCAGACACCATGGTATAGGAAAGACTGTCCAACAAATTCTCATGCTTGCACCAGACATTGACACAATGGTATAGGAAAGACTGTCAGACCAAATCTCATGTTTGTACCAAACACCATGGACACAGTGGTATTGTTAAGACTGTCCAACCAAATCCCATGCTTACACCAGACACCATGGACACAGTTGTATAGGAAAGACTGTCAGACCAAATCTCATGCACCAGTCCTGATCAAATCTCATGGTTGCACCTGTTCAGACCAAATCTCATGCTTGCACCAGACACCAGTTACTGTTATATTTTCCTTACCCATCCAGTCCATTTTCTGTCAATTTTCCAAACTACTTTAATCACTACAACTGCTCATTATGCAAATAAAGGTTCAATGTGTAAATTAAAAGCTTTTAAAGGTTCTACAGCAAAATAAAATGTTCTAAAGGACTTTTACAAAATTAACGGCTTATAAAAGGTTTAAAGGCTCCACTGGAAGGCCTGCACAATGTCAAATCATGACATTGCCAGTATTTTAATATTCAGATGTAATGACAGACCATTATTATCTCTCAATGTAACTGCTAGAGTGAGTGTTAGCAGCTAGAAAATAAAAAATACAGTAAACATAACAAGACATTTACTGCAATAAATCATTTTACAGACTTATTTACTTGTATCTATTTCAGTTCTTACTTTCTTGGTTGTGATTTGAGTCATGCCAACCAAGTTAAGGTTATTCTGTGACTTCACCTGCAACATTTTGACTACTGTAAGCCCATGTGTTCTCTAGTAATTGATTAGTTATAATATTTAGCTTTCATTTACTTTGACCTTGACTTATTAACCACTCTAACAGTAGGAATCATCTTATGACCATAGATATTCAAGTAAAAAGACCCCAGAATCAACCAATCAAAGAGTCTTAATGAGACCTGTCAAATGAGAGCACTCTTGACTACCTAAAGCTTGTTAGTAAAATGGATGTTCTATCTATGAAAACATATTGTCCCAATTCATGTAAGAGTTATGGGATTTGTTGCTATTATCTTGTTAAATTGCACCCAACACCGGCTTGAAGTTTCAACCAAATACCTGAATTAATGTTGGAGATAGTAACTTCCAAACAAAACTTTAACCTATATTTTGCAATTCCAAAACTAGACATAGCTTAGCCAAATACAATCAAGAGTTATGGTCATGCATCTTTCACTATGTTTTGTCCAAAACAATAACTTGTGTTGTGTTTCAGTTCAATATTTGCTTTGTCTGTGAAAATAACAATAAATATGCAAAACTTCAATCCTATAAAGGGAAAAATTTGTTGAAATTTATGTAAGAGTTATGGAACTTTTCTAAGTAACAGAGGGGAATATTTCTGGAAATACAGCACTTACCATTAAACAACTTGTCACAATAACGAGCAGGTATAACATAGAAAATAGTTAACTTAACAACAAGAGCTACACCATGCGGGGTAAAATGCACCCGAAGGATTATATCAGAGGATGGGATATAATCTAAACAAGAACTCTCTGTGGACTTTTCTCAGTGCTTGACCCTGAATTGGAGCTTTGCCAGCAAAAACAATTCCAAGATAAAAAGGGACATAACTCAGTCAAAATGGGAATTATGTCTCTTGGTGTAGACTTTTATAGTAAATAACTCTTTAGAGTTTAAAGTCAAAAGCTTATAATAGTAATAGAGCTATTTGACAAATAATTCTATGTTAAAAAGTGGCATAATTCTGTCAGAATTTAAATCAGAGTTGGGAATTGTTTCTCCTGGTGTAGACTTTGACAGTAAATAAGTATCTAAAGTTTCAAGTCAAAAGCTTTAATAATAACAGAGATATTTGATTTTATCTAAAACTTTAACCAAAGATTCTAAGTTAAAAAGGGGCATAATTCTGTCAAAATTCAAATCAGAGTTGGGAATTGTGTCTCCTGGTGAAGACTTTGATAGTAAATAACTATTTTGAGTTGCTAGTCAAAAGCTTTAACAGTAACATAGATATTTGACTTTATCCGAAATTTTAACAAAAAATTATAAGTTAAAAAGTGGCATAATTCTGTCAAAATTCTAATCAAATTTATGAGGATTGTTTCTCCTGGTGTAGACTTTGATAGTAAATAAGTATTTTAAGTTTCGAGTCAATAGCTTTGATAGTAACAGAGATATTTGACATTAACAAAAACTTTAACCAAAAATTCTAAGTTAGAAAGGGGCATTATTCTGTCAAAATTCAATCAGAGTTATGTGGATTGTTTCTCCTGGTGTAGCCTTTGATAGTAAATAAGTATTTTAAGTTTCAAGTCAATAGCTTAGATAGTAACAGAGATATCTGACTTTATAAAAAACTTTAACCTGAACGACGTCGCTGATGCCGATGCCGGTAAGTGCGCAATAGCTCTACTTTTTCTTCGAAAAGTCGAGCTAAATATTTAGAGATCGTCAATGCTGAACCCCAAAGGACAGAAACAACAAAGGGAAGAAAATAAATCCTCCCAAAAATTTCTTACCTGGTACATATGTGTCAAAATACACCTAAAACTTGGAGCTAGTATGTTGTACCACAGATAAGTGGTCTTGGTTTTTCACTACGATCAATAAAAAAGTTACAAAATAAGTTATTTGAAATAACATAAAAGGGTAGTAATTCAGTAAAACAATTATTGTTAGTGAACAAAAAAGGGACCTGCCAAATTAAAACAAGAGCACTGCATTGCAGAACAATATACACAAAAAACAAAGTCATATGACCTTTGAGCCCCAAGTGTGACCTTTACCTTGAAGCTACTCATCCAGAACATGTGCTCTGCACTTCATATTGGTGTGATGAACATTAATTTTGTACCAAGTTTCTTTAAAATACTTCAAAAAAGGACTGGGTCGTGTGCTTGATTGTTTGCTGGACAGATTTGAAAAAATTGGACCTCACGCAATTTTTCATAATGGGAGTCTATGGGAAAATTGCAACATTCATAACATTTTCGTGAATAAGTTTTTTTTTCTAAAATGTAGATCTCACATTTGTAAATCAACATATGGCCTTTAATATGGTGAAATAAAATGTATAGGTCCGTGTGCTTACTTTAGAGATATCTGGCCATGATTAAAGTGAACCATCCATTTCAAGCTATATTTAGGACTTTTTCAATTATCTAACTTGTCACATGTTTTCATATGATATTTTAACTTTACAAAGATAGTCATAGTATTGTTTTGATAAATTTACTCACAGGTTGCCATTAATTCATAGACTGATTTTCATTTACGTACACCGAATCCAGGTTTTATTCTATGTTTTCCGGATAAATGACGTTACGCCATCACTTCCGGTTTATCAAACGTGCAGAACTACCTTAATAGACTGTGCATCAAATTACCTGTTTCAAGAAGCTGCTGAACTCTGAAGTTTCCATGAATCACAGACATTCTTGTCCTTAGGAACTTCCTGAGGTCATTTTCCTTTTTCTCTTTCCTGTAAGACAGTCTATAAGATATAACAAAAAAGATTTTAACTGTGAGAATTATATCAAATATATTTCACATTTTATTAAGTGTGACATGGGACTGACCCAGTAAGGTTGGTAAATGACCTAGAAAAAAAGAAAACAAGAGGACCATGATGGTCCTGAATCGCTCACCTCTTCCCACATGACCCAGTTTTGAGTATGACGTCGTTTTTTCTATTATTTGACATAGTGACCTAGTTTTTGAGCTCATGTGACCCAGTTTTGAACTTGACCTAGGTATTATCAAGATAAAAGTTCTGACCAATTTCATGAAGATCAATTGAAAAATACGGTCTCTAGAGAGGTCACAACGTTTTTCTATTATTTGACCTATTGACCTAGTTTTCGAAGGTACGTTACCCTGTTTTGAACTTTACCTAGATATCATCAAGGTGAACATTCTCACTAATTTTCATGAAGATCTCATGAAAAATATGGCCTCTAGAGAGGTCACAAGGTTTTTCTATTTTTATACCTACAGGCCTAGTTTTTGACCGCACATAACCCAGTTTCGAAACTGACCTAGATATCATCAAGGTGAACATTCAGATCAATTTTCATGAAGATCCATTGAAAAATATGGCCTCTAGAGAGGTCAAAAGATTTTTCTAATTTTAGCCCAACTGACCTAATTTTTGACCGCAGTCGACCCAGTTTCAAACTTGACTTAGATATCATCAAGATGAACATTCAGACCAACTTTCATACAGATCTCATGAAAAGTATGGCCTCTAGAGAGGTCACAAGGTTTTTTTATTATTTGACCTACTGACCTAGTTTTTTATGGCACGTGACCCAGTTTCAAACTTGACCTAGATATCATCAAGGTGAACATTCTGACCAATTTTCATGAAGATCCATTCAAGGGTATGGCCTCTAGAGAGGTCACAAGGTTTTTCTATTTCAAGACCTACTGACCTAGTTTTTTATCGTAGTTGACCCAGTTTCAAACTTGACCTATATATCATCAAGATATACATTCAGACCAACTTTCATACAGATCCCATGAAAAATATGGCCTCTAGAGAGGTCACAACGTTTTTTCATTATTTGACCTACTGACCTACTTTTAGATGGCACGTGACCCACTTTCGAACTTGTCCTAGATATCATCAAGATGAACATTCTGACCAATTTTTATGGAGATCCATTCACAAGTATGGCCTCTAGAGAGGTCACAAGGTTTTTCTATTTTTAGACCTACTGACCTAGTTTTTGACCGCACAGGACCCTGTTTCGAACTTGACCTAGATATCATCAACATGAACACTCAGACCAACATTCATACAGATCCCATGAAAAATATGGCCTTTAGGGAGGTCACAAG
Source organism: Mercenaria mercenaria (assembly GCF_021730395.1). Classification (NCBI taxonomy): domain Eukaryota; kingdom Metazoa; phylum Mollusca; class Bivalvia; order Venerida; family Veneridae; genus Mercenaria; species Mercenaria mercenaria. Next base: position 72,666,183 of record NC_069375.1, read on the forward strand.
GTTTTTCTATTATTTGACCTACTGACCTAGTTTTGATGGCACGTGACCCACTTTCAAACTTGACCTAGATATCATCAAGATGAACATTCAGACCAACTTTCATACAGATCCCATGAAAAATATGGCCTCTAGAGAGGTCACAAGGTTTTTCTATTATTTGACCTACTGACCTAGTTTTTGACAGCACGTGACCCACTTTCGCACTTGACCTAGATATCATCAAGGTGAATATTCTGACCAATTTTCATGAAGATCTCATGAAATATATGGCATCTAGAGAGGTCACAAAGTTTTTCTATTTTTAGAACTACTGACCTAGTTTTTGACCGTACATGATCCAGTTTCGAACTTGACCTAGATATCATCAAGATAAACATTCAGACCAACTTTCATACAGATCCCATGAAAAATATGGCCTTTAGAGAGGTCACAAGGTTTTTCTATTATTTGACCTACTGACCTAGTTTTTCATGGCACCTGACCCAGTTTCGAACTTGAACTAGATATCATCAAGGTGAACGTTCTGACCAATTTTCATGAAGATCCCATGAAATATATGGCCTCTAGAGAGGTCACAAGGTTTTTCTATTTTTAGACCTACTGACCTAGTTTTTGATGGCACGTGACCCAGTTTCGAATTTGACCTAGATATCATCAAGGTGAACATTCTGAGCAATTTTCATGAAGATCTCATGAAATATATGGCCTCTAGAGAGGTCACAAGGTTTTTCTATTTTTAGACCTACTGACCTAGTTTTTGACGGCACGTGACCCAGTTTCGAACTTGGCCTAGATATTATCAAGGTGAACATTCTGACCAACTTTCATAAAGATCCCATGAAAAATGTGACCTCTAGAGTGGTCACAAGCAAAAGTTTACGGACGGACGAACGGACGCCGCGCGATCACAAAAGCTCACCTTGTCACTTTGTGACAGGTGAGCTAAAAATAAGTTGCAAAGCTAAATGCCTTTAACATGTTTAAACGATCGCTATATGTACTTGGATGCAAAACTTCAACTATATGCAGATACCGACGCCAGGGTGAGTAGAATATCTAGGACAAATCTTCGAATAGTCGAACTAAACACACTATACTTGCATATACGGTTTGCGTAATTTCCTCATTGTTTTATATATACTAAATATACCTTTCACCAAGCCAGCTCATCTTGTTTGCACAACAGGTAAATCTTTCTATCAGGTTGTTGGTTCGAATCCCGGGGAAGGTGTTAGTTTGGCTATCTGTAAGGCAAAACATCAAGGTGAAGTTTACTCCCTAGTTTATGTGAAGAAGTTATCAGTTACCTGTTGAAAACTTTGTAGCAGAGTTACAAAGGTCCCAAACCTAGGGACATTTTTCACTAAACATACTGCATGCCAACACGGTATCTTATAAGTAATAGTGCATCACACTAAAACGTATGTCAATCAAAACTACATATCAGATAATTCACACATGACACTACATGGTCTGAAATCTCTGGAACTTTATAACTGGTGAATGCTTTCAAATGCTAATATTGGTATTGTAAATTTTTACTGTTATTTTATTTTTAAATTGGTAATAAAACAAGAGGGCCATGATGGCCCTATATCGCTCACCTGATATCATTGCACTTGAGGACAAGAAGGTCCTCAGAAAAAATATCTAAGTCCAAAAGACAGGAACAATGGGAAGAAATTCAACCAAAAAGAAAAAAAAATCTTACAAGGTATAGATATGTTAAAATACACCTAAAAATTGGAGGTACCATCCATGCTGTACCACAGAAAACTGGTCTCTTGTTTTCCCTATGGCCAATAATAAAAAAGTTACTAAAAATAAGCTAATTATATATAGTAACGTAAAAAGGAAGTAATAAAAAAAAATATTGTAAGTGGACAAAAGAAGGATCTGCCAAATAAATCTGTTGACATAAATGAAATTTCAGATCAGTATCTTCAGTAGTTATGGAGATATAACAATTTTAATTTGAAACAAGTGAATGAAGTATTGCCATGCAATAAAAAGTCCCCTACTGGAAGGCACCTAATTTTCTCTACTGCAGTATAACATAATGAACTGATATCTGTCAATGATGTATAAACAATATTGTACTACATATACAATATCTTATAACAACACACTTGGATTAAAATGTGCATATATAAAAACCCACAGTTGTTTTCATATTGAATTTTTTTGGCTGATTATAAAAATGTTATCATGTAAGTTATTTATAGTAACAACAAAGGGAAATTAATCTTTAAAAAAAAAAAAAAAAAAAAAAAAAAAAAAATCTGTATAATATAAGTCCACAAGAAACTCTTTACCAGGTAGAGATAGGTCAAAATACACCTAAAAATTGGATGTAACATGCATGCTGTACCACAGAAAAGTGGTCTCGATTTTTCTCTACCGCCAGTAATAAAAAAGTTACAATAAAATCTATTTATAGTAAAACAAAGGGACGTAATTCTAAAAACAAGGGTGCCTCATGGTGGTGAACATTTGGTCCAAGTTACATCAAAATCCCTCCATGCATGAAGAAGAAATGTTCCGTACAAAGTCATTCTTGAATTTCACCTTTGACCTCTAAATATGACCTTGACCTTAGACCTAGGGACCTGGTTCTTGCGCATGACATGTTGTCTCATCCAGGGGAATATTTGTGCCAACTGATATCTAAATCCTGCTTTGCATGACAAAGTTATAGACCGGACAGGAAAAAAATCCTCTTGACCTTTGATCTCAAAGTGTGACCTTGACCTTTAAGCTAGGGTACTGGGTGTTGCGCATGACATGTCGTCTCATCATGGGAAACATTTATGCCAAGTAATATTGTAATCCCTTGATGGATGACAGAGTTCTGGATCGGACAGGGAAAAAACCTTTTTGACCTTTGACCTCCAATTGTGACCTTGACCTTTGAGCTAAGGGTCTGGGCTTTGCCTATGACATGTTGTCTCATCATGGGGAACATTTGTGCCAAGTAATATTAAAATCCCTTCATGGATGGCAGAGTTATGGACGGGACAGGAAAAAAACTCTGTTGACCTTTGACCCCCAATTGTGACCTTGACCTTTGAGCTAGGGGTCCGGGATTTGCGCATGACACGTCGTCTCATCATGGGGAACACTTGTGCTAAGTGATAATAAAATCCCTTAATGAATGTCAGAGTTATGGACCGGACACAAAACAGACCCTGTTCATGCTATGTTAACATTTGACTGCTAAGTGTGACCTTGACCTTTGAGCTAGGGGTCTGAAAGTTGTGCATGACACATCACCTTATTATGAGGTACATTTGTGCCAAGTAATATTAAAATCCCTTCATAGATGGGAGAGTTATGGACCGGACAGGAAAAAAGCCTTGTTGACCTTTGACCTTCAATTGTGACCTTGACCTTTAAGCTAGGGGTCCAGGTTTTGCGCATGACACGTCGTCTCCTCATGGGGAACATTTGTGCCAAGTAATATTAAAATCTCTTCATGGATGGGAGAGTTATGGACCGGACAGGAAAAAAGCCCTGTTGACCATTGACCTCCAATTGTGACCTTGACCTTTGAGCTAGGGGTCCGGGTTTTGCGCATGACTCATCATCTCATCATGGGGAACATTTGTGCCAAGTAATACTAAAATCCCTTCAAGGATGGGAGAGTTGTGGACCGGACAGGAAAAAAGCCCTGTTGACCTTTGACCTCCAATTGTGACCTTGACCTTTGAGCTAGGGGTCCGGGTTTTGCGCATGACACGTCATCTCATCATGGGGAACATTTGTGCCAAGTAATATTAAAATCCCTTCATGGATGACAGAGTTATGGACCGGACACGAAATTGCGGACGGACGGACAGGGGAGGTAATCAGGGGAGGTACTCAGATATAAAATAACTCTGGAACCTATGATTGGATCTGATTTGTCATGGAATCCAAGATTTATTGTTGTTGAAGATATTTTAGAAGTTTGTATCAAATAAAACCATAAATGAAGTCTCTATATGGCTGCAAAAGCCAAAATAGCCAATTTTGGACCTTTAAGGGGCCATAACTCTGGAACCCATGATGGAATTTGGCCAGTTGAAGAAAGGAAGCAAGATCTTGTGGTGATACAAGTTGTGTGCAAGTTTGGTTAAAATCAAATCATAAATGAAGCTGCTATTGTGCAGACAAGGTCAAAATAGCTAATTTTGGCCCTTTCAGGAGCCATAACTCTGGAACCCATTAAGGGATCTGGCCCGTTCAAGAAAGGAAACGAGATCTTATGGTGACACAAGTTTTGTGCAAGTTTGATTAAATTCAAATCATAAATGAAGCTGCTATTGTGCAGACAAGGTCAAAATAGCTAATTCTGGCCCTTTCAGGGGCCATCACTCTGGAACCCATAACGGAATCTCGCCAGTTCAAGAAAGGAACCGAGATCTTATGGTGATACAAGTTGTTTGCAAGTTTGGTTAAAATAAAATCATAAATGAAGCTGCTATTGTGCAGACAAGGTCAAAATAGCTAATTCTGAAATTGTTGACGGACGCATGGACAGACGGACGGACTAAGGGTGATCACAAAAGCTCACCTTGTCACTATGTGACAGGTGAGCTAAAAAAAATGTAATGAAATATCTTATCATATTAAAGCGAGGTAATCAATAAACAAACGAAATACATGACATTTATATGGTACTAAAAGGTCTATTGTTAACAATTTTTATGAGGGCTTTTCAAAAATTACATAGACTTTTGCTCTCAAAAAGCACATATTGTTTAAAGAGCAATGAGAAATACATGTATACCATTGTAATTCGCGATCTTTCTTTTGTTTAGTTATACATTTTTGTAAAAAAAAGAAATTCGGATAAGTGAAGCGCGTAGAACATTACAATTACCATAGTTACACATTACTGGCACTGTCTCCTTTTTCATCAGTCATGATTTTATTTTAATCTCTACCGTCCGCAATGAACGAAGACATGTCTGCCAGATAATACGTAAAAGTGTATCAACATGTCAGGGCGACATGCCCCGAGAATGAGGCATCATTCGGATGTGACAGGCAGAAGTAAACAACGTTTAAACTAATCAAGTATTATTGTTTATAAAACATGTTATGCCATCATCAACTTGCATAGATAATTAGGCAGTTATTTAGCAACTGAAATTCATCAACTTAAAAAGCAGACGCCACAATAATGTTCGGTCATCTGTGTCCTGGCCCCATGTTCACAAAACATTTTTCGGTCTAAACTGAGTTTGAGTTTAAAATTTATGCAGCGTAATGGCCTCTAAAAGCCACATGGCACCAGTGTTTCCAGACTTGTAAAACCTGTGATAGAACTTTCACACACATATATATAAGATTGAAGACACAATAGTTCATTTCTGATGTTTATTTAATTTCAGGTATTTAAAGAAAGTCTTTTAGTACAAGTAATTTCACTGTCTCAGTGTCCATCTTTCAAATAATATTTAGCTACTAAATTGTTAAAAACTAATTATGTTTATCCTGAAGTTGTTTTTCATGAAATCTACATAACATATTTGGAAATCAACCTAACGAGGCATAAATTATGGTATTTTTGACTTATGTTAAAGAACAATGGTTGGTGGCTCTGCCGCCTCGCCTCCCTGAATGTCTAGTACATAGACCTTTTATATGCATCGGCCAGACTGTTGATTACCAAATTAAGATGTAGTTTTCCTTGTGTTGTGTCTTTACCTGCCCAGAGCTACGCTAACTTGTCAGTTTTATATTTCAACAATTTTAAAAGGTCAAAAGTTTCCAGTGAAAGCCTTTAACTAATTTTGAATGAATATATACTATCCAAGACATTGAATAATTTAGTCTTTTAAAACAATAGCCTAGCCCCCTTTTTGGAAATAACATTATATAATATCATTTTTTTTAACTTCAAGGTTAATTCCAACTAAGACTAACCATCAACATGAATTGTCACTTGAAAATAGATATTACTGTAAAATTTAGTTTTAAACATGCTGTTTAGATATAAATGACAAATAAAGTTTAACTAGAAAATGCTTTTGTAAAAAAGCGCATGTCTCCCCCAATGCAAAGTCCTATAGGCAAGAAGTCAATAGGGGTCAGGAGCAAAAGTCAAGGAGACACTGATGGTTGGCTGCAATAGGGATCATCTACTTGGCATGTCCAGTCATCCTGCTAAATTTCAACACTCGTGGCCTAGTGGTTCTCAAGTCACTGTTCAGGCTCCTGTGACCTTGACATTTGATCAAGTGACCTCAAAATAAATAGGGGTCATCTACTCTGCATGTCCAATCATCCTATTAAGTTTCAACATTGTAGGTCAAGTGGTTCTCAAGTTATTTCCAAAAAATGATTTTACATTAACAGGCCACTGTGACCTTGACCTTTAATAGACTGACACCAAAATCAATAGGGGTCATCTACTCTGCATGTTCAATCATCCTATGAAGTTTCAACATTCTGGGTCAAGTGGTTCTCAAGTTATTGATCGGAACTTGTTATCAATGTTCAGGCCCCTGTGACCTTGACCTTTAACGGAGTGACCCCAAAAACAATAAGGGTCATTTACTCTGCATGAAAGTTCAACATTCTGGGTCGAGAGGTTCTCAAGTTATTGATTGGAAATGGTTTTCCATGTTCAGGCCCCTGTGGCCTTGACCTTTAACAGAGTGACCCTAAAATCGTTAGGGTTCATCTACTCTGCATGACCAATCATCCTACGAAGTTTCATCATTCTGGGTCAAGTGGTTCTCAAGTTACTGACCGGAAATGGTTTTCAATGTTCGGGCCCCTGTGACCTTGACCTTTCACAGAGTGACCCCATAATCGTTAGGGGTCATCTACTCTTTATGACCAATCATCCTATTAAGTTTCAACATTCTGGGTCAAGTGGTTCTCAAGTTACTGACCGGAAATGGTTTTCAATGTTCAGGCCCCTGTGACCTTGACCTTTAATGGAGTGACCCCAAAATCGATAGGGGTCATCTACTTTGCATGTACAATCATCCTATGAAGTTTCAACATTCTGGGTCAAGTGGTTCTCTAGTTATTGATCAGAAATGGTTTTCAATGTTCAGGCCCCTGTGACCTTGACCTTTGACGGAGTGACCCCAAAATCAATAGGGGTCATCTACTCTTCATGACCAATCATCCTATGAAGTTTCAACATTCTGGGTCAAGTGGTTCTCTAGATATTGATCGGAAATGGTTTTCAATGTTCAGGCCCCTGTGACCTTGACCTTTGACGGAGTGACCCCAAAATCAATAGGGGTCATCTACTCTTCATGACCAATCATCCTATGAAGTTTCAACAGTCTGGGTCAAGTGGTTCTCTAGTTATTGATCGGAAATGGTTTTCAATGTTCAGGCCCCTGTGACCTTGACCTTTGATGGAGTGACCCCAAAAACAATAGGGGTCGTCTACTCTAGCAGCCCTACAACCCTATGAAGTTTGAAGGTTCTAGGTCAAATGGTTCTCCAGTTATTGCTCGGATATGAAGTGTGACGTACGGACGGACGGACGGACAGGGCAAAAACAATATGTCTCCTGGGGGAGACATAATTATCAATCACAGCTGACACTGAAAATGTTTTGTGAACAAAGGGCCTGGTCTAAAGTGGTACAAACAATTTGCAAATGACCCTTGCTTAAATACACCAGAGATGGAGAGAGCAAAGAAACAATCCATTTCAAATCAGTTAACGTCAAAGCATGATGCCTTGGATAAAGACAATGTACTTTTTATCCTCTTTTCAATGTTAAACCCAAAGAATTCACAGAACCAGAACATGTCGACAATATGCAAGGCTTGGCAAGGTGGACTCATATAAGGTTTGGCGGAAATCTGCCCAATGATATAAAAGAAACTGCAAAATATCATAAATTTGGGAAATCAAGGACCATAACTCTGATGAAAATAACAGCACAAGAAGACGCTAATGATATGCACGACTAGGAATGGAGGTGATGATTCTTGTGAAGTCTGGTGTAAATCAGTTTGTCCGCCTGTTGGTATCAGAGGAGTTGCGTGGAAAAATTTTGTGACAGACAGCAGTAGATGAATATGTTTCTGGCATTACATACTGGAGACATTATTCTAATAAAACTTGGTTAAAAGTAATAGCTACAGTCCGTAAAGTCTTTAGCATTCATTACTTACATTCAATTTCAGAAATTGTTTAACATGTTGTGTCATTCCTGTGCAATGTTATTGTACACTTATGTCATTTTCTGTTTATCTAATCTCTAATTGTATACAATCTTGAAAATTTTTAACTTTGAAACTGTATACATGTTAATACAGAGGCTCAAATGGCTGAACCCGGCAAACCAAACTGTGTAGCTTCTTGAAATAAAGTCGTTGTTGTCCTTGCTTTTATTTGAATTTCAATCAGCAGTTTCAGAAGATTAGATTTTTAAATTTCCCCACAAAGTCATATAGAGACAAACAAAGAGGGCCATGATGACCCTATATCGCTCACCTGACATAAGTTGTGTGCAAGTTTTATTAGAGTTGATTGCAAAATGTTGTCACAAGCCAAACAAGAGGGCCAAGATGGCCCTAGGTCGCTCACCTGAGAAACACACCACAATACACCATAACAGTGTAAACATGTTTGACCTAGTGATTTTATGGGAAAAAATATTCTGACCAATTATCATTAAAATTGGAGCAAAAACAAATATTTTCTTTGATTTGACCTAGTGACCTAGTTTTTGACCCCAGATGACCCATATCTGAACTTGACCTAGATTTCATCAAGGCTATCATTCTGACCAAATTTCATGAAGATCAATTGAAAAATACAGCCTCTATCGCATACACAAGATTTTTCTTTGATTTGACCTAGTGACCTAGTTTTTAAACCCAGATGACCCATATTCGAACTTGACCTAGATTTTATCAAGGCTATCATTCTGACAAAATTTCATGAAGATCAGTTGAAAAATACAGCCTCTATCACATACACGAGGTTTTTCTTTGATTTAACCTAGAGACCTACTTTTTGACTACAGATGACCCATATTCAAATTCTACCTAGATTTCATCAAGGCAATCATTCTGACACTTTCAGGAAGATCAACTGGAAAAAAAAAACAGCCTCTATCGCATACACAAGGTTTTCCTTTGATTTGACCTAGTGACCTACTTTTTGATCCCAGATGACCCATATTCAAACTCGACCTAGATTTCATCAAGGCAATCATTCTGACCAAATTTCATGAAGATCAATTGAAAAATACAGCCTCTATTGCATACACAAGGTTTTTATTTGATTTGACCTAGTGACCTACTTTTTGATCCCAGATAACCAATAATCAAATTCAACCTAGATTTTATCAAGACAATTATTCTGACCAAATTTTATAAAGATCAATTGAAAAATAAAGCCTCTATCGCATACATAAGGTTTTTCTTTGATTTGACCTAGTGACCTAATTTTTGACCCAAGATGACCCATATTCAAACTTGACCTAGACTTCATCAAGGCAATCATTCTGACTTAAATTCATGAAGATCAATTGAAAAATACAGCCTCTATCGCATACACAAGGTTTTTCTTTGATTTGACCTAGTGACCTAATTTTTGATTCCAGCTGACCCATATTCCAACTTGACCTAGATTTTATCAAGGCAATCATTCTGACCAAAATTCATGAAGATTACTTGAAAAATACAGCCTCTATCGCATACACAAGGTTTTTCTTTGATTTGACCTAGTGACCTAGTTTTTGACCCAGATAACCCATTTTCAAACTCGGCCTAGATTTCATCAAGGTAATTATTCTGACCAAAATTCATTAAGATTAATTGAAAAATACAGCCTCTATTGCATACACAAGGTTTTTCTTTGATTTGACCTAGTGACCTAGTTTTTGACCCCAGATGACCCATTATCAAACTCGGCCTAGATTTCATCAAGGTAATCATCCTGACCAAAATTCATGAAGATTAACTGAAAAATACAGCCTCTATCGCATACACAAGGTTTTTCTTTGATTTGACCTAGTGACCTAGTTTTTGACCCCAGATGACCCATTTTCAAACTCGGCCTAGATTTCAACAAGGTTATCATTCTGACCATATTTCATGAAGATCAGTTGAAAAATACAGCCTATATCGCATTCACAAGCTAAATGTTGACGACAGACAGACAGATGCCGGACATCGAGTGATCACAAAAACTCACCTGAGCATTGCTCAGATGAGCTAAAAATGGCATATTTTGGCCCTTTAAGGGGCCATAACTCTGGAACCCATGACGGCATCTGGCCAGTCTTCGAAAGGAAACGAGATATTATGCCAATACAAGTTGTGTGCAAGTTTGATTAAGATTGATTGCAAACTGTGGTCTCGATTGTATTCACAAGAAATTGTGAACGGACGAAGGGTGATCACAAAAGCTCACCTTGTCACTATGTGACAGGTGAGCTAAAAAGAATGTTTGAAGAAATTAGGGAAATGTTAAGTAAGGAAAACTGCTCTAAAATTACTTTAAATCTGGACAAGCGTTTCAGAAAAGATTTTCAAAAGTTTTCCATATTAGAAACACTAGCCTAGCCCTGTTTTGTACAGGGTACCCAAGGAATATTTCTGGGACAGCATTTCAAAGTTGAGTCAGCAGTTTATGAGGAGAAGATTAAAATGTTTTTCCTTTTGGTTGCCATGGAAACTAGAACAGTCTAAATATCTGAAATAAGATCTTGTGAAGTCTGGCTGAAATTGGCATAGTGGTTTAGGAAGAAAGGGGGGGTCCCAGTTAGGTGTCTGCGCAAAATGTTTTTTGATTTTATTTGTACTTTGTTGTAATATACCTACATGTATTAAGTTTCATTAACAAGTGTTACTGTTACCAGTTTTGACTTACTTTTATAGATATTCACATTTAAAGTGGGTGGGGTAATCTGACATGTGACCAGCCAGGAACACAATTTCTGTTATTTTTTTTAAAAATTGTTCAAACTTTTTACCTGAAACTTTCATGATAAAATAACTAAGCAATGGCCATTCACACAACATGTTGCATTTTAAATTGTACTGAATACTTTTTTCATCACAGAGCCACAAAGTGGTCTAATCAAATTTACTGATTTTCAATGGACGAACTTTACCAAAAAGCTAAAACATTTTTCATTAGTTGAGATATTAAGATGTTATTTTCAGCAGATATTGTAAACTAAATAAACATAAAAATGACAGTATATCAGTATATTCTGATTAATATTGGAATAGTGGTACACTCTCAAACTGGGTAAAAGTGGGTGGGGTAAATAAATATTCGAATCAACACTACAAAAATTGTGCAGTTGTTACAAAATGGCCTCAGATTGTCTATTACTATCTTAATTGTGCCCCCATGAGTGGTGGGGGCATATAGATTTGCTCTTGTCCGTGCGTCCGTCCGTCCATCCGTCCGTGCGTCCGTCCGAAGTTCGTGACGCGCCTAGCTCAAAAAGTATTTGATATAAATTGACGAAACCTTGCAAGAGTCTTTATCATGATATGGACTTGAGCACCTTCTATTTTTCGTCTGGCTCCGCCCCCTAATTTTAGAGTTACGGACCCTGAAATAGTAAAAAATGCACATTTTCACCTTGTGACACGCCTAGCTCAAAAAGTATTTGATATAAATTGATGAAATCTTGCATGAGTCTTTATAATGATATGAACTTTCACACCTATTTTTTTTGTCTGGCTCCGCCCCTATTTCTAGAGTTATGGCCCCTGAAATAGTAAAAAATACACATTTTCACATTGTGACACGCCTAGCTCAAAAAGTATTTGATATAGATTCATGAAACCTTGCATTAGTCTTAATCATGATATGAACTTGCGCATCTCCTATATTTAATCTGGGTCCGCGCCCTATTCCTAGAGTTATGGCCCCTGAAATAGACAAAAATGCACATTTTCGCCTTGTGGCACGCCTAGCTCAAAAAGTATTTGATATAAATTGATGAGTGTTTATTATGATATGAACTTGCGCACCTACTATTTTTTATCTGGGTCTGCCCCCTATTTCCAGAGTTATGGCCCCTGAAATAGTAAAAAAAATACACAGTTTTACCTAATTATGTGCCTTACTCAGAAGTATTCTCGGTGCCTAACTCAGAAGTATTTAAATGTAAATTCATGAAACCTTGCTTGAGTCTTTATCATAATGTGACCTTTGCACACATGGCATTCTTCTTGAGAATTTTACCATTCATTACAGAGTTATGGCCCTTGAAATAGCCAAAATAGTGGATTTTTTGTTTGTGATGCTCATAGCTCAAAAAGTATAAGGTATAGAATAATGAATCATTTTCATTTTTTTTTGAGACTGTACCCCATTAAGACTGCAAACATTTGAATTATTTCCCCTTATTTGTGACAAATGTACCAGTCGGAGGTGGGGGCGGGTGGGGTGGGGGGACACACCATGCGTCCTACAGACACATTCTAGCTTTATTAAATACAGACTTGGTTGATAAATTCTAACAAAAATGTTTCTCTTTAATAAGACTTTATACATGTGTGCCATGGAAAAATCAATGCAGAAAATTTAATGTTAATTTGAACAATAGCTTTCCTTTAAATATACTGCCTCAGGCAAAACCTTTTGTTAAATACTTTGAGCTTTCAGGGTTAATTTGGTTTGTCTACATGTCATGTTCAAGGTTCATGCTTTTTCCATGACACACATGTATAAAGTGGGACATTCTTTGTTAATTTATCAATCAATGCTGTATTTAATAAAATTAAGATAGTAATAGACAATCTGAGGCCATTTCTTAACAACTGCACAATTTTTGTAGTGTTGCTTCGAATATTTATTTACCCCACCCACTTTTTCCCAGTTTGAGAGTGTACCACTCTTCCAATATTAATCAGAGTGCACTGATATACTGTCATTTTAATGTTTATTTAGTTTACAATATCTACTGAAAATAACACCTTAATATATCAACTAATGAAAAATGTTTTAGCTTTTTGGTAAAGTTCGTCCATTGAAAATCAGTAAATTTGATTAGACCACTTTGTGGCTCTGTGATGAAAAAAGTATTCAGTACAATTTAAAATGCAACATGTTGTGTGAATGGCCATTGCTTAGTTATTTTATCATGAAAGTTTCAGGTAAAAAGTTTGAACCATTTTTAAAAATATTACAGAAATTGTGTTCCTGGCTGGTCACATGTCAGATTACCCCACCCACTTTAAATGTGAATATCTATAAAAGTAAGTCAAAACTGGTAACAGTAACACTTGTTAATGAAACTTAATACATGTAGGTATATTACCACAAAGTATAGATAAAATCAAAAAACATTTTGCGCAGACACCTAACTGGGACCCCCCCCCTTTGGATGACACACAACCAATGATCCTTAAAGCTCACCTTGTGCTCAGCTGAACTAGAAAAGACTTTAAACCAAAGAAGAAAAATTACCTGTAATCTTTTGATGTCTGTCTTTGAGACTGTGAAAAGTTCTCCCCTGTTATTTGAGATTCTATGCACCCACTGCAATTTTGTTGACTGGACAAACATGTGATAGCCTTACAGAATTATACACACTGTCACATAACTGTCCTATAGACCTGTAAAAATATATGGTACCAATGGTGGTGGTAAACCAGTATAGAAATACAATGCTGCTGTTACTGTTATTATTGAAGCATCCATCAATTGAATAAATACAAATGTAGTTCATACTCAATCCAAAGCTATAAAAGTTAAAACTATATAACAAGATTATGAAAGAGACAATTTCTGTGAAAGCACGGGCATTTTAGTGTGTCCTTTTTTTTAAACGAGTTAGCTCCCTTTAATTGTAAAATTTGTTTTATAAGAAGAATTTTTTTGCTGCTTTTTTAACTCAGTTATAGTATCTTTTCAGCTTTTTTGTAGTTCTAAATGCAGTTTGTAAATGGTAAATTATTCTTAATAAAAATTATCTGGTTACTTATTAGATATTTCTATGACTGTTTCAGAAAAGATTTTCCATATTAGAATCACTAGCCTAGCCCTGTTTTTTTAGGATACCTTAGGAACATTTCTGGGAAAGTATTTCAAAGAAGATATAAACGTTTTTCCTTTGGGTTGCCATGGCAACTAGAATTCTGCCAAGAAAGTTAGACATCAGAAATTGGCAAAGTGGTTTAGGAGGAGATGGAGGAACTATGAACACTTTGCGCTCAGCTGAACTAAGAAATACTTTAAACCAAAGAAGAAAAGTTACCTAAAACCTTTTCATATCTGTCTTTATGACTGTGAAAAGTTCGGCCAAATCATTTGAGAACCTACGCGTCCATAGCGAATTTGTCACCTGCACAGACATGTGATAGCCTGACAAACTGGTACACACGTCACTGTCCTATAGACCTGTAAAAATATATGGTAGGTACAGTAGTGGTAAACTGGTATGAAAATATAATGCTACATTTACTGAAATGATTGAAGCATCCATCAATTCTAACAAGAGCTGTCACAGGAGACAGCGCGCTCGACTATTTCGATGCTTGATAGTGAAACTGGCACAATTCTGAGGAAACTGGAGCTGTCACTGCAGAGTTTAATGATTCCAATGGCTGAGGAAGATATTGCACAACAGCTTGAGTCTGTGTAAAAAATATCAAGTAATAAGAGAGGTAAATATAAAGTGTATCAAAACACTACATAACTCTAATTCTAGGCAAAAAGGGGGCATAATTCATAAAATATTGGTGCAGGAGTTATGCACCTTGTGTCATATGATGAGGGTGATGATGTGGAACAACCACTTCATGTTTGAATCAAATGCATTTCGTAATAAATGAGATATAATGAAAATGCGTCAAAATTAACCTTAAATTCTAAGTAAAAGGGGACATAATTCATAAAACATTGGTGCAAGAGTTATGCACCTTATGTCATATGATATGGGTGATGATGTTGAACAACAACATCAAGCATGAATCAAATCCATTCAGTAATAACAGAGATAGAGTAAAAGTGCATCAAAACTTTAACCTGAAATTCTAAGTAAAAAGGGGGAATAATTCATTATAAATTTGTGCCAGAGTTATGCATCTTGTGTTATATGATGTGGGTGATGATGTTGAACAATTATTTAAAGTTGCAATCAAATTCATTCAATAATAACAAAAATAGAGTGAAAGTGCATCAAAACTTTAACCTGAAATTCTAAGTTAAATGGGTGAACAATTCATGAAAATGTTGTGCCAGTTATGCACCTTGTGTCATATGATGTGGGTGATGATGTTTAAGAAATAATATATGTCATTAGTGATTTGTCGCTGAATAAATAATTGGAGTTCAGATGCGAAGGAATTATTTCATGAGGGCGCATCCCGAGTGATATAATAATATGCATTTGAACGACAAACAATGATTTATTCAAGAGCAAATCACTAAAGCCCTCTACAGACGGTAGGTTTTTGTTGTACAACACTAATTATCTCAAAGATGTACAATTTTGAAATTGTACATTTTTCACATACAGACAGTATTCCATTCCCATATAAATCACAGAGATTTACCTAGTAAACATAGTGCATCAGGTACTGAAAAGAATGTAACTATTTATAATAAAAAATAATATTCACCTTTTTATGTCCCATGAATTTGATTACGCATGACACAAATGAGCCACGCCATGAGAAAACCAACATAGTGGCTTTGCGACCAGCATGGATGCAGACCAGCCTGTGCATCCGCGCAGTCTGGTCAGGATCAATGATGTTTGCTTTCAAAGTCTATTGCAATTAGAGAAAGCGTTAGCGAACAGCATGGACCAGACTGCACGGATGCTGGTCGGAAACGCACTATGTTGGTTTTCTCATGGCGCAGCTCAAATCATTTAACGTTTCAGTGTCATCCTTTTTCCATTATGCTTCAGAAGCCATTTTATATTCAGATTTGTGTTTATTTTTTGGGCAATTATTTCTGGAATTTCATTCACTTGCCTCTTATCAACTAATTATTTACCAATTTGTTGCTTGTCAACGTGGGTGGTACGTAAGGCAAAACTTACGAAATAGAACATGTCCTAATCTGTAAGTCAAGACTTAAGATTTACGAAATCAAGGAATAGCATCATACACACGATAATATTTGGCTGTACATCTTGAATTTAATTGGTGTTGTACAACAAAAACCTACCGTCTGTAGAGGGCTTAAATGAGATATATCATTTCAATTGTAACACGTTAACAAGGACTTTAAAGTACATCCATGACGGCATTTATTAAATAGTTGCCCATTTTCAATCGGTTTCTTTTCCAGACCGCCGTTAGGCCGTTTAACGCTAAGACGTAGTAATTCTGACGTAAGAACAGCGAATTGTTGTATAATAATTCACTGTTTCCAGCCTTCTTTGTTTAATAGGAAAATGAGTCAGATCGTGTTAGAATGAACAACTATTTTAAGTCTGAATCAACTCCATTCAGTAATAACAGAGATAGAGTGAAAGTGCATCAAAACTTTAACCTGAAAATCTAAGTGAAATGGGGGATAAATCATGAAATATTGGTGCAAGAGTTATGGCCCTTATGTCAGATGATGTGGGTGATGATGAGGAATAACTATTTTAAAGGTCCATTACTAAAACCCCAACGAGTATTATATGAAAACCAGAGTTTGTAGCTGAGACTTATTATTTACTGAAAATATGGCCCACTGCATCGGGTCTGACCAAATAGTCATGAATATGTTCAAGAATAACTAACAAATAAACAAAAAATGTTGCCTATGTCAAACCGAAAGTATGTTTTCAGACTGCTTACGAACCCGTCGAGCATCTTCGGATTTTTTCGGAAGAATCCTCCGAAACAAGGCTATAATTTATAAATAGATGCAAAATATATTATATGCCCAAACGATAATGTGATTTTTACAAACTTAGCACATGGAATTCAACAATTTTGTAACTCACAAAACCTTCATGAAAATCATTCTTATAATACAGGTAATAAACAGCTATACTACAAGTTTGCGGGAGGACAATTCAGGCCCTTCCCGAATAAAAGTGTTTTTACAACTTCGTCTGCAAACTTTTTCAGTTAATCTCTTTTCAGTATAGTTTTAAGAATATAAATGAATAACTGTCTTACACTGCCGAACAAAATGTGATTGAAATTTACCTTAATACACTGATTTATGTACAAATGGCTACATTAAACACATTGTCTTGGCCTAATATATGTCACTGTCAATTTTAAACATAAATTTTGTACATTTCATATTTTTCGTGCAAGTCGTGTATAATTACCATTATGGAAATACAGTTATTTTGTCACGCGTCATTAAACGGATATTCGTTTGAAACAATTTTAAAATCACGTGATCCTGAAGAATTTCCGACCGATTAAGAAAAACGATTAACATGAAAGTAGGACAAAATGACCACCCATGTCAGTCTAAGAAAATACAGAAACAATCATTTGTTTCTCTGTTCTTGTGTTGATTTCAAGGGAATATTGCACGGCTATCATAATGTTTAGTACTTTATTACAAAATGTGTAGTCTTTTTTAAAGATTTATGTCTATTTATTTGTCTTTATTTTGCACCTTTAAGTTTGAATCAAATCTATCAAGTAATTACAGAGACATGATGAAAAAAGAGGAAGTGTTATAAAACTTTAACAAAGGTGGGGACGCGGAAAGACGCCGACGCCAGGTCGAGTAGGATAGCTCTCCTTATACTTCGTATAGTTGAGCTAAAAATACCAATGTAGTTCATACTCAATCTAGAACTAGAAAACTGATGAGATTCTGAAAGTGACAATTTCTATGAAATTAAGAGCATTTAGTATTTATTTATTAAATTGAGTTAGCTCCCTTCAGTTGTAAAATTTGTTTTATAGAAGATAAGACATTTTTGTTGCTTTTTTAAAGTAATGGTAACTGTTTTTGCTCTTGTGTAACTTTAAATGCAGTTTGTAGGTGATGAATTATTCTTAATAAAAATTATCTGGTTACTTATTAGATATTTCTATAACTATCATGAAATCCAAATTTTCGCCATGGTTCCCTCATACACCATATAGAACAAAGACCTGCATCTCTTCAATTCTGAATTGAAAGTCTGTAGCCATTCTGCTTTTCTATTACTTCGCACTACAAAAGAAGATACAGTTTTCAAAGTGTTTGGAAAATACACAGAAATATAATATGCACATAATGAATTACGAGAAACAATTTTACAATTTAATGATAATCACCTAAAACTCCCAACATATAGCTTAAAACCAGGGTCGAGGTTTCCTATTATGAAATTTCATGCAATGTTATTTGGGAGTGTATCTATGTCTCTAAGGAAAAGGTTTAGACTAAATAAGAAACAAGAGCTCCACTAAGCGGGGCAATATACGCCCGAAGGGTCACATCATAGGCTGGGAGCAAAAATCAAAGAACATGACTCTTGTAGCCCAAAAGACTAGAACAACAAAAGGGAAACTTCAAAATCAAAGCATCGTAAATACTGGAGGACAGATTGTCTTGAAATGCATTGAGATCACTGGCCCCGAGATCAGCAATGTCACTTTTCTGTTGGGACTGTTAAACTAGTAAATGTCTTTTTCCTTTTGTTTTTTTACAACAGTGTAAACATTTCCTTGCCAAATTTCTATGTTCATTGTGAATTTAATGACTACATATGAACAATGCAGACTGTCATGATCAGACTGCACATATGTGCATGTAGACACATATACACAATTACAAAGCAATCATTCATACATTAATAACTATTGGGCCAATATACAATAAACTATAAAAAAAACATAGGGAACTGAAACACATTTTAAAGGTCACTAATTATAGAAGGGATGATCAGACTTTTAAAGAATACACACATAACAGGTTACTGTGTTGCAAATTTATATAGATCGTAATAGCCGAAACATTTGAGCATTAAATATTATGTTTTTGCTCTAAAAATAGTAATAGCTTTTTACAAATTTATCAAAAACTAACTATTCTTTTCGGGCATATATTAAATTCCTTTCTCAATAAATTTCCAAGTATCATAAATCATTGGAAAAGTATTTTACTACTTTTGATTATCAAAAGCAATTATCAAAGTTCTATTATTATATTTCACTTCTTTGTGGTGATTGAAACTAACAAATAGCTGAGCTTTTACTTCCTCTAAATTCTGAATTTTTAGTTTTAGTTAATTTAATTGTGAATTCCCTATATGTAAAATTTTCAATGAAAAACCAGTCATCCAGCGATAATCATAAGAACACTGTCTCGTATATAAAGCAGGCATACTTTATTGGTTGTTTGTCGCCTGCATTCAATTAAAGCAAGCACTGAAGCTGTTGTTCTATGTGCTCCCATGTGAGAACTATTTTCTTTCGGCCAAGTGTGAAATATATGGTGGTTATCAAAAAAATTGATTAAGCCAGAGTTGATATATGTATTTATTGTGATTCAACTGGACGGAATTATCTTTGACAATCCATCCAAAAACAAATCTAAGTTCACAAAAAAAAAAAAAATGTTCAAAGTCAACAATTTTTTTTTATATCAGGTACATGTACGACATTTATGTAAAAATACACCTAAAAATTAGAGGTACCATCCATGTTGTACCACAGAAAAGTGGTCTCATTTTTTCCGAAAAAGTTTCAAAGTAAGCTATTTAGTAACATAAAAGGGAAGTAATCCAAAAACAAATTTGTAAGTGAACAAAAAAAAAGAGATCTATCAAATAAAAACAAGAACACTGCAACACAGAGCAATAGCACAGACCTTGAAGTGAGACATCCAAAACATGCGCTCTGCACGTCGTCTCCGTGTGGTGAACATTTGTGTCAAGTTTCCTTGAAATCCATCACGGAATTTAAGAGTTACAGAGCGGACAAGAAATTGCTAACGGACAGACGGACGGAGAGATGGACACCAGCGTCATAACATAACACGTCCCTTTGGGCATATAAAAAATACCTAACATAATTTGCCTTTAAAATTTATGTCACTGATTTTCCTTGAAATTAATTTCCCTGTTACTATGCACATCCGAGTTATTTCAAAATCAATGCATGTAATACAAATATGTTGACCAGAAGAAAAAAGGAATATGTTTACGGACAGTCTTTAATTTTTACCCTGCTATATTTCTATAATGCACTTTTCCATCTTTCTGTTCTAACAGTACCATTAACTGTTAAAAGTCAAGTGGTGTTTACCAAAATGATACTGATTGAATGGCGAACAGAGCAGATCTTGATCAGACTGCTGATTTACACTGGTTTCAAAGGCAGAAACAATTTTGTCCAAAATTATTAGGGTTAAGGGACCAATGATAGAAAGAGGAAGAACAGAACAGAAAATATATGGTATGAACCAAATATTGGCCATCAAAGATTTTAAACAGACTGGTATAGTATATACCCAAACAGAAACTTAAAACCTTGATTTGTTTCTTAACAGTGTTAGTGAACATTTGTGTAAAAACAAACCCTGTGATTAACCAAAATACAGTAATGCAATGGCATTTGTGTGTTGCTTTTTTTTAATTGAGTTACCTCCCTTCAACTATAAAATTAAAGAAAATCTGAATGTATGATTGTGTTAAGCGCTAGAAGCGCAACTGGAAGTACAGGAAAATAATTCTAGATACAAATTGTGTTTATTTACTAAATCATTTCATGTCTGCCATCCACAATGTTTCCCATATACACCTTACTGAACAAAGACATGCATCTCTTCATTTCTAAATATCATGGTTTGTAGTTATTCTGCTTTCCTGTAACTTCACACCTGCAAAAGAAGTGGAATTTTATGAAAGCATTTTGTAAATCCATCAAAGTTCTAAAGATGCACATTCAAAAAGTTAGTGCACAAATTGAATGAAAATCATCAACTTCAGTTAGACTGACTGGCAGACATTCTATCAGCAAACGTGTGTAAAAGATTATAATAAGCACTATACCTGACATTATATACTTTAATTTTAAATGTATCTTCAATAAATGTAAGGTTATATGACAATGGTAAAATCATTAAAGTAGATTTAAACAGTATTCTTTCATCACAGTAAAAAAGGTTTGTAGTGTGTGGAAAGGAGTCTGAAGACAAACTACATGTAATATCAAGAGAGGTGGCAAACTTAGTGTCCTTGGTCCAATGCTGTTTTCACATATGGCTACATGTAAATTTTATATCAATCTACCTTATAAATCCAAAACTCCACCATGGTTCCATCATTCGCCATATAAAGACCTGCACCTCTTCAGTTCTGAAGTTAATGGTCTCTAGTCAGTCTGCATTACTGTTACTTCACACTACAAAAAGAGATATACCGGTAAAGTGTATCTAGACATATTACATACACATAAACCACAAAAAAAATCAAGTGAAGGCACTTTTTTGTCAAATAGCAGTAATTTTAGAAAAAAAATCCCTAATTAACAGATCCTAATTTATTTCCATTTTTTGCACAATTGAACATAACAGAGAGCCAAATGGGCATTATTTTACTTTTCATAAAATACTGGTAAGACATTTTTTATGCTTATACTTGCATGTCTTCAGGTTGTTTACTTGAAAACGAAAGTAGGGTGTTTATTCTGTAGACTGTTTTCTGAAAAACTGCAATATGATGGTATCTGTCATAATCTGAATCCAGATGACTTGCATTTCACTGCATACTATTCAACACCACTTTTTCTTTTCATTTTCTTGAAGCAAATGTATGGATATCTTATGGGAAACAGGTCTACGACAGAATGAATATTCAGAAACTGTATCAAAATTGATTTGAAGTAGCTGAATTTTATATCAAACTAGGAACCTTTAAGTGTTCTTTCTTTAAATTGAGTTACCTCCCTTCCATTGTATTTTTTTTTATTTTTAGAAGAAAAAATCGTTTCAACTGTATTCAGCTTTTCTATAACTCAGAGTGCAGCAGCTGAATTGGAGGAATATTGTTCTAAATGTAAATAATCTTCTTACTTATCTTACTTGCCTCCTGTCCGCTATGTTTCCCACATACACCATGTTATACATTTACATCTGCATATCTTCATTTCTCAATTCATGGTCTGTAGCTATTCTGCTTTACTGTCACTTCACACATGGCACTGCAAAAGAATTTAAGTTTGTTTTAGGCTGAATGCTGTTTTTCAAAAATATTTCACTTGTGTACTGGCAGGCAGTTAACAGCTAAAACCTGTTCTCCACAAGTAACTGCTAATTCCTTAAAGGTACATATAAATAATGTCTTTCATCAAATTGTCACGAATGATATGTACTTGATACAAGGCTCTAACACATGGATGTGCAGGCTGATCTTGGTCTGCACTGTTAGCTATTCAATCAGTAAAAAAGGCTGTTGCAGATGGTCCTGCCATTCCAGATATGGCCAGACCACTTTTTTGGCTGAGCATAATATGGGCCGTAATAGTGTAACATATCTCCGAGCTATTATCTAAAGTACTACTAGTTTTCTACTAGTTAATATATAATTTTCCTCTAGGCTACTTTACCTATTGATGGTCAGCAAATGTTCAACTTATGAACTTATTTATATCAATTTTCCTCAAGAAATAAAAAGCTTATGTTTTCTGTTTTTCATTAGTTCCATTAAATAATATAGGGAAAGCATATGATCTGTAGTCGAATACTCTGCCCTAAATCCCGCCTGATTTTCATTTAATATTTCGTTTTCGTTAATATATATTTGGTAAGTCTATTATTAAGGTATTAGATCACTAATAGAGAACCTCCTTTTTGAAGAGTATTCAATTCCTACCATAAGCCTAATTTTACTGCAATTCTTAGGGGGGCGTAGGTTCAAGCCCTACTGGGACCAAATTTTTTTTCCTTATTTTCCTTTTTTTCTAGTAAGTTTTTACTTCTTTCAAGACTTATTATTGATATATTATACAAAAAATGGAAAAAGATGAATCTTATAAGCAATTTCTTGGTGTTCAAATAGAATTTACTACTTAAACAGAAGGGGTAGAGTTATACATCTTTAAAAATATTGAGTTACACGCGGTGAAAGTTCTCTATTTTGCTTCCACCTCTGGATTATATATTGTGGAAGAAATTTAGGTAGGTTTTACATCTGCCCTAAAGTTATTTTTAAATGGAGTGAGCAAAATTCAAAACAGAAACACAGATTCGACCTTATCTTTTTCAATGCTGAAGTATGAATTCTGTCTCATTAAATCCGTTTACTTGAGGCACCATAGAAAAAATGATATTGACATTTTTATTTTGTGTTTTATAATTGTTTACCAATAGTTTGATGTTTCTTTTATTAAAATTAATGGTAAAATGAGTTCTCTGCAGACGTTTTGGATAGTGGCTATCACTTTGAAATCTGTCTCTACTTGAGCTTGTGGACATACAATAAGTTATACAAAATTTATAAAAAACGGCACGGTAAAAGTTGTTTAAAAATTGCAAAATAGTGCAAAACATGGTTACCTTTCAGAATATACCAAGCAAAGGCCATTTTGTAAAAATTACTATTAGTGATCTAATACCTTAAGTACTGCACTAAATACCTTTCCAAGACAACTCAAAATTGTGACAGGACGGTAATTAGTAGGATCGTTATGACTACCCTTATTTTTATAAATAGGCCTTATTATTCCTTCAAGCCACAATTTCGGTATAGAGCCCGTATCCATAATTTTATTAAAGTAGGCCACATAAACTGGTAACATAATTTCACAGGTTGTGTCACACCTCCGATTTTCGTGTCTCTTTATAATAGAATGATTTTTCTTGTCGCTTTGTCACATGTAAAGATTTCTTGTCACTTTTATGATTATCATATTTTCTTGTCGCTTGTATATATATCTAAAAGAAACGTTTTTATCTTTAAATGACTTAATTATATTCTCGAATCAGATCGTGCTCGGCTGTTTTTCTTGTCGCTTTCGTCAAGAAGATTTATCTCTAATATCTATGCTTAATTTATATTCAATAGCTTTGAAATATATATATATAATTTATATAAATGACTTTAAGACATCGGACTTCAAAAAATAACATTTTGTCGTTATATGGCTAATACATAGTCAAATCTTGACGCTACCTGATCGGCTTTGCGATAAAAAGCGTCAAGGAGATTTATTTTCATTCTAAGGATTTTTAAAATAAATGATAATCATGGTGATATTTATGAATGGCATTAAAGACATTTTTTTCATTGAAACAAAAAACAAAAAAAAAACAAAAAAAAAAACATGTTTAAAACATTAAAACACAGAATTATTCTCTAGAATCAATTAAAATGTGCACGGAAGTTTTCTTGTCGCTTTCGAACCTGCACTGCAATACGAAGCGTCAACAAGGTTTAGTTTTATTTAAACTTTTCTATTCACTTGTAATAATATTTCAATTGATAAAGGATGATTTTTAAGATTTCATAACTTCTAAAAAATACTTTTCTTGTCGCTCTCGGGACTGGCTCGCATTGTAAATTTACATTTTCTTGTCATATTTTCTTCGTTACTGTCGTTCATCAGTTGAATCAGTAAACAAAACAGAACTGTTTTCTTTGATAATCTGTTAAAAGCAAAGCAGACGATTTGTTGCCCATTTTCTTGTCGCTGTCGTCAGGAATGTCATATTTTTCTTTTCGTTTCCTTATAAGTACAGTAATAACTAAAGTTTTCTTGTCGCATTATCATTTATTTCATGGTAACTTACAACGTAGAGAAGACAATGCAAATGCTGAGCAATTGAGGAGAATATTATTTTAATATTATGCTTGTGTGTGTGTTTTTTTTTTCTTCTTTTTATTTCGTTTCTGAGGATTTATTTATAGACAAGAGAATAACACATTTTGCTTGTCTGTTTTATGTAGTACATTTAAATAGATGTAAAAAAACACGGATATAAAAATGACGATGTAAAGGTAAGATGCTTCATTTTTCAAGGATAACTATAGTGCACAATACGGTCTCCCTCATTTCATCACTATATAAAACTATAATGTTCTTGTCAGTAAGTATGAATCGCCTAAAAGTGTTTCTGTTTCTTGACGCTGATCGCGGACTATGAAAATATATATATATATAAATTACTTTCTTACCATCTTTGCATGTTCTAGTTGATGTTTAAATGTTATATAGAATAAGACTAAGTATCGTTTTTATTTTTCATCATAACCCTAAGCGTCGTACCTGGCTTGATAGCGACAAGAAAACTGCAGTGCACGATTTGGATTAATGATTATAATTTAAGCAGTCTAACATGTATTTCATTAGTAATATAGATAAATTAAACAAATAAATAGTGTTGTTATAAACTATGGCATGTCTCCCTTTATTTTATTCCTGTTTTGTGAATTTTGTGGGCAAAAAGGTGTCAATATTTGTATTATTGCTGACTGACCATCGAGGCATCCATATTTTTAAGGCTCATGAGAAATGAAGCCTTTTGATTGGCTGGCTCTCTTACATGTAACCAAAACTTCACTTTTCTGGAGCCTATATGGCCAAAATCATATTTGGCTGGTATAATTCTATGTGAATGCAGTCGAGACCTGAAACTTAAACATGTTAAAAGGACAACAAACAAATTAATATTAATCTTTTTAAGTGACTTTTTTTACTATTTCTTTGTAAAATGTGATCTTTTTTATTCACTTTACATATTGTTAATAGCAGTCATTCATTATCAAAACAGTGAGGACACAAAAATATATAACCCTTTCTAACAGCTCTAACTTCGGTACTTTCAGTGAAAACCTATTAGAAACATGACCTTCTTTATTTACAACAAGATTTGACAAAGAGCAGCAAAACCATATTTAATTCAATTAATTTAATGTTTTCAAATGATACAAGGTGTATAGCCTACAGGAGAGTGAAAAATCTAAAATTTATTCAAAATTTCAGCCAAAGAACTGTCTTGTGACTTTGACAATAGCTGAGGGAAAGAGAAAACCAAGATCTGAATTCCTGACCAGTTGCTCATGTAAGAATTAGGTTTTTAAAGGATTTGAGATTTTTGCATTATTAAAAAGACATAAAAATACACTAGCTAAAAAAATTCAGACGAATCCCGTACTGAAACATAACCAGGAATCGTACCAGAAGTCCGCTTTGCAAACGTGTGTAATTTGGCATCATAAAAGGTCACATATACCTATTTGACAACAAAATAAATAAGGGCGTCAAAACTCATGAGCGTCAAAACAGATGATCGAAGGATAACTGTAAATCAATGATAGAGCTATGAATAATGAAGAATGTGGTGGAAATTTAAAAAAAAAAGTCTATAATTATACTCTAAGCAAACAAGAAATATCCTTAAAAAAATGGTCGGCGTGATTTAACTGAAGCACAAGTTATATTGTAACGATTACTGAATGCATAAAGGGAAGTAATATAGGCACAATAAATCACCTTTGGTGAAAAGCTAGGTTCCCTTTATGCATTCAGTAATCGTTACAATATATGGGCAGAAATCTGTATTTTAAATTTTTTGGCAATGTTGAAAGGGGCCTCTGTGAAGTTTTGTATAAATGAGGACAGTAGTTCTAAACAAGACTGTGTTTAGAAATTGTGGAGGGACACACGACGGACAAAACAATCACAAAAGCTCACTTTGAGCCTTTGGTGCTTAAAAGATGGTAACAGTAAGCAAACAATATTGAAATACGTTTTATACTTAAGTTTATTTCTGGAATTGTTGGAAGCAACATGAGCCCTTACCTTACTTCAGCTTATCAAATTTGTCTATCATTCAGAAAATGTACAGTACTGTTTTCACCGGAAAGATTAATTTAAAATTTAGAGTCTAAAATTTAACAGTATCGGACATGTTGTTGCAGGTTAGTAATGATTTGCACTGGTTAGAAATTGTTGCTGTAATGCAGGATAAGAGTTAATGACTCGTCTGTATAAAACAAATAACTTTTTTGTAAAAACAAAACTTAAGGAAAGGAAACGTAACAAAACAGAAATAACTTAACAAGAAAACTTAACAAAACAGAAAGGAAGTGGCTATTCTTACGGTCCCGTAGGAATAGCCTCGCAGGCTATTCTTACGGCTCTCCTGTAAGAATAGTGAAGAGCCCGCAGGTGTCTATTCCTACATGTATGGCAGTTTTGTATTACAATACATCAGTCAGGGGTGTAACTGTTTCAAGTTATCACAGTTTATAACCCATTTAAGTTATTGCGTTTACTTTCATAACTTGTTTCAGTTATCATAAAATATTACAAAGCCCTCCTGTGTCAATTCTTCATTTTGAATGTGACTAATGCAATCATTTCCTGAATTCTTGGCCTTTATCTTTCCAGCTGTGTAGTTAATTTTTTTACGCAAGGCTGATAAAGTCTTACGCAAATGGTTTTAAAGCTATAAAACTCTTAACATCCCATTATGCTCATCAGGTCATGATCAGACTAAAAGAGTATAACTAATACAGGTTATAAAATGCTTGAAAATGTAACTGAAATAGGACAGTTACACCCCTGACTGTACATTGTACTGAAGTCATTCAACTGTTATATATTTTCAAACAATTTCAGAAATGACACCACATTTGGTCATTGTTTTACAAATAAAATGTCAGGTCTGATTGTCATATTACAATGTTATATTCCATGTTAGGCAATGAACATATTGTATCTTTTTGCCTAAATAAATTATCTTGAATCTTGTTATGTCAAGCTGTAGTCGAACTAATCCGACGTATACAGTTTGTTTTATATTGTGACGGTCAAACTGCGGTGGCTGCAAAAGTCAGAAATTAAAAAGCTGCCACTCAGCGACAGTAAGCTTGTCTAGTCAAGCTGATGTGTGATAAACATGTTTAGAGTGGTATTAAAGAGATTTGTACTGTTGTGAAAACTTTGCATGTATATACACAAAACATAGATCAATAATTCGAGATCTCTAACTGGTTTACTTGAAAACACTTTGTCAATATTTTAAGTGTTTCAATAATGAATATCAATAACGTATGTATTTACATCTATATCTGTACAACCAACAATCGTTCTCCCCTTTATTAAGAAGACAAATTTCAGTAAAAAATAATTTACACTTACAATAAATTTGTTGTTTTAAAAACGTTTGTTTATGTAACAAGGCAGTGGCTAGGTAGCCGGTTCTATACATATACTGTTATACATATCATATATGAACACGGAAGTCAAGGTAGCCTGCTTTAATAATCTTTGTTATAAAGGATCATAATAAATGTTAAATAAATTACATTTTTGTGACTTACTATTTACTAAAAATTTGTGATTTACCTGTTTATTTCGCCGTATTTACGCACTCATATCATATTGGCCGATATTATGTTATGTTATCAACAATTTGTCAAATCATATCAAAGTATCATTATCGTCATCGTTAATAATGTTTATAAATTAAAAGGAAAATTTTATTGAATTTTTGTAGTTTATTATAAATTGGGAAAAAAATGATAGATGATTTCAATTGTCGGCGATTCTCATAGAATTTAGTCTTTTGATATGTATATGTAATTTTACATATCATATTTATCACGCTACCTTAGAATAAATGTTCAAACAAACAATTAGAACCAATCAAGATCATTGACTTATAGACAAATCGGCAAGAAATTAATAAGTTATTAGTTAATTAAGTAAAGACGCACATAGAAGTGCGAAAGTGATGATTACTTAAAAATTTCACTTAAAAGGGCATACGAAATGATCAAATGCTGTTATGTTTAGTAGAGCCGCATCATTTAATGTACGATGATGCTCTTTGTTTTATCTTTTCTTAACTGTTTGTTTTGTTTTCTTTTAAAATTGAATCACTGTATCTCGAATATGTATTGAGTACATTTTAATATAACAAAATGTCCGCCGATATGATAAGTGCGTAAATACGGCAAAATAAACAGATATTTAACACAAATAATAAATCACAAGAAATGTACTTAATTTAACTAATATAATGATCCTTATAACCCTTTATAGATACAGTATATTAAAGCCGGCTACCTTTACTTACATTTTTATATACGATGTTTATATAGAGCTGGCTACCTAGACTTTTGGTCTAGGTAGCTGGAACCGGCTACTTAGACTAAAGGTCTAGGTAGCCAGAACCGGCTACCTAGCCACTGCCATGTAACAAATGGAAGCAATAAATGTAACAAAAATGTGTTATAATAGGGGAAATCAATGACCACCTGCAGACTTTTCATAATTCATACGGGAAAGCCGTAGAAATAGACACCTGCGGGCTTTTCACTATTCTTACGGGAGAGCCGTAAGAATAGCCTGCGAGGCTATTCCTACAGTTGGTTCGCCGGTTCCGACGTTTCGCCGGTTCCGAAGAATTCGGAATTAATATCGAGTAAACAATAAGATATCAATGATCAAACTATTGCTTTATTATCCTCAATTAACAAGTAACTATTCCTAGAAATTTCATCTCTCGGAGTTGTTTTAAAGTTAAACAAAATATGAATTATATTGCGCCAAATGTGTGTAAATTGACGGTGTCCAAGTGACGCGTTTTGAAAGAAAATTTTATACGAAGCAGTTATTTTTTGTAAGAAACAAATTCCATTTCTTTTTTTTATCAAATTGTACTTTTATTTTGTCTCTATTTAACACAGAAAAAAATCTTGTAAAAAAATCTTCAGAAGTTACTAAACATGTGTATTTTACAACGTATCTCTTTTCTCCAGTTCCGACGGATGTGTTGATGAAATGCAATATGGAAGAGGTATCCAGAGGGGGTATCAAAAAACGGCTGATTCCATTATTCTTTGCAAAGCATATGTTAAAAACATTCACTTGCCTTCTTGAATTAAATTCTAATGAGCCAGTCTGCTTTCAAGCTTGTCTGTTTGTCTGCCTGTGCAGTATTTACAAATGTTAAAATTGTAATTATCAACTGACATATATTTGCTATGCTGCTATAGGCATAATGTAACACATTTGCAATATTTTTAGTTTGTTTTAGATGTCATGTCCAATTGCAGCAGAACCCTCCCCCTCTACACTGGTCTGCACAGAGTATCATTATTAAAGCTACACAAAAGAAGCCATTAAAAGTGATAAAGAAAATCACATTGGGAGGCTATCAGTATTGTTTTTTAAGTTATATATTAATAAATTTCATGATGGTAGTTTTGTAACTATAGCATCCAAGGATATAGAATTCCATGATTTGAGATTTCTGAGAAGACTAGGTCTAAATGATGAAGTATCAGTAGAAAATATAAATTGTCAAGGACCTGTATTTCAATGTTTTCTTGAAAGAAAGAAAAAATGACATTATATTTGTTACACGTTATTTCTCCATTTTATATATTACCATATAGGGATTTCCATTTAGATTGTGTTATTTCCATTTGTGATGACATTCTAGCCAAAGTTTGTTTCACACTACATTATTCATGCTATATAATTTATACCAACTTTGCTTTATGTAAATGACACTGTCACAGGTAGAATTTTAAACATGTTTTGCTGTAAATGATATGTATGAAATAAAGGCATACACATGTAAAACAAGTGGTTTTTATTCTTGAAATACATAAAACATTGCATCCTCAGATTCCAAAAACAGCAGACTAAGCCATGGCCATCTTCATAGCCCCCATTTTTCATGAGTGTCTGGTTTATTATGAAACATACTTCAATTAGCATTTCATAGACCATGGATGAAAGCTCTGGCATGACTGTTGCTTCTCATTGGATTTCTTTTTACTGACAAAGCCACCATATCCTTTTTAATATATTAAAATTCACATTTGAACTGATAAACAGGAATTGAAGTGTTTAAAATTTTAAGATTCAGCTGACAGTCTTTATTGAGC
The DNA here is from genome assembly GCF_021730395.1 of Mercenaria mercenaria. NCBI lineage: Eukaryota > Metazoa > Mollusca > Bivalvia > Venerida > Veneridae > Mercenaria > Mercenaria mercenaria. The sequence goes on from NC_069375.1 coordinate 72,696,940, forward strand.
TTGGTCTTCCATGCATGCTTGATGTGAACCCTTTAATAGCTGGCATCCATACTAAAGCAAAGCAGCATTATCTTCATACATATTTGTATTAGATATATTACAAACCTACCTTTCACAAAGTTTCATTGTTGCTTTTATCTAATAATATAGTCTTACTGCATATTCTTACAATTTTTATTGTCATCTCAAACAACTTTCTGTGGGGTTGTTTTTTCCAAGATGATAATAACAGAACAGGCTTTCATATATATTTTGATGTGTACTTTTGATTTGTATTTTGCACTTCTGAACACTTAAGAGTGTTGAGCTATCTTAAATAATTTGTAAGTTTCCCTTCGGGTGCCCCTCGCTTAATTTACACGGAAGTATAAAAATACGACGGAACCGGCGAACACACAACGGAACCGGATAAATCGGCTGCAAGTAACTTCGTCTGTTTTTTTGTAAATACCGATATATTTGACAATAAATAAATATTGATTTTAATAAAGGACTTAACACCTAATTAATATGTATTGTAATATTTACAGTGCAAATCGCTCTCTTTAATTTACGCGCATTGTTATAAAATGTCCGTCGGAACTGGCGAACCAACTGTACGGGACCGTAAGAATAGCCACTTCCTTCTTTATAAATTGAAAAATAATGCACATATTTATGAAAATAGTGCCAGTGGGTTGCTGACTTGACTTGAATTTTAATTCAACTTGAAATCACTTTCCTCTTAGTGATGTTGGTTCAAGTCTTGCTCTTGGCATTGAATTCTTCATGCCACTCAAAGCTAAGTTTGCGGTTCCAAGTGCCAGTGCAGCAAACTTAAGGCTTAACCACCTTGCTACGAACCGTCAGGCCTCGAGATTAGTTATACCTGAAGTAAGTTTTCATTATTCCCTTTTGATTTAGACCGCTGATAGTGACTGTCATCACGTGGAATGACTTATTTTCGCTAATTTGTTCTCCTATACAAATTTTCCTTTCCAAATTTCGAACATTCCATTTCTGCGCATGCGTCGATTGTTTATGTCGGTTTAACGTGCGGCTTTGTATCATTATACGGGCATGTCTTACCTTAGCAGTCACTTTGACCATGTGTTTTTAGTTATTGCTTTATTTGCTTCCCCTGTGTGTCTTAGGTTTTTTTGTTGTTTTTTTTTTGTTTGTTTTTCTGTTGTTTTTTTTTTGTAGTTTGCTTGCTTTGTCATCTGTAATGCATGTATAGGTATTGTATAATACCAATGGTTTTAAATGTAACTTCTAGTTCTGTGTGTGTAACCCTTTGTTTTCTTTTTTTTTTAGTTTTAGTTACAGAATGCTACATGCTGGTGATGCAAATGTTTTCCTCAGCTGTTTTAAGTAGTTTTAAATGCCTGTTGTAAAATGTGACTCTTCTTAGTAATTTTTGTGTAGTGTCAGCTAATCTTTTTTATGTTGCTTTAAATGTGTTCTAATCTGTATGTGGTAAATTGCTTTCCTTTTCCTTTTATTTGCTAGTACCTATGTGCTTTTTGTTTTAATATGCTGTAACATGTATGTGATAATTTGTGATTGTTTATCAGTTGCTTTATTTGTCTTAATGTGCTTTAACATGTAGTATGCTTTTTATTACAGCTGTTTTACTTGTGTTGGGCTTATTTACAAGTGTTTGTCGGAAAATAGCTTTAAGCTAGTGTTATATGTTTTATACTTATCCGACGTTAAATAAATCTTCTTGTATCTCTTGTATCTTGTATTTTGTATCAGCAGAAATTTCTACATCTACATCTACATGTTACTCCCAACAGTCAATAACTGACTATGACTGGGAGGCGACTGTCTGGGGGACATTTTGTTGACTGAGCCGCTATTGGAAACACAAAATTAGTGTGCAGTATTAAAATCAGTACTACTATATTACGTATAAGTTATGGTTAAAGATTTTAGGTTAGAACATCAATACTTCCAGGCTACTCCTGAACTCGTTTAGAGTAGCACTGGGTTTTACATTATATGGTAGGATGTTCCAGAGTCTAATTGTTCTAGGAAAAAATGAATTCATGTGATACTGTGTGCGGGAGAAAGGAACATGAAAGTTAAAGTTCCTAGATTCTATTAGGTACTTGTGATCTACACAGACAATTGAGTGATAGATTTTATACAGCATAATTTGTGATGTGAAATTTTTCCTTGTTTCTAAAGTTTGCCATTTTAGTACAGATAACATTTCAGTGACACTTGATGTAAAGTCATAATTGTTGAGAACGTACCTAGCTGCAGCCCTCAGCACTCTTTCAATTTCATAGGTTAGATTTTTTGCCATGGATCCAAACAGTTGAGCAATATTCCAGTTGGGGGCGAACATATGTTTTATACGCAGTTTCTTTAATTTTGACATTTTTAGTCTGAACATTTCTTTTTATGTATTTTAGGGTATTGTTTGCCTTGTTTGATACATTTTGTATGTGAGGCTTCCAACTAAAGTCCTCACTGATGGTTACACCTAAGTACTTAGCATTTTTGGTAGTTTTTAATTCATGGTTATGTAACTTACAGGGAAAAGTGGTGGTTTTTCTCTTTTTTGAAATTCTAATCACTTCGCACTTATCAGGATTAAACTCCATGGACCAGGTCTTTTCCCACAGTTCTAATTTGTGTAGGTCCTGCTGGAGAGTCTCACAATCATGCATGGTATTTATAGTAAGGTAAACTACTGTGTCATCAGCAAAAAATCTTACACTGCTTTTAAGTGATTCTGGCAGGTCATTGATATAGGTTAGGAAAAGGCAAGGCCCAAGGACAGACCCTTGGGGTACCCCTGACATTACAGGTAGAACATCTGATTGGTGGCCTTCTACAACTACAGTTTGTGTACGTTTTTGAAGAAAAGATTTAATCCACATGACAGTTTTTTTTTGTCAATGCCTAATTTAAGTAGCTTATATACTGGAACATTGTGGTCCACTTTATCAAACGCTTTACTAAAATCCATTACAATGAGATCTGTTTGTTTACCAGCTTCAAGGTTATCAAAGATTTCTTGACTAAAAGCAATTAGCTGGGATTCACAACTATGTTTTGATCGGAAACCATGTTGGAAGGGGTTAAGCAAGTTTTATTGTCTAGATAATTCATAATATTTGATACTAAGATATGTTCCGTCAATTCTGATGCAATACAAGTAAGAAATTTTATCTATCTATTTATTTGTTTGGATCTAACGTCGCACCGACACAATTATAGATCATATGGCGACTATCCAGCTTTATGGTGGAGGAAGACCCCAGGTGCCCCTCCGTGCATTATTTCACGATCGAGCGGGCACCTTGGTAGAACGACTGGCTTTCCGTAAGCCAGCTGGATGGCTTCCTAACATAAAGAGTTCAACGCCCCGGTTGAGGCTCGAACGCACATGGATAAGGGGCAAGTGATTTGTAATCAGCGACCTTAACCACTCGGCTACGGAAGTCCCGCAGAGATTTTATCTGGCTTCTAAAAACTTAGTAGGCCTAAAATTACGTAAACTTACAGAAATGTAGGTAACGTTTAACAATTTAAACATTTTAAAATGTCCAATCTTCAAGTATATGTTCATGTCCGGCCTTTTGGAGCATTTTTCAAACTTATTAACACTTTAAAAATTGTTAGGACTTTGGTAGTTTTTAAGGTCTGATAGCTTCCTTGCCAATAATGTAAACACTTCTGTACAGTTTGATGAGGGGCTGTCGTTTTCTGAAGAATTTTTATAGGTTATTACTTATTAGCTTTGTATCAGGAAATATGCACGAGTTCTTCAGCGGAAATATTGCGCGACTTTAGGAGCGCAATAATCTTTCGCTGAAGAACATACGCATCTACAGGTATGAATATTATGTAAATATCATAAATATGTTCAATAGCTTGAATAAGATTGGCAATACTGAACTAAATAAAAACAAATAGTCCAACATCACTCTCTGAATTAAGTCACGCACCCGATATGAAATTCAGGCGTCAGTGTATGGAAAATATTAACGTGTCCGGTACCAGATTAATATTGAAGTATTCTGCATAAAACGACCCCTGATTATCTTTGCATTATAGCGTAAGTATGATACTATCAGACAACAACTATTTCCTCGTAATCGCCGAATTGTCAATGCAGGAATATTAAATAATCTACCAAAAATGATTCCAACGCAGAGGTGGTGGATACAGTTGCAACGCAAATATAAGTAATTACGGTGTGTTCGATTCCGTTAGTGAAAATTTTGGCCTTTTTACTTACCTAAACTGTACTTTTCCAGGGAATTTGACTTTGGTTTGACCATTGCATCATTTTTACACATGCCAGCAGTAAAAACTCGATGTTTAGTCATAATTTTCTGTTCATTTGCATTCCCTTTTCTAACTGTTGAAAACTATACCAAGAGTAACCTATACACCATGTTTTATAATAAAACATGCATGTATTATATTGCTGTAGATTGTATGTTTATACACATGTCCCAAAATATATGAGCAGCTCTCGTATGACGGAAAGAAATTTCACGTAGATTAAAACAGAAAGCTGTTATTACTAAGCATTTTTATATTAGTAATTCGGCCTCGGTTTTGGAACACGTTGTGAAAAGTATTTTCAATTCTATAATAAAACGTTGTTCATGTATTAGGCCTATTTACAGTAAATAAGAATATGTTGATAAGAAATGTTTAGCGTTTCGGCAATCGTGTTAATGAAAAAGGACGTTTAAGCGAAACGACTGTCAAGTATCCATGTGTCATGCAGTGACATAAGTGTTTAACAACGGTCGAATAATTTGTTTTAAAATGTTTAAAAATGGTTGTATATGTAAAAACTCGAACTTTGTCAATAATTTTAAAAGAATAAAAAGAATTTACATGCTGTCATTTTAAAAATGTTTTATGTCTTACTAAGCATTAATAAGATCTTGCAGTGTCAAACTAATTGCTATTATACGTCTGTTAATAGTCTTATTGCATTTTATTATATAATCTTAATATCTGTTTATGAGATAATAATCTTTTGACACGCAAGGACAAAGGTCCCTGGCCACGTGAAATCACGTGAAATATCACTAGGTATCGCGGTATGCGAGATTTGTTGCTAGGGGACATGTAGGTTTCCTGCAATATCATTGGTTAATTTTATTGTTGTCATGAACCTGATAAAATATCAACGATAACAGAAATAAGAAGAGTTTTACCTAGGAAATAAGAAGGACATATACTTCTGTGTTTCATGTCGAGATATCCGACTAGATAATTACAAAGTTTTAATTAATGCTGTCGTGTGTTTAGAAATTATTGTTGTTATGTGGACATCCATATATTGTTGTTGAAAACTGAATAAAAGAAGAAACAGAATCTGGATTTTGCTAATTCCCTCAATTAAGCGGACTTAAGCTAAACAAATAATAAACACTTAATAAAAAAGCTGAACTTGAGCTAAAATATTCCCCACAGAAATTTTACGTGAAACACGCACAGCGTTACACATGGCTGCTCAAAAACTATGTAAAACCCGTGTGCTAGCCCATGCTTAAAGTATTTTGAATTATTATTGCCATGCTTACATTATTTACTTCATGCGAATGTCCTGCTACTCATTATTTTCATACTGTCATAATATATTGACTTTTTTAAAACTTTGTTTTCTTACCATCGTATTACAATGTTATATTCCATGTTCTGCAATAAGCATATTGTAAGATTTTGCCTAAATAAACTATCTTGTAAAAAACTGTTCATCTGAATACACATAGAGATCGAATGTCCTTCATTCTGTTTATTTCTTGTGCTACAGTTTCATCCATGACGAAAGCATAAACATGTTAATAAGCTCCCACAGTATTGCATGGATACAAAATTTAAAGAACAAAAATCAGTTTAGACAACACACAGTTCAAACAAAATGATGGGGTAATATTCGAACTCACCCTGAAAACTTAACTGTTACACTGCACAGTATAATATTTAAATTGTTAACATATTCAACCAGTAAGCACGGGTCATACAGCACAAACTATGGGTAAGTTGTCGTGTAATAACATAATTATACTACTTCTAAACGTCGGGTTGGTATGACTATCTAGTGTCAGAGTGATGTAATGGTCATAACCAAGTCATATCCCGAGAAAAGTGCACTTTAATTGAGTTACAATCCCAGAACATGATATTAAAGGAATCGGACACATCATAATGCGTTGCAATTGTATCCACCGCCCACTGCGTTGGAATCTTTTTTGGTCGATTATCTTGTGTATCTTCATTAAAAATTCCCTGTTCACAAGGAAAATGCTGTTGTTTGATAGTGTCATATTTACGTAACTGTTATGAACAAGTGTTTGTGGCTGGAAGATAATATATGTGGGCTCCTGTCTCACTTGTTGTTTCCAGCCAAACATGAAAAATTAAAATAAACTCATTAGGAATCTTACCGATGACAGTGGAAACACATTCACTCGACCATATTTATTCACCGCTTCTGCGACGAATCCTCCACCGCCGCGGCGTTGGAACCACTGCACCTGCAACGAATCCTCCACCACCGCGGCGTTGGAACCACTGCACCTGCGACGAATCATCCACCGCCGCGGCGTTGGAACCACCACACCTGCGAAAGCTATGTAGTGTCTTAATCTGAATCATACCACACAGAGAACCACGACTAGATCATCATTTATAGAACTGCAGCTTCAAAAATAAATAGCTGGGTATTTTTTTACTTCTTTTACAAACATCATTAATGATCACATTAAAGTTGAGGTCATCTTGCTTGATTTTCTGACAGACCAGTTTGAAAGTCAATGATTGGCCTACCTGTTATTTTTTTCATTCAACTGGGCTCCGCCCGCTTAACTCAGATTTACAGATCGCGGGGTTGTGCGTTAGATCACACGCGAGGGGCGTATGATCTCCGTGACGATTTGGTAAAATACATTGTGTTTGAAATCAGTCGTCCGCCACCTCTGATCCCTGTGGGGAAGTTGGTAGTTACATGCGGAGAACAGGTTTGTACTGGTACAGAATCCAGGAACACTGGTTAGGTTAACTGCCCGCCGTTACATAACTGAAATACTGATGGGAAAAAACGGCATTAAACCCGAAACAGACAAATCTATGGGAAAACCAATCTTTTGAAGAGGTTTTAATATGGGTGGCAGCTTACTTAGTAAATATATCATCCATTCAAGTCAGACAGTGCAGTGCATTTCAACGCCGTCTTGTCTAAAAGCCATCCTGTCCAATAAATTTGAATTCAACGCTTTGGATTTTGAAACCTTTAAAACAAAACTTTCATGTCTCTCATTTAAACATGAAACGATCGATGCATTAAAAAACAAAAATGTTGCGATGCACCGAAATTTGACATCATCCGACGAAACATGATACCATGTAGCTCAAGGTGAAGCCGTGTAACACAACAGGAGTACATGCAGTGTAAAAAGAAATGATTTATAAAAAAACAGTGTTGCTATATATTCTGGTTCATTCAACATTCAACATATGTGTCATAAAATAGCGTTTAAGCCAGTGCTAGGGGGCGTGAGAGGTGTTCCACATTTCATTACCTCTCATGAACAAACTCAAACTTTTTTCTTGGTTGCATTCTCTGCTTCCAAAGGATCTGTTTACAGATTGCATTGACGCCGTTAAGTGCATTTAACGCTTTGTGTAATTGAGACCGACGTAACGGTATAAAAACTTGATGCCATGTAGTCCAAGGTAAAACCGTTAAACGAAACATGAGTATATGCATTGTAAAATGAAACGATTCATAACAACTTGACGCCGTCTAATGCATCCTACAGGATACTGTGCATTCATATAGGACAGGGTTAAGTCACAAAGGTGCTTTTGCTGTTCCAAAGGTCAAAGGTCTGTTCTGCGTGAACTCCATTGGCTTCCTGTGCAATGTAGGGTAGAATACAAAATTATAACACATACATATAAGGCACTCAAAGATCAATCACCAGCTTATGTAGCGAACATGCTAGAAATATATACACCATCCAGAAATCTGAGATCGCAGAATAATGCATTAAAACTAGTGGTGCCCAAATGTCGAACAATACGATTTGGTGAAAGGAGCTTTCAGACAGCTGCTGCGAGGTTATGGAATGCCCTCCCATCTGGCATAAGAGAGTGCAGACCGTGCAAAGTTTCAAAAAAGCGCTAAAGACGCATTATTTCATACAATTCTTTGGCAACTAACATCTCATGATTACTTGATTTATAATGTAGGTACTTTGCCGGCCAATTAATTACTTTAATTAAGAACTCCAGTGTGACAGAATAATGTTGGCGGTGTTTTTTTTTTTTTTTTTTTTTTTTTTTTTTTTTTTTTTTTTTTTTTTTTTCTGTGGGATGTATCATGGATGTTCTCCGGACCGTTTAGGTGGGGATTGACCCAATCATCCGGGACGGTTTGCATGCTGTGATGCATTATCGCAGACATCATACCGTTTAATTCTGTCTGTTCAAAATGTAAGATATCTTCTGTTCTATTCTGCTCTGACCTGTGTCTTTGATAGGTCAGTTAATGTTTTATGATATTGTTTTTTTTGTTTCATGTTTTGATCTGCCTACCTTCCAATTTAAAATGCTTGGTATCTTATTACCGTAATATAATTTTAATTTCTTCTATAATAGTTTTTTTTTTTTTTTTTTTTTTTTTTTTTTTTTATTGAACATTATATAAATCTTTTTATGTAAAGCACTTTTGAACGTATTTTTATATGAAAAGAGTGCTATATAAATGTGGTATATAATAATAATAATAAAAGGTTTTGGGTTAAAGTCCTATATTTTCCGGTATTTCCCTATGGAATAAGTTGCCTGCTAGTATAGCACAGACTGAGAAATTACCTGTTTTTAAAACATTAGTAAAGAATTTGAAACCTTTAAAACAGGTTTTATTGACGCCTTTTACAGATTTTATTGACGCCGTTAAGTGCATATAATAGGGTTATTATTATAACAGTAGCTTGATCTGGGATGCAGTATTCGGCTCGAGTGGATTTTGCCAGATCGGATCTCACGAGGCGCCATTTGATTCTTGTTTCATTCTTGAATGAAATCTTAAAGTTTATCGATATTAAATGGAACTAAATGAAGTTTTTATGTGCGTTATTTATAGAAATGTGTCAGATCGTGCATATTTATGAAAATAGTCCGGCAGCATACAATACGGAAGGTACAATACGGAATTTTAAAGGTACAATACGGAATTTTTGTCTATCTGTTCATATTTAATTGTTAAATACAGGCCGATTTTTTACAGAATTTATTTAGGTATATAATAAAACGCTTTGTGTAATTCAGAGCGACGTAACGGTAAAAAACTTGATGTCATGCAGTCCAAGGTACTCGGAAACCGTTAAACGAAACATGAGTACATGCATTGTAAAATGAAACGATTCATGACAACTTGACGCCGTCTAATGCATCATGAAACCGTTTTATGTAATTTGGAGCGGTTTATAATTTTTTTTATGCCATACAGCCCAATATAAACCCGTTCGATATACCGTCAGTACACCGTCAGTACACCGTACACCGTCAGCACACCGTCAACCCACAGTCAGTACACCGTCAGCACACCGTCAACACACAGTCAGTACACCGTCAGCACACCGTCAGCACACCGTCAGCACACCGTCAGCACACCGTCAGCACACCGTCAGCACACAGTCAGCACACCATCAGCACACCGTCAGTACATCGTCAGTACACCGTCAGCACACCGTCAGTACACACCATCAGTACACCATCAGCACACCGTCAGTACATCGTCAGTACACCGTCAGCACACCGTCAGTACATCGTCAGTCAGTACACCGTCAGCACACTGTCAGCACACCGTCAGTACACACCATCAGTACACCATCAGCTCACCGTCAGTACACCGTCAGCACACCGTCAGTACACACCATCAGCGCACCGTCAGCACACCGTACCGTCAGCACACCGTACCGTCAGCACACCGTCAGTACACAGTCAGTACACCGTCAGCACACCGTCAGTACACACCATCGGTACATCGTCAGTACACCGTCAGCACACCGTCAGTACACCGTCAGTATCTGTAGATATCAACTAAACAAATAATATTGCTCTGTGTATTGTCCGTAAGTATTGGCCTTGCACTAATTAATATTCGCCAATATTTGTGGGTGTTTTCGTTAGTTTACGCAATATTTGTTTCCTGAAAATATCTACATTATTAAAAAACCTATATAGTTAACCAATTACACAGCGGAGTTGTGGTAAGGTGTCTGACTTCTATGACCGTTATCACGGGTTCTTAATCATTTTTCGTTCAATGTAATATAATGTAATCGGTATTGCTTTAAAGATCTGCTCCGCGGCTATTCAAATTCTATTGTGTGTATGCAACCCATGATTACAATAGGTAACAGTTAACGGCCACGTGCCACACTTCTGCACACAAAACCAAAGGTATTTTATATAGAATTTAATATAAAATAGGCTCTATTTTGACAGGCGGCACTGTTCATAGTCAGGATTTTCATGCTTTTTCAGTGACAATTTAAGGTTAAAGGTAGGACGGGAGGAGGTCTTTAATTCTTTAATAATCATCTGTTGTTCATCTTGAAACGCTGATGACACCGTCCGATGTTTCCCAAGATAACATGTTAGTTCCGCCAGAAATGGGCTGTGGCATTCACGTTACATCTGAAATTTGATGGAGGAATTCATACATTAGGTTTTCAAAACGGCATATGTTCGCCAGCTAGTAAGCTGGCTACCGATTAGGTATTGTGTTGTTTTTTTTACTTAAAATGTGTTTTTTTTTACTTAAAATGAAAAGATATTTTTCTTAATTTCTATTTTTCTCGTTTATACCATATCAGCAAATATCATCTGAGCTCTGAAGAAAGTGGACATAATTATACAAAATTTAAACAACCTCAAGAGTTATCTCTTTAAAACAAAACATAGGACCAGAATACAGACTGGTTAACAAATATCATAGGATAAGAGAATAAAACACTGGTCTCTATTCTAAAAACATGAAAGAATATATATACAGTTTTTAAACGACTGCTTTACGGAAGCGTTCAACAAGCAGACGACATATACTTACTTGTATCGGCTGACGTTGTGCGACTGTGCCCAGGAGAAGGCTTGCAATTTTTGGTGCAAATTCGCCTTTTTACATCTGAACCTGAATGAAATGAATTTAGATTTCATAATCTAATGTCACATATCTAAATATCATAAAACATTTCATAAAAATATTTTAACAGTTACAAGATTCATCAGTTAGAAAGAATGATCCAAAGCCGCCGCCTTCAGGAAACTAAACCCTTCTATAGTTTATGACTGACATTTACACAATATACAGGGACAAAGAAAAACGATAGATAACAAAGACAAAAGAAATAATAAAAGTAACGCAATTCAACACCGCCATGGTACAGTCAGAGGCTAAATAACTTCAGGAAAATTATTTCAGTCACCAGTGCGCACAGGACCTTACAAAGTGCGCACATAAACTTACACCATGCGTATCAAGTCTCGCGTTAAAGGAAATTATGAATTCTCTGTTTGTAATTTAAGCATTATCCGTGTTTATGGAAAACCACGTGGGTGTTGACCTACATCTATAACCGAAGAATGCCTAATAACCGCCTCGATAACCTAGTGGTAGAGTTTCAGCTTCGAGTGTCGGAGGTCGTGTGAAAGATCCCCGGACACTTCATAAAAATACATGAAAAATGGTACCAATAGCTTCCTTGCTTGGCGTTCAACATGCAGAGGGGCTTCTCTTCCATTAGGAATTGTGTGTCGAGAGTGATTAACACAAGTTGTAGAACTACTTCAGAATGGTCGGCTTAAAATAGATTAGTATTAGCTAATTGTAAGAATACGTATACATACGTATAACACACTCACTGCAATATGTTATTCATATAGTAAGGCTTTTAGGACGGATTCAATTCTTAAATTCTATATTTACCCTCTTCTGAGTAACTGTCACTTATATTTCATCCATGAATCCTTTTGAACATTCTAGGTATGTATATATACGTATAACACACTCACTGCAATATGTTATTTATATAGTAACCCTTTTAGGACGGATTCAATTCTTAAATTCTATATTTATCCCCTTCTGAGTAACTGTCACTTATATTTCATCCATGAATCCTTTTGAACATTCTAGGTATGTATATATCAGTTTCTTTCAGTACGTATATCGCTATCATGTTTACATCACATTAACCAGGGGCACGTACAAAGTAGAACGATTTTCCCGTGCATTTTTAGTCTCTGAGATAACAACCAAATACATGTATATCATCTTTACCTAAAATAAAACAAAGCAGGTATACATTCAAATCTAAATCAAGCATTAAAACTTTAAACCTAGTACATCCATTACGTTATTTCCTGTCACAATCTTCAAGGATCCACGTGCAATACAAGAGTGCTGTCAGTATATCGCCCGGAGCACTGGCGCTTTCTGATCTGGCGCCAGTGGCCCGGAGATATCAATGTGTCACGAGGGGGCGCATGCGTTGTTTAAAAACTGGGAGGTATCCTAAAAAGGAAATTATTTATTTTTAGTGGTATACGAGTAACAATTATGAAAGGTTTGCCTTGAAAGTCGTCAAATGTCATGACCTATTATTTTGTCGGTGTGATGTTACATCTAACACAAAGAAATAATACTCCATTGTTTGCTAATTAATGATTGTAACGAAATAATCATAGTTAAAACATGTTGCGCTTGTTTCTTCGTTTTTAGTACTTCTGTGATGTGTAAACATAAACGGCGGAATAGATTGACACATCTGTCAAGGCCTGGACCACTGAATGAAATAAATCTACAAAATGAAAGAAAATAAGAATTTCAAAGTGACTGGAAACTGCTTTGTTGACTATAAAAATGGTATGGAAACGCAGTATTCAGAACTCGAGATTGAAAGTAATTATTGCCATTTATCTCGTATTTCTGAGAGTAGTTTTATTCATAATCTGTCAGGAGGGACTCCCGGGGTTTTCCTCTGGAGAACCGCCATCGGTCTTCAAATCGAGGGAATATTATCAAGTTCAAACAAAATCAACCACTTGAAGCTGTTCAGAGAGTGAGTAGTCCTATATTCAACTTATGTCATTATCATACAATAAAGGCGGCGACTGCTTTTTAAATGGCAGTCGTGAAATTATGAAAACCTTATAAAATGCTATTATATAATAACATTTGATAGTATCATTTACAGTTAGAAAGTTTAAAGTGCAATGAATTATTGTTACGACTGCTAATGTATAGCTTGTTAAATTTAGGAAAATACAATCTTCGACAACTGCATCAGAGTGTCAACGTTTCAGCTTAGTGGTGAGAGCACTGGACTTCCACTCATGAGACCCGGGTTTGAATCCCACCACAGGCGATTCTTTGTCATTAAAATTCTATCCTCTTCTATTACTTGTCCGGGATACGGACTTTATCTCGGACCTAAAATAGCACTTTTTATGCCAAAATGGCTAACACGCCATCAAAGATTATGACTTCATTGAAGAATGGAAGTGTTTAAATCGCTCATGCTTTTGAATTAAAAAAAAACATCTCTGACAACTGCGATAGGGGTGTTGAATCTTTGACTCGGGGATTTGAGCATTGGCCTTCCATCCGCGCGATGTGGTTCGAATCCGGCCACAGGCACATGGTATTATTCAACATAAATGTTTTGTCCTCTTCAATTTTTGATACGCTCATAATTTAAGAATATAGACAAAGTGTTCCCTATTATAATAGTATTTTGAATATCACTTATACTGTTCCTCATTTCTGTCGTCCTCGCCCATTTATATCGATTACTACTTACAGTTTTATCCATTTATGTCGAAGTTTGTAAATGGTGTTACCTATTTTTGTTGAATACTGTTTAAATTGTTTCCAATTTATGTGAAATACTGCAAAATATGCAGAATACTGCTTACATTCTTACCAGACACTGCTATTAGTGCTATCAATTTATGTCGAATACTGAATATAGTGTTACCAATTATGTCAAATATTACTTCTAATGCTACCTTTTTCTCGAATACTGCTCCTTTTGCTACCTATTTGCATAACATATCGTTAAGAAGTCCGACCAATGAAAAAAGAAACGAAGACATGATTTTTATGAAATCACTCATAAAAGTTTTAGGCACAATTTATATTTTATACGAAAACAGATTATACTGATGCAAAAAAATAAATGTACGCTAAAAGCAGTGATTAAAATATAATATGCCTTCTGAATCTTGTTGAATGATCAAATAATGACATTCGATGATTTACGTTCAGTGATGTATTATCAGTATTTGTTTCTTTTTTGGAACGTTTCTTTCAATTTGATTGGCTAACAGATTTTTTTACAAGTGTGTAAAACAAATTTGTTCGGATGTGCAGTTTCCGATGTTGGACTACTTTCTTCAGTTTTAACAAAATTGTAAAACCTGAACCTTGTACACATATCTACTATAACGACCCCGATTGTCAGTTCGGGTGTACAATCATGGCAGAAGTATTCCGAAATCACGCACGGAGAATAACGTATCTCACGGAAATTTCTGATTGTCAGTTCGGATGCATTACTATAGTTAAATTTGTGACTAAACGCTCTTGAATCATAGAAAGTCTGTATATACTGTACCTTGTTTATGTCAATTCCATAAATGTACGCCCACATGTGTTGGAAGGACTCTTACAATCAGTTTGCAAGATTCTTCGGAACATGATGAAAGTGTTTGGACTCTTTAATACTCTTCGTTTTCTCGTGGTACTCATCTGTTGTCCTAACGGATACACTCGCATCATTAGAGAAGAGACGTCAGTACTCAGCAGCGCTATAAACATGTTAAACAAATAATTTTGATACATTCTTTTTTTTTTTGTTGTTGTAAAATTTGCATTGTGTATTCTTTTAATCTGAATATGACATTTCACGTTATTTTTATATTCTCCGATACTCTACACAGACTCAAAGTCAATTTGAAAAAAAAAAGAATATTGTTTCGGAATAATTAGAATATGACCACGGTGTACAGTCCATAAAATAAATAAACGTATTTGTAAACATGGAATGATCCAAACTGAAGGGAAAGAAGCATATTATAGAAATATTTTGATGGCAAATGCATGTACTATAACATAACTGAAGCCCGACCAGCCTATAAAACGGGCCAGTCTATTTTATAAGTACTGTTGACCCAGTCATGTGATAAATACGACAATTGACGGCAGGTCTTAATTCCGATCACTACGGGTTTTTTCAACTGGACTAGGTACCAGTGGCATTTCAATTGGACTAGGTACCAGTGCATTTCGTATATTGTGTTCTCCAAAACTTTTTGGACAATGTTATTAATTAGTAACCAAAAGAATTTGACCAAGGTTTGGTATTACTATGTGTTTATAATAATATTATCTTACGACGACACGGCATTTAATGCAGAGATATTAGTACTCCTTAATTATTTACTTTTTGCCACACACACTTGGGGTCAGGTACGCCCTCCACACCAACCGAACTTCCACCACACTCCTGCCAACTTATAGCTAGTATGTTATAGCATGATTACACGCACTGAGAGAAGGTGGAGATCACAAAACGGGTTTTGTTACAATTTCAGAAGGTTTTATAAATGCACGTTTTAACCACAAATGCTCTTAGAAGAATGCTCTTTAAGATCATTCAAAGATGTGCTTTAAAACTGACACTAGAAAACAATAGTCGATTAAGTTTTTAAATTAGCACCTACCTATCAATCCATGGTATCAATCGAGGATTCTGTAACCATTCTGTCAAACGACACTGGTCCTAGCTCTGTGACATTTTTCCAGTCAGTCAAGAGAAGTACCGCTTTTTGGATCTGCACTTTGCATTCTTTTCAGTCTAGTAGAGATATTGTAGCACTATCACCGATGGCATTTCCCCAATCTAGAATAGAACAATATAGATAAGTATATTCCCCAGTGGATGGGGTGGGGGTGGGGGGGGGGGGGGGGTGGGGTATTAAAATATGCGTCGCATAGGCCTAAGAAATTGATATAGTGTATTCGAAACATTGTTTTAAATGGTAAATCAAGTTTTAGAGAAATATTAGCGTTTTAAGAAACAAATTAGTTTTACCAGCATACCTGCAGAAATAAAATAAAGATAAATAGCGAGGAACTGTACCTGTATGTTCTTCAAACCGGTACAAGTAGATCCGATCTAATTTGAAAAAAAGTATTAGTTCTGAGAAACAATCCGAAAAAAAGATTTCCAGGCAAAAACTTAGTTTAATAATTACATTTGGGATTGATATAGATTGTCCCTACCAAGTTTAAGTAGAAACGTAAAACCTGAAGTATCCCGTTTTCTTACAATCTAGACATTTCATGAGTTTGACTTGTATGATACAAGAAAAAAATCGGTAATCTGATGGATGCTCCCCGAAGTAAGATTATTGCATACCCGGACACATACCTTGTCTTAGTATTGTAGCTTTCAATTTTTTTTTAGAACTCCAGTAAGTAGATTTTATATAACGATATAACGACCGAAGGATGGCGCTACAGTTTTATTATGTTAAAGTTCAATGATAAAGAGTAATAACTCCGCGTAAAATGATCAGAACGGACTATAGGATGATTATGCCGAATACTCGGTATAATTTGCTAATCAAAGGGCAATAAACAGTGTCAATCAAATTACCGCAACATGCACATCTCCTGTTGAGAGTGAAGCTTCCTGTGCATGTTCGCTGATTTTCAGCGAGTGATTGCTGAGGAAATACTCAGTACAAGGGATTGTAATAGTGTTCTAATATTAATATTCAAAGGTCAGTATCTCAGTGTTATCAATGGACCGCAACATGAAGACAAAATGCGCATTCCTGTGAAGCTTTCTGTGCATTTTTGCTGATTTCCGGTGGTTGCTGAGGAATACCCAGAACAAGAGTTGGTAGGCTGAACACCAAATAATCCGGCTGTTCTTTTTCTCACTTCATAACGGTTTTTGACTTTTTCTATCGTATCAGATTATTAGATACTAATATTCACATAAATAACTTTACTCTGCTTTAGAAAAAAAAAGAAAAGAAAAGGGGGTGCTAACGTTTATATAACGTTTTAACGTTCGTTAAATACAACCCGCTGAATTTCCTCTTTTTACCGCTTCTTTCAATTTCTCATTTCGAGACATAAAACTCTTACGCCGCCATTTCATTGTGCCAATATATCAGAATGATAAATTACATAGCATATTTTACTGTAAAGCTATTGCCGAGTCATCAACTATAGTGAACCTACACCTGCGGTGGACACCTCCGTGGGGTAGGCGACGCTCATGCGTTGCTCACTGCGCAACAAATGGTGTGCTGCCATGAAGATGATCTAAATGTGACCATCTCCTGGCGCCTTTGCACCTCTGCATATGGTAATGCATAGGTCTTATTTTTCAATTTTTCATTTTATACAATTCATTTGTCAATAATGCGCTTTGACCTACAATATAATATTGTTATTTATGTTGGATACATCATTAGTGCAACTGACTTCACTTGGTACTCTTAATTCGTGTGTAAGGTTTACTTGTTTATATATATCGGTACTGTCAAAGCTTAGATTCATTTTTAATAAAATTGAATGAATCATCCATCCTCAAAATTATGTTTACTTACACTTTACACGTAATAACATGTTTCATTATATATTATATATATGTATATGCCGATTTACTATCATGTACAAGTCTAAATAAAACGTATGTTCTGTTTTGTTCTGTTCTGTTCCTGAATATATGTGTTTGCAAACGTATTCAGTGAATCTCTTTTCAGCATAGTTATAAGAATATAGAGGAAAAACTATCTTACACGTATTAGTTAAGAATTCTTTGATTTTTTTATTTCGGGGCCTCCGCGGCCGAGTGGTTAGAGTCGTTGACTTCAAACCATTTGCCCCTCATCGATGTGGGTTCGAAACCTCATTTGGGGCGTAGAATTCTTCACGTGAGGAAGCCATCCAGCTGGCTTACGGAAGGTCGGTGGTTCTACCCAGGTGCCCGCTCGTGATGAAATTATGCACGGAGGGGCACCTGGGGTCTTCCTCCACCATTAAAGCTGGAAAGTCGCCATATGACCTAAAATTGTGTCGGTGCGACGTTAAACCCAACAAAAAAATTGATTTTTATTTCAAACTAAGGGTTTTAAGGTCTCGACGTAAGCTAAAGATTTGCCTCGAACCTAATTTTTTTATTTATTTATTTATTTCTGTGGGTTGGGGATGGCGGCGGGGTTGATTTGATAAAAACTATGTCGGTAAGTGTTTTGTCCTTTCTGGTAAATAACTTTGTGAAAGTTTCCTGTTTTTCGCCAATTCGTAATGCTGCCACCAGTTTGATCCTAACAAAAATAGATGTACTTCTTCGAACAATATTTACTATTCTTAGCCACTTACATGCATGGTCACAGACTGAAAGACTGGCTAAGCATCCAACACCATGTCAATATTTTGACTGAGTGAGCTAAACTTACACGCACGCACGCATGCTCTCGCAATGATTTTGAAAACCAATTGTAAACTTCAATAATATTATAAGTTACCAGTTAAAAAGTAAATCTGACAATCTCGTGGGTAATAAATGCATTACTTATTTAATAATATTTTTTGATTGATTGATTTATTTATTTATTATTGATCAGTTTAGCTATTCACAGTGTAAAGTTTGAGAATGGGGTTCTGAAATGCGCGGTGAGGTTTTATAGTTGCACAAATTAGACACATGATATACTCACTTGTCTATTTCCTTCTCTATTTATGGTCATTCTATCACATACATAGAAATTTAGATATTTGAATGTTAGGTTAAACTAGAACGGATACAGTGTGAAACTTAGTCTGGGTCATCAGTATGTACTTTTTTTTCTTTTGATTGAACGTGGATATTACTTTTGACTCTATTTTTATATGTTCTATTCAACTTTGTGAATAGAGTCAATAACAATACACCTGTTAAATTTAACGAATCATGTTTGTCTGTTTGGACCATTGCGTCCGCTCTTTATCATTTGTATACCCATTTCGTTAATTGCGTGTTTACAATAAAGGTGCGAAATAACAGTACGGGATTTCCCGTTTAATCATATACCAGCGTTAAGGAAATATATAAAAGCTAATGTAATTTGGCATTTTATCAGCCGCTAGCTATTTATATATTCTAGAAATAATCAAATTTCATATACTTATCTGTAATACATATCAAACATTGTATAAACGGAAGGAAAATGTTTCAACAGGAAGAGTCAAATTCCAATAAAGCGTCCAACCATGCAGTACTTGTTTTTACGTCTAAAAGTATTGGTAATCAAGTGTAATCTGAAACTTTTATGTCCTTTTAATGCTGCCATTCATATGCCAGTGCTTCTGTATTAGAGGAGTTAGATACAACCACACCTCCCTTCTCAAAACACGCTTTTTTCGTACGATTGACAGTGTATTTAAATAGAATCCGCAACAGTAATTAAAACAATACCTTATGTCTTTGGTTTAAGGAAGTATTCCGAAGAAAATCTGCTGTTTATGATCATTTCATGCATTCTTGGAGAGTAAACACAATTTGTGAATAAAGTATCATTTACATTTTACTTAATTTTGACACAGATTCCAGCATGTTTTTTTTTCTTTACTGTGCGTTATTTGCATACAATTATCAAATGATGGATTTGGATATTAATAGCAAAACCAACAGGAGCGGTCAACATAATCGAGGAAAAGTCAACAGAAGCGGTCCTCATAGCTAAGGTAATCTGCTTGCAATTGTTTTAAATTGAGCTACGAATGTACGTGCATATGTTCTTTCGAAATATTTTGTAAAAGCATCGTTTAAACTAGTATATTATATCTTACCGCGACAAAATATGGTACTAAGGATTAATCAAGGAATATGTTTATTTATGATGATTGTTTTCTAAAGACAAGATAAACATTCCATTTACTGTAACAAAATATGACATGAGGAGAAAGCTCCTTAAAAAGAAAAATATCAGAAAAGACCAAAGTATGGAGGCGTCATGAAATACTGGTGTTGTAAGTACTGCGTGAATTATAAAATTCATGTAACAATACACATGTTTATTGGATTAAGGTTCTTTTTACACTTCTTAAATATATTTTTACCCTAACAGTTTCGACAACGGTCTGTTGTCTTCCTCGGATGTATTGCGGTGATCGGCTATCTGGCTCAAAAGTACAATTAATTTCCCATAGGGTTACATACAAATATATCAAGGTAAGACTTCGACACAAAGTTCTGAAGACAAATACAAATACCTTCTCTTTAGAAGTCTATCCGAGAGAAACATCTAAAATATGAGTCCAGCTAGTCATAATTTCTTAGATTGAATACTTAATCAGTTTACATGATTGTATGTATGTGCAAAACTATAATTTCAAAACAATCTGACTGCAAAGAAAGTGTGAAATACAAAAAAGTGCCCCTCAAAGCAACTTTTCTATGGATATTTATATCACAATCTCCTTTCCCCATATTGAAACTTTCATAATGTAATATAAAACCTCAAATTCAAGTCCTATATATGTAAAATGTGTCATAACAAGCAGTCGGAATAACAAAACTATCGATCACAAAGCAGTCTGTCCAGTTTCCTAGCTTTACTGACTGCTAGATCTGAAGCAATGTTTACTGTTTTCAGGTAAAATTAGCTACAATCTGAACCGAGTATTCACACTGGGAATACAGCTTACTGCATGAATTATTATGTACAAATTCCTGTCCAATTTCATGGTAACTGATTATAAATGTGATCTCACTACCACACATGCTGTAGAAAGTAGTCATTATGGCAAAACTGGCTGAAATAATGTTATTCCACTACAAATCTATTTTCTAGCTTTTTTTCGCATGCCGGCAATTTAACGAAGTCTATTAAATTTTGCAAAATCTCAGAAAGTACCTGATCTTGATTAAAAGCATCTAGAAACGAATTATTTACCCATTCACAACACCGAACAACTGTCTTCGGTCAAATCTGAGAAGCTGTAGACATATATGTACAAAGGCGGTCAATCCCCGTCTATGCGACAAACTTCACATTGTCCGAGCGCTCTCATTTCAGGTTTTTAGGTACTATAGTAGTCGCAACTTGACCGCGATGGATGACCTTAGGCTGATTATTCATATCGATTATTTCATTATAGTAATCAAGGGTGCTTAGGGTAGCCGGGTATATTTATATTGAATTAGTTTGTATACATTGCAGTATCAAGTATATATACTTACATTTGATCAGTTAAAACTTTCCAATACACTAATTTATATTTACATAAATTTATATTTCCTTTCTCTCGTGCAGCTCGTGTTTTACGTACACTCCTTTTCAATAATAGGTTGTGCCTTATTATGTATTATAATACAAAGGTCAACCATCGGGGTCAAGTTGCGTCCACTATAAAAGTGTACGAAATCCAACAAATTAAGTAAATATACAATCCAGGACCTCAGATATGATGATTTATGCTCAATTACACATTTAGGAAACCAATATGCAAGTCTAGTGTGTGAAAATCTGCCTGTTTCCTTTAAAATCAATTAAAATACGCCAATTTCAGGCATAATCTGTTCAATTTTCAAGCCCAAACTGATTTTTCTTGAACATATCATGATTACACATATTTTTCTATTCAGACTGTGTGTACTGTGTAAATTTAAGTAACCAAAAGAGCAATTAAATGTAAACAAGAATAGGAAAAATACATAACTGACCTTAGATCAGATTTCCTCCGCCGCAGCTCAAATTTCTAAAAAATCAAGAAAATATCACATCGCGGCATTTGGAATACCCCATTCTGTTTTACGCATACCGGTTTCAAACAAAGAACTTATAAAAATGCATTTCATGCATGAAAACCTGCAAAATTAGAAAAAATCCAGAAATGTGTAAACTGAAAGTAGGATTTTTCACATTTTTCAAGTGCATGTATACTTTTTACCCAAAATGAAGCAATTTCAGCAAATGTAATGATTAATCTAAATATTTACCAGATTTTTATGCATACCAGCCATTCACTGTCAAAATTTCCGCCATGTAGATTGAAAAATAACAAAAATATTGACAATTTACTTTCTGACATTTTCTATTATATCAGGCCCAAAAGTACAATTAATTTCCCATAGGGTTACATACAAATATATCAATGCACGGCTTTGACACAAGGTTCTGAAGACAAATGCAAATACCTTCTCTTTAGAAATCTATCCGAGAGAAACACAAAAATCACTTTGAAGTGACCTGTTGACCTGCTACTTTTCTCCTCACATCTGTCAGAATGAATAGTGTATTGCATTTTTACAAAGTGAAGCGGTCCAGCTAGACTTACAAAGTCTGTTGAGATCAAGTTATCTGTAATAGTTTATTCTTTTTTCATACTGACACTGATATTTTCTAAGAAAACCATTTTCTCTCTAGGCTCACCTCAACACGTTAACGTTAGAGTCAGAGGTTAGAGATATTGTACATTTTTTCAGAAAGTGCTATCAAAGAGGATTGATTTTATGGCCAAGTGCTTTACATTTATGACTCTAACGACTGATGCCAGTCTACGGTCCAGCCTACTTTTTGTATAAATCTGCAGGCAGTCATTTGCAAAAGAAACTATTATTTTCCAGCAATATTTTACCCCTGTCTCTTCATTTACATCAGATCTATAAAATTTGGCTACTTTCAGAAGCTCAGGATATCTATTTACAATCAAATCCATCATGAAATGAAGAACCTCTTTTCTCTCGGATACACTAACGAAGGGCAGGTAACTGGACCTTATTACCTACTTCGGCCTAGAACGTCAGTTTCCGGTTTCGTGGAAACGACAAACAAATGGTCGTAGACGCGGAAAAGCCTGTACGCGCCCTCATCCCTGTTTATGACCGTGCACTCTCTCCGAATATGAATAGCCTACTTAACTTTCTTTTTTCGCTAATCTGCTGTACTATTATAGTCCATCGTTAATACAAAATTCAATTCATGCAAACAATGTTAAAAGCATATATTGGTGAGAAAGTGCGAAAATTTTGTACTAGACTCAGTGAGCATTTAAAAGACACAAAAGCACATAAAAAGTAACTACACACGCGCAGAAAGAAAGAAAAAAGCATCACAGAATCAATTTGACAAAAGCGCAATAACAGACAACTCCTATAATATATATAAAAAACCTCTATTCCTTGTTTTGTATTCCTTTATATCAGCTACAGTATTTTATGGGGTATCTGGGCCAAGTGGTTAAGGTCTTTGACTTCAAGTCACATACCCTTCATAAGATACATTCCAGTTCCTTGTTTTGCATTCCTTTATATCAGCGACAGTATTTTATGGGGTATTTGAGCCGAGTGGTTAAGGTCTTTGACTTCTAATCACATACCCTTCATAATCCCAATTCCTTGTTTTTTCTCAAATGCCCGACAACTATCTGGAAAAATAAATTGTATTCCTTATAACTATCAGCCAGAAATGTTTTATACCTAAAAAGGTGAACGCTGTTTTCAATTCTTTTGACATGGTTCACTGTCTGATATGAGATTAAGACTCGAGCATGTACAGTTAATGTTCGAATTATGGGATAGTATTTATTTATTAAAATGGTACAAATTGTAGTCAGACACTGATCAAACTTATCTATCTATCTTCCGTTTAGTTCAAACCCCTCGCGAGGACGTAGACCTTGTTCAGGTATTTTACTTATTCAGTTGACACAAAACTTAATACCAGTTGATTAATTTCAGCACTGGTATCTTGTATTTGACAACAACTCAATTGAATGTCAAAGAGCTTTTTAAGGACATACCAGGAGAGTTTCTTGTAAAGTGATATAATTCTATGTCATAAATAACAGCTTATTTATGCATTTCTGTTGTTCATATTCGTAAGATAATATCAGTAATTTAGTCTCCAATAATGAAAAATATATGCAATATGGTTTAAATTCATTCAAATTGATTGAAGTATGACTAAAGAAATATACGCTCCCTTTATCTGCAAAATTAAAGACATTAGATCGGTGAGGTTTAAGATATTGGCAAAACAACAAAATATCTGTTTTAGTTGATTAAATATGTCAGTATCGACTCAGGTTATGCGATTTGATCATAGCAAACTTTATATAAATAGATTCGCTTGCATTGTACCGTTAAACCCGACATATTTGTCATTCATAAGCTGCTGAAGTGTATACATAGTAATTTTCAACAAAAGGATTAAACAATAAAACAGAGATAATTTGACAGCCCTGTATTCAATACTATCTCTTTTAAGTATTTGAATATTAAGAATGAAACATTAGCCTAAAAGTTATTGTATAAATCGACGCCATAACCTTTTTTACGAGTTGTCAGAAAACCCGCCTAGTACTTATTGTAGTTAAACAATAGAATCAATTTCACTTACGCAGCGCCAAATTGTCTCACACGGTCATTAATTTTGATCATTATATCAGCCTTGTAAGTATTTTGTAAGAAATTGGAGTCCCCTTTGACCTTGTTGTGTCTTAATAACACCTATTTTTATCTCCTAGGTAGGTATTCATTTCTTTGCAATCGGTATGGTCTTTTTTTCAAGTGCAGTTATATATACTTTTTTAGTTTTCTTTCTTTTGCTTTCACGTATTGTTCTTTGATACCTTGTTTAGGGCAAATTTTGCAAATGGTTTGTTTATTTCGCGTATGATATATATATATGATAGAGAGAATTTATACGAACTAAATCGCAACGGTCCCGAATTTGCATTTTGCATTTAAACTCGATTTTCTGCTTTCATTGTTACAAATCAGCAGTGACATTTACCCGCCTGTTAATTTTGTATAATATGATTTTGACAAAATATAATTGCCAAATGACTAGTACACACCCTTAGCTAGGTCGCTGAAAGTTTTTTTTCCGGATAGCTATCTGCTATATAGTATGGAAGAGATGTAAACATAGGTTAACAATAAGAATGTTTGTTCAGTATATTTAATTGTTAAGTTTTTTTACTTCTCAAAGTATTTGTCAATGCTAGATTTATGACATTGACATTAAAATTGTGGATCCTGCGTGCATAATGTACGGTATATTTACTTTGTACTGACTGTTTAACAAATATGAGAGACTTGAACGACAATATCATCTTTTAAGAGAGACATGAACTATATTGACACTCTGGTAAAACAATCTCGATACACGATTATGAAGCTTACAATTCTATTTAACAAAACGGGTGCTTCGATGACCTTGTAATGAAAAATCAATATGTGGGTTTGTAAGGTGCAAGTTGCGCTTCGACAGTTCAACGTTAATGTTATGTTCGAAGAACATGCCTTAAATTATTTGATGCTTACATGTCCTATAACATTTTGAGCATTTACTACTTAAAAAATACAGAAACACAATTAATCAGGAAGGGCTTAATTCGTCCATCTTTCGTAGTATTGCTGTACATACCTTCAGTATAAAAGATCATGTACGTGGGAAAAGTAGGTTGCTATGTTTTGATAGTTATTGTTAGTTGCAATACGGTTGTAAAACATTCTATTATCTATGATGAACAGGCTAAATTCAGCCAAAAGTGCAATGTATTTGCTCGCGTCTAATACGTCTTTAATAAATATTATTGAAATATCATATTCATTAAACCTTGTTAACACATGCACTAATAACTGATTTGATTAATTGAAAATGTGAATTTACAATAATTATATCATTTGATAAGGTAGGGTTGTAAAACATACCATAGTGTGCAATAACAATAAGATTGGGCTATGCGTCGGTTAAGTTAAATGTTATCTTTCATTGAATCACTCGCTTATCATTTAAACATCATGCGTTTTAGAAATTATCGTCTATTAGTAATGCGTTTTTGTCGAACCGTGTATCAATACTTAAATTTTGCATATTTACTAAAGGTCGTTTAAAGTTGATTCATGGTATGTCTGGCAACTCGTTATATTTTTGTAATTAAAAATGCTGCGAGGAAGAAATGACATATATTTATACAGGAATAATTTGTCTCTTAAATGACTGCATGTAAATCATGTAAATATCAATCAATCTTTTCGGCTCACAATTGTTTTTTTTTTTTTTTTTTTTTTTTTTTTTTTTGCATAACAAAAGATGTTTCCATTTAATAACGTTTATATGTATTAAAAGGTTTTTCTTTAAGTACTACACTGAACTGTTCCTCGTGATTAGAATATGTGTCCCACATATAACTCATATTTGTCGGTCAAACTATTAAACTTTAAATTGTTTACGCTCCATAACTTTTATGAACTGCCCTAAAATGTTCCCAATGATAAGAACATTTGTCGCTTGCATGATCTATGCTTGTAGGTCAAGGTCACTATTCAAATTTAAGTAAAAGGTTTTTTTCTTCTAAACTCTTATATGCCTTAAAGCATTGTCAGTCCTAACGCTGTTACCAACAAACACAAGAGACGAACACTAACAAAGTTTTTCACCGCTGCTGACTTCTGTGTTACCACTGCTATACTCCGTCACTTGATATAGCCTATTTCCAAATCTGAATTTTTATTAATTATGCCGAAAAAATCAGAATAATGTTGAACAAATTTGTCTTTGCTAACGTAATTCTGTGTTTAACAATATTTATATGATCTTTAGCAGGTCTTTCAGACAAGAACCCTCTGCAGCTGACTTAAATTCTCTTGCCCCTCATCGATAATGCACGGAGGGGCAACTGGAGTCTTCCTCCGCCATCAAAGTTGGAAAGTTGCCATACGAAACATTTCAGACAAGAAAAAAAAGATAATTTTCTGACTGAGTCTGTGAATATAAGGTTAAGAAATTTCAACAGCCGTAAATTATAAGAAAAAGACACTTGAAGTAAATCAGATGTTAATGATATTGGCAAACGAGCAAGACAATTGTTTATTAATTGCTTTTATCGGCCACTATTGACTCAGTTTTGTGATTTCATTTTATCAAGGTAAACTTTATATTTCCGAACTGTTTTTTCCCCTAACAACTAAAATCGACACATTGTCATACACTAATAACTGAATTATTAACATTTGGTTATTATGAACAAAAACATGAAACAATATTATACAGTTGAGATAAGTTGGCAATGATGTATATTATACAATTATTGACTTTTTCATAGGTTGATATCAGGATTTATCAACCCGAAAAGAGTTATATTCACCGAGCCGAAGGCGAGGTGAATATAACTTTTTGAGGGTTGATAAATCTTGATATCAACCTATGAAAAAGTCAATAATTGTTTTATTACATGAATAAATGTATAGTCAGTCTTGTTATTACAATTGTATCTTTAATAAAGAAATAAGGAATAAATTTAGACCAAATCAGGTTGATATTGGTTTTCCAAGCACCTACTTTGATCTATTTTTATCATCGTACTATTTATAACCCAAGATAAGTTGATATGATATGTACTCATTTCTTTTCGAACCGTTTTCAGCCAATCAGAGAAACAATAGAATACAGTCATGTAATAAAATATGATATCGCCTGACACTATATAATTACCATAAAGAAATAGTTTAAATCACCGCGAAAGCCGTGACTGACGAGTAATTAAATAATAAGTTAACTGAACCGAGTAATAACACTATAGAATTTATACCTTTTGTGTCTTTTAGACATATATCATTACCAATTATTTGGATAATCTTATCAGATATGGATGTCCTCCAGGTAGAATTTGTAAAAACAGACCGACCTTGTAATAATGTGATATCACCTGTCTATATCTCCAAGGAGCGTATTTATTTTGATTTAAGTGACCGTCACGTTTTTGTTTTCAAGTGCAATATGAATACATTTTTAAGATAGTTTTGTATAATACTGTAAATGAATGTTCTTTGATAGCTGTTTCAGTGAAAAGTTTGCAAATATTTTGTTTATTTTACATGTATGCCAACTTCCTGATATATATAAAATACAGATACGTGTAAAGCATAAATTGTAAACGGAAATGACATCGCCAGAATCTGTTAGCGTATTTAGTTGAGCTGCATTGTAGGATTGATCGATTTTAATTGAAAAGACAATATTACAACATAGCAGTTCTTTTCAATCCTACTGTTAAAGTAGGAACAGAGATCCTAAAAGAAATTGTCACGTTCTAAGAATGCTGTATCCGCCCTTCTTCAACAGTCGGCAAATATCAATTTATATAACTCCTGGCTGAGCAACCGCAGAATTTACAAAAACAAACTCATCATTTAGATTTAATAAGTAAAATTATATGAAAGATTTGACGTTCATGCAAATAATCTGGACTGCTTCACATTTACAATTTAATATTCCAAATGTGACTTCGAACACTCATTGATGAGAGGCAAGAGAATAGAAATTAACAAACTTAACCACTTGGTCACAATGGCTCCTTAACACACTTCACATTTAAAGTCAGGAGAGAACAATATAATTTTACGTAAAACGTTACATTTTTGATACACTTGAATGACAATGATTATAATCATAGACTATGTAAGTGATAACTGTTGATTTATCATGTTATATTCGTATAGGTTTTAACCAAATGTACATTTTAGTTATGCTTAATGTAAGCATCTATATATACTATCAATGATAAAGATTGTTTATCTTTCCAACAAACAACCCAAAATCAGCAAAGAGATGATCTCTCCCAACTTTTGAATTTTGTTTCTGCCTGAATTCTTATGTTTAAGGCTATTTTAGTCGAGTAACGCATGTTTGTCGGCCCGTCCATACTCCTTCATGTCGACTCCATATTTTCTGAACCACTGGAGAGATGTTGCTTCAAATCTAATATTTTTCTCATCAAGTCAACGTGCAGAGTTTATAACCCAACTCACTAGGTTCAAGGAAACGGTGACACTTGAGGTCAAATGTGAAAAAGCTTATTTTTGTTTTCGTTCCTTATCTTTTAAATCACTAATTAAAAAAAACAACATATTACTAGCACCATTCGTTTATTTCAACGAGACGATCTGCAGAATTCATGACCTCAGGAATGAAATTTTGACTATTTATTAAGGTAGATCTGCCATTTCGGCTCGAATTGCTTTTTTCAATGTCGAATTTGGTATAACTCTGATTTTTCAAAACTTCAGAATAAACTTAGAAAATTCAGCAAATAAAAAAGATAGGGCCGTATGCTTGAATTTTTGCTAGACCGATTTGAACATTACATCTTTTCTCCAGCGCAGAAAGTGTAGGATGGCACCCAGTCCCAATCAAACATCATCTTATCATCTTTATTCGAGCTCACAATATTCTATCTGAATCGCCCGACATCATTTCTCAAACAGATGATATTATTTTCCGAGCTAAGGATATCTTTTCCTTAGCGTACTATATCTTGTCTCGAGTGCAGGACATCTAATCTGATTTGCAAGGCATTTTTCTCGAATGCACGTCAACTTACATCTTATTTTAGCACACAGTATATCCTCTCGCACATACGTCCTCTTTTCGCATGCGCACGCGTATTATGTTAAACGCTCGACTCATTACCGCGAGTAAACAACTTCGAATCACGTGCGCTAGAGATAACAAGTTACTCGCTCAGGCTTTCGTGTAATATTGTGCGTGTATCAAAACTACCAACGTTTATTACATTTTACTGTTTATAAACGGCTAACATGTAAATGATAGCATTGCAATATGTTAGTTAATTTTAAAATTCGACCGAACCGATGTTTAGTACTTACATCGAAAATGCACGAGGCATAGTATTGTACCAGATTTAGTGCGGTATCATATTACTTTGGATATTTATATAACACCCACAAAACATTATAATGATTAATTATAATCGTTTAAGATATTGTTTTTATGATTGTTTTCGACCCATTTTTGTTTGACGAATAAGAAACAAAAATTAGTTCAAGTCTACTACCAGAAATGATGGTATTCAGTATATGAAAAAAAATAAAATGCAAACAATTAACAAAAATATCAATACATGTAGCAGAAAACAGACTGTTTTACACTGCTAAACAGAGAAATATCTATGTGTGCCCAAACAAAAAGAAATTTTGTTTTACATCCCTAAAATTCATAACTTTAAACTTTGCACATTATCTGTTCTCAGGGAATGTGCAAAGGTCCAAAAATCACTGCTTGCATTTAAGGATAAAAAGAAAACAAAACAATCATTAAAACATTCTGATGCAGCAAGGTGTCAACGCAAGAATTGTAAACATGGTTTATAATATCCCAAATTTGTACATAGCTAGCAAAGATCTCCTGGGTGGCCACTCGAACACCATTTAATTTATTTAAAAAATGCGTATGTTTATGACTGCAGAAAATGTTTTGTTTTAATGTACATAAATGCCAGGTATCGGCAAATGACATCAAAACGCTAAAAACACTTCAGTGTTCTTATCCTTTCTCAGTAACCCTTGCAACACATTTTCCTATACCGAAATTCGGTGAAGTTTCTATAGCAACTACAATATTCTGATGCGTTACCTTCTTTTGTATATTAAGCATCCTGCGCTTCAAAGATCATAGACTACACATGTAATGTCGCGTCAAACTGACAATTATAAATGTGTGAGCACAATTCGTTATTTCAGTCACAAATAAAATAGATAAAAGTGGAAACTACCAAGATCGCCCAACACGACTGAAATGAAAATGTTGCACGCCTGTTTATGGACACTAGTGGTAATTCATGCTATAGTCGCCGCCCCTCTAATTCCGTGTTGAGCAGATCCCAACAATTACACATATCATAAGTACAAACGTATTCTTTAGAGACAAGTAAGCATTATAATACAAGGTTTAACGTAAAAATGTGCTTTTTTTCTAAATGAAAGCAAGCATTATAAAGTATTGGTGCATTTGCCTAATATGAAATCTTATGAACAAACAAAATTAGTAATAAAGACTATACAATTAAGTTCGTGAGAAGCAGTGGATTATATCTGAAGAAAATATTGGGGATGTATCAAATAAGCGCATGAATTATGAATGTAAATGGAATTTGTTCTAGAATTTCGAGTAATTCTTGTTCTGATACATTTATCGACTTAGTAGAGTCATAAAGGATAATAATACATACGGTACTAACTGAAATGCTGAGTACGTGCTATACCAAATGATCATGTATAAATGTTCGAGTCGTAAAAAGCAAAGTCTTAAAATTCAAACCGTAATATTAAACATTGTTATCTATCTGATTATTCAATTTATATTTTAAATCTATGGCGTACGATACATGTAGTAGTCTTGTTTCACATTTAAAACTGGCACAAAATCTAAAATTATTTGCTTTACTGTTATTTTGATCATTTTAAACACTTTTCTTTTGCCAGATTGCAAGAAGTCATGCAAAAAGGAGTAGATAATCAGTTTACTGATCCGGATAGCGCTTTTGAAAAAACCGTTTCAATTGAGTCATACGGCATTGTCTTTAATGTCAAATTACATCATGTATTGAATTTCGGGAGTGTGATTAATGTCGTCACCTTTAACAATATAGTTAGTATTATTGTATAGAAGTTATTATTTCTTATTATCAAAATGATTGTCGGAATGAATGCTCTGTGCTTTTTATTCTGTACATATATATGCTTGTACATGAATAAGTCCACAGATCTTCTCCAGTTTGCAGCGAGGAGATAGAAAATAGAAATCCCTTGGAAATCCACTCTATTTATATATTTCCTCGTTAAACTACGCAACAGTTGGGGACTGCGAATAACGAAGCACAATTATATAATATGGAAATTGAAAAACATAAATGAATAAACGACCGCATACAAAAACATACTTCGGGGGCACGGAAGATGAGAATTCTACTCATCTACCATAAACAAATAACATTTCATTTCCATCATATCATTAGATTCAGTCTACTGACGTCAAATTTAAGATGACAATCGTCTCTTATTTGGTGGTTGAAAAGTGCAGCTAGTGTATCCAAATCTGTCAAAAATTACGTATATGCAAGATAGCAATTGCACGCAATCTGTATTTCACACCGTACTCTGAATTTTGAGACGGGATTTCGTTCATTTATAATACATGCCCTCGAAGACATAAAGGTTAGATACTATGTTGATATGGTAACATCAATCGTTTAAATTTTATTTGTAATGTGTTTATCCAAACAAGATTATACTGTATTCATAATATCAGTTTCATTTGTTTCGTTTCATTTAATTGAGAACAATGCTTTCTGAGACAGCTACATATGGTATTATAAATGACCATGACCATGCTTCTGTTATATGCCAATTGCATTTTCGACGTGTTCAGTCGTTATAAGTCATACGATATATAAGTACTAGTACCTTTTGTGTTTAAAAACCGATTCACAATGAGATAATTATGTTCTTTCTTCATAATTGGTAATTACATATTTTTCTTTCAATGGCATCATGGGTACCTAAATTACATGTATCATATTTCAGAAGACCTTAAAGATTATCAATGAAATCTTATGAAAATGGAGGAATTAAATTGACAGACATTTATGCATTTTTAAATTCATTAAAAGCTTGCTGGGTTAGAAGAATCATTGATGAAAACAATCAAGGTTTATGGAAACTCTTCTACAATCAGTATTTGGAAAAATATGGTGGAAAATTTATTTTTGATTGCAATTTAGCAACGAAAGATATAAAAGCGATATGTGCCAAAAGTCTGTTCCCAAAAGACATTCTTACATCTTGGTTCAATATCCAGAATACTAGTATGAACTATGAAAACTACAT
This sequence comes from Mercenaria mercenaria, assembly GCF_021730395.1. Taxonomy (NCBI): domain Eukaryota; kingdom Metazoa; phylum Mollusca; class Bivalvia; order Venerida; family Veneridae; genus Mercenaria; species Mercenaria mercenaria. The sequence continues at coordinate 72,729,675 of NC_069375.1, forward strand.
TCCCATAAACCGTCATATTATATGGAACAATTCAAATATAAGAAGTAGTAATGAAACATATTTTTTAAAGAATGATATTATAAAGGGATTAAATATGTTGAACAATTATATGACTTTAGGTCAAACAACTTTTTTTTTCTTTTGAAAAGGCACGGCAAATGTACAATTTTTCTATGCATAGTTTCTTGAATTATCACAAGATCATTCATGCCATATCTGCTTTTAAGACATTAGAGTTAAGAGAAGAAATAATAAACAAAATAGAGATGAAACTTTAATGGAAAGTGTTAAGAAAATGAAATATCCAAATAAAATCTTATATAATATACAAATAAAAAATATGAAAGAAGAAACATTTCGTCCACTAAGAAAATGGGAAAGACTTATTGAAAAAGAAAGTAAACAAAAATAGAAGAAAATATTTTTAACCCCTTTTGTGTCAACAATCGATACTACGCTTAGAAACTGCCAATATGAATTCCTTATGACATTTATTCCAACCAACACGTACCTATATAAATGTCAGCTAACACCATTAAGAATATGTGATTGTTCCAATATGCATGATGAAACATTAGAACACTTTTTCTGGAAATGCTCAGTTGCACAAAATATGTGGAGTAAACTTAGCGATTACTTAAAAACAAACAGCATCAATATCAAATTCAATATTCGGAAAATTTGTTTTGGTATACAAGAACAATGTTTAACAAATGCCGCTATAAATTTTATAATTATTCTCTGTAAGTATTATTTTCTGCAAATGAAAAATTGTAAAACAATCCCAAAAATAGAAGGTTTTACTAAGATCTTAGAAAACAGAATCTTACTGGAAAAAGAAATAGCTTTTAGAAAGGAAAAACTAGACCTCTTAAAAACAAAAATGGCAAAGATTCCTTTGACATCTCATTACTGTCTCTCAATTGTTCAATCTTTTAAACATCTACAACAGTGTAAAAGATGATACAAACATTACCCCCCACCACCCCACACATTTTTTTTTCTTATGGCTTTTCTATACGATCGGGATATTATACCAGATTTTAAAATTACTGAGAGGATGTTCTTATTTTGTTGATGGACTACTGTTAAAATGATAATGAGATCATTTTAATGTGATTTTATATGAATAAATAAGCTGTAGTAAAATAATTGATTTCATTTTCTGCTTTACTCAGTGTTTTATTTTTGTTTGACCAACAGATGAAACTTTACGTTATGCAGGGAAAAAAACGCAACATTATTGCTTCGTGCTTTTTTTTAAGTAATTCACCGAAAGCTGTCAATGGTTATTTATGTTGTATTTTCATAAGTCACAAATCTTAAATGTGCTCATTAATCTAAAATACAAAAATGTACCTAAAATTTTGAAATAATATATAGCAAAGGAGTATTTTAACACTATAAATGCACGATTTATACCTCAGGCGCAGTCATCGTGGAATTATTTATACCACGTATTATCGCCCGAGTGATCAATAGTGTTAAAACACTCTGTTGCTATAAATTATTTCTATTCTAATATGTCGTTAAAACAGTAAATGAAATATGGTAGCGCTCTTTCTTGGTCGCAACCAAAACTTTGACGTCATCGCACCTTAACGTGACGTCATTTTAGCGTAAGCGTGTTTTAACTGAGACAACCATATTATAATAGTTTTTCGATATAGGTTTTCTTAATATTTATAATAAGAATGCTAAGTTCATGGTACACGAGTGCACGAACTAAGATGATTATTACACGTAATAAGACGTCAAGTGCACGGAAAAACATATCGTATGTGCGAGGTAAGGTGTCGAGTGCACGAGATAACATGTCATTTGAATGAGACAACGTCATGGGCACGAGATAACATGTCATGCACGAGAAAAAATCTGAAGCGTTCTCCTCGATATAATTTATGTTAAAAAATAATATTTGTGTATCCTACACGTAGCATCGTAACAAACAAAATTCAGTACGTTCAAAAACACATATCCATACAATTATCTAAACAATGCCTACTACAAATCAGTTATACAATGCAGTTATACAAAGGATTACATAAATATATTTACGAGCTCAAGTTCTTGTGTAAAACAAGAAAATACATCGGCATAAACTTTATGTGCTTTATTTTGAACCATTGTAGTTAATTGTTGTGGATTCTTGTCTCCTGAAACGGCAACTGTGTCTCCCAAGATATCTGCCCCTATTTTGAATTTAACCCGGATGATAAAGTGAAATTACCATGTGACTAAACCTCTATCAATTAAAACAAGTAGAAAAATTCTCAATAAATGTTTAAACACATATCTTATTCACGCACTTTGTGTGCGTATCGATTTACAACTGAAATGATCTGACAAAACGTTTTTGAACTTTAATGACGTAGTAGGATACTAATAGGAAAATGTGGGGATTGCCCAAAATAATTTAGTGCTTATAATGATATTTCAAAATATAATCTAACTGAAATCAGATAATTACACCAATTTAAAAAGGTAATAACACTTGTACAAAGTCATACGATGTAAATTGAAAACCAGTTCACAGAGAGATAATTATGTTTTCATAAATTGGTGATTTACATAATTATTTATTCAACGGCATCACGGGTACCTAAATCACACGTACTATTTCAGGAAACTTTGAAAACAACTGATTTAAAATGCAGTTACGATATATCAACAATCAAGCTGTTTTTTTAGACTTTGCTTTATGGTTCAAAATAAACAGTTACGCACAGCAAAGATAACAATTGTGTGTAAACAATTAAACCGTGACAGATGCAATAACATATTCCCGAATTAGTGCAACTTTGTGCTGGTCGACATGTAGCAAGTAATGCCGTTTGAAGGATAATTTAGCGGCCAACATTACGGATAGAATTATGCTTTCATTTAGACATTAGATGTTGTTCTGCAAGCAAGAATTAGCATTTTATTTGTATGAGAAATAGGTATAAGCTTTGCGGTATGGATTATTTTTTTCCAACAAATGGGTGCATATGATTTCGAAAATTTTGAAAATTATCGATATAAATGTACTTTTATACCTCCTACCGCACGGCCCCTTTGTTTTGGTGGAGTTATTTTTGAGAGCGCAGGTTGTTTATCAAAAATTAACCTGACCAATGGGTTAGTGTTTGAATGCAAACTACGCTCTTGCTTTGCAAGCCAAGCGTATTTTTTACACATAAAACATGTGTACAACTGTTATTTTGTGTTTAATACGTGAGCTGAAACATCCTCTTTATGATTTCCCTGTTAATAAACTACAAAATGACTATCATTGCAAATGGAAAGAAAATGTATTACAATTTAGCAAAAGATAACTTATTGAGCAACTTGATCCTGCTTTTATGAAACATCCAATTTGATTATTTCGAGCAAATAGTAACTTTTATTGAGAAGATGATCGTTCACCTTTTATAGGGTTTAATGCCATAATTTCAACAACTACGGTTATGTAAAGGGGGTCAGTATATATTGACACATGCTTAGGTTCTGCATTTTTATTGAGTTGTTCTTTACATGACAGATACGTGTAGGACGAATTCCTACAAGCAAAATTGTTTTCTGTCAAGTAGCCAATGGAACTTGCCACATACACAAAATGTATTTATTATGAATAGAATAGAATCTATAAGAAGATCCCTATACAACAAAGCAAAAGTAATTGAAAGTGCAACATCTTTCACGTCCCATAACACTTGCTTATACAGAATTCTATTATATGGATATTGAACGAATTTCATGATCTTACAGGACAAGAAAGTATTACACTGTTGCGATAAACTTACTAAACTAATTAAACCGGGCAGACTGGCTGTTTAAGCGATCGAGGTTACAGCTTAGTAACTTTTTCACATATTTATATAAAAGACCTGTATGCAAAAGACCATTTGAAAAAGATGCAGTTTGTATATCCTGATACTTTCGAGGTATCCGTTCTTCATTACCTACTGTGAAGTGAACTTACACATATTCTTAGGACATATGCGCAGTTTTAGAGCTTTTGAATTAGAGTTTATTTTCATATTCACAACCCAAAAAAAAATATATTCGGTATTCTAATAGAAGGATTTTACAATATTATCCCTTACACGTTTACTGATAACGCAATGACGTTATTGTTGACTCTCTGACTTCTGCGCATACCAGTATTATACGAAGGCTTCGATTTCATCCATTTCTTTTTATATTTAATGTAATATTATTGTATCGATATTGCTTTTCTTCTCACAATATTTCGATATGTAGCATCTTTACGTTTATTTTTTTTACTTGACATATTGTAGTACTCATTTCATGATTATTCTTTTGTCTTCTGTCCGTTTCATGAGGGAGTCCTTCTCTAGGCCTGGATTTTCTGTTATTATTTGGAAATTCTGGTAACAGGTAATTTGTCTTTTGAACTAACATTTTTTGAAGATTTTAGTTGACATTTTCCAAAATTGTTTACTGACATATAGATAGAATATTGATGGATACTAGTGTATTATTTTAAATGTTGAACCATAAATGTCAAGCAGTATAGCATTTTGTCCGCCTCGGAGCCACAATCCCGAGGTATGCAACTGAAAGTTTTTTCCTTCTAGAGATCTGCGCAGCAAACAAAATGTCAGTTAGGAAATGCATATATTTAGTTATATCGCTATTTAGGTTCGGACATCGAAATTTAACTTACGGAAATATTCGGAATATTCATGAGGGCCAAGTCAAGACTTAAATAATCATTAAACAATGTCTCCAGTTTCATTCGATTGTGTCAAAATGTTTATAGAGATGAAAAAAAGGTTAGAACAGTGGTTGATTATATTTTACAGATATTTGAACAAAGGTGTTAACTTCTCCAAGTATTTGTCAATGCTAGATATTTTATATCGGTCTTTATATAAATGAATATCTCAGCGTTTGAACAGTTCGACCTTGCCTGTAACATTGTCAGTATATTAATTTGTACCGATTGTTGAACAAACAGACCTTGAACGACAATTATATTATTTTTCAAAGCAGACGGTTTATTTTATGACCCATGGTTCAAACAAAATACCTCCATATATGGGTTATAAAGCTATTATTCTATTCAACGAAACGGGTGTTTCAGTGACATTGTAATGTAAATTTGGTCTTTCATGAGCCTGTATATTGTTCTCTAAATATGTGGGTAAGTTCGTTTAAAACTTAATCTGAAATACGACATGGCTGTATATTTTCCGGTCAGGAACTATTTTGTTATCGGAAGGCGGATAATAACAAAACTGTCTTTTATTTTCTGTCTGGAGCGGCAAGTGGCCGTAAAGCCGTATGGCTAAGGATGTTCCGTTTTAGGAGGTTTTCATTTTGTATGATATATTTGGTGGTGTTTAAAGTACATTCAAACTGTAGACCTGTACTATCACTTTTAATACAACCAAACATTTTATGTCAATATAGAAAATATTTTGTCGTGAGTTATATCTGCCTTGGTGTGAGAGATCCCGGGTTCGATTTTCCGTCAGACCTAAAGTATTTTCAGTTTGTTACACATATTGTAGCCTAATATTTATCAGTGTCACTTTGTCTCTAGATACAAGTATGTTCCAACAATTTCATACAAAAACTAGAACTACCATCATGACAGCATAAACAATGCAGTTATTCTGTGGCGCGTCTCTATGCAAAATGTTACAGAGTGGACTTTATGGGCAAACTTACTCAGAGTTCAAGCAATACATGGACCAATTCACTATACCACGTCGCTATTAAAGCTATCTCAATAGCAAGGAAGTATATGTGCACCCTTATACTTAATCCTACTACACCCCCTCCTCCCGCTCCATTATAGAATTCGTCCTCGAATTCCAGAGTTTCAACCTCTGTTTGACTTTCCAAGTTGTCCATTCCTATCTACTTGTGATATATTTATACCGGGCGCCAAATGTAACAGAATTGAATCGAACCCCTGACCTCTCCAACCTAAGACGGACACTCTATCATGTTGTTATAAAAGCTAGCTCAATAGCAAAGAAGTTTAAGTGCATCTTTATACTCACCCTACTAAATGTGTTTTAATGTCTAAACATCTGAATAAACGTAACAGTATGTAATTTACATGAGGCATGTATTTGAGTTTATATCACAATTTCTTTGTAAAGTTATTCAACTTTAATGTAAAGAAATTGACTGAACAAGTTTGCATATATAGTTGTTAAACACGTTGATTCAGGAAAGGCCTAAATCGACAGCCTGTCATTTTATAGTACAACTGTATTTTTTATCTATATTGGTAAACTAGTTTCATAAAGTTCATACTAATGCTTGGAAAAGTAAGTCACCATTTTGTGACGAGTCTTTAAGTAAGTGTTAGTGGCACTTTATTATCGTCGTTTGCTCTCATGAATAGATTCAGTCAAATTGAAAGTACTATCATTCAATGTGCATATATTCAATGTTCCATTTGAATTTTAAATAGATTTAATTGAATGTGACACATCGTTCAAAAGATCCTTATTATTGTATGCATAGGCCTTTTCCATTGCAATCAAATACGGGATTGCGATACTTGGGCTGGATGTTTTTGTATAGCCTTTTGTCCTCTTAGTATGTATTTAAAACTTGAGGTGATGACACACTACAAATTATTATCCTAATATAAATATAATATTTACTTTAAACCAAATATTGTTTTCAATCTGTTTTATTATTTAAATTTCATAAAACGTCATTGTCGTCTTATATCTTAAATGTTTTCAATGACAAACTCATTTAACGTTTAAATTTTAAAATTATACATAATCAATGCTCTTCACGTAGTCTTTTTATTTATCTACACCTGTGATCAAAGTAAATTTAATTACAATAAAAACTTGTCTTTTTTCTTATACCGTTCGTACCTTCATGTTTCAGGAGTCTGGTGTTTACTTTTCGAGAAAAATTAATGAACACACTTACCAACTTTATAATGGAGTTTATGAAAAAATAATGTTTTTATGATGCATCTTTGATTCTATAGCATCATAGAGTTCATTGAATATGTTTTAAGGGCAGACTGACCGAGGGTAATGTAAAACATATAGATAAAACAAGACAAACATACATACATATTTAAAAGTATTTGAGTGACCCTAGGATAAAATACTGTTTTACGCTGTTTTATGAGTTAACTAATGTTGTACAAAAACGTGGGTTTAGCAGGCTTTTGAAAGCAGTTAGCGTATGAGTTTCCTTGATCAGTGAACGAGAAGCTGTGATTGCCATACATTATGATTTTAGTTTATGGTATAACCAGTGACATCGACCGGCATCAGTCGTTATATTCATCAAATGTAAAGCACTTGGCCATAAAATTAATCCTCTCTAATAGCACTTTCTGCAAAAAAATTGCAATATCTCTTGCTTCTGTCTCTAGCGTTGAGATGAGCCTAGCGAGAAAATGGTTTTCTGAGAAATTATCTCTTAGTATGAAGAATGAAATTAATATTATTACATAGTATTTGATCTCAGCAGACTTAGTAGTCTCAATATACATTGTAAGTCTACCAGTGTTAGCGTGTCTTGTGATATTAGATATTAGGTATCTGGCTTAAGTATGTTAACATTTTACCGGTATGGTAGACATTTGCTTTTTATAATAAGATCAAATTATGTTTCACTAGGTGACCACCAGATGGAAGTTTTATACGAGTATAAGATAACGTTGATTGGGATATTGTTGGACATGGTGATGATATCGGACAAACCAAATTCATTCTATTTATGACAGTTGTGTTGTTTTAATTAAAAAACAGATCGGTCACGTATGTTTTAAATATCTCCACACTCTACTGGAAAAACAACATAAATTGCTATGAGGGTTACATGAAACATATTGGCTTTATAGATATAAATGTTACATTTCTCAGACAAGAAGAGGCCATCATACGAATTTGAGATGAACAGTTAACAGTCTAGTATTTCGTTATGCGAACATGTATAAACGGCAAATGAAATAGGTAAAAATTGCTTCTATTAATTGTGTCAGATTTGCAAATTTCAATACTTTAAATGAGTATTCAAATACATAATGAAGTGTATAAGCATGTATATATAGCAGAACATTTCATTTTGTTCAATCTATTTTCGTTTTTGTCGTGTTGGGCAATCTGTGAAGTTTCCACTTTTTTCTATTTTAATCAAAAGGACTTAGTAAAAGCCAAGGAACTTGCTTTGGTTTCTTTGCAAATGATTGGCAGTGCTTCAAAAGAACTTAAAAATGGAATGTTAAAGTCTTTTGAAAGTTGAAAATAAATCTTATCTTATGGCAATGATAGGGCTTAGGTTACATGTATGGGTTAGATATTATGTATTTCAAAAACGAAATGGAATGTCAAAATTACAACATATATAAAATTACCGTGAAAGTCTAACACAAATAAAATAATAATAAAAAATCATTAGGATTAAGCCTGTGCATATTTGGACCGTAACGGGAAAATTATAGATGACAATTTCTAATAAATGTAAGGTTTACTACGCGTTCATTCGTATAAAGGTATCCACATTCGTTATCGGATGCCTTTTTTCTTTTGACAAGATAATTATTTGGCGTATCAATCAACCCGTAAATTGCACGTGCGCACGTTTGTAACCAAATATTTAGCGAATAAGCAGACAAGTAGGTAAGTGTAAGTATTTGAATACCAACGTGCGCTGGTTTTTTTTTTTGTTGTTGTTTTTTTCTGCAAGAGTCGTACACAAAATACATGTATAAAACTCAAAATGGTTTCTTTCCAGCAATTACCTTGATAAGAATGCTCAAGCATTGTTTTTATGATCCCCCTGTTACTAAAATAAAAAAGTGAAAATGATATGAATAGAAGAGGTAATTTGACGAAACCAAACAAAGCGTTTGAATTTGACAATTCTTTTTTGCCGTTCCTGTATATGCCACTTTAGTTCATTTTGTTATGTAAGCCCTTTTGCTTTAATAAAAAATATAGCACGATACTTTGCATCTTTTCCGAAAGCCATCCCGCGAAAATTTCAATTATTACAAACATATCATTTATGAAATAAATTATTCCGATGTCACCTAAAAATGAGATTTCATAAATATAAGTTTTCCTTGTGGTATTAGATTTGAGGGAATGTTTATATTTTTCAGTATCTATACTTGTCAAATGTAAATATTTGTTACTACGACGTGTTTTTTCCGGGGTAAACCCCGTAAAGGTAGATTTCGAAGATGTATATTTAATTTCTTTTGCATCAAATAACTGTCTTCTACTTTCTTGTTGGTTCTTTTTTTGCGTTTTCGTCGTCCTTAGTACATTTATTTAAAGCATAATATTTTTTTTCAAAGACCTTTACATAAATATGTTTTACAGTACTTTTGCTTTAAACACATATACGAGACTATTATTTTACCTTCAAATGAATTTGATATTATAAATATATCTTATTTACAGAATGATACCTTAACAAAAACTCAAGTGTTCCCAGGGCCTCCGTCAATATTCACTCACTCTCTTGAGTTGACTTGACTGTCATTCACCATTATGAATACATCGATAAACACGTGAATAGCAGGCAATTTATTTGAGTATACTCAATGAGTTGAGTGGGGAGTCTTGTCTATGAAAGCCCTGTAAATTTGAGAATATGTTTAGAAGCGGAACAAAAACCTACTCTACTTTCCCGGATAGCGAAGTCCGTGATTCGTTGAAATACCGTGCATGGTCTTCGTTAGCTAAATCGTTCATAAAGGTCAATTACTTGAGCTCAGTAGACAGTTTTACGATTTCGCCAAAAAATATAAAGTTCTCTCACTGGGTAATGTGACCGAACAGTGATATAAGTAAGTAGTAACAAGTTAAAATATTGTCAATTAAGGTTATAAGCTTTATAAATAATTATTCGGCTCATGTTTAAAGTTTATGGATTTTTCAGTATTTCTTGTAATATTCTTCACCAATGCAAATCTATACAAAGAAAAGTTAAATTTAGTATGATAAAGTAATAACTGACAACACAAAAGAAACACTTGAGCAGCCAGCGGTCCCATCTAGCTCAATAGGTTTTGAACGTTTTAAACGAGATTTTAAGGCACAGCGTATTATATAGAATATTAACACTTAATCCAAAATAATAATTATTTTCTAACAAAAAAATTAGGAAATGTTTTAGTTTAGTGAGTGATATTTTCATTTTTTTACTATTTATGTCGTACGCTTGGGATACGATTCATGTCCTGGAGAAAAAAATGACATGCGCACTAGAAAAGGTGTCGAGCCTGATAAGCTCATATAAGTTTGGTATCATTTGAAAGTGTATTGTCTGCTGAAAAAAAGAAAATATATGTCATAAAAATTTCATTTCTTTTTTACTTTATACACAGTGCAGTTTTCAATGATACTTCAACAGAAATCTAGTTATTATGTTATAAGTTTAATCATTGTGCAGTCATTTGGGCATCATATTTACTAACTCATCTTTAGCAGACACAATTTGTGGATCGGCTACCATTATTTAATCCCCCAGCGAATAAAGTCAAATTACCGTTTCAAATCTAACAAATAGGACAATGTACGATAAATGTAGTACTTAAATATTTAAACAGATATTTATCCATAAATTTTGCGTTCAGAAAATTACTGCTGTATCAAGTTTCAGCTGCCTTGACGTTACTGACAAAAGGAAATATAATTTGAAAATATGGGGATTACCCAAAATAATTTAGTTTCAATACATATACGTGTTGCGCATATCTTACAAGATTAAAGCAAATGTTTCAGTCTGACTGACATGATCTTACTATAGTAAGCGTTGATTTAAATCAGATTTGCAAATAATTAAGACCTGACATTATTGATCGACATAAGTTAGAAAAGAACAACTAAAGAAAGAAATATTGATTTTATCTTGCGAATCGTTTCTGAAATTTCTGTTATGTTCATGATACTATCAATGGAGTATGTTTTACTATTACATTTTCTTGATCACTTGAAGATAAATCCTTATTGAGGTTAGTGTAGCATATATGTGTTTATGTTTGATATGCAGAATTATAGTCCAACTTGTTACAAATGTCACGTAAAAATAAAGCAAAAAAAAACTGGTGAAGCTGTTTATAGTAACGAACTGTCTAGTAAATATTTATTGCTGCGTATTCACAAGAAAACAACAACTACAATACCCTGTCAGTAAATATACCAATGTTATCGTTAACATATAACACTTGAGTTTAAATTTTCTCGTTCCTTTTAAACTATGAGTGTCATGCCACCAGTTGATATAAAATGAGGTTTGTTATGTTTCATTCATTGTACATCTTAGTCATCTTCTGTATTGTCAGTACTATGTACACTTCTTTGTTTGGCTCGGAGTGTCCTTTCGCTGCATCCTGCAGCAATTTACGTACTTGTATGTTAAATCTACTATGCGTAAGTGCTGACCTGATATACATTAAGTTTTGCTAATATTTTTGGGCGTTTTTGTCAGCGTGCACAATATTTGTTTATAAATGTAGTTTACTGATAAAACAGTGGCATAATGGTTAGCTTTCCGACTTCAACGCACGGCACCACGAGTTTGATTTCATCTATTTTATCTTTAATTCAATGTTTTCAATAAATGTAAATGTATCGAAGTTGTTTTTCTTCTTGCAATATTTTATGTAACATCTTTGCGTTATCCTTACCTGAAGTTTTGTAGTATTTGTTTTATGATCAATTGTTTTGTCTGCTGTCAACAATTCCTTCTCTGTTGAATGAGGGAACACTTCTCTAGTCCTGGATTTTCCTAAAACAACTTGGCAAAGTTGGTGAAAAGTAATTTGTCTATAGATATAAAATGCATAAAAGATCTCAGTTGAGATATATTCTAGAAAGATTTACTGACATGTTTAAAGAAGATTTTTGGATAAAGTATTTTACTGTAAATAAATAAACAATAGAAAAACTTACGGTATTTAAGGCAATTATCCCGCCTGTAAATGTTTACACAATATGATTTGAACAAAATGAAAGGGACTTATATTTTACGGAATGTTAGTTAAGAAATGCATATCTTTGTACTAATATCGCTAGATTCGGACATCGAAAATCGATTTTAAAACTTCCCAAAATGTACGGATCATTCATTAGCGCCAGGTCAATAGTAACGGACAATTATATAAATTCTCATTTAACTGTGTGTTCAGATTCATTCAAAATAGTTATTGTAAACATGTGGTAGGAATGAAAATACAGGTGTGCAATTACATGTAGGATGTTTGTTCAGTACATTTTATAAAGATTTAGAATTAATTACTTCTCCAAGTATTTTTCAGTTTTATGTTTTATATCGTTTTCTGTGTTATGAAGCTCTCCGACCTTCAAGTACATTTGGACCTAGCGTTTATGATTTACAGTATGTGTGTATGCTTCTATACTGCTTGGTGGCCTTTTTGGGTATAACTAGCAGGTGACGCCTGAGCCAGAATTTAAAGTTAAAGAATGACAGTAAGACGTCACAGGAAGATAGTGCAAGATAAAACTGTATTAACAAGTATAAAATCAGAAAAAAAAACAGGATTTGGTCATTTAGTAGTAGCGTGGTATGTTAACAGCCTGTCTGAAATGTTCAGGATCAGGCTGATTAACGATCAGGGGTGGCAGTTGATTCTGTACGGTAACGTTGTATGGAAAGAGGGAGAACTTGAAAACATTATTGTTTGTATGGATCGGTCTGAGGTAATGGCCTTGCATATGACGAGTTCGTCTCAATGGTTGTACCAGATTGGAGGGATTGGAATAGCTACATAACCATGAACGATTTTGTAGAACACGAAAAGTCTAGCAATCGTCCGTCTTTCCTCGAGTGTTTGCCAACTAAGATCATTTAATATGTTTGTTACACTATTATAGATTGATTATTGACCCTTTACCCACCTGGCTGCTCTTCTTTGTACCATTTCTATCTGTGTTTGTTTCCCTGTGTGTGTGTGGTGACTATACCGTAGAGGCATATTCCCGTTTTTTTATTTTGTACTGGTTGTTACAAATTCGTTAGACCTTGAACGAACGTTATTTATATGACACATGGCTCAATTATCTCTATATTTAACAATACGGGCGCTTGGAAGACATTGAAACGAAAAATCAATATCTGGTGGGTTTGTAATTTGCTCAAACTTGTTGTAGTTCGACATTTCAATGTTTATGCTATGTTTGAAAAACGTTTGCGATTATTGTATGTTTAATTCGTCCATCTGTTGTAGTATAGCTGTATACCTACATTATGAAAGAATATATGCGGGGGAAAAGTAGGTTACTAGGTTTTGATTAGTCTTTTAGCCATTATTAGTGGCGAGACGGTTCTGACACCTTTCATTACCTTTGATGAACAGGCTCAATACAACCCAAGTAGTGTTATAAATGTACTTACTTGCGTCTAATATATCTTCGGTAGACATTATAAAGTATCATTTTCATTACAAATTCCTAACCCAGGCACTTATAACTGATTTAATCAATTGAAAAAAACACAAATTTACAATATACCATTTGATCAAGTAAAGTTCAAAACATACCATAGTGTGCAATAACAATAAGATTGGGCTATGCGTCGGTTAAGCTGAATGTTATCTTTCATTGAATCATTCGCATACTACATGTATTTATACACAAGGACATTTTTGTTAACTTCAATACGCTTTAAAAATTAACCGCGTATAATAATACAGGTACTTAGATTTTTGCATACATATTTACAAAAGGCCGTTTAAAGTTAACTTATGATATGACTGGCAAATCGTTATATTTTTTCTCATTTAGAAAATATCCGGAAACCCCAACACTGCCTCGGTTAAGAATTGTCTGGTGACGTTACTGAGTTCCTGTGTATTTAAGTTACCTTTCGACTCCTCCGTTAACATACAGTGTATCTAACTTACAAATATTTACATTCTTACGCCCCTATTGCCATCCAAAATAAGTAAAGTACAGTTACTTACTTAAGGTAGTTCTGCAAGTTTGAAAAACCGGAAGTGATGGCGTAACGTCATTTATCCGGAAAACGTAGAATAGAGCCTGGATTCGGCGTACGGAAACAAAAATCAGTTTATAAATTACTCGAAACCTGTGAGTAAATTTGTTACAATGGCACTGTTGCTGTATTTCTAAAGTGAAAATATGATATCAAAACATATGACACGTTAAAAATTCAAAATAATGTCTTAAAATTAATGTGAAATGTCCGATTCCCTTTAGTCAACTACCTCAAAAATAAACCCACAGACCTATACATTTTATTTTATCAAATCATAGGCCATGTTTTTATTTACAACTGTGAGAAGTTTCATCAAAATCTACATTGTAGAAAAAATTCTATTCGCGAAAATGTAATGAAAGTTATGATTTTCCCATAGATTCCCATTATGAAATATTGCGCGAGGTCCAAATTGTTCAAACCAGTCTAGCCAAAAAATCAAGCACACGACCCTATCTTTTTTATTTGCTGAATTTTCTAGGTATATTCTGAAGTTTTGAAAAAATGGAGTTTAATCAAATTCTACATTGTAGAAGAAATTTCGATCCAAACGTGCAGAACTACCTTAACGTCGGTAGTCGACGGAAGTCCCAACACCAATGCGCCACTGATTCCGAGTATATTTTAATTTTCAGAAATAAATTCCTTTGCCATCCTGTTTATTTCTATTTTCAGTAGTTACATTCTGGTTCCTCTGTTGCCTTCCTGTGAATTTAAAATTTCATTATTAATATTCTAGCTCCTACGTAGCCATCCCATGTATTCTTTTTTTAATAGCTATATTCTTATTCCTACGTTGCCGTTGTATGCCTATTTGTTCCAACTATTTACATCCTCGTCCTCTTATGCAATCCTGTATGTTTATTTTTAGTATTTATATTATGAATCCTGTATTTTTACAAGTATTTTCGATCTTACTTCGAATGCATGGTCAATAGGTGAAAACAATTCCCGCTGCGACCCCTCATTGAGCGCAACAAATCATCGAATGCCCTGATATCTCATTCACGAGATTTTAGGACAGATGTCACTTAATTATAGCTATGAATTACTTGATCATTGACCATTTAGTTAATTGTTTGCGAGGACGTGTCAAATTTTGCTACGTTAAGATTTAAAGAGGCACAACAAAATAACTGTATTCTATTGTATTTCAATGATTATAATTATACATGTTTTGCATGAAGAAAATGAGAAATAACTAGTAACTTTGCCGCGCCGACAGCGTCGCATTACGGTTAGACGTATGAACAAGAAAAAGAATAGAGAGATCTAACTGAGTGTACTATCGAGTTGAAAATTCGTGGTACTTTTTTGGAATCGATGTTGTTCGGAATTTTTCATGTGCTCTATGCACATAGTAATTAATCAGTAAAACCGTCAGTAGACGCTTACTCGCTTACTGCTTTGAATATTGAATAAAAATGTAAACGCGCGTTTGGTAATAAAAATTTAGAGCTAAATACATCTTGTACGAAGAAAAAGAAATGAAATACAATATTTTCATTTTGAATATAAGATTCTTTCACTGGTTATAGGTGCAGATGGGAATTTCCGGCCTCGAGGGTAACTGTTTAGGCGGTAACGAGGTTCCTACCGAGTAACCGCCTAAACAGTTACCCGAGAGCCGGATATTCCCATCTGCACGTATAACCAGTGACATAATCTATTTCTTGCATACCGGTATCAAGATAAAATAATAAAAATAAAATCAGCCGAACGGTTTTCTTTTTAGAACTATTTCTTATAGCAGCGTATTTAAACAAAACGCGGGAAATCAACGTCCGTAAACAGGAAAGACGTCATGACGTTTCAAAGACAAATAACAATGTTTAGTTCCGGTTTTGTTTAATCAGTTCCAGCGTAACGTTATGAATTTTTTATAATATAACGTGTTTTGAATCGAGAAATATACTATCAGGAACAAAGAGGAACTGTCAAGGTATTGGATTTTTATTCCGTTTTTCGAAATAAAATATAAATAACTACATAAATCTTCTACATATATGTAGTTCGTAATACGTCATTTAAAGCACGAGAGTCATCTTACACCCAGGGGTGTAAAATGGATTTTTCCAGCACCGGTAAAAATATTGGAAATCCCCGTCTGGTATGCAAGAAACGACTTTCCTCACGCTGCCATTACCGAACTTTATCATATATACTTATGTTTGTCGTCATAACTCCACAGTGGTGTAGCGAGTTCGCGTTGAAAACCAGAGGTTGTGAGTTCGAATCTCACCTGGACCAGATTTTTTTTCAATTCCTTTTCTTTTTATTTCAGTTTTTTTCTATTACTATGAGTTTTGAAAATATTGTATAACTAAAGTCATTCATGTGAACTTTAACAAGTGTTTAGTTTTGATGTCAAGCTCCAATGTAGTGTCTGTGCAGTAGTCAGCAGACATAACTTTAAAATAAAAAAACAAACAGCTTTAGGGTCAAAATATACAGGCATTGAACTGTGAAAAACAAATAATGCTCTCCTCCCCGTTTGCATATATTTTATCCATTAGCTTTAAAAACACCGACCAGAGTTTATTTAAAAACTATTGGCGATGAATTATCAATAAACATCAAAAAGGTTCTTACTACCATCCCTGTTTTATAGTGCCAAACGATTAACCACAAAAAGCCATAGAAATGTTAACTTAGAAGTTTAGTATATAAACAGGGTTTTTCGAGAATGTTGGCTTACTCTGTTTTTCTCAGGTAAAATTCTAATCATTAACTTTTAAAAATTGCTAGTCTTTTGGGTTTAAAACAAGCTTTGTACAGTCATGATTGTAATTTTCCTATACCAGGCGTCTATTATAGCAGTATGACTGAAAGTTGGACACAATCATTTTTCCTTTCAGAAAGAACCAAAATTTGACAATAATGACATTTAAAAGAATTAAAATGGTCATTTTCAGGAGTACATCAATTCTGATTTCTACTAACTCTGGAATTGAAACATTAACTTTTTACATTAAGTCCTTATTGCCAAACATTCACACGCAAAGAGACAGAATTCATTCGGCTATTGGCCTAATGAGATTATGTTAGGTTTGAAGCTTTTCAGTTTGAAGGGGTTATTATTTGTGACTGGTTTCCAGTACAATGTATAATAATAATTTAATATGTAAAATTGTTGATGCAGTACGTTTTAATAAGAATAAGAGAAATTATTCAAATACGTTTTCTTCTTTATCTTGGTGCAGATTTTAATTAATATCGAACTTTCTTTTAATTATATACAGAATATCTTACGAGTATTTTACATGTCAATAATTATATTTGTTGCAGTCTAAAACATGCATTCAGAAATCATGAATTATCATTAATACTTATGATTTTAATAGATCTAATAGAACATAAACTTCCTAAACGAATCCATAATTTTTCAGGAAGCTCTGCCTTTTAGGTAGCACCTAATTTCATCTAGTTACAAATTGACAGTGACATATTGTCTTAACATTTTATTGAATACCTGTAGCAGAAGTACAGGAATCAGGGTATCAGTGTATTTAGTTAAGAAATAATTTATAGCAAAACAGTGCTTTATCACTATTTATACACGATGGGCGGTTAAATTATTTTGGACGAAGTATAACCGCCCGAGTGTATAAAAAGTGATAAAGCACTGTTTTGCTATAAATTATTTCGATTCTAATATGTTCTTTATTGTAAAATTTATATCAAAAAATGGCGCCAATAGTAGGTATTTGTTAAACACACCATGACCGAAAACGGTAATACGTCTTGCGGCAGAATTCATTTCGAGCGAAAATTATTGCGAATTATTCAGCAAAGCGAATAACTAATTCAGTATGCGTATAAATTAATCGAAACATTTGTCCAATGTGACATTTGTTAAAAACATGTTATTAAGTATAATATTTCATAAAATTTGAAAACGCTATTTCTTGATGCGTACATGGCGCTAAATATAACGTTGACGTCACGTCAGCATAAATAAAGCATTGTTAACCATATTAAAATTAAATTTCAATCACATTTTTTCTACATATACAGTGTAAGATAATTATTTATTTATATTTTTGAAACTAAGCTGAAAAGAGACAGAATGAATAAGTTTGCAGATGAAGTTATCAAAACACATTTATTCATAAATGGCCTAAATTGTAAACCTGAACACTTGTAGTATAGCTTAATATTACCTGATGTTTAAGAATGATTGTCATGAAGTTTTTGTTGGTGAAAAAAGTAGGTCACTAGGTCGTTGTGGGTCTTATAAGTGGAATTATGCGCACTTTTCAAGTAAAAATCCAGCTGAAACAGATGTCTGAATAAAAAGGGTGGAGGAAATTATAGCTTTTTACCAAAATATACCTAACTCTTACCAGTCAAACTGTACACAGGAGTTACTTCCCTTCAACTTTAGAAATCTCTACCTATAGGTAGGGAGATCACTGCGTAGAAGCTATTATCTTATTAGTTCGTTTTCTTTATTTCTAAAGTAGAAGTCTTGCCCTTGCGTTCAATCCTAGGGTTCCACTCACTGATTACTACTACATTGTACCAACATTTAAAACAGACATTGTAACCAAAATTTTACAAGATGATATATTTATATCGATGTGCCCTAGAAGGAACTTTAAATTTTTGCTATGCCTTGTTTGATAAGAGCTTCTCAAAATAATATTCGGAAAGCAAATATTCTTAGAAACTACATCTTTTTCCCAGTGATTCCATGTTCTTAAGTTTCGTGTGTATTGTTACATGTATATGTGGAGCTTCTCATTTTTAATAAACATTTGGCCACTTTTAAAAGTAAACTATATAGGTTTTTATTATCTTTGAAAATATGGAAAGTTTATTTTACATTTTCTTTGCTAATTTGTATAAGATTAAGATAATGATTCTTTTTACATGTACATGTACAAAGACATCAGCAATATGGTCAGATGTTGTTATTATTTGCCGGCTTCGGATTGGTTGAAAAATGTGTAGGGAAACCCGTAACATTCAGTGAGACTTCAGCTGATTGGTTAAAAATGTGTTGCTTTGAATCATGAAAATATCCTTTAAATCTGGAAATATAATGTTTTCTGTGCATTTTGAAGTATTTTATAGCTGCCTGGCTATATATTTAACTTTGAAATTAGCAATTTAGTGAAGTCAGTACGTGTTGGAATTCACCACTAAATTCAATGCACAGTTGAGGGTGGTTGTCTTTGAATGGAAATAGAAAAAAAATGGATCCTGCATGCCCATGTAAAAATGTTATTTTTTGTGTCTGGAAGGCTATTTGACAGGGTAAATGGCACCTCATGTATCAACAAAAGTTTTAAGGGGGTCCTACAGAGTCATTTCTTACACTGTAAGCCTATGGAAAAATTAATAGCAGTGTCTGACCAATATCATATATATAACTCAGTCTGACATTTATGATAAATGACATACAATAGTCACATGACATCATGATGTCTACCTAATAAGTAACAATTAAACGGGATTATTTCGCACTTAAATGAGACAAATTTGACTGACAGTGCCAGAACCAATTTTGGTGTGTTTACGGCAATATAACTGTTCGTAGAGATCGCTGATTGGTTCATTTTTCCTTCGCGTGCTCTCCAGTTTTTATCTTAATTAAGTGGTTCGTTTACCAAATAAACCGACGTTGTACATTATTGGGGATAGTTTAAAGTGTGTGTAGCATTCATTTATTAAACAAAGTACATTGTGTGTACACACCAGTCTCCTCAGGTGTTCCCCAGGGTCCGGTCCTCGGGCCTCTCTTATTTCTTATCTATATCAACGATCTACCTGACTTTGTTGAACACTCTAAAGTTCGACTCTTTGCCGATGACACGACCATCTACCTTTCTCTGACTGTCTCTTCCCATTCAAGCCTACTACAACAAGACTTACAGCAACTGAAATTCTGGGAAACAAAATGGGACATTAAATTCAATCCGTCTAAATGCCAAGTATTACAGATCACTAAGCGTAAAACAACTATACCAACACAGTACCTTTTACACAAAATCATCTTACAAACAGAACCATCTCCAAAATACCTTGGCATAACTATATCACGCAAACTTACATGGAATGACCACATTGACAACATCACCAAAAAAGCAAATCAAACATTTGGTTTCCTAAGACGTAACATCAAAGTGCACTCAGAAGGGTTAAAATCACAAGCATACAAAACACTTGTACGGCCCCACCTGGAGTACAGTTCCACTGTGTGGTCCCCCCACTCTGAAACTCTTATTGATCAGCTTGAGTCTGTGCAGCGCAGGGCTGCACGCAGGACCAAGCGTGATTACGGCCGTACATCCGGTGTAGACAACATGCTGACTTCCCTAAACTGGCGACGCCTTGCACTCCGTCGCACTGACCAGCGCCTGGTTATGTTTTATAACATCTTGCATAACCAGGTCGCCATCACACTACCGGACTACCTAACACGCAACACTAGATCTTCCAGAACCAGAACCACTCATTCCCAGGCATTCGTTCAAGTTTCACCCTCATCCAACCATCATAAATTTTCATTCTTCCCTAGAGCAGTATACCATTGGAATGCCTTACCCTCAGATGTTGTCAACTCGTCTGGACCAGCGTTCAGTCAGGCTGTAAGCCAGATTGAGCACATCTCACCTTAAATACACCTGCCCTATTTTTGACCATTCTCCTTCTTTCTTTTTATTACTAGATCTACTTTTTACTCGTTTTAACATTATTGCTAGCTGACGCGCAAAGTCTAGGTCCCCAGCAGGGTTTTGACTATATGGAAGATAGATAGATTAGGTCAGAGCAGCGAGGTATAAACATATCACTTTAATACCCACATTGTAGGAGATGCACATAAAATATGATTTCGTCAGGTAAGCTTTAATGACTGACGAAGAAATATATTTCAGATATTTACTCTTGATGTCAAAGAGTATTGGTTTGTAATGAATAGATCAGCCTCTATCTGTAGTAAGATATAGAGAATATTTGTTTGTTTTTCGTGAATTAACAAATAAGCAATTCCTTCGAGTGGTTTATCGTCTGATTTACCGCGGTTCAGAGTTCAGATGTGTAGGAATTGAACCACGAGGGCGTTAGCCCGAGTGGTTAAATACTGAAGCATCTGAACGATGAACCGTGGTAAATCAGACGATAAATCACAAGAAGGCCTTGATTGTTTTCATTCTGACATGCTCATTGATATATTTTAATAAACATTATGCTGAACTTCATTTACGCGAGGAGTAATGTATCGGACGTCAAGCAGCAATTTGACGTCATAATTTACGTCATAATGCTCTCGCGCGTCAACCGTTGTTTATCGCAGAATTTTCTTCTTTGTGCAACTGGAAATCAAATCGAGCCATGTAAGAATATGGAATATATCTCACTTCTAGGTGAGAAATTTTTAAATATAAAATGTGAAAATTTTCTCACTTCGAGGTTAGATATATTCCATATTCAGGAAGAAAACACACACATTTTCTTTTTTTATGCAGCTCAATTACGTCGAGATGTGCATTTTGCAACAATTTTAATTGCAGCGCAGGAAATAGACTCGCGTAAACAGACATGACGTCAGACGCGTTGAGACGTTAAAAAAACGCACACAGCATAAAGTTCCATTTTCTTCCTGCTTTAAGCTCCGCCTTCGTGAAAATATTCAATTGTATCCCTTTTCCTTGAAGATATAGATTTATTTCGATATCACACTGCAAACAAACAAATATCCTCTATGTAATGAATATTAATTTGTGGTTTTGGTTTGCGAAACGAAGAGTAAAACACGTAAGCACAAACATATACAGGCATGTATCGTTCCTGTGTCAATACACAACTATGTTAAGATATTGAGTTATTGTCATTAAAGTTTACAAAATACCTTTTAATAAATGAATTCTGATATACATCCTATAAAACGCGGTTGTATTGAAAAGTTAAGCAACTGGAGCCAACAGTAAAACATATCTACCAACAAAAGAACATTGTTTCATCTTTGTATTACACATATCTTTGTATCATGCATATTGTGATGGACGTGTCATGTATATCTGTGTATCATGCATATAGTTATGGACGTAGTCATATCTTTGTATTTTGCGTACGGTGGTGGACGTATCATGCACATCATTGTATTTTGCGTACAGTGATAGACGTATCATGCACATCATTGTATCTTGCGTACAGTGATGGACGTATCATGCACATCATTGTATCTTGCGTACAGTGATGGACGTATCATGCATATCATTGTATCTTGCGTACAGTGATGGACGTATCATGCACATCATTGTATCTTGCGTACAGTGATGGACGTATCATGCACATCATTAGAGAGTTTGAGATTTCAACCTTCGCCTTCCCCTTCAACTTCTCTTGCGAAGTTAACGTATGAAGTTGAAGTTCGATTAAAAGTCCTTGAGATTTCAAACATGAGAATGAACCTTACTTCTTTTAATCCGCCCATTCAATTTATCCGTAATTACGATCGTTTTTTTTTTTCGTGCATTTTGATACCAATTGTCCGAAAGGGCAGGAATTTCACAAGAGGTTTTAAAAATGGAGAAATGAAAATTAAATAAAAAACATTTCAATTAATATAATCATCGCATGGATATAAGAGCGATACCAAAAAAAAACAAAAAAAAAAAAACGAAAAAAAAAAAAACGATAAAACGATGTGAACAATGTAAAATCTCGTTAGTGTTGCTCCAAACATTTAGGTTTTATATAAAATTATGTCAGTATAGTCAGTATACAATGCACGATTGTAAATCATACATGAGAAGAAATAAAAATGATTATTACATACCTAAAATTATTTTCCACTGGGTTTCAGTGGACCGCGATCGTGCAATATTTTTCCATATCATGACGTTGAACGCTTTCATTTCGGACTAGTCCCAATCCGTGACTCTAGTTACCTCCCCTGACGGTCCGTCCATTGCGGATCTCGTTTCTTTAGATTTTTGTTGCTATTGTGTGTTTGTTTAATATGTAATTTATGCAACATTTTGTTTACTTTTACATTTTGATTAATCTGACCTATTAGATACTGGCACGTAGTAATTTATCAGACTGAAATGAAATGAAAGTTATAATTACGTCATGAGTTGGACTAATATAGGACGTGGAATGTTTTCTTAACGTTGTAATGGAAATAATCGCGTGACGTCCATGGCGTCCACGCGCACGTTGCGACAACAAGTTGACGTCATTTTCGCGGGAAGTATTAATGCGCGTCAGTTTGATTTGATTATTGCGGGGTTTTTTTCCGTATTTTTTCCTGTCTTTCGTGACAGAGCGATAATTTAGATATAAATTAATCATTTGATAGTGGATATGTAATAAAAAGGTTATCAATTTTTTATGTGGATATATACACTCATTCTTTCGCGGACAATATTGCGTTCCTAAAGCCGCGCAATATTAACGCTGCAGAACTCGTGCATATATCCACATACAAAGTTAGTAACCTATAGTTATCATATCAACGTGATAATGACACTCTGTATGACACTGTATAATGCCAAACTCTCAGACAGCACATATGATTTTAATATACTATTTTATAAGTAAAACATCTGCGGATCCAGGAATTTTGGTTAGAGGGACACCAACATTAAAGAGCGGGTCCCCCATTTCAGGGCGGGGGGAGTAGGGTCACACCGAGTTTCAAGACCGACTTTCTTTGTAAAATGTAAGAATCAAAGGGGGGATTAACCCACAATGTCCCTCTGCCAGGCTCTGATTCCGTGCATTTAAAGAATGGAGTTATCCCATACGGCTAACAGGAAACGTCTCTCATCATGATATCATAGATCTAAAATTGTCTTGATACTTCAGAAGAATTTTCCGCCTTACTAGTACCATTTTATGTTTATAATTAAAACGTAATTGTCGTATTAAGTGTCCGACAGAAACAGATTGATTTTATTTGGATGTGAAAATAAAATGTTCCACCAAATGATATTCGCGCGTAAGTATTTATTTTTCAAGTAAAATGACTGTCATGCCATGTGCCTCCATCCAGATTTCAGTCTTTGATGCCGAGTATGTGGACAGAGTAGATGTAAAAAGAATGAAGTTTCGACTTTCGTGATATCACATCTTCGGACGTTCAAAACTTCACTTCATACGACAAAAAGGCCAATCTGGTATAATCGATACCGCCAGGGGACACAAATATGCCTTAGAAGTTAAAGTTTGAACAAAATCTCAAAGTTTCTCAAAATCAGTTGATAACTTCATACTTCCAGGTTCAATTCAATGTATTTAGTTAAAATCATTAGCCATACAAAACTTTATTATTCTTATACCTATTGATAGTGTTCCGCATCAAATTTAGTCTAATTATATATATGGATAATCAAATAACTTAATAAGCAGAAATCCTGAAACTTAGCTTTTTATTTCGCATAGTAATAAAGAGAAGTCTTAGGCTTACGTGATATTACATGGAAAACTTTAGTAGCAACGTGTGATATAAGTAAAATACACGCATATCGGTGACGTTTTACTCAAAAATATATATGAGAGACGTTGAAGGGGAAGGCGAAGTTTGAAATCTCAAACTCTCTATTGTATCTTGCGTACGGTGATGGATGTTTCATGCACATCATTGTATCTTGCGTACGGTGATGGATGTTTCATGCACATCATTGTATCTTGCGTACGGTGATGGATGTTTCATGCATACCATTGTATCTTGCGTACGGTGATGGATGTTTCATGCACATCATTGTATCTTGCGTACGGTGATGGATGTTTCATGCACATCATTGTATCTTGCGTACGGTGATGGATGTTTCATGCATACCATTGTATCTTGCGTACGGTGATGGATGTTTCATGCACATCATTGTATCTTGCGTACGGTGATGGATGTTTCATGCACATCATTGTATCTTGCGTACGGTGATAGACGTATCATGCATACCATTGTTTCTTGTGTACGGTGATGGATGTTTCAGGCACATCTTTGTATCTTACGTACGGTGATGGGCGTATCATGCACATCATTGTTTCTTACGTACGGTGATGGATGTTTCATGCACATCTTTGTATCTAACGTAGGGTGATGGATGTTTCATGCACATCATTGTATTTTGCGTACGGTGATAGACGTATCATGCACACCATTGTATCTTGCATACGGTGATGGATGTTTCATGCACATCTTTGTATCTTGCGTACAGTGATGGACGTATCATGCACATCATTGTATCTTACGTACAGTGATGGACGTATCGTGGCATCAAGTACCTTTTTTCAAGAACTATTTCAGCTCTACCAATTGGAGTCATTAAACACTCCAGTGACAGCTCTAGTTTCCTCAGATGTGCCCAGTTTCACGAATCCAGCATCGAATTAGTCGAGCGCGCTGTCTCCTGTGACAGCTCTTGTTAGTGGGAGTTGTGGGAGACATGAGCTTTTCTCAAAAGCATCTCTAGTTTTTTACCTAATTACGCTCCTTTCATACTTACATTTTTTGACAAACTTCGTTTTATGGACATAGCTTTGGTACTACATAAGACAATGACTTATTTTTTTTATCATATACTGTTCTATCTTCCTTTTAAAACAGATGTTTCTGATAGTGACATTAATTCATTTTACTGTCAAATCGCCGAATAGTGGAGCGCACTGTCTAACGGAAATATTATTTGATAGATGTTTACCTAATTGTTCAAAAATAAGTGTTTGCAATGTAATCTCTATATCTCAGTCCCACTTGTGGAGCATTTGGGTCAATTGCATTTTGTGGCTGGTCATCTTGGTCCTCATTGTCCACATCAGGCAATGGAATGTCTCTCTGCTTTCAAATGTTGTGCAGTACTGCGCATGCAGTGATAACTCTCAATAATATATACCTTTTTTCACTATTAATTCATTTAGGATATGAAATGAAAGGCAGTTAATAATTCATCTTTAATTTAGATTTAGATGCAACAAAAAAATTTACATGCATGTCGTGTGAACAATTCTCTATGAGTTATGGCCCATTATTTTTGCTTTCGGTTTCAAATAAATCAAGTCTTGAAATAGTGAAACTAAAACTATTGGCTATCATACAGTGTTCGGTTACTAGCATAACTCAATATTTCTTAAAATTTCCGAATGATGTTCATGACACAGATTGAAAGACCGATGTAACTAAACTTTGAACAATAGTGTTTTAAAAGTGAAAAAAGTTAACTACTCTACCTGCAGGCTTTCTCTGGTTTCATTCTAATTTCTCCATGCAATATCCCAAACCTTCTCTTCAGTTGCCCAATTCCTCTCTCAACTTTACTTCTTGTGATTTTGTGGGCTCTGTTATATAGTATATTTTTATAATCATATGTTGCATTTTTATTTAAGAAATAATATATCAGAGTTCAGATGCGAAGGAATTATATCACGAGGTTGCAGCTGGAGTGACATAATAATAAGCATCTGAACGTCAATGATTTATTCAAGAGCAAATCACTAAATGAGATATATTATTTCGATTCTAACACGTTACCAAGGATTTTTAAGTACAACCTTGACGTCATTCATTAAATATTTGCCCGTTTTCTATCGTTTTCTTTTCTAGCGCGCCGCTATGCCATTTGACGCAATGACAAAATAATTGTGACGTCAGAACAGTGATTTGTTGTATAATAATTCACTGTTTTCTGCCTTCTTTGTTTTTAAAATAGGAAAATGAATCGGATCGTGTTAGAATAAGAAGTAATACATTTCAGACCCATGTTTTAATATTTGAAACCAAATGAGAAGAGATTATACGTGTTCGTATCAATATCACTTTGGCATAGCCCGATTAAATTAAACATGCGGCATATAAACAATTTGTATTATTGAGATCTAGACTTGCAAAGACATACTTCCTTCATAATATAACTTTAGACAAACTGTATATGACTCCTCCATAATACAACTGTAGTCATACTTAATACTTCCTGTATATACAATTGTAGACATACTTTATGTACTTCCTCCATTATAAAACTGTAAGCAGAGCATCACAATGCACTTCCTGGTTTTAACAAGCACATTTGAAATAAAAGGCATATTCTTTACTCAGTCAAAATGTAAGTTACAATATTATTCAATCTCATAGACTGCCAAAGTTGTCTCTTCCAAATTCGAACGGTATCATTTTTATAAGTCATGGTTTCTCGGATTTCTTTGTATTAAACATTCACCCGAATACCAATCTTACAAATGTCCAGGTGTCTACATATCTACAGTCCCAGCTAGAGGATGCTGCAGCACATACTTCAGATGCTTTTGTGCTAACAATTCCTAGTAATTTTAAGAAAGAGTGGAAACGTACATTTGATGGTTAGAACCAACGGAACAGGACCAAGAAAGTTACGGAAGCATGGCAGTGCCAATAATTTAAGAAAGAATGCTTCCAGAGCTCAGAAAAAAATGTCGCACGAGAACACAGCGAGAATAACTGGCAGTAAGAGAAAACGCATAAGGGAAAGAAGTTCATACATTTTTGTATACCTAAGGTCGGAAACTAGAGTTGTACACCAGAAATAAAAAAAGGTCTCATACCAACTTCGTCCTTTGACATATAAAAGATGTTCGGCCTGTAAAAGGAAACATCATACTAGCATCTGTAACTACAAGAATACAGAAGAGAAAAGTGGCACTGTTCAAGGAGTACAACCATTCAAACGGAAACGGAAGTGCTGTAATCATCTATTAGCAAAACTTCCCATGATGCTTTACTAAAAGCAGCCATTCGCAAATTGACTTTCGGTAACTTGACAAGAAATACTCAAATTCTGTTTGATGAAGGAGGACAGAAGTCATTTATCATAGAAATATGGTGAAATTATGTTACAGAAAGAAATACGAGTACTTATAGAAACAATCGATGATGCAGTACAAACCTTATATTCAGGCCACTATTCACCCAGCACCTTGTCCGAAAAAATCATCTACAACTCCTGTAGTTGTGAACAGTCATCTGATCTACTTAGCTACCGGGAGTCTACAACTCTTTTGTTGAATGAATTAATGTCTATATTTGTGCGATTTCGACTAATTGAAAAAAGCTATCTAACATGTGTTACTACAGACAAATGTAAGGGATGTAACCAATTTTCTGTGGCTCAATGAATACAGTGATCCTAATTCTCAACTATGTAGCAATTTTATTCGGCGCGACGTGCTCACCGTTTATTTTCAACGCCACTATTTTCAAATACCTAGAAATAGACAAATCAGGGTAAATTTTTAAGAGATATTTGTATGTTAACAACACACTTTCAATACTTCAAGGAAAAAGAGAGACCTGATGAAATGTTCCAGCATGAGCTTAAGATGAAAGTCGTTTAACAACCCCGAACTAAATCGCCGCACGAGACGACGTCATTAACAGAACCTGAGACACCTCTGTGAATACAAACACGCTGTTCGATCTTACTTTAACGTTACTTAATAATAACAGCCATATTGTACCACATGTCCTTTGTAAAATAGACAAATATAGATAAAACATGCATTTAGAATGTTCTTGATGATTTACTTCAGACCAACGAAATGAGAGCACTTGTGAAACTTAGGAAATGACATATCTCATATAGTGATTTGTAGCTGAATAAATCATTGTTTGGAGCGCAGATGCGAAGGAGTTATATATTGCCAGAGTGCTATCATAATGCGCGTCTGAACGACAAACAACGATTGTATTTAAGGACAAATCACTAAATGAGATATATTATTTCGATTCTAACACGTTGCCAAGGACTTTAAAATTCATCCTTGATGGCATTCATTTAATATTTGCCAGTTTTTAATCGTTTTTTTTCCAGCGCACCGCAATACCGTTTGATGCTAATACGTAATAATTGTGACGTCAGAGCAGTAAATTGTTAAATAATAAATAATAATTCACTTGTTTCTGCCTTCTTTGTTAAATAGGAAGATGGATCTGATTTTGTTAGACTGTTGCGTAAAAAAAGAAAGAAAGAAAAAAACAACGACATTATTTATTTGGAAGGGTGTATGCATAATGCATCATTATCTGACGTCACCAAATTCACTTAATTGTTGTATGAAAGACCTGTAAACCTCCAATTAACGCTACACGCTTTGGGTCTGAGGACGTGCTTTTGATAGCCTCGTTCTGACGATCCTTTCGCTAGCCAATTAGAGCCTTGCTTTTAACATTTGAAAGTGAAAATAAAAGTATAAAAATCCATTTTTCGCCAACGTTTTTCATGTTAATAAAACAATCTTTATGACAGTCACATCATGACTGCGCCCTCGTGTTTACAGAGTTATCATATGTCACGATACTGACTTAGTCACGTAAGGGGAGAATATGTGCCAGGAAGCCGGGTAGCGAAGTCGGTATAGCACTCGCCCTGTTTGCGAGGGTTTCTGGGTTCGAGCCAAGGACTAACTGCACATTTTTCTCACCTTTACTTAATAAAACATGTCGTCTGATTGGTTCAAATAGATATAGATTGGCGGAAAATTAATAGCAATACCGGAAATCCAAATATACACAAAGATGGATGTGAATAGGCCATCGTCAGATCAAGTGTTTCAGTCAGATTGTATTAAAAACAACCACTGAAACGATTAGACCGACTTGTATAACATGAGAACCAGTTATGCGTCTTAAACCAAGTTAAAGCAGAAGTATTGGATCCCAGATTCAGAGTAATAATATCTGCCAGGTGTTTATGAATCGGATAGAAATATCCGTCCCGAGGGTACCTGCACATTTGGCGGTAATGAGGCTTGCAGAAGAGTACAAGGGCACCGTATGGAGCGCCAGATCTACCAATATTACCAAAAATACGACTAGAACAGTGTCCGCCCTTCACTGTGACTGGAGTTGATTGCTCAGGTGCACTTTACGTAAAATGTCATACCGGAAGCGTGACAGAAGCATATATTTATGTTTATTATGCTCCCACTTTTTTTGGTTGGTTAGCATGTGTAGTTGCGCACCCGGGGTTTTGCATCCGGATTCATTCAGTCGTGAAGGCGTTATGGCCCCTGACTTTGTAAAAATTGGTCATTTAATGTTGTGTCGCGCCTAGCTCCAAAAGTATTTGACCTAGAGTCACAAAACTTTACAGGAATGTTGGTCACCTTGTGTAGTTGTTTACCTGAGTTTTGCGTACGGATCCACTCAGTCGTGTAGAAGTTATGGCCCCTGACTTAGTTAAAAAATGGTCATTTTAATGTTGTGTCGCGCGTAGCTCCAAAAGAATTTGACCTACAGTCACCAAAGTTTACATGAATGTTGGTCAGCATGTGCAGCTGTGCACCTTTGGTTTCGCGTCCGGATTCATTAAGTATTGTAGGAGTTTTGGCCCCTGACCTAGGAAAACTTCTGTGTCCTTTGTCATGTAGTGGGGGCATCTGTGTTCCATGGACACATTTCTAGTTTTTTATATGTTTGTTCGTGCCAGTGCTCGAGCCTTACGCTTAGGGATTGTACCAGTCCTTCCTACTAGCGTTTAGACACAGACAATGCTACAACGTTACAGGTGCATCGGAGAGCTTTAAGAATATTTGCCAGTCAACTCAAGGTAGAGGAACATTAAGCAGAAGAGGTATAGAACGGAATTCCATTCCGAACGGGCACCATTGTTTGGAAGATGGGAACGATTAAAAGGTCTGACAGAAAATAGCGGGGAATAAAGTTCTAGGACGTTTCCCTTTTTTCATGAGAACTCTTCAGACGGTCATCAAGGGGATCGAAACAGACCGTAAACTCTGGTATCATCAAGTGTTGATGACGTGGACCCATTCACACCCTGACGTCACTTCCGTATATCACCGTTGCCTTAGACTTTGAAAGTAACCGGCGACTATATTTGATACACTTTAGGATTCTGCAGCTAGTAGGATAAGTTATTAAAATGTGACAATGAAAAAATGATACCGTAAATAAAAGAAAACAAAAAGGCAGATAATGAAAGGCTTACATAAAGGAATTAGAAGCTGAAAGTTGCATAAGGTTTTTATTATTTCAAAAGCTAGCTTTTTAAGAAAAAGGAAAAATGTATAAAGAACTTATCGGTATACTCCGTATCAGTAGCCCGTTCAAGTGATCTAAAACGGGTATACATTCTCACTACACTGCAGAGAAAATGCCTTTACAATGGGTTTACAACCATGTCAGATTATTAACCACAGTTAATCTATTAATTATCACTTTCTAATAAATAAAAATTAGACCCTCAACCTACACAGAATCCTAATTTAATCCCAGTCTTTACAACATTCTACAGATAATTTTAGAAATGACCTGTAGTAGATCTAGTTCTTTGAATTGGAGTAAAACAAGTTGCCTTTTTAAAAAAAAAAGAAACATAGGAGAGGTCCAGTGTTGTTCCTTTTAAAGTTATATCAGAGACATAGATAAAAATTGCTATCTGGTTGTGCTATAGACGTAAAACCGTTTCCCTGTTGCAGATCACTGTGGCCTATTAGGGGTCATAGTCACTGTGACCATGACCTAATGACCTCTAAAATAAGTTATCTTTAGGTTGTGATCAACCTCCACCAATCCGAGGATTGTAAGCCCAAGCATTTCCTAGTTGCTGAATTTCATTTAAAAAGGTTCAAAAGCTACCACAGCAATAATTGTACACTAAACTTGTCCCTGGTGAAAGCTGCCAAATTAGCATCTAACCATTTTTGCGAGAACCTCACCTGACATGTCTGTTTGTCAACGGACCCAAGAGAATACCTTCCGAAAAGCTTTAGAAAAAAAAAACTTAGAAGAAAATCCCAATCGAACGGACGTCTGCCGGAAGTGAAAATAAATATCATTTATTTATTTTTATTTTTCAGATATATATTTATGTACAGAAAAAGTCAGTAGGCTGACGGAATATGTCTTTCCTTGTGCTTCCTTTTGTCATGAATCACTCTAGTTTTTTTCACCCAGAATGTCGTAATAGTGATTTGTATGTTGTACAGCAAGAGGATTCCTTGAAAGAACTCACATATATTTCAGCTGTGTAACAGACTTAAAATGTTTCAGCATACTGTCCTCCGTAGAATCAACACGCATCCGCATGTTTGACCTTGGCCAAATTTATTTGCATAAAAAGGAACTGCGGATAAAACGAACGCTTTAACGAACATGTTTTTTTAATGTCCTTCTTACATATCTATTAAATTTTCGTTTTAAGTTTCTGCAACCAATCGGTTACATTGTTTCTGTTTTGACAGCATTTGGGTGATTGGTTGAAATCTGATACTTGTTTTCAGTTTTATAGTCTGAGATTTTTTATAAAATAATTAGCTTTATTTAGAATCGTTCAACCGTTTGTAATTGCAGAATCATAATCTTAATCAAGTCATAAACAAGTAAAATTTGAAATCTGAATTTACAACAAAGTAAAAAAAAAAAACAAAAAAAAAAAAAAACGAAATTTAATGACACACTTATACATTGTATAATAATATTATACTCAATATTGACAAAATTTATCACGTGATCCGAAACAGGATCAGACGACCTACCCAGTGACCATCCTTGTAACCGTGTGCTGAATTTACTGTGCCCATGTTTGTTTGTTTTATCCGTGCACTCTTGTTGTTATCTTTTTCAAAATTCTTAATGTCTACCTATTGAAAAAAATCACTTTTTGCTACCTAATAATAGGCATATATTGTCGTAGTATTTCATCTTTTCCAAATCCCACCATCAAAAGTTTCTCTTTCGTACCTCATCTGCATATGTTACACGACCATGTTGCTAACGCATCTTTGTACTTGTGTAAATATTTATTAATGGAGAAGAATTCATATAAGTTTTTGTAAACTTGTTTTCTAATCCATTCATGTATATTGTTATATGTGCATTTTTCTAAATAAATAATGGTTAAACCAAACAGAAATACAGAGAGCTTCCCAGCCAGTGTGTTTATATACATACCACATGTACACATTGCAAAGAGTTATACTAGCATTATCTTGAACACATAAAAGTTTAATTAAGTTTCTATTGTTTAAATGGAAGTACACACTTTTTATTTACCCAGCGTTACAGCTGCGTTGTCCGTGGAAAAATACCTTAATTCGGGAGGTCTATCAAGACCTCTCCATAGTGTTGACTTTCACACAAAGAGCATTTAGACTAATCTACTAATTTTACGGCCTAAGATATCACTTTCTAGCCCAAATTACGATAAGCCAGTCTAAAATGGCCCAATGCGCTTGCGCACAAGTAAGTTTTGAAATCTTCTAAGACGAAAATAACTGTTCGTTTAAAATAAAGAAATATAGTGCAATTATAATATTGTTACAAATGTTGGAAACGGTTCAGTTATTAATAAGAAATATATAGGTATATATTTACTATACTATTCTTTGTTCGCAGTATTCAAAGATATGCATATAAATTGAATCACGTTAAAATGTATTTCGTTCAATTAAATGAATTACTAAGAAATGAACAGTTTTAGATTGAACCGTAAGGAATGTATTTTTGAAGAAACTCCCCAGATCACGTGATTATCTGCATTACTGAAATCCAGTGCACAATACAAACCTGCTGTATCCAATGTCCAGACTAGGGTCTCTTTTCAAATGTGACAAATGTAAAGGTGCTGGCAAATTTAGTTTAGGTTGTGGATCCCGTAATGACATTTTCAGAATATTTGACTTGTTGTTCGTATAGACTACATCTAGCAACCAAAATATTTGCGAAATAGCATTCTTAAAATACAGAAACCAACGAAAATTACCGAGTGTCATCCCCAATCTATTATTATCTAAATCCTACACATGGTGCTACTTTCTAGAAAATGCACTGCACCAAGATACACCCGTTTTGCTACTTTATTTTAGTGTAGAATTTCTTAAACTATCATAGGCCTATGAATGCTTGTCTTATCATAACCAGTATCCTGTCTTATTTCATGTTTAACATATATTTGTGTCCAATTTGCATTGTAATATTACAATATTTGAACGCGAAAACAACATCTGAGAATAACAACAAAAGTTTTCATTTTGCTAGTTATAATATAGGGATAACCCATGTATGTTAAAACAACTGCACGATTCCGAAGGATTAATTGGTTCCCGAGCCCGCTGACGTGACTTAGAACCCGTTTCAAAGTTAGTGAAAGTCAACATCTTTCTACTTCACCAATGTGTCATTTACTTACTTTATAGATAGTATTAGAAAAATATATATTAGGTTACAAATATTGCGTAAACTAACGAGAACGACCGAAAATATTATATAGATATCATAGCTATGATACAAAATGCCCGACTAAAAACATAATACTTCTTTGTTAGAATTTATCTTTTGACAATTGTGTGGCATTTACAATCCGTTTACACATTTAGTAAACATTGAGGTGATAATGCTTATTTTGTCTGTGATCAGTTGTTTCTTTCTTTCTTTTTGCATGTTAAATATGACCCTTGGGCTGCAATAAATTACCAAATGCGTAAATTAATAAACTACTATAATAAAATAGCAGAAAGAAAAGCAGAATATGGTACACAAGAGTCTTTTATCACTGGTTGAAGATGTGGACGAAAATATCTAGCTCTCGGGTAGATATTTTGTGGGAACAGTAACATTCGTATAGAATTATTCATTGTTAAAACACTTCCTTCCATATTAGGTATTTGCCTGGATACGAAAAGCATTTTATCACAATTTTTTAACATTTATGAAATTACATGTACTACTTTAATCTGTTTCATTTTCTTTGTTTTGGTACTTTGTATAAAATTAAGACTGAGATGTTTATTGAAAACACTTAGCTTGTACACTGATACAAATATATGAATAATATTATATATAAATAAGTCATTCTAACATTGACATCGTTGATACATGACATAAAATAATCAGGGGACAACAAGCTTTTAAATATTCTAAAGAATCTGAAATAAATAATACGAGGATTGTGCATCTAAAACTTTAACTCGCTCAATAATGCGAAAATCACGAGGAAATAACTTAGACACTATCATATATTTCTAGCCTACATTTTAATTTTCTCCTTACGTGTTTAAACAATACCCAAATCGTTTTGAGTCAATGATTAACCAATGTATTTGTTAACTTATTACAACAGAAACTGATTTGTATCTGTTCCTATCAAGATGTTTTTCTTATTTTATCTGAGCCAGGGTGTATTTTCTTGAAGAAATCATTTTGGAGTTTAATTTCCGTAAAAATATAATGTCATCACTTAACGGTAGTTTTAAATATTTGAACTCCAGTCGAAAAAAGTGACAAAATATGTTTATTTATTATTTTATCCTGTAAATAAATAAAAACAGAGAACGATATCTTTGCAAGCAACCCTGACTTGATTTATCAATACACTGTTCGTAAAGTTATTGATGCATTTCATGTGTAAATAGGTATACATGTATATACATAAGTGACCGGTTACTTTTATAGCAGTTGCTCAGGTGGTTATATGTTCAAGTACATGTATATGTCTGTATAGCTCTGTTATAAGTGATGACAGATATTTGTGTGCTGTATAACATTAATTAAAAAAAAACATTTCAATTAACATAATCATCGCATGGATAGTGCGATTACAAAAAAAAAGATAAATATATCAACATATTCTATTGTTGATGGTGTTCTTGAAAGATATTAAAGTTAACATTTTTAAGGTTTAGCAGTATATCACAATTAAAACAACAGATTTTTTTTAGCGAATGAACAGTATCTTGACACAACTTATCTGTCCATTACATGTTTTACTGTTCTGTCCCACAGAGTTGGATACTTAAAATATTCTAAATGAGTTGTCCCCCTTTAAATAAGAATGTCATTTGTAAAGAAATAGATGTAAGGCGTAAAAAATGTTTGTTACCGGTATCCCGACCTACCCTAAATTTTGGCCCGACCCTAAATGTTTTTATGGCCTTGGAGATTTTTTTTTCAAGTTTTTAACAAAATAATACAAAACTCCTCTTTTTATGCTTTAAACATAGCCAGTGATGTTAGAAATCAACTTACTGATGCTGTAAAGGCATAACCCCCTTATTTGTAATCATATTTTGACAAAAAAAATAATTTCCGAAAAGTCCCCCTTAATAAAAAAAACCCCCCCCCCCCCCCCAAAAAAAAAAAAAAAAAAGAAAAGAAATTCCGACCTACCTACCCTATTTCTTTCAGCATGTTACCGGAAACAAAGAATTTTTTAGGCCTAATCAATTGTCAAAACTAGATTTTACATAGTTATGTAAAGTTTAAACTCTCGCACGATGTTGCAAATGCATCAAAACGAAGACATGTAACATCTTATAAAAAATGGTAAGTTTTTAAAGGCGATGAACTGTCCAGAAGAGTGGCCCCTTCATGTAGCTACTTTCCGAAATTCAATACATATATGAATAAATTGACAATGGTGTTGTATAATAATATAAATGTTTTATATGCCATTATATTGTCATGTAAAACAGTGCTTTCTTTCTATGATTTGATGACGTTCGAAATGCATTTTTTGATATACTTTAAAGTTAAATATATAAGATGAAGAAAACACAAAAGGCTGTTGACTAGTATTTCATAGTTTTTGTTAAAGTTTTTTTTTTACCTTGAATTGGTCATTTGAACATCGAATTCTTTAAAAGACGCGTTTTACTTGTAGACCGTTGCTGTTGAAAATCTAACCTTTTAAAAGATATGTTGATAACATGAGCCAATATACACAATTAATGAGTACATTTAACAAGCGATTTGAAACAAATGTAAGATATTTTCGTGCCTTCGCCTTTTCTCCCTTCAACGTCTCTCATATATATTTGGGGTAAAACGTCACCAATATGCGTGTATTGTATTTATATCAGACGTTGCTACTAAAGTTTTCCATTTAATTTCAAGTAAGTCTAAGACTTCGTTTTATTACATATGTGAAATAAAAAGCTTTGTTTCAGGACTTTTGTTTAAGTTATTCGATAATCCATATGTATTACTGGACTAAATTTGATGCGAAACACTATCAATAAGTGTAAGAATATTGAATTTTTTTCTGCCTGATGATTTTTAATTAAATACATTGAATTGAACCTTGAAGTATGAAGTTATCAGCTGATTTTGAAAAACTTTGAGAATTTGTTCAAACTTTTACGGCATATTTGTGTCCCCGGGCGGTACTGATTATACCAGATGGCCCTACGCTCGCTCGGTTCATAAATCCCTCACAGGTCTATAAACACAATGCAGACCTATTCCTCGAACAATAACTATTACTCATTTCGCACTTCATTCTTCATTCTTGATATTTTGGTATAATGACTTTCAGAGTTAAGCATTACTCACCCAATTTTTCTGTCAGTGATAAGTCAGACATAAAAAATAGAATGTTCTTTTAAAATAATTTCAGCGTTTATTTACATGAAAACCTGACAGGTTATGATATCTCGACCAGATATATACTACCCTCTGGCCATATAATGACTGTTGTTTTGTCCATTTACAAATTGTTTTGACAAGCTGACTAAATAGGGATCATGGCATGTTTATTTATCTTGTGTGTTCCTACCAGGCTACGAGAAAAACATTTTAGTTATCCGATGAACATATTTCCGCTAATTTTGTGACAGAACTTTAGTATAATTCTGGTAAACAGTTAGTTTAGACATGTATTAGACTAGCTCCTAGACTATGATATATCTTTTTACAATTTTATGATTGAATGTAGTGAACTGAGCCAGTCTATATCCTATGTCCAATATCATGATAATTTCAACATCAGTCCTATGTGAAAATCTCTAAAATAGACTGGCTGTTGTCTCTATAAAATTTAATTTGTCAGAAAAGGGAAATACTAGTATATAGAAATATAGTTATTATCAGTCTAGTGGCTAGTCTAGACATGTTTGTACTATACACGCAAAATGAATAAGTTAGGTTTGGACCGAGGCAATTAACGTTGAAGTATTTATGTCGAAGGAAAGAAGTTCTGTTGATAAATGAGAATATGTTACAGAACTGATGTATATATTAGAACTATATTAGATCTTAGACCTCAGTACAATATTAAATAGTAGTTATAGAAGAGAACTGTTGTTGTTGTTGCTGATATTTAGTATAGAGTACCTTTAGACCCTGTTACACCACAATATGTAAACGAGACAAATTTGATTGACAATGGCAGAACCAATTATGGTGAGTTTATAGCAATTAATCTGTTCGTATTGGTCGCTGATTGGTTCAATTTTCTATCGCGTGCTCTCCAGTTTTTATCTTTTAAAATATCACTGGTTTGTATACCAAATAAACCGACGTTGTACATCATAGGGGATAGCACAAAGTGTGTAGCATTCATTTAATATAAAAGTGCATAGTGTGTTATATATGGAATTAATGATAAACCAGATTTTCCGCTCGGACTGAGATAACCACATTCTTGTGAGTATTTCTCATCATGTATATCCATCAGGCATTCGAATCGCAAACTGCAACTTGACTAGTCTGCAGTTTACGGTTTAAATTTTAAAAATGCAACTACTGATCAGCACTGCCCTGCAAATTTGGACAAGAATGCATTCGACAGTTTTCAAATGCGAACTGCAAACTGGTCTGCAGTTCTCAGTTCGTAGTTCGCAATTCGTAGTTCATAATCCGAATTGGGAACTGCAAACTGGTCTGCAGTTCAGAATTCGCAGCTCACGTTTCGCATTGCGAACTGCAAACTGTTCTGCAGTTGAAGTGTTCACGGTTCAAATTGCAAACTGCAAATTGGTCCGTAGTTCGCGATATAAAATAAAAGTACAAGGAATGTTACTACTACAGTGAACTTGCCTATTCCGAACCAGTCTGTAAATTGACTCATTTCCAAGTTTTTAAGCAGCCGTCGCTCATAAGTCAAGAAAAACCGTAAGCTATGTTTTGGTTTTACATCTAATACATTGAACTAATAATTAATTGCTGGTAAATGTTCAAATTATTCTTACATAATACATATTTGCAACATTGTCCAAATGCTATATTTTTCTTATGTGGAAATTTGACGAATGTAAACAAAAATGTCAGATTCAAAGAGCGCTTGCCTTCTAGCTTTTTAATGAAATGAAACGGAAGGGAGATTAAAAAGAAGGAAATATTATGCTCTTTCCAGTACATTAAAAACAACTTGACCATTGAGATGCTTAAAGAGGAAATATAGATGGCATACACTGTGCCTATTCCGAATCACACATTTTCAGTTCTGTTCTGTTGCACGTTGTTTAAAGATTGCAGAAAAAATATCGATTCAGTGTGTCTTATGTTATTGTTTTTACTCATGGCCAGATGTTCAAGAAAAAGGCGGAGGTATTATTATACAATATGACTATTTAATTCACATAAAGGACAAGACCGCCCACATGACTGTTTTAAAACAGAATATTTCAATAATGCCAAAGAAGGATGTCATGCCTATCGTTTTAGTCATTTAATTGGCCTTAAATGCGATTATTTCTATTCCTGACATAAAATAATTTCATTTTTTGGTTGAAGATAGTAGTTTTATGTTGTTGTGGATAGTAGTAAGAAAACCATTTCAGGTCATTTGTGGTGATTCGGAATAGGCGAGTATGACCTGGATTACGCACAGTACCAGTCTGATCAATTACAGAAATCTGTTACAAACAATGTTTTGTTTCGAATTTCTTTTCACATTATTTTAATCGTGACATATTTGTCCAGCATTTAAAATGAAATTTATATTTAGAATATAAACTTGACGAAGTAAAACGATAAAAAATTAAAAACTGGTTCGGAAAGTATAATTTCAGTACTTAGTAAGTACATGTAGTGGATAAGTTGAGGTTATGGGTCTGCACTTCTTTCCTTCTCCATTAGAATGGCAAAGCCGCCTGCTAGCCAGTGGTTCTCAGTTTCCGATTCAAATTGCAAACTGCAAACTGATGTGCGGGTTAATGAAGTTTTACGTGCAAGTCACTCTCCAAAACTAATGCAGATACTGGATAATATCTAGGATGATATTCCTACTTCTGTGACAGTGAATCAAAAAGTCGAGCACTGGCTGTCTTACGGACAGGTGTTGTTCATTTTGCAATTTATCATTTAAATTGAATTGTCAATTCTATTTGTGTGTTTACATACGACACGCCAAAGAGCTAGGTGAGCGTATGTCATTATCCGCTAAAATTTGTTGTCAGTACTCCGAAGGAGCCGCCTATGTTGATTTCATGTTCTTTAAACTTAATAGTGACGTGCGTCGCGCATAGCGGGGAAACTAATACTTTGCCCTCGCGGAAGGCTATGTAACAGTAAAAGAAATTGTTCTTTGTTTCATATGAAATTCAGCTACTTCAGAAAAATTTTGTTACAGTTTTTAGATTTTCACTCCGTCGTAGACCTATTTTCCACAAGATATCCATACATTTGCTTCAAGAAAACGAAAAGAAAAAGGGGTGTTGAATAGTATGCAGTGAAATGCAAGTCAACTGAAGTCAGGTACCCTCATATTGCCACATTTCAGAAAGCGGTCCGCAGAATAAACATCCTACTTTCGTTTTCAAGTAAACAACTCGAAAACATGCGAATATGAGCATGAAAAGTGTCCTATTTTATGTAGACTTCATTCCATGAGTGAAATAACGCCCATTTGGCCCCCGATTTACGCGCAAATGCGCGAAAATGGAAAAATTAGGATTTATTTATCAGGGACTTCTTTCGACTACACCACGGAAGCACATTTTGGACCGACTACATCACGGAAGCACATTTTGGACCGAATTACTGCATTATGACCGGAATCGTCTGCAGTTTAATTGAATCGGATATCCTCGGCAATGTACGTTATATCACGTATATTAACGGAGATGTCCGAGGCACTTCATCCTTGCCCGCACTGTCTTTGTGAATTCTTGTCATGTATCACCAGTCTTCCTCAAGTTCTTGGTTTGTTTTATGGGTATGAATGAGAGATAGAATGAGAGAAAGAAATACACGGGTGTTCTTTTTAATCTCTTAGTACTTTTTACTGCTAAATTCCTTCTGCCCTTAGAGTAATGTACTCTTACCAGCTTAACGAGTAAGCTGGTAATGTCACGTAATAAACTCCGGTGACAAGGAATAGTTAAACAAGACTTTGAAAGTCAACAGTTTTTATTTAAAGTTCAACCCAGGTTCTTAAGGAAAAGTGAGACGCACTGAAAATGATAGCTAACCCATAACTAATAGAGTCTATTCAGTTCGGTTCCCCGTGCTGTTCTTTTCTTCTCTCAGGGTTAATCAGAGTTATATATTTATATACCCAAGAGCATTGTTTGTAATTAGCTATCATGTTCGAGCGTTATTACAAATATGGTGATACAACATTCTGCAGACTGCTGAATCTGCATGAAACTGCAATGTATAATTGAAATATGCCAGCGTCCAGTTGGCTACCTGTAGGCCTAACTAAACTAAAGGAACCAGCGTGGGAGCCATCTGGTCTAGTCGCGTAATGGCTGCCAGGTATTTGAACACTAATTTTTCACTTGGCCTGGCAACAGAAGTCTAAATTGAGGCTAGTTTTTGTTTAAATTTCATTGTGGATGTATTGTTGACATTTTGGTAGGAAAAATGGGAGAGCAGGTTGTATTTGCTGAAGTCAAGCTCAATTTTAGTATGAGTAGTACTTCCAGGTCACAGCAGTGTGATTTTGATGTCAGTTTACAGTAAGTAAATGTGACCAGAGAAATCTCTCTTAGAAAATACATGACCGCTACTTTTCTCTTCATTTTATATCAGTTTTATCATAACTCTTTAAAACGAGGTAAGGATTTGTTCTCTGAAATGGGTCTAGCTATGTTTGGTAGCTCTTTGAAAAAGGTCAGTTTTATATAGAACATATAGGAAAAACTATTTAGGCTATTGTGACCTGTATGCCTGGTACAGAGAAGAACTGTACTTTGTTAACCTTAGGATAGCAAAATACAATTATACATTTGTATGAAACAGAGAGAACAATATTTCGGAGAAACAATATTTTAGAATACTGAACTGTTTCTATATTACTTTATAACTATGTCCTGAACGGCCATTACATTACAATTTCCTTTCTTCTTTCCGAAAAAAAATTTTAAAAAATCCTTTAACGATTGTAATTTAGACTACGTACTTACGATGTATAAAAAAAT
Organism: Mercenaria mercenaria; assembly: GCF_021730395.1. Lineage (NCBI taxonomy): Eukaryota > Metazoa > Mollusca > Bivalvia > Venerida > Veneridae > Mercenaria > Mercenaria mercenaria. The sequence goes on from NC_069375.1 coordinate 72,771,735, forward strand.
ACTTATAGAGAATATGATATGGTTTACAAAAAAAAATCACTTATGGTGTTTTTATACAAAAATACTTCTTTCTTATATCCTAATTTCTTAATCAATCTATTCTCTTATCTTGACTCCTTTCTTTCTTCTACATTTAACAGAGCAGAAAAAGATGGTATCAGCAATATTATGTCGGAAATATCACACCATGATCATATAGGAAATGTGATTACGCATATTTGTAAGCATAATGAAGAAAATACATAGATAATAAACACTTCTAAAGATAATATCCGGATGAACGTCTGTGAATTAATGCGAAATGCATACCTGGTAATTGCAGTTAATTAATGACAGAATACGTTATGATAACATGAAAAAAAATAATGTCTTTATTCAGTCAGGGGTGTAACTTGTAGCAGTTATCATTTTTATAACCTGCTGAAGTTACGATATATTGTCTGGTCACTGACAGGATCGATGTTGTAACTGCTTGTTTTATTCGTATACATTTTCCGTTTATATCGAAAAATGACTGGTACAAAATGTATTTCATAGAGAACTCATTCATTCGGTATCTTTGATGTTGTTAGTTTTTATACACAACATCTCCTGTATGGAGAAATCAAAGTCACTAGTTCACGAAAAAAAATATATGTAGGTGTTTGTCACAATTAAAACGCACTTCTAAAAAGTAAATGTAAGTTCGTTTACACAACGACTGTATGTTTGTATGAAAATTAAAACGCACTTCTAAAAAGTAAATGATTTCCGTGATGATTCCAGGATTGTAAGGCAGCGCACTTCTAATAAGTAAATGTTAATTTCGTTTACGCAACGATTGTATGTTTGTATGGAAAAAATAAAACATGTCACTATGCCCGAAGAATAAATCTATATGACATCAAACGCATTTCTAAAAAGTAAATGTTAATTCCGTGTTCACGATGATTCTAGGATTGTACAACTCACTTGTTTTGTTTACGTAACATCTCCCGTATTTTATGTAATAAAGGTACGATTCAATAAAAAAAATGTATATGTATGTCACATGTTACACTAAAATCGGTATGTAAATGAATTAAATCCAACGCGTTTAAATCAGGACACCATCCTGGAGGTCCATGCGCATAGTTCAAAGGATGGACAGTAGTCATGTAGTTCCCGCACGCCCCCTTGGCGAGTTATCCAGGGGTGTAGTTCACATGTACTGGATGTATGCGTGTTGCTGGCTTCAGCTGCCAGCTGTTTATAAAAAAATCGTTCTATGTTAGGGTTGTTCAATATAACTTGTGTAGCGTCGAGGTTGGTTGTAGCATACAGAGTGCGTAGGTCTACGCCCCTGCCTTCTCCATATCATATTTGTACTCTTTGTATAAATTGGTAAACACACTATTGGCCAGTTTTTCAACTCTAGCACTAAGAAAGGCTCAAACCAGTATTAGTTAAGCCATTGCTTAACCTTGTTTTCTAACGGATTTTTACTAATACTCGGCGCGTATTTTTGCGATGTATTAGCTAAGCCTTGGTCACACACTATGAAGATGTAGATACAGTCATCGGACCGTTTCGCTGTACGTTTTCATAAATAAAACGTGTTACTTTGGTGATTTACTACTTCTCATAGAAAATACAAAAACACATTAAAACACAAAAGCACTAGCGCCCGTCTAATGAATGAAAAAAAAAATGCTGGGAAAAAAGGTAAATTTATTTCAAGGTAAGACTACAAGCATTCCTATGTTTGCTCATTGCCTTATTGTTTTCATTCTTCCTAAATGTTCCACCTTTCATGTACAAAACACGTGTAATATGCACTTGTAATTAGGAAAGCATTTGTAAATTTAAATCAATAGTATAGGTACTCAAATTACACTTGCAAATGCATGAATTTCAAAATCCACACGTCATTGAAAGGAGACGTATATATACAGACGTGCGTATCCATGAACTTTTATATATATGTTCACCTATATATTTGTGCGTTACATGTATTTATAATTAATTACATGCACTTATATATTTATGCTTGTACGTATATTTTGAAACGTGTACAAACGTAGCGAATTTAGTAAAGTTAAAATGGAGTTGAATGTGTTACATTTTTAGCTCGACTTTTCGAATAAAAAATAGAGCTTTTGCACTCGCCCCAGCGTCGGCGTCGCCGTCGCCGTTGGTTTAAGTTGTTCTTCTATATAAAGTAAAACATATATAATACTAGCTTCACTGAGAAAAAAATCTGCCCAAAAGTCCAAATCGTCGTACATAACGGAAGGGTTTGCTCAGTCCCGTATCATTCCCTCCCTCCTCAACATTCATGCTTTAACTTCATACTGGAAATTTAAATCCATGTCTAAATATTCCGCCTGCATCTTTTCTTAAACCACCTATGCCCCAGGTTTAAAATAACAATAGAAAGATAAGCCATTGCTGACACCGCTCAAAGTAGAAAAATCCAATTGAAAGTTTAACTTTTGTCGAGCCCCGTTATTCACGTGCTGACTAAATCGTTGTTAATATACCCGACACGGCTTAAGTCAGAGCTTAAGTCATTACTTAATAGTTGAAAAACTGGCCATATGTATCATAAAACAAAGAGTCAATTGCCTCCAGATAGAAGTCATAAAAGTTCTGCATGATTAGTGTACGTAATTTATGTAATATGATTGCACAAAAGTTCTATATATGCACGCTTCTTCTACCGTTTTTGCTTTTAACTGTGCGATTACCACGGTATCAAAGTATACATTTTGCTTGGGACTGTCCAATTTTCACAGAATGTAATGGTTACTGACCGAGTAGGAGGTATTCCTGAATATGAAAAACCTGCGCACGTGAGAAACGTGAAAACCGAGAGCGCGTAGCGCTCGAGGTGTTTACCGTTTTTCACGTGCGCAGGTTTTTCATATTCAGGAATACTGAACTACGAGGTCAGTAACCGACTTACACAACTGCGGAAAACAAGGCACATGTTATCATGTCTTCCAAAGAATACGATTCGGATCACAGGCTCTGGACATTTTTGGTGAGCATGAAGCCAACAAAATCTTTCTGACACAGAAGACGTACAGGTAAATTGGTATAGCTAATTAACGCATACTTTTAGGGCTGTCAGCTATTTTGAAATGTATGAATCGGGTGGTGGGGAACATGATATTATTTCTGAGGAATTTCAAAGTAACTGTAAAAAACAAATTTTATTCCAATGTAACAATACGTTAAAAACTCTTACTTCAATAACAAATCTAAAGTTGGAAAAGTTGTCAGTATGTCCGCGTCACAATTTTCGGTACAAGAATTCTATGTCATCAAGCATAAATGCGAAAAGCTAAAACATACATAATAAAGCTGAAAACCTCTGTATTTGAGCTAAGCGCTAAGTTTTTATTTCTATATATTACTTTTCTAAAATCACGTCTACAATTAACCACATGTCGGCAAAATATGTCATTTTTGTGCACATGCCTTTACACATTAAAGATGTCCGGACTATATGGTGTGCGAGAAGGGCATTGAGCGCTTACGTGGAGCGCATTGACACGGATTTTGCTGCTCACATAAATATACACATAACTTTACCATAAATATAAAAAATATAAACTCCTTAAGAACAACAACGACCACTAGACTGTTTCAAGATAATGTCCCAGAACAATTAATAATGGCCCGAACAGGACACCGTAGTACTGTCGTTTATGGTTACAAAAGGCCAAATGATGAACAGAAACAGGTTTCAAAATGTTTACAATTTGAGGCGCATCGATTCCTCAGTCCCTGCTTCGGGTACATCTGCATCTTTGGCAATGTTAAAGGTATTTAACATTACAAATTCAGAAATCCATTTTCACAGGAGTTCTGATTAAAAAACTGCAAGCCTTGTGCAACTTGTTTATCATTGTATAATTTATGTCTGTAAGGTTGATATCTTTTTTTGGCATTGTGGAATATGTTACGTAAGTCACGTTAAGTGGAACTTTTGTTTTTCCTCTCACAGCATAGTAACAACATCTGCAGACTTTATTCGGCTGTTTTATGTCCGTATAAAGGAGGATCACAGATTTACAATAATTAAAAGGTGTGATTATGAATAATTTAAACAGATTGGCTTCTTATGAAACTATAAAATATAAATTCACGATCACTGCTTGAATTTATCTATTTAGATTCAGTGTGACATTTGACATTTTCGGAAGAGTGTTTATAAATGATATATTATAAGGTTTTCAAACAAAGTAGAAGCGTCTCAACTTGTTGCCTTTTTATTTGACCGGCATCAAAATAATTCATCTTATAAATAAACGTTTTTCTTTTTTTCCCGAAGAGGTCAAATCTCACAGCTCAGTGTTGTCCTATAGTTTGTAAAATGTTAACAGTTTAATTTTGGTTGACTGAACATGAATAAAACTTGATTTCGCATTCAATGGTGTTTTCATGTATCATAACACTAGCCAGGGTACGAATGCACGTGCACAGGTTAGTAACCAAATATGAAATACCTGTGCACGTGCGCAGGTTAGTAACCAAATATGAAATACCTCTGCACGTGCAAACTCGGGTATTTCAAGTGGGTTATTAACCTGGACCAAACAAAGAAGCAGTTGTGTAACAACGTATACGTACTGGCAGGATTCGTATCAATATCATCGGAGAAATAAAACGTTGGATTCAAGTTTGGATGCAATAAGTTAAAAAAAATTCCAAGATGTCACTTTCATTAAAACAATTTGTTAAAAGAGGTTATTGTCGCTGAGGAACATATTTCTCATCACATTCGTTTTCAAACTTATGTACTTTGTTAACCTTAGGATAGCAATATACAATTATACATGTGTATGAAACAGAGAGAACAATATTTCGGAGAAGCAATATTTAAGAATACTGAACTGTTTCTATATTACTTGATAACTATGTCCTGAACGGCCATTACATTACAGTAAAATGCAGAGAAAACTTAATTAAAATCATGTAGAATTCTTTCGATTACTTCAGTTAATTTACTAGTCGGTGTAGTAAGGAATATTTAGAAATATCTTTAATATTTTAGAATATGTAGTTTGTATTTCTTTACAGAACGCGAGAATGCAAAAGTATTACACAGAAATGTTTCATGGGGGAATTTTCGAATTATGAACTACGAATTGCGAACTGAGAACTGCAGGCGGAAGTGCAAACCATTAACATTTGAGCCGTGCTATGGGAAAACCAACATAGTGGGTGTGCGCAGTCTGTTCAGGATCTATGCTGTTCGCTTTTAAAGCCTTCAACAGTTTGAGAAACCATTAGCGAACAGCATGGATCCTGACCAGACTGCGTGGTTGGTCTTGATCCATGCTGGTCGCAAACCCACTATGTTGATTTTCTCATGGCACGGCTCATTTATATTTAGCAAATACTTGCCTATTACTTAAAAGTATAAGAGTTTAAATATATTTTCATTTTGAATCTTGAACTGCAGTTCACAATTCGAATCGCGAACTGCGAACTGCAGAACAGTTTGCAGTTTGCAGTTGGAAACGCGAAATGAGAACTGCAGACTAATTATGAAATGCATTCTTGTCCGCAACGCTCTTAACAGTGCTGATCAGACTGCACTTTGAAATTTGAATCGTAAATTTATAGTGTAGCCCAGTTTACAAATACGAATCCCGAACTGCAGACCAGTTTGCAGTTCGCAATTCGAATCGTGAACTGCGAACTGCAGACCAGTTTGCAGTTCGCAATTCGAAACGCGAACTGCGAACTACAGACCAGTTTGCAGTTCGCAATTGGAAACACAAACTGCGAACTACATACCAACTGTGAAATGCATTATTGTCTGCAATGCGCAAGATAGTGCCGATCAGACTGCACTTTGAAATTTGAATCGTAATCTGCAGATCAACTTAACTGAAATAAACAAACATAATTTCTCCTTTGCAAAACTACTTACTACACAGAAAAGTTTCATAAGAATATATTCCTATATTCCCAGAAGCACAGTGTTGGCAAATATTTACTGTGCCTTATCTAAACTCTAAGATTAAAAGCAACTTCTTAAGGTCTTTTAGTAAATCTAGCTAGCCAAAACGTTGTTCGAACGTGTGACACACGCTCATAATCTTACTAGCACGTACCCATTAAGCTCGTTAACGGTCCTCTATTTAAATGGTTAGAAAAAATCTAGGAGGATATTTTTATGGAAGCATTTAAGTGACCGCAGACATGTTCAGAGTGCATGTGTTAACCCAATCCATGCTGGACACGATTGATTCTTCCTTTGCGACCAGTGTAGATCATGATCAGCCTGCACATCATTGCAGTCTGATCATGATCTGCACTGCTCGCTATTTAGTTGTTATCTTTTTTTGGTAAGCATCCCTTTTAACAACTAATGGTAATATCCAAATTAGAAGATAAACGTGTTAATTACAGAAAATTAGCCTGGTAAGGTTTAAAGGTGGTCAATCACCTTTAATCAACATTTAATGACATTTTTTACTTTTTGTATATTCTGGTAGAGAATTATTTAAGGAACCGATTACATAGAGTTAGATTCTTATTTGAAATGTATATTAAAATCTTGTAATTACTCCCCTTTAAAATGAAAGTATATAAAAAGCTGGGTATTTCTTTTTATTTCGATACAATTTCTAGTTTTACATTTGCATTTGATAGACATATCAATTATTAAACAGTCTGAACCAAAATACAAGTTTAAAAGCTATGTGTAGCTTCTGAATTCATTTATTTCCAATCTATCTTGGTTGCGCAACCAAGATAGGCAAAGGGAGGTAATAATAATTTTTCAAACTTGCGTTTCTAATGAATTCCATCTAAATACATGTACATAATTTTTAATGCAAATATTTTATAAATATATTACAATATGTCTAATATTTATACATTTCCTTAGGCAAAGTATGTTTATCAAATTTATACTTACGAGAAAATAACTCTATCTTGGTTGGGCAACCAGGAAAGAAAAATGAAATTTTAAAAATACCTCCAGTGAAAATCGAATTTGTATTAAGTGTTAAATGAACATAAATGAGTGTAAATGATCAGATGCTTAAGTTTCGAACAAGTCCATTACATGGCCAAAATCTGATTATCTACCTTTAAGATTTTTACAGATTTTATTAAGAGTTTTAAGCGTGAGTGGTAATCGTATGTGTGTGTTTAAAGTTAAATACACATAAGTGATCGTTCACTTGACTCGTAACATTCGATGTATAACTTAGCCACTTGAAAAACATACGAAAGAGATTTAATACATTTTTATACGCCCGTTTGAAAAACGGAACGTATTATAAGAATGCCCCTGGCGGGTGGGCGGGCGGCATCTATAGACATTGTCCGGAGAATATATATCTTCTTCATGCATGGAGGGATTTGATGAAACTTGGCACAGTTGTTCACCATCATGAGACGGAGTGACGTGCACAAAAACCAGGTCCCCAGGTCTAAGGTCAAGGTTACACTTTGAGGTCAAAGATCAAATTTAATAATGACTTTGTCCGGAGCATATCTTCTTCATGCATAGAGGGATTTTGATGAAACTTGGCACAATTGTTCACCATCATGAGACAAAGTGTCACGCGCAAGAACAGGTTTCTAGGTCTAAGGTCGAGGACACACTTAGAGGTCAAAGGATACAAAAATGAAAACTTTGTCTGGAGCATATCTTCTTCATGCATGGAGGGATTTTGATATTTATTGACGCTTATCTATCTCCATAATTTCTATGTAAAAGTTTCTGGTCAGGTTTAATAATCATTTCAATGCAAATGCTAAAGGGAAATAAGCAAATTATACATTTTTGACAAGCTCAGATCACAAGCTTTCTTATAGTGTATAACTTTAGAAAATTGAAAGAGAAACTATGGAACACTTGCAGTTTAAAAATAGCATTTTCTGTAGAATTTTAGCGTAAAATAAAGTTATATCTTTCAAACTGTTAGAGGCATTGGCCTCCAGATTTTAGCAAAAACATATATGTTTCTTTGTCTTAATATGAACATCAGATTATAAGATTTTGTTTCTACACTATTTTAAAAATGCCAAATCAAGAAACCGCGTCGGGAATCAAACCTGGACTGCCGCGGCAATATAGACTTTTTTCGGCTGTCGTTACCAGTAGAGCTGTGGAGGCTTTAGTGTTTAATATTTATAATCGAGACAGTTTATTCCGAGTAAAGCGTTAGTTTAAACTTTATTTCAACAAACTTGGCATACATGGCATACAACAATAATTGCATGAAATTAATGAATTGGAAAACAAGTTATTTAAAACTTATATAAATATCCTCTCCATGTTGGAAATAATTACAATTCATCAAATACCACATTGTCAGGAATCATGGCTAGTGATAACTTTTATGTGGCAAATAAGGATAGTATAACATAATTGCAATGCTTTTTGTTTCAATTTAATTTTATATAATAAAACGGAGTGTTGCTTGAACCGATTATATAGTCACGGGGCAGTGCAGGAAGTATTAAAACTTTTCGAAATATTAAGACTTTTTTGTTTCGAGTATAATACGCTGAACATCAAGGTTACGAGATGAGAGCCTGTCGTTTCCATTGAGAAGATTGGTTACTGCCAATAAACATGGAGTATTGGAGAAAAAAACTTTTCACGAATTGATATTTACGACACGTTAGTAGTCTCGGTGTCGCCACAGGTGCAAAGGACGGATCCAGTTAAAATTCTTCGTTAATATCAGAGTAAAGCGCTAAAAACGCTTCTCAATTTTCATCGTAAAAGTAGTAAAAACAATTTATTTCCATCTGTTTGCGTAACATATACTAGTAGTCTGTCAGTAACCAAGTTTCAAAGCATTCTTATTAGTCCCCTACTGGTTGAAAACCAGTTTCGGGGACTATAGGAATGCGCTTTTCCGTCATTCCGTCCGTCCGTCCGTCCGCAATTTCGTGTCCGGTCCATAACTCTGTCATCCATGAAGGGATTTTAATATTACTTGGCAGAATTGTTCCCCATCATGAGACAACGTGTCATGCGCAAAACCCGGACCCCTAGCTCAAAGATCAAGGTCACAATTGGAGGTCAAAGGTCGACAGGGCTCTTTTTTTGTCCGGTCCATAACTCTCCCATCTATGAAGGGATTTTAATATTACTTGACACAAATGTTCCCCATGATGAGACGATATGTCATGTGCAAAACCCGGACCCGTAGCTCAAATGTCAAGGTCACAATTGGAGGTCAAAGGTTAACAGGGTTTTTTTTTATGTCCGGTCCATAACTCTCCCATCCATGAAGGGATTTTAATATTACCTGGCACAAATGTTCCCCATAATGAGACGACGTGTCATGCGCAAAACCTAGAACCCTAGCTTAAAGGTCAATGTCACAATTGGAGGTCAAAAGTCAACAGGGCTTTTTTCCTGTCCGGTCCATAACTCTGCCGTCCATGAAGGGATTTCAATATTACTTGGCACAAATGTACCTCATAATAAGACGATGTGTCTTGCACAACTTTCAGACCCCTAACTCAAAGGTCAAGGTCACACTTAGCAGTCAAATGTTAACATAGCATGAACAGGGTCTGTTTCGTGCCCGGTCCATAACTCTGACATTCATTAAGGGATTTTAATATTACTTGGCACAAATGTTCCCCATGATAAGCTGACGTGTCATGCGCAAATCCCGGACCCTTAGCTCTAAGGTCAAGGTCACAATTGGAGGTCAGAGGTCAATAAAGTTTTTTTCCTGTCCGATCCAGAACTCTGTCATCCGTCAAGGTATTACAATATTGCTTGGCATAAATGTTTCCCATGATGAGATGACGTGTCATGCACAAACCCAGTACCCTAGCTTAAAGGTCAAGGTCACACTTTGAGATCAAAGGTCAGTAGGATTTTTTTCCTGTCCAGTCTTTAACTTTGTCATGCAAAACAAGATTTAGACATCAGTTGGCACAAATATTCCCCTGGATGAGACAACATGTTATGCGCAAAACCCAAGCCCAGGGTCTAATGTCAAGGTCACACTTAGAGACCAAAGGTCAGACACAAGAATGACTTTGTCTGGAGCATTTCTTCTTCATGCATGGAGGGAGTTTGATGTAACTTGGCACAAATGTTCACCAACATAAGACGGATTGTCATGCGCAAGAACCAGGTCCCTAGGTCTAAGGTCAAAGTCATATTTAGAGGTCAAAGTTCAAATTCAAGAATGACTTTGTCCGGAGCATTTCTTCTTCATGCATTGAGGGATTTTGATGTAACTTGTACCAAATGTTCACCACCATGAGGCACCCTATTTTTAGAATTATGTCCCTTTGTTGTTACTATAGATAGATTTTATTGTAACTTTTTTATTATTGGCCGTAGAGAAAAATCGAGACCACTTTTCTGTGGTACAACATGCATGTTACATCCAATTTTTAGGTGTAATTTGACCTATCTATACCTGGTAAAGCGTTTCTTGTGGACTTATATTATATAGATTTTTTTTTAAGATTAATTTCCTTTTGTTGGTACTATAAAAAACTTATATGATAACTTTTTTATAATCAGCAAAAACATTTCAACAGGAAAACAACTGTGGGTTTTTATATATGCACATTTTAATCCAAGTGTGTTGTTATAACATATTGTATATATAGTACAATATTGTTTATACATTATTGACAGATATCAGTTCATTATGTTATACTGCAGTAGAGAAAATTAGGTGCCTTTCAGTAGGGGACTTTGTATTGCAAGGCAATACTTCATTCATTTGTTAATAAGAAATATAGCATTTATTTTCAGATATCTATTTTTTTTTCTTTTTTGTTATTGTCTAACGATCTGGAAGCCAGTGCCTTTAACTGTTAAATTTGAATTAAAAAGTAATATATCCCAAACACTGATTTGTCATTGAATAAAATTATTGTCTGGAGTTTAGATGCGAAGGAAATATATCGCCGGCGAGGGCGTAGCCTATAATAATATGCATCTAGGCCTAAACGACAAACAATGACTTTATTCATGAGCAAATCACAGTTTAAGATATATTATTTCTGTTCTAACAAGTTATCGAAGATTATAATGTACGTCCTTGACGATATTCGTTAAATATGTGCCTGAAATATATTCATTTCTTTCCCAGCGCGCCGCTATGCCGTCTAACGCTCTGCCGTAAGTTAATTATGACGTCAGAAAAAATAATTATTGATAATTTACTTAAGAAATAATATATCTCATCCAGTGATTTGGCGTTGAATTAATCATTGTTTGGAATTCAGATGCGAAGAAATTATATCACGAGGGTGCAGCCCAAGTGATATAATAATACGCATCTGAACGACAAACAATGATTTGTTCAAGAGCAAATCACTAAATGAGATATATTATTTCGATTCTAACACGTTACCAAGGATTTTTAAGTACATCATTGACATTCATTAAATATTTGCCCGTTATCAATCGGTTTCTTTTCCAACACGCCACTATGCCGTTTGACGTCTTGACTTAATAATTGTGATTGAAACAGTCACTGTATTTCTCATTGGTATCATTATTGTAAATTTTAATTAAGCCGCCGATGTAGAGTTGCCTTACCCAACTTGTCAGTGTGTTTAAAGACACTTGATGGTTTTAGTCAGAGCAGAATTTCTAGTATGTTTGAATATTATACTGTTTCATGTAAGTAACTTGAACTGTTACAGCGGAGTGGTTTGCGGGTTTCAACCTTTATGTGCTGTCAGCGCTTTGATTCTATGTCTAGATTTTGACACTTTGCAGACAGCGCTATTTATAAAACTAATGTTTATTTCATTAGACGCTGACTGCAGCGTAGGTCAGTGTGCCGGTATAGTCCTAGATGAGAGAAAATATTGATAAAATATTAATTACAACGGCATAAAAGAATTCAAAGGTATGTAGATTCCTTTCAGATTCGTCTAATTCTTCGTTTTATGTAAGTATAAGGAAAATAAAGGCTCTTGCTTTGGATAAAAACGTGTCAATGAAATGTCGGCTGCTTCAGGCTAAATAGATAACAACTCATACAAAGTTTACATTTTGCATTTTCTTGGTTATGCTTTTGGTTTACGCTGAATTATTTTAGCTCGATTGTTATGAAAAGCTTCAAGTTTATTAAATTTTGAACCACTCTTAAATCCGCAGTACTGGTGTCACGAGAACACATCGTCGTTGCCCCAGCGGGACTTGAGTCCACGATCCCTGGTATAATGTACTGCGTTTTATGCCACATGTGCCGAAGATACGGGAGACTTATTTTCAATAACTGTTCGTCCGTTTGTCCGTCCATCATATCTTTATTAGTACTTAACCTATACAGTTATGATCCAGTCAAAATGAAACAAAATGTAGTTGTTTTCTCTGGAGTTTATCCTAATGGACTTTTAAGCTTTGGAAATATAACAGCTACATATCAGCGTTGTGTAATCAACACTCCCTATAGTCTTTGTACTTCTGAAATGTAACTTGGTGTACATAATTGACAACAAGTGGATAAGCGCACATTATCGGGAAGTATTCGGATTATGTTTTTTTTATTACGGCTCGTTTGAATTACAACATGCTATACTAGCGTCACAACAATTTGTACTCGCCCCCCCCCCCCCCCCCACGTACTCGCCCCTACCCCCCTGCAATCTCTATGCAACTGAAAGTAACTTGGTACCTCCCACCTCCTGCAGTCTCTATGCAACTGAATGTAGATATTTTTTCAGGAGTTAAAGTTTTATGAACTTTGAAATATTACAGTTGCATCAGAAACATTATGAACTCAACTCCTACTGTTTCTATCAAATTGAAATGACACTTGGATAACATCACATTTGTGAAATAGATATGTGGGATTATTTTATTTCATCTTGTATTTTGGAATATTAAAACTTTCAAGACTGTCCGATTATTTTTAAGTTAAGCCTACTTTTAATCTTTGTTTATTATTTCGTAATGCATGTACAGTCGGCGAACGATAATAAAAAATAAAAATGGCGCGAAAATGTTGGGCGAGTCTAAGACAGATAATTTAGGTTGGTCAGATATCATGGTAAATTAGATAGGAATTCATGTGATACTTGTCAAATAGAAATCAAAATTTACTTGATTGGCGAAATAGCTCAGGTGGCTAAGCTGTCGATTTTCAAATTCAGTGCGAAATTAGCACAAGTTCGAAACTCGCAGAACGTTTATTTTCTAAGGAAAAGTTTAATGGAGCCCTGCTTTATGTTTGTTTTATTTCATTTTGATTCTCGGTTTGTCTTTTTTCTTTTTATCTTATTACGTTTATTTCTTTTTTATCAATTTTTTTCTATTTTGTTTTAACTTGTTTTAATATCTTTGAAATTTTAATCAGTAAAACTGATTTCATTTCCGGTTCGTCCGCTGTATCTGTTGCAGAGTCATCATTTGTGTCATTTTCAGAATAATGAAATCGCTCATCAGAAGCTTTATTCAATGTTCGCCATTTCTAGCTATGGAATGGTATGTTAGTGTATAATGTTGGGGTAATGTATTTACATTCCATCGGTAAAAATTGGACGTTCACAATGAACCCGTGTATGCTGTATTACCGTATTATTTTTAAAGCCAGATGAAAACCGGTATTGTATCTATGCTGAAAAAAGGTAAAATGTATACTTCAGCCCAGTATCGAACTCCGGACCTCGGGTGTCATACCTAGCGGCCTAACCCATTGCGCTAATACAGTACTTCGTTCGTCGAGTCTCAGTTTTGAGGTACTAATCCATATCGTCTATGGGTGATTTACCTAAACTGGTAAATAATAAGGTCAACTGAGTTTGTTTACAAATATCAAATTATCGTTCGATTACTGTACAGGGGCATGTGTCAAACACAGATGACATATACTTGTTGCATCATCTATAACCATTGCATTTTTGTTTTTTTATCGTGTGCAGGGTGAATATTTGATGTAAATTTCACACCGCTTCACTTCAGATGTATGAGGAGAATTTTCCAATATCAGTATAGCATATTTACTGAATGGCTTGTAAGTCAATAGTTAAAACTATTGCCCGAGGTACATTCAGTAAGTGTTTTCTTACATGATGTTAGAAGTTAATTTTCAGTTTTATTTTTATACTTGTGACTTCTAGCCCAGAATAACATGTATTGAATACCATGCGCGGATCCAGCCAGTTTAATCATTGATGAGGATCCAACCGAACCCTTACTATGACAAATATTTGTCTTTATTCACCAAACGATTTGATGTGTATTTTTGTTGATGTAAGCCATTTACAAGTAGAGGTTTTTGTTGAATAGGCTGAATAGAAACGTACCGACCAGCTATTGGACCGGGGGTATGGGGAAAGTGGGTCATAAATCCCCTCCCCACATGATTATTCTGAAATTCAGCGCTTCATTTCTTGTATTCTGGTCTATTTTAGGAGCATCATCATTTAAGAACACCTTTTCAATTATACTGTCACTTATATAATGACGTGATTACCGGCAAAATCGCAATAACTTCTTCGTTTTTGAATAAAAACTCGTTATTTGACCACTCATTTTCTTAGTTCGGACATTTCCAACACAATGATAATGGTTTCGTTGCAACATTTCTTATGACAACAATATCGATTATAAGGTCATATGATCAACTGACCGTATATCACTGGTCACATGATCAACTGACGGTATATCAAGAAAGATATACGGCACCATGATATCGGGACGAAAATACTGCAAGTGACAGGATAAATGGTCAATAATTTGTTCATAAATCAGGGATTAATTTTCATTTAAGAAGAAAGAAGTAGTTAATAGCTTAATTTGTTAGGTCGCTTTCATTCAGTTTTCATATAATCAGATTACAGCATTGAATAATGATAATATTTTGATGAGCTGTGTTAGCTTGAATTTTAGTACTGCAAATGTTTGACGTGTTTTTCTCTATATTTCAGAGCTGAAAGACGAGTTGGCTACCTTCTACAGAACAAGATACAGTACAATACCACTGTCACCGCTATTTGAGGAACAAGATACTCCACTTGTAGATTTTTATATTTTGCCTGAAATGAATATCATTGAAAAGAAAAACAAAACACCAGCTGGGGAAGAGACTAAAAATCCAGTCAAATCGTTGTCGGACGTATTCAAGTCTGAAAAAAGTTCAGAAATATATTTAACCGCTGATGCTGGATATGGGAAAACTGCATTTTCAAAATATCTTGCAGTCACGTGGTGCCAGGCTCATTGTCCCGAAAATGAATACACAAAGTACTTCAAAGAAGATGTGATAAAGGCTATGCGTGGTTTTGAGTTTTTGTTTCTTGTGTTATTGCGAGATTCTTCTGATGATTGCAGCATTGATGATTTGATAGTGAAACAAATTATGCAAAATTTGTCTCGGCCTTTCGCATTGACAATAGAATCTATACAGGAAATTATGCATCGCGAACGATATCTTGTAATACTGGATGGTATTGACGAATGGATCCATCCCGAAAATAAATGTGCAAAAGTGCCAAAAAAGATCCCTCATCGTAATGCACGTGAAAAGTGTGTAATCCTTACCACGACAAGACCTTGGAAATTAGGTGTGTTGAATCTTAAAACTAGTGAAATAGATAAGAAAGTAGAACTAGTAAAACTCAACTCCGAGTCTGCACAGACATTAGAGGAAAGGGCGATTTCAAAAATGAAGAATCTCGATGTTGCTGAAGCAAAAATCCTGGCCAAACAATTGAATGAAAAAATCAAAGAAAATAAACTCGAGGATCTGGAATCCGTCCCCCTTCTTACGATGTATCTCATTTGTTTATGGTGTGACAATAAACCACTAGGACAGTCAAAGTGTGGACTATATGCAAGCATTATTGAACTCCTGCTGTCAAGAACGATAAGCAAACATCCGGAAGTGGAACTAACGTGCGAACCATCACAGAGTGATATCCCAAAATGCTTCAGTGAAAATAAACATTGTACTAAATACTGCACATATCTGAAAGCTTTAGGAAAATTAGCATTTAAAACATTATTCAGTGAAACAAAACAGAGCATACTTGTTTTCAATAAGTCAGTGGCTGATAAGTATCTGTCACCAAATGATTTGAAATTAAGTCTTGCCTCGGGACTGTTAACACAAAGTACAGAAAAAACATTAACAGAACAAATTTCTAAACTTTCATTCTCGCACAAAACAATACAGGAATTTTTCTGTGCATTGTACATTAGCTGTCAAAATGAAAGTGATGTCAAAGAAATCGTTCTGAAGGAATGCAAAAGTTTACAAAGTATTCTTGACATGTCGACAGTGCTTGTTTTCATCAGTGGAATGAATGCAGAAATCATTTCTTCAATATCTCGCAATTTCATGTCAGTAATCAGTGAAGATAAGAGAACGAGCGAATACAGAACTAAGCCTGATTACTACGAGTACATGAAGCACCCTCTGAAAGACATACAAGACATGTACATTTCTTGTATGAAAGAAAACACGAGCGATAAGGAACTCAAAATTTGCTGCCAAGATTTTTTCTTTAGCTATGATTGTAAAGAAGAAAAATACTTTAACCATTTAACGCAGCTCTCAGTGGACAATAAAAGCAACATGGCGTCAATAAATATCAACACACGGCGTGGTCGTAGTTTACGTGAAATTATTGATTGTTGTGATCTAGTTGATCCGTCCAACATCAATAATATATACTACGAGGGTCTATTTGAAAACGCGACATTTCCTGTACTGTTAAACAAGTCAACGAAATGTCTCACTGTTATATCGTTTGTTAGTGATTCTTGGAGCCGTGAAATGTTGCAAACATTACAGAATAATTCTCTGTTACAAACAATTTATATCTCAGGTTTCGAGATGAGCCACGATGTGCTGAATGACTTTCTGAATTATATTATAAACAGAAAAACAATGACGGAGATTAGATTGGGGCGGTTATCGTGTGCCGAGCACGACGAGTCGTGTAGTTTCAGTCTGGATTTTTGCCAGCATTCAGATCTAAGGAAGTTAGAATTGTGGTGGATACCTGAAGTGTCACAATTGAAAGTTAATAGTCAAGTGGAACACGTGGTGTTGCGGGTTATCAATCTAGGTGAAATGTCGCTGCCTCCTGAAATGGGAAATATCAAACATGTTTCTTTGTCGCAGGTAAACATGTCTGCTTCAACATTGCGTGATCTCATTAAGGTAGTGGAGAAACTTTCACACAAAGTCACAGTAATAATAGGCTGGTGTAAGATAGAACCAAAAACAGAGTTTGAACACGTTAAACAATATATACACTCATCTCAGAATTTCCGAGTTACGGAGGATAGCTTGTGGTTTGTGTTTGAAACAGAAGTTGATAGTTAAGTTACTAAATAAACTCAGACTGATAGTGTCAATGTATATAAACATTAGTCATTCAAAATACTATAACTCATTACACCACACACTGACATATGACATATGTGTAACATGTATATACACATGTACATTATTATTAGAAATAGTGACAGTCGCGCGTGCTAATGTAATAAACATTGGATGACATTCTTGGATAAAAAATGGATGTTCTTGTACACGGATTTATAATCAAGTAAGTTATTTTCTTTGCTTTTATTTATTATATTCTAAACTTGATCTAATATTTTAACAGTTTGGTAGAATTGAGCCCCGTCATGTTAAAAGGGGCCATCTTTGTGAAAAATGTTTTATTAATTTAATTAATCAGTTAATTGAGCACTGTCCCGAAATTGTGCACAGTTACTCTCAGTTTTTGTGTATGTTAATGACATATGTGTTTAAGCTCCCTGAAGGTTGTGGTGACAGTGGGGACGAGAGCATGAAATCCCCACCTTGTCTGTTCGTCCGTCCGTCCGTCTGTCCGTCCGTCCGTCATACATCTTGTCGAAACCTTTGGTCAAGTTTTGCATGTAAGTTTGAATCTCAGTCTATCCTCCATTGAGAATGTATTGAAACTTCACATACAAATTCACTGTCATGATCTGACATGCAGTGCACAGGTTCCATAAATCTGTTTGCATTTATTGCAGAATTATGCCCCTTTTTTGACTTAGAAATATTTTGGTAAAGTTTTGCATGTAAACTTTAATCTCAGTACCCACTAAAGGGAATGCTTTGAAACTTCATATACTTGTTCACTGTCATGATCTAATATGCAGTGCTCAGGTTCCATAACTCTATTTGCATTTTTGCAGAATTATGCCCCTTTTTCGACTCAGAAGTATTTAGGTAAAATTTTGCATGTAACCTTTAATCTCAGTACCAAGTTATAGAAATGCTTTGAAACTTCACATACTTGTTAACTGTCATGATCTGACATGCAGTGCTTAGGTTCCATAACTCTATTTACATTTTCGCAGAATTATGCCCCTTTTTCGACTTTTTAGATAAAGTTTTGCATATATTCTTTAATCTCAGTACAATGGGATACTTTGGATCTTCACAAGACACATACTTGTTTACTCTTGATCTGACATGCAGGTTCCATAACTTTGTAAGCATTTTCATAGAATTATTCCCCTTTTACGACTTAGAAATCTTTGGTTAAAGTTTTGCTTGTAAGCTGGAATCTCAGCACCCACTGGCGGGAATGCATTGAAACTTCACACGCTAGGTTATTGTCATAATCTGACACACAGTGCACAGGTGCAATAACTCTGTTTTGCAATTTTACAAAATTATTCCCCTTTTTGACTTAGAAATTTTTGCTTAAAGTTTAGTATATACAGTATTTTAAAGCTGAAATCTAAGTACCCACTGACTGGAATCTTTTGAAACTTCACATGCTTGTTAACTGTAATGATCTGACATGCAGTGTAAAGGTTCCATAACCTCTATTTAATTTTTTACAAAATTATGCCCCTTTTTAGCTCGACTATTTGAAGAATAGGGGAGCTATCCTACTCGCCCAGGCGTCAGCGTGAGCGTGAGCGTTAGCGTGAGCGTGAGCGTCACACAAATGTTAAAGTTTGCGTACCACCCCAAATATTTTCAAAGTCCATTGAGATATTGCTTTCATATTTTGCATACTTGTTTACCATCATGACCCCAGTCTGTAAAAAAAGAGGAGGCAACTCTATCAAGCATTTTGACTGAATTATGGCCCCTTTTCGACTTAGAATAAATGTAAAAGTTTGCGTACCACCCCAAATATTTTCAAAGTCCATTGAGATATTACTTTCATATTTTGCATCCTTGTTTACCATCATGACCCAAGTCTGTTAAAAGGAGGAGGCAACTCTGTCAAGCATTTTTACTAAATTATGGCCCGTTTTCGACTTAGAATAATTGTTAAAGTTTGCGTACCACCCCAAATATTTTCAAAGTCCATTGAGATATTGCTTTCATATTTTGCATTATGGTTTACTATCATGACCCAAGTCTGTAAAAAGGAGGAGGCAACTCTATTAAACATTTTGACTGAATTATGGCCCCTTTTCTACTTAGAATAAATGTTAAAGTTTGCGTACCACCCCAAATATTTTCAAAGTCCATTGAGATATTGCTTTCATATTTTGCATACATGTTTACCCTTATAACCCCAGTCTGTAAAAAGGAGGAGGCAACTCTATCAAGCATTTTGACTGAATTATGGCCCCGTTTTCGACTTAGAATATGCTTATAGTAATGTTAAAGTTATACTCAATGCTTATAAAATATTATACTATCAAGCACTGAGAGTAGTCGAGCGCGCTGTCCACTGACAGCTCTTGTTTATCTTAGCAGTTTGATTAAAATTTGTTACCCATCCCAATAGTAGCAGAAACAGTAATAGCAATCAATTGTAACAGTAGCAGTAGCAGCTGTAGTAGTGGCAGCAATAACAGCATCAACAGTAGTAGTAGTTGTTGTAAAAGTAGTAGCAGAATCACTTAAAAATGAACCATATATACTGGGATATGCAGCATCTTTACGTAAACTACTTGCAGTGAGTTATGTACAGTGTAAGATATATATATTGAACAGGTGTTTCTTGATTCTGTTCCGGTACAAACATGTTCTCCGTAAGTAAATGCCAACTTCCCCATATGAATCACAGTTGGAGGACTAGTGATTTCAGACACAATGTCGTTTATTATATAGACACGGAGAACATACGCCCGAGGATAGAACTCACGACCCCGCAATCCGTAGACCAACGCTCTGCCTTCTGAGGTAAGCGGGCGGGCTTTGAGCAGTATTAGCAGCAGCCGTAGCAGCAGTAGCAGCAATAGTAGTAGCAGCAGTAGCAGCGGTAGTAGCAACAGTAACAGCAGTAGTAGCAGCACTAGTAGCAGCAGTAAAACCAGCAGCAGTAGTAACTTTAGAAGAAGTAGTAGTAGTAGTAATGGTAGGAACAGTAGTAGCAGCAGTAGGAGCAACAGCAGCAGTAACATTAGTAGTATGAGTAGTAACTGTAGAAACAGTAGTAGCAGTAGCAGCAGTAGTAGAATCAGTAGTAGTAGGAGTAGCAGCAGTGTGATCAGTAGTAGTAGCAGCAGAAGTGGAATCAGTAGTAGTAGTAGTAGTAGCGGCAGTGTGATCAGTAGCAGTAGCAGTGGGATCAGTAGTAGCAGCAGCAGCAGCAGTGGTATCACTAGTAGTAGTAGCAGCAGCAGTGGGGTCAGTAGTAGTAGTAGCAGCAGCAGTGGGGTCAGTAGTAGTGGGATCAGTAGTAGCAGCAGCAGTGGGATCAGTAGTAGTAGCAGTAGTGGGATCAGTAGTAGTAGCAGCAGCAGTGTGATCAGTAGACTATAGTACTACCAGTAGTGGGATCAGTAGCAGCAGCAGCAGTAGGATCAGTATAAGTAGCATTAGCAGCAGTGGGATTAGAAGTAGTAGCAGTATTGGAATCAGTAGTAACAGCAGCAGCAGTGGGATCAGTTCTAGAAGTAGTAGTGGGATCAGTGGTAGTAGCAACAGTAGTGGGATCAGTAGTAGCAGCAGCAGCAGTGGGATCAGTACTAGAAGTAGTAGTGAGATCAGTGGTGGTAGCAACAGTAGTGGGATCAGTAGTAGCAGCAGCAGCAGTGGGATCAGTACTAGAAGCAGTAGTGGGATCAATAGTAGTAGCAGCAGCAGTGGGATCAGTAACTATAGTACTACCAGTAGTGGGATCAGTAGCAGCAGCAGCAGTAGGATAAGTATTAGTAGCATTAGCAGCAGTGGGATTAGAAGTAGTAGCAGTAGTTGGATCAGTAGTAGCAGCAGCAGCAGTGGGATCAGTAACTATAGTACTACCAGTAGTGGGATCAGTAGCAGCAGCAGCAGTAGGATCAGTATTAGTAGCATTAGCAGCAGTGGGATTAGAAGTAGTAGCAGTAGTTGGATCAGTAGTAGCAGCAGCAGCAGTGGGATCTGTACTAGAAGCAGTAGTGGGATCAGCGGTAGTAGCAACAGTAGTGGGATCAGTAGTAGCAGCAGCAGCAGTAGGATCAGTACTAGAAGCAGTAGTGGGATCAGTGGTAGTAGCAACAGTAGTGGGATCAATAGTAGTAGCAGCAGCAGCACTAGGATCATTAGTAGAAGCAGTAGCGGGATCAGTGGTAGTAGCAGCCAGGGCTTTTTCAACCTGTCTCACGGGGCCGATATTCGGTCCCATTCCCAATGCCAAATATGCTCCATTTTTCCCAATCTGGAGCAAAAAAATCTCAATCAAAAGAAAGATTTCCCAACTGAAATCAATTATTTTTTGTTATTCAAAGATAATTCTTGCATAGTAAGTTTTGTTTCCCAAGAAAATCAAACAAAATGTTGGAAAAACCAACTCGTTTCTATTTTTAGTAACATGACGTCTGCAACCTCGGCAAAAATTAAATACAAGATTTTGCTAAATAAATGTATGATTTGCACGCAAAAAACTCTTAAAATGCAAGAAAAGATCAATATTAATTGAATAAAGTACCCAAAACATGCTGACAGATAGTTCTTACATCATTAAAATCAATTGTCACACATTTTCGCGACCCAGTTTTCCACTCGAACAAACACCCACTTTGCCACTCTACTTTTTGGAAAATTCAGTTACGACTGTGGTGAAAACAAACTGTAAATAAAAGCTTTAAAGATAACAAATGAAGAGTTACTGTATTTTTGTTGTTGTTTTTTTTGTTTTAGGCAATATTGGAAAACAGTCCTAAAAAGAATCAATTCTCAAAATTTCTCAAGGGGACACTTTATATTTGTAATTCATTTGAATGTCTTCCAGTAAAACTTGATAATTATATGTTAAGAAATCATTTGATTTTTGTCGATACATTTTCCCAATTTTGACAATTTACCGCGTTAGAAATTCCCAATTTGACCAGGGGCCTTTTTCCCAAAACCCCCTGAAAAAGCCCTGGCAGCAGCAGTGGGATCAATAGTAGCAGTAGCAGCAGCAGTTGGATCAGTAGCTAATAGCAGTAGTAGCAGTGGAATCAGTAGTAGCAGTAGCAGCAGCAGTGGGATCAGTAGTATTAGCAGCAGCAGTATGATCAGTATTAGTAGCAGCAGCAGTGGGATCAGTAGTAGCAGCAGTAGGATCAGTAGTACTAGCAGTAGCAGCAGGGGGATCAGTAGTATTAGCAGCAGCAGTGGGATCAGTAGTTGACGCAGAAGCAGTGGGATCAGTAGTAGTAGTAGTAGCAGCAGCAGTGGAGTCAATAGTAGTAGTAGCAGCATCAGTAGGATCAGTAGTTGTAGCAGCAGCAGTAGGATCCGCAGTAGCAGAATTGGAATCAGTAGAAGCAGCTGCAGCAGTGAAGTCAGTACTAGTAGAAGCAGCAGCAGTAGGATCAGTAGTTGTAGCAGCATCAGCAGTAATAGCAGTAGCAGCAGTAATGGGATCAGTAGAAGTAGCAGCAGCAGTAGAAGCAAATCTAGAAGATGTAGCATTAGTAGTAAGAGAAGAAGTAAACCAATAGTAGCAGTAGTTGTAGTAGTAGTCGTACTCATAGTAGTAGTCGTACTCATAGCAGTAGTAGCAGTAGCAGTAGTCGGTAATAGTAGGTAGTAGTAATAGTAGTAGTAGCACTAGTAGTAGTCGTAGTGGTAGTAGTAGTAGCAGCAGTAGAAGCAGTCGTAGTAGTAGTAGTAGTAGTAGGAGTAGTAGTAGTCATAGTTTTAGTAGTAGTAGTAGTCGTAGCAATAGTAGTAGTCGTATTAGTAGTCGTAGTAGTAGCAGTACTCATAATAGTAGTCGTAGTAGTAGTAGCAGTAGTAGTCATAGTATTAGTAGTAGTCGTAGCAATAGTAGTAGTAGTCGTTGTCGTTGTAGTAGAGTCGTATTAGTAGAAGTCGTAGTAGTAGCAGTAGTAGTAGTCGTAGTAGTAGTAGCCGTAGTAGTAGCTGTACTCATAATCGTAGTCGTAGTAGTAGTAGCAATAGTAGTCATAGTATTAGTAGTAGTCGTAGCAATAGTAGTAGGACCCCAGGTGCCCCTCCGTGCATTATTTTATCACGAGCGGGCACCTGGGTAGAACCACCAACCTTCCGTAAGCCAGCTGGATGGCTTACTCACATGAAGAATTCAACGCCTCGAGTGAGGCTCAAACCCACATCGATGAGGGGCAAGTAATTTAAAGTCAGCAACCTTAACCACTAGACCACGGAGGCCCCGAATAATTTTTGTAGTAATAGTTGTAGTAGCAGTAGTAGTAATAGTAGCAGTAGTAGTAGTCGTAGTAGTAGCAGTAGTAGTAGTCGTAGCCGTAGGATTAGTAGTAGTAGTAGTCGTAGTCGCAGTAGTAGTAGTCGTAGTCGTAGCAGTAAAAGTAGTCGTAGTCGTAGGATTATTAGTAGTAGTAGTCGTAGTAGTAGTAGTAGTCGTAGTCGTAGTCGTAGTTGTAGAAGTAGTCGTAGTCGTAGGATTAGTAGTAGTCGTAGTCGTAGTAGTAGCAGTAGTAGTAGTCGTAGTAGTAGCAGTAGAAGTAGTCGTAGTCGTAGGATTAGTAGTAGTAGTAGTAGTCGTAGTAGTAGCTGTAGAAGTAGTCGTAGTCATAGTTGTAGTTGTAGTAGTAGCAGTAGAAGTAGTCGTAGGATTAGTAGTAGTAGCAGCAGTAGTAGTAGTCGTAGTCGTAGTAGTAGCAGTGGAAGTAGTCGTAGTCGTAGGATTAGTAGTAGTCGTAGTCGTAATAGTAGCAGTAGTAGTAGTCGTAGGATTAGCAGTAGTAGTATTCGTAGTAGTAGGTAGTAGTAGTAGGTAGTAGTAGTAGTAGTACTTGTAGCAGTATTAGTAGTAGTAGTAGTAGCAGCCATATTAGTCGTAGTAGTAGGTAGTTGTAGTAGTAATAGTAGTCGTAGTAGTAGCAGTTGCTGCAGCTGAAATATTTCTTTAACACTGGGAATGGCCATTACACTTAGTCCTTAACTAACTTTCTGATTGCTTCTTAAGATGAGATAATGGTGTATATATATATTGTGGTAAAAGATCAAATTGATTTCTTTTTTTCATTCTGTCTATATAAAGTATTTTGTATTTAAAAATGCCTAAAATGTGTGATTTTTTGAAGAAACGGAGCTAGAATGAAAACATATAAAAATAATTTTTTCAAAGGGAGACAACTTTTTCTCGACGGATCCTTTTAATATTCGGAAAAAGTTGTCTCCCTTTGAAAATGAATGCCATTTGTAAAGAAATAAAGATAAACAGTTGCTGAAAACTGTGTTCCACCTTGTTATGTGAAATTTCACCACTCGCACGCTGTTGCGAATGCATCAAAACGAACATATGTAAAAATTCTTTGAAAATGGTGAGTTTTAAAGGCGTTTCACTGTCTGGAAGTGGGGCCCCTTTAGGCAGTCCTTTTCCGGAATTCAATGTTTATATTAGTAAACTGACACTTGTTTCGTAAAGTAATATACATGTTTGATATGTTGTTCAATTTTCATGTTAAGCAACTCTTTCTTTCTATGATTTGGTATTGTTTGGTTTTTGTTTCTCAATACGTAATGCTTAGCCTTAATGTTATTTTATTTACGGAGTCAATCGCGTGCGCACCGCAAATGACATGCACGGACGTCTCACTATTCTGCTGCATTGTTACGGTCGCTTACGCATAACATGAACGTTTAGAATTAATATCTGATGGCTGCGCGAGTGTGTCGACTCTTTGGCTGAGTTGTTATAGCATTGGACTAGCACCAGAGCGACCCGGATTCGAATCCCGTTACAGACACATGGGTTCTTTTTATAAAAATGTTCGCGTAAACAACAGAAGTAGCACAGGTCTTGTAATTATTATAGACCTTTTAAAGACACACCACAAAATAACTGTATTCTTTTGTATTTCCAGGATGCAAATTATATATGCTTTGCTTGAAGAAAATAAGAAATAACAAGTATCTACTTACAGATTGACAGTGACATATATAAAGCCAAGACAATTTGTTTAATGTCTAAATATATTATCAAATTAATGTAGTAGTATGCTGAGTAACTGATGTATTAAAGTAAGTTTAGACCGCATTTTGTTTCTACAGTGTAAGACAGTTATTATTCTATGTTTATAAAACTATACCTAGAAGAGATTGACTGAATAAGTTTGCATTGAGGGTTGTGAAAACACATTAATTCACGAAGGCCTAAATTATCCACATGTCATCTTGTAGAATAGCTGTATTTTCAGAATGGTTTGCGCGAAGTTCATGTGGGAGTTAGAAGGCGGTCACTATTTTGTGGTGGGTCTTTAAACCTATTACGGAATTTGAAGACCTTACCGAAAGAAAGAAGCCGGTAGGTAACATGTGAAATTTTACTTCAGCAGCAGCAGATGGCAATCTGTAAATAAAAGAGAACAAAATACGAGTATTCGCATTGTATTGGTGTACTTTAGAGTGTTTGTATTCAACGACGGTGCGTGGTTTGGTCTGATAATAGATAATGCTGCTCTAAGCATTATATGACGAAACATCCCAACTGCCTGTGACGCAGTTCGAACCTGGGTCGCTCGGATGCCAGTCCAATGCTCTAACTACTGAGCCAAAGACTCGACTGCCTGACGCAGATGTGAGAAATTGGCTTAACGCGTGTAAGCTATGCTTAAGCGGCTGTAACAAAGTCTTCATTTACATCATATTAATAGAGATTTTCAACTTACCATGACGCGGGCTGCGGACAGCTGACTTCGTAGTTACAGTAGGAGTTTTCTCAAAATATTTAAATGTTTGCATGAAAGAAAACATACAAAAACACACGTTTGAAAATATATTGACAGAGAACTTGCAACTTTCAGATGCTCCTATTCTATCAATCTTTAGAAACCAGTTCTTGACATATTTTTATGATTCGACTCCACAAGATGCCTCTAGATTCAGCTATATATCTGTCGCATTTTAACATCCCTTTAGCATATTTTGCATATATACGTATAAATGTATGATTTAACGTTTTGTTTTGATATTGAGAGATTTCTAGCGTTACCTATCTTCGATTCAAATCGAATGACACGGCAATTTAAGTTTTGAACCCACGGTGCTACCATAACACTTCACCTCAAACTGAAGAGATGGTACCTAAAAATTCAAATTCATCTTTACAGATAATTACTGCCAATTTCAGAATAGTGCGCCGATTCAATGTTTGCACCATACACATGGAGTGACTGACTGATATCGATTTTCTTATCGTGAGTGGCTAATTTTGTAACAGTCATTTACATAAACTCCGCCCAAGACGCGAGATAAGTTATGTACATTTATATGATTTAATATTATGTGGGGTTTTCCCGTTAATTGTCTAAACAACACATAAACTGAAAAGTCAGTCATGCAATGTATTTACGGTTTTTAAAAACTGATGATATTGCAGTTTTTAGCCGTGTCTCAGAATCAGTTTCAAGTCAAACATTTTTTACAATCTCTATCCAGAACGGTACAGAATAGATTTTCTTTAATTGATAAACATTTCCTTGTGACAAATTCATAAAAAAACCACTCATTACAAATTACAAAGTTAGTCAGCGGGTGCATATAAGTTTTAAGATCAAAAGATGTCTTTATACATGTAAAATTACACATGTCCTAAACAACATGTGTATTTCTGTCGCTAGGTCATGGACTTTTCATGTTGAAAATACAATATTTAATTTAAACATAAATGCGCTGTTTATATACGTAACTCAAGTTATAAAGGTAATAAAGTTTTATGTGTTTGAGAATCTAGTAAGCATGCGATTGAATCAACTGGAATCATTTATTTTTGTACATTGAACATGTATTTACACCTAATCATCGATTCAACTTTCGGTCCTGTAGCCGTTGTACATGAAATCAAACGCGGAGTGGTTAAGGTCGCCAACTTCAAATCACATCCCCCTTATCGAAGTGGGTTTGAGTCTCACTCGGGGCATTTAATTCTTCATGTGAGGAAGTCATTCAGCTGGCTTACGTACGGAAAGTCGGTGGTTCTACCTAGGTGTCCGCTCGTGACGAAATAATGCATGAAGGGGCACTTTGGGTCTTCCTACCATCAAAGCTGGAAAGTCGCCATAATTATGACCTATAAATGTGACGATGCAACGTTTAAGCCCAAACAAAAATAAGTGCTGGACTCCTTCATTTAACTTCTTTATATAATAGGGAATTAAAACTTGATTCGGGATTCATGACTAAGTAAGTTTCCTTGCCAAGAAACTTGCTCACGACGGAAAAATCTTCTTTTTTTTTCTTGGGTTTAACGCCCGTTTTCAACAGTTCTTCAACAGTTTGGGGCAGTTTACCCAACCATCGCTCCTGGGAAGAACCAGTACAAGGCTCCCGTCCTCCGTAAGAATCTGCCAACCGTTCTCACATAAAGAGATATGGCCGGTAGCAAGGCTCGAACCCATCTCCGACAGGTTACAGTGATTTCAAGTCAGCGACTAACCACTCGAGTACAAGGGCGATCACACGATGAATGGTTACTACAATTCGGAATCTAGAAACAACATGGGTACATAGTTGCAGTAATGCCAGACTGAAGTCGACATAGAGCTTCCAAATAGATTTATGTCGATGGGTTCGACTAACAGCTTATTTTTATCTCTACTTTTTTTTTTGTTTAAAGTTTTCATGACATCGCATACCACATGTCTTCAGTAGGCAGTAATTATTTGACGGATTTCTATAAATAATGTATATCTTTTCATATGGAATCTTTTCTTATCGATGTTAATTCTTTGGTTTGGTATTCTACAGTTTGAGAAAAACGGTAAAAATGGAAGACTGGAAGTAGTAATCAGACTCAGATGGAGGTATACGGTTATAATGACCGCATCACTTTGTATTTTTTACCGACGATTGTTGCGTAAATTCATACCCAGGAAAGGAAATGCATATATGTTTAATGAAAATTGGCTGCGTGTTTATCTGCACCATTTAGCAATTTTTTAAGCAGTCTAAAAATAAAAAGTGCAAAGACTGCACCCGGTCGCACTCAGCGTGCGTTGTGGTCCGATACACATGTGTAGAGGAAATGACTTACTGAACTAGACTTAGTGCTATTGTATTATAGTAACCTGAAAGAATATGTAAAGTAATATCAGTTAGAATAGCAATGCATCGAGTGGCGCCTGCGCAATAAACTTTTTTTACAAAATCGTGTGCAAGGTCATAGATTTCCATTCTCTATGTAACAAGAGCCAAATGTTCTATTATTTGCAACAAGCTGCAACAGAACTATGTGCTTTTTAAAACAGAAGGGCACTACACATATTAGTCCGATCCTAGGAAATACTGAGATATTTTTTTCAAATGGGCAATATCCCTACTCGCGTCAAACACTCGAAAGACCAAAATAATTGAACAATTTCCGATGAAATTTTCATCGCTGCCTGACGCTTTACATGCTACAAGTTTAAATGCCGATTATTTCACGAAATGGCCATAAATTAAAATAAAACTTACATGCATCGAAAGGGGATTCAATTCCTCATTGACTTGTGTAAAAATCATCAAAGAATATCCAACATGACGAATTTTCTGGTGATTTAAACCTATGTATGTACTGTACACGATTAACGTTTACCGTGCTGACACACTAATATGCACAAACGATAAAACCAATACATAACTTTACATGACTGTGTTCTGTGATTTATCCTCCATTATTTTGGTCCTTCCAAGTTTGACGCATAGATTGCCCGTCACAAATATAAAACAATCTGAACGTCGAATTATTTTGACTAATACATGTACTAGGTATTACCAAACGTTCACGAGTCTAGGGACAAAACTTCCAGTTCATTTCGACAAGATACTGCATGTAGTTTTAAATAAATAAATGGATGAATATTACTTATAGTTCAATGTGTAAAGACAACATCGAGTATGCGATATTTTCCATGACCGACATTCGTGGACATTTTACGAAGACTGGATACATGTACATCAATTTAAAATAAATACATGAAACCTACGAGACAAAATCTGCGGTAGCAGTTTTGTGTTATTTCGTCGAGAGTTGCTATATAAATACATGTATACATTTATAATCTACATAGATTTAAGTGTATATGCTGCACATGAATGTATTTATTATGCAGAATCAGAGCTATCTTGAAATAAATACCAGTGATATTTTGCTTTTGTAACTAACCCGTAACGATCAATAGAAAACTACTTTAGGGCGGACCAAACTACAAGCGTGATCAAATTAACCTCTCACCGATAACTAGCGTAACACCTACGCCATTTACTACCAGCGTTTGGTGTAAACGCCCATTCGGCGAGCTTTTCTGAAATTGGCAGTATCTTTAGAGTGAGATGCTAGTTTAGTGCACCAATTTACTAAAGATATTTGTGTTTTCCTCCATTCCATGTAAAAAAGGAAATGTTTGATATTTAAAAAATGACCTTCTCAAAATATCGGAAGCAAAATGGACAACTGTTGATTTGACAGTTTTTCAAAGAGTTTGGGATTTCTCCAATTATAGTCTATATCAAAAGTCTCCGCAGCTTAATAAATTCAACAGAATGTAGTGTAAATGTAGTCTACTTTCAACACTTTGAAAGAGTCTATACTGAACTTTCTTTTGAAAGTGAAAGAGAATGTTCTTTATTATAAGTGTACCGAAACCATACCAAAAATTGACCTGAAAGAAGTTATTAAAGATTTTATAATAAAAACGAACCCCTACAACTTTTTTCCATCAATATTTTCCACTCATGAATGCTCTCGATTCATATGATAATTGTTGATATAATTGTTAATGAGAGGCCCCAACAGAAAACGTTTTTTTCATGTTGTGTAAACAGTTAAGTTGAAAATTAATGTTAATATCTGAAGTTACCCGCTCTCCTTGCTTACAACAATAAATAAAACACCTTATAGTTTGTTTAATGTAAGGGACCTTTAAAGAAAATCGTCAAATAACGTAATATCCACATTATTTTTCAGCATTTGTTCATTTCTATTGGAAAGCAGTGGTCATGTTAAGCTATAGTTCCATCTTGAGAATGCTGAATTGCTTAAAAATACATAATTACCAGAAAATGCAGCGAGTCTTTACCTTTCCACTACATTAAAATGTTGTAATTACATTTGATGACAATAGCTAATTTGTGTTACATTATTTGTTGCAGAAATGCCTCAAACTGAATAAAGCATAAGAAACACTTTCAAAATAATGAATTGAAATGATGGATATAACAAAAGTCTATCTACGTTGCTACATGTATGTAATACCAATTTAACGTTGTTTTTTTTTATTATTTAACAAATAATCGAGTGGTTTATCGTCTGATTTACCACGGTTCAGAGTTCAGATGCGTAGGAACTGAACCACGGGGGCGTTAGCCCGAGTTGTTAAAACCTGAAGCATCTGAACGATGAACCGTGGTAAATAAGACGATACATCACAAGAAGGCCTTGATTGTTTTCATTCTGACATGCTTATTGATATATTTTAATAAATATTATGCTGGACTTCATTTACGCGAGGAGTAATGTATCAGACGTCATGCGGCAATCTGACGTCATAATTGACGTCATAATGCTCTCGCGCGTCAATCGTTGTTTATCGCAGAATATATAGAGCTTGACTTTCTTCTTTGTTAAACTGGAAATCAAACCGAGCCATGTTAGAATGTTGGATATTTACATTTTATATTCAAATTCATGAAATATTGTGTTGACCAAGGTATCATAATTGAGAACAAAAAAATGGCTACTTTCCAGATTTTTTTGGGGGGGCTAAAAAGCCAAAACATAATAACGTTTCTTAATGTTGTAAAATTTCTTTAAAGTAATTTATGCATTATTTTACATTCTTTTGATGCACTACTAAGTTTTCTAGCAGGGCCTCAGAAAAACTTGAAAATGATTGTCAGTGTAAGCAATGAGAAAAGTGTACATTTTGTATATCGAATACAAAGAGATATAAACAATTGTAAGTCATATTTTGTCTGTCCGATCAGTTGTTGGGAAAAGGACCTATTTAATTTTTCTTTCACTTTTGACCACATTTTTAGTTTGGATTCAGCTTCTTGGTATATTCAGAGTTGGTCCCCTTAGAGTTTCTTGTGTAGGTACCATCTCTATAAAATGTTCATGCATTTGAAATATAAAACTTGCAATATGGATTTGAAGATAACGGCGATACCTTTAAAAACAGTTTGGTTTAATTTGTGGCCGTCCATACGATCTCTAGACTTGTTTGTTCTTAGCAAGATAAGAAAAAACGCAGTACAAAAATAATTAGATGTTCCGAATAAAATGAACGTCCGTTTATTTTTTACATGATATAAAGACTGTATTCGTGTAGACCTCCGTACGGAAAAAGTCATTGTCTTTCATTATTTTTTATTTTAAAATTGTAGAATGTTCCATAGATTAAAGTTTTAATGAAATATCTCGAATGATTGTTTTCAACACTTTGTCTAAACATACATGAAGTTTTCATACTTGTATCTTTCATCATACTTTCTTTGTTTCTTTTATTGTTCCTTTAATTGTGTCTAATCAGATTGTAATCAAGTAATGGATTTCGTCGACAGTTTAACAAAATGATCATTTACACTTATGTATGTGTGTTCACTGACTGCTTAATATATGTAAAATTTCACTGTATGTGTTTTTTTTTATAATTTGATTATCCTATCCCGGTTGCCAAACCGCGATAGAGTTATTTAAGCATGTGTATAAGTTTTATAAGCATACTTTGTATATTAGACATGAAAATTGCATTGGAATATTTGTTCCAGTTACCAATCGCACTGTAGTAATGGTAGGACAAAATGCACCTCAACAAAATGCTTCCTCCCCAGTTTGGCCAAGGCGGACACAATATCCCTTTTATTTTGTTAATAACATAATACTAGTATTGGAGATACAAAATATTGAAAATTACAATTTTTAAGAATAGTACAAATCCATCTGAAACGGCATAATTGGAAAGCAGTATAATTTCACAGCCGGTTCATTTTGTATCAACAAAAATTGTATTTTTGAGGAAATTTGGACAGGTATAACGTAGGCCTAACTAAACTAAAGGAACCAGCGTGGGAGCCATCTGGTCTAGTCGCGTAATGGCTGCCAGGTATCTGAACACTAATTTTTCACTTGGCATGGCAACAGAGGTCTAAATTTTTGTTTAAATTTCATTGTGGATGTATTGTTGACATTTTGGTAGGAAAAATGTGAGGACAGGTTGTATTTGGTGAAGTCAAGCTCAATTTTAGTATGAGTAGTACTTCCAGGTCACAGCAGTGTGATTTTGATGTCAGTTTACAGTAAGTAAATGTGACCAGAGAAATCTCTCTTAGAAGATACATGACCCCTACTTTTCTCTTCATTTTATATCAGTTTTATCATAACTCTTTAAAATGAGGTAAGGATTTGTTCTCTGAAATGGGTCTAGCTATGTTTGGTAGCTCTTTGAAAAAGGTCAGTTTTATATAGAATATATAGGGAAAACTATTTAGGCTATTGTGACCTATAAGAAAATGTGGGCAAAAATTGAGATTTGTCCAGATATTGATATAAATGAACTAGTTTGGTCAGATTTTGGTGAAAAATGAGCATTTCATTGAAATTTTGCTGCAAAAATTGATAAAAAAAAAACATCACATTTTTTCTATTTTGGGGGTATTTTTTTTAAAAAATGCAAATTATGCCCATCTATACCTTTCAGAGGGGACATTTGGTATATTTCAAAGTGTTAATGTGTAATTTGCTTGCAAATTATGGTGAAAATTTATGAAATAGGGCAAAAACCAGCTCTGGCTAGAAGAACTGGTTAAAAATTATGTCGCAACATCAGCTTCGAAGGAAAATTGGCGCAGGGACCCGCGTTACTGAAAATGCCATAAAACCTGGAAAACTGATTTAATCTAGCTGAAACTTGGTATTTTTCATGCAGATGTGTTACTGGTACTATACAAATGAAATTGAGACTATTACAGAAAAACAGTTTTTCTTATAGGCCTAACTAAACTAAAGGAACCAGCGTGGGAGCCATCTGGTCTAGTCGCGTAATGGCTGCCAGGTACATGTATCTGAACACTAATTTTTCACTTGGCATGGCAACAGAGGTCTAAATTGAGGCTAGTTTTTGTTTAAATTTAGAAGATACATGACCCCTACTTTTCTCTTCATTTTATATCAGTTTTATCATAACTCTTTAAAATGAGGTAAAGATTTGTTCTCTGAAATGGGTCTAGCTATGTTTGGTAGCTCTTTGAAAAAAGGTCAGTTTTGTATAGAATATATAGGAAAAACTATTTAGGCTATTGTGACCTATAAGAAACAGAAGAGTGTTTGCCAACGAATATTTACCACAATATCAGATACGAGTGACGTTAGGGATGTAAGATCATAATTTTACTACAATTAAGAATATTTTCATACTCTGAAGAACATTAGTTTTTGTACCCCCCACCCCCGACAACAAAGTTGTAAGGGGGGTGGGTATACTGGTTTCATGTTGTCTGTCTGTCTGTCTGTCCGTCTGTCCGTAGACACAATCTTGTGCGCACCATCTCTCCTCATCCCCTTGACACAATTTAATGGAACTTCACACAAATGATCAGTAACAACAGTAGTTGTGCATGGGGCATGTAAGGTTCTTTCAGAAAAAAATGCAGAGTTAAGGGACTTTGTCTTTTGTTACTATACTATATACATAGACACAATCTTGTGCGCACCATCTCTCCTCATCCCCTATACACAATTTAATGAAACTTCACACAAGTGATCAGTAACAACGGTAGTTGTGCATGGGACATGTTAGGTTCTTTCAGGAAAAAATATTGCAGAGTTACGGGACTTTGTTTTATGTTACTATACTATATACATAGACACATCTTGTGCGCACCATCTCTCCTCATCCCCTCATCCTCATAGCATGGTACATGCTATGTTCTTTTAGATAAATATTCTGCATAGTTATGGGACTTTGTTTTTTGTTACTATACTGTATACATACAGTCTATATACATACAGTCCACATAATTATGCAATCGTGTGTGCGTCAAATTGCAATGTACTGTGTCAGTGCATTCGGGTGATACATTCATCACCTTTAGTGATAGCTCTAGTTATTTGATGAAATAACATGATTCCATACATGGCTTGGTTATGTTTATCTACTTAGTTTGTTGAAGTGAGCTAGTAAACAATCAAGAATATGCATACTTTGAACTTATCACATGCAAACTGATGAAACAGTGATCGAAACGCAAAGATTTGTATTATTTATGTTTGTTTTGCTGCAGAAAGTGCAAATTTTGGAGGGAGTATTCGTGCAACTGGCGATGGAGATGCATGTGGTATGTATTTAGTTTTTATAAACTCACTTTTTGTACCCCCGACAACAAGGTTGTAAGGGGGGTGTATTCTTGACACAATCTTGTGCGCACCAACTCTCCTCATCCCCTTGACAGAATTTAATGAAACTTAACACAAGTAATTAGTAACAACAGTAGTTGTGCATGGGGCATGTTATGTTCTTTCAAGAAAAAAAATTGCAGAGTTACGGGACTTTGTTTTTTGTTACTATACTGTATACATCGAGTTTGCATATGCAATCTTGTGCGCACCAACTATCCTCATTCTCTTGACACAATTAGTAGTTGTACATGGGGCATGTTAGGTTCTTTCAGAAAAAAAATTGCTGAGTTACGAGACATTGTTTTTTGTTACTATACTATATACATAGAGTCTGCATACGCAATCTTGTGCGCGCCTAATCTCCTGAACCCATGTACACAATTGAATAAAACTTAACACAATTGATCAGTAGTAACCATAGCTGTGCATGGTGCATGTTAGGTTCTTTCAGAAAAAAATTCTGCACAATTATGGGACATTGTTTTTTGTTAATATGCTATTATACATACAGTTTGCATGTTCAAGCTTGTACGCACCTAATCTCCTAAACCCTTGCAAGCACTTTAATGAAACTTCCCACAAGTGGTCAGTACCAACCCTAGTTGTGCATGGTGCATGTTACGTTCTTTTAGATACATATTCTGTAGAGTTATGGGACTTTGTTTTTGTTACTATGCTATATACATAGTAGTCTGCATATGTAACATTGTGCACGCCTAATCTCCCAAACCATTGCACACAATTTAATGAAACTTCACACAAGTGATCAGTACCAATCTTACTTGTGCATGGTACATATGTGGTTCCTTCAGAAAAGTATTCTGCAGAGTCAGGGGACTTTGTTTTTTGTTACTTTACTATATACATAGAGTCTTTGAATATACAGTCCACATAATTACGCAATCTTGTGTGCGTCAAATTGCAATGTACTGTGTCAGTGCGTGGGGTGGGAGGGGTGGGGGTACATAAATCACCTTCAGTGATAGCTCTAGTTATTTCATAGGGCATTTTCTTCACCCACTGTTTCAGCATTTTTTATATTAGGTAAAACTGGAACAATAGAGGAATAGGGCACTTTCTAGAACATATAATATTCTACTTTTTATAGGTATTTCAGGGCTTACGAGTTACATGGTTACATCAGTAAAACAAAAGCATAGATGTCTTCATTAATCTCCTTCACTTTTATATGTTGACATAATTTATCCCACCCACATTTTTTAAATTGTAAAAATATATTTACATCTACAAAAAAAAATTGTAGTTTGCTGCTTTAATGACAAACAAAAGTTCTCTAAAATGGAAAGAAAAAAGTTTGAGTCACCGTTCATCTTAGAGGTGTATTTAGAAACAAAAAGCAATTTTGATATTTTTTGTCCTTTTTATTTCAATTTATACTACCTAGACAAAAGAAAGCATTTTGTTGAATACTTCGTTTTAAATTGTAGCTTATTATTATATTATATATATCAGTCACCAAACCTGAACTACTTTAA
This sequence comes from Mercenaria mercenaria, assembly GCF_021730395.1. Taxonomy (NCBI): domain Eukaryota; kingdom Metazoa; phylum Mollusca; class Bivalvia; order Venerida; family Veneridae; genus Mercenaria; species Mercenaria mercenaria. The sequence goes on from NC_069375.1 coordinate 72,807,926, forward strand.
TAGATATTTGAAATTACCGACCCCTATCCCATTGTACATCTTATATCAATTTCAGGCAAATGCCGACCAAAAATAAAGGTGAAAAAAGTTTGGGTTTTTTTTTGGCAATAAGTAGAATCTGTTTGGTAAACTAGTACATTATAAGTACATATTTTAATTATTTAGCATTAAGTTTTTGCATAAATTTTGTTAGAAAGAAATAACCGAGGAAATATTTTTCACAATGGCGGATGTCCTAAAAGCCATCGTACATCCTTAACATAAAATATGTCCTACAGATATATTGTAAAACGGCGTTAACTTTTATATTATTTCAGCACCACAGAACCAACCGCTGTTTACCTCTATCAGAAACAGAGATCCGCAGGTAAATTTTGTTCACATTGTAACATTACTTCAAAGAAATATATATATCATCATCTTAAAAGTACATGCTTTTAACACAATTATATAGTCATCATAATCCTACAACAAAGACTTAGTCTGCTATTTTCTAACAAAACCTTGTCTCTTTTTAAATGGACGAGATTTATAAACTCTAGCTTTTTAATATAATTATATTTTATCATGCAACTACTATGCAAAGTGCCTGGTATCACTTGCCTGATACTTTATTTTGTTATCAGGTCATTGACCTGATATCAAATTTTAGCCCCTCCCATATTGACGGACTAGTTTTTACATAATTCCAGATTGAATTTTATAACCGAGTCCAGTTTTAATGTTGCACAACTTTTTTTTTTCTAAATGTAATCTCAACAAATTTCCTCAAATATGGTTGTCTCTAATTTTATCGCACGGACAATAGCACTGAATGACGTCATTGTGAAACGTTCAGTATGACATGACAATTGGGAGGGCTGTCGCTAATGTTGTTAAAACTTGTAGCCCGACCCATTTGCACTATATATGTATACATATGTATTGTTTTCATTCATGTCTGTAATAGTTGCAATAAAATATTATTAAACTAAACAATGTTTACATGGATAAATTCTTGGAAAGGTTTACAATACACTTGAAAATGTATTATATTGTTATTCTTGATTTATGCCTAATCTAAGGCATGCACATTTTATTAAGTATTAGCAAAAGTATTTATGTGAACACTGTAAATCTAGTGATTTTAAAAACTTTAAAGTATCTCAGAGAGTTTGGACATGTAGTTGTTTGAGTCAAATGTTTCATGATATGGAAATAAAGCATGTTCTGGTTTATTCAAGAGGACATTGTTTAATTTTTAATGCAGGTAAGAGTTTATTTCATTGTTACTTTTTACAAGAATATCAAATTCAAAACACATTGTCGGAGTTGAATTCAATATGGCTGCCGTATTGACTATTGTTTCGTTCAGATGTTTTAGGGGCGGATGGATTTTCAAATCCGTAAAATATAATTTAAATTTTTTTGCTTCAGTAGACATTTTTACTAAATAAGAGATGAAGACATATATATGTTGTTCTAAGCAATTTATGTGAGTTCCCTCACCCCTTCCAGCCCATATCAACCTCGACCTGATAACACTGATATCAAAAGACAGTAGCCTGTTATTCTCTATCAATCGACTGGAAAGGTTGATATATTGATTGACTTGAACACCAGTATAACCGTTATAATTCTGCCCGGAATAACAATAATATTATATCCCTCTTTGTACTCACTTTTTCTTCCAATTTTAACGTTTTGACACCAACTTACTCTGCGGCGGAAGAGTATTTAACGTAATAATTGTCATGACTAGAAATAAACAGAAGAACCATCACTCTTTAATGTTACTATGTAGACTCATGTTTTAAAATTTTGAGAATAACTTTAAATAAGTGGGGGCCAGAAACGTCTAGCACGCACCCCGGGCCCTAGACTTTTTTTCATAGGCACCAAACTGTTTGGCAGGGCCTGCCATTTCAAAATAAAAATGTTCCTATGTAATAAATTGTAAGGATTTATAAAATTTATGTTTAAATGCCAATTGCATTGTTGTCACAATTCAGTTAAGTTTTACGACCTCTATTTAAAGTACAAATACCTATCTGATTATACAAATAGGAAAAAGGCATGAACAGAAAGCATTTTTGCTACATACATGTATATATTGATGTACGTTTTAGTGGTATGTGAACGTTTTAGCCATTTTGTTTGAAATAAAACAGTTAAGATATATCACAATGCCAAATTCCTTTTATTGATATCAACAAAACCTTTTAATGTGTAGGCCTATGCTATGAAATAGTGCCAAACTATCATTAACCATGCATTTGCTTGACATTATGAATAGGTAGTACAGAATTAAGAAGTATGACGCGTATCGTATCTGTATGTTGTTTGGTCTTATGAGTAATGTTATTGGTTATAATCATTATTGTTTTAATTAATGTTTAAAGTAACGTATGTTTCAACCCATTTAAGAATGTAGTACATGTATCAATAAAAGAACTTCATGATACATGTATTACCACGAAATAAATCATATAACAAAAAAGATTTTTACAACATCAATTCACCACTGACGTGTTCCAAACAAACGGTGCAGACGTCTTAAGCATGTACGTACGCATCAATTCATATATGACGAACTTATCCTGTTTCCAAAAAATGACTTCTCGCAACCTCTAATACATAAAATGTTAGATAATATTTCTGTCATATGTTGTTCTTCTCCTAACACCTCATTACTTTAAATGTTAGAGCAGTATTAAATTAATTTATACTTATATCATATTAAATTAGTTTTTAATATTGTTGTTTTTTTGTCTTCAAAATACATATTGTTGTTATGATATGTCTAAGTTACCCTTATGTATTTTTCCCAAAGTAAAATTTGTTTCACTACCCATCATGCCCATGTTGTCCTGTATATGTATGATGTACTATAAGAACAAAAATTGCAGTATTTAGTTACATAGGAATTACATTAGAAAATTTGAACACATAATTGATCTTGATATAAACCGATAAGTTCAGTAAAGAATACAATCTTACCTTCCATTTAATATCAAAACACATACGCATTTAAAATATAAAAGCCACTGTCGTAAAGTCGCCACAGTACAACGAACCCCATACGCTATTATGGCTGCAGTGTTACTTAAAGGCACCTCCAGATTTGGCTAAAAATAATCTGTCTTTCAAATTGAAGTTTGGTTATACATTGCATTATGAACATTAGAATATGATTTTTTTTTCTAAAATGTTAAAAATATCTAAATCAAGATAAAAAGATGACCGCGTCGGGAATCGAACCCCGGACCGCCTGAAATGCTATATAAATGACTTAGAACGTTCTTTGCATTGCCAATTTGCATGATTTATGCATTAGTCATGCTTTTTACCCACAAGAATGACCATGTAAATATTTTGATCATATGAATGAACAGACTGATAGTATTGTGTGCTTTATTGAAATTTCATCTAAAATTATAGTTACACAGAATGTGTAGTATATATTTTAGGCAACTTTCGAGTTAACAGAAATCAAAAATAATCTAAACGTCTGCCTCTAACAGTTTGAATAAATCAGTATGTAGATAATTTTGGCTTCAGCGTCTTCTTACATAACTTTCGTAGTGGTAACGTTCTTTTTAATCTGTGTTACGGAAAAAGTCACACTATCTGACAATTAAAGAGGCATACTGCAGTCTTATAGTACAAAATAACTTATATTTGCTGTGTATTTATAAATTTTCTAACTAATTTATGCAATTAAAAATGGTTGTTAAAATGGTAAAGTGACATGTGTAAAGTATGTTACATACTGATTTCTCCTTTGATGAAGTCTTTACTGTATGTCTGCGAACAGTCAAGAATATATAAGTCTTATTTCATTAACAACAATTAATTATATCATTTTGTTCAGTGTTAGTGGTCTCAGGTTTTCAGTCGTTGGTTGCGGCACGCGCTCATTCTATGCAAATTAGCTCAGGATACCTGTTTTGGAGTAAAAGAAATACCATAAGTATAACAAAATACTATTTTAGTAAACTCAGTTATTTAGACATTGATTGTGGCATTGGTTCATTGTATGCAAAAGAGCTCAGCGTACCACAAAATCTTGATCAAATATGATGATTGACAAGCTTGTAGTTATGGAGTTTGAATTATATTGCTATAATTGTATTGTATATTGTAAATATGTTAGATGGCGTATCTCATGAACAATCTGCAAAATATTTATATGGAAAGTATATGTTGACAAGCAGTAACATTAGTATGATACATTGACATAATTGCTGTCGTAATATTAAGATTTTTGCACTTGAAATAGTCAAATACATCAATTAACAATGTTGACACAATAGAATATTTCTTATGCAAAGTTCATTAAAACACTAGGTTGCTAGGTCAAAGGGTCACAGGGAAAGTTTTCGGAACACTGAAATACCACTATTTCCTTTAGATCGGTTTGAATTCTGCACAAGAACATAGTAGCACTGAGAACGTTAAAATTAGGATTGAATTGTTACGGTCTTTAAACAAATGTAGCTCAAATGGGCTGCGACCAGTGTGAAATGATTACCTATCAAACCACACTTTATAAACAATTTTTTTGTTCTTTTAATTTTAAATGTTAATTAAATCTGATAACGTGCATTGAAAATCAATTTCAAAAACAAAGTTTCCATTGCTTTAAGAAATATACTATGCAGCAAGTAACATTTCTCCATTATAAATGACTGTTAAGACAATGCTATGATGATATTAATTTCCTTAAATGTCATATTGATTAATAAACGTATTGAAATTTATATCAGTGTTTATGTCCAGGTAATGAACAACGCGGGTGGCTATGTATTCCGTGTAGACGACCTCAAACGTCTCCAAAGGTTTGTTATCATAGGCGATGAAGGCGGAAGCTACTATATAAAGGAACAGACACTCAGAAGAGAAAATGTTCAATGTATTGACAGGTATAAACTACTTATTTTTGTTTAATTATTTTACTACATCTAGTTTTTAGAATAGCCCTTTACCGGCTAAATTATGTTAGATTGAAATATTTTTTCATCTTTGCCGAAAGCGAAAGAAAACATGTATATGCTCTAGGGATTCCTTCAATGACTAAACGTATTACATTTTTTTAAAATAACCAATATTTTTGACATGACAACGCTCATCAATTATATCAGAAATATAAACAAGTGAAGGGCAATGTTGAGATCATAACAAGTAGTTAGAACTTCTTTTGGAAGTCAAGAAAATTAATATTCATTTGCCTTAATGAAATTTCCTGTTACTGCGAATATCAAAGCTATTTTGCAGCGGACAGTCCGTTTTTATCGATTCTGTTTCTCGCTAAGTAGAAATCTATTTTATTTTCAAACGGTATCGAACAAAACAAGCTAGGTGTGAAAAGGTAATATGGTTGGTTTCTATGTAAATGAAAGACAGCTGCAATGAAAAAGAGATACCTATTTATAAGACGACTGAAAGTAAAGAAAATGTAGCTTTTGGTAAACTACTAGTGTAGCATCGAATTTCTACAATTTCAGCTGAATTCTAATTCATGTTCAAGCATTTTTAAGTGTTCCATAAGACACATGTGTAAAGGGCCATTTGCCTTAATCTAACACCGAAAGAATGAAACAATGCAGGCAGATAGTAGAGTTATGGACCCTGGCTTAAACGAACCAAAATTAGAGAAACATTTATATACTGCAGAAAAAAGCATGTACACCCTTGAGTTTCGTGGTTTCTTCCTGATTTATATGACATAAATACGAGGAATCTTTCATAATATTTGTCACAATGAATTTACCTATCATACAAAATATTTTACTACGTTAATACAACTGAGTAAAATAAGAACAGACTTTTAAGTAATGTAGCGGCGGTGTGCGTAACCATTGCAACTGCTGGTGGGACAGGTCAAGTTCGAAAATTCAGATTATAAAAATTTATTTTAAACAAAAACGATTGAATATTTTTTCAGCGAAACTTGAGAAACGATATAATTATCTATCACATAAATTTTGCATAATAGAGATTACTATCTAAATGACAAAAATTGGGGCGCACGTGCATAAGTTATTATTTTGTTTTTTAATTAATTCATCTTAAAAAAAGTTTTACAGCGTCATTTTATGTCACTGCAATTTTTTTATGCAAAAATTTCTACTGTTTATAAGTGGTCAAACAATAGGTTCAGTTTGTAAAAGGATGGGCGGTAAAATCTATATGTTTTCATTCCAGCTCCATTACTTCAACAATTTGCTCCAAAATTGAAAACAAAGAATACCAAATTATCGTTCTTTACCACGATGACTTATATTCTAAACATTGTATATCCCATTATATCCTTTTAAAAAGCAATCAGAAGGCTAGTTTAGGACTACGTGTAATGGCAAATTCTCAGTATTAATGAAAAACTCCGGATACCCAAACCCCGAACAACCCACCCCGACTCCTCCTTACTCAATTTGGGTAACCTGAACATATCTTTGACGTCGCGATGCTCCAATTGATTCTTCATTGCAACTTAGTACGCCGCTCCGATTCTTATTGATATCGACCTGCATCGAGTAAAAATACCGGAAAATTATACATATAGATGACGAGAAATTTATTAAACCAGTTGCTTCCTTCGCTCTGAGACCGATGCGCCATACTAATTGCCAAATGCTAAATAATAAATAGAAAATGCTAAATGCTAATGGTTCGATGTTAAATGTCTTAATGCTAAATGCGACTTACAAAATGCTATATCGATAACTAACTGATAAAATTCAAATGCTAAATGCCATAAAAGCTAATTGCCATATGATGAATGGTAATTTTCAAACAATTCAATGTTATTGATAAATGATCTTTATCTCTTCCGAAAATGGATGAAGCTTTTACACATTTGGAAAACAAATATTATTTTCTATCAGTCTGATTTGCACCTTTAAACTATTTAGCTTTACAATGTTTACAAAAATATCTTACAGAGCAAACGCAAATGATTATATAAAAATGCATTCATCCGCTGATATATTCGGCTCTTTATTTCAGTAAACTCTTAGGATTAGTATTTAGCATTTATTTTCTTAACAGTTAGCGTTTATCACTGACAGTTTCCATTTGAGAGTCAATTTTTGACATATTTTAATAGCATTTTGCATAAACGATTGGCATTTATCTTTTGAAAATTTGGCAGTCGGTCTTTCATAGGCATATAGTATAGAAGACCGATGCGGCATATTATTTGATAAAATGCCAAATGCTAAATAATTACATGTATTGCTAAATGCCAATTATTTGATGAGAAATGCCAATTACTTCATGCAAAATGCTACATACAAAATTCAGTTCTTTATGCCATATGCTTAATGCTAAATGCCGAATGTTAAATGTTTACTCGTTTCTGCTTATTGCTACATGATAAATTTCAATAATCGACAACTTACCTAAACTTATGAATTAATGAATTCTATTTCTTAAACTAATAAATGTAACTTTTACCGGTGCTAGGGGGCGTGAGAGGTGTTGCACATTTCATTACCTCCCATGAACAGACTCATGGAAACCAAGTCTGCTATTATTCTTGTTGGTTGCATTCTTTGCTTCCAAAGGATCTTTTTACAGATTTTATTTTAATTATTTGAAGACAAAATATTCTACCAGTCTGACTTGAAACGATAACATGTTTTACTGGTAATAACAACATTGGACAGGAACTGTTTACACTTGAAATGTTAAGAAAAACATTTTTGATAGAGACACGAAGACAAATTGCTATTCAAAGGATTCATACTGATATATTCAGCTTTTTTATAAGCACTTAGCAATAAGAATTTGGCATCTTTTGTTTCGAGTGTCACAGAGCACATGAAGGTATCTATTTTTTTATAGAAAAAATGAAGTTAAAATTCAATGTCGATGCTGAGTTTGCAACCCACACTGCAAAAGATCTGTTAAACATGGAAAGTACGCTTTACCTCTTAGCTAATTTGTAATTGGTACAAATAAAATCTGGAAAAAAGATCACTCGGAAGCACCGAAAACAAGGCAAACAGTGAAAATTGCAGACTCGGTTTGATTGAGTCTGTTCATGAGCAGTAATGGAAAATGCAACACTACCCACGCCCCCTAGCACCGGCTTAAGCAGTATTCAATCTTCAAATCTAAATGAGTTGAAATCAATGATCCCGAAGGACCAGAAAATATAACAACACTGAGATGAAGTCGGGGCGACTTTTTACTTTTACTTTTACTTTTTTACTTTTTTTTTTACAAAAACTAGCAATATTTAGATTTTAACATGTTAGAAAAATGTTGAAATCCCTATGTTCCATTTAGATCTATTTATAGGCATGTTTGTAAACATCAAGTATCGTTGGGCCAATTAATGATATCATTTTATTCAGTTTTAGAGGTCCCTTGTTTTCAGACTATGATTGTGGCATGCATGTTAGCTCAGTACACTTGGTTTGAAGTGAAACTTTACAATAAATTTAACAAACTTCTATTTTAGTGATCTCAGATTTATAGACACTGATTGTGGGTGGCATTGGTTCATCTTATTCCAATTAGCTCAGTATAACTGGTTCGGAATTTAAAAAATACCATACGTATTTTTCGTTGGGTTTAACAAAAAGTTCCTTTAGTGACCCCTTTTAAGTAATGTTTGAACTGATCATATTTGTCGAAATACTTGGCAGCCAAAGGGAGTGGTAACACTTTCCTATATCTTTATAGTAGAAACGTTAAAAATATTCTTGCACGATTTTAAGGAAATTTTAAGGAAATATTTCTTAAGCAACTATTGACCAATACAGTTACAGTTCTTTCAATTCCCCAAATCATGGCCATCAAAGATAAAAATCAAAACGACATCTGTTTAGCCGTTCAAATAATTTAACAGAATGTCTTTTTAGCAAGAATGTCCGAATGTCCGTATTATTTTGATTTAAAGAAAACGTACCGTCACAGCTGAAAAGACAGTAATCTTCGAACGTCATGTTCCAAAGGACTTGTCGGATTTTTAAATACTTTCACAGAGTTTGACAAGGAACAGGAACACATTTTGACTGCTAGGTAGGGTCTAGCATTCCTGTATAGCACTTACGAAAACTTCTTAACCATTAGGTGTTTTCAAGGCGAGGAATTCTATCTATGCATGTTTGACTTGTAAAAATCTGGTTATACCCCAGTCACACATACGGCGCGGATAGCTACGTTTAGCCATGGATAGAAACTTAGTAATCCGTATCAATCCGTACCTGAACCGTTCCTGAAAGTAGTAATCCGTATCAATCCGTACCAGTCCGTAGTAATCCGTACGGCTCAGGTTCGCATCGATACGGATTACTACGTTTCTATCCGTAGCTAGACGTAGCTATCTGCGCCGTATGTGTGACTGGGGTATAAGCGGGAATATTGTCGTCAAGACCCTCTCGGGTTTTAGTTTCAGCAACACCTGTCCTGTCAAATGTATGCCAACAGCTATATAAACTGAATTTTGGAGCTAACCGTGATTATGTTTGTCCAAAAAAATTTAGAAATCCAGAAACGGTCACTGTTGCAGATATAGAATGTAATGTAAAGAAAGTTGAAGAATCGACGAAGCATGTATATTAATTGTATCAAAAACGATGGATTCAATACAAATTAAAATTTGTTTGTTTGTTTTGGGTTTAACGCCGTTTTTCAACAGTATTTCAGTCATGTAACGGCAGGCAGTTAACCTAACCAGTATTCCTGGATTCTGTACCAGTACAAACATGTTCTTCGCAAGTAACTGCCAACTTCCCCACATGAATCAGAGGTGGAGGACTAATGATTTCAAACACAATGTCGTTTATCAAATAGTCACGGAGAACATACGCCTTGCCCGAGGATCGAACTCACGACCCCGAGATCCGTAGACCAAAGCTCTTACCTACTGAGCTAAGCGGGTGGGCACAAATTAAGAAGGAGTGAGCAATAATAAATATCTTAGTTCACAGAAAGGTGTTATCTAGATTGTTATCCGGACGTGTATCTGTGAGATTGCAGGATTTGACTTATTGTGAAAGAATGATTGAACCACAATATTTCTTCTATGTTTTCAGACTGATTAGTGAGGATAAGAGTATAGAGGCTGTCCAGATAATAAGAGAAATAAGTGTCAACAGACGCTGCGTTAAACAAGACTCACTGCTTTTAGCCTATGCAATCCTTGCCAGATGTAATGACAAGGCAACGAAAAGAGCTGCCTATGCTATTCTGTCAGAGGTCTGCAGAATACCAACTCATCTATTTATATTCATCAACTATTGTGAACTAGAGAGCAGAGAAGATTGTGGTATTTTACTTTTACATACTAGTATTTGTTGAAATATGTTGTAAATGTTTTTTTGTTTTGTTTTTTTTTCTAAAAAGCATTTAGTTACAGTTGTGTTAACTGTAGTGTTTGGGACACTCAGGGTGTTGTGTTACCTTCTCTCGGGTAAGTTTTATAACTATCGTAACCCCACATAGACCATTGTATAAATACAAAATATATATCCCGTTTCTTCCAGAAAAAGAAGCAAAACTAGATTTGTTTGGAAATATATATTTTGTCTGTAATAGTCCGACCGTTACGTAGTAAAAATCAAACTTCATAATCAATTTATTTATTAATTAGTCCCCTTCTTGTTGAAAAGCAGTTTCGGGGACTATAGGAATGCGCTTTTCCGTCCGTCCGTCATTCCGTCCCTCTGTCCGTCCGTCCGCAATTTCGTGTCCGGTCCATAACTCTGTTATCCATGGAGGAATTTTAATATTACTTGGCACAAATGTACCTCATAATAGACATTTGCGAATTAAGACGAAGTGGAGTGTGAACACCTATGACGATAGATTGTTCACGGTACCATCTCAACATTACTTTATTTTATTATGCGCGGAATGGTGATATGACTGGCTTATTATGCCACCAATATGCGATGTGGATGTAGATTTGGCTTCGTCTGTTCTTCAGTCCGTCTTTCCGTCAGAGAAAATTTGTTATACATGTATCGCTAAAAGTAGAAATTGTGTGGGAATTTTATTCAACATTAGGAGTTGCACACCCAAGACTTTAGCACATCTGAGCCTAAAGTGAGCTATTGTTTTAGTGCTGTGTTTGTGCCCATCTTCGTCCGTCGTCGTTCGTCGTTCACAATTTCACTATTAGCACTCTAGTGGTTGCAATTCTAGTCCAATCGTAATGAAACTTAATGCTGTGTAGAAAATTTCGACAGAGTTTGACACTAGGTTATTATGTGACGAGGTCAGATCATAGAAAAACCTTGGTAACATTCTATATTCCATTTTTTTTCTACTAGATCTATATACGACCTGGTCAGAATATGTCTTAATAAAATCTACATTACGTTGAAACTAGATTATCTATAGGTCATTAGATGAAGTTATAGAAAACATCGTCAACCCATATTTTCGATCTTTAAAAATGCTTAGTTACCTAGTTAGAATATTTGACATTATAAAGTCTAGATACCGTTTTGGAGTTTTCTGGGATTAAAAACGGGTTCACGAGGCTATGTCATAGACAATAAAACATTGTTAATACTGTAGAGGCAATATGTTCTACTGGACGTTATGAAACCGGGTCAAAATGTATGCTGAATTTGAAAGGGGATAAAAATCTAGGTCATAGAGCCAAATAACAAAAAACTTTGTATCCACTAAAACCCCTTGTATACACCATACAGACTAAATTATTGACCTGATTTATATGAAACACAGTCATAATATTTGCCACAATCAATTCAAAATCAAGTTTGAAACTTGGTCATCTAACGTTAAAAGGTAGGAAAGTAAAATGAATCATAGAAAAAACATCCTTAACACGCCAGATGTCATATTTATACATGCATACTTGTCAGAACATTTCTCTTTATAAATGTAGAAAAAGTGTTATCTGGAATTTGATATATCATAGACATCTTTTTTGTCCGACATTTTGTTAAGACAATGATTCTGACCAAAGATCGGGCGATAAATGTTATCCCTGGAGTGTTCAAAGCAAAAACTGTTTACGTCGGACTACGACCACGGAGATAAACTGGGCGGTCACACTAGCACACACTGATACCTTGTATCAGATGCACAATTTATAATGCTGACAGAAGAACATTTCTAATAAGGTGTAATGATGTTAGACCACAAAGTTTTGGTTTTATGTATAAAACAAATGTTTTTTGCTCACACAAAGCCAAACCTATATCCCAAACAGGTTGTTTTGTGAATGAGGGGTGGTATTTTGAATGATATCTTCTTTGCAGATACACACAAGTTATACTCACACTATTATTTTTAAGAATCGAGAACAATCTCTGCTCTGTACTGATCTATAAGTTTCGTGAAGATCCATCAATAGACGACATCGTTCAGTAGAAATTAATGAATTTCAAAACAGTTAAAGGGCAATAACTCAGCAGTTACTGAAGAGATTCTGATGGAAGATACGCATGCATCACCATCGTTCAGTGGTCTATATAAATTTTGTGTTAAATTTCACGAGACTTCATCAATAAGTTACTTTGTCATGTTGGAATTTACAGATTGTAAAATAACTAAAGGGCCATAACTCTGGTTGATAAATAGACCCTTACAAAATTGGTATGCCATTACCTTATAGTTACTTAGATACCGTCAAAAATCACTATTTTTCCCAAATCAAGGGGAAATGATTTACATTTACATGGTAAACTTGTTTGTTTGTTCTGGGTTTAACGCCGTTTTTCAACAGTATTTCAGTCATGTAACGGCGTGTAGTTAACATAACAAGTGTTCCTGGATTCTGTACCAGTACAAACCTGTTCTCCGCAAGTAACTGCCAACTTCCCCACATGAATCAGAGCTGGAGGACTTATGATTTCAGACACAATGCCGTTTATCAAATAGTCACGGAGAACATACGCCCCGCCCTAGGATCAAACTCACGACCCCGCGATCCGTAGACCAACGCTCTACCTACTGAGCTAAGCGGGCGGGCTTTTACAGGGTAAAGGGAGTAATACTACATATGAATAAATATCATGTGCTAATTAACTATTATGTGATGTTTGGTAATTCTAGCAATTAAAAGCATTTTCATTTTTTTACCAAATCAAGGGAAAAACTCTGCTTTTAAAAAGTTGTAATAATACGGACACCACCAAAATATTAAGACGAACCTTATCATTATTTTGGGCATGTATTTTCGTCTGCACATATTATTATTATTTAAATTATGGACATATATTTTCGTCTGCACATAATATTATTTAAATTTTGAGATGCCCCCACCCCCTTAAAATATCGATCGTGCTAGGTGTTCACAGTCCACTTCGACTTAGTTCGCAAATGTCTAGTAAGACAATGTGTCATGCACAATTTTCAGACCCCTGGCTCAAAGATCAAGGTCACACTTGGCAGTCAAATGTTACCATGGCATGAACAAGGTCTGTTTCGTGTCCGGTCTATAGCTCTGTCATTCATTTAAGGATTTAAATATCACTTTGTACAAATGTTCCCCATGATAAGAAGACGTGTCATGCGCAAATCTCAGACTCCTGGCTCAAAGGTCAAGGTCACAAATGGGGGTCAAAGGTCAACAGGGTTTTTTTCTGTCCGGTCCATAACTCCTCTGCCATCTATGAAGAGATTTTAATAGTATTTGACACAAACGTTTCCCGTGATGAGACGACGTGTCATGCGCAAAAAACGGAAACCTAGCTCAAAGGTCAAGGTCGCAATTGGAGGTCAAAGGTCAATAGGGCTTTTTCCTGTCCGGTCCAGAACTCTATCATGTAATAAGGGAGTACAATATTACTTGGCATAAATGTTCCGCATGATGAGACAACCTGTCATGCGCAACACCCATAGCCCTAGCTTAAAGGTAGAGGTCACACTTAGAGATCAAAGGTCAACTGGATTTTTTTCCTGTTCGGTCTATACCTTTGTCATGCAAAACAGGATTTAAATATCAGTTTGCACAAATATTCCCCTGGATAAGACAACGTGTTATGAGCAAAACCCGGACCCTTAGCTGCAATGTCAAGGTCACACTGGGAAGACGAACGCCAAAAGGGCATTCTTCCTGTCCAGTCTGTAACTCAACAATCCTTGAAGAGATTTTACTATTACTTTGCACAAATGTTTACCACTATGAGACGGAGTGTCATGCGCAAAAACCAGGTCACTGGGTCTAAGGTCAAGGTCACACATAGAGGCCAAAGGTCAGATAGAAGAATGACTTTGTCCGGAGAATTTCTTCTTCACGCATGGAGGGATTTTAATGTAACTTTGCACAAATGTTCACCACTATGAGATAGATTGTCATGCGCAAGAACCAGGTCCAGTCTTAACTCAACAATCCTTGAAGAGATTTTACTATTACTTGGCACAAATGTTTACCACTATGAGACGGAGTGTTATGCGCAAGAACCAGGTCACTAAGTTTAAGGTCAAGGTCACACTTCGAGGTCAAAAGCCAGATTCAAGAATGACTTTGTCCGGAGCATTTCTTCTTCATGCATGGAGGGATTTTGATGTAACTTGGCACAAATGTTCACCAAAATGAGGCACCCTTGTTTTTAGAATAACGTCCCTTTGTTTTACTATAAATTGTATTGTTACTTTTTATTACTGATCCTGACCACTTGTCTGTGGTACAACATGCATGTTGCATCCAATGTCTTGGTGTATTTGACCTAGATTACCTGGTGAGGAGTTTCTTGTGGACTTATATTATATAGATTTTTTCTAGGATTAATTTCCCTTTGTTGTTACTATAAATAATTTATATGCTACTTTTTTATTGTTGGCCGAAACAAATCTATATGAAAACAACTGTCAGATTTTATAGATGCTAAGTTTAATCCAAGTGTTTTGTTATAACATATTGTATATGTCGTACAATATTGTTTATACATCATTGACAGATATCTGTTCATTATGTTAAACTGCAGTTAAGAAAATTAGGTGCCTTCCAGTAGGTGACTTTGTATTTCATTCACTTGTTATGTTGGGTTTAACCTCGCACCGACACTGTTATCGGTCATATGGCAACTTTCCAGTTTGATGGTGGAAGAAAACCCGAGATGCTCCTCCGTGCATTATTTCATCACAACCGGGTACCTGTGTAGAGCCACCGACCTTTCGTTAGCCAGCTGGATAGCTTCCTAACATGAAGAATTCAATACCCCGAGTGAGGCTAGAACTAACATCGATGAAACCTTAACCACTCGGCCACGGAGGCCCCTTACTTCCTATTTAAAGACATTTTATCATTATCATTATTATTATTATTATTATTATTATACCAGATTTATATAGCGCCCTTTTCGTGATCAATTTCACGTTCAAAGGCGCTTTACATAGTTCAAATGCAGCCACACAGAGCGCATAATTCATCCTCTACTAGTACAGACACAGAGCGATCTGAACAGAGGGACAGGGTGAGACAAAGCCTCCACGACAAAGAGATCAGAAATCAGATACAGGCTTGTCCGGCTAACTTAGCCTAGCTTGTTGCGAATAGACAGCCTGGTTCTTTAACGTGCCCAGTGTATAGCACTGATATACGCAAGGATTGCCTGGGTTCCTGACCAGTACACCTCTAGTTGGGTGAGAAACACTGAAAAGCGTTTCTGAAAATTCCCAAGTAGCTGCCGGGAATCCAACCCCCGACCTCAGGATTGGAAGGCCAGTGTGCAAACCACTGGGCTATCCGTCCACCACTTTCCAGCTTTAATGATGGAGGAAGACCCGAGATGCTCCTTAGTGCATTATTTCATCACAACCGGGCACCTGGGTAGAACCACCGATCTTTCGTTAGCCAGCTGGATAGCTTCCTAACATGAAGAATTCAATACCCCGAGTGAGTCTAGAACTATTATCGATGAGAGGCAAGTGGTTTGAAGACAGCTTGAACAGCTTACTATTTTCAAGGAAGTCATTATGCATTTAGTTATGTGTCTAACGAAAACGAAAGAAAATTGTATATGATTTGAATTATAGCACGTGAAAATTGTAGTAGTTGCACTTTCATTTATAGTTTAGTCTTTTTTTTAAATTATGTGAGATGTACGTTTTGTGGCATTCTCCCCACTGGTATTACCCTAAAGCTATGTAAAACACAGAACAAATAATACTAACAAGAAGTTTGATGTTGTAAGAAATAGTGTTTATTATATTACATTGAATTGGGCACATAGATATTTTCAAACAATAGAAAATCTTTCTTACATGTTTTTTACAAGTTGACACATTTATCATTAAGAGCAAATAAGTATCACGTGCTGGAAGGTAACTAAACAACTCCTAAACTCTTAAGATACAAACCACATTGAATTCACTTCTTGTTGTAAAACTAAATATTCATTATACTAAACAGCAATACAATGTAATACAACACTACCATGCGATATGTAACGGTTAATAAATTAAAACAATATGTCAAAACTTAAAAAAGAGTATATGTAATGCTTGATGTTATTTTTTCAGCATCTAAACCATCTAAACATCCTGGTTGGGGACGGGTCCACAAGCGTGCTGTAAGCAGCTGGTACACAAGCTTTGCGAAACAGCCTGAACAACTCGCACGTCTAGTTACAAAATACAGAAAGCATGGAGAATGGTCACACAAAGATGTAATAAAGTTAGCGCACACAAGTACGGACGATAAAGCCATTGGATTCATATTGCGGTATGTATCAACTTACAGTTTACTATTTTGAAATGTAGACATAACAGAACAAAACCTAAAAGGTTTATTAGAATAGAGTATTTATTGTTTCTCTAGTGAAAAAAAATCTTGTTACTATATATAATAGCTTACCTATTAATTTTCTATGAAGGTATATTACCAAAGGCTTGGTCAAGGCGCGTGAAATGTACTTGGATAATGTCACAGACGTTGATACTGACACGCGCACAACGATTGACAGAATTGCAAATCTCTTTCAAATATGTGACACAGCGAGACGATGCGCGAAGAGACAGCATCTCTGCACCATCATTACAGAGAACAAATTATCATGGGAGCAATGTAACTCAGACTTATTGAGAAGCAAAGAAGTTTGGAGTGCCCTGCTTCCCCATATGCCAGTTGAGGCCACCATACAAAACATTGGTAGAATGACCAGCTATGGAATGTTTGCTGACAATACTGAAGATGAAGAGCTGGTAAATTAGCTTTCGATAATATGTACATGAAATATACTGACTAGGCTATTTCTAATAGTTTCTTCTTTTCCTTTTGAAGGAACGATTTCAGGTAAATCTTATGATAGTATGGTAGAAATTTTATTGTTTTCAGGTTAGACTATATCACTAAACCATGAACCATTATCACTAAAGATTTCTAGAGCTAGGTATATAATTTCTCTATTATGTCAGAGTATTCATCTGTCTTGCTTGAGCAACATTTACATTGTAATAAAGGTGCTGAATAAGATCCGTTCGATCAACATCTTAGCAGAAACATCAATGGGAACAATTAACTATGGAGGAGACGGGAAGGTAGTTAAAACTGAAGCCTCTTACGAGAATACTAAGGAAAGGAGGAATAATATTCTCCATCCCTTCAGCATCCTTTTAGCACTGGATACTTATAAAAAAGGTAGATCTTTTGACAATATGCCGTAGCGGATACATATTTGCTCTGTACCATTGCATTCTAGTTTAAGTGTTTTAAGTTCGCCGTGACGGAGGTCACAAGAGTTAAGACGATATCCCCGCGTCGTGTGCAGACACCTTGTTAACGATTCTCAGCAAGCCCATATTTCAGTTTTTACTCACTGTAACTGTTTACAGGCTCAAAATACCCTCGCCATGATTATACCATGTGCAATTTATGCGTTATAACTCTAACTTTCACTTAGTTTAACATAATGTCCGTTGTTTTGTACTTACCCATTATTCAACAACAATTTTTTTTTCTGACATAAAACGTCAGTGTTACTTTATACTCGCTTCCAGTAGTATTATTTAAGTTTCATAACACTCGATGCTATTTTGATAAAATCGTTTTCCTTTTTTTAACATTTCTTACTGAAATAAGATTTCAGGTGTCTGTTTGTTTGCTTTTCTTGATAAATAGTTTATCACCCGCCCGCTTAGTTCAAATGAAAGGCACAGATCTACGGATCGCGGGGTAGCGAGTTTGATACCCTGGCAGGCCTTATGCTCACCGTGACGATTTGATAAAAGTCATTGTGTCTGAAACCACCTCAGACTCATGTTAGAAAAGTTGGCAGATAACTGAGTAGAACATATTTTGACTGGTACAGATTCCAGAAACACTGGTTAAGCAAACTGCCCGCCGTTAATAACTGAAATACTGTTGAAAAACGGCGTAAGACCCAAAACATAACAAACAAGGACGTCTGGAAAACAGCTCAACACACCCGCACCCCCATCTACGCCGCTGTTATGGATAGTGAAAGGGGTGATGATATTGGTTGGAAGCATTGACATTGTTAAGTATATTTTATAGTCGATGTATGACGCATCAATGAATTTGAAAATCCTTCAAGGGGTTTACGAGATACAGAGTAGACATTAAATGGAAGGCTCAAACGTTTGACCTCAAGTTGTGACCTTGACTTTGATCCGACATGGCCGATTCATGTGTTTTGCACAAGTTTCATAAAAATCCTTCAAGAGGTTTAGGAGATACAGAGCAGACACAAAATGGAAGGCTCAAACATTTGAATTTGAGTTATAACCTTGACTTTCAGCCGCCATGGCTAACTTATATGTGCTACACATTGTCTTAATAAGGTTATTATTTAACCTAAGTTTCATGAAAATCCTTTAAGTGGTATAGATAATACAGAGCGGACACAAAATGGAAAACTCAAAAATTTGATCTTGAGTTTAGACCTTGACCTTCAGCCGACATAGCTGACTATTATGTTCTGTACATTGTCCTGATGAGGAGATCATTTGAGCCAAGTTTCATAAAATTCCTTCAAGGGGTTGAGGAGATAGAGAACAGTTACAAAATGGAAGGCTCAAACATTTGACCCTGAGTTGTGGCATTGACCTTAAGGAGAGATGGATAATTTATTAGTTCTGCACAGTGTCTCGATGAGGTTATTATTTAAACCAAGAAAATCCTTCAAGGGGTTAAGTTATATAGAGCGGACACAGTTGTTATGGACGGATAGACGAATACCATTCCTATACTTCCCCACCACTCTTTCTGTCTTACATTTTCACTGTTTGTCATATCTGATTGTATGCTTGTTATACCATGATGGGCTAATAGCCTTATGGAATAAATGAATAAACTCTAAACTAAACTAAAGTTAATATGATTAATGTATAAAAAAAACCACAACGCTTGTGATTAATGTTTTGATACTTTCTACCTTACATTAAGAAAAATCGAAAAAATAATGGATTGTTACTATATACATTATCTATAAAACATCCAAAAAATCTTAAGCAATCTCCCTATATACGTGATATAATTTCGAAAGCCTGGTTACGCAATAAAAATATTGATTATTTTTGCAACGTTACGACAAAGTTCTTTTTTTTTTTTACATAATATCATTCACTAACAACAAATTAATTTTAAGTACTTAAATAAGTTATGTGTATTTTATTCTGATAAATTAGCGAAAAAGTTTAGACAATAATGAAAAAACACATCAAATCCGTTAAGCTACATAGCGTTGTAAATAAAATGAAATAATTTAAAAACATAAATATATATAATTATTAAATTTCACGAAAAAAGGCATTTTAATCCACAGTGTACCGAGTTTAGTATGTTTAGATTGTCATAATAGTGTGAAGTGTTGCTGACCATGGAGGTTTTTATTATCTTTCTACCCTAAAGGTCATTTTAAATACGCATTTACCTAATGCGTTATTGTATTCCGCGAAATGTTAAGACTTCTATGAATTTATTTTTATTTAAATGTATATTAGATCCAAATTTCATATTTGAAAACATCAAATGGGCGGAAACTATAAAAACGTCATAACATTTCGAATAATTATTCTTTTTTGATCAACTTTGTTGACTGTGATGGCCTTTCATGTTTGGTTTTCATTTAATGTATTCATGTATAATTTTGGAAATGTTTGTTATACAAAAATGCGTAATTATGCGTAAACATGTATAAACAACAAATTCTGATTTAAATGAATGTCATGTCACCATTTAATGCAGTTATGTTTTATTACGTACATAGTCGATTTCATTTGCATACTATATGAATGATCATTTCATTACTTACGATTTTGCTATGTTGCATGTCTTATTATCATGCGTAGTTATAAATTCCAGTTCTTGTGTTAAACTTATGAATGTCTCTATATATAGATATTTGATTATCCTGTATGAAATCTTTAAAAACAGACGTATAAATACAGAATGAAAAATATAATATTGAAAAATAATCATTTCTCCTGTGATTTTACTATATGAAAAAATACCATGCTGTAACAACCGTTATTTTAAGCTTTATGTAGTTTTGTATACAAGTTACATATTTTCCTGATTAAATTCACACAGTCAGAAACAATTTCAATTTCATATTTAATGTATCTAAAAACTAGAAAGAATAAGTTTATTATATAAAACGTCCATCCAAGGTAAACAAATATAGCCTCCAAGTTTCGCAAAATCATCTCACGGTACTCGAAATGACCTATGAATTAATTATAGCCGCAAAATCGGGCGGAGTAGCCATAAAGTACCGCTAAAGATTATATTGTACTTGTATAATTTTAACTCGGAGTTCCGCAAAGTAATTTTTTGAAGTGACTTGATGGAATTCCGTTAAAGTAATGAAATACAGTCGACGGTGATCCGAGTCAGAAGCAGTTATCGTAGGAATTCCTCGCTTTGCAATAATTTTCCTTCGAGCAAACCGGAAAGTGGGTTTTCGCGTAGGCTGATCCGTATCTTTAAAATTCAAATCAGTGTACTTATTCTTTCTGTAGGCCGTGGTGACATAGGTTCTCTTTCTTGGATTCCAAACCAGAAAATAGTTCAAGCCTTAGACCGAGCATTCTACCAAGCATTTGAAACTGTAGCACCTACTGGAAAAAAGTTCTACCTTGCAGTAGATGTTAGTGCCTCTATGTCGCAACCTGTTCTTGGATGCACGTAAGTCGTGATGAATAACTTCATTTTTCTAAGAAATAATATAAACCAAATACACTTTTTCGTGTGATTGCTTCAATAATCAGTAATCGTTTTACTATTACATTGTATTTAAAACGTATTTTATTAAAATGTGCAGTCTTACCAGCATTAAACCTTTGAAAAGTTCCTTTGGAACCTTAAACCACAAGCAAGTAACATAATAGCACTCGGCTTAATTGAGTCTGCTCCTGAAAGGTAATGAAATGCGCAACATCCCCTATGCACCTAGACGGTGGTACTGATACATACTTTGCTAGAGGGCGGTAATGAAATTTGTCAGAAGATACTTTGGAGGTGTAAAATACAACCAAGTTAACATTAACAGATACAAGTCGATTATGTTTGTGCACAAGAGTTAGTTAGATATGCTACAATTCAAACACACCATTAAACTGCCTGAGGTGGCTAAAATCCTATACTTTGAAACATTGCAGAAGCGTTGAATGGACTCCATGATCCCAAAGGGCCAGGCATGGAACTGTCAAAACTAAAGAAGTGCAGTCAAACTATAATTTATTCAAACCAATGCACATGCAATGTTCATTTATACTCCCGACCAATATATTCAAGAACTGCAACTATTTCCATATTCGTTTGACATATTCGACTCTCAAAAATAAGTACAAACCAACTCTTTCCAACAGAAATAATTTACTTTTCTTACTTTTAATGCATTAATGTATTTTATTTGTTGTTATGTTAGATCTTTTTGATATAAATATTTTCAGAGATTTAAGTTGTTCGACAGCTGCAGCGGCAATGATGATGTTTACTGCTAGAACAGAGGAAAATCATATTATTAAGGGTAATGATCCTTTGTTAATTAAGATAATAAATTTCTTGCACAGTTCTACAAATATCGCATTAATTGGGATCTTAATTTCACCAGCCGTAGAAGCACATACCACATATTTAGTTTTAATATTTACGCATGTGCCCGATTGATAGGGCCAGTATTGTGTCATGGTTATAACTCTGCCATCCATCAAGAGCTGTTTATGTAACATAGCACACATGTTCCCAATACCAAGGTGATGTTTTGCAAGCATACACAAACTGTGAAATAAAAAAGACGCATGTACATAGTTCAAATGTACAGATCGCCTTTGGTGATTACAGGATCAAAGGTTTTGTTTTGAGTTTTGTAAATAACTGTGGGATTCATCTATTGATTTAAATACTTCTTTGCAGAATTATTTCCCAATATGAGGCGATGTTTTAGCAAGATCTATGTCTGTAAATTCTATTTCATTTTTCCGAACCTCAGATTTCAGACCCATACAGCAAAACTGGACTAAATTTAGTATCAAATATTAGGTAACATCCAAAACACACTACTCAGCAGCTATGATCGCCATAGACCTCACCGTTTTATATTATAATGAAAATCAACTTGTAAAATTTAAGCAAACATATGAAAATGCACTAAAAGTTTCAATTTGCTTAAATAGAAGGTAACTTGTTTTGTAAAAATACTAATATACACAATTTATTTAATACTCCTAGCAAGGCGATACCTCTAAATAATAATTATCCAGGTCATTTGTATTTCCCTGCTTATGCAAAGGCATGCAGATTTTGACCAATTTTCTTGAAAATCAAAGGACCGATATCACTGTCTTGTAAGCTGTACGGCCGTAAATGTTTAGACACTTCCAAGATGGCGGACGCTGAAAGTCAACACAGGTAGGTGTTCCAGTTTTTCATTAATAACATGTTTTCTTCAACACTTTTACCAGCCACATTTATAGCAAATGATAGCGGAATAACATGTTCCTCCTCGGCATTATCTAAGAGTTTGTTGATTTCATTGTTTCTCGAATTATATTGACGCAAAATGTGCCAATCTGATGAAATTAAAATCGAATCGAGGAACGCACATTATTTTCGGTCGTATCTTATTCAATATTTATATCTGTTTGAATATTTCTGTGGTATTTTGAAGCTTTTTACTGGTTCTTTACGATGGTAATGCTTGATTTTACGAAACATATCTGGAAATATAAACTTTTTTACGATTTTTAAATTGTCAATACAGCGGCGTAGACTATACCAACATATTCACGCTGAGCGGTGTAGATACGTTTTTTTGTGAACGGTTTATACATAGAATTAAGCGAAAAAACTGAACGGTGTAGATACAAGTTTTGAATGGTGTATACATGGTTTTCCATTATGGGTTTATGCCATTCACGTGTTATTACTGTTGCCACTCAGAAAGAAGTTAACGTATCTGACCATTTGTTAACGTATCTGACAGCAGTAATTTTCGTTTTAAGAATAAACATACATTGATTTTTAATATGTTTGGTGTATATTCCCATGTACATGTGGTGTGGTTTTAGTGTATACACTGATGTATACAACTGATGCTAACGGTTGGCTATAAAATGGGTTAACGTATCTGATGATTTTTTTCTGTGTACAATCAAATGCATATCTATGTCCAGACTATTCATCAAATGTGAAAAGGTGCTTTGCACAGGATATTGTTACATACTTTCATTAAGAACGTATGCTAAAATCTGTACTTTTTCATTTTTCAGGTCTATAATGGCGAAAAGTCGAGCTTAATATAAAAAAGAATATATATAGAGAAAAAAGAAGAATGATTAATCATACCTGGAAAAGGAGCTAAAGGAAACCGAGAGTCCATTCACAAGCACAAATTCGTTTGAGAATGATACAACAAGAATGCAAATGATGCCTAGATCACAACATGATCTGAATCTTCTTGGAGTAAAAAATCATTCTAGAAAAGTAATAAAAAACTGGAGATGTCAAATGCAATTATTGCTGAAGGGAGAGAGGCAGCACAAAAAAGCAACATCTCAGTCAATGAAAAGAGTATGATGAGAGTAGTCAGTGGAAGAATAGTAAAAAAGTGTAAGTGTTAGACACAATCAGAAAGCAAACAGGTCTTGGTAGAAAAGGGCTGAAAAGTTCCAACACGAAAATAGTGAGACCTATTTGTCGAAAACGACTCGACGAAGAGAGAACATGATGAAAACAGAAATCATTTAGTTCCTTGAAAGGGAACATCATGTCAGTATTCAGATGCCTGGGAAAAAGATACCAAAGCCCATGAACCAAGGTGATAAGAGACAAGTGCATATCCTCAATCATTATCTAGAGAATATATATCAAAAGTATAAAGCAGAAAACCCAAACATAAAGATTTCTAAATAAAGTCCAAGACAGTAAAGCCGACAATGAAAACGTAAAGTGACAGATGAAAGTTCCTGTTGTTGGATCATTTGTTTTGGCTAAATATGAGGGCAAACAGTATGTGGGCAAAGTCCTATAGGTCGACTCCAATGAAAAGGATGCGCATGTTTCGTTCATGGAAAAGACCCGTGTCAAATGGTCGATACCACTGTTCAGATGGCCTTCAAGAGCTGATGAATTGTGGGTAGACTTTGAAAACATCATATCTTTAATCGAAGAACCTTCCCCCTATGGCAAGACCAGAAGGCAGTATAGATTGAACAATAATGACTCTGCTTTCTTTGCTAACTGATGTTCAGACTGATGTTCAGTTTACGACAATTTAACTTTAGAGTTTTTATGTAAACGTATCTGATGACATTTTTTCTTTGACTCCACTAGCAATAGCAGAAGTACTAGTATAAGTTATATTCACATAATTATGTAAATTTACATTGAATGTGTTTGAGAACATGCAGTATTCTTTATATACCACTTTTCCTACTGAATTTGCATTTAAACTTTAACCGTAATAAATGATTAATTTTTAACTGTTTTTTTTTTTTTATTTATTTTACTGATGTATGGACATTATACAGAAACGATGCAGTAGAAAAAATTGTGAGGTATAAAAATCGGTCAAACAATATGCATATGTTATGATAATGTTTGTTGTAATAATTCTTTTTCACATTTCCATTCATTAGATGTGTTCATTCATTCATTGTTGCTTTTCATCAGATATACCTCTGGTTTACGCATAAAATTATTATCATATATATACAAATAAAAATAATTAGTATAAATCAAGTAAGGTAGTTAGCAAAAGATTTTTTTAATATAGTTACCTTTGTAATATGATAGTTATTGTAAGATTTGTGTTAAACAATAGCGGTGTTATTTTGAAAGAGATATGGAAGTGGTCAGTTAACAAGAAATGTTTCATTTGATTACACTATGCAAAACGTAGAACAAAAACGAAACATTGTTAATTTTGATTTACATACATAAATGTTTCTAAATTTCCATAACAAAATTTTACATGATACAAAAGTGTAATTTTGTCAAACTTAATTTCACTGATTAACGTATCTGATGAGAAAAGTCAACACCTTTAAAAAATATGATTTTTTGGTGTATTAAGTTGGTTGGGAATCACCCATTATCAGTTTTATGAAACTTGTATGTTGTAATTTCAATGAACATTGAGATAGGTTTGATCAGATTTACTTTCATTTTTCCCATTTTCAAAAATGAAGTTGGAGCTTTAAGTGAATTTGAACGCGTAGTTAATTTACATATATTTTTAAATGGCATTTTTAGCATAGCCGAAATTAACTTGTATCTACACCGTTCAGTTTTTTCGCTTAATTCTATGTATAAACCGTTCACACAAAAACGTGTCTACACCGCTCAGCGTGAATATGTTGGTATAGTCTACGCCGCTGTATTGGCAATTTAAAAATCATAAAAATTTTGATATTTTCAGTTATGTTTCGTAAAATCAAGCATTACCATCGTAAAGAACCGACAAAAAGCTTCAAAATACCACAGAAATATTCAAACAGTTATGATTACTGAATAAGATACGACCGAAAATAATGTGCGTTCCTCGATTCGATTTTAATTTCATCAAATTGGCACATTTTGCGTCAATATAATTCGAGAAGCAATGAAATCAACAAACTTTTAGATAATGCCGCGGAGGAACATGTTTTTCCGCTATCATTTGCTATAAATATGGCCGTTAAAAGTGTTGAAGAAAACATGTTATCAATGAAAAACTGGAACACCTACCTGTGTTGACTTTCAGCGTCCGCCATCTTGGAAGTGTCTAAACATTTACGACCGTACAGCTTACAAGACAGTGAATCATTTGAAAATATTTCTAATGAATGATAATAACACATCCAGCCATAAGATTAAATGTTCCGCTTTGAGATTCCCTGACGACACATTTCTTCAATTGATATATTTTACCGCTGCTAAGATCTCTTTTATTAGAAATGTCATTCTTAAATTAAATTTGTTCAGACTCCTCTGGATTAAACTCCTGACAATTCATCATCCTCCATTTTAGTTTCAAATACCCGATTAAAATGTTGAAACCATTCTTATAAAGATATTTATGGAACAGGCTTTTCAACCGTATTTTTTCCAAAATAATTTTGAGTCTCTTACCGATGTACATGTACTTTATTAAGACAATTTTTTCCCTCACCTTCCTGTTTCAATCTACATGTATGTTTTAATTGTTTTACAGTCAGAATACTGCAAATATGCAACAGTCCTGGATAAATGAAGCTTTCCTAATAATGCAATGCCTTTACGCTTAAGATTATAGCATTCGTTCTCAAACCATATTTTTTGAAGAAACAGTATGCTTTCGCGTAATCACTTCACATTTATAAAGCATTTACACAACCAATAACAAATTCGTAACATCTGTTTCATTATCACCTTGCTGATCAGTTGTGTCACATGATCAACTGCCTATATAGTAAAACATCAGTTTTAAATGTATCGTTGTTAATGTCAAATTTATCATTTATTTCCTGTTTTACCTCGTTTAATCAACGTTTTCCTGTACGTAATCTACCGAACTAGACAGACGACCAGGTCAATTGTCGCTACCCGATATCGATTGGATTGTCATATTCATAAATCTGCCCGTTCACGTGTACCTATAAATATTCAAAAGTGCTACACTAAGTATTATAAATCCACTTCGACGAATTTCTAATAAGCCACCTATTTTTTTATATTTTATGAAAAATTTAATACATTTTATACCTAATAGGTAAAACAAAAATCAAGAAACTTAACAGAGGGTTAACATGGACACCCTAAAAACAAAAACTGCAAAATCAAATCACGTCGTACTTGATTTCGTTTCAATAATTTGTATGTCCATCTGCTGCGGCAATTACTGCACGGCACCTTGTCTTCATTGATATAATGCGTTTGTGAAGATACCGTTGTGTAGTAGCCGCCCATATCTAACAACGTGAGCTACTGAGATACGGTATGTTTGCAGCGACTGGACGCGCACCTTGCTCTTCAACAGGTCCCACACGTGCTCAATCGGATTTAAATCCGGACTTTTGCAGGCCATTTGCGTGTTCGCTCGTTGCTTGCTGCAAGCATTAAATGTGAGCGCCTCTTGCCAGTCTTTGCCTTGCGGTAAGAATCGGAATCCGCAGGGAACGACTGCGCACGGTCTCTGGGTGGATTGTGCGGTTGTGTCTGCCCACTGTGTTACGTGTCATCGTCGCTGCATGACAACCTACCATACCGTGCACGATGGCTGTGAGCACACTAGCCATTTTTGCACCTACAGTTCTGAAAGGATTACTTTGTAAATGAATATGTGTTTCCTTCTGTAAGTCAAAAGATTAGTGTGTTCAATATAAAAATAACCACTCTTTAGTTGTTTTGATTATATATGTCGCATAAAATCATATTTTATAGGGTGGCCAATTAGAAATAAGTCGAAGTATATAGTATAATTGCCGTTAAACCTATTATTCAGTATGTATAACGAGTAAGCTTTTCCAGATGAAATGAATATTCAGTTGTATTTATTTATTTATTTTACTATCACAGCTTTTTTTTCAAGGTAAAACAATATTGTCGTCTAAAAAATCAAAATATTAGTTCATTTAGGGATATTTTGTTCAAGGATACAGTGTCTTGAAGATCTCCTATGTGTGTTTTTAAACCACCATGAGTAAATATTTTATAATCATTAAATATGCCATGACTTTCAACTAATAACTTTTGAAGACATTATGTACCCAATAAGCATTTACCAACATAGCATGGGAAAAGTCATGATGGCAAATAAATGCATATAAGTATCAAATCACGTGATAATTAAAAATAGACATTTCGAGATGCATATTCATTCCACCCAATAAAGCAACTGTAGTCTGATAATAAAATTTCTGTACGATTTAAGAATCCGAGAGCTAAGTTTCGATTATGCATATAACTAGTATTTCAAATGTTGTGACTATTAAATTAAATTGAGTCATGTAACTTTTCACGTAAACCATAAATATTCCATTATATTATGCTTATGTTACATTATACATGCGATGGACGTCGTCCGATGTCCTATTCAACAGCTGGTGATGGATCATAAAATGTAACGTTTTCACTCGAAACCTTTTCCATAACACTTCTTTTTGCTAACGCCGAGCTCTGCATTGTCAATATTACAGTTTCAACCATTCTACCCGCTTAACAGTTTACCCTGATTTTATTTTTAGTGTTTTCTTTTCTGTTAGGCAAATACGTAGTTACCAGGAGCTAACTGTTTCTGTTTAGAAGTTGTTACATATTCTTTAAGCTGGTAGTTTACAAGTATTTGAATGATCTTTTGTTTAAGGTTTTAGTGAGAATATGGTAGATATCGATGTGCATGAAGCTGACACTGTTTGGGATGTCCAAAAGAAAATGAAAGCTATCCCTTCAGGGCGTTCTGATTGTTCTCAGATGATGATTGATGCAATGGCTAATCGGATTAAAGATGTAGATGTGTTTGTAGTTTATACTGACAATGAAACGTCGTAAGTCATGCTAGAACGATACAACTTGTGATTTATTGCGATTGTTTAAAAGGTTAAGTAATCAATTGATTTTACGTGGCTCGCTACTTTCCTCATGGATTTCGGCACCATCTCAGATTGTGATGATTTTCGGTATAAATAAACGGAAATACATCCCATTCAAACGTTGCGTTATATATATATATAGAGAGAGAGAGAGGAGAGAGAGAGAGAGAGAGAGAGAGAGAGAGAGAGAGAGAGACGAAGGCTCCGTAAATGTGGGCAGATACTTTTGAATTCCAGTACCGTTAGTCTGCCCAGATGTACGGTTCCATTTCTATAGTATCTGCCCACTTTTACGGATTGAATATCATATATCTGCCCTCTTCTACGGTATATATATATAGTTTTGGACATCGAAGCGCCCCCTACCGGCAACAGTAAATGTGCATCTTTTTGTGTTAAACGCCAATGATTTTGACATATTTTATTCAATTTTGACGGCAAAACATACATTTTATTTTATCACAATATCTACATTTGAATGAATTTTCACAATGTAACACGATTATTAAGTGCAAAAGATCACGCAAAACCAAATTTGACGTCTGGAAATTTTGATTTATCCGTCAAATAAAATAGCTTCATAGTTTTTAGCAATATCTATAAACAAAATGATCAAGGAAAAAACATTTTATTTTTGAGGCCCCAGCTGGGTAACCCCGTTTATTTACCTTGGCATAGCATACATATGACATACAATTTCATATACAATGTCAGTGATATATATATAGTCAAAAAACATTAACTTAACATGTTTCAATACGAATATTATGCAAGGAAAAAACAGTTGGGGTCAGTGCATTAGAGTTTTCGCTATTATGTCTCCCAACATAACTTTCTGTCGTAATTTTACGAGAAATTAACGTCATAACTGAGGTAGATATGTTTCAGTTACATACCTGATATTCAGTCATTGGCAGTCAAAATATTGTTGAAAATATATGCCAAATAATAGTAATTAAAGCTCCAAAATCAATGTATTTCATAGGCTCTGAATGTTTCTGCATCAATCTTGCTAAAGAATGATTAAATAACCTCAGATTCACATTTAATAAGTTTTTTTGAGATGAGCCTAGAGGAAAAGGGGTTTTCTAAATTTAAAAAAAATGCCATTACGAAGAAAAATACACTCTCTTACAGATTACTTGATCTGAACAGACTTTTAGTCTAGGTAGGTGTACGTTTGTTCATATTAATTGATATATCCATATAATTACTTCATATGTATAGTTTTCTTTTAATCCTTTTATCATTCTGCAAATTTAGTAAAACATGTGAACAAAGACCACTCTCTGGAAAAATTCCGAAGCGGCCTTTGTTTACAAATGGTCTTTATTCATAGTTGCTTCTACTTCGATAACAATCGCACACATACTTATAAAGTGTTGTCGAATGTATTTGCATTTGAAAATAGTGACAATCAACCTACACAAGATGAAAACATTACGAAAAAGGTGTCTGACATTTAATTCTAGCGACTCTGTTTTGTATTATGATCGCTGGCAAATACGTTTTGCGCTGATTGTCTTCATATATCATATCAAGAAAGGTCGTCAATAAAGAAAATATAGGAGACATTATATTTTCTCCTCAAAATTAATTAGCAGTCAAGAACCAAATAGCTATTTTTGTCATGTGTTAGCAATTATGAAAAAATAGATGAAATTTTTATTTGCTGTAATGATTTTATGTGGATTGTATAAGAAATAACAAACATTGCAAATACAGAAATAACAAAAATATGTTCCATAACTACGAATGCGTGTTATCAACTTATACACGATCAGGTTTATTAAACTTTTTAAAGTTATTTTTAGAACCATTCGGAAAATTAATTATAGTTGCACATAACGTATTATTTGATTCAAAATTCCTTATGAATTCTTGTAAAAATTTCTGACTGCCGACGGATTTAAGGATAAATTGTTTAATTTCAACAATAAAATCAAGAGCGATAACAACAAGGCCGATAAAAAACGGGTGAATCATGTAAAAGATATCTAAGGCACTGTGTATAATGCGCAAAGCGCAGACAATGCTTTTGAAATATTATGAAACTTTTGAAGAAAAAAAAACATATATTTAATTCAAGAAATCAGATGAAGATTGTAAATGAGAAGAAGTATCTGAAATCTTGCGAATAATTTATGAACTATAAAATATGTAAAAAAGATCCTTTGGAAGCACAGAATGCAACCAGGTGACAGGAACGAAAGTAGAAAAAATATCGGGTACTGGTATTTCTATAGAACACTTGAAAACATTAATGGCAGATCGGATGTGAAGGGAAAAAAAAACAGAACAGCAAAAGATGGAGTTAAGTATTTTGAAGAGGTTCAGGACAGTAACTAGGATACAATATTACAGGCGTATCAATCTATCGTGAAAAGACATTGTAATGAAATACATTTAGTTATTTATTTAGTTAGTATTATTTCCGTTTTACAAAAGGCACTTGATTACACTAATATTAAAATGATATTTATAAATGACTGGACATAAAGAACGTAAATTAGACTAATCTACCACAGTTTTGACACTAATGCATTAAACCCCATTTTTTCTCGTTTATCATTTTGTTTTTGAATGGCGCACAAAATATGGAAATATGAAAAATATCTTTAACGTCCAAAAACTTGCTTTTTTGCTATTCTATCTGACGAACAAGACACAATTTACCGACGTCAGAACAGGTTTTGCGGCCGGTTGCACCGCATAATCGTTTGAATTTATAAAAATCCATTAAAAGATAGATACAGGGATAAAAATGTACCATTTGAAAGGGGATACGTGTTAACGAAACGTTATAAAATTTTATACTAGAAAGATAATGATAACATTACATTTGCATTTTCTGAAAATTGTTATTATCCCCCGCCGATGAGTATTGAAATGGCGTTGTCCGTCCGTGCGTCTGTCCGTCCTTTCGCAGCCATTTCTCAGTAACTAGCAGGTAGAATTTCATGAAACTTGAAATAAATATGAACCAACTTACTGCGATGATGCCCGTTAAGTTTTTTTTTTATTGGTCAATTTTTCTTAGTGTTATTGCCCTTTATTTACTGAAAAATGCCCAAAAATGTCCGTCCGCAGCCATTTCTTAGTAAGTAGCTGGTAGAATTTCATAACACTTGAAATAAACATGAACCAGCATACTGCGCTGATGTCCGTCATTTTTGGGGGGATTCAGTTTCCGTTAGAGTTATTGCCCTTTAATTGTTAAAAAATCCATAGATTTGTACGTAAGAAACCAACCGATTGGTAGAATTTCATTAAATTTCCATGTACATTTCTTATAAACATGTGAAGTTGTGTAACCACACCTGATCACCACCTTGCCTTGGTCCCCGCACCCACAAACAAAAATCATTCCTTTTTTTTTTCAAATCTTCCATGAATATTTTATCAACATGCAAAGTTGTACCGTTGCTCCACCTCACTCTCCACTCAGTCATGCCCACCATCCCGAGCATGCATCTGCCCCGTAGCTCCCATTTTTTCATTTTTAATTTACCATCAATATTTATTATCAACATGTAAAGTTCTGTTAAAATGATTTTAAATAATGAAATTATTTGCTTCTTAGTAACATCCTTAACTTTTTGCAGGATACATTTTTTTGCCATTCCTCACCACAACCGCTTTCGGCGGGGATACCAATTCATCATATTTGCTTGTATATACAAATTTCAAACTCGAAACATAATTTTGATTAATGAAATAAGCTGTAATCTCGACATAATTCTATTTTAGGCTTGGAAAAGTCCACCCATGCGACGCTCTGTGCAAGTATAGACTGTACTCAGAAAGACCAAACGCCAAGCTGATTGTTTGTGGAATGTGTTGCACACAGTTCACAATCGCAGATAAAGACGATCCTAACATGTTGGACATTGTTGGTTTCGATCCAGCTGCCCCAAGACTAATTGCTGAGTTTGCAATGGATAAAATATAACTCTCTAACTGACATGTCAAGAGATGTAGAGGATATTTTATTTGTTTGTTTTACGTGAATATGAAATATATCTCACCTCGTAGGAAGAAAATTTCAAATAAATAAATATGAAAATATGAAACTTTTCTCACTTCGAGGTGATATATATTCCATGTATACGAAAAATAAACAGACGCGCGTAAACAGGCATGACGTCAGACGTGTTGTGACGTTAGAAAGACACACATAAGATAAAGTTCCATTTAATTTTAATTTTTGCTGCTTAACGTTATGAAATTCTCATTCAGGTGGAATAGAACTTTGTATTTTTTACAACCCGCAAATGATTTTGATATCATATTAAAGAAGAAGTTATCCCCGACATGAATGTGTAACTGTTTTCTTGGTTATTAGTGAAACCTTTTAGCTATGACGTCGCAATCATTACCATGTACGTCGTCTGTTTTGGCGCCACGTTAAAAAGCGATAAAATCGGTTTATTTTTTCTCATTTATTTTTTTTCAATTTACAGCAATGAAACTTACATCGTCATTTGTGTTATACAACGGTCTTTGGCGCTAGGCAATATTTGTCACTTTTATTTTCAAAATTATGGGAACAAAAATGAAGAAAAACGACATTCTCAATTTTTAGACTTTTAGAAAAAATTGCACACTTTTTTCTAATTAAGAGGAACACGGCTCGAATTTTGTTTGCAAAGTTTTTATATTTTCGAGATAAGCTTATGTTTGATAGACTATAAAAACAGTAAGCAATTTTATCATCCAGTTATGTTTTAATTAATGGTTTATTAAACATATCCGTCAGTAAAATGTGACATCAAAATATAACGCATAAAACCCTATCTAATTAACGTTGCGTCAATAGAATAATATGGATGAACAGATACAAGACGTTTTCACTCACGATTTGTATGTATGTGCATATGACAGAAATATCAAAGTAAGCTTTAAGTATTTTTGCATTATGTATTGTTCTTTAAAAGTTACTTTATGTTAAATGTATATATGCATGTATAACATATTATGTACTCTTCCTGTGTGGAGGTAATGAAATAAGTCTATCCTATTTTTTATTCAGAACATTTTTTATTGAAAAAAAAATCATCATATAAAAGGAATAAACCACTGAACATAAGTGATGGCTGTCTTGCATATCCGCGACAAATTTGTTTTTATAATAAATCAAACTTGGCTATTGAATGAAAAGAACACAAGAAGTACATGTATCTGCATTAACTCATTTTCATACCAGTTGGAAAAATGTTTTATTTCATCTGATTTGATTAAACATTCGATTTAGGTTGTTACGCGCAATATCGATGCGATCCCAAACTGTTACACGTACGTGCAGTGAACTTCATAAATGCATGAATGTTAAAAAAATCTTGCATATCTCATTTTTTTGCCCGCTACACATAGCTACAAATATAACTTATCAGATTTATGTTTTACAAGTACATTTTAAGCGTATACAATGAAATTGCACAAGCTATCGTACTCTGAATTTTAACAACTCGGGAGTTTAAAGAAATACGAAATTTAGAAATGAAATGATACTCGTATATGTACACTTACAACAGCATTGAAACGTACACTAAAATTGTATTTGCTAAAGTACATAATCATTTTCTATCAAAATATGATGGCATTGAGTTCATTATTATTGACATGTTTGTTAAAGTAGCAGATTTTTCGACCTTCTCAGTTAATATTGCGCGTATACCCTGCTCACGGTCACGACAATGTGACAATTTAAGCATTTCATACTGTTGGGAAAAAAGTTGCAAATAATTTGAATGTTGATAATACTTTTAATGTCTTTATTCTCTTTAGAAAAATCCATGTCTACAAACAAGATCAAATTTTACAGTGTTAATATTTTAAGGATACCAGCACTGTATAATGCGATGTTATGTTTAGGAAAAAGACATTTAGTTTAGATTAAATCATCTTATCCTGAGCCCATGACGTCTTTTATCGAGCGCATGACATCTTATCTCGAGCGCATGACATCTAATCTTATGTGTTCGACATTTTATCTCGTACGCGCATATAATATCCTGCGCATAACATCTTATCTCTTCCCTTGAATAATGCACAAACGGGAACATGGGGTCTCCTCAATCATCAAAAGCTGGAAAGCCTCTATTTGACTAAAATTGTGTCAGTGTGACGTTATTCTCAACATTCGACAGTTTAACTTTTGTTGCTCCACATTGGAAAAATGCTGTGTGATGATTTTTGTGAGTACAATCTTTGTCTTACCCCTCAGTAAAGTGTGACATTTGTGTTCTGCTGTAATTTTTTGGTATATTTCTATGAAATTCTTTAATAATTTTGATTTTAATAACTATACGTATTCGGATGTAAAGTTTTGTTTTATTTTATGAAATTCTTTTAATTTTGATTTCTAATAATTGTATGTATTTGGGAGTCTAAATAACTCGACATGTCCAGACATGACATGTTAAGGTAGATCTAAACGAATAAAAGATGGATATATAATTGAATAGCGTAACTTGCAAGTTGGAAATCTCTTGCTTGAAGATGTCTAACGCTATATCCCTTTAATAATACATTACCTGCGATTACGCATAAGGACCTTAAAACAGAAATATCTAACTGAGATGTCAAACACATTTTACAATTAGCATGCTAGTTACATGACTTTAATCAAACACAATTTTACAATTAGCACACTAGTTTTGTTTGTTTGTTTTGGGTTTAACGCCGTTTTCAACAGTATTTCAGTCATGTAACGGCGGGCAGTTAACCTAACCAGTGTTCCTGGATTCTGTACCAGTACAAACCTGTTCTCCGCAAGTAACTGCCAACTTCCCCACATGAACCAGAGGTGGAGGACTAATGATTTCAGACACAATGTCGTTTATCAAATAGTCACGGAGAACATACGCCCCGCCTGAGGATCGAACTCACTACCCCGCGATCCGTAGACCAACGCTCTTACCTACTGAGCTAAGCGGGCGGGCTAGCACACTAGTTACATGGCCTTTAATCAGTAAATAGCGTTTAAATTATATTATCAAAGATTTACTTAGACACCATTTTTGTATTACGGGCAGTTAATTTGCTTAATTGCCAAATCATGTTTTAGGGTCCGAGACGAACCAGTTTTTATGTACGTATTTTTCATTGGCCAGTTGAACTTGTAATACGATTTTAATTGGATAATTTCGAAGAAATCAACCGTTTCCAAATCCTTTATAAGCACATCAGCTACCCCGAAAAAGCCAAAACTCTGGCTTCGTAGAAAAGTGAATGTTAAAAATAAATGTCATTGGGAGCTGACAAGATTTCTATTCTTTTTATAGGTAAGTCAAATTTTGTACTCTGTTTTTTTTTCGACTTTGTAAAATCTGGATTGGTAACTTTTAAATTTTAATGGAGATCTTATCTTAATGCTTGGCACATGTGTATTGGAATTGTTTGTTTTATATCTATCCAGCTATTCAGATAACTACTTAGTATTGTTTTGTTCATGTGTAAGATTTGTACTTCTACAGAAAACTTAAAAGTATTTTTGTTTATGAGTAAGATTTAGTAGATTCTTTTTACTGTTGAATTATTACAGAAATTATGTTTTATAATGAAATCTGAACTAGTTATTATTCACATAGAGGAAAGAAACTTATTGAGAAGTACTCTAATTTCTTGATCTCTTAAAGTGTACTTTCATTAAGAACTTGTCGCTTAATTTGCGTCTTTCGGTCTATTTTAATAATATTCTAGGCCGTGAGTACTCTTCATAGGAAAACAAATTTAGATGTATTTAGGAAATCAAATAACTGAATGAAATCAAAAATATTTAAGAAACAAATCTAGAATAGACAGTATGTTGGTTGAGTGTCGATTAAATGAAAGAAACCAGTATAAAATGAAGCATCAGTATCCGAAATGTTAGTTGTAATTAACTGAAGCTCCCTAGGATAAATAGTACCCACCAATTGACCAATAAACGGATTATCCATATTAAGAATATCATCCAGATAGCGTGATGTATTATTAAATGCAGTTATAATATCTGCCTGCTTATCTGGAGAAAGGCTCAACATAAAGTCTCTTTAATAACAATATAAAAACAAATCTGCGACAAGGGGTGCACAATTTGTTCCCATGGGAATACCAACAACTTGTCTAAAAACGGCATTCCCAAACCTGATGTAAATGTTGTTCAATAAAAAGGAAAGGGCTTTACAAATTTCGTCACAGGTCCACATTGTATAATGTTTAATAATATTGCTAGTAAAAAAAGCTTTATCAAAATTGCAAGCGATAAATGAAGCATTCTCTCTGGCAAAAGTCTTTTGAATTAGGGCAGTTAATTTGTCATTTATTAATTGTCATTTATTCGCGAAGCGAAAATGTATCGAGATTTCACGAAAAACAGAAATTTTTCCGCCAAAACATAAAAGCTTTTCACGAAAAGATCTGCAAATATTTAAAAGGAAAAAGCGTGCGTTAGTGCCCACTACTGCATATGAAATCCAGATAAGTTTCGCGTAAATGGACTAAACTTTCATGAAAAACGGTAAAGTGTTCGTGAAAATAAAATGTTTTCGCGAAAATAATATTTTATTTTCACCAAAATTTTACCGTTTTTCATGAACATTTGGTCTATTTTCGGGAAACTTATCTGGTTTTCTTATGCAGAAGTTGGCATTAACACAAATTAATCCACTTAATATTTAGTTCCTTTCGAGAAAAGCTTTTATGTCTTCGCGAAAAGCTTATATGTTTATTAATTTTTTTTACGTTTTTCTTGAAAACTCGATACATTTTCTCGACACTTATCTAGTTATCATATGCAGAAATATGCCACCATAGTAGGATTTTTGTTTTATATTACAACTGTTGGTTTAGAAACTTAGAGTATGATTTTCTGGTTCATTAAAGAGTTAGTCTCTAGGCTTGGTGAAATATATTTTCTTAAGTTTATTGAGCATTGATTGAATGTATATTTGATGTTATGTATGTGATTTATATGAATGTTTGTATGAAAAAAAAAAAACCCTCTGGCTTCTTACAATAGACAAATAAATGTTATTGGGAGCTGACAAGAGTTTTATTCGTATTATAGAGATCCACAGAAATCTGGAAGCATCCCAGAGTACGATAACTCCCCATCCATACCCGGATTCTCCACCAAGTTTTCTGCACGGTTTTCTCTTCTATTGATTTTGGGTATGGATGGGGTAGTTAGTTAAACATATTACATTAGTTACTAGCAAAGGTAAAAGTACATATATAAAATCTAAACCTCTATATACTAACACCTTTCACCGTAAAGTACTATAATTTGAAAGGAAAGCAAGGTATTGTCAAACACTACTATATTTTAGTAAAAAATTATACCTGCGGAAAAGTTTTCCTGTAAGACATTGTCTTTATCACTACACTTGATTGAATCTGTTATGTCACATGTTCGTGTGACCTCACTGTATCCATTCGATTCTTCTTTTGATTGTTTGTCTTGGGTTTTTCAACAGTATTTCAGGTATGTAACGGAGGGCAGTCTTCCTGGATTCTGTACTAGTACAAACATGGTCTCCGCTAAATAATTACCAACTTCCCCTCATAAATCAATGGTGGAGAACGAATGATTTCAGACACTGTATTTTATCATATCGTCACGGAGAACGTACGCCTCACTCTGGGCTCAAACTCACGAACCCGCGATCCGTAGATCTGCACTCTCCCTATTGAACGAAGCGAGCGGGCTCGAAATCCTTCTTTAACGTTTTTCATCTCTTACGTTCTTCCGCTATTAATTTTTTTTTAATTATTTTTCATTAAAAATAAAAATAAATTGGCATATTTATAAATGACCTTGATTGCCTACACGACAGCACATTTTTGCTAGATTAAACAAAAATCTGGAAACAGAATTGTTATAAAATTCATTCATGAACTATTTTTATCATAATACAGTTAACAATTGAGAAAAAAGAAGTACATTTATACGGCAATATTCAGTGCATACATGCCTTTTAAGTATATTGAATATTCTTACGAAACTATACCCGCATTGTATCTAAGAACGCACTTTGACGTCACATGTTGTTCATCGGATAGGGGACAAAGTCATTGATTACAAACAATACTAGATGGTAAAAGTTCTCATTTTTTTACATTTTATCAAACATAATTTCATCTCAAATATATCAAATGTTGGCAAAAATTTGGAGCCGTTTCTCCGTTAATTAAACGAGTGTGCGATATTTTCAATAAAACTAAAATTTTGAAAATGTCGTTCTTCTTCAATTTTTCTATCGTTTTGAAAACAAAAGTGACAAATACTGTCCAGCGCCGTATACTTTTTATAACACACATTAAGATGTAAGTTTCATTGCCGTAAATTAAAAGCTTAAATGCTTCACTAGTAACCAAGAAAAAAGTTAAACATTCATGCTGGGGATAACTTATACATTAATATGTCATCAACATCAACTTAGAGCACAGAATTGGCGCAATTTCGTGACATACGTTGCATTTGTTACAATCATAACATCATGAAACATAATATAACATTAAGTAACATAAATAAAGATCATGTAATATATTTTACTGCCCCACACCTGACAGATTTAAGAAAAGGACTACAAAAAGAAGCCTCTTCTCAGACACACGTAACATTAGTAGCATCCATGTTAATCCTTACTAAAGACATATAGTAGAAACTCTGAAAACCGGACCCTGTCCGGACCAAGTCTAAAGTCCGGTTTTCAGGGGATTCCGGTTTTCAGAGGATTTTGCACAAACTTCTGATAGGATTTATATATGCATATTCTTATTTATTTCATCTAACCGTATTGTGCTCATTGTCTTTTAGGTTTTTTTTCTTTTCCAAAATCTGCATTGTATGTCTCTGTTTCATATCTATTAAAGCCAAATTATTTCTTTACAAAAACCTTAAACATCACTTCCATCCCAGTGGAAATTCGCATATGTTGCCCCCATTTTCAAAAAAGGCGATAGGTCAAATCCAGTAAATTATAGACCAATTACATTAACATGTGTCCTATGCAAAGTTCTTGAACACATTGTTTCCTCATCAATTCTTAAGCACTTCACCAACCATGGTATTCTGTATGACCTACAGCATGGTTTTAGGGAAAAAAGGTCATGCGTTACTCAGTTATGTTAGTAAATGATCTGGGCACCTCAGTCTACAATAAGAAACAAGTAGATATTATACGTCTAGATTTTAGTAAGGCTTTCGACAAGGTTAGCCATGAGAAAGTCCTACTAAAAATGCATAAATATGGAATCAGAGGTAACACACTAAGATGGGTCAGAGGCTTCTTAGATAATAGGATCCGATCAGTAGTCCTAAATGGCACTACCTCTGATGCCATCCCTGTATCATAAGGTGTCCCGCAGAGGTCTGTACTTGGTCCCCTGCTCTTCCTGTCTGTTTGCAGATGACACGGCAATATATCTAACATTGTCAATTCTGCAGACCAATCTGTCACTCTCCAAAATGACTTAAAACTTCTAGAAAAGTGTGAGTTGGAGTGGGATATGGAGTTCAACCCCTCCAAGTGTCAAGTGATCCACGTCACTAGAAGGAAACATCCTATCCCTACCCAGTATTACCTACATGGAGTCCAACTTGAATCGGTCAGCACAGCTACATACCTAGGCGTGGATATCTCAAAAGACCTATCATGGGACAATCACATAAATAGATCAACCAAAAAAGCTAACCAAACTCTAGGGTTCTTTCGGAGAAACATTAAGGTCAAATCCCAACCCATTTAGACCATTGCTTACCAGACTCTAGTCCAACCCCAGCTTGAATATGCCTCTGAGGTATGGTCGCCCCACTCCAAAACCCAGATAGACCAAGTTGAAAATGTCCAAAAGAGAGCCGCTCGTTGGATCAAGACTGACTACGGCCGTACTTCCAGTGTAACATATATGCTACACTGCCTAAACATTCGTCGACTGGATTTAAGGCGTATAGATTCTAGGTTATCACTCTTCTATAAGATTCACCATGATCTGGTTGCTATCCCAATCACAGATTACCTTACCCCAATGACCCGTTGTGTCCGCTATGGCCATTCCCTAAGCTAAACGCAACCACAGACTATTACAAGTTCTCTTATATTCCGAGAACTGTGTACCATTGGAACCAACTTACCCCCCCCCCCCCCCCCCCACCTCCCTACCCTAGAACAGTTCAGTGCTGCAGTTTGCAGCCTTGAATATGTCTCGCCCTAGTTATCCTGAAAACTCAAGTTTTAACCTTTTATTTCACCAAAGTTATTTTTTAGTTTCTTTCACTCTAAGTTTTTTATCACTATTCTCTTTCTCCTAATGATTTTGACGCGCAAAACTTCTACGTCCCCGCAAGGGGATCGACGGTCACGGAAGATAGATTAAAATGATACTTTATCATGAAAAGATTTTTTTTACTCATCGTGGCGATATAAATAATCATGTGATCATGTGATTTATATACTAATTCCAACAATAATTAATAAGAATAAGAATCTGTTTCATATTCCCCTTCAAACGAAAATATGATTAAATGAAACATCACCTGTTCATCAAATAGATCAATTGACTTCTCCCTACAAGATTAAAATGTTTTGTACTTTGTATAAACTTATCTTTCATAGTTAAATAACAAAATACAAACACACAAATTGATGACTTTCACACCTTCTTAAGTAACATATGTGCTTGTTAGTCGGTAGACAAAAATTGTCACCAGCTTGAGATTATGTTTCTAAAATCAATTCAAAGTGACAACACACAAAAGTTTTGACACTTACTGTCCGGTTTTTAGAGGATTCTTTTATGAATAAAATACCTTTGTGACCCTGGAAAAGCGTCCGGTTTTCAGAATTCAGAGGTTCTGTTATTCAGAGTGCTTTTATAATTGAATTTATAAGAGAAAAAAAAATGGACTCTGATTTTCAGAGGATTCCGGTTTTTGGAGGGTCCGGTTTTCGGAGTTTCGGCTAAATCTACGAAATGAGGCTACAAAAAGACGCCTCTTCTTAGACACGCGTAACATAAGTAATATCCATGTAACATCCTTGTTACATCCTTGTTACAGCTATATAACACTATTAAACACGTCCGAAATAAAGAAATGAGGTGTAACATGTGTAACATTTTGGCTACAAAAGGACGCCTCTTCTTAGACACGCGTAACATAAGTAACATCCATGTAACATCCTTGTAACATCCTTGTTACAACTATATAACACTACTCAACACGTATTTCGGCCAAATTTAAGAAATGAGGTGTAACATGTGTAACCTTTTGGCTACGAAAAGACGTTTGGTTGCGTTCTACGCTTCTAAAAGGCCTTCTTATTTCAGTCACACACATACGGCACAGATAGCTACGCCTAGCCACGGGTAGAAACGTAGTAATTGGTGGATTGGTACGGAGTGATACGGATTACATCTTTAACGTATGGCTCAGGTACGGATCGATACGGATTACTACGTTTCTATCCGTGGCTAGAAGTAGCTATCCGCGCCGTATTTGTGACTGGGGTATAGATCACAGCTACAACCCGTGGTGCACATCTGTATCTAACTTTTCCTGACGTGAAATAGACTTATTTTATCATTTATATATGATTTTTGTTTTCATGTAAAAGTTGTCAATAAATTTAAGGACATTGATATTTTTTATTTGTAATTTAAGAGTGCAGTTACTTTGAGATTTCCCCCGAACTATGATAGTTGTCCGCTGTCCACTCACGTGCTTGTCATAATCCATACACTACTACTCGCATGTGCATGAATTTGCGATTAATTGTCTTGTAAGAAATTTGTCGTCGATCCTTCGGTGGCAAGGTTTTTATGTATCATATATCCTTAGGATGGCCAGCACATATTTATGCAACATCGCCAGGTATATGTATGTTTTTGACAACACAGAAAATGACGTCACTCGACCTTAGCTATTTCTGGAAGTAAATAAAATGAAAGAAGAAATGCTAAACTTAAAAAACGAAAGCCGCA
Organism: Mercenaria mercenaria; assembly: GCF_021730395.1. Classification (NCBI taxonomy): domain Eukaryota; kingdom Metazoa; phylum Mollusca; class Bivalvia; order Venerida; family Veneridae; genus Mercenaria; species Mercenaria mercenaria. The sequence goes on from NC_069375.1 coordinate 72,850,820, forward strand.
TTTTGATTCGTAGATAGTCAGGGGTCACGCGCACAGGTCACCCCGTCTAAATGTATGCGCTTGGACTTCTTTTTATTTTTGCTATTGGGGGCCAATTTTCAGCACTTTATTACGAATTGAAATTGCCTGGGCTTTAGTGCAGCATGTCAGCTTTTAATCTAAGAAAAAGTATTTGAGCTCTGGATAAACACAAATCCCACAGGGGTCCGTAACGGACCAAGGGTACATTGATAATTTTGGAACTTCATCAAATCGCTCAAAATGTCATTTTTGATGTTGTCTGAGAGTGTCAGTATATGCCGCAGATGTAAGATTTAACTGTATTGGAGAGCTGCAAACCTAAACATTTCAGAAATATTTTCAAAATAAGTTTCGTGTAATAAATGTTATTTCTACGGAAGCGTGAAAGGGCCATCAGACGCCAAAACGTTTTAGTACGTTAAGGCTGCGGAAAGGATATCATACATTTTCCTATTAGAAAAATATTTACCGAAATTAGGCACTCAGATTGGGCTGAGCCTGTCTAACATATGACTTTGATAGAAGAGTAGTACTCGTTTTTATGTATATATTTAGTATAGTATGTTACACCTCATTTCTTAAATTTGGCCGAAATACGTCTTTCGTAGTGTTATATAGATGTAACAAGGATATTACAAGCATGTTACATGGGTGTTACTTATGTTACGTGTGACTGAGAAGAGGCGTCTTTTTGTAGTCAAAATGTTATACATGTTACACCTCATTCCTTTAATTCGGCCGAAATACGTGTTTAGTAGTGTTATATAGATGTAAAAAGGATGTTACATGGATGTTATTTATGTTCCGTGTGTCTGAGAAGTGGCGTCTTTTTTGTAGTAAAAAACTCGCATTTAAATGTTCCTAATATGGCCAAACTTCAATTTTAAGGAAAGATCATTTTAGCCAAAATTTGTAGGTCAGTGCCTTTAATGAGAGAAGTTTTATTAATCAAACCACACAATCGGTCAAAACAATATCTGGCGGTCATTATATTTAGTAACTTTCGTGATATACTTTAATCATACTTTTGCACTTTCTACATAATTTCAAGTGAGGCTTCCATAGTGGAATTGGAAACCTCACATGAGATATTTCAATTCTTCATGCTCATAAACCGTCCCGATGGCTTCAGCGGCTGTAACCGGATGTCTGCCCATGCCAGGAACAATGCCTAGAGGTGCATCTTTGGTCTTCCTGTACAATTAAATGCCATCGCATGACCAAACTGTGTAAATACCAAAACAAAAATAAAAAGTTAAAAAATGCTGATTTTATTGACTACTTCATCTGTCAAATTTAGAACTTTGTCAAATGCGCTTTAATTTATACTTACAAAGTTTGTGTGAGACATTGAAATGAGTTGTTTAATTATTTACAAATGTCAGATAATCAGAAAATTTTAATGATATTATACATGTACTATCTACTATTGGTTCTGTAAAAAAAACAAATATATATGTTTCTGTATATATATATATATATATATATATATATATATCAATTGACCACAGAAGCCTAACGATTTCAAAAACAGTTCTGATGATATATGATAAAAAAACATAAACTGTCATATTGTCCATAACAACAAATGCACTCATTAACAGACTAACACGGCCATTAATGATTCTATGATCTAGGGCACTGGAGTCAATATAGAGTTATGTTACATCATGAACACATTTGCAATGACCTATAATGAGATGGTGATTATTATAGCTAGGATGTAAATTGCCCAGCTCAGATCGCATTTGTCCAGATGTTCTTAACATACCCTAGTTTTAGTTTTATCTCAGCAAGAAAACCGTTTCCAAAGAAACCTTCCCGCCCTTTTATCCACATTGTAGTTACTGTATTAAATAAAAAATAGTTATTATTTCAAGGGTTAAAGCATATGGCATTATCAAATCAGAATTATTTAGTTAATATTTGCAAAAATTAAAGCATATGCTATTATCAATACATATTTTTAGTATATATTTGTAAGAAGTAAAGTGTATAGGTTACCCAACAGGCCAACAAAAATAGGAAGTGTAGTGTTCGGAATAGATCATTAATCATAAAGGTTCGCCTCACAGAACCAGACATGCTAGTTGAAACAAACTGATCATGTGTGCGTATTCAAGTTGATTGACCGAGTTTCTAGCATATCTATGACATTCTGTTTTCATGATACCCTTACGTACACCTTGTGGATGGTTACTTTTAAAATGAGTGTGGGCATGTTTATTATGTTCTTATTGGTATATGTGGAAATAATCTTGCCCATTTAAAACAGTGTTGAAACTGATATGGAAACTCATATCTCTGAGTTAGTGAACATTTTGTTAAATGTGAATTCAATTTCTAACTCCGGAGGGTACATGTCTAGTATTCACTTAATACGTGTGTTTAAATTTCGCAGAATAAAATGACAAAAACGGCGTCTACAAAAAGGAAACAAATCTATGATATTACTTGTTTCAAGGGAATTTATCAGCTGAAGTTCACATAACAGAATTGCCAGATTTGCGCCATCAAATGAAACAGAACTACCCATAGTTGGACCAGATGTTTGTAGGAAATAACTGTCCATATTGTTGAAAGCCCGCCCGCTTAACTCAGTAGGCAGAGCGTTGGTCTACGGATCTCGGGGTCGTGAGTTCGATTCTCGAGCGCGGCGAATGCTCTCCGTGACTATTTGATAAATGACATTGTGTCTGAAATCATTAGTCCTCCACCTATGACTCATGTGGGGAAGTTGGTAGTTACTTACGGAGAACAGGTCTGTACTGGGACTGATTCCAGGAACACTGGTTATGTTAACTGCCTGCCGTTACATGACTGAAATACTGTTGAAAAACATCGTTAAACGCAAAACAAACAAGCAAATCATCCATAGTGCTTAAGATAGAAATAATGCTTTGTCTTGTACGAGATACCGAATATTATCGTCTAAGTTAAACAGTTGCCTCAAATGATCAATGGTATTGAAAAAAAACTGGAATTACTGAAACATGTACATGTATATAACGAAGCTTCATCAAAGAAAAAGATAAATGAGTTTAGGTTGTTTGTGTCCAGATTCATGTGTTTTAATCTGGTAACAACTTCCACAAAGCTACGTACAACGGGTGCTTTGTAACAGGAAGTCAGAAAGAAATTTAAAATGTTGTTGAAGTAGCATCTGCGCATGTATCTAAGTAACTTTCATGTTTCGGTGTTCAAAGTCGGAAACCTTTTTTATTATCGGTCTGCCCCTTATTAATAAGTGTTCATTTTTATCATTTTGGGTTGTCCTTTATTATATGAACTTTGAGCAATTTGGGATTTATATCCTTTTTTGCAAACATGTAGGAGAATTTGAGTATCGAATTACTCAATTGTCACTACAAACTCAAATTAATTTTTATTGTATACATTATTCAATTCTGTGAAACCAAATTCTAAAAGAGCCCGCCCGCTTAGCTCAGTAGGTAGAGCGTTGGTCTAAGGATCGTGGGGTCGTGAGTTCGATCCTCGGGCGGGGCGTATGTACTCTGTGACTAATTGATAAACGACAATGTGTCTGAAATCATTAGTCCCCCACCTCTGATGATTCATGTGGGGAAGTTTGCAGTTACTTGCAGAGAACAGGTTTGTACTGGTACAGAATTCAGGAACACTGGTTAGGTTTACTGCCCGCCGTTGCATGACATAATACTGTTGAAAAACGGCGTTAAAACCCGAAACAAACAAACACACAAAATTCTAAAAGTGTATTTATATCCCTTTCTTCAATGGTTCAGTTGTGTGTTGTATTCATTAATGTACCATGAGGTGTTGAAATTTTGTATGTATAATTGTTGGTCTGTATGCTTTGTCCATGGGTGTGGTTGTGCTCAACTAAAATAGAAATTAATAATTATTTTTTGAACGCTCGGACTTCATTCATTTCATTATAAACGGCTTTATGTTGTGTGATTCATGAATATAGTTGCAAAAGCACTTGTTAAAAGGTCTGATATCCTACACATATACAAACAAAACCTCATATCGTATAAGTTTAAAGGTACCAAGGTCGAAGTTTCTCATGGTCGGATTTCACAAGTCGTTCTGATGCAAATACAATGTAATTAAATCACTCATGCAGCACACTCGTGATTAAATTATTATGCATCCATACTCCTGACTATGTATTTGATGGAGACGTTACAAAAAGTTAAGTCAAAGTCGCGAAAGCAACTAGAATATCCAGGTTGCAAATTATATACCTTTTCACTTTAAAAATTGAACTCTGTAGACAATAGATATAGCCATTAGTTTGACCCATCATAATTTGTGCCAACTCAACATTTGGGTAACAGTTAGTGATTATAAAGAGCAAAGGGAATATTATATGTTATAACTTTGATCTTACCAAATATTTCTTACATCTTTTTTATTATTGACAAACTTCTAAAATTAATAAGCTTTAAACTGAAACTGCATGTTTTGAAGGCCTGGAATATGCATGTCTTAATTTTCATTTTCCAAATTTAAATGTCGTTCAGTACCCGCCATACGGCAAACGACATTCGAACTTTCACAGAAAGATTTGGATATCGTTCGGTACGCGACAAACGACATCAAAAAATAATGAATATTGTTGAAAAAAAAGTATTGGACAAGCGACAATCGAAATTTGACAAACAAGATTTGAATGGCGTTCAGTACCAGGCATACGACTTTAGAACTTTGACAAACAAAGCTTGAATATCATTTGGCAAGCGGCATACAACACACGACATTCGAAAGAAAAATGAATATCTTGCAAAAAACGACATTAGAATAACGACATTTGAACTTTGACGGAAAAAGTTGAATATAGTGCAGTTCGAGTGGTATAGTCTAAAGTCTACACTCACCTCTTAATTTAACATGCGCTCCTGTAGTTCTGGGTGTTTTTATCTTATAAATTCAAGAGGAGCCAGTGACTACAACAGAACAAAAACATCGTCTATCCATCATCAAAATGGCAGCATCATAAGCATAATGCCTTTTAGCAAAGGCTATGCCTGTTCGGCACAGCCTCCTGAAAGTCTTCAAAAAATCTATAAATGTGGCAGTCCAGTGCAATAGGATTCGAACCTGTTGGTGATAAATATAGGAGGAATAACTCGTTTGCCACTGCCTCCGTAACGTCTGCGAGTGTTCCTAAAATGTTGCATACCATTACAAATCAAAATAAACCAGTAAGGGAACTCTATGAGAGGTTGAACTCGTTTGGCACTGCCTCATAAAAGTCTGCCAATCTTCTTTAAAATGTTGGAGACCACGACAAATGAAAATTAACCTGTTAGTGTTGTCTTTCGCGGGAAGAACTTTATAAGCACCACCTCCTGAAGGTTTGCGAGTGTTCTGTAAAATCACAGACCAGTTTAAATAAACTGGAATCTGCTTGTTATTTCAACTGGAGGGCGAAATCAGTTAAGACCACCTTCTTAAAATATGCAAGAGTTCCGGCAATCGTTGCAGACCAGTACAAAAGGCCTCACTGGCCTGTGCTATTTATCAGTGATTTTAGGATAGTAATCGCCGCCAAGGTTTCAAAGTCGGCGACACCTATTCTGATCACAGATAATTGATTCTAGCCGCATATTTTGTTGAAAAGTTAATTTCTGCTTTCATAGTCTGCAATTTTCACTGTTTGCCTTGTGTCAGATTATATTCAATATTTTTTAAGGTTTCGAAGTAGGCCTTGAGAAACAAAAATCAAACAACACCAAATCGTAGAAAGAAAGAGTTGTTTGTCATGAAAATTGAACAGCATGTAAAACATGTATATTACTTTACAAGTGTCAGTAAACTGATATAAACTTCGAATTCCAGAAAATGACTGCCTATAGGGGCCCCACTTCCGGACAGTCAAACGCCTTTAAAAACTCACCACTTTCAAAGAACTGTTACACATGTTCGTTTTGGTGCATTTACAACAGCCTGCGAGTGGTGAAATTTCAAAGTTGATCCACACAAAATTATAAAGATATGTACGGCCCTACTCGTACATATTAAAAAAACCCTCCTCCCGAACGGCATAACACCAGCTTGGCCGGGAGGAGTCACCATGCTAAACTAAGTCACAGTCAGTGCAAGGATATGTATCAATGACCGACCATATTTTGGTACAATGTCCCCTCTAACAGGTTGCAGCCGGTTAAACCCTGCAACAACAATATAAGACATGGTCATTCGATGGCAAATATTTTCGGCAGATACTCCTGACCAAGCTAGACATGTGAGCGTTTTTGATTTTTGATACAGCCGTTGTATCGTAATGCCAAGGAAGGCTTTATCGAAATAGGTGTGGATCAATTATAAAAATATTTATGCTCACTTTAGAACGGACAATTTAAACTTTAACTGCAACAAGCAAAGTTAAAAATGTCTTCGCATCCAGTCCTACACTAGAAATGTTCGTTGCTTTAAGAAAGTCGCGACAGATATATTTGTAATCCGCGCACCAAAACCCTAAAAACTCCTATTGAGAAAAATACGGGAAAGCGTTGGATTACATTTAAAAGCAGCAAAATTGTTATTATATCTGCATAAAATTAAATACAAGTAATAAAAGAAATAGAACAAAGAAAACAAAAAATATCATAAAGTTGTTACAGTGATTGAATAATATCATTTTCACTTTAAACCTCGAAACTTAAAATGTTCACCTCTTTCAGAAGTTACCACGAAACATCAAAACGTTCGTTTCACTATTTCATTTAACTAAATAGATAATCACTGCGACAGTTTATAGTAACATGAATAGGTGAGTGCAAGAGGCAGCCTTCTGAACACGCCCCGACCCTTGCGAATATCACGTTGACATGCCTGAGACTCCGTAATTGTATCAGTCAGGATCTGAAAAACAAACTTGACAGCAGAAATACGTCAAATTGATACTATGCATATATCATTCTTAAAGGGAAGGGTGGGGGGAAATTTTTCTATCGATGTTGTTCGGACGATTTCAGCTAGCAAACTGGTTCAAGGGCGTGGCAAATACATGCACGGACTTCTCGTATTTTTTGCCGCCAAGTGTGTAGATAATAGATAAACGAAACAAACCGTATAACGGAATGCAAATAATGATGAATAATAGCTGACAAGTAATCTCTTTCAACATGACAACAAGTGCATATATATCACCAAAAAATAACACCATTTATTTCTACAAGAGAACATAAATGCATTTATTTCTAAAGCGGCTTTATACACTTCATAACGAAAAGGATTACACATGTTAAACTATTTATACTTTGAACAAGAGTCAATTAGTGGGAAATAAAACACAAACAAGGACATTTTAAAGTATTTAACGATATATCATCATCATGTGATCACGTTTGAAGAGAAGATAAGGTCAAACTTGATTTGCACTTTAGTTTAATACTTATTATTTGCATTGTTTTTACAGCTCTAATATACAATTTGATGCATTTCAACAATAAGATCAAGCCTTTATAAAAGTCAAATGTTTTCACTTTGCTCTTTAAAGATTTTAAATGAAATACTTCAGTATCTGTTAAATTGTTATGCAGGCTGATTTGTGCCATCTGATGCAGCGACAAAACAACAAACGTCATTCAAGCTACTCGCCCAAAGTTTTAGTGACGGCTTACTACCTTCTACAAAGTATATTTGGTTATTTGTAAAAATGTCTTGCAAAAATCATATGTCATTAAGTTTGCTCCACTAGTCACTTTCAAAGTACTCACCTTTTATGGATTTTGATAGAAATTAATTTTCGCCTAAAATGTGAGGGTTAGTCCCATTAAGGCGCCCTGCCGAATGTTGGTATTGCACGTCGCCGAGCGGCTCCCTGCCAAACGTTGCCTCAACAAACGTCGCCCCAAACGTCGTCCGCCAAAAATTAGCCTTCCGATCGTCGCCTCGTAGAATATCACCCAGCCAAACGTCGACCTGCTGAATGTCGACCCGAAAAAAACGCCGCCCGTTCGTCAGGGCAACGTCCGGGGGCGACGTTCGTCGATGTGGTGGTGCCATTACGACGTTCCGCGGTGCAGTGTTCCGCTGGGTGCTATAACGAGATTTGTCGTTGTGTTGCTGCGACAGATCGAAATAATGAAATTTTAAAATTATCCCACCATACAATGTATTAAGATATTTGTACACTTATGCTTTCAAGTACCACACTAAAATAACTCTTCTTTTCCTTGTATTAACCATGAAAATGATTCAAATACAAGAAGAACGAAATTATTATATCATTTTTTTCCCTTTTAAATACAAGGAAAACTGTACAAGGAAAACGCTGTGTAATTCTCTTACATTTAACCGCATGTGCATTTTCATTTTATTTCCAGGATTTTAACTTTCAAAGATCATACTGATTATTATATTTATGTTCAAAGTAAAGCGTCTTAGCCTTCCGACCCAAATGTATTGTTTGCATCGTACACTTCTTCAAGACTGTGGAAATTTCTCCTAATTTAGATTAATAGTTTCAGTACATTGTTTTATGTTAAACCCCTTTCCAACACTGAGAAATCATACTAATGTTGGTACCTAAAATTAATTTAATTAGTGTTGTTCGGTACCACGGACTCCATTCAGTGTGGTTTATGACAGCCGGAGTTTCTATAGAAACTGGAAAACCTTTTTATTTTTGTTTCATAGTAATTTGGTATTAGTCGAACGATTTCACTTAAACACTTATCGTTGAAGTGATCGCACGTGTTCGGGAAAAAAAGTACTGGCAAGACTTGCAACGCCAAATAAGGAAATAATCGAGGATAAAATATGTCAAATGGTAATGACATAAGCTGAGGTCGGCTAATTGGCAAACACTTCATGTCAAAGTTATTTCTAATCCTAATTGTTCAAGGAAATTCTATTAGTAGCCTATACTATCGTGACAGAATACAATCAGAGGTGAAAGTACATACTTAATGGGCGTAAGAGATGCTGGCTGTATATAAATGTAAAACTCGACTTATTGGATAATAGGAAGAAGTGCGAGCTGAGCTGCTGGTAAAAGGTATGTGTATTTTTAATTAAATTCTTATTTTTCTCTCAAAAGATTGCATCTATTGCAGTGATAAGCAAAGTACTTTTAATTAAATTTTTGAGCGTTGTGGAGTTCAAAAGGAGTTTGTATATAACATGGTAATCCCATTCTGAATTTCACTTTACTCTGAAACTAACTATCTAAAACTGGTGTCTTTGAATGAAATCTGGTTGGAAAAATTTGAAGGCAAATTATAAAAGAGAATTACAACTTAGATTTGAATATCATTTATTTCAGATCTCTTGTAGCATTGAGTAGAAGAGGAACACAGATTTCTACTTACCACTGAGCGACAATGTACCACTCTCTTGTGTTATCAGCCTTGTGCGTCATTGGTTTGACACCAGGTGTTATTAAAGGTAAGGCTAAAAATAGATGTATTTTGATGATGAGTAGCAGCTTGTTATAAGCTTCCATGTCAGTTATTAGTGTGTCAACGCGGCAGTATTCTCGATGTGTAGCCTATTTACCATATCTATAGATGAAGAAAATGTTTCTTTATGAAAAACACATATGTCGTTACATATAAGCTAAGATTATACGTTCTTATTGCCTGGTAAGACGTTTAACCTTATATATCTAGGGCGTTAATTCTTGCTTCCGATACAAATTTTATGAACAAGAACGTATCTAAAAACATTCCCGTTTCGTTCCATTACATTTTGTATGTATGAGCTTTTGGCATTCTACGGCTGTTACGAAAAAGCAATTTTCTGACAAAGAATGCCAAAACAGCATGAGGGAGGGCAGTTTTTCACTAAATGGAACATTTCTATCAATTTTAAAACGTGAGATTATTCTATTTGACGTGTCATGTCAGACTTGTAACCCGATATAGACTTCTTGCTGTATATAAATTTGTAAACGCATAACTAGTTCATTGGCCCTTTTGCTAAATTTCTATGCTAGTAATGGTTAGAATACGTTTCAAAAAGATGCAACAATAGTGAAATAATTCGGTATTTTTTCTCTGGTGGAAATGTTTAAATTGATTAACATATAATGTTCATGCGCACTGTTGATTCGGGCATTGTGATATTCGTCTTACTAGTATTCAATTCAATGTGACATTTATTTGCTAATCAAACAGATCTGTGATCGTTATTACTAAGTTTAAGCGAAATGTACACGTTTGAAATAATTTTGAATTTTACATTTTACTGCACCGTGATTTACTCTACTTAAATTTGATTTTCTTTTCATTTTAGGTGACGTTGATTGCAGTTCGAAAATAAGACCAACTGAGACACGCCCCTGTCCTGCTGAATTAAGGGATGATGGGATCAGTTGTTGGAAGGACTCATAGAGACGTTTTGTGGGCCGGGTACCAGACAATGTGACGACGGTAAAAGCTGTTGGATTGATTCTTACAACAGAGGTGTTGGTCGTACAGCTGACAAAGCTACTTGTCCGTCGGAACTCCGAGATGATGGAACAAGCTGTTGGAACGACGCCCATATTTATGATAAGGGATGTTGCTGTACGCTTTGGGGATGTTGCAACAAATGTCCAAACGGATACCATGACGACGCTTGTACGTGTAGAAAGACCAATGTCGGTATAGTCAAGACGCTGTTTCAGAGACTAAGCTGCAATAGCACCGAAGACAAGTACGGTTCTCATTGCTATCCGAAATGTGCCCCTGGATACAGCCCTGTAGGGTGCTGTATTTGTGAACCTGATGGTGGTCCCAGAATAGTTCAGACCCTAGCAAAACGACAAAGCTGTCATGAAAATGAGACTATGCACGGTGGTCTTTGTTATCCTAAATGCAAGGGTGGTTACCGGTCTGTGGGATGCTGCGTCTGTGAACCAGAAGAAGGACCGGGTATCAAACTTACTCATCCTGCACGCCAATATTGCACAGGTAACGCTGTGAAGTTCAATGGTGTATGTGTAGACATCGAGGAATGCTCCGCATCAGATCTGGCGCGTGAGCTGCAGAAGAAAACGAAACTGACGTCATCACAGATAGAACAATTCAAAAAAAAGGTAGCTGCGGAAAAAGTGGGAAAATAATTGTACTAGTATTTCTTGGAAATGAAACCACATACGTTCTTAAAGAAATTATAGCTTCAAAACATCATATGGCATTGTATATGTGCACCATATTATACCCCAGTCACACATACGGCGCGGATAGCTACGTCTAGCCACGAATAGAAACGTAGCAATCCGTATCGATCCGTACTTGAGCCGTACCTTAAAGTAGTAATCCGTATGAATCAGTACTAATCCGTACGGCTCAGGTACGGATCGATACGGATTAATACGTTTCTATCCGTAGCTAGACGTAGCTATCCGCGCCGTATGTGTGATTGGGGTATTACAATTAATTACATTTGTATGTATTTGTGGGTTTAATAACAGAAACCTGTTACTTGACATAACCCTAAACTTTGGTCACCATACTCAAGCTGTAGCCCAGCAAATGGTATTTTTGAAAAGAGTATGTACATGGATTTACTGAATAAAACGTACATAGATTATTAATAGTTTAATTTCCTATTGTTCTTTATTTTACTGAACTTAAAATAATTACCGTAGTTTCTTACATAACAAATCGTTATCGTCTGATCAAAATCTTTCAATTATCATCCTATTCTCCAATCAGGCGACTGAAAACGTTCCTTGTTCGTTGTTGATGATAAATGTTGACCTATGTTTTATATCACAACAGAAAATCATTTTACATTCAGATATATTCAGCTTATTTCGTGTAATGAATTTTCAGTTTTTATTTTTTAATAAGGTACAATGAATTAGTATATAAAGATTAACATGAGAATTATATATCAATGATTGCTTCAAAAAATGTGAATTATTTGCAAGATATTGGTTCACATATTTATCAAAAACTTTTCAAAAGACGGAAACATAAGTCATGCATTAAATTAATCAACAACGATGATTGCAAAGACAAACAAACTAGTTAAACCTTAATTAGAGCGTAACTGCTCCCTTAATTGCATTTGCACGTAATAGCTACGATACCGACGTAGGCGTTTTGCAATAACATACAACAAAGATTACGAAAAGTATTTTTTGACTTAGTGTTTTAGTGACGAAAATATTTTGAAACATACATATCTGGGCCGTATTCATAAAGCATCTTAAGTATAAGTTTTGACTTAAGTTGACGATTTTACTTGAGTTTGTGGTGATTTCAGCTTAAGTCTAAGTAAAAACTTAAGTCCTAGTCATAAAACAGCTTAAACTTAAGATACGTAAGAAATGACTTAAGTCAGAAAATAAAATAGCGTGGTGAGTACGATTAAACATGTTAAAGTGTTGTACTTCAGATAAAAGCACTTTAAACTTGATGGTACATGTTGTATCTGTCTGAAATTAATGTGTTTTTTTTAATGTTTTCGTCCACAATATAAAACAAGAATTACTTCTTAAGTTGTTTTATGAATAACAAATATATTTAAGTAAACTAAATTTCTTACTAAGTAATACTTAAGTAAACAATCAATTCTTATACTTATAATTAAGATGCTTTATGAATACGGCCCCTGGTCTATACTACCTGCTGAAAAGGGGCTTCCGTGGCCGAGTTGTTAAAGGCACTGACTTCAAATCATTTGCCCCGCACCGATGAAGGTTTAAACCTCACATTGGACGTAGAATTCATCGTGTGAGGAAGCTATTCAATTGGCTTACCGAAGTTTATTATTTCTACCAAGGTGTGTGCCCATGATGTAATTATGCATCTGTGGTCTTCATCCACCCTGAAAAGCTTGAACGTCGCCATATGACCTATGACTGTGTCGGTTTGTTTTTCTGGATTCTGGACTGGTACTAACTTGTCCTAAACAAGTAACTATCAACTTTCCCACATGGATCATGCATTGGCTTCTATAATAAATAATTTGTTTTATCGACCACTTATTTTAGGCAAGAATGAAAAGCAAATTTTCTGATTCTTCACAGAAATGTAGGGGGTCATCACGTGACCACCTTTTTATCCACTGGAAGTTCTCGATTTTATGGGAAATAAAAGAAAACTCAAATGCAAGCCAATTAACGATTTATACGGTATTCTACTGTTTGACACATTCATGTTAATAATCCAACTCTAACGAAAAATATTATTTTACATCAAACGCATTTCCCAATACATATACCCTTAAAACGTCATGAAAAACATCTCTAAAATATATATATAATATTGTTAGCCATGCAACCGCAGTCTAAACATACATATGTTAGGTTCTTTAGGTAGAATATCACACCTATAAAATGTCAAGCAAGCTTGAAAACAGAAACAATCATTTTGCTCCATAGTTTTTCGGCGACGCCGTCTAAATTCGTTTTCGTTACCTATGCCACGTGACTTCAGTTTGCAAATCAAACTACTTGATAACGCATTATAGATAATTTATCAAAATGGAAGATTTATGCAACACTCTGCCTGATTGGACGAGAGTGTCAATTTCTTTCACTCTGTTGATTGTGCTACGCTGAGTGAAGTGTAGACAAAGCGTTTATCCTAAACGACGCTGTTCACAGTTTTAAAGCTAACTTTGGCTCAGTATATTTAGCAAGAATATTGATATATCTCAAAATGATAAGTAAGTTTAATAAATATGATAAAAACCTGTTCAAATCCCAACATATATCAAATTAAAGAAAGAGCTGAATACGGTCTGCGTATCACATGAATAAGGGTGTGATAAGAGTCTTTTATGTAGAGAAGTGCTTTTTAAAAAGATTTTCCTTGTTACAATTATCGTCTGTATATGAAAGGGTTTCTTGCTTTTGTGACTTATTCAGATTGCATATTAAAATGAGTACTTGTTTGCTTTGATATATTTGTTATAAATTATTTAACTGATTTATTATATATGAATATTTTTCTTTAGTATGGTATGCAAATATTGAACTCAGTTGAAATCTGTTTTATTATATATATGCTATATAATGACTGAACCTCATTTCACTGAGATGAAGGTAAGCTGCATACAGTTTATCTATGTGATATGTACGGTCAAACTTTGCGTATGAAACAGAAATATGGAAATAATTACAATTGTATGTTTTGCTTGACCTTCGCTTTTTTATAGGTGTGACGTCATTGTCCAAACATTCATGAATAACGAATATGCATTTGTTAAAGCGGGATCAGTTGGCCTATTTTAGAAATAAATAAAAATAATAAATAAAAAAATCCTTTAATTGATTTATTTCTCATGTATTCTAATCAAACTTGATTTGTAGCATCTTTATTAGGCCCGCAGCCAACTTTGTTCAGCTGGGACATTTAACCCCTTTTAGGGGCTGCTAGAGCTAAAACTAGAAATGCCTTTATACAGCGTCTCATGAACAGCTTGGTGGATCTTTGTCATACTTGGTCTGAAGCATCATTATAAGGTCCTCTTCCAAATTTATTTATATAGGAACTTGGGCCCTATTAGGGACCACTATAGCTAAAAGTAGATATGCCTTTCTTCGCATTAACCACTAAAATGTAATGGATTTTTATCAAACTCGATGTGTAAAAATATCGTAAGGTCTCCTGCTATTTTGTTACAAATGGGGATAGGGACCAATTTAGCTAAAAATATAAACACGTTTAATGACCTCTTCTCATGAACCGCTTCATGAATCTTCATCAAACTACTGCTGTAATTATTCGTCTAAGGATAAACGAAACAAAATTGCAACCCTACGAAACCTTTGCGAAAAATTAAAAGAGAACCATTTAAATTGTTAAAGTGCGGTGTTTAGTTTTGCAATTTGAAAAATGTTAGATGAAACATGAATGTTAGATGAAAAATTCATAAACTTCTTTACTTATTACAATTCGGCGACCATCATTTTTAAAGATATTTCTTGTTGAAATTATGATATAAAAAATCAATTTTCGTTTTGACATGTATATGTATTTTTGGTACTAAAGGTTAATATCAGTGGCATTAGATTATGTGAACCCTTGAAAAATTATGTCAATATAGGCGATAAACCAGTTCATAATATCTGCTAATATCTGATATAATATTATATATCGGTCAGACCTCATATATGTATATATACAATAAACTACTTTCTTAATTACATGTACAACTGAGCTAGATAAATGAAATCTGTTTTACGTTTTCTGTAAATAACACCTTCTGGCTGGCCTTCTTCCCAATAAGATTGCTACGATGAATTCTTACAGATGCATGTGTTTTAGTTTTTAAACATATAAAATGAAACATTTCTGGATTTAACTGAAAGTAAATATTCAAATCAATCACTCTATCTATTTTTAGATTGACCCAATAAACAGTCAGGTTTATACAACATAGAGAGATGTGATAACTGATGTGACCTGATTACAGAAATACTTCTTTTGCTCAGGTGAGTTATTGCGATCGTTCGATGTCCGGCGTCCGGCGTCTGTCGTCTGTCAACATTTAGCTTGTAGATGCGATACAGGCTGTATTTTTCAACTGATCTTCAAAACATTTGGTCAGAATGATAACCTTGATGAAATCTAGGCCAGGTTCGAATATGGGTCACCTGGGGTCAAAAAAGTAGGTCACTAGGTCAAATCAAAGGAAAACATTTTGTATGCTAATGGGTCATCTGGGGTCTAAACCTGGGTCACTAGGTCAAATCAAAGAATAACATTGTGTATGCGATAGAGGCTGTAATTTTCAATTGATCTTCGTGACATTTTGTCAAAATGATTGCCTTGATGAAATCTAGGCCAGGTTCGAATATGGGTCACCTGGGGTCAAAAAAGTAGGTCACTAGGTCAAATCAAAGGAAAACCTTTTGTATGCTATAGAGGCTCTATTCTCCTATTGATCTTCATGAAATTTAGTCAAAATGATTGTCTTTAAGAAACCCAGGTCGAATTTGAATATGAGTCATCTAGGGTCAAAAATTAGGTCACTAGGTCAAATCAAAGAAAAATATTGTGTATGCGATAGAGGCCGTGTTTTTCAATTGATCTTTATGAAATTTGGTCTAAATGATTGTCTTGAAGAAATCCAGGTTGAGTTTGAATATGGATCATCTCTGATAAAAAATAGGTCACTAGGACAAATCAAGGAAAAATCTTGTGGATGCGATAGAGGCTGTATTTTTCAATTGATCTTTATGAAATTAAATCTGAATGATTGCTTCGATAAAGTCTAGGTCGAGTTTGAATATGGGACATCTGGGGTCTAAAAGTAGGTCACTATGTCATATC
Organism: Mercenaria mercenaria; assembly: GCF_021730395.1. NCBI lineage: Eukaryota > Metazoa > Mollusca > Bivalvia > Venerida > Veneridae > Mercenaria > Mercenaria mercenaria. The sequence continues at coordinate 72,867,052 of NC_069375.1, forward strand.
AAAGAAAAGCTTTGTGTATGCGATAGAAGCTGTATTTTTTAATTGATCTTCATGAAATTTGGTTAGAATGATAGCCTTGATAAAATCCAGGGCATGTTCGAATATGGGTCATCTGGGATTAAAAAGTAGGTCACTAGGTAATATCAAAGAAAACACTTGTTTAAAACTCAAGAGACCACATTTTTGGTCCAATCCTAATGAAAATTGGCCAGAATATTTGTTTCCATTAAATCACTAGGTCAAACATGTTTGCACTGTTATGGTTTGTTTGTCAGGTGAACGACCTAGGGCCATCTTGGCCTTCTTGTTTATCTTGTTTGATGATTAACATACGGTAATAATTAAGAGCAAATAACCACTGTTAGGAAGATTATCTGACTCATATTGAAATTAAGATTGACCTCACAGATCTATGACATAGTTATATTAGTACTATTTCAGAAATACAATTGAATAAAATCAAACTATAGTCTGTGCATTATGATTGGTGAAAGTGACCAAAAAATGACACTAAAGGAAAAAGAAAGCTTCCATTATGTAAGACCATATCAGTGATAACTTCAAGAATACCATTTTTCTGAAATCTGAAGGGTGTGATAAAAGTTCATTCCTATTTTCACCATAGGCTTCATTTTCAAATGAGTAGGCAAGTGTCGCTGTAATCCAAACATTCAAACAAGAACACATATCAGTTTTAGAAAATTGAACAAAAATATAATAACTTTCAGACAAACTGCATTCTTTGTCTGTAAAACATATATATTTTGAATTCACTCAATTTCGAAAAGGCAAAAATTTTCACTGCCCCCATCCACTTAATTATACAGTTCACACATACTGGTCACTTAAATAAATTCATGATTCTCCCTTAAGTAGCTCATAGGTATGTTCATCCGAAAATGAAAAAAAGTTCAACCAATATCAGTTACGAAATGTTAAAGCTAGCCTTTAAAATATTCAACAGCTTTTTTATCCGAAATGGAATTATCCAAACTTGGCACACTTTTTAACTATGAAATCTAGCTTACGGTCTACATGTAAAATTGTATTTGATGACATTCTTGTATACTTAAGAGGTATTACAGTATAAATGTACATTCTTGTAAGACGTGCAGCAGAATCCATTCGATACTTTTCTGTTTATTAGTGGTAATAAAATGAATATACAGTGCAACCTCTCAAGAGTGGTTATAAAACGAATATAGACGAATTTACTACACACCCTTTACATTAATAAAAAATACAAATATGTAACTATTTACATATCATAGTGACCTGTCATTATAAAATTATTTCTTCTTTATTGTGAACCAGATTTGGGGAACAGATTATATTTTCATGAACATATTTCTAAGTAAGTAAGACAGTTTAATATTCAGTTTATACTGAAACAACATCAGCATGTGAGCCAACTCAGAAGGGTCATTCGAAATTTCAATGACGTTTTGACCAAAGAGAGTACTCCTGAATTTTGTTGGGAAGTTATATGTAAGATATCATTGGTTCAGTTAATTGACTCTTGATTCCATTTACTCCTGTAAAAGAAGCTGTAATAACCTTTATACCTGCTTCACAAACAACTATAAACAACTTCTAAACACTCCCTATAAACTGAGACAGACTTATCTTCCTCAACATACAACTCGCTATCTTCAGACTTCCTTCTAATTACACTGTTTTACAATTCGACATTCTCCTTGATATCAACTTGAACAAACTCATACTTATTTAACATACTTACACTTCCTGTAAATGCAATCAGAAATGAACACATTCCCAAATACCATTGCGACAATTTTTTCACCCGCCACAAAGACAACTGCAGGCATACTGAATGCTTTTTTCAATATACAACAGTTACTGTAAACATACTTTACGCTTCCTCCAATATATAACTACAACAAAATTTGTACTCATCTAATATATAACTGGTACCATAACTTATACTTCTCCACAACCCAACTGTTTAGCCAGACTTAAGCAATCTGTAAAGTGATTTCCCTCGGAGCCCGAACAAGGCAAATATTGAAAATTGCGACTGCTGTAGATGAGTCTGTTTCTTGGGCAGTATGGAAAACAACACTGTTCCCCCCCCATCACCGCTTCTCTGCATATTCAATCCTCAATCTAAATAGTTCAAAATCATGCATTCCCAAAGAACCATAAATATAACAATACGGAGATGAAGTCAGCGACTTTTTACGCCTGCCACACCGCCTTAACACCGCTGTTTGAAGTAATAAAATATGGAAGTAGATTCCCCTCGGAAGCACGAGGAACAGGCACATAGTGAAATTTTGCAGAACTGGTTTTGATTGAGTCTGTTCATTGGAGTAAAACTCCTCCAGAGTACAACTGTAAACAAAAACGTTATCTATTTTCTCCAAGCGTCAAATCTAAACATACTTAAAGCTTTCATTATACAACTGCATACATACTTGATACTTCCTTCATAAACCCGCTCGCAAAGCTCAGTAGGGAGAGCGTTGCTCTACGAATCGCGGGGTCGCGAGTTCGATCTTCGGGCGGGGCGTATGTTTTCCGCAATGATCGAATAAAGCAATGTTCTGAATTAATTCGTCTGCATCCTGATAATTAATGTGGGGATTGCAGTTACTACTTCGAGAACAGGGTTGTACTGGTACAGATCCAGGAACCTGGTTATGTTTAACTGCGCGCTATATATACTATATTACTGAAAAAAAATACTGTTGGAAAACGGCGTTAATTTCAAAACAAACAAAAACAATAATATTTCATAATACAGCTGTAGACATACTTGATACATTGTGTACAATACAATTGCATACATACAGCACATTTCATACCACCATTACACTCAGACATACTTAATACTTACTACTCCGCGCTAAACAACGATGCCATACTTACTACTCACTCAAACAACAACAATATAGCCAACGAAAGTTCTACCAATATACAACAGGAGATAAAAAAATATCTTCTCCCGATAATATAACTTTAGACAGTCAAATATCTTCTTTATCAGACAACTCTAGAACTACTAATACTTGCCTCAGTAACACATTTTCTCTATTAACACTGCCGACGGAACTGAATACTTTCTTACTACTTCTCCATACAAGCTTCTACTTATAACTTTCAGATTGCATATATACAGCGGCATAACATCTTAATAGCTTTCTTCATATCAACTGCAAACTACTTCATACTTCTTCCATATCAACGGCCGATTACTTTCACAAGACTTAATACGTCTTCAAATATAACAATTACAAGACCTACCTAATACTGTCTACAATTAACGCTACAAACATACTTCAAGGATGTTCGAATGAATTGCTTATTTCTATCTGGAGACGTTAATTTCAAGTTTGCTCAAAGGCTCCTTTCATGCCCTCGAATACTCCCCGTGGCTAGAATGCAAAGTTGTCACAGCCGGTGGTATCCACTTCTTGAGGCGTCACTGTACGCTATTGGACAACAGTAATAAGGTATGAGAATGGCAATCAATTGCCTGTCGGGACGGGTATTTTTCCGCCAGCAAGGATGATTTTCAGTTCGGAAACAACAAGAATCACATGGGGTGCAAGGTCTGGGGATACGGGGGTGGAGGCAAACAGTTACTTTTCTTTCTTTCTTCAAAAACGCCGTAACGATTGCGGAGGTTGAGCGGGGGCATTGTCATGTAGAAGACGGACATGTTTTAAAACCAGTGGCAGGCGTCGTTTCTGATAATACTTTTCAGTTTCTTTTCTCTCCAGTACTACGTCCTTTGTAGTACTTTCCGGTGATGCTTTTGCCCTTTTTCACCGGCACTTTTATTGCGACCCTCACCCATATAATAAGATGCCATACAAAACCTTTCGTCTTTTGCCCTCAAAGAACGTTTGGCATTTATTGGGTGTTCTGTTTAGTGCCCAGATCTATTGCTAAACCTTCTGACTGCTCAAATAATGACCCCAGGTGTCATCACCCTGTTGACGACTTGCACGGCTTTTTTTGTCAATTTTGGAAAATTTGAAAAGGCTTTTTGGCCACTTTACCCGTTGCCCTCTTTGCCTCATCATTCAACAGATGTGCACCCATCTAGCGCATCTTTCCTGACGTAAAATGCTTCTTCAATAAGGTGAACCGTTGATAGTGATATGCCTACCTTTCGTGCAATATCACGAACTGTCAATCTGCATCTCCTTCAATGATTTCCTTTATTTTTGTAAACGATTTCTTTACGAGAAATGCAGTTTTTGGCCTACCTGCTTTCGGTCCCATTTTGGATGGACTCTACCCAAGACTCAATTTCTTTTTCCACCGCCGTAGTCTGTGTCATAACTACACACAAGATGTCCAAGCATTAGAAAGTTCCTTCTCAGCTGCTTCAAAGAACAACCCAATCTTTGAGCGCTTTGATGTAAGCACGTATTTCATCTTTCTTGGTCGACGTTTCTTCTACCACCATTTTAGCTAACAGTGGTCATGATTGCGGTGTGTTCAAATGGCATTTATTCTTTCACTTAGTCAACATGTACAGTTTACAATACACCGTTGTGTAGGTATAGAATACCCTATACAGGTAGGTATTGGTTTTCGTTATCGTGCCCCACGTAGATATCGAGCTAGAGGACAATAGCATTCTATCGAACACTCCTCTACTACTTCTCCATATAACACCTGCATATACTTTTAACTCTTCATAACACAGCTGCGATATCATCAATACTTCTTACATTACAGCTGCAGACATACTTAATACTTCCTCCAATACACAGCTGCAGACATACTTTCTTGATGAAAACCTAATAACAAAACACAGACAATATATCCAAATACCTTAGACCTTAAAGGCTCATAATTCTATATATTCCATAAAATATGCAAATATCTTTGGCTCAGCATAAGTCCGTTTTCCATAACATATAGAACAACATCTGCTACAAGGGGTGTGGACTCTTTTCCCCTGGAATGACCAACTACTTGTCTAAAAGCATTCCAAGCCTGAATATGTAAATGTTGTTCGATAAAAGGACGGTCTTTTACCAAAACTTCGTCACCAGGCGCCACCTTGTATAATGTTTAATACATTGCTATGTAAAATAGCTTTGATCAAAAATGCGAGTTAGGAAATGTGCATTCTCTCTGGCAAACAACCTTTTCATAAGGTGCAGTTAATAAATTGTCATTTATTACTTATATGTAATGGTATACAATAGAAAAGTCGATTTGTACTGACTGGTTCACACATAAAACGATACCTGTTATCATTATTTTAAACTTATTCGGATTCGCCCAGAAATGTTTAATCGACCAAATAGGGTTAACAGAGTTTTCGTATACTTTATCACAGTAAATCTTTCAACGTGATTTACATAGTTCGACATATGTTAATAGTTTTGGAAATATTTTGTAGTTTGTACAAGAGCTTGAATAGCATGGAATCGAACTTTATACATTGTGTATGCAATTTAACTTAGAATCCAGTACCATGGTCGGTATTTTTTTAATTTGTTTGGTCGTCTATACGAACTGTTAATTAAAACTTTCGTATGTGATCAGTAACCAAAATTATTTTCAGAAGGACTTCCAATGTATCAGTTTTAGTTCATTAGTTTCGTTTGTAAATCATTAATAGTAATGTAGGCGTCATTGATGATAATATTGTTTGGCCGCCTTGTCGCTGGAGTTGACGACCATACTTAGAATGAATTCTTGGATTTCCCTTTTTCTAATATCTTAGAAGCTTCTAAGTAACTTTGGTTTTGGTTGAAGTAGGTTGTTATTAAGTTTGATAAAATTTTATACGAGAATCCACACTGTTAAAATATTTCTTGTCCAGACGTTATGCATTGGAATCAGCATTCTCACGAAACATCATTTACACAAATGTTTTCCATAGATTCCGCAATCTGACCACGACAAGCTCAATATCATAAGTTGTGAAGAATTCTATTTAGGTTGTTTAAAGATAAATTACGAATACGGTTGTCTTTATCATATCAAAATTACAGTGATGACCTGACCGGCATCTGAATAGCAAAATTTTGATGATTTAGTTCGCAGTAACGATGGGTATTTGTGTGAAACATCTAAGTCGGAAACATTTTCAATTGAAGATAACAGTTCTACAGTCTTTTTATATCTAGAACAGATAATAGGACGTCGAAGTTTCCGAAATATTTAGGCCCAGAATCACGAAACGTTTATCACGAAATATACTGGGTACCTGATAAAGTCAATACCTTAATTCATGCAACTAATTTTAATAAGAAATGTCACCATGTTCTGATTGGGTGTCATATGTGGAGGAGAACGTGTTTGTGACTGTGATTTAGATATGACTACCGTGTAAACGGTCTGTTGGAATCATATTGTTCGCTTCCTCGCTATCTTTTTCAAGAGACTGAACATAAAGTGTAGACGAGAAGCATTGATGTCTACCACGTTGAAAGAAGTTAATCGAGGTCGGCAACAATATTTTGACTTTAGATTTTGCGCTAACATTACCATTTCGTCTACGTTACTTCAATTTAAAAATACTTCTCCAATTCCACTTAGACATAGTGTATACTTATCCCTATGGCGATATAATACAACGTTACTATAGAAACCTGCATACTTCTTCGTATTCGGAAAGCACATACATGCTTAAAGCAAAGAAAATCGCTATATAAATGACCCCTCAAATACAGCTTTTTAATCCCCAATATACAAGATCCTGTCTGGGTCCAGTCTGAAGGTCCATAAAACCCCTGTAGATTTAACATGTAGCCTAATTATTGTCACAGAATCACTAAATTTTATTGCCTACAAGCATAATTGGTCATTTCATGTGTTTTGCATTTTATTTTGTTACATGTTTTTTTTTTTTTAGAATGTACACACTGTTTTGTTTAATTGATTTGATTAATGGCCCGGCCAGTTAAATGATAACTCTTATATCACAGCTTCTCACTCCTTAACCTTACATATTAATTAAAACTATAAAATAAATTAAAGTTTTTTTTATTCATAATATGATCTTTTTAATCAAAAAGTAACGAAAACCAAAGAAAACAGGTTTGCTGATTTTATGACAATTAAAGACAGCGTTCAGTTGTATTTTTAATCAGATAAAATGGAAGTGGAATAGGGTTTATATATTAAAATGCTTATTACCCTTGTGTTTGTCTAATATAACGTTTCCGTTTATTATAATAAATCCAGCAATAAAGATATCCCAAGGACCGAGGGTTAAATACACTACCAGGTTCACTTTATTTTTTCTCAAAAGGTTGTGTCTGCCTGAATGCATTTTTATTAATTTTTTGATGAAAAAAACAGCAAGATGACTGTATTGATTAAAAAATTTGATTATTGAAAATATGATATTTTCTCTTGTTCTATCACTTTTGTTCTTTAGACCCTCAATTCAATCAAATACTTTCTAAACTGGGGGTTTCAATGTGAGAACTTATTTGCGGGGTCTTTCTTCGTTGAGAGTAATGCACCTGTTTATTATGTTACCACAGTCGCTATAACGGTAGGCGTATGTCTTACATAAACAGGACACATAAGATCTATCCAGTGGTCCCGGCTTGTGTTGTCGTGTGGCCATAAACCCAACGCGGCGCCGACTTATCAATGTCCATTGTCCTCTCGATCACCAGAGCATTCGCTGGAACATCGTTGTCCTGTTATAGTTAATTCATATAGGCTGTCTCTGTCGTAGAAATACTATACTAGCCGACTTCTCAGTGTTACAAAACGTAGAGGGAGTGGTGGCATGTGGAATCAGACACTGTTACTGTATCAAACATGAACCGGAATAATGCCTCTGCTACGCAAGAAGTTTGAGGCCGAGCTTGTCTCCACAGGTAATTAGAAACTCTGTGGCCATATTGAATACGTCCTCATCAGTACGTAGAATAGACTCGAGCACTTACTTTATTCGTCCCCCATCCATACAAACGCGTAGACATACCCTTTCGCTCCTATCTTAACTCGTACGATCAAAAAACAACGGACGTCTATCAAGACATACCACTCTGATCGACTTTCTGCTCCATCACGCTCAGGTCTATATACGATTCGTGACACAGGACACGCTATACCACCAATATGTGAGAGTAACAGACAGAGTAGTACCGTCTCCTCCTACACATATACAGGTTGGATCATCCCCGGTCTATGGTGATCCTTGCGCTTCCATATATACAGCGTAAAATGTGCTGTGTCTCATATCAAGACTAAGCCTCAGTATAATAGACAAAGTTGGCTTCAGTCACTACGACATTTTAACTGGTTCTACTTCCGATCCATTAGAGTGAGCTGCGATACACACTGCTAATCTCCCATAGTGCGTTGCACGGTTAGCCAGCCTGGGTATCACACAGCACAGTGAAAGAAAAGCGAGACAGCGAGTGCCGGTGCTGCAGGCAAGGGGAAAGGTACAAGAGAGTAGTGCAAGTTCAGAGAGTCATTGGGGACACATAGGGGTGTGGGCCGGCAGGGAAGATTTAAAAAGGGCGAACTGTGCGGGGGATGTGAGACGGCTGTGCCGGCGCGGCAGTGAGTGCATGCTGGGTGAGTAAACAGGCAGTCGTCCGATTCCAGCCACAGGCGTGCGAAAGGCTCCATGACCTATCTACACAGAGCGACAGGGGCTCGCAGTTCGAGCGTAGGATGTGTACAGCCAGGCACAGCCGGCAAGCTGGGTAGTTGGGGGCGTGCCACTGTCTTGACTTCAATGGGGGAGGAACGAAATGAGGAGGGAAACCGGTACAGGTGGGCAGGGGTGGGGTATACACAATGGTGGGGGTGTCAAGAAGTGTACGACAAACCAACAAGACACAGTGGGTTGGGGTGGCCAACATGACCAGTGGCTCATAAAGGAGATGAAAGTAGGCGATGCAAGCGGCACATAAAATCGCGCACGAGGAGACACAGCGGAGAAGAACGGTGCTAGTAGAATCGCAGAAAGTGGGGCCAAAACGGAAAGTCATACAGACCGCCCTTGGAGACCGTAAAAGGACGAAAGCCAGATAAGGGGGGCAGATAAGGGCCGTCAACCAGGCACATAAGGAAGTGACAAAAAGGGACGACAGACAACAACGGCGGACTGGGGACACGACTAGAGCCCCGGGGGGGGTCGGCCTGTAAAAGGCCAGGCGGGCAGGTCATCCAAGCTCTGTACGACAAGAATACAGAAAGAAAAGGGGCACTGTTTTCAAGGAGACCAACATTCAAAGAACGAAGTGCTGTAATCATCTTAGCAACTTTCCCATGAGCCGCTTTCGGTAACTTGACAAGAAGCTAAGTCTTGCGGTGAAGGAGGACAGAAGTCGTTCTCATAGAATATGGTGAAATTAGGTACCGAAAGAGATACGAGTACTTATAGAAACATCGTTTGATCATACAACTCTTATATTCATCGGCCACTTTTCACCCGCACCTTGTCCGAAAAATCATCTAACAACTCTGTGGTTGTGTAACAGTCATCTGGACTACCTTAGCTACCGGGAGTCTACCACTCTTTGGTTGGAATGAATTTAATTTCTATATTTGTCGATTCGACAATTGAAAAATAGCATTTACATGTGTTACTACAACAATGGTCAGGGATGTCCATTTTCTGTGGCTCATGAAGACAGTATTCGTAATTCTCAACTAGTATCATTTTATTCGGTGCGACGTGCTCACCGTTTTATTTTCAACGCCACTATTTTCAAATACTTAGAATAGACAATCAGGATAAATCTTAAGAGATATCTGTATGTTAACAACACAACTTCAATACTTCAAGGAAATAAAAGAGACTGATGAAATGTTCCACATGAGCTTCAGATGAAAGTCTTTAACAACCCCGAACTAAATCGCCGCACGAGACGACGTCATTACCAACCGAGACACCTCTATGAATACAAACACCTGTTCATCTTACTTTGAACGTTCACTTAATAATACCAGCCTATTGTACCACCTGCTTTGTAAAATCGACAAATATAGATAAAACTGCATTTAAATGTTCTTGATGATTTCACTTCAACAACGAATGAGAGCAACTTGTGAAACGGTAGGAAATGACATATCCTCATTAGTGATTGTAGCTGATAAATCATTGTTTGGACGCGTGCCAGATGCGAAGGGACTGTTATAATTTGCCAGGTTTTGCTATCATAATGCGCTTCGACGACAAACAACGATTTGATTTAAGGACCAAATCACTAAATGAGCTATATTATTTCGATTCTAAAACATTGCAAGGACTTTAAAATTCACTCTTGATGGTCATTCATTTAATATTTGGCCAGTTTTTTAATCTTTTTTTTTCCATTCGCACCGCACTACCGTTTGATTGGCTAATCGTAATCAAAATTGTGAACGTCAGAGCATAAATAGTTAAATAATAATTCACTGTTCTCTGCCTTCTTTGTTAAATAGAAGATGGATCTGATTTTGGTTAGAACTGTTGCGTAAAAATACCAGAAGAAAGAAAAAAACAACGACATTATTTAATTTGGAAGGGGGTATGCAACGCATCATTATCTGACGTCACCAAATTCACTTAATTGTCAGATTGTATTAAAAACAACCACTGAAAAGATTAGACCGACTTGTATACCTGAGAACCAGTTATGCGTCGTCAACCAAGTTCAGCAGAAGTATTGGGATCCCAGATTCAGAGTACTAATACTCTGCCATGTTTATGAATCAGATAAATATCCTTCCCTAGGGTACCCTGCACATTTGGCGGTAATGAGGCTTGTCATAAGAGTACACAAGGGCACCGTATGGAGCGCAGATTCTCACCAATATGACCAAAATAACGACTAAACAGGTCCGCCTTCACTGTGACTGCATTGATTTGCTCAGTGCACTTTTACGTAAAATGTCATACCGGAAGCGTGACAGAACATATTTTATGTTTTATATGCGCCCACTTTTTTTGGTTGGTTAGCCAGTGTAGTGGCGCACTCCGTGTTTTGCATCCGGATTTCCTTCGTCGTGAGGCGTTAATTGCCCCTGACTTTGTAAATTGGTCATTTACGTTGTGTCGGCGCCTCGCTCCAAAAGTATTTGACCTAGAGTCACAAAACTTACAGGATGTTTGTCCTTTGGGTTATTGTTTACCTGAGTTTTGCGACGGATCCACTTAGTCTTGTAGAAGGTATGGCCCCTGCTAGTTAAAATAAATTGTCATTTTAATTGTTGTCGCGCGTTAGCTTCCCAAGAATTTGACCTACAGTCACCAAGTTTACATGATGTTGGTCAGACATGTGCAGTGTGTTGCCCTTTGTGTCGCGTCCGATTCGGTTTAAGTATTGTTAAGGAGTTTTGGGCCCCTACCTAGGAGAAATTTTTTGTCTTTGTCATGTAGTGGTGGGCACTTCTGTGTCCCCATGGACACATTTCTATTTTTTTATATGTTTGTTGTGTGCCATGCTCGAGCCTTACGCTTAGGGCTTGTAGCACGTCCTTCCTACTATCGTTTTAGACACAGACAAGGCTACAACCTTACATGGTGGCGTCCGGATCTTCTTTAGTAATATTTGCCAGTCTCACTCAAGTTAGAGGAACATTAGCAGAAGAGGTATCTACAGAACGGAATTCTATTCCAACGGCACCATTGTTTGGAAGATGGTGAGCGTATTTCAAAAGGTCTGACAGAAAAGAGCGCTGAATCAATTTAGGATCGCGTCCTAACTTTCCATGGGAACACTTCATCAGTCGGATCGCAACAGACCGTTAACTCAGGTTCAATCAAGTGTGATGACGTGGACCCATTCACACCTGGCGTCACTTCCTAGATCACGTATGCCTTAGTGCTTTGAAAGAACCGCGACTATATTTGACACACTTTTTTAGGATTCTGCAGCGAGTAGGAGAGTTATTAAAGTGACATGAAAAAATGATACCTTCATAAAAGAAAGAAAGGCAGAAAATGAAAGGCTTACTATAAAGGATTAGACTGAAGTTGCATACGGTTTTTATATTTCCAAAGCCGCTTTTTTAAGAACAGGAAAAATGTATCAAGAACTTATCGGATACTCCGTATCAGTAGTACCCCGCGTTTCAAGTGATCTAACACGGTATACATTCTCACTACAACTTGCAGATAACATGCCTTTACCTGGGTTTTACACCCATGTCCAGATTTATTACACATTACTCTATAATTATCACTTTCTAATAAAGAACTACAATTAAAAATTAGACCCTCAACTACCAGAATCCCTATTCAATCCCAGTCTTTACAACTTCTACAGATAATTTTAGAAATTACCGCTAGTAGATCTAGTTTTCTTAGAATTGGAGTAAAACGTTGCCTTTTTTAAAAAAAAAAAACATAGGAGAGTCCCAGTGTGGTTCCTTTTAAAGTTTATCAGAGACATAGATAAAAATGCTATCTTGTTGTTCTATAGACGTAAACCGTTTCCGCGGGTTGCAGATCACCTGGCTATTTGGGGCACCAGTCACTGTGACCATGACCCTAATGACCTCAAAATAGTTACCTCTTTAGGTTGTGATCACCCTCCACAACTCCGAGGATTGTAAGCCAAGCATTTCCTAGTTGCTGAATTTCAATTTAAAAAGGTTCAAAAGCTACCACGAGCAATAATTGTACACTAAACTTTTGTCCCTGGTCGAAAGCTGTCCCAAATTTCATCTAAACCATTTTGCGAGAACCTCAACCGGAACTGTCTGTTTTTCAACGGACCCAAGAAAATACCTCCTAAAAGCTTTAGTGAAAAAAAAACTTAGAAGAAAATCCCACATCGCCGAAACGGACGTCTGCCGGAAGTGAAAATAGACTATGCATTTATTTATTTTTGATTTTTTCAGATATATATTAATGTACATAAAAGTCAGTAGGCCTGACGAATATTTCTTTCCTTTGTGCGTCCCTTTTGTCATGATCACTCTCAGATTTTTTCACCCAGATCGTCATAGTGATTTGTATGTTTAGCAGCAAGAGGAGTTCCTGAAAGAACTCACCTTAATTTTTCAGCTCCTGTCAAGCGACTTAACATTTGTCAGCATACTTCCTCCGTAATCAACACGCATCCGCCTTTGTGACCTGGGCCAAATTTATTATATGCATAAAAGAACTGCGATAAAACGAACGCTTTAACGACTGAATTTTTAATGTCCTTTCTTACAATATCTTAAATTTTTCGTTTTTAAGTTTCTGCAACCAATCGGTTCATTGTTTCTGTTTTGACAGCATTTGGGTGATTGGTTGAAATCTGATACTTGTTTTCAGTTTATAGTCTGAGAATTTTTTATTCTAATAAAATACCTTAGCTTTATTTAGAATCGTTACCGTTTGTAATTGCAGAACATAATGTTTATCAAGTCATAAACAATGTAAAAATTTGAAAGCTGAATTTACAACCAAGTAAAAAAAAACAAGAAAAAAAAGACACAAGAAAAAAACGAAATTTATGACACACATATAATATACGCCAATATTGACAAATTTATCACGTGATCCGAACAGGATCCGACGACCTACCCAGTGACCATCCTTTTAACCGGGTGCTGATTTCCTGTGCCCAGTTTTGTTTGTTTATCCGTGCCTCTTTTGTTTCTTTTTTCAAATTCTTATGTCTACCGATTGAAAAAATCACTTTTTGCTACCTCATAATAGCAGTATATTGTCTGTAGTATGTCCATCTTTTCCAATCCCATCATCAAAAGTTTTTCTCCCCCTTTTTTCCGACCTCTCTGCATAGTGTAACGACCATGTTTGCTAACGCATCTTGGTACTTGTGTAAATAGTATTAATGGAGAATATTCGTATAAGTTTTTGTAAACTTTTTTCTAATCCATTCAGTCATTTGTGTAATGTGCATTTTTCTAATAAATAATGGTTTTAAACCAAACAGAAATACAAGAGATCTCCCAGCCCAGTGTGTTTAATACAGACCACATGTACACATTGCAACGAGTTATACTAGCATTATCTTGAACAACTAAAAAGTTTAATTAAGTTTCTATTGTTAAATGGAAGTACACACTTTTATTTACCCAGCGTTAGCAGCTGCGTTGTCCGTGGACAAATACTAATTCGGGAGGTCTATCAAGACTCTCCATCTGTTGACTTCTTCAGAAAAAAAAATAGAACACAAGAGCATTTAGACTAATCTACTATTTTCGGCCTAAGCTATAACTTCTAGCCCAAATTACATAGCCAGTCTAAAATGGCCCAATGTCGCTTGCGCACAAGTAGTTTTGAAATCTTCTAAGACGAACATAACTGTTTCGTTTAAAATAAAGAAATATATTTCATTATAATATGTTACAAATTTTGGAAACGGTTCGTTTTACTAATAATATATAGTATATATTTACTATACTTTCTTTGTTCGCATTATTCAAAGATATCATATAAATTGAATCACGTTAAAATGTATTTCGTTCATAAATGAAATTACTAAGACATGAACAGTTTTAGATTAAACCGTAAGAATGTACTTTTTGAAGAAACTCCCAGATCACGCTGATTATCTGCATTAACTGAAATCCAGTGCACATACAACCTGCTGTATCCAGTGGGTTTGTGTGGTGGTCCAGACTATTGTTCTCTTTTTCAATGGACAAATGTAAAGGTGCTGGCAAATTTATTGAGGTTGTGGATCCCGTAAGACATTTTCATAATATTTGACTTGTTCGTATAGACTTAACATCTGCAACCAAAATATTTGCGAAATGCATTCTTAAATACAGAAACCAACGAAAATTACCGAGTGTCATCCCCAGTCTATTATTTCTAAATCTACGATGGTGTCTACTTTCTAGAAAATGCACTGCACCAAGATTACACCTTTTTGCTACTTTCTTTTAGTGTAGAATTTCTTAACTATCATAGGCCTATGAATCTTGTCTTATCATACGGCAGTAACCTTCCTTATTTCATGTTTACCATATATTTGTGTCCATTTGCATTGTAATATTACATATTTGACGCGAAAACAAAATCTGAGTTAGACAGTGAAATAAACAACACAAGTTTTCATTTTACTAGTTATAATATAGGATAACCTGTATGTTAAAACAACTGCACGATTCCGAGGATTAAGTGTTCCCGATCCCGCTGACGTGACTTAGAACCTCGTTTCCAAATTTACGTGAAAGTCAACAGCTTTCTACTTCACCAGTGTCATTTAGCTTACTTTATAGATAGTGTTAGAAAATATAATTAGTGGTTCCAAATATTGCGGTAACCTAACGAGAACGACCGAATCTTATATCGATATCATAGCTATGAGCAATGCCGACTAAAAACATATACTTCTTTGTTAGAATTTATCTTTTGACATTGTGTGGCATTTACAATCCGTTTACCATTTAGTAAACAATTGAGGTGCAATGCTTATTTTGTCTGTGACATTTGTTTCTTTCTTTCTTTTTGCATGTTAAATATGACCCTTGGGCTCAATAAATTACCAAATAGCGTAAATTAATAACTCTATAATAAAATAGCAGAAGAAAGCAGAATAATGGTACACCTTATCTTTTTCACTGGTTGAAAGAGGTGGACGAAAATATCTAGCTCTCGGGTAGATATTTTTTGGTGGGAACATTAACATTCGTATAGAATTATTCATTGTTAAAACACTGCCTTCCCTATTAGGTATTTGCCTGGATACGAAAAGCATTTTATCACAATTTTTTAACATTATGAAATTACATGTACTACTTTAAGCTGTTTCATTTTCTTGTTTTGGTACTTTGATAAAATTAAGACTGAGATGTTATTGAAAACACTTAGCTTGTACACGATACATATATATTAATAATATTCTATATAAATAAGTCCTTCTAACATGACATCATTGATACAGACATAAAATAATCAGGGGACAACAAGCTTTTAATATTCTAAAGATCGGAAATAAATCATACGAGGTATTGTGCATCTAAAACGTTATCTCACTCAATAATTCGAAACTCACGAGGAAATAACTTAGACCTAACATATCTTTTTAGCCTAATTTTATTTTCTCCTTACGTGTTTAACAATACCCAGTCGTTTTTGAGTCACTGATTACCAATGTAATTTTTTAACTTATTACAACAAACTGATTTGTATCTGTTTCTATCAAGATGTTTTTTCTTATTCTATCTGGGCTAGGGTGTCATTTTCTTGAAGAAATCATTTTGGATTTACTTTCCGTAAAAATATAGTGTCATCCATTTAACGGTAGTTTTAATATTTGAACTCCAGTCGAAAAAAGGACAAAATATGTTATTTATTATTTTATCCTTAATAAATAAAAACAGAGACAGATCTTTGCAAGCACCCGGACTTGATTTATCAATACCTTTTCGTAAAGTTTATTGATGCATTTTCATTGTAAATAGGTATACATGTATTCCATAAGTGACCGGTTTACTTTTATTGCAGTGTCTTAGTAGGTTTTCAGTACATGTACATGTCAGGTATAGCTCTGTTTAAGTATGACAGATATTTGTGTTGCTGTTAACATGAATTAATCAAAACAGTTCAATTTACCATATCATTGGCATTGGATAGTGCGATTACAAAAAACAGAAAAAAAGATAAATATATCAACATATTCTATTGTTGATGGTGTTCCTGAAGCTATTACAGTATTATCTAAGGTTTTACAGTATATCCAACTAAAACAACAGATTTTTGTAGCTGAATGAACGTATCTTGACACCCACTTACTGTCCATACATGTTTTACTGTTTCTGTCCCACAGAGTTGGATACTTAAATATTCTAAATCAGTTTGGTGGTCCCCTTTAAATACGAATGCCCTTTGTAAAGAAATAGATGTAGGCAAGAAAAAATGTTTGTTAACTGTATACTCGCCTACCCTAAATTTTTGGCCCGACCCTTAATGTTTTTTATGGCCTTGGAGAGTTTTTTTTTCATTTTTTTAAAATAATACAAACTCCAGCTTTTTAATGCTTAAACATAGCCAGTGATGTTAGAAATCACTTACTGATCTCTTTAACAAGGCATAACCCCTTATTTGTTATCATATTTTGACATAAAATATTCGAACAGTCCCGCTTAATCACCCCCCCCCCCCCCCGCGCCCCACCCGCCCCACCCCCCCACCCCCACCCCCCCGCCCCCACCCCCTCTCCCCCAAAAACCCCCCCCCCCCCCCCCCTACCCACCCCCGCCCCCCCCCCCCCCCCCCCCCCCCCCACCCACCCAACCCCCCCCAACCCCCCCACGCCCCCCCCCCCCCGGCCCCCACCGCCCCCCCCCCACCCCCCCCCCCGCCCCGCCCCAACCCGGGGCCCCCCCCACCCCCCCCACCCCCGCCACCTCCCCCCTCCCCGCCGCCACCCGCCACGCCCGCCCCCCACCCCCCCCAAACCAAGCCTCCCCCCCCCCCCCACCCACCCACACCCAACCCCCCTCCGCCAACCCAACCCCCCCCCCCACCCCCCCCCCCACCCCCCCCCCCCTCACCCCCCGCCCCATCCCACTGCCTCCCCCCCCCACCACCCACACCCCAACACCCCCAGCCCGCCCCTCACCCCCCCCACCGCCCCCCCCCCAGCCCACCCCCCCCCCCCCCCGCTCCCAAACCCCACACCCCCAAGAAACCCCCCTCCCCCCACCAAACCCCCCCCCCCGCCGACCCCCACCCCCAAAAACCCAACCAACCAACACACCCAACCCCCCCCCCCCACCCCCCCCCCCCACCCCCCCCCCCCCCGGGCCCCCCCCCACCAACCCCCCCCCCCCCCCCCCACCCACCACCCCCCCGCCCCCCGAAACCCCCCCCCAACCCACACCCCACCCCCCCCCCCCACCCCGCCGCCCGGCCCCCCCCCACCCCCCCGCCCCCCACCCAACCAACCCCCAAACCCACCCCCCCACCCCTCCCCCCCCACCCCCCCCCCGCCCCCCCCCACCCCCCCACCCCTCCACCCCCCCCGCCCACCCCCGCCCCCCCCCCCCCCCCCCCCGCCCCCAAACCCCCCCCACCCCCCCCTAACCCCCCCCAGCCACCACACCCAACCCCCCCCCCCCAAACCCCCCCCCCACCTCGCCCCCCCTCCCCCCCCCCCTCCCCCCCCACCCCCCCCCCCAAACCCCCCCCCGCCCAACCCCCCCCCCCCGACCCTACCCCACCCCGTCCCCCCCCCCCACCCGCAAAAACCAAACCCCCAACCTCTCCCTCGTCCCCCCCCCCCCCACACCCCCCACCCCCCCCCACCCCCTTCCCCCCCCACCCCCCCCCCAACAAAAAAAAAATAAATAATAAATTCCGACCTACCTACCCTATTTCTTTCAGCATTTTACCGGAACCAAAGAATTTTTTAGGCCTAATCAATTGTCAAACCTAGATTTTACCTAGTTTTGTGTAATAGTTGACTCTCGCACGATGTTGCAATGCCACAAACGAAGACATGTAACATCTTATAAAAAATGGAAGTTATTTAAAGGCGATGAACTGTCGCAGAAGAGTGGACCCCTTCTGTAGCTCTTTCGCGAACTTCAATACATATTAGAATAAATTGACAATTGAATCAGGGCATGTTTAATGTTATCTTGTGTGTTCCTACGATGCTACGAGAAAAACATTTTAGTATCCGATGGACAATTTCCGCAATTTGTGGGACAGAACTTTAGTATGATTCTGGAACAGTGTAGTGTTCGACATGTATAAGACTCCTCCTGGGACTATGAATAATCTCTTTTTACATGTTAGGATTGAATGAGTGAACTTAGCCGTCTATACCGATGTCCAATTCATGATACTTTCAACATCAGTCCTATGTGAAAATCTCTTAATATACTGGCGGTTGCTCTTATAAAATTTATTTGTCAGAAAATGTAACTACTAGATATATAAATTAGTATTAGCAGTCTAGTGGCTATCATAGACATTATTTACGATACCGCAAATGCTAAGTTAGGTTTGGACCGAGCAATTCAACGTTGAAGTATTTTTATGTCGAGGAAAGAAGTTCTGTTTAGAACTGAGATATTTCAGAACTGCATGTATATATTAGAAACTGGGAGACGAACAAAACACCCACTCCGGACAAAACCCCCCCCTGATTTTTACATAGGGGACAAAAAACCCACCCTAAGATTTTCTCCCATGCGGACAAACACCCCCTCTATATATTTTTGTAGACAGACAAAACCCACCTGGATACTATTAACTTCTGTATTTATGTAAGGGTTAATTATTCTTCAATTTTTGAATAGTAGTGAGACGTGCCAATGGTTTTTGCTGTCTGATTATTCCATATATGATTACCAGAAAGCGGTGATCCTGACATTTGCCCCCAGGACATTGGCCCCCCCATGAAAAAGTGACTGCTGGACATTATGCCCCCCATTGAAATGATAGGATAGGACATTTGCCCCCAGTGCTTATTTTGAAACGGAGACATTTATTTGCCCATTTGCCCCCCCCATAGATTTGTCCCCCAGTCTTTTTTTAGGAACTTCGTATACAAGACTTCATCATATTCTTAGGTACCATATCTTTGTTTATCTCCAATTTTGTAATACTAATAAGCCCGCCATTAGCAAGTTTGAGGGGTTAAAAACATTGCCACTAATTAAGAATTATAAACGCATGTTATAGGCACTTTTTATTCCTTCAAAATATACTATTATTTACCTTAACAACTAAAAAAGTTATAAACATATTTATCGAAATTATTATTATCAAACAGGTTTTTTTACTGAAAAAAGTTGCCTTTTTGAATACTTTTGGATTAATCAAACAACAAAAATTCAGTGTATATTATTACTTGGCATATTGGACAAAATTTGGGGGGGCGGACACATGTCCATGTCCAAAAATAAATAACCATCCATGGGAGGCAATGTCCTATCTGCCATTTTCAACTGGGGGCCAAATCGTCCGCAGTTCATTTTTTTCACATTGGGGGCAAATGTCCTGGGGGGCAATGTCCTACGATCGCAGGAAAGGTGGTTTATTGTTGTTTTCTGCTCATTTTTGTTTTGTGGACATTTTTTTCTTTTGCTATAGTTTTATCTCTTAGATCTAGAAACTGTTTCAAAATTGAACAAAATTATTAAGAATACTATATATATTGTAATAAAAATATTATATAATATATACTATTACTTTAATTTTGTTCATATTTGAAACAGTTTTCAGTACTAGAGATATATAACATTCATTCTAAATAAAAGCCAATGAATAAAAAAATGTTAATGATGAAATTATCCAATTAAAGATATTTTTAAATATTTTCAATGGTATGGAATGCAAACTGCTAACAACATTATACTATTAACAAATAATAAATGAATGTAATTACAAGACAAACAGCTAGATATTCACTCAATATCTACTCCAAAAAAAATTATTGAGCAATTAATTTGAGTGATTAACTATTTTGTTGAAATCATTTTATCAATGTTAACTCTTATCAAAATGAAATAGTTGAAAATGATCAGAAATAGATTTAAAATGATATAATAATTAGATTCAAGCTAAAATTAAGGAATTAATTTATATTCAATGTTAACCCTTATCGAAACGAAATATTAAGAGTTGAACCTGATATAAAAGTAAATGTAACTGAAGAATGCAGGTATACCAGTCACATGGAGAATTAATAATATGTACGAAACACAAGTAGCACATTAATTTTTGAAGTAGCACATTTACAAATTACATAGCAAATTTCCTGGGATGCAGCAATTATGGAAGGGTGACACTTCATTTTAACATCAGTTTGAACTTCATAAGATGATATTTCAAATAATTAGAGGAATGAGGAATATGATAAAAGAATTTAACTTTGCTGTATATTTGATTAATTTATTTAAAAGAAAAAAATGCGATTAATATCCCAATAAAAATAGTCAATTTATTGTCACAGGTGGGTTTTCGTCTTCCTTGAATATTTTGTCACAGGTGGGTTTTCATCCGCCTACAAATTATATAGGGTGGGGTTTTGTCCACCTGGAAAATAATTAGGGTGGGTTTTTGTCCGCCTATGTTAAAAACACTGGGTGGGTTTTTGTCCGGGTGGGTTTTTGTCCTACATTCATTAGAACTATATTAGATCTTAGACCTCAGTACAATATCAAATAGTAGTTATAGAAGAGAACTGTTGTTGTTGTTGTTGCTGATATTTAGTATAGAGAACCTTTTGACCCTGTTACACCACAATATGTAAACGAGACAAATTTGATTGACAATGGCAGAACCAATTATGGTGAGTTTATAGCAATTAATCTGTTCGTATTGGTCGCTGATTGGTTCAATTTTCTGTCGCGTGCTCTCCAGTTTTTATCTTTTAAAATATCACTGGTTTGTATACCAAATAAACCGACGTTGTACATCATAGGGGATAGCACAAAGTGTGTAGCATTCATTTAATATAAAAGTGCATAGTGTGTTATATATGGAATTAATGATAAACCAGATTTTCCGCTCGGACTGAGATAACCACATTCTTGTGAGTATTTCTCATCATGTATATCCATCAGGCATTCGAATCGCAAACTGCAACTTGATTAGTCTGCAGTTTACGATTCAAATTTCAAAATGCAACTTCTGATCAGCACTGCCCTGCAAATTTGGAAAAGAATGCATTCGACAGTTTTCAAATGCGAACTGCAAACTGGTCTGCAGTTCTCAGTTCGTAGTTCGCAATTCGTAGTTCATAATCCGAATTGGGAACTGCAAACTGGTCTGCAGTTCAGAATTCGCAGCTCACGTTTCGCATTGCGAACTGCAAACTGTTCTGCAGTTCGAAGTGTTCACGGTTCAAATTGCAAACTGCAAATTGGTCCGTAGTTCGCGATATAAAATAAAAGTACAAGGAATGTTACTACTACAGTGAACTTGCCTATTCCGTACCAGTCTGTAAATTGACTCATTTCCAAGTTTTTAAGCAGCCGTCGCTCATAAGTCAAGAAAAACCGTAAGCTATGTTTTGGTTTTATATCTAATACATTGAACTAATAATTAATTGCTGGTAAATGTTCAAATTATTCTTATATAACACATATTTGCAACATTGTCCAAATGCTATATTTTTCTTATGTGGAAATTTGACGAATGTAAACAAAAATGTCAGATTCAAAGAGCGCTTGCCTTCTAGCTTTTTAATGAAATGAAACGGAAGGGAGATTAAAAAGAAGGAAATATTATGCTCTTTCCAGTACATTAAAAACAACTTGACCATTGAGATGCTTAAAGAGGAAATATAGATGGCATACATTGTGCCTATTCCGAATCACACATTTTCAGTTCTGTTCTGTTGCACGTTGTTTAAAGATTGCAGAAAAAATATCGATTCAGTGTGTCTTTATGTTATTGTTTTTACTCATGGCCAGATGTTCAAGAAAAAGGCGGAGGTATTATTATACAATATGACTATTTAATTCACATAAAGGACAAGACCGCCCACATGACTTTTAAAACAGAATATTTCAATAATGCCAAAGAAGGATGACATGCCTATCGTTTTAGTCATTTAATTGGCCTTAAATGCGATTATTTCTATTCCTGACATAAAATAATTTCATTTTTCGATTCAAGATAGTAGTTTTATGTTGTTGTGGATAGTAGTAAGAAAACCATTTCAGGTCATTTGTGGTGATTCGGAATAGGCGAGTATGACCCGGATTACGCACAGTACCAGTCTGATCAATTACAGAAATCTGTTGCAAACAATGTTTTGTTTCGAATTTCTTTTCACATTATTTTAATCGTGACATATTTGTCCAGCATTTAAAATGAAATTTATATTTAGAATATAAACTTGACGAAGTTAAACGATAAAAAATTAAAAACTGGTTCGGAAAGTATAATTTAAGTACTTAATAAGTACATGTAGTGGATAAATTGAGGTTATGGGTCTGCACTTCTTCCTTCTCTAATAGAATGGCAAAACCGCTAGCTAGCCAGTGGTTCTCAGTTTCCGATTCAAATTGCAAACTGCAAACTGATGTGCGGTTTAATGAAGTTTTACGTGCAAGTCACTCTCCAAAACTAATGCAGGTACTGGATAATATCTAGGGTGATATTCCTACTTCTGTGACAGTGAATCAAAAAGTCGAGCACTGGCTGTCTTACGGACAGGTGTTGCTCATTTTGCAATTTATCATTTAAATTGAATTGTCAATTCTTTTTGTGTGTTTACATACGACACGCTAAAGAGCTAGGTGAGCGTATGTCATTATCTTGCCGTATCCTCCCGCTAAAATTTGTTGTCAGTACTCCGAAGGAGCCGCCTATGTTGATTTCATGTTCTTTAAACTTAATAGTGACGTGCGTCGCGCATAGCGGGGAAACTAATACTTTAGTTTAAACATATATTATTTCAGTAATACATGAAACATTTACAAACAGTTAATTAAGGAATTGGACAGAAAGCTATATCAGCAAACGGTTGTCCTCTCCTTATTGGTACAATTACATATTTTTTCATGGCATAACTGATTGTACATGAATACAGTATTATAGGAAAGAAAAAAAAACAATGACATATTTCAACAAAACAGTATTGATTTGCATATCTAAAATAAATAATATTGTTACGTAAGATTCATTAAGATGTAAGAGTATTGAAGCAATGCATATAATAGAACCATTTTGAAAAAGGTTGTGAATTAACATCAACAAATGTCATTAAGAGAGGTATTGGATACTAATTGAAACTGAAAGTGCAAAGTGAAATAATAATACATTGTTATGAAATATAGAGTATAAACAAAAAAAAAACGTAAAAAAGATGAAAGGATGAACGAAATTCAATAAGAAACAGTGTGAAAAAAAATTAATAGCCGAATCTTGTTTACTCTATTGGATTTCAACATGTATAGATAATATCAAGGAAATGTAGCGGGTATGAATTTGCTATCTATGAAACAGTACATCATTTTATCTCTAGAATCGTTTCGTTTCTCTTATGTATTTTTGGACAGCAATAAAGATTGATATATTGGTGTCGAGAGATAATGAACTATTACCCTTAACGATGACATTGATGGAAGGGTTACAGAACTGGGAAATAGTGTCTAGTAGATCAATGCGTAGATTTGTGTATTTTGGACAGACAAGGAAGTAGTGGTAAGAGTTTTCTATTTCACCGCATTCGCACAAGGGAGAGTCAATGATATTTTTCTCAAATAAATCAAATGACAGAGAGCTGCAGTGGGTACGCAATCTTGTATGAAGGACTTGCAGTTTGCGGTCACCAGAATAGAAGTAACCGGGAACATTTGGTAGATCTTTATTTAACATCCGCTTAAACGAAGCAACTGTTGTAGCATTTTGTGTCTGAAGTGGAAGAGCATTAAAATCTCTGATAACAGAAGGTAAAAAGGATTTGTAATAAAACTAATACTTTGCCCTCGCGGAAGGCTATATACCAGTAAAAGAAATTGTTCTTTGTTTCATATGAAATTCAGCTACTTCAGAAAAATTTTGTTACAGTTTCTAGATTTTCACTCCGTCGTAGACCTATTTTCCACAAGATATCCATACATTTGCTTCAAGAAAACGAAAAGAAAAAGGGGTGTTGAATAGTATGCAGTGAAATGCAAGTCAACTGAAGTCAGGTACCCTCATATTGCCACATTTCAGAAAGCGGTCCGCAGAATAAACATCCTACTTTCGTTATCAAGTAAACAACTCGAAAACATGCGAATATGAGCATGAAAAGTGTCCTATTTTATGTAGACTTCATTCCATGAGTGAAATAACGCCCATTTGGCCCCCGATTTACGCGCAAATGCGCGAATATGGAAAAATTAGGATTTATTTATCAGGGACTTCTTTCGACTACACCACGGAAGCACATTTTGGACCGACTACATCACGGAAGCACATTTTGGACCGAATTACTGCATTATGACCGGAATCATCATCTGCAGTTTAATTGAATCGGATATCCTCGGCAATGTACGTTATATCACGTATATTAACGGAGATGTCCGAGGCACTTCATCCTTGCCCGCACTGTCTTTGTGAATTCTTGTCATGTATCGCCAGTCTTCCTCAAGTTCTTGGTTTGTTTTATGGGTATGAATGAGAGATAGAATGAGAGAAAGAAATACACGGGTGTTCTTTTTAATCTCTTAGTACTTTTTACTGCTAAATTCCTTCTGCCCTTAGAGTAATGTACTCTTACGAGTAAGCCGGTAATGTCATGTAATAAACTCCGGTGACAAGGAATAGTTAAACAAGACTTTGAAAGTCAACAGTTTTTATTTAAAGTTCAACCCAGGTTCTTAAGGAAAAGTGAGACGCACTGAAAATGATAGCTAACCCATAACTAATAGAGTCTATTCAGTTCGGTTCCCCGTGCTGTTCTTTTCTTCTCTCAGGGTTAATCAGAGTTATATAGGATATATACCCAAGAGCATTGTTTGTAATTAGCTATCATGTTCAAGCGTTATTACAAATATGGTGATACAACATTCTGCAGACTGCTGAATCTGCATGAAACTGCAATGTATAATGGAAATATGCCAGCGTCCAGTTGGCTACCTGTAGGCCTAACTAAACTAAAGGAACCAGCGTGGGAGCCATCTGGTCTAGTCGCGTAATGGCTGCCAGGTATTTGAACACTAATTTTTCACTTGGCATGGCAACAGAAGTCTAAATTGAGGCTAGTTTTTGTTTAAAATTTCATTGTGGATGTATTGTTGACATTTTGGTAGGAAAAATGGGAGAGCAGGTTGTATTTGCTGAAGTCAAGCTCAATTTTAGTATGAGTAGTACTTCCAGGTCACAGCAGTGTGATTTTGATGTCAGTTTACAGTAAGTAAATGTGGCCAGAGAAATCTCTCTTAGAAAATACATGACCCCTACTTTTCTCTTCATTTTATATCAGTTTTATCATAACTCTTTAAAACGAGGTAAGGATTTGTTCTCTGAAATGGGTCTAGCTATGTTTGGTAGCTCTTTGAAAAAGGTCAGTTTTATATAGAACATATAGGAAAAACTATTTAGGCTATTGTGACCTGTATGCCTGGTACAGAGAAGAACTGTACTTTGTTAACCTTAGGATAGCAATATACAATTATACATTTGTATGAAACAGAGAGAACAATATTTCGGAGAAGAAATATTTTAGAATACTGAACTGTTTCTATATTACTTTATAACTATGTCCTGAACGGCCATTACATTACAATTTCCTTTCTTCCTTCCGAAAAAAAATTCAAAAAAATCCTTTAACGATTGTAATTTAGACTACGTACTTACGATGTATAAAAAAATACTTATAGAGAATATGATATGGTTTACAAAAAAAATCACTTATGGTGTTTTTGTACAAAAATACTTCTTTCTTATATCCTAATTTCTTAATCAATCTATTCTCTTATCTTGACTCCTTTCTTTCTTCTACATTTAACAGAGCAGAAAAAGATGGTATCAGCAATATTATGTCGGAAATATCACACCATGATCATATAGGAAATGTGATTACGCATATTTGTAAGCATAATGAAGAAAATACATAGATAATAAACACTTCTAAAGATAATATCCGGATGAACGTCTGTGAATTAATGCGAAATGCATACCTGGTAATTGCAGTTAATTAATAACAGAATACGTTATGATAACATGAAAAAAATGATGTCTTCATTCATTCGGTATCTTTGATGTTGTTAGTTTTTTATACACAACATCTCCTGTATGGAGAAATCAAAGTCACCAGTTCACGAAAAAAAATATATGTAGGTGTTTGTCACAATTAAAACGCACTTCTAAAAAGTAAATGTAAGTTCGTTTACACAACGACTGTATGTTTGTATGAAAATTAAAACGCACTTCTAAAAAGTAAATGATTTCCGTGATGATTCCAGGATTGTACGGCAGCGCACTTCTAATAAGTAAATGTTAATTTCGTTTACGCAACGATTGTATGTTTGTATGGAAAAAATAAAACATGTCACTATGCCCGGAGAATAAATCTATATAACATCAAACGCACTTCTAAAAAGTAAATGTTAATTCCGTGTTCACGATGATTCTAGGATTGTACAACTCACTTGTTTTGTTTACGTAACATCTCCCGTATTTTATGTAATAAAGGTACGATTCAATAAAAAAATGTATATATATATATATGTATGTCACATGTTACACTAAAATCGGTATGTAAATGAATTTAATCCAACGCGTTTAAATCAGGACACCATCCTGGAGGTCCATGCGCATAGTTCAAAGGATGGTCAGTAGTCATGTAGTTCCCGCACGTCCCCTTGGCGAGTTATCCAGGGGTGTAGTTCACATGTACTGGATGTATGCGTGTTGCTGGCTTCAGCTGCCAGCTGTTTATAAAAAAAATCGTTCTGTGTTAGGGTTGTTCAATATAACTTGTGTAGCGTCGAGGTTGGTTGTAGCATACAGAGTGCGTAGGTCTACGCCCCTGCCTTCTCCATATCATATTTGTACTCTTTGTATAAATTGGTAAACACACTATGTATCATAAAACAAAGAGTCAATTGCCTCCAGATAGAAGTCATTAAAGTTCTGCATGATTACTGTACGTAATTTATGTAATATGATTGTACAAAAGTTCTATATATGCACGCTTCTTCTACCGTTTTTGCTTTTAACTGTGCGATTACCACGGTATCAAAGTATACATTTTGCTTGGGACTGTCCAATTTCCACAGTATCAACGTATACGTACTGGCAGGATTCGTATCAATATCATCGGAGAAATAAAACGTTGGATTAAAGTTTGGATGCAATAAGTTAAAAAAAAATCCAAGATGTCACTTTCATTAAAACAGTTTGCAGTTCGCAATTCGAAACGCGAACTGCGAACTACAGACCAGTTTGCAGTTCGCAATTGGAAACACAAACTGCGAACTATATACCAACTGTGAAATGCATTATTGTCTGCAATGCGCAAGATGGTGCCGATCAGACTGCACTTTGAAATTTGAATCGTAATCTGCAGACCAACTTAACTGAAATAAACAAACATAATTTCTCCTTTGCACAAGTACTTACTACACAGAAAAGTTTCATAAGAATATATTCCTATATTCCCAGAAGCACAGTGTTGGCAAATATTTACTGTGCCTTATCTAAACTTTAAGCTTAAAAGCAACTTCTAAAGTAAAGGTCTTTTAGTAAATCTAGCTAGCCAAAACGTTGTTCGAACGTGTGGCACACGCTCATAATCATACTAGCACGTACCGATTGACCTCGTCCTCCTTAATTTGAATGGTTAGAAAAAATCTAGGAGGATATTTTAATGGAAGCATTTAAGTGACCGCATACATGTTCAAAGTGCATGTGTTAACCCTTACCATGTTGGACACGATTGATTCTTCCTTTGCGACCAGTGTAGATCATGATCAGCCTGCACATCCATACAGTCTGTTCATTATCTGCACTGCTCGCTATTCAGTCGTTATATTTTTTGGTAAGCATCCCTTTTAACAACTAATGGTAATATCCAAATTAGAAGATAGACGAGTTAATTACGGAAAATTAGCCTGGTAAGGTTTAAAGGTGGTCAATCACATTTAATCAACATTTAATGACATTTTTTACTTTTGTATATTCTGGTAGAGAATTATTTAAGGAACAAAAAGACCGATTACATAGAGTTAGATTCCTATTTGAAATTTATATTTTATTATTTTTTATAAAATTTTGTAATTACTCCCCTTTAATATGAAAGTATATAAAAAACTGGGTATTTCTTTTTATTTCGATACAATATCTACTTTTACATTTGCATTTGATAGACATATCAACTATTGAACAATCTGAACCAAAATGCAAGTTTAAAAGCTGTGTGCAGCTTCTGAATTCATTTATTTCCAATCTATCTTGGTTGCGCAACCAAGATAGGCAAAGGGAGGTAATGATAATTTTTCAAACTTGCGTTTCTAATGAATTCCATCTGAATACATATTTTTTATGCAAATATTTTATAAATATATTACAATATGTCTAATATTTATACATTTCCTTAGGCAAAGTATGTTTATCAAATTTATACTTATGAGAAAATAACTCTATCTTGGTTGGGCAACCAGGAAAGGAAAATGAAATTTTAAGAATACCTCCAGTGAAAATCTAATTTGTATTAAGTGTTAAATGAACATAAAAGAGTGTAAATGATCAGATGCTAAAGTTCCGAACAAATCCGTTACATGGCCAAAATTTATGATTTTTACAGATTTTATTAAGAGTTTTAAGTGTGAGTGGTAATCGTATGTGTGTGTTTAAAGTTAAATACTTGTAAGTGATCGTTCACTTGACTCGTAACATTCGATGTATAACTTAGTCACTTGAAAAACATACGAAAGAGATTTAATACATTTTTATACGCCCGTTTGAAAAACGGAACGTATTATAAGAATGCCCCTGGCGGGTGGGCGGGCGGCGTCCACAGACATTGTCCGGAGAATATCTTCTTCATGCATGGAGGGATTTGATGAAACTTGGCACAGTTGTTCACCATCATGAGACGGGAGTGTCATGCGCAAGAACCAGGTCCCTAGGTCTAAGGTCAAGGTTACACTTTGGGGTCAAAGATCAAATTCAATAAGGACTTTGTCCGGAGCATATCTTCTTCATGCATAGAGGGATTTTGATGAAACTTGGCACAATTGTTCACCATCATGAGACAGAGTGTCATGCGCAAGAACCAGGTTTCTAGGTCTAAGGTCAAGGACACAGAGGTCAAAGGATACAAAAATGAAAACTTTGTCTGGAGCATATCTTCTTCATGCATGGAGGGATTTTGATATATACTGACCGCTTATCTCTCTCCATAACTTCTATGTAAAAGTTCCTGGTCAGGTTTAATAATCATTTAAATGCAAATGCTAAAGGGAAATAACCAAATCATACATTTTTGACAAGCTGAGATCACAAGCTTTCTTATGGTGTATAACTTTAGAAAATTGAAAGAGAAACTATGACACGCTGGCAGTTTAAAATAGCATTTTCTGTAGAATTTTAGCGTAAAATAACGTTATATCTTTCAAACTGTTAGAGGCATTGGCCTCCAGATTTTAGCAAAAACATATATGTTTCTTTGTCTTAATATGAACATCAGATTATAAGATTTTGTTTCTTAACTATTTTAAAAATGCCAAATCAAGAAACCGCGTCGGGAATCAAACCTGGACCGCCGCGGAAATATGGACGTTTTTCGGCTGTCGTTACCAGTAGAGCTGTGGAGGCTTTAGTGTTTAATATTTATAATCGAGACAGTTTATTCCGAGTAAAGCGTTAGTTTAAACTTTATTTCAACAAACTTGGCATACATGGCATACAACAATAATTGCAATGAAATTGGAAAACAAGTTGTTTAAAACTTATATAAATATCCTCTCCATGTTGGAAATAATTACAATTCATCAAATACCACATTGTCAGGAATCATGGCTAGTGATAACTTTTATGTGGCAAATAAGGATAGTATAACATAATTGCAATGCTTTTTGTTTCAATTAAATTTTATATAATAAAACGGAGTGTTGCTTGAACCGATTATATAGTCACGGGGCAGTGCAGGAAGTATTAAAACTTTCCGAAATATTAAGACTTTTTTGTTGCGAGAATAATACGCTGAACATCAAGGTTACGAGATGAGTGCCTGTCGTTTCCATTGAGAAGATTGTTTACTGCCAATAGACATGGAGTATTGGAGAAAAAAACTTTTCACGAATTGTTTGATATTTACGACACGTAAATAGTCTCAGTGTCGCCACAGGTGCAAAGGACGGATCCAGTTAAAAATCTTCATTGATATCAGAGTAAAAAACGCTTCTCAATTTTCATCGTAAAAGTAGTAAAAACAATTTATTTCCATCTGTTTGCGTAACATATACTAGTAGTCTGTCAGTAACCAAGTTTCAAAGCATTCTTATTAATAAGAAATATAGCATTTATTTTCAGATATCTATTATTTTTTTTTTATTGTCTAACGATCTGGAAGCCAGTGCCTTTAACTGTTAAATTTGAATTAAAAAGTAATATATCCCAAACAGTGATTTGTCATT
Organism: Mercenaria mercenaria; assembly: GCF_021730395.1. Classification (NCBI taxonomy): domain Eukaryota; kingdom Metazoa; phylum Mollusca; class Bivalvia; order Venerida; family Veneridae; genus Mercenaria; species Mercenaria mercenaria. Next base: position 72,898,012 of record NC_069375.1, read on the forward strand.
GAAAAAAATCATTGTCTGGAGTTTAGATGCGAAGGAAATATATCGCCGGCGAGGGCGCAGCCTATAATAATATGCATCTAGGCCTAAACGACAAACAATGACTTTATTCATGAGCAAATCACAGTTTAAGATATATTATTTCTATTCTAACAAGTTATCGAAGATTATAATGTACGTCCTTGACGATATCCGTTAAATATGTGCCTGATTTGTGTTCATTTCTTTCCCAGCGCGCCGCTATGCCGTCTAACGTTCTGACGTAATTTAATTATGACGTCAGAAAAATTAATTATTGACAATTTACTTAAGAAATAATATATCTCATCCAGCGATTTGGCGTTGAATAAATCATTGTTTGGAGTTCAGATGGGAAGAAGTTGTATCACCAGGGTGCAGCCCAAGTGATATAATAATACGCATCTGAACGACAAACAATGATTTATTCAAGAGCAAATCACTAAATGAGATATATTATTTCGTTTCTAACACGTTACCAAGGATGTTTAAGTACATCCTTGACGGCATTTATTAAATATTTGCCCGTTATCAATCGGTTTCTTTTCCAGCACGCCACTATGCCGTTTGACGTCTTTACGTAATAATTGTGATTGAAACAGTCGCTGTATTTCTCATTGGTATCATTATTGTAAATTTTAATTAAGCCGATGTAGAGTTGCCTTACCAATCTTGTCAGTGTGTTTCAAGACACTTGATGGTTTTAGTCAGAGCAGAATTTCTAGTATGTTTGAATGTTATACTGTTTCATGTAAGTAACTTGAACTGTTAAAGCGGGGTGGTTTGCGGGTTTCAACCTTTCTGTGCTGTCAGCGCTTTGATTCTATGTCTAGATTTTGACACTTTGCAGACAGCGCTATTTATAAAACTAATGTTTATTTCATTAGACGCTGACTGCAGCGTAGGTCAGTGTGCCGGTATAGTCCTAGATCAGAGAAAATTTAATATTGATAAAATATTAATTAAAACGGCATAAAAGAATTCAAAGGTATGTAGATTCCTTTCAGATCCGTCTAATTCTTAGTTTTATGTCAGTATAAGGAAAATAAAGGCTCTTGCTTTGGATAAAAACGTGTCGATGAAATGTCGGCTGCTTCAGACTAAATAGATAACAACTCATTTTGCATTTTCTTGGTTATGCTTTTGGTTTACGCTGAATTATTTTAACTCGATTGTTATGAAAAGCTTCAAGTTTATTTGAACCACTCTTGAATCCGCAGTACTGGTGGCACGAGAGCACATCGTCGTGGCCCCAGCGGGACTTGAGTCCACGACCCCTGGTATAATGTACTGCGTTTTATGCCATATGTGCCGAAGATACGGGAGACTTATTTTCAATAACTGTTCGTCCGTTTGTCCGTCCATCATATCTTTATTAGTACTTAACCTATACAGTTATGATCCAGTCAAAATGAAACAAAATGTAGTTGTTTTTCCGCCCTGGAGTTTACCTTAATGGAATTTTAAGCTTTTGGAATATTACAGCTACATAAGAGCGTTGGGTAATCAAGACCCCCTATAGTCTTCGTACTTCTGAAATGAAACTTGGTGTACATAATTGACAACAAGTGGATAAGCGCTTATTATCGGGAAGTATTCGGATTATGTTTTTTTTGTTTTTTTTTATTACGGCTCGTTTGAATTACAACATGCTATACTAGCATCACAACAATTTGTACTCGCCCCACCCCCCGTTATCGCCCCCACCCCTCTGCAATCTCTATGCAACTGAAAGTAACTTGGTACCTCCCATCTCCTGCAGTCTCTATGCAATTGAATGTAGATATTTTATCAGGAGTTAAAGTTTTATGAACTTTGAAATATGACAGTTGCATCAGAAACATTATAAACCCAACTCCTACTGTTTCTATCAAATTGAAATGAAACTTGGATATTTTTTGTGAAATAGATATGTGTGATTATTTTATTTCATCTTGTATTTTGGAATATTAAAACTTTCAAGACTGTCCGATTATTTTAAAGTTAAGCCTACTTTTAATCTTTGTTTATTATTTCGTAAAGCATGTACAGGGGCATGTGTCAAACACAGATGACATATACTTGTTGCATCATCTATAACCATTGCATTTTTTATCCGTGTGCAGGGTGAATATTTGATGTAAATCTCACACCCCTTCACTTCAGATGTATGAGGAGAATTTACAATATAATTATAGCATATTTACTGAATGGCTTGTCAGTCAATAGTTAAAACTATTGCCCGAGTTACATTCAGTAAGTGTTTTCTTACATGATGTTAGAAGTTAATTTTCAGTTTTATTTTTATACTAGTGACTTCTAGCCCAGAATAACATGTATTGAATACCATGCGCGGATCCAGCCAGTTTTATCATTGATGAGGATCCAACCGAACCCTTACTATGACAAATATTTGTCTTTATTCACCAAACGATTTGATGTGATTTTTGTGGATGTTAGCTATTTACAAGTAGAGGTTTTTGTTGAATAGGCTGAATAGAAACGTACCGACCAGCTATTGGACCGGGAGCAGGGGGAAAGGGGTTCATAAACCTCCCCACATGATTATTCTGAAATTCAGCGCTTCATTTCTTGTATTCTGGTCTATTTTAGGAGCATTTAAGAACACCTTTTCAATTATACTGTCACTTATGTAATGACGTGATTACCGGCAAATCGCAATAAGTTCTTTGGTTTTGAATAAAAACACGATATTTGACCACTCATTTTCTTAGTTCGGACAATTCCAACACAATGATAATGGTTTCGTTGCAACATTTCTTATGACAACAATATCGATCATATTAAAGGTCACATGATCAACTGACTGTATATCACTGGTCACATGATCAACTGACGGTATATCAAGAAAGATATACGACACCCTGATATCTGGTCGAAAATACTGCAAGTGACAGGATAAATAGTCAATAATTTGTTCATAAATCAGGGATTAATTTTCAATTAATAAGAAAAAAGTAGTTAATAGCTTAATTTGTTAGGTCGCTTTTATTCAGTTTTCATATAATGATAATATTTTGATGAGCTGTGTTAGCTTGAATTTTAGTACTGCAAATGTTTAACGTCTTTTTCTCTATATTTCAGAGCTGAAAGACGAGTTGGCTGCCTTCTACAGAACAAGATTCAGTACAATACAACTGTCACCGCTATTCGAGGAACAAGATACCCCACTTGTAGATTTCTACATTTTGCCTGAAATGAATTTCATTGAAAAGAAAAACAAAACGCTAGCTGAGGAAGAGACTAAAACTCCAGTCAAATCGTTGTCGGACGTATTCAAGTCTGAAAAAAGTTCCGAAATATATTTAACCGCTGATGCTGGATATGGGAAAACTGCTTTTTCAAAATATCTTGCAGTCACGTGGTGCCAGGCTCATTGTCCCGAAAACGAATACACAAAGTACTTCAAAGAAGATGCAATAAAGGCCATGCGTGGTTTCGAGTTTTTGTTTCTTGTGTTATTGCGTGATTCTTCTGATGATTGCAGCATTGATGATTTGATAGTTAAACAAATTGTGCAAAATTTTTCTCGGCCTTTCGCATTGACAATAGAATCTATACAGGAAATTATGCATCAAGAACGATATCTTATTATCCTGGATGGTATTGACGAATGGATCCATCCCGAAAAGAAATGTTCAAAACTGCCAAAAACGATCCCTCATCGTAACGTACGTAAAAGGTGTGTAATCCTTACCACGACAAGACCTTGGAAATTAGGTGTGTTAAATCTTAAAACTAGTGAAATAGATAAGAAAGTAGAACTAGTAAAACTCAACTCCGAGTCAGCACAGATATTAGAGGAAAGAGCGATTTCAAAAATGAAGAATCTCGATGTTGATGAAGCAAAAATCCTGGCCAAACAATTGAATGAAAAAATCAAAGAAAATAAACTCGAGGATCTGGAATCCGTCCCCCTTCTTACGATGTATCTCATTTGTTTATGGTGTGAAGGTATTCCACTAGGACATTCAAAGTGTGGACTATATGCAAGCATTATTGAACTCCTGCTGTCAAGAACGATAAGCAAACATCCGGAAGTGGAACTAACGTGCGAACCCTCCCAGAGTGATATCCCTCAATGCTTCAGTGAACATAAACATTGTACTAAATACAGCACATATCTGAAAGCTTTAGGAAAATTAGCATTTGAAACTTTATTCAGTGAAACAAAGGAGAGTATACTTGTTTTCAATAAGTCAGTGACTGATAAGTATCTGTCATCAAATGATTTGAAATTAAGTCTTTACTCGGGACTGTTAACACAAAGTACTGAAAAGACATTCACAAAACAAATTTCTAAACTTTCATTCTCGCACAAAACAATACAAGAATTTTTCTGTGCATTGTACATTAGCTGTCAAAATGAAAGTGATGTCAAAGAGATCTTTCTGAAGGAATGCAAAAGTTTGCGAAGTATTCTTGACATGTCGACAGTGTTTGTTTTCATCAGTGGAATGAATGCAGAAATCATTTCTTCAATATCTCGCAATTTCATGTCAGTAATCAGTGAAGATAAGAGAACGAGCGAATACAGAACTACGACTGACCGGGACTGTGAACCTCTGAAAGACATACAAGACATGTACATTTCTTGTATGAAAGAAAACACGAGCGATAAGGAACTCAAAATTTGCTGCCAAGATTTTTTCTTTAGCGAAGATTGTAAAGAAGAAAAATACTTTAACCATTTAACGCAGCTCTCAGTGGACAATAAAAGCAACATGGCGTCAATAAATATCAACACAATAGATGGTCGTAGTTTACGTGAAATTATTGATTGTTGTGATCTAGTTGATCCGTTCAACATCAATAAAATATGCTACTGGGGTTACGATGAAAACGCGCTACTTCCTGTACTGTTAAACAAGTCAACGAAATGTCTCACTGTTAGATCGCCTGGTTCTTGGAGCCGTGAAATGTTGCAAACATTACAGAATAATTCTCTGTTACAAGCAATTTATATCCAAGTTTCAAGATGAGCCACGATGTGCTGAATGACTTTCTGAATTATATTATAAACAGAAAAACAATGACGGAGATTAGATTGGAGGAGTTATCGTGTGCCGAGCACGACAAGTCGTGTAGTTTCAGTCTGGATTTTTGCCAGCATTCAGATCTAAGGAAGTTAGAATTGGGCAAGATACCTAAAGTGTCACAATTGAAAGTTAATAGTCAAGTGGAACACGTGGAGTTGTTTGATATCAATCTAGGTGAAATGTCGCTGCCTCCTGGAATGGGAAATATCAAACATGTTGAGTTGTGGAGTGTAAACATGTCTGCTTCAACATTGCGTGATCTCGTTAAGGTAGTGGAGAAACTTTCACACAAAGTCACAGTAACAATACTCTTGTGTAAGATAGAACCGAAAACAGAGTTTGAACACGTTAAACAATATATACACTCATCTCAGAATCTCCGAGTTACGGAGGATGATAGCGTGTGGTTTGTGTTTGAAACAAAAGTTGAAAGTTAAGTTACTAAATAAACTCAGACTGATAGTGTCAATGTATATAAACATTATTCATTCAAAATACTATAACTCATTACACAACACACTGACATATGACATATGTGTAACATGTATATACACATGTACATTATTATTAGAAATAGTGACAGTCGCGCGTGTAAATGTAATAAACATTGGATGACATTCTTGGATAAAAAATGGATGTTCTTGTACACGGATTTATAATCAAGTAAGTTATTTTCTTTGCTGTTATTTATTATATTCTAAACTTGATTTAATATTTTAACAGTTTGGTAGAATTGAGCCCCGTCATGTTTGTGAAAAATGTTTTATTAATTTAATTAATCAGTTAATAGAGCACTGTCCCCAAATTGTGCACAGTTACTCTCAGTTTTTGTGTATGTTAACGACATATGTGTTTAAGCTCCCTGAAGGTTGTGGGGACGAGAGCATGAAATCCCCACCTTGTCTGTTCGTCTGTCCGTCCGTCCGTCATACATCTTGTAGAAATCTTTGGTCAAGTTTTGCATGTAAGTTTGAATCTCAGTCTATCCTCCATTGTGAATTTATTGAAACTTCACATACAAATTCACTGTCATGATCTGACATGCAGTGCACAGGTTCCATAATTCTGTTTGCATTTCTTGCAGAATTATGCCCCCTTTTTGACTTAGAAATATTTTGGTAAAGTTTTGCATGTAAACTTTAATCTCAGTACCCACTAATGGGAATGCTTTGAAACTTCACATACTTGTTCACTGTCATGATCTAATATGCAGTGCTCAGGTTCCATAACTCTATTTGCATTTTTGCAGAATTATGCCCCCTTTTTGACTTTGAAATCTTTGGTTAAAGTTTTAAATGTAAACTTGAATCTCAGTACCCACTAATGGGAATGCTTTGAAACTTCACATAATTGTTTACTGTCATGATCTGACAGGCAGTCCTCAGGTTCTATAACTCTTTTTGCATTTTTGCAGAATTTTGCCCCTTTTTGACTTAGAAATATTTAGGTAAAATTCGGCATGAAACCTTTAATCTGAGTACCCACTAATGGGAATGCTTTGAAACTTCACATACTTGTTCACTGTCATGATCTAATATGCAGTGCTCAGGTTCCATAACTCTATTTGCATTTTTGCAGAATTATGCCCCCTTTTCGACTTTGAAATCTTTGGTTAAAGTTTTGAATGTAAACTTGAATCTCAGTACCCACTAATGGGAATGCTTTGAAACTTCACATAATTGTTTACTGTCATGATCTGACAGGCAGTCCTCATGTTCTATAACTCTATTTGCATTTTTGCAGAATTATGCCCCCTTTTCGACTTTGAAATCTTTGGTTAAAGTTTTGAATGTAAACTTGAATCTCAGTACCCACTAATGGGAATGCTTTGAAACTTCACATAATTGTTTACTGTCATGATCTGACATGCAGTGCTCAGGTTCCATAACTCTATTTACATTTTCGCAGAATTATGCCCCTTTTTCGACTTTTTAGATAAAGTTTTGCATATATTCTTTAATCTCAGTACAATGGGATACTTTGGATCTTCACAAGACACATACTTGTTTACTCTTAATCTGACATGCAGGTTCCATAACTTGTTAGCATTTCATAGAATTTTTCCCCTTTTACGACTTAGAAATCTTTGGTTAAAGTTTTGCCTTGTAAGCAGGAAATCTTCAGCCACCCACTGGCGGGAATGCATTGAAACTTCACACGCTAGTATTGTCCATAATCTGAGCACACAGTGCACAGGTGTCAATAACTCTGTTTTGCAATTTTACATAATTATTCCCCTTTTGACTTTAGTTAGTAATATACAGTATTTTTAAAGCTGAAATCTAAGTACCCACTGACTGAATCTTTTGAAACTTCACATGCATATAAAACATAAATGATCTGACATGCAGTGTAAAGGTTCCGAAAAACTCTATTTAATTTTTTACAATATATGCCCTTTTTTAGCTTCGACTAATCGAAGAATAGGGAGCGTCCTACTCACCCCGCGTTCGGCGTAGAGCGTGAGCGTCACAACAAATGTTAACGTTTCGTAACTCACCCCAAATATGTCAATGTCCATTCAGATATTGCTGTTCATAATTTGCATACTTGATTTACCACATGACCCCAGTCTGTAAAAAAGAGGAGGCAACTCTATCAAGCATTTTGACGATTAAGGCCCCTTTTTTTTCGACTTAAATAAATGTTAAAAGATTAGGGCGTACCACCCCAACTCTTTTTCAAAACCATTGAGATATTGCTTTCATATTTTGCATACGTTGTTTACCATCATGGACCCCCAGTCTGTAGAAACTGAGGAGGCAACTCTATTCAAGCATTTTGACTGATTATGGCCCTTTTCGACTTTAGATAAATGTAAAAGTTTGGCGTACAACCCAAATATTTTCAAAGTCCATTGAAAACTGCTTTCATATTTTGCATCCTTGTTATACCAACATGTCCCAAGTCTGTTAAAAGGAGGAGGCAACTCTATTCAAGCCCTTGACTGATAAGGCCCCTTTTTCGACTTAGAAAAATGTTAATCTTTGCGTACCACCCCAAATATTGTGAAAGTCCCATTGAGATATTGCATTCATATTTGCATACTTGTTTACAATCATTACCCCCAGTCTGTAAAAAGGAGGAAGCACACTCTATCAAGCAATTTTTGACTGAATTAAGCCCACCTTTTTCTACTTAGAATAAAATGTAAAAGTTTGTGTACCACCCCAAATATTTTCAAAGTCCCCCCCCATTGAGATATGCTTTCATATTTTCATACTTGTTATACCAATATTACCCCATCTGTAAAAGGAGGAGGCAACTCTATCAAGGCATTTTGACTGAATTATGGCCCATTTTCGACTTAAGAATATGCTAATAGTAATGTTAAAGTTTACTCAATGCTAATATATACAATCAAGCACGAGAATAGTCGAGCGCCGCTGTGCCACTGCAGCTCTTGATTATCTTAGCAGTTGATTAATATTTGTTTACGCATCCCAATAGTAGCAGAAAACAGTAATAGCAATCATAACAGTAGCAGTAACACTGAATTAGTTGGCAAGCATACAGCATCAACAGTAGTAGGAAGTTGTTTGTAAAAAGTAGTAGCAAATCACTTAAAAATGACCATAAAATTTACTGGGATATTTCATCATCTTACGTAAAACTACTAGCAGTGAGTTATTACAGTTGTAAGATATATAATTGAACGGTGTTTCTTGAATCTGTTCCGGTAAAAACATGTTCTCCGTAAGATAAATGCCAACTACCCCATATGACATTACAGTGGACAAGTGATTTCAGACACAATGTCGTTTATTAAACACGGAGAACATACGCCCAAGGATAGAACTCCCGACCCTGCAATCCGTAGACCAACACTCTGCCTTCTGAGGTAAGCGGGCGGGCTTCGAGCAATATTAGCAGCAGCAGTAGCAGCAATAGTAGTAGCAGCGGTAGTAGCAGCAGTAGTAGGAGCACTAGTCAGCAGCAGTAAAAACCAGCAAGCAGCAGTAATTTAGAAGAAGTAGTATAATTAATGGTAGGAACAGTATTAGCAGTAGTAGCCAGAGCAGCAGTAACATTACTAGATTATTAGTAAATTGTATACACAGATATGTAGCAGTAACTGCAGTAAGTGTGAATCAATATTATAGTAGTAGCAGAAGTGTTGTCAGTAGCAGTAGTAGCAGCAGTGGAATCAGTAGTAGTAGCAGTAGCAGTGGCAGTGGTATCACTAGTAGTAGTAGCAGCAGTAGTGGGGTCAGTAGTAGTAGTAGTAGTAGCAGCAGTGTGATCAGTAGCAGTAGCAGCAGCAGTGGTATCACTAGTAGTAGTAGCAGCAGCAGTGGGGTCAGTAGTAGTAGTAGTAGCAGCAGTGTGATCAGTAGCAGTAGCAGCAGCAGTGGAATCAGTAGTAGTAGCAGTAGCAGCAGCAGTGGAATTAGTAGTAGTAGTAGCAGTAGCAGCAGCAGTGGAATAATTAGTAGTAGCTAAGCAGTAGCAGCAGCAGTGGAATCAGTAGTAGTAGTAGTAGCAGCAGTGTGATCAGTAGCAGTAGCAGCAGCAGTGGAATCAGTAGTAGAAGTAGCAGCAGCAGCAGTGGAATCAGTAGTAGTAGCAGAAGCGGCAGCAGTGGAATCAGCAGTAGTAGTAGTAGTAGCAGCAGTGTGATCAGTAGCAGTAGCAACAGCAGTGGAATCAGTAGTAGTAGTAGTAGCAGCAGTGTGATCAGTAGCAGTAGCAGCAGCAGTGGAATCAGTAGTAGTAGCAGTAGCAGTAGAATCAGTAGTAGTAGCAGTAGCATTGTGGTCAGAAGCAGTAGTAGCATCAGTGTGATCAGTAGCAGTAGAAGCAGCAGTGTGATCAGTAGCAGTAACAGCAGTAGTAGTAGCAGCAGCAGTGGATCAGTAGTAGTAGCAGTAGCAGCAGTGTGATCAGTATAGAAGTAGTCGGAAGCAGCATTGAATCATAGCATGGAAACAGTAATAGTAGTAGTAGTATAGGAGTATAGCAGCAGTGTGATCAGTAGCAGTAGTAGCAGCAGTGTGATCAGTAGTAGTAGTAGTAGTAGTAGCAGCAGTGTGATCAGTAGCAGCAGCAGTGGAATCAGTAGTAGCAGTAGCAGCAGCAGTAGCAGTAGCAGAAGCAGTGGAATCAGTAGTAGTAGCAGTAGAGGCAGTGTGATCAGTGGCAGTAGCAGCAGCAGCAGAATCAGAAGTAGTAGTAGCAGCAGCAATGGAATCAGTAGTAGTAGTAGCAGCAGTGTGATCAGTTGCAGTAGCAGCAGCAGCAGTGGAATCAGTAGTAGAAGCAGCAGCAGTGGAATTAGTAGTAGTAGTAGCAGCAGTGTGATCAGTAGCAGCAGCAGTGGAATCAGTAGTAGTAGTAGTAGCAGCCGTGGAATCAGTAGTAGTAGTAGTAGTAGCAGCAGCAGTGTGATCAGTAGCAGTAGAGTGATCAGTAGCAGCAGTGTGATCAGTAGCAGTAGTAGCAGCAGTGTGATCAGTAGCAGAAGTAGCAGCAGTGTGATCAGTAGTAGTAGTAGCAGCAGTGTGATCAGTAGAAGTAAAGTAGCAGCAGCAGTGTGAATCAAGTAGTAGTAGTAATATAGCACAGCAGTGTTGTCATAGCATAGTTGATCAGTAGCACAGTGTGGTTCAGTAGGCAGTTAGTACACAGTGGTGATCAGTATCAGGTATCAGCAGCAGTGGAATACAGTAGTATGCAGCATCAGTGGGGGCAGCAGTAAGTAGTTTTGTAGTAGCATTGTGGTTCGATTCAGTATTATCATCAGTGTGATCAGTAGCAGATAGCAGCACAGTGTGAACAGTAGCATAAGCAGGCACAGTGGAATCATTAGTAATATCAGCAGCAGTGGATTCAGCAGTAGTAGCAGTATCAGCAGTGTGATCAGAGTAGTAACAGTAAGCAGCAGCATTGAATCAGTAGTAGTATAGTAGGCAGCAAGTGGTATCATAGCAGCAGCAGTTGGATCAGTAGTAGTAGTAGTACAGCCGTGGAATCAGAAGTAGTAGTAGTAGTAACAGCAGCAGGTGATCAGTATGCAAGTAGAGTGGATCAGTAGCAGCAGTGTTGATCAGTAGCAGTAGTAGCAGCAGTGTTGGATCAGGTAGCAGACAGTAAGCAGCATGAGATCAGTAAGTAGTAGTAGCAAGCCGACAGTTGATCAGTAAAATAGTATCAGCAGCAGCATGTGATCTAAGTAGTAGTAGTAGTACAGCAGCTGATGTGTGGTTCAGTAGCATATTGTGATCAGTACAGCAGTGTGGTCAGTAAGTCAGTATAAGCAGCAGGTGATCACTACATAGCAGCAGCAAGTGGAATCCATAGTAGTACAGCACAGTGGGGGCAGCAGTATTAGTTGTAGTAGCATTGTGGTTAGAAGCAGTAGTAGCATCAGTGTGATCAGTAGCAGTAGCAGCAGCAGTGTGATCAGTAGCAGTAGCAGCAGCAGTGGAATCATTAGTAGTAGCAGCAGCAGTGGAGTCAGCAGTAGTAGCAGTAGCAGCAGTGTGATCAGTAGTAGTAACAGTAGCAGCAGCAGTGGAATCAGTAGTAGTAGTAGTAGCAGCAGTGTGATCAGTACTTGTAGCAGCATCAGTGTGATCAGTAGCAGTAGTAGCAGCAGCAGTGTGATCAGTAGTAGTTGTAGAAGCAACAGTGTCGTCAGTAGCAGTAGAAGCAGCAGTGGAATCAGTAGTATAGTATAGCAGCAGTGTGAACAGTAGCCAGCAGCTGCCGTAATCAGTAGTAGTATAAGTAGCACAGTGGAATCAGTATAAGTAGTAGCAGCATTGTGGGTCCAGTAGCAGTAGTAGCACAGTGTGAATCAGAAGCAGATAGCAGCAGTGTTATCATAGGCATATAGCAGCACTAGAGATCAATAGCAGTACATGCAGCAAGTGGAATCGTTATAGTAGCTGTAAGCGCATTGTGGTCATAAGCATAGTAGCTGCATGGTGATCAGTATAGTAGTAGTAGCAGCATGTGATCACTAGTATTAATAGTAGTAGCAGCAGCTGTGTGAATCATTAGCATAGCAGCAGCGTGAATCAGTAGAGGCAGTACCAGCAGCAGTGGGGGCAACATAGGTAGTAGTACAGCAGTAGTAGCAGTATCAGCAGCAGGGAATCAGTAGTAGTACAGTTCACAGCAGTGAATCCAGTAAGTAGTAGCAGCACAGTGGAATCAGTACCAGTAGCATTATCGGTGGAATTATTACAGTAATCATTAGCAAGTGGAATCAGTAGTAGTATAGTAGCAGCAGTGAATCCGTAGTTACTTAGCACAGCAGTGGAATCATAGTAGTACATAGCAGCAGTGGAATCAGTAGTAGCATAGCAGCAGCAGTGGAATCAGTAAATTAGCCAGTACAGCATGTGGATCAGTAGCAGCAGCAGTGGGAATCAGTAGTAGTATTATAGTATCAGCCATTGTGATTAGTAGCAGTAGCAGCAGCAGTGGAATCAGTAGCAGTAGCATTAGCAGTGGAATCAGTAGTAGTAGTAGTAGCAGCAGTGGAATCAGTAGTACCAGTAGCAGCAGCAGTGGAATCAGTAGTAGTAGCAGTAGCAGCAGTGGAATCAGTAGTAGCAGTAGCAGCAGCAGTGGAATCGGTAGTAGTAGAAGTAGCAGCAGTTTGATCAGTAGCAGTAGCAGCAGCAGTGGAATCAGTAGTAGTAGTAGTAGTATCAGCAGTGTGATAAGTAGCAGTAGCAGCAGCAGTGGTATCACTAATAGTAGTAGTAGTAGCGGCAGCAATTGTATCAGTAGTAGCAGTGGTAAAGAATCAGAAGTAGTCAGCAGCAGCAGTGGATCAGTAGGCATTAGTAGAGCATGTGATCATAGCAGTATACAGCAGTGTGATCATAGTACAATAGCACAGCATGGGTGATCATAGTAGTATAGCTGCAGTGTGATCATACTAGTAGCAGCAGCAGTGTGATCAGTAGCAGTAGTAGCAGCAGTGTGATCAGTAGCAGTAGCAGCAGCAGTGTGATCAGTAGAAGCCTTAGCAGCAAAAAGTGTGATCATAGCAGTAGCAGCAGCCAGTTTAGATCAGTAGCAGAAGTTGAACAGAAGTATTAGTAGAAGCAACGTTCGTCAGTAGTGAGTTCAGATAAAAGCAGCAGTGCATCAGAAGTAGTATTATAGCATCAGTGTGCTCAGTAGTAGTAGAAGCAACAGCAGCAGTGTGATCAGTAGCAGTATTAGCAGCAGTGTGACCAGTAGCAGCAGCGGAATCAGTAGTAGTAGTAGCAGCAGTGGAATTAGTAGTAGTAGTAGCAGCATTGTGGTCAGAAGCAGTAGTAGCATCAGTGTGATCAGTAGCAGTAGTAGCAGCAGTGTAATCATTAGCAGTAGTAGCAGCATTGTTATCAGTAGCAGTAGCAGCAGCAGTGGAATCAGTAGTAGTAGCAGTAGCATTGTGGTCAGAAGCAGTAGTAGCAGCAGTGTGATCAGTAGTAGTAGTAGCAGCAGTGTGATCAGTAGTAGTAGTAGTAGTAGTAGCAGCAGCAGTGTGATCAGTAGCAGTAGCAGCAGCAGTGGAATCAGTAGTAGTAGCAGCAGCAGTGGGGTCAGCAGTAGTAGTAGTAGCAGCAGTGGTATCAGTAGTAGCAGTAGCAGCAGCAGTGGAATCAGTAGTAGAAGCAGTAGCAGCAGCAGTGGAATCAGTAGTAGTAGCAGCAGCAGTGAATCAGTAGCAGTAGCAAATTAGCAGTGGGAAATCAGAAGCATTACATTTAGCATTGGAAACAGTAGTAGTAGTAGTAGCAGCCAGTGGAATCAGTATAACCTGCAGTAGCAGCAGCATGAAACAGTAGTTATAGCAGTAGCAGCAGTGAATCCATAAAGCAAGAAGCCGCAGCAGTGGAAATCAGTAGTAGTATCATAGCAGCAGTGTGATACAGTATCAGCAGCAGTTGAAATCATAATAGTTAGTATCAACAGTGTGATTATAACAGTAGCAGTGGGATCATAATAGTAAGCAGTAGTGGGAATCAGTTGTATTAGCACAGCATATGAATCATATTAGTATCATAAAGCAGCCATTGATTAGAATAGTAGCGGTAGTGGGATTCAGCAGTAGCAGAAGCAGTGGGTATCAGTAGTAGTAGCAGTAAGTGGGATCAGTAGAAGTACAGCAACATGGGATCTGTAGACTATAGTTGTACCAGAAGTGGGATCGTAGCAGCAGCAGCAGTAGGATCCATAATTGTAGCAATTAGCAGCTGTTGGCTAGCATAGTACAAGAAGTGGGATCAGTAGTAGTATTGCATCAGTGGGATCAGTAACTAGAAGCTGTAGTGGGATCAAGGTACAGTCAACAGTAGGGGGATCCAGTAGTAAGGCAGCACAAGCATGGGGAATCAGTTTGTATCAGCAGCAAGCAGTGGTATCAGTAGTAGCAGCCGCATAGTGGGATCAGTAGTAGCGGTGTAGTTTTTATCAAGTAGTACAGCAACCGCAGTGGGATCAAGATAGTAGCAGCAGTGTGGAAACAGTAGTAGCAGCAGTATGTGATCAGTAATAGTACAGCAGTCAGCAGGATCATAGTTGTAGGCAGTAATGACATAGCAGCACTAATGGGATCAGTAAGGATAGCAGCAGCAGTTAGAAACAAAATCTAGAACAGTAGCAATAGAAATAAGAAAGAAGTACAGCAGCAAGTTGTATAGCTGCAGAAGCATTAGAAGTAGTAGCAGTAGTAGTAAAAGTAGTAGAAAGACGTATAATCGGTGGTCCGTAGTATCTTAGAGGTAAGTCCCTAGTCCGTAGCAGTAGTAATAGTAAGTAGTCGGTATTAGTAGCAGTATGGTAAAAAGTATTAAGTAATAGTAATTATTATTCTTGATTTTATTTTGTTTGGGTTCATATGGCGACCTTTCAGCCATTATGGGATGAAGACCCCAGGTGCCTGCCCCTCCTATTAGTATCATTAGTACAGTATAAGTCGTAGTCGAATAGTAGCAGTAGTAAATAGTATAAGCAGTAGTTCGGAGTCGAATCAGTAAGAATAGTAAGTAGTGGTAGCAGTAGTTTTTGTAGTAGTAGGTAGATAGTAGTAAAGCAGTAGTACAAAGTATAGTAATATATAATATCGTAGTAAATAGTAGTATATTGTGTCGTAGCAGTATCGTGTATAAGTAGTTGCAGTAGCTTAGTAGCCAGTAGAAGTCGGTAGTAGTATTGAAAAAGTAGTATAGTAGAAGCAGCAGTAGTATCCGTAGTAGTATGTCGTATTAGTAATCGTCGTAAAGCAGTAGTAGTAGTAGTATCAGCAGTAGTATAGTAGTAGTAGTTTTGTCGAAGGCGTTTTGTAGTAGCAGTAAAAGTCGTAAAAGTAGTAAGTAGTAGTAGTAGAATTAGTAGCAGTAGTATACGTAGAAGCATAGTAGTATCGTAGTAGTAGGTTTATAGTCGTCGTATTAGCATAGTGTAGTCGTAGTATTAGTAGTAGAAGTAGCAGTAGTAGTCGTAGCAGTAGTAGTCTTAGTAGCAGTAGTATCCGTAAGTAAGCAGTAGTAGTAGTCCGTAAGTAGTAGGTAGTAGTATACAGTAGTAGTCGTACAGAAGTAGTATCGTAGTAGCAGAATCTAGTAGCAGTAGTAGTAGTCCGTAGTATAGTATAGTATAGTTGGTTGCAGCCTACACCGTATCATCTATAATAAAAAAAAAGAAAACCAGAGAAAACATTTAAGAATAATATTTTTATTTGAGGATTTTATTTTATTAATTTATACATTTGTATATTCCCATGTCCATAGAGAGCAAAACCAATTACATGACAATCTTCATACTAATCACAAGTATTAAATATTTTCAAATTTTATATAACTGGTATAAAACTACAATAACTTGTGTGATTTTTTTTTTTTTTTCAAATTTTTAAGAATTTAAAACAGAAAAGCAACACTTTTATACATATCGCTTTCCTTGGCAAAACCTAAACTGTTCCGGCCCCAATACGGATAATTTACAGGAAACGACTGATGATGTTGACGGATAGCTTCATGGATTATACATACAGGCCTTCCCAACCCCTGGAGGTCCGGGGGGGGTGTCGATACCCGCAGCTACTCGGGAATTCAGAAATGCTTTCATGGTTTTCCTACTCCAACTAGAGGTGACTGGTCAGGAACCCAGGAACTCCTTGCGTGTATCATGCTATACTCGAACCGTGGCACGTTATAGAACAAGGCCAGTCTATTCGCCAACGAGCTAGGCAAAAGTTAGCCAGAATATGCCTGTATCTATTTCGATCTCTCTGTCTTGGGGCTTTGTCTCACTCTGTCCCTCTGGTCAGATTCGCTCTGTTCTGTACTGTAGGTATGACATTAAGCGCCTGTGTGGCTGCATTTGAACAATATAAAGCGTCCTTTTGGAATCTTTGTAACCTTGTTATCTTGTGAATTGTCATGAAAAGTGCGCTGTATAAATCTGGTATAATAATATTAATATTAATAATAATAATAAAACTAAAAATAACGTTGAAAAAAACTGGCAGATTATGCAAGCGCATTTCATTTGTTATCATGATGTTTCAAGAACAAAATACCCGTATTTATTTGTTTTTAATGTGTTTATGCAAGTAACGTTAGCGCAACGTATCTTAATAATGTTATCAATCTTCAAAAAACATCAGAAATCTTAAGTTTCCCCTACCAGCCTCCGGGGCACCAACCATTGAACTAATCCCCTCGGATACTGTATATGATATAATAATGAAATACAGGGGTTATACACCTACTATTATTAAAAATTATATTAACGCATTAAAAATCAAGTTTCCATAAAGTTCCCTCTTTTTGAGTGATCTCTCACTTTATATCTCGCGTTACGTTGTTTCTAGATATTTTCCATTTTAAGATCGATCCTTTACCAAACTAAAAAATTTTCACATTTTAAAGAACTAATTACTGATTTAATTCAGTACAATCCATCTCTTCACATTAATTAAGTAAAGTACACTCCTATATCATTAGTACCAATCTCTGAACTATTTATTGTCTGCACATTTAATTAAATAATGAATACAATAGTTGCGTTTCTAACACCATTATCAGTACCTGTAGTACATAGATATAGTTATTGTATCATAGGGGGGGGGGTGTTTATGCCTCGTGTCGCAACATCTCTGTAACTCTCGTATAGGTCAACATCCGGTGGCTGTCGTTTTCCATGGATAATTCTTAGTTTGGATTCCATGGTTCATCTGAGCGTCTCCAAATATTGTTCGACCTTTGGCCTCGTGTAGAGTACTGATTTTAGTAGTTTTACATATACAACCCAATAAAAGAAGTATACAAACAAATAATTGTAAATTCTCGTGAATACTATGGTTTTCTAAGTCATTTATCAGGTTTTCAGTTGGGTAACACTCAAGATCAAACATCCGGTGGCTGGGCTACACATACATACCGTAAAATAGCGTGTATGGCCCAGATGGCAAATTGAAATCCACTACTAATACTTACACGATCAGAGATGATACTTTCGGCGCCCTAGCAATACATACAGCATAACACCTTTACGCAGGAACGCCATTTCTGGCATTTGGACAGACTATTATCGTATTATACCCCCATAAAAGTGGAGAAATGCTTTTGAATTATTCATTTTCATTGCCAGAACACAAATCATACTGTTTTACTTTAAATTAATTGATAGAAAATATCTGAATTTCACTTTGAAAACAAATCGCTTTTGAACTCATTCTACAAAAAAAGTAATAAATAAAGTTTTGTGTTTATACAGTTATAACAGTGAAAGGGTTTCGAATAGCCACAAGTGCTGTCAAAAACAACTCATGAAAAAAAAAGGTTTGATTTGGCTTCAATTATTATGTTAATGGTTTAACACTGTTTTAAGTGTAATTTAAGAAATTAAAATCTAAAAATATTTCGGGATTATCCGTAACTTTTATAAGCACATGCCAAAAAAATTTCATATCGCTGTGGTTTTGCCATACCATAGCAAAGAAATTACAATTGTTTTTAATGTAAATTGGTTTAAATAATAAAAAAATGCATTTTGTTTCTAAGAAAGATATACATTGAGATGAATGTTTTGT
Source organism: Mercenaria mercenaria (assembly GCF_021730395.1). Taxonomy (NCBI): domain Eukaryota; kingdom Metazoa; phylum Mollusca; class Bivalvia; order Venerida; family Veneridae; genus Mercenaria; species Mercenaria mercenaria. Next base: position 72,916,111 of record NC_069375.1, read on the forward strand.
TCATGTTGTTACTAAAATGACCATTTGTTTGTATATTCCGTAGCACTAATAACTGCAACATTTTAATTTTCATGCGGAATCTTCTTATTAAAGGAAAAGGGTAAAATCCGTAGCAGTCTATTTTGAAGGAAAGATATCTTTTTTTCTTTTCTGAATTAAAGCAATATCACGTTGTATAATATAATAATCTTTTGATAGACTATGATAGCAGTATGGTAATGTGTCGCCTTTAGTAATTTGTAATATAAAGTGAACTGTTTATAGCTATTTTAGCTCGACTATACGAAAATATTTAGAGAGTCTACCTACTCCCCCGGCGTCGGCGTCATTCCGCGTCCCCCCTGGTTAAAGTTTTTTTAAACCTATTTCTCATTTTATTTTATCAACATATCTCCTGTAATAACTGATGGATTTTTGATTAGAAACTTTGAAATACTATTCTTCATCATCATCCACAACATCTGACATAAAGGCCAATAACTCTGACCAATTTCTCATGAATTATCCCCCTTTATACCTTAGATTCTCAGTTAAATTTTTGATGCACTTTCACTGTCCAGTAATTACTGATTGGAATTTTTGATTCAACTTACTAAAATAGTTTGTTCAAACATCATCACCCTCATCAATGACAACAAGGTGGCATAACTCAGGCACCAATTTATCATAATGATTCCCCCTTTTTTACTTAGAAATTTTCAGGTTAAAGTTTTTGGTGCACTTTCACTCCTACCTCTGTTATTACTGATGGATTTAATTCAAACTTAAATAGGTGTTCAGCATCATTCACCCACCCATATTAACACAAGATGCAATAACACCTGGCTCAATTTTTCATGAAGTATTCCCTGTTCACTTAGATTTACAGGTTTAAGTTTGGAGCCACTTTTCACTCTATCACAGTTTATTACTGAAGGATTACACTAATTCAAACTTAAAACCAATTGTTCCAGCATCAGTTACCTTTTTTTTTTTCCTTATCATATGACACAAGGTGCGTAACATCTGGGACTCAATTTGTCATGAATTATTTCCCCTTTTTATTACATAGACTTTTAGGTTAAAGTTTGATGCAAATTTTCCACTCTTGTCCTGTTATTATTCTGAATGGGATTTTGATTTCGAACTTTAAATCTTGTTAACATGCATACACACTCCCGCCATATGACGCAAGGTGGCATAACTCTGGCAACCAATTTTCATTAATGTATTCCACCTTAAGTTTACTTAGAAAGATCTACACTCTTAGTTCAAGTTTTGATGCACTTGCTTTCACTCTGTCTCTGTTATTACTGAATGGATTTTGATCAAACTTAAAATAGTGATGTACAACATTAACACCCACCAATAATGACACAAGCTGCCATAACTCTGGTAACCAATTTAATGAATTAAATGCCCCTTTTGCTAGGAATAATACTTATTTAGTGTTTTGATACATTTTATCTTTACCTCTCTTAAACTTTCATTGATATTTTTGATATAGACTCAGGCTGTTGTGCAATATCTCCATCCACAATTTGGAGTCCAATTAAACACTTCCATGACAGCTCTAGTTTACCTCAAGATGTGCCGAATTATACTATTCCAGCATCGGAAATAGTCGGAGCGCACTGTCTCCCTGTACAGCTCTTGTTTTACTAGTTATGTTTTATGAACAGAAGTCCATAAGTAGTTTAATGCTGTTTTGATTGTAAACCTTGTTTAGAACGTAACCTTTTACAATAATACGTAATTTGTTTCACCGGAGAGCAAAAATACTCAAGGTGATATTTGTGTTTCATCCTATGCCCGTCATCATCTGTCGTCACAACTTTCGTCAGCTTGTTACCTTAAAAATCTCTGAGGAAATTTTTTGCTTTATAAGATGAATTATAAAACTAGGTCAATTCTTAGAAACAATGTTTAATCAAAATACAAAATCCTTTTATCTTATTTATATCTTTTCCCATAATGCTTGCCATCACAGAATTTGAAACTTCGTTATATACTATTTCAATGACATTTTTACAAAAACACAGTTTTCCCTATTTCTAGCTCGTCTAATAAGGTAGAGCTATCCTACTGCACACACGCGTCGGCGTCACACTTTTGGTTAAGTTTTCGTACCATTCCCTTATTTTGACAAAGTCTTTTGAGATAAAGCTTGAAACTTTCAACACTTGTTTTCCCATCACCAAGACAATTTTAAAGGCAAGAGCACATAACTCCATCTAGGATTTTGGCTGAATTATGGCCCCTTTTACATACAGAAATCATGTTAAGTTTTTCGTCCATTCATATTTTGACAAGTCTTTTGAATTAAGCTTTGAAACTTTCAACACTTGTTATATTACCATAACCATGACCAGTTATAGGCAAGAGCACATAACTCCATCAAGATTTTGGCTGACTATGGCCCCTTTTGACATAGAAAATCATGTTAAAGTTTTTCGTACCAGTTCAATATTTTGACAAGTCCCTTTTAGAAAAAGCTTTGAAAACTTCAACACTTGATTTATACCTATGACCCGTGTTCCAGTTTAAGCAAGAGAACAAACTCCATCAATGATTTTGGCTGAATTTTTGGCCCCTTTCCGACTTAAAACTATTCTCGGTTAAGTTTTTTCGTACCTGTTCATATTATGACAAAGTCTTTGAGATAAACTTGAAACATTCAACACTTGTTTTACCACTTTAACATCATCACCAAGTCTCAGTATAGGCAAGATGCAAACTCCATGCCGTTTATTGACTTCGAAAATCTGGGTTAAGTTATCGTACCAGTTAATACTTTGTGTAAAGTGTTGAAACATAATAAAAGAGATAACCTACACCACTACAATGAAAAAAACGCTAAAGGAAAAGAAACATATAGCAAAATGAGACAGCGAGTTACTATTCATAAAGCTAATACCTTCAAAGAGAATTACCAAATCAACTGGAATATTTAGAATCGGTAAATCTTCTAATGACTTCGGAGACTGGTAAAACCAAAAAGTTCTATTCTTTTGAGAAACATGAAAAAACAGACAATCTTGGTGTAGCACAACCCTTAATAATCTGAAAGGTAAAACTATATACCAAACCATATGATTAAAGCAATAATTCAAAAACCAAACAATTTGAATCTGTTTTCTCCAAACCAAACCAGTCAGTCTTAAACACAACAACTTTGTGAATTAAATAAGTGACAAAAATTCAGCAAGTAAAAGAAAATGACACGATATAGATATATAAACTGTAGAAGGTGTTTTGAAAATGCTCAAGGATCTGAATCCTAACAAGGCGTCTGGTCCCGGATCAGGCTCACCAAGATTACTATAAAGAACTTTCTCTCGAAACAGCCTTTCCTTTTCTCACTAAAGTGCTTTTCCAGAACTCACTGAGAACTGTATATTTTTCCAGAGGACTGGAAAACTGCTAACGTTCACCTGATAAAAAAAAGGGTCCTACATATAAAGCTAGCAATTTATCGCCAATACTCCTTGACATGCAAACTTAATGGAAGCATATCATGGTCTCTAACAGTCGAACATATTTCATGTGGCCATCTCGACAGCACACTCTCTCACATCTTTCCAACATGCTTCCGTTCCAACATAGCTTGATAACTCAACTATTATCCTTTACAACAAGAAAATTTTTGAGATGGTGCTATCTCCAATCTGGAAACAAAACAGATCTCATTGTAATGGATTTCTCGAAAGCCTATCGACAAGATCGACATCAACGTTCTTCCCTTTCAACTCATGAAACTTGGTGTCAACAAAACATCTCTATCTTGGAATTCAATCTTTTCTATAATCCGCTCTCAATCTGTTAGCAGTTGAGTTCACAACTCTTGATTCTCTACCAGTTTTCAAACAGGGGTTCCCAAGGTTCCGTTTGGGGTCCTTGTCTATTCCTCTGTTTCATCAAGACCCGTTCCCGACTCTGTTAAAAGTAGAATACGCTAATTTGTCTGATGATACCAACATATACTTCACCTCGACACATTAGTAGACTCTAACAAACATCAAGATGATTTTAACAAAATTAGAAGAAATGGGATGTAAATGGGTCAATGGAATTCCATCCTGATAAATGCAAAATCATAATAATCTCCAAAAAAAGGAACAATATCAATTTCCATAAAACTACATAATCAAGAACAAAAAACAACAGAAAAATTCCTAAATATCTTTGGATAAACTATTATGATGACTTTAGTTGGAAAAAACATATGAAACAACATCTTCAAAAGCTAATAACACACTCAGATTCAAAAAAAAGATAATTATACAATTAATAACCGTAAATCAAAGAAACTGCCTATTAAAAACATAACGCCCTGCCCACCAATTAGAATACTGTAACACATATGCATCCCATGGCAGAAAAACTTAGCATATGAGATAGAAAAGGTAACAAGAGCTGCAGCCCAGATATTGTATGAGTGATTACTCATTACCAACAGTAGCGTAACATCAATGCTTGAAATTCTTCAATGGCAACATTAGAACAAGAAAGAATACATGCATCTTTAATTATTTGTTTACACTATCACACAAAAACCCCTATCCCGTCTTTGTAGATCATAACACCTGACAGCACTAGAAATTTTACACTTTATCATTCCCATCTTCAAGAACAGCAATATCATAATAAACCTCCTTTTTCCCCCGCACGATCAGATACTGGCACGCCTTGCTTAATAACAACAAGGACATGGTGAACCTACAGAGCTTTCCACAGCTGACCTAGACTCGCAAAGAACTAAGGTCATCATCCTGTTTTTATTATTAACAAAGCTGTACATATTAACTCTCAAACACTCTTAACACATGTATATCAGTATCATGTAACATAGAAACATGTATTTAACAACTTCCGCCCCCGACCTCCCTGTTATGATCAGAAATTGAATGTAGGGAGTATCCCCGTATATTAAGATGTAATTATGGCTTTGAAACTTTGATCACTTGTTTCATTATAATAGTCTCTATGTGTAGGAAAAAGAGTAAACAAAACTCTGTCAACTATTTTTGGCTGAATATGCCCTTTTTTTTGGACTTGAAATTTGTTTGTTTTTCAACAAGTCCACTTTTTGTCAAAACTATTTGACATAATACTTTTTTAAACTTTGAACCTTTGTTTATCAACATGATTTCAATCTGTAGGCAAAGTACATAACTTTGAGAACAATTTTTGGCTGAAATCTGACCCTTTTTTGAACTGAAATGGTTTCACACATTGCCATTAAGAGCAAAGCTTACCGAAATCCACAAATACAAGAACATTGGTGTCTAATCATTTTTTTTTCTTTTGTCTGAATATCTGTGGTAAAAATTGATCCCATTCTTCAATCCATTCTTCGAATAGTCGAGCGCGCTGTCCCATCCGACAGTCCTTGTTTCCCATATAATACTTCTTTATTTTTCATGTAATGAATTTCAAAAAAGTTAAAAGATTAGTTGAATTTTGATTGCAAAAACAAATTCTGGTCCATAAATTGTTTCTCCTTATTTTTTCTCTCTTGATGCAAGAAAAAAATGTAAAAAAGGAGACATCTACTTCCAACAAAGGGATAAGTTTCAGAATACATAAATAGCAATGTTTGAGTTACTTCCCCTTTAGAGGTGATAGTAATAGGAAGTGAAATGTTACTAGAGAAAAGCAAAGTATCACCGCCGAATTTGTTTTTAAAGAAAATTGTTTTTTCCGCCGAAAAAAATCACGAGTGAATTTATGAGTTTTTGAAAACGAGCAACAACTTCTTCTTCAGTCAGGCGGGCCCGCCATTTTTTGTTTACATAAAAAGGTCAAGGGCATTGAAATACTGCGAATATTTCAGGTTTTACGACTAGTCACTAATGTCAAGTCATAAACGAATCAATATAGTACAGGCAATATTTTCCACCTGAATTTCATGAAACGTTGCTAGAATGTTTGCACTATGAAATGAAATTCGATTTCAGGACTAGGTTACACGGAGTCTTAAACAGGGTCGCTAGGTCAGATCATATAAAATATATGTTAACATTCAAGAGGCGATGTTTTAAATTCCCACCGCGAGTGGTGGACGATTATAGGAATAGTCTCCGTCCGTCTCTCCGTCCGGAACCCTTGAAGGATTTTCATGAAACTTGGTTCAAATAACCAACTCCATCAAGAGATGTGCAAAACTATGAGCAAGCCTTGTCGGCTCAAGGCACAACTCAAGTAAAATGTTTTAGTCTACCATTTCTGTCCCGGCTCTGTCTCTTCTAAAATTTAGGTCAAATGATAACCCATCCAGACAACATTGTGCAAAACATATGAGTCAACCGTGCCGACTCAAGGTCAAGGTCACAACTTGAGGTTAAAGATTTGAGCTTTCACATTTTAATTCCGCTCTGTATCTTCCTAAACCTCTTGAAAGATTTTCATAAAATTTTGTCAAATGATAACCTCATCAAATACTATTGTGCAGAAACTACGAGTAAGCCATGTCGGCTCAATATCAAGGTCACCACTCAAGGTCAAAGGTGCTTGCCCTCCATTTTGTGTCCGCTCTGTATTTCCTTAACCCCTGAAGGAATTTTTATAAACTTGTGTCAAATGATCTTCGTACAAGACATGTGCAAACTTATTAGTCACACATGTCGGCTTCGGTCAAGGTTACAACTTAAGGGTTATAAGTTTGAGCCTTTCCACTTTGTGTCCGCCTCTATATCCTCCCTAAAACCCCTTGAAGATTTCATGAAACTTTTGTTCGAAATATGATCACCTCTTAAAACAATGTGCAGAATAATTAGTCAGACATTGAAGACTAAAAGTCCAGGTTACATCACAGGTCAAAGGTTTGAGTCTTCCATTTTTGTGTCCGCTCTGTATCTCTTAACCCCTAAGAAGGATTCATGTGAAAACCTGGGTCATATGAACACAATCATCAAGCAAATGACAACAAAGACGGCCTCAAGGTTCAAGGTCACAAAGGTATAGCCATTCATTTTTTTTGGGCAAAATAGCTTAGACCAATTTCAATAACTTCCCAAAACTCCAAAGGCACTCTTTATTTGGACTGAATATTTAGACGGCGTATACAGTGACCCGTCCGTCCCCACTCTTGTTTTCGCTTTGACGTAATGTTCACTTATACGAGATGGAAACCTCGAACCCTATCCTCCATAATCAAGGTCATACATTGTAGGGTCCAAATGTCATTTTAGGGTTCTTCCGGCTGTAACATTGCATGCAATATTTGGCAATCCATTATATACGCTCGTTTGAAAATCTGGACGTATTATGGTAACGGACTTGTGAAGCGGCGGTCGACCGTCACCGAAAGACGTTTTCTGGAGCATAACTTCTTCAGCATCAAGTTCTAAGGTATCTTGGTACAAAATGTTTCATCCCATAAGACGGATGTTTATGCTTTAAAAACCCAGCCTAGTCTAATGGCAAGTCCACACTTAGAGGTCAAAGGTCAAAATCATAATGATTGTCGAGCAATTTCTCTTTCTTCAAGCATGGAGAGTTTATTAGTGTACTTTGGCACAGTTTTGATAGTGCCTTAATGACAAAGTGACCTAGCGCAGAAACCCCGGTCCCTTAGTACTAAGGTCCAAGGGTTTCCAGCTTGAAGTAAAATGCTTTATAAGATAACTGATTTCCGCAGCGTTCCATCTTAATGCATAGAGGAACTTTGATATATCTTGGCACACATGTCTAGCACTTTAAGTAATGGTTGTCATGCGCAAGAACTAGATACCTAGGTGGTTAGGTTCAGGGTCATAATCAGAGGCAAAGGTCACGCATAGAGTGGATAATGATGTACCAAACAACCCAATTTAGAGTATTTTTAGACCTTTTTGCTACCTTGTAAGATTTTGTGTAGACATTATTTGAAGATTAACGCCTTTCGTTGTACATTATAAACAACCTAAATTTATACTTTTTATAATTGAACAAAGGAAAAATCAAGACACTTACTGTGGTATACTTTGAAGTTATATTTTCAAATTTTTACGTGTATAATAAGTATTCTGTCCTCTACCTGGTAGACTTTCATGTACTTAGAAAAACAAAGAAATACAAGAATTACTAACACAACCACAGAATAAAAAGTACAGTGCTACTGTATAGACATTTTTTCCTATAACGGGCGTAATAAAGTGGCATTCTGCACACTTGTTACCGTTCATAATGAAAGAAATTACTTGTGAGAACAGTTTAGTACTGGTACAATCTAGGAACTTGGTTAGGTTAACAGGCCCGCCGTTACATGACTGAAAAACAGTTAAAACTGCGGTTCAAACCAAACAAACAAACAAACAAACAAAAAGAAATGATAAGGATTCTTTTCGGCTGATCATATTAACTATGTGAAATACAAGCGACATTTCGAACATAAATTCACAAGTAGATAATAAAAAGTTATAAATAATTTCATACGGAATTATTTTTATTTTTTATGGGGTAAAAAAAATCTATTGTTATACAGATTGTCGTACCTATGTTAGTTGTATAAATAGGTTTCTCTCAAACTTGATATATGCACCGGCAGTGCAAAAATATATTCATGAGACATATTATATATCGTTCATGTAAATGTATGACCATACACATGAATAAATTATTTCATTTATATTCATAAACTTTTTTATGCATGACCTAGTGTAGTTTTCAGGTGTGACACAATTTTGATAAATAGTTAATCACAATTGTGAGAAATTTGTTAAAATTGCATAGATACTGGAAATAATAAAATTAATTTCACTGAGTTTTGACTCTCTGTTTATTACTAAACACTTTCCCAAGAATTATGGTAGCTCCTTATTGTATCCACCCATAACCAGCACGGGGCAATAGTCATAGTATATAAGAGGCAAATAAAAGCAATAGCCCATGTTCATTCATTTGAAAGTCTCCATAAGTGCAGCGTAACAAAAATTGAAATGTATAGAATTTATATGATAAAACCCTAAGTGGCCTGGGAGTGGGATTCAAACCAAGGTAGCACGGGTTTTTAAGTTTAACCCCCAAAACCACTGAGAAATAGAGTCCGTTTTTACTGAACGCAGCGGCCAGAAATAGTTTATTTTAGTAGCTTTTTTTACATAAAAGTCCAACTGATAGCGGTTAAGAAATTGGCAAACTATCAAAAGCTTTAAATGGCACGTTCATTCCAAAAGTCATTTCATATATAATGACTGCTTAACAGTGAACTGTACGACCACTTACACATAGATTTGTAAATACAAAAACACAAACTAAGATAATCCTGGAAACTGCGCAGGGAGTCGCCTCTCGCCTTATGTTGAATGGGCCCGTCCGGGATAGGACTTAATCTATAAAGTGTCTTATACTTTATTCAAAGTTTAAAAAGTAAAACTGAAGTATATCATAAACAACCCCCTAAATGTCAACAAAAGGTCCTGCTTAACAGATTCACTTAAGACAGTGCGTTCAAATATAAAACAATTTTTTTTAGGCTACATAAACCATTGTACAGGGAATGGTTCGTCGTCCTCTATCTTCGTTCTTCCGTCATTAGTGTATCAAGGATTCAAAACATTTACTTAAGCATTCTTCTACCCTGAAAACATTGGGCGGACGTTGATGAAACTTGGACTGAATGGCTTTCTATCAAAGTTTATATGGTCTATAAAAATATGATTTCTAAACCCCCGCCCCCACCCCGCCTTCCACAAAATACTATTTGTAGCATTCAAAAATACATGTTTTGATTTCAAAACGTAAATATGACACTACAATTTTGCACCATATCATATCTTATCTTTCATATATAGTATAAAGTCTTGAAAACCATTTGTCCATGGAATTAACCAAACGTTTCTTTGTGTAAAGTATCTTTTATGCCCTCTTCAAGTCCTTCGTACTCACAGACCTGTAACATCCACCATCTGGAAACCAAACTTTATACAAGTCTGCAAAAGAAACTACACGTGTAATACATCTGGAAACCAATTTATACAAGCCTGCAAAAGAAACCACACGTATAATACATCCGGAAACCTAACTTTATACAAGCCTGCAAAATAAACCACACGTGTAATACATCTGGAAACCACTTTATACAAGCCTCGTATAATACATGTACATCTTTATACAACTTGAAGCCTGCAAAAAAAATAACACTCGTATAATACATCTGAAATTCTTACTTTATACAAGCCTTCAAACTATGGAAGCCTAACTTTATACAAGCCTGAATAAGAAACCACTTGTATAATACATATGGAAACCTAAATTATACAAGCCTACAAACTAAACCACTCGTACAGTACATCTGGAAACCTGACTTTATACAAGCCTGCAAACTAAACCACTCGTACAATACATCTGGAAACCTAACTTTATACAAGCCTTCAAGCTAAACCACTCATATAATACATCTGGAAACCTAACTTTATACAAGCCTGAAAAAGAAACCACTTGTATAATACATATGGAAACCTAAATTTATACAAGCCTGCAAACTAAACCACTCGTACAGTACATCTGGAAACCTGACTTTATACAAGCCTGCAAACTAAACCACTCGTACAGTACATCTGGAAACCTGACTTTATACAAGCCTGCAAACTAAACCACTCGTACAGTACATCTGGAAACCTGACTTTATACAAGCCTGCAAACTAAACCACTCGTACAGTACATCTGGAAACCTGACTTTATACAAGCCTGCAAACTAAACCACTCGTACAGTACATCTGGAAACCTGACTTTATACAAGCCTGCAAACTAAACCACTCGTACAGTACATCTGGAAACCTGACTTTATACAAGCCTGCAAACTAAACCACTCGTACAGTACAATCTGGAAACCTTACTTATACAAGCCACTAGCAAACTAAACCACCCGTACAGTAAATCTGGAAACCTAACTTTATACAAGCCTGCAAACTAAACCACTCGTACAGTACATCTGGGAAACCTGACTTTATACAAGCCTGAAACTAAACCACTCGTACAGTGCATATGAAAACCTAAATTTATACAAGCCTACAAACTAAACCACTCTTACAGTACATCTGGAAACCTGACTTTATACAAGACCCCTGAAACTAAACCACTCCTTACATTGCATATGAAAACCAATTTTATACAAAGCCACAAACAAACCACATCATACAGTACATCTGGAAACCTGAACCTTATACAAGCCTGCAAATTAAACCCACTCGTACAGTACATCTGGAACTGGAAACCTAACTTTATACAAGCCTGAAACCTGAAGAAACCACTTGTAAACTACATCTAGAAACCTAACTTTATACAAGCCAGATTGTTTTTAACGTGATAAATTAGCTGGACAGATAACTGAAACAATACTGCATTTGGTGATGCAAGCAATAAAATTTTGCATATGTACTCGTTTGAGCTACTTTTTTGCAAAAAGACCGTAACCACTTAAAATTCAAAATTACGGATTTTTTTTCCAGATGCTGACTCAGGAAGTGGTGGGGCACAGAAACAGACCATAACAGACTTGGTTTTATTTTGTCAATTTGAGAAAACAATATCTCTAAATGCTTTGCGTTCCAAAACCTATTTTTTTGAAGACGACAAAAACTGGGTGTTTCAAAAATCCCAATATCTTTTTCCAAGATGGTCGCCGTTTCATGTAAAAAAGCACTAATTTGCCATTAAGACTGACGTTTCCAGTTAAATCAATTTTAATGTTATGGACAAATAGCATATTTTGAGCGTTGAAAGACAGTGTGGTCTTGCCTGCAACTTTTTAAACTGATGGCAGACTAAGGCGTAGCTTTTCCGACGGCGACGGCATTGCCAACCAAGGCTGTGGTGACGTCAACATTAAGGTTGTATGTCAAGTTTCTCAGAAACTACTTTGTTTATTGGATTGAAACTTCACACACGTCTTTGTAATCATTAGGCGTTGTACAAAGACAAGTTTTATAATCCTGACATACATTTAATAAAATTATACTCTTTTTTAAATTGAATTTTTTTGAATTTTCAACGTATAGTCCTCGTATTAAAGTTGTTTTTTTTTTTTTTTTAGAAAATATTATTTTAATTGGGTTGAAACTTCACACTTGCCTTCGTGGTCATTAGGCATTGTACTAAGTCAAGTTGCATATTCTAAAATGTTTCTTTTAAAAATCATCCCCCTGTTAAAATTGGAAATTGTAACGATAAGTTTTTTGTGTCTCAGATGGAATATATTTTTAATTATGTCCCTTTATGCCCGTCACTGCTTGATTGAAGTTTTTGTTTTTTGTGTAGTCAAACTTTATATCAGGCAGACATTTTATTAAAACTTAAGTGTATGTAGCAATCCCACGTAGACAAATCAATTTTGACAAACAAAAGATCTGCTTTGTGTCATAGGTGAAACAATGCAGATCTACTGTATTTGTTTCTTCTGAAAAACATGTCTCTTTTGGCTAAATAGTTGTCACATTTGCAGCTGTATACATGTATGCCAGTTTGAAATTACGCTTCACAACCTTGCATCGGTAGCGTAAAGTAATGGATCTAAGTTTGCATGTAAACAAAGGATACCACGTGTGACATGCATGAATGTATTCCTATAATACCCAAAGTAACATAATCATATACTAATGTGGATTGCAAAACGAAATGTGGCAGTTCAAGGTACATGCTACCGATCCAACTAGGTTTACATGTTTGAATGTGCATGTAGGACTATTTATATACCAAAGAATAGCAATGTTAATACAACGAGGACAATAAAGTTGTGAGATTTTTAAAACATTGTCTTCTGGTATTGTTTATAGAGAAAACACAATAAGCAAGATTGAACTGTGCTAATTAAGTTGTGCTGAATTTTAATAAGTGTTACATACTCATTATATCATTAATGCTTGGAATATTTATAAGCTTTACTTTGACATTTATAAAACTGGTAAGATTCTTATAAGTGGTTAAGAACAGATATATGTGTACTAAATAAACGTTTTAAATGCATATTTGATACATTTTAATTAATATTCATGAGTATACAAATGAGCTGAAAAATATCTTAATTGATATTTATGAAGAACATTATTCCAAAATCAAAACATTTTTCTGTATCAAAAAGTTAGATATGTAAATATTGTCAGATTTGTAATATTTGTTTCTTAATGTTTAATATTCCCTATCCACTTTTGACAGTATTTACTCTTGCAAAACAATGAATAATGCTACAAACTATACTATATTTGTATAAAATAATGTTTCAAATGTAATTCTTCTTATTGTTTTCCATTTAAAAACACAAATAGTGAATATTTTATCTTTATATTATTTGTAAATATCCGTTTTAACGAATTATCTGCCCATTTTTTAAGTTTCATGAATATTTATAAGTATTTAAATGAGAAAATTTGAATAAGTGTTTGTAGATAAATGTACAAAGCCCTGGCTTCCTTTTGATACCATTGTTTTATTCTACACCGATAAATGACCAAGAAATAGAGTATTTTGCACCAAATGACCTTTGACCTCGTTTATCTTATTATAAAGGGCCTTTCAAGGGCGACTACCAAGCAAGTCTTTCTTGTGGCATTTAGTAGATAACGTTTAAAATGGTAGTCGTCCATCTTCGGAGAATGCCTACGCAAGTCACTTTTTTTTAACTCTAGGCATACTATGATTGTTTTTGTGTAACCTTAAATCCGTATTCTTTCATTGATTTATGTTCACCAGTATTCTGGATGGGAAAGCGTCCGTCTACTTCGTAATTATCATAAAACGTCTCATACAATATTTCAAAGCCTTCCTTTTCGTAAATTTTCTTCGAATAATTGGACGTTCCTGCACCTTTGATATAAACTTCATCAAAACCAAAATGGCGGATCATATCTACAGCTGCACGAAAAATTCGTGTAGCAAAGCCACGTTTCTGGTATTTCCTTGAGACCACGAGACCAAGAAAGTTAAAAGCTTCGTCAGTTCCATAGTAATCAAAGAATCCAGCCTCGTTGTCACAGTAAAAGATAAACCGTAATATCTCCCTGAGTGAGTTTGTCTTTATTGAATTCAAATCCAATTTTTCACCACGAGAAGCAATATTTGTTGTCCTGAAGGCAATAGGTTCTCCAGTTTCTTCATCTACGAACATCAAGGATAGGTGCAGTTTTAAAAATTGCAGCCAGAAAGATTCCATTTCCTCTGTATATTGTAGACCAAATGCTTTATTAAGTGGTTCATCTGGTACAAAATAATCTCTACACAACTCTAAGGCTTTTTCGTAGTATTCTTCCGTGATTAAAACCAACTTGACACCAGGTATGTCAAATTGTTCTCGTGTCTTCTCAAAGGCCTGAAAGTAAATTAGTTTTAAAAGCATTACAGGTGTAAAGGTGACTTTAATTAGAATTTGACAAATGGAAAGTTTTGGTCAAGTTAATGCGCCAAATAATGAGATATATAGATAATACGGAGGTACACATTCGATGTGATGTGTCGACTGTCACACACCAAAAATGATAACTTAATTGAAGAAGTACATATCGTAATTTTTGTCTGGTTGTTACACTAAAACAATTACAGTTTAAATGGAGAAATTAAAGCTTTTATCATCAAGGGAAACATCTAGGTGCCCTTCCTTCTAGTTATTATTTCAGCCACGAATGGGTGCCTGGGTAGAAGCAGAGGTCTCATACGTACATCACCACTTAACACCCGGCCAGTGAAGCCCCAGAACATTTGTGCTTACAATGAGAAGCCATCTGAAACTGTCGATTATTTCTTCGACTTTGAAGTTTAATAATTAAGCAGTTTAAAGCTGTCCGATTATAATTGAAACTACATGTCGTAACTTGACTTTCTTAACAAGTTTTCATTTTTATTATCTGTATATAGCGCTCTACATGCATTTCGACATAAACGCGAAACAGGTTATTAAAGATATCCAATGGTCATCCTACTCTAAAATATTTCATCTTCAGCTATTTACTTCAAATGTATAAAATCCAGATCAAATGTGTATAGCTTTACTAAACACATAATTGAGCCGTGCCATGAGAAAACCAACATAGTGGCTTTGCGACCAGCATGGATCCAGACCAGCCTGCGCATCCGCGCAGTCTGATCAGGATCCATGCTGTTCGCTAACAGTTTCTCCAATTCCAATAGGCTTTAAAAGCGAACAGCATGGAGCCTGACCAGACTGCGCGGATGGTCTGGATCCATGCTGGTCGCATACCCACTATGTTGGTTTTCTCATGGCACGGCTCAATTAAGTTTGCATATAGAGCTCAGCCATAATTAGATGTTGATTGTTAAAAGCAGTCAGGATTTTAGTGGTAGTAGTATACAAATATGTTGCACACATAAACTTGTTAAATTCATACTATGTGCAGTAACTATTCTTTCTAAATATGAAATGTTGACCTAATATACCTTTAAATGATAATGCAATATGTTATTCACTAACACGACCAAATTTGTCAAGGTCATATACATGAGATTGTAGAAATGTTGATTACATTGAATACTAAACCTTGCTTATTTATTTTGTTTGATTTGTTTTAGCAATATTCAAGTTATATAACGGCGATAATCTTCAACCGACCTTGATTCTGCAACAGTACTTGCACTGCACAGGATACTGTTTGAAGGTTAGTAGTTATATATATGATGGTGCGAGCCCGATTTTGACCCAACTTAATTTTAGTCTTTGACCTAAACCGACCAATGCCGGACAATTTAAAATACTTTAAAATCCACAGGTTTTAACTTTACTTTCATTTTCTCATATTTTCAGAAAACCTGGTTATAAATAACTGACATATTTTCTGAAAATGTTATATTGGAATTTACGTTGTATTTTCTGAAAATGGCTATGTGGGAAACCACAAATTCAACCAATCAAAAGCCTGCCATTTTTCTGCCAAGTTGGCAGCAAACTGTCATTTGCTTTTACTTTGGCCGAATCTTTGGCCGAATCTTTGGCAGAACTTTGGCAGATTATATTATATTATATTTATTGATAAAATGTAACTTATTTGATCTTATTTTCAATTAGTAAGTACATTATTAGTCTTTAAATAATTTTAAATACATTTGATATAGATGAGTTTACAGAATAAAATATATTGTTTGAAAGAAAGAAGATTTACTGATAATATAAATCCTCATTATGTTACAACAAAAAACGGGAGAAAAATGATAAGGGCTACTTGTTCATCTTGTGGAAAGATGAAATCAAAGTTTGTTAAAAGTACAGGGGGTAATTTAGATATTCACAAAGCAATGTTACCTTTATTACCTAAGAAAGGTTTAACACTTCCAGGATATAATTATTGTGGGCCAGGAAATCCCCTAGATAATGGACCCCCTGTCAATGAACTGGATGCAGTATGTATGGACCATGATTTTTGCTATGACAGCGATGTAAAAAAGGGTACATGTGATAAGCAAATGCTTTCCAATTTAAATAAAACTAAATCAAAAACATTTGGAGAAAAGATTGCAAAACATTTAGTTGTGAAACCTATAATTAAAACAAAATACAAACTTGGGCTGGGACAAAAGTCAAAAAACGGGAAAAAGGGGTAGAGCAAACTTTTACTACCCCCAAAATAAATTGGAGCGATGAATTAGCAGAAGAATTACACAAACCAATTAAAAGAAAATTTAGGAAACGAAGAGTGATAGTTAATGATATTGATGATACTTGGTCAGCTGATTTAGTTGACATGCAAGCTTTTTTCAAAATATAATAAAGGAGTAAAGTACTTGTTAACCGTTATTGATATATTTAGTAAATATGCTTGGGTTATTCCATTAAAGAATAAAACTGGAGAATCTGTTACTGAAGCATTTGAAAAAATAATTTCTGAAGATAGAATTCAGGGACGAAAGTCCCCGAAGACTGCAAGGATTCCACAAAATTTATGGGTAGATGAAGGAAAAGAATTTTATAATAAAAAGTTTGAATCATTTTTGAATAAAAATAAGATTAATATGTACCATACATTTAATGAAGGAAAGGCTGTAGTAATAGAAAGATTTAATAGAAGTTTAAAAAGAATAATGTGGAAATATTTTACAGCAAATAATACTTATACTTATTTAGATAATTTGCAGGATATGGTTGATAAATATAACAAAACAAAACATTCTAGTATAAAAATGACACCAACCGAAGCTAGTAAAAACTTAAATAAAGGTACTGTTTACTTTAATTTATATGGTGATTTAAAGATACCAAAGAGCAAAGCAAAATTTAAAATTGGTGATCGAGTTCGCTTGAGCAAACTTAAAAGACATTTTGAAAAAGGATATACACCAAATTGGACAGAGGAAATATTTATAATTTATAAAATTAATAATACAAATCCCAGAACATACACTATTAAAGATTTAAATGATGAAATAATTCAAGGTTCATTTTATGAACAAGAACTTTTACCTACTACACAAGAAGTTTTTAGAATAGAAAAAGTTATTAGACGAAATTATAAGAAAAAAACAAGCTTTAGTAAAATGGAAGGGTTATAGCGAAAAATTTAATAGTTGGGTACCATTTAGCGATCTTGAACAAATTTAATTTAGAAATAAAAAGTTTAATTATATAAATGAGCAATAAAAATCTAATTTCTAATAATAATGGAATAGAAACAATAGATCAATTAATTATTCACTTAACTAAACTAGCTGCTGCTTACAGAAAAAGTTATAAATTTTGTGGGAGAGTAAGTACTGGGTTATATATTACAGCAGGTGTTTTTGGTTGTTCAGCTGCATTAGCACTTGTTCCAGCTATTCCTAAGACTAAAACTTGACGACAAGAAATTTTTTTTAAAATCACATCATCATAAGATAAAACAACTTATAACAAAAGCACGGATTGGAAAAGTAAATAAAGAAGATCCAAATAAAGTTATTCAGGATATTTTTACAATACTATTAGAAATGCAGAAAGAAAAAAATTATTCAACACCTCTTGAAATGCATATGAAGGAATTTAAACTTAACGGATATAAAAGTAAAAAAGAAGAAGAGTTGTATTAACTTTAATTAAAGATTTTTTCTATAAGTATTTTATATAAATGAGAAAAATTATATCAGTTGAAGGTAATATTGCATCAGGAAAAAGTACGTTTTTAGATATTATTAAAGAATATAATCCTAATTTTAATATAATTCCAGAACCAATTCACGAATGGCAAAATGTTATGGACCCAAGTTATAATTCATATAACCTTTTTGAACTTGCTGCTCAAGAACCTTCCAAATATTTATTTCCTTTTCAGCTAACAACTTTAAACAGTCATATAAAAATGTTATCTTCTGCTAAACAGTTTGATGGTGTTTCTGTTCTTGAACGTTGTTATTTAACTAACAGTAATGTTTTTACAAAACAACATCACGACAACGGTGTTATAAATGACCCCGAGTGGGCAGTATACAATCTTTTCTTAACTGATCATATTATAAAACCATATGGAAAAAACCCAATTGATGGATTTGTTTATGTTAAAACCGACCCAGAAATATGTTTTAAAAGACTTCAAAAAAGAAACAGAACGGAAGAAAACAAAGTTGGTTTAGATTATTTAGAAAAACTACACAAATTACACGAAGAATGGTTAAACAGAATGTTTCAAGAAGGTATTAAAATTTTAACAGTTGATAACAATTTAGAAAAAATGACTTTAAAATCTTATTCAAAAGATATAGATAATATAAACAAATTTCTCAAATCAATATAATTTCATTAGGTGCGTTTTTAAAGATTTTTTTCTATAAGTATATTATATATAGATGGTTAATAGAAAGGTAGATAGAATGATTATGCCAAAATTATCTAGCACTTTAGGAGAAATAATGAATCCAGATGAAAATTCATATAAGAAAGTTCTTAAAAGAAGAAATGTTATTAAATCAAAACTTGATCAAATAGTTAGCGATGAATATAAAAATCATGTCATTGATAAATTACAAAATGTTATAGATCCTTATCTTCATAAAAGAACTTTATTTGAATGGGACTGTGGTTGTCTATTAACTGAAGAAGAAAATGCTGAAAGATTATGTGATTGTCCCAGACCAAATAATTATCGAAACAATCCTAAAAATGTTATTGTAACCGATTGTGATACTAATGAAGAAAAAATATATAGAAGCACTTACAAAGCATCTAAAGAATTTGGTATTAATGCTGGGTTAATAAAAATGTGTTGTGAAGGGACAAACCGAGTAAAATGTGGAATATCAAAAGTTAATGGAAAAAGATATAAGTTTAAATATTTTATTTCTTCTTAAAGATAATTTAAAACTTTATTTATTTTATTATTTTTTAATTATTTTTTTAATCCTTTTTTGCTTGAAGATTTTTTTTTCTAAATATAATATATAGATGGAAATCGAGAGATCTACAAAACAATATTATAAGAAATTTGAAATTAAAATTACATATAGACAAGATCCAAAGAATCAATTATATTTAACTATAAACGACTCTTATGAAATACTTAAATCTGAACTTAAAACTTTAAAAGGTATAAAAATAAACGTTGTTTTAAAAATAACTTTTGCAAAAATGGATAAAACTGATACAATATATAAATCAGCTTATTTTCAATCAAAGGCTTTAGAAATTATTAACACAAACGAAATAAAAAAAACTTTACATCAAGCTTTTGATGAAATAATAAATAGAATTGGTAATTGGATTTCTGAAGGAAGTGGCTGGAGAATAGAGTCAGTTGATGTTCATTATATAAATAGATATAAGTATAGTCCATTGGCTGCTTCAAGTTATTTAGAATTACCAAAACCATTACAAAATTCAATGAAAGGATTAATAAATATAAAGAATGATGATAACGAATGTTTTAGATGGTGTCATTTAGCTTACAAATTTCCTGCTGAAAAAAATCCTCAAAATATTTCAAAATATAAAAAAACATATAAACGATCTTGATTATACTGGAATTAAATTTCCTGTTACATTAAATCAAATACCTAAAATAGAAGTTTTAAATGAAATATCATTTAATATTTTTGGTTATGAAGAAAATAGTATTTATCCATTGTACATATCAAAATATCAATACGAAGAACACTGTGACATGTTGCTAATTACTAATGATAAAATAAATGATAAAATAAATGATAAAATAACTGATGATGACTGTAAACCCCCAAGAACTGTAGTCCAACATTATGTTTGGATAAAAGACTTTAATAGATTAATGTTTAACAAAACAAAACATGCAAATAAAAAACATTTTTGTAAAAGCTGTCTGCAACATTTTACAAATGAAAGAATATTAAATGAACACATACCAAATTGTTTAGCTATTAATGGTATCCAAGGCGTAAAAATGCCAAAAGAGGGAAGTAAAGTACAATTTAAAAATTATCATAAAGGTTTAGCAGTACCTTTTGTAATTTATGCTGATTTTGAATCAATAACTAAAAAAGTTTTAACTGCTTTACCATCAACTGAATCTTCATTTACTGAACCATATCAAAATCATATAGATTGTGGTTACGGCTATAAAGTTGTTTGTTGCTATGACGATAAATATACTAAACCAACCCAGATTTATAGAGGTCCTAATGCAGTTTATAAGTTTATTGAAAAAATGCTTGAGGAAGAGGAATATTGTAAAGAAATATTTAAAGAACATTTCAACAAAGAACTAAGAATGTCTAAAAAAGATGAAAGTGAATTTAAAAAACAAAAGTTTTGTCATATTTGTGAAAAAGAATATAAGGAAAATGAAAATCCTGTCCGTGACCATTGTCATATAACAGGAAAATTCAGAGGAAGTGCTCACTCAGAATGTAATATTAATTTTAAACTAACACACAAAATTCCTGTTATTTTTCATAATTTAAGAGGTTATGACGGTCATTTTATTATGCAACAAATAGGAAAATTTAAAAAAGAAATTAATGTTATTCCTAACAATATGGAAAGATATATGGCATTTATGATTTCTGACTTGGTCTTTATTGATTCATTCCAATTTATGTCTCAATCATTGGATAACCTAGTAAAAAATATTCCAGAATTTAAATATTTATCTCAAGAATTTGATTGTGAAAGCATTAATTTATTAAAAACAAAAGGTGTTTATCCATATGATTACATGGATTCATTTAAAAAATTTAAAGAAACAGAATTACCTTCTAAAGAAGAGTTTTATTCAATTTTAAATGAAACTAATATTTCTGATAATGAATATGAACATGCTAAAAATATCTGGAAAAAATTTAAAATAAAAACAATGGGAGAATATCATGATCTATATTTAAAAACTGACGTATTACTTTTAGCTGATGTATTCGAAAATTTTAGAAAACTATGTTTAGAGTACTACAAATTAGATCCTTGTCATTATTTTAGTAGTCCTGGGTTAGCTTGGGATGCAATGTTAAAAATGACTGGAATTAAGTTAGATTTAATAACTGATATTAATATGTATCTTTTTATTGAAAAGGGACTGAGAGGAGGAATAAGTTATATTTCAAACAGATACAGTAAAGCAAACAATAAATATATGAAAGATTATAATTCAAAAGAAGAAAGCAAATACATTATGTACCTCGATGCCAATAACCTTAACGGTTGGGCTATGTGTCAACCTTTGCCCTCTGGAAACTTTAAATTTATATCCGAAAAACAATTCAAGAAATTAATTGCAAAAGGTAAAACTAACTTTATAGTTGAATGTGATCTTGAATATCCAAAAGAATTACATAAAACCCACAATGATTATCCTTTAGCTCCTGAAAAAATTAAAATACCAGATCAATGGCTTTCTGATTATAGTAAAAATATTAAAACAGAATTTGAAATAGGAAAAAGTAATGTAAAGAAGTTGGTTCCAACTTTAATGAAAAAACAAAATTATGTAGTTCATTATAAAAATCTTGAACTATATACACAATTAGGATTAAAAGTAACAAAAATACACAAAATATTAACTTTTGACGAAAGTCCTTGGTTAAAAAAGTATATTGATTTTAATACTCAAAAAAGATCTAAAGCAAAAAATTCATTTGAAAAGGACTTTTTTAAGTTAATGAACAACTCTGTATTCGGTAAGACGATGGAGAATTTACGTAAGAGGGTTAATATTAAATTAACTCATGATGAAAATATTTTATTAAAATACATAGCCAAACCTTCATTTGTTAGTTCAACGATGTTTAAAGGCCTAGATTTTGGCAGTGGGCCAAGGGATTTTTGTCTTCACCAGCACAGTTGGGGGCTAATGACCATCACAGTATGGCTCCAATAAACAAGGGTCATTGTTTATTGGAGAGTCAGTCTACCTTACAAGTGTATCTATTAGTGAGAAGGGGAAACGAAGTAATTTATTTTAAATTAATGAATAATTGATAACTTTTAAAATTATACTAGCTTTTTTGGCATTTCTATGTAAAGAAAAATATTTGTTGATCAAACACAAAAATAAAATAATCAGAAACTTATTTTCACAACAATGAAATAATGAGAAACTTACTTAAAGAAACATGCAAGTTTTTATTTTTTCAAATTCTGCCTGGAGAATTGTGATATTTCTGAAAAATGTGACTTTCACTCATCTAAAGCTTGCAGAATACTGTAAATAACATTTGCCTAAATTGAAAACAGAATGTGAATTTCAAAGTTACAAAGCAAAGCATGAAAAAAGTCCCTTTTGGCAACATACTGAAAATGAAAAAATTTTTTTTTTGAGTATAGATGGAACACAATAATTTTATATTCAAATAATGTTGATTACATGAATACGTGAAAATCAGTTTCCAAATCGAAAAATATTGTTTGTCAGCACAAAGAACTCAGGAAGTTTTCACTATACTTGTGTTTTATTATCATTATTATTTTCAATATTATTACTGTATCTTTTATCATCCTATATGTAATATAATAATAATGATAATAATAATAATAATAATTATGATTATTTCTATTATTATCATTATTATAACATTAAAGTAATAGTTATTATCATCTACATAATATCAAAATAATAATTATTCTTATTATCATTCCACATTTACTGAAGAAAAATTAATTTCTTTCAACTCCACTGCACATTTTCATGGTCTAGTTGGGGTCCCTGCTGTGCTAATTGCCCTCTAATCAGTTGCTATTACATAATCGCTGATAAGCAGCAGACAAGATGGGAGCTGTATATTGGATTTGGGGGGGGACACTTATATAGTAGTGAATCTAGGCCTTTAACTCTAACCTTTTTGGTATTCATAGAATAAAAGAAAGTTTGTTATTAAACAGACCTTGTTATGTTGGAATGTGCATTCTAGATTTATCAAAATATTTAATGTATGATTTTCATTATAATTACATTAAGGAAAAGTACGAGAGTAATTGTAAATTATTGTTTACTGACACTGATTCATTATGTTATGAAATAAAAACCAAAGATGCATATAAAGACTTTTATAAGGACAAAGATTTATTTGATAATAGTGATTACGATAACAACTCAAAATTTTATTTTGATAATAATAAAAAAGTAATTGGAAAATTTAAAGATGAAGCTGCCGGTGTAGTAATTGTTGAATTTGTCGGATTAAGAAGTAAAATGTATTCATATTTATTAGAAAATGAAGTTAACATTAAAAAATGTAAAGGAATTAAAAAACTTGTTGTTAAGAAAACAATAGTTCATAAAAATTATAAAGATACTTTGTTTAATTCAACCCAAAGTAATCACACCTTTAAAGTTATTCGTTCTGATAAACACAATCTTTCCAGTTATGTTATAAATAAAACATCTTTATCATGTTATGACGATAAAAGATATATTCTTGATAATGGTATTGATACATTAGCTTATTCTTAAATTAATTAAAGTTTTTATTAAAGTTTTTATTAAAGTTTTTATTAAAGTTTTTATTAAATTATAGAACCATAAATTGTTAACTGAATATTCATAACGTTTAAAGAATTAATATAAATAACATCATTTATTTTAAATTCATTTGCATAATTAATAGAAATAGATTCATTTTTTCTGTTATTTTTTACATTATAACTTTGAAGAATTACATTTTCTTTATTTTTTAATTGTAATTTAGCTTCTCCTTTATCTAATTTAATTGCATCAACAAGAATAATTAAAATGCAATTAAAATTAATTCTTACATTATTACCATTTTGAACTAAACCAGGACTAGCATTTACAGTTTTCCATTGAAATAATCCACTATCAGTATCTTGGGTATAACTTGTTAAAAACAATGGAGGTTTTCTTTTAATTTGTTTTTCTATTTTATTTACTTTTTCGTTTATATTATTGAATATTCCCATTATATTAATTATTCCAGTTAAATAAATGTCCTTATTTATTAAAATAATTAATAATAGTTTGTTCATTTACTCTTTGATTATTAATTTTTAGTATTTTATACAATAAATCATACAACGGTACTTTATCTTGTAACATTTTAATGAAAAATAAACAATAATATCCGCAGAGTGTACTTGTTTTGTCTTGATATTGAACATTGTTGTATTTTACATTTGGTATATACTTAATTACTTCTTTTGGTGGAGGAAGTCCAAATGGATCAAAGTATATTTTACCAATATAACAAACCCAATGTGTTCCAGGACCAACAGAGTCATCCAAATTTATAATTCCACACTCGTCCTTTTCTTTTAATTTTAATTTTGGTAGACCTGTGGTCTCCGAGAGTTTCACTCTTGGTAAATTATTTCTACTAAATACACCCCTAAAGTTTTTAATTTTTAATTGTTTTACCCATTGTTCAATTTCAAAGTTAGATATTGGTTTGTTTATAAATTTTATTTTTTTTTTACTATAGGAATTCGTCTGTAAGGTCTCCGTTGTGAATCAATCTGTAATCCTTTCCCACTTAACAAAGATGTAATCAAAGGTATTCCTAGACTAGCAGCCAACATACCTAAAAACCCACCGTCTTGTTTTTGTTTTTGTGTTAATTTAATCACTCCAGATCCTACTAATTGCTTTCTTTGATTAGGTGTAAGATATGGTGATATCATATTTCTCTTATCATTAGCTACTGAAATCATACCATTTCCAAGTATTTTACTAACACCAGTACTGGCCAGTCCAGACAAAGCACCAATGCCTAAAGGGGCTAATATTTTTGGAGCTATTTTTGCTGCCATTGGAAGAATTGTTTTTCCTAACAAACCAGCCAAAGCTCCTAAAAATCCACCATTTTGACCTTGACTGGACATTTGTTTCTTTGAAATTGTAATTTCTAATCCCTTCTTATTTGCAATAGCTTTTTTAATTTGATTAATTTGTGTTTTTGTTAAAAGTAAAGGGAAGTTTCCACGTAATTGTTCATGTTTTAATCTAAAAGTATGTGGAATTTTATTATTATAAGCTTGTGCTAAATTTTTCTTTTGTCCATCTGTAAGGTTAATTTTATATTCAATATAATTTGATGACATTATATATTTAAAATTTATTTTATTTAAACAATAACAAGTTCATTTCCAATAGTATTTATTTCAACTGTTTCCTCATACAATACAATTGCATAAACACGGACATGTGCTGCCGGCCGAGCATTTAATTTAGCTGTTAATGTTATCTGCTTAGGATCTTCTGTTATTGCTTCCTTTTTATATTCTAAGTTAAAATGAACAAATCCATACAAACTTTGAAAATTAAATCTATTTAAAAGGCTTCCGGTAGTCTTATTATTTTGTTTATAATAATAATTAATTACATCATCATATATTCTTGATATACTTGTGTATTCTATTTCTGGATAAAAAACACCATTACCAACTTCAAGACGACAAGAGCTCAAAATACAAGTATTATCAGCTGCTGCATCAACTTTAAATGTATCTAATAAAAGTGGATTCTGTCTTTGTGCATTACTTTTTTCAGGTCGTTGTAAATAAACAAATACATGTTGTGGTTTTATTACACCAGCTGTTATTCTAAAGTTATGTCCGTTGTCGTGTATCAGTTGATTGCGTCACCATTTCCGAAGGTATGACCATCTTGCTTTTGTAAATCTTTCAGTAGCAATTAGATCAAACCCAAATTCATTAAAAACCAAACGTGGAACCCATAGAATTAATTTTGTTACAATTACTCTACCAGCATCAGCAGCATTAGCTCTAAAAATTAATTCATCATCATCTGTCAGCTGTAGTGTTATTTGAATTTGACTTGGAGGTAAAATATTAGTTTCTAAACCCTGAAAAAATGAATAATTATTTAATGGAATTTTAGCATTTACCTCTTTACCACCTTGGATTAATAACTTCCTAGTAGCAAAACCCGAATTATATTTATCTTGATCCTTCCTGCTCTCAGCATTATCATTTATATCTAAATAAATAAACTCATTTGTTCCAGTTGATTTTGCATAATCCTCAGACAATTCAACCAGATTCTTTACATTTATTACTTTGTATAAATTATTACAATCATATACAATTTTTCCATTTTGTTTAACCACTAACTGATCAATTAATGAAGCTGCATTATTAATTAGAGCAATTTGATCTCCAACATCATAATTATTACCATCAGCAAGCTTATTTACTTTAAAACTTACTTCAAAATAACCATTAAACCAATCAAAATATGAGCTTCTATCATTAATTGTAAAGTGATATCCGTTTTTTTGTTGCTTAACATTATTTCCCAAGACAGATATTAAAGCTGTATCTAATTGAATAGGAGTTAATTCATATCTTTCACAATATTCTTTTGTTCTAAACATGTATATATTATATATTATTTTATTTTTTATTAAAGTTAAAACTTTATTTTTTATAAATTAATCTGTTAATACGTTTTTGTTGAGCTGAAGTTCCAGCACGAGCTAAAGTCCCAGATCCTGACAATATTCTATTTATTCTCATATGAATATCCTCCTCATAATTATTTTTATTATTATTTTTATCATTATTTTTACTATTATTTTTTTCTTGTAATTCCTTGGCAATTAAATTACCAACTGCCGGAGCAGGTTTCTTTTTAAGTTTTTCAATAATTTTATTAGTATCTCCAGTGAAGCTTCCAATAAGCTTCGCTGCAGCTAAATTTCCAACTTCTGTTCCAACCTTTTTTGTTCCACTTTCAAGTGCTGCTTTTCCTGCTGTTTCCAAAGCTTTTTTTCCAGCTGTGCTAATTGAAGATGCAACTCCGCTTGAAAGCAATTTTGTTAAAGTGTCAAAGATACCTGTTCCATGTATGATTTCTTTTCCCGAGCATCAACATAAATAAATATTCCTTTATTTTTGTCATAAACTTTCTTGTACATTATATAAAACTAAAATTTATAATTTCAAATTTCTTTTAAAATTAGTGTAAAACTTGTTTCAACCTCATTAAAATTAATTATTCTACCAAATACATCTGTAATATATATTCTTATTGAATTTATAATATATTTATTAATTTCAGAATATCCAACTCTTTGTGGTTCTTTTGTAAATGGATAAGCTCTTGTTAAATCTGCAGTACTTAAAGCATAGATAATATCACTGAAATTACCATCAACAAGTGAATTATCAATAAGATCACAATGAATGTAAATTGTATCCACAGAGTTAGTTATATTTGGTGTTTTAGTTCCCCATTCAGTTTTGTCTAATTTTTTTTTCTCAAATCCAAGCAATGTATGAAAATTTGATATTTCCAAATCCAACTTAAAATTATCTGTAATTGAAATCAAAATCTTAAAACTACTTAAATCAAATTCCAAACTTATTGGAGCAATTTCTGATTTATCAAATTCATAATCATCATTACTTATTAATGTTTCCTTAATATAATTATTAATATCTGTGTAACTGTAAGAACCATTTGTAAATATAATATCTTTCCAATCCTTACCATTATGATAACGAATTCTTTTATTGTCATATTCATCACTAATATTATGCCAAGAATAGGTCATAGTGTTAATACTATCCAAACCAACAACATAAGTTTTATTTTTATCTAAAATTAAAGAACGACTAAATCTGATTGTAAAATCACTCGGAGTATTTTTATTATCTTTAACTGTTTCAGAACTTAATACTATTTTTTGTTCCATTTATATAATTAAAAACTTTAATTAAAAACTAAATTCAAGAAAAATAATTTTTATAAAACATTTCATGTTGTTCTGGTAACAATGTTTTCATTTTTAATAGTTCATCAATTATTCTAATACCTTCATTTTTTAGTTCTTCATTATTATTTCCAGCATTAATTGAACCACAAATTAACTCTAAGTCATTAACCAATTCTTTTGGATTACATGGACATACGTCATAACCTTGTCCTCTAATTACTTTTTTAAATTTCATAGATCTTTTATTGATAGGTAATCCTGACTTTTCTGTTAATTCTTTAAATATTTTTATTGAATGATTTGAATGCTTTTTATTATTGTTATATCTTTTATTAATCAAATCAATTAAATCATTATCTACTTTAGTGTTAATTACTTCTTTTCCAGTTATTCTATCCTTAGCAATTAACTTATTTTGACCATAAAGTTTATTTAAGTTAATAATTAAATTACCATATTGTCCATTTGGTGAAACTTTATATGGGTTATGATATTTTATTCCCCTTCCAAATATCTTTGGGTCTTTAATAATTTTTAATAAGCGTTCATTGTATCTTTTAAAATTTTCTCTATGTAATTTTAACTCCGAAACATACTCACCTGCAGCCATAGGTTCTGCATCTGTAAATTCAATTTTTTCATTTGGATTTTTTTTACTGTATTCATTTATTCTACGAGTAAAGGTCTTTAATTTTTCGGTAACCTCTTTTCTTGTTTTTATCCAATCATCTTTATTTTTGTTTATTACTAACTCTGTTAATGTAGGCAATTCATATTCTGATAATACATCTTTATCAATATTTACATCTAAATTTGCCACAAATTCTTCTTCTGATTTTTCAGAAAATTCATCAGTGTCTTCAAACACATCATCTTCATCATCCAAACCCATATGATCTTTCGGCGGTATTAATCGCATTGGTTCTCGTTCTCGGAATAGCTCTTCCAAACCCATAGTATCTTCCAGCGGTAATGGTTGTAATGGTTGTTGTAGTCCCGGAGGTGGTTGTTTTTCCAATAACTCTGTCACCATTTGTAGATTTTCTATTTCATACATCTTATCAGAAAACTGTTTTGGAAGTAATGCTAATTGTTGTTTTATTCCAGGTAATGCTTTTAACTGACTTGATAATTGTTCTTTTTGACTTTCTATTTTTTCAGTAATTGGCTTATAAATTTCAGTGTACATATCCCGATTTGTAGCTTTTCTTATTTTTTCTCTCATTATTTCTTCTCTAAGAGCTCTCATCTTTTGTCCGACTAATTTTTTTCTTATTCTTATTTCATTAAGTTTTGATTGTATTTATATAATAATGTAAGATAATTTAAAATAATGTAAAATAATGTAAGATAATGTAAGATATTGTAAAATAATGTAATATTATATAAATGGAAATTCCAAATTATGATACAAAAAGTGATAAATCCAATAACTTTAAACAATTTTATCCTTTTATGCCAGATTCATGTTTTAGAATGTTAATATGTGGATCGTCAGGATCTGGAAAAACAAATACATTAATGCATATACTTCGAAAACCTCTTATATATTATGATAAATTATACTTATATGCTAAAAACTTAGAACAATCTAAATATCAAGATTTAATTAACAACTTAAACCAAATTGCAAAAAAAATTAAAGTAGATCCAAATGAAATACTTGAATATTCAGCTGATCCCAACCAAATTGAACCTTGTGAGAATCTTGAATCAGAAAAACAAAAAGTAGTAATATTTGATGATTTTGTATGTGAAGATAAAAAAGTTCAAAATGAAATAACAAAATACTTTATTCAAGGACGTCACAAAAACTGTTGTGTTATTTATTTAAGTCAGTCTTACTATAAAACACCAAAAGATATTCGAATTAACTGTTCACATTATATTTTATTTGAAAGTCCAGGTAAAATGGAAAATGGTAGGATTTGTGATGAACAAAATATAGATCGTGATTCTTTTGCTAATGCAACAAATCAAAAATATGATTTCTTATATATTGACAAACCAAGGAAGTTTTTAAGAAAAAATTTTACTGGTAATATATAATAATTATATAATGGGAGTTTTTAATGATGTAAAACAAATAAGTGAACCTGACAGTATAAGTAAAGTTAAATTTGATATTGATTTAAGTGATTATGCTACTAAAAAACAATTCAAAAAGCTTAAAAAGGAAACGGAATCGTATCTTCACAGAAATAAGGAACTTGATAACACAATGAATAGAGCATTAGATATGGGAGGTAATGAAATAATCAACCTAGGAAATCCAGATAAACCCAACGATGCAGTTTCAAGACGGTTTGTGTATAAAAAAATTCAAAGTGTAATAGATGACTATAAACTTGAAGATGTCAAAAGTATAAAACAAACACTAGAAGTAGAAGTAAAGAATATTGAAGAATTAACAAAAGATTTTAAAAAGAATTCATTATTAATTAATCAATTACAAGGTAAAATGTAGAAGAAATGAAAGCTATGACTGATTCTATTAAAGAACTTGAAGAGAAATCTGATTTGACAGATGACAACATAAAAGAAGTATTTCGAGTCAATTTAAACATTTTATACACTCAAGTTCAAGAATTAAAAGATAGTATGATTAAACATGAAGAGCTAAAAGATAAGATTATTGAAGCTGAGAAAAAGTTACAAGATATGTATCAGTTAGAAATCAAAACAGAAATAAATAAACTAAATACTGAAATGGTAAAAGGGAATCAAGATTTACTCGATACATTTTCAAATAAATTTGCAGAATATAAATCTGAATTGGAAAAGGCAGCTTCACAAAGAGGTGATGATCATGATACAGCATTAGATAACCTTAAAAAAGAAATTAATTCTAAAATAGATGACTTTAAAAAACAAATTCGAAATTGGATTAGTATTGTTGACAACCGTCACAATTTAAAATATGCAGAATTAAGTAATATTACAAAAAAATTACAAGAAGATATTAATGAATTTAATGATCAAATTAAAAAAATAACAAATGATTTGGACTCTGTAGTTGAAAAATCAGCTAAACAAGGAGAGTTAATTACTGCTAATACTGAAGCAATTAAGATAATTAATGATCAAATTAAAAAAATAATAAATGATTTGGACTCTGTAGTTAAAATATCAGATAAACAAGGAGAATCAATCACTGCTAATACCCAAGTAATTACTGCTAATACTAAAGCAATAACCGCTAATGTTGAAGAAATTACCACTAATGCTGAAGAAATTACAAAAGTAAAAAATGTTTTCTTAAAACAAGAAACACAATTAGCTAGAACAAAAAATACTGTTGATAGTTTATCTGCTTCTGAAGTTGCTACAACAAAACGAGTTGATGATTTAGCTGAAATAATTCTTAAACTTAAAAAGAAAGACAGGAAAATAGAAAAAAAGGGTAGAGGAAGTAAAACATGAAGTGTTTCTCTTTGAATACTATTATAATCATACTTTTGATTACATACAAATGAAAAAGTATTTTGACCGTCGTGGTGCCTGGATACATTCAACATATAAAAATATGGCCGATCTGAACTATTTAAATATATTTGAAATAAGACCTGGAATTACCGTAGATTATAAAGACTTTATACTCATAGACCAAAAATATAAAATAGATGTACTAGATATGCTTTTGAGTGGTGTGTTTATAGTCGAAAAAAACGGAACTTATATAATAGATATTAAGATTTTATTAAAGGGTGCGAGCTCCCCGGGTGAACCGTATAAACCGACTAAAAGCCCAATATCAAATTTTATATTTAGGTGGCGAAATAATAGACCTCAGGATGATGTTTTATTTTTTGATATATTTGATAATGTAAATATAACAGCTGAGGCAGCTGAGGACTTTGACACTGATAAGTTAATATCTATGTATAAGAAAAAAATTAAAATTTATCTAAAACAAGGAACAATGTTTGATATTCACCCTTATGACGATTCAGCATCTACAGAATTAACATTTATGCTTTTGATGGGCAGTTACATCAGATTCTACATATCGGACGAACCTGTATCCTATGATATAAACAGACTTTTGGATTAAAGGTTTAATTAAAAACTTAATTAAAGTTTTAATTACTATGTGTACCCTAATAATATACTTACTAATTGAAAATAAGATCAAATAAGTTACATTTTATCAATAAATATAATATAATATAATCTGCCAAAGTTCTGCCAAAGATTCGGCCAAAGATTCGGCCAAAGTAAAAGCAAATGACAGTTTGCTGCCAACTTGGCAGAAAAATGGCAGGCTTTTGATTGGTTGAATTTGTGGTTTCCCACATAGCCATTTTCAGAAAATACAACGTAAATTCCAATATAACATTTTCAGAAAATATGTCAGTTATTTATAACCAGGTTTTCTGAAAATATGAGAAAATGAAAGTAAAGTTAAAACCTGTGGATTTTAAAGTATTTTAAATTGTCCGGCATTGGTCGGTTTAGGTCAAAGACTAAAATTAAGTTGGGTCAAAATCGGGCTCGCACCATCATATATATAACTACTAAGGTTGCATATAAAAAATGAGGGAGGCCAATTAATTTCAGACCCCTAGGCTTTTTCAAATTTCACGGTGTACCTTCGCCTCGCCGGGATTTAAAGTTGTAACCTTTCAGTTTATATTTTTGTGCTGTTGTAAGGTATCAACAGAGTTAACCTGCATGTAAAATTTCAAAACAAAATCTGTGATAAGTTAATGTACCTAACCACTACTTTTAATTAGCTTTTCTTAATCATTGCTATTTCTATAACAAATGTAATAGAGTTTGAAGTTCAAGTATTTGAAACTTTGATATTATGTTTGTAATGAAAGAGAAACTTCAGTTTATGAAGTGGCTTTAAAAGTGTTTAACCTTTCAACTGTAATGTCATGCGATTACACACTTACTCATCACAAGTATTTGACATGTATACATGGCGTGATAAAAATAATCAAGATTTACCTGCTGTTTGTCCTCCCGCGTTAATAATTTTATTGAAACTTTTTTGTTCGACTCCATTTTTATTTTGGATACTTTAATATTAGGACAAAAACGAAAGATAAATCCTCTCAGTGATTTAGATAAAGTCCAATGTTACACTTGACATACCACTATTGTTATTATAGTTGGTTTAGCTGGGACATCGTGAACTTTAAAGACTCACAATATAAAGTATACTGAAACGTTTTTGATAACTCTCGTAACAGTTTAAATCCAAGGTTTTGATAACGTGATACTGTTATAAATGGCTCACAATGCTTTCAATAGAAGATGATATTACTTTTCAGAGGTAGCGTGCTTTTGGAGGCATGTGCTTTTGTGCGATATTCTTTTTAAAGAGACTGGTAACAAAGTTTAAAATAGACAGATTGCCTTAGTGTCTCTTTAAGTCGGATCAAAGGATTGAAAAAATGAATTTTCAATTTGTAAGATAGCTTGTTTTGTATCCCTCTCTTTGTAACTCTTTGTTATTTCTGAAACGCTTTACATTTCATAATGAAATAGATAATACATGTTAAACTATCTATACTTCAGTCCATTTGAGGGAAACATACCATACTGTGTTTCTAAAGGAAAAAAAATAAAGGACGTTTTTACAGTATTTAATACGGTGCCCCTAAAGTGACATGTTACACACATTTTTTCCAATTAGGTAATGTGAGACTTTTTTTTATTTCGTTTAAACGAAATCATTTCGTTTAAATGAAATAATCATTTCGTTTAAACGAAATAACTTATTTCGTTTAAACGAAATGATTATTTCGTTTAAACGAAATGATTTCGTTTAAACGAAATAACTTATTTCGTTTAAACGAAATCATTTCGTTTAAACGAAATAAAAAAAGTCTCACATTACCTAATTGGAAAAAAGTGTGTAACATGTCACTTTAGGGGCACCGTAATTTAACAATGTATTATCATCATGTGATTACGTTTGAAGAGACAAAAAGGTCAAAATTGATTTGCACTTTAACTTACTACTTAATATATGCATTTTCTGTATTTTTATTTTTTGCCATAATATACAATTTGATGCATTTTAACAATAACATCAAGCCTTTTTTTCTGACTGTAAAGACTTTAAACGAAACACTTCAGTATCTGTTATATTGTTATAGTGGCTGATTTGTGCCATCGTGTTATTTCGTTCTGCCGCAGCGACAAAACAAAAAGACGTCACTGAAGCTACTCGCCCGAAGTTTTAGAGAAATTTTCCAGCGTATTCATTTCAGCGACGTTTGGGACCGACTGGATATATATGGCACTGTAAAATGATAATGTGGGTTAAAATAAATGTTAGATACTGGTAACTCTGCAAGCAAGATGTACATTTGCTACATTTATTTCAAAGCGTTGCTACGGCTTACTACTTTCTACAGACTGTTTTTGGTTTGTAGAAATGTTTTACAAAAATCTTGTCAATAAGTTTATTCCACTAGTCATTTCCATAGTACCCACTTTTTATGGATTTTTGGTAGAATTGACTTTTCGACCAAAATGTATGGGTTAGTCCCGTTAGTGCGCTTTGCCAAACGTCGTTATTGAGCCCCGCCGTACGTCACCCTACCAAACGTTGCCCCGACAAACGTCTTGCCAAACGTTGTCCAAATATCAGCCTTCCGAAAGTCACCCCGTGAAATGTCGCCAGTTTGTCGGAGCAACGTTCGGCGAGGCAACGATCGACGGGACGACATTTGGCCTGGCGACATAACGACGTTCCCGTGGTACGATGTTTGGCAAGACGACGTTCAGCGGGCCATGTTCACGGGCATATAACGACGTGTGTCGTTGTGTTGCTGCGACTGAAGGAAATAACGAAATGGTAAAATCAGCCACCATACAATATGAAAAACATACATCGCCTTAGGCTATTTGTAAACTTATGCTTTCAAGTACCACACTAAAGTAACTCTTCTTTTCCCTGTATTAGCTATGACAATGATTCTATTAAAAAACCGAAACTATTATATCATTGCTTTTTCCTTTTAAACACGAGGAAATTTGTACAAGGAAAACTTTCATAAGATCGGAACGCTGTGTACTTCTATAACATTTAACTGCATGTTTATTTACATTTTATTTCCGGGTTTGTAACTTTCAAAGTCCAATCTGATAATAATCATTTTAATGTTAAAAATAAAGCGGCGTGGCCTTCCGTTTTAACTGAATGTTTGCATCGTACACTTGGACTGTGTGAATTTCTCCCAATTTAGGTTAGAAATGCCAGTACATTGTTTTAAGTTAAACTCTTTTTCAACACTGGGAAATTATACTAAAGCTGGTACCTATAAGTATGTTGACCCAGTGCTGTTCGGTACCACGGAGTCCATTAAATGTGGTCCATAGAAAACTGGAAACCCATTTGAGCCATGCCATGGGAAAACCAACATAGTGGCTTTGCGACCAGCATGGATCCAGACCAGCCTGCGCATCCGCGCAGTCTGGTCAGGATCCATGCTGTTCGCTATTAGTTTCTCTAATTCCATTAGGCTTTGAAAGCGAACAGCATGGATCCTGACCAGACTGCGCGGATGCGCAGGCTGGTCTGGATCCATGCTGGTCGCAAAGCCACTATGTTGGTTTTCTCATGGCGCGGCTCATTTCTTGTTTCATAATTACTTAATATAAGTCGAACGATTTCTCTTAACACTTATCTTTGAAGTGATCGCAAGTGTTCGAGAAAAAAGTACATGTTGGCAAAACTTGCAACGCCAAATAAGGAAAACATCGAGGAAAAGAATACGTTAAGTGGAATTGACATTAAGCTGGGAATGACTGGTTGTCAAACACTTCATGCAAAGTTAATTTTAATCCTAACTGTTCAAGGAAATTCTGTTAGGAATCTATACTATCGTGACAGAATACAATCAGATGTGAAAGTACATACTTAATGGGCGGAAGGGATGCTGGCTGTATATAAAGGTAAAACTCGACATATTGGTTAACAGAAAGAAGTGCAAGCTGAGCTGCTGGTAAAAGGTAAGTTATTTCTTGTGTATGTGTAATTAAATTCTTATTTTTCTCTCAAAAGATTGCATCTATTGCATTGATATGCAAGGTACTTTTAATAAAAATTTTGAGCGTTTTGGAGTTAGGAAGGAGTTTGTACATAACATGGTAATTCAATTTTAAATTTCATTTTACTCTAAAACTAACTTTCTAAAACTGGTGTCTTTGAATGAAATTTGTTTGAAAAAATCTGAAGGCAAATTATAAAAGAGAATTTCAACTTAGATTTGACATCATTTATTTCAGATCGCTTGTAGTATTGAGTAGAAGAGGAACTGTTTTATTCTTACCACTGAGCGACAATGTACCGCCCTCTTGTGTTATCAGCCTTGTGCTTCATTGGTTTGACAGCAGGTGTTATTAAAGGTACGACTATATATAGATGTATTTTGCTGATGGGTATCAGCTTTCTATAAGCTTCCACACCAGTTATTAGTGTGTCAATGTGGCAGTATCCTCGATGTGTAGCTTATTTACCATATCTATAGATCACGAAAATGTTTCTTTATGAAACATACATATCATATCGTTAAATATAAGCAAAAAGTTTACGTTCTTATTCCCTTATATTTCTAGGACGTTATGTTTTGCTTCCGATTCAAAATTATCAACAAGAACGTATCTAAAATCATTTCTTTTCAGTTCCATTACGTATTGTATTTATGAGCTTTCGGCATTCTACGGCTGTTAAGAAAAGGCAATTTTATGTTATGAAATGTACACGTTTAAAATATACATAAATAATATAAAAAGAACACATATTTAATTTCGTGAAGCGCTTATACAAGCATCACGTGATCACCAACTGGCAAATATAGATAAGTAGGCAAATATGTATAGTAGAGATGGTACCTAAAAAATTCAAATTCATCTTTATAGGTTGTTTTGTAAGTGAAATTATAGCTAAGTGCACCAATTTTCTAAATATATTTATGGTTTTCCTCTTCTCCATGTCAAAAATAGAAATATCTGATATCTAAAAAATGACTTTCTAAAAATATCTGAAGCAAAATGGACAACTCTTGTACTGACCGTTTTTCAAAGATTTTAGGACTTCCCCAATTATAGTCTATATCAAAAGCTCCCACAGCTAAATAAATTCAATAGAGTATAAGGTAAGTTTACTCTACTTTCAACATTTTGAAAGAGCCTATACTGAACTTCCTTTTGTCTTTTAATAAAGTCAAATTCCAAGACTAGCCAAGAGTCTAAAACGTTTGAAAAAATTCTGAGTGAAAGAGAATGACATGCTCTTTATTATAAGCTTATCAAAACCATACCAAAAATGTACCTTAAAGAAGTTATTAAAGATTTTATATTGTAAACTAACCCACACCATTTTACCATCAATATTTTCCACTCATGAATGCACTCAATTCAGGTGATAATTGTTGATATATTTGTAAATGAGAGGCCCCAACAAGAACCCCTTTTCAAGTTGTGTAAACAGTATAAGTTTTAAATTAATGTTGATATCTGAAATTATCCGATTACTTTGTTTTCAACAATAAATAAAACACCTTTTAGTTTGTTTAGGGTAGTTGACCTGTAACGAAAATCATCAAATAGAGTAATCTCCATATGCTTTTTCAGCATTTATTCGTTTTTCAAGGAAAGCAAATGATCCTGCTAGTTCCCTCCAGAGAATGTTTAAATTGAGAATTGCTTAAGATACATTAAATAGAGTCATTACCTGTCAGCTACCTTAACATGTAGTAATTACAACAACTACCTTAAAACATGGTAATCATATTTGACAAAATGAATTTTTGTGTTACCAATTTAACTTTTTTTCTTATTTCTCATTGTTGGATATATACATTTTACATTTTGATATATAAATGTTGTGTAAACCAATATTTCACCATTGAGAACAATAAATAAACAAGTTTGGCTAAAAGATCAAAACTTAATAACGTTTCTTAATATCATTAACTTTCTTCAAAGGAATGTATGCATTATTCTATATAATCTTCATGCATTACTAAACTTTCTATCAGGGCCTCACTACAACTTACAAAATAACTGTCAGTGTAAGTCATGAGAAAAGCGTGCATATTGTATATTGAATACAAAGGGATTTAAACAAATGTAGGTCATATTTTGTCTGCCTGATAAGTTGTTTGAAAAAGGACCTATCTGATTTTTCTTTCACTTTTGATCAATGTTTAATGTTGGCTTCAGTTTATTGATCAACTCAGAGTTGTCCCCCTATGATTTATTTGGATAGGTACCATCTCTATGTATAGGTAATCTATAGCTCCCCTTTCAAAGATTTTCAAGCACTCGTCTACTAAAACAACAAGGAGAAACCACATTCAATGTAGAGATGGTACCTATCCAAATAAATCATAGGGGGACAACTCTGAGTTGATCAATAAACTGAAGCCAACATTAAACATTGATCAAAAGTGAAAGAAAAATCAGATAGGTCCTTTTTCAAACAACTTATCAGGCAGACAAAATATGACCTACATTTGTTTAAATCCCTTTGTATTCAATATACAATATGCACGCTTTTCTCATGACTTACACTGACAGTTATTTTGTAAGTTGTAGTGAGGCCCTGATAGAAAGTTTAGTAATGCATGAAGATTATATAGAATAATGCATACATTCCTTTGAAGAAAATTAACGATATTAAGAAACGTTATTAAGTTTTGATCGTTTAGCCAAACTTGTTTATTTATTGTTCTCAATGGTGAAATATTGGTTTACACAACATTTATATATCAAAATGTAAAATGTATATATCCAACAATGAGAAATAAGAAAAAAAGTTAAATTGGTAACACAAAAATTCATTTTGTCAAATATGATTACCATGTTTTAAGGTAGTTGTTGTAATTACTACATGTTAAGGTAGCTGACAGGTAATGACTCTATTTAATGTATCTTAAGCAATTCTCAATTTAAACATTCTCTGGAGGGAACTAGCAGGATCATTTGCTTTCCTTGAAAAACGAATAAATGCTGAAAAAGCATATGGAGATTACTCTATTTGATGATTTTCGTTACAGGTCAACTACCCTAAACAAACTAAAAGGTGTTTTATTTATTGTTGAAAACAAAGTAATCGGATAATTTCAGATATCAACATTAATTTAAAACTTATACTGTTTACACAACTTGAAAAGGGGTTCTTGTTGGGGCCTCTCATTTACAAATATATCAACAATTATCACCTGAATTGAGTGCATTCATGAGTGGAAAATATTGATGGTAAAATGGTGTGGGGTTAGTTTACAATATAAAATCTTTAATAACTTCTTTAAGGTACATTTTTGGTATGGTTTTGATAAGCTTATAATAAAGAGCATGTCATTCTCTTTCACTCAGAATTTTTTCAAACGTTTTAGACTCTTGGCTAGTCTTGGAATTTGACTTTATTAAAAGACAAAAGGAAGTTCAGTATAGGCTCTTTCAAAATGTTGAAAGTAGAGTAAACTTACCTTATACTCTATTGAATTTATTTAGCTGTGGGAGCTTTTGATATAGACTATAATTGGGGAAGTCCTAAAATCTTTGAAAAACGGTCAGTACAAGAGTTGTCCATTTTGCTTCAGATATTTTGAGAAAGTCATTTTTTAGATATCAGATATTTCTATTTTTGACATGGAGAAGAGGAAAACCATAAATATATTTAGAAAATTGGTGCACTTAGCTATAATTTCACTTACAAAACAACCTATAAAGATGAATTTGAATTTTTTAGGTACCATCTCTACACATTCAAAGAATGCAGCCGTCCGTACAATACACCACACGTAAAATGGGTATGTGCAAACGAATACACCTGAGCAGCTTAGCGCGTGTACACAGATTAAAGCAAAAATATAGCCAGCAATTACACATGTATCTTACATTTTTACTGCACCGTGGTTAACTCTACCTAGATTTGATTTTCTTTTCATTTTAGGTGACGTTGATTGCAGTTCGAAAATAAGACCAACTGAGACACGCCCTTGTCCCGCTGGACTAAGGGATGATGGAATCAGTTGTTGGAAGGACTCGTACGGGCGTGGTGTAGGCCGGGTACCAGACAAATCTCCTTGTGACGACGGACAACGTGATGATGGTACCAGCTGTTGGATCGACTCTTACGGCAGAGGTGTTGGTCGCACAGCTGACAAAGCCCCTTGTCCGTCGGGACTCCGAGATGATGGAACAAGCTGTTGGAATGACGCCCATATTTATGGTAAGGGATGTTGCTGTACTCTTTGGGGATGTTGCGACAAATGTCCAGTCGGATACCATGATGACGGTTGTACGTGTAGAAAGACCAATGTCGGTATAGTCAGGACGCTGTTTCAGAGACTAAGTTGCAATAGCACCGAAGACAAGTATGGTTCTCGTTGTTACCCGAAATGTGCCCCTGGATACAGCCCTGTAGGGTGCTGTATTTGTGAACCCGATGGTGGTCCCGGAATAGTTCAGACCCTAGCAAAACGACAAAGCTGTCATGAAAATGAGACTATGCACGGTGGTCTTTGTTATCCTAAATGCAAGGGTGGTTACCGGTCTATGGGATGCTGCGTCTGTGAACCAGAAGAAGGACCGGGTATCAAACTTACTCACCCTGCACGCCAACATTGCACTGGAAATGCTATGAAGTTCAATGGTGTATGTGTAGACATCGAGGAATGCTCTGCATCAGATCTGGCGCGTGAGTTGCAGAAGAAAACGAAAATGACGTCATCACAAATAGAACAATTCAAAAAGAAGGTAGCTGCGGAAAAAGTGGGAAAATAATTGTACCAATATTTATTGGAAATGAAACCACATACATTCTTAAAGAAATTATAGCTTCAAAACATTAAATAGCAATGTATAATATACATGTGCACAATGTTAAAATTAATTGCATTTGTATGTATTTGTTGGTTTAATAAAACAAATATGCTGCTTGACATGACTTTCAACTTTGGTCACCAAACTCAAGTTGTAGCCCAGCAACTGGTCTTTTTAAAGTGTATATAAATGGATTCACTAAATAAAACGTATATAGACTATCAATTGTTTAATTTCCTATTGTTCTACATTTCACTGTACTTATAAACTGGTTACCTAGTTACCCACATAACAAATCGTTTTCGCCTGAACAAAATCTTCCAGTTATCATCTTATTCTCCAATCAGGCGACTGAATACGTTCTTTGTCGTTGTTGATAATACATTTGACCTATGTTTTTATATCACAATTGAAGATCATTTTACATTTACCTATATTCAGATTATTTCGTGTAAGCAATTTTTTTTTTCAACTTTGTTTATAAATGTACAATAAATAAGTATATTAAGTTTCACATAAGAAATAGAATCTATATTAGATCAATGATTACTTTTAAGACACATTTATGAAAAACTTGTAAAAAACGCAAACATAAGTCATGCATTAAATTAAATATATATATATATTTTTTTTAAAAAGCCCTAATTTGAGCTCCCTTTATTGCATATGCACGGAGTAGCTTTGCACACCGCTCAAACATAGGAGTTGCAATAAACTAAGAGTTTAGATGCAGATACCCTGACTGATACAGTGTTAGGTCCCTTATACCTACGCGGGTGTTTACCAATTATAAAATACAACAAAGATCCCAAAGTACATTATGAATTAGTGTTTCAGTGACGAAAATATTTTGAAACATACGTAACTAGTGTATACTACCACTGCTGAAAGGGGCCTCTGTGGCCGAGTTGTTACAGTCACTTTCCCCGCACCGATGAAGGTTTGAGCCGCACTTTGGACGTAGAAGGAAGCCATTCAGTTGGCTTATGGAAGGTTATTGATTTTACCCAGGTGCCTGCCCGTGATGTAATTATGCACCAGTAAAAGACACTTCCTCCACCATGAAAAACTTGAACGTCGCCATATGACCTACGACTGTGTCGGTTTGACGTGGACAGTAAACCGAACTGGTGTTCCTGGATTCTGTACTAGTACTAACTTGATGCTTCCGAGAAATCTACCCTTACCTATTATCTTTTGAGAATGTTTGTAAACAAACATATGGCTTACTTGGCTTGTACTCGTATAATAGAACATTGGAATCTCAGTTCGTTTTAATACTCAAATTATCTAGCATATTTTCTTCCGAATTTTGTCTGTGGTGGATTTAAAAAGCTGCATGTTTTCTTCAAAATTTTCAAAATTCGTCGTGGAGGACCCCCGAACCCTCTCCCCCACACCCTTAAACATATGTCTATATATGCCATAATTCTTCTTGGTTCTAGATTTTTGCCCGAAGATAAACTCGATTCACTTTTTTTATCTATGAAATAAAGGTTAAAACTTAATGTCAAATGTTAAAATGAGCCGTGCCATGGGAAAATCAACATAGTGGGTTTGCGACCAGCATGGATCCAGACCAGCCTGCGCATCCGCGCAGTCTGGTCAGGATCCATGCTGTTCGCTTTTAAAGCCTATTGGAATTGGAGAAACTGTTAGCGAACAGCATGGAGCCTGACCAGACTGCGCGGATGCGCAGGCTGGTCTGGATCCATGCTGGTCGCAAACCCACTATGTTGGTTTTCTCATGGCGCGGCTTATATGCATATGTGCCAAGGCCTCTGTACAAAAATGC
This sequence comes from Mercenaria mercenaria, assembly GCF_021730395.1. NCBI lineage: Eukaryota > Metazoa > Mollusca > Bivalvia > Venerida > Veneridae > Mercenaria > Mercenaria mercenaria. The sequence goes on from NC_069375.1 coordinate 72,958,724, forward strand.
TTGCGGCACTTCCATACAGCATTACGGTGACAGTTCGGTTAATCGGGTTATATTATATAAATTATTGGTTTTCATTATAAATAATTTGTTCTATCGACTACTTATTTTAAGCAAGAATGAAAAGTAAATCTACTGATCCGTCACAGAAATAGAGTCATCACGTCACCACCTTTTTATCAATTGAAAATTTTCGATTTTATATAAGAAATAATATTTTATAAAAGAAAACCCATAGCCAATCAACGATTTCTACGGTATTCTACTGTTTGACACATGTTATTAAATATTTTACTCCAACCAAAACACATTTCCAAATACATATACCCTTGTAACGTCAAGGTGGCACATCTCTAAAATTGCAGAGTCTAAATATAGATGTAGGGATATCGCACGTTTTTTCGTGTTATAACATCTGCAGAATCCCGATGGATTGGTTGGTGCCCGAGCCCGGTAAATCGAGGGTACTTACGTTTCCCGAGGGATTCAGAAGATGTTATAACACGAAATGAACATGCGTTAACGCTATTCTAGCAAAAAAACGCGAAAAAAATCTAATAAAGGAATAAATTATTCCTCAATGTCATTGAATTTCCATGAAACGAACGGGAACGTCTGCGCTTTGTGTTTCACGTTGACGTCATTTCCTTTTGAATTATCAGTTTTCTGAACATATATGTTAGGTTCTTATGGTAGCTATGTAATATAATGATTGCACACCCACAAAATAGCACGCAAGTCTGAAAACCAAACAGTCATTTTACTCCATATTATTTTTTTGGAAATTATGATATAGAAAATCATTTTTCGTTTTGTCATGTATAGATCTCTATATTTTTCGGTACAAAAAGGTTAATATCAGTGGCATTTGATTATGTGAACCCTTGAAAAATAATGTCAATAGAGGCGATAACCCAGTTCATAATATCTGCTAACATTTGATCAGACCTGATATATGTATATATAAAATAACCTTCTTTCTTACATAAAAATATTCAAATCTGCCACTGTATCTACTTTTAGAATGACCCAATAAACAGCCAGGTTCGAACAAACATATTTATATATGTGTGTTATTTATATAAATGCAATGGAATGTATGAGGACTGTATGTTATGCATAATATTTTGTTATGTTCAAGTAATGTAAATGCATTTCACACATGTCGACCGAATTACAGAAATACTTTTTTTATCTTGTGTGACGATTAACATGCGATAATAATTAAGAGCAAATAGCCACTGTTAGGCAGAGTATCTGATTCATATTGAAATTAAGATTGACCACACAGGTCTATGACATAGTTATAAGAAATACCATTTCAGAAAGACACTTGAATAAAATCAAATCATAGTTTGTGCATTACGATTGGTGGAAGTAAACCAAAAATGACACTGAAGGGAAAAGAAAGCTTCCACTATTAAAGTCCATGTAAGTGACACCTTAAAGAATACCATTTGTCTGAAATCTACATTAATCAAAAAGAAAATACAAATATGTAAGTTACATGTTATAGTGATCTGCCATTATAAAATTAAAAAAAAATATTGTGAACCAGATTGGGGGAACAGATTATTTTTTCATGAACATATTTCTAAGTAAGTAAGACAGTTTAATATTCAGTTTATACTGAAACAACATCAGCATGTGAGCCAACTCAGAAGGGTCATTCGAAATTTCAATGACGTTTTGACCAAAGAGAGTACTCCTGAATTTTGTGGGGAAGTTGTATGATTACATTGGTTCAGTTAATTGACTCTTGATTCATAACCCGAGTAGTGTTTAGCCTTTAGCCTGCTAAATTTCCAAAATGGACTGATCCATCAATCATTTTGGGCAATACCATTTATTATTTGAAAGGGTGTTCACTGAAAATTTACTAACTGAAAAGCAAACAGTGCAGACCATTATGTGCAGGCTGGTCTTGGTCTGCACTGGTCGAAAGGCAGAATCACTTGCCCGGCCAGCAGACTAAAGGTTAAATAGTATTACAGCTGTTTCAAGTAATAAACAAATACATGTAAATAAACAACCACCGTCTGTTAGAATGAGTGTTCCTAAGGTGCATGTAACTGAAAAAATCTATGTTTTAAAAAAAAATATGTTGAAAAGAGATTGACTGAATAAATTTGAAAATGAAGTTTTGAAAACGCATCAACTCAGGGAGGACCCTAATTGCCAATCTGTCATCTTGTAATATGACTGTATTACACCAGTTTTATCAGAAAATTTAGCCTCATTGGCCAGGTACATCATTTTCTGTCATATTGCCATGTGCAAATGCAATACTAACAGTAATTCATTATAATTATATGAAACAGAATTCCACTGTCTGAAATCTCTGTATCATGAATGTTTGTTACTAATAATATCGTCCACGTAGTAATACCTGTAACTGGGAAATGTCTTATGGAGCCGCATAAGTGACAAATTCATTATCTAATATTTCTTGTCTTTATTTGAAGCATTTTTTCCGATTTAAGAAAATGAAAAAATGAAAAAAATAATGTGATCTCGTAAAGAAAAAGAAAGATATCCGTATAAACGAAATCCAGTATGGAAAAGACAAAATAATATTTCTTTATATATCTTATAATATTTTTGTTGTGTATTCATTAAAAATAACCAAACATTAACTAATAACATCTCTACAAGCAGGAATTTTAATACCACACGTGGCCCTAAATCCGGCTTAACTGAAACTCTTTTTATGCAGAAAAGACCCTGAATGAAGTCCATTTATCCAATAAGTCAGAACACCAACTGACTCCAAGTACGGGTGACATTTTTCAGCCACCACACCGCACGTACATTGTTAGACTGTATTGTTACTGAAAGTGCTCCGTACAGCCAGTAAATGCAAACTGCGAATATCTTTATCAATATTTTACTGCACGTATTGCATACAAACTAATTTTATCTCAGTAGTCTGATAGGAGGCTTACAAGTGAGGTAAAAATTGTGTTGATCAATCTGAAACTTTGTATCAGGATCAAAATCATGGATTTAAAACGGAAATTTCGTCTGTATGAACTGAAAAGAAGCGTCATAGAAAAGGTACATTTGTATGTTTATATGTGTAAACATGTTAAAAGGACTTGTCATTAGTTGTTGGCTAAAACTGATCTTTCATTAAAGTTGACGTTTGTTCATATTACGAACATTAAAACATGGTTTTATGTTTCTACACTATTTTTAAAAAAATGCTTAATAAAATCATGTTTGAGTATGTGTTGCCTTTGCAATAAAAATGTCCTATCATTTTGACCAATACATCACAGAGGAATTTATAAACAAGCTTCTATATAAAGATTTATAATCAAGGCATTCATATATTTGATTTTAAGTACGTGTAACCAAACAAGAACAAGAACACCAGTTGTAACACCCGTTAACTCAAGTCTTCCGCATGTTTAGTGTTCAACCCGTTTACAGTTGGACACTACGCTTCCCTCTTTGATTGCGTCTGACGGAAGAGGGGGAGGACTCTATGAGGAGGAGTTTTTAAATCCTACCAGGACTGAACTGTTTTGATATTTGTCTTCTGGCCTGTTTCGTCGGGCCCTTAAGGGTGTTTCTCTTGTTGCTCTGTCTTCTGAAAAGGCATTGAGTACATACGTTTTTGGTTCTTAAGGTTTGCTTTTTATATATTTATACACGAGCATTTTTGTGTTTTACATGCCATGCCTTTTTGTTTCCATTACGTGTGTTAGAGATTCACCTGGAGGGGATTACTTTTATTTACACTGTCCCATGTCTTTGGAACATGGTGGGGGTAAGAGTGAGGTTGGGTGCGCACCATAAACCGGTTTAAGCTCCCCAGTGGTGTTTTTGCCACTGACCGTTCCAAGGCGGTGCCCCACTATGTTCCTTTGTTTGTTCGTTTTGTCCTTGTGTGTTGACTTTGTGTGCGCGCGTGTGTGTATGCTTATTGTTCGTCTTGTCCTTATGTGTTGGCTTTGAGTGTGTGTGTGTGTGTGTGTGTATGTGTGTGTGTGTGTGTGTGTGTGTGTTGTTCGTTTTGTCCTGATGTGTAAGCTTTGAGTGTGTGTGTGTGTGTGTGTGTGTGGTGCACGCGTTTGCGTGCTGGGGGTTCGTTTTGAGGAGGCTGCGCTTTTGGTGCGTGTCATTCCCTGTTTGATATTTTTCTTTGTTTTTTTACTCCATTTTAAGTACAAAGTGCAACCGGTTTACCCAATATATATATAAACGTTTGCAGTATACAAAAATGAATCCCAATACTACTAAAACAGTATCATAATGTTTAACATTGAAAATCTTTTCTTCTCGATCAATAATATTTTTCTTTCTACTATATAATTACTAGTTAAATCATATACTTATACAACATAACAAATTCCTAGAAATACAGGTTATCCACGTTTTTTCTGAGTTTTTTATTTAGGATTTATTTTCTTTCGTTTGCCATATGTCCTAATTTTACTATAATTCCCCTACTTTTTTCTATCTTGGGTTGTTTGATTAAGATCAGTTGTGATACATACACGTTTCTAATGAAGACTAAAACAATTTTAACAAATATTTCGTTTCGATTAACGCCTGAAAATCACTCAATTATCTGTTTAACTTATATTAAAATCTAGCATAGTACGGGATAGGAAAGTACCATTCTGTGTTAATGCAGACAGTTCTTTTAGCATTCTTATACTCACTTATCTTATTCTTTGTTTTAGGCCTTCGAGAAAACAGTCAACGAAGTGGTTGTACCTATGGAAGTACCTATGGGCAAGCTTATTCTGGTAACTGAAGATCTGTATCAAAAGGCGCTTGAGATTCCAAAGACATGCTTCATAGAGGATGAGCCACTAGTAAAGTCTATAGGTCTCCACTGGTCAGACGATTTTGAATCTTTTTGGTTAAACACATTCAAGGCAAATATGTCATTTATATTAATTAATAAAGACAACGGAGAAGTTATTGGGTTAAAAGCCACAGAGTTTATCAAAAAGGAAGAAAAAGATAATCTGAAAGATTTCACAGATGCCAAGTTGAGAGAAATAGTCGAGCTTCTGGGTTTGGGTGATAGAGATTATTTCGACAAGTACAAAACAGAAGAGGCGTTCCATTTTCTGGGTATAGGCGTGGCTAAGGAATACAGAAGATGTGGAATAGGAACATTCCTTGTTCGAGTGGCGCTGAAATTTCTTGAAAATTTAGGGATCAGTACCTATTACATAAAATGTGAAGCGTCATCTAACTACTCGCAGAGAATTTTAGAAAAATGTGGCTTTGATACAATCAAAGAAGTCCCGTACAAAGATTATAAGAAGTACGGAAAGGTAGTTTTTGATAACACTGGTGAACATAAATCCATGAAAATATACGGTAAATGTTTAGTTGATGATACTCTGTAACAAAGTAAACAAGAGGGCCATGATGCTCCTGTATTGATCACCTGAGTTTAATTACTTGTTTGAACAAATTTCTATGCGCAAACTTGATAAACAAACAAAAAAACTAGGTGAGTAAGTCATGGTAAAAATTCTTCAAGATACGTACTGAAATCTGTTAAAAAGTATATAAATCTCTTTGCTGTAGCTTCAAGAAAAGAAAGTAGGTCAGTAGGTCAAGGCGTAGAACATTAAAGATGAGTATTGAAATCCTTTTCGAAAGTTACTGACGTCGTCCAAATTTCTATGCTGTTATGATCGGTGTGCAAAACTGTACATGTCATCCAAATTTTAAGGCTGTATCTTAGAAAAAAACTAGAAAGTAGGTAGATATATGTGAGAAAATGCTCGGCTGTTGTATGATATAATGAAAACAACAAAAGAAAGAAAGATTTCTGGACTATTAATCACTATAGATTATGAGAAAGTAATTCGAAAGTATTTGATACTTTATCTTTTAATTTCATCGAAAAGACTTGATTTTTTAGCTTTTGAACCACAATCAAGGAATGGCTTAGATTGTTTTTACATTATACTATACTACAATACAACTGAATGGATTCCTTTCAGATTTCTTCAAAGTAGAACGAGGCTGCCGACAAGGAGATCTCATTAGTCCTTATATTTCTTATATTTTTATATTATATTTTGATATTGTGTGCCGAAATAGTTGCTATCAAAATAAGAAAATCCGTGAAAATTAAAGGTATTACTATTGAAGAAGCTGAGTATAAAATATCTCAATTTGCTCATGATACCTCATTACTGTTGTATGGCTCGGAATGCTACCTTAGATATGCTACATGACTTTTCATTCTATTCTGTTCTAAAAGTTAACTTTGAGAAGACAATGATATTTGGATAGGTACAATGAAATACATTACCCGATTAATAAAAAGAAAGTACAAACTATCTTGGGGTACTACAATGTTGAAAGTACTTGGTATCATTTTTTATGTAGATCTTGATAAAATGATAATGCTTAACTTTAATGATAAGTTATAAAATGTTAAAAGGATAATATCCTACTGGAACAGAAGATTACTTACTTCTATTGGAAAAATTACTGTAGTGAAATCAGTGTTAGTTCTACTCTTTAAAACTTTGTTAACAATTTTGCCAGCACCACCTTAAATGTTAATGGATGATTTAAACAAATTGTTATATGATTTGTATGGAATGGCCCGTATAAAATAAGATGCTCTGTTGTTGATAAAGATTATGAAGAAAGATGGCTGAAAGTGGTGGATATTTGTCAATTTGAAGATAGTATGAAAATGTCGTGGATTAGAAAAGCTTTTAGGGGTACTGGAAAGTGTTGTGTGTTGTTAAATTTAATATTTGACTTACATAGAATAGTTAAACTTGGAAATTTGTATTGCAAAAATATAATGAAAAGGCAAAAAAAAAAATTCTGGTGTGATGTGTTAAGAAGTTTTATCTCTTATATGGATAAGATGCCTGTTGAAACTGTAGATGAACTTCTTGCAATATTTTAAAACAGCTGTTTTAAAATTGGTAACACAGGTGTATTTGATAAAAGTATGTTTGATGAAGGTTTTCGATTTGTTAGCAATATAATATCAGTTGCAGGTGAATTTGTGATATTTCTTACTTAATGTTGAATTTTGTATTTTATGAAGGTTTAAATAGTGCTATAAGGTCCTATGTAAGAACATGTAATATTATAACAAGTGGTAACTGTAGTTGCTATGGACCTGTTGTCTCGTGTTATGTTTCAAAAGTTGTATTTTCAAATATGGCAAATAAGCATGTGTATAATGTACTGATTGCAAACAATGATATACCTACTAGTCAAGTTAAATGGAACCTATGTTTTAATGATATTGAATGGAAGTATGTCTATAAAGTTGTTCTTCTCGTAACAGGACATTCAGTGGTTACAATTACGAATACTCCGCAGAATTATTGGTACTGTCTTTATTATTTCATATGAATATTGTTACTGATTATCCTTGTACATTTTGTAAAAAAGAGGAAGAGGAAGAAACCATTATACGTCTTTAGATAGGTAATCTGAATTGTGCCTGCAAATATACAGAAGCTCCAGTATAAAGAAAATAGAGAGAGAAAACTGGGCAGTTGTACATCTTTTTATTGTCAATCCACATATCTACGGAAACGTATATTGACCCCCCTTATATATGCATCATATAACTTGAATATTAATGAAATATCTTGTTTCTAAGATATGAAACTAAATATATGCTATAACATATCTAATCATCATCATTTAGTATTATATATGTTGCCATTAGATCAGTAAATTGTTTTTCAAGTTATTTAGAATAGTAAAGGCAGCTTAATTATTTCTTTATTCTTTTTTCTTTATTTCCTTATTGTACTTCTTTTGCATGTTTCATTTAATATTCTAATATTAATAGTACTTATGTAAGAGTTATTTTCCCTTTTTAAAAGTATGATTGAACTACGTTTTCTAGTAATGGCCAAAAGGTCTGTACATGTACATGTTCAAAAAAGGACAAAATGTTTTAATATCTGTTGTATATAAATATAATGTACAACATTTGTGATAAATAAACGGGTCTTAAACGTTATTCAAAAATAAAAATAATAAAAGAGTCAATTTTTATTCTTAAACATATTTTCTAGCTAGCATTTATGTTGTTCACAGTTTAGTAATTGTTGTGCGCATGTCTAACGAAAGATGCCGAAGCGAAAGCACGAAAACTCGACAAATATGGAATTATTTGTGTTTTCGGGTTGGTGGGCACGACAAATAAAAGGCGCCGATACGACATATTCATACCCGCCGAAACGAAAACTCGACAAATAAATATTTTGTGCCGGCGCCTTCTTAACGTTGTGTTCTCGTGTACAACTTTTCGTGTTTTCGTGTTGTCGTTTTTCGTGATGTCGTGTTTTCGCCCCGCCAACTCGAAAGGATTTCCGATATTGCCATCTTTATTTCCGAAAATCTGTTCATATTTGAACCAATCATACGACGCGTTTCAGCTAGCATTTGGCTAAATCATCAAAATAGTTTCGGATGTCACAAGGTGATAAAAATGTTCAGTCAGTCCAGGGCTCAAACCCGGGACCTCTCGCTATCAGGATGAGTACTCTACCGACTGTGCTGGCCGGCTGCCCGACACATACCATGACATATGATACCTCTCAAAATACGGAGACGCAGTCATGATGTGGTCGTCATAACAATTATGATCATCAGCATTAAAATCCAAGCCTAAATAAAGATGTTTAAACTTTTACTTTCACTTTCAAAATGTTGAAAGCAAGGCTCTGACTGGCTTGTGGAAGGGTCGTCAGAACGAGTCTATCAATAGCACGTCTTCAGATCCAAAGCGTAGCGTTAATTTGACAGTACTTTAGTCAGATTGGCTCATCACTCACGGAACATTTTGTGTGAATATATTTGAAATTAACAAGTTTTACGGTGTGTTCATAGACACGGCCTTCAATATAGCGTTTAGCAATTATTATATGGCATTAAGCATTTTGTATATGGTATTAATTTAAAGGATTAAGTAATTAGCATAAAAATCGCAATCAACATGGCGCACCGGCCATCATTAGATATGTGACTGATTAACATACATAAAGTAACACAATAAGAAAACTAAGCAAAGTGGGGCACCGCCTTCGAATGGTCAGTGGCAGTTACATTATACTAGTTAATTGAACGCTTCAAAACTCAGTCTTAACCCTGACCATGTTCCAAAGCTACAAGACAGTTTTACTGTAAGCAGAGGTTGTCCCTAGGTGATTCCCTGAAACATAACAAATAATATCGAAATATATTAAAACAGTTATAACAAAATATCAAAAAGATATTAAAACAGATGTATAACATAATAAAACAGTTACACAACATAATGATAAAACCTGATGCGAAGACATGTTTTATCTTTTCACATGTGAACATGTAACCTGTTACTAAACTCACAGGTTGTCGTATATATGCAGAGGGTCAACAATTCGAACGTGCTTTTGTAAACTTGACATATATTCAAGTTTAATCGGGCTTGATTTATTATCTAGTTTTCTTGTTTGAGGTATTTGTTTTGCTTGATTTAGTGTTAAGTTCTTAAAAGTACACATATTTGAAACCATGGAAAACATATCTTATCAGGACATTCAACAGGTATTAACACATTTTAAAACTTAATCAATAAAAATTATTCGTAATGACGCTTTAAGACCTTTGTCCACACTGATTCCTCATTACAAAGGCTTAGTATAATAAACATTATATCTACAAGTGTGTAGAAAGTGTTTATTCGCTTAAACGTAAAACTGAATTTCTATCTATTACGATTGACTGATTTAGTAATGAGAAAGAATGGAAATATTTTATATATCGATAAAAATATCCAGGACTCGTAATGACGATCGACAAACTCCGTTGGCTACGTCATCATCGCCATTCTTCGGTCATATCCGAATATTTGTTGTCATAACAACCGGAGAATGCCCAAATTACATACGAAGAATACAAATGTATATAGTGTTCATTTCTTCATTTCTGATTCTCACGAAACAAATGTATAGAGCGTTCATTTCCGATTCTCACGAAACAAATGTATAGAGCGTTCATTTCCGATTCTCACGAAACAAATGTATAGAGCGTTCATTTCCGATTCTCAGGAAGTCACTGAATAAAAGCACAATGTAGCGTCTGTGATACAGCTCTTCAATGGGTAGACTCCTATTTAAGGCCTCGTACTTGTAAGATTAATATCAACAATGTATATTCATTTGACCGCCATCTTGAATGCAGTGTGCCCCAGGGCAGTTGCCCTGGCCTTTGGCTGTATCTCACCTATGCTGGAACTCTTTTTGATGCCATTCCAAAATCCATATCAGTCTACGGTTTTGCTGATGATCATATAGCAAATAAAAGCTTTCGTCCTACCTCTGTTTCCGTAGAAACACAAGCGATCGGAGACCTTGAAAGATGCGCAGTTATAATTAATGACTGGATGCATAGAAACAAACTTGAACACTTTCAAAACTGAATTTATTATGTTTGGCAGCAGACCTCAATTGAACACATGATATACAAGTTCCGTTACCATTGCTGGAGATGATGCCAAACGCGAAAGCACAATTAGATATCTCGGTGCATTTCTTGACGAAACCTTGAACTTTAAAAATCATATAAATCGCAAATGTCGTACAGCCATGTTGAATTACCTACAAATTAAGAACATCCGAAAATACTTAACAAAAGCAGCCACTGAAATTTTAGTTTTGTTCAACTGTGAGGTGCGTAAGATGCAACGTATTCAAAACATGTGCGCAAAACTTGTCCTTAATAGGAGGAAATTTGACAGTTCTAAACAATAATTGTAAAACTTACACTGGTTGCCGGTGAAAGCAAGAATTGAGTTCAAGATATTCTCTTTCATGTATTCATGTATAGTTGTCACACTGGCAGAGCACCTCTGTACTTGACAGAATTGCTTACAGAGTATATTCCTAGTAGACAAGGTTTGAGATCGTCTAAAAATTCTGAATTTCGTTATGTTGTTCCACACAACAAGTGCAAAACATTTAATGATAGATGCATGTTTCTGTACTATTGGTCCAAAACTTTGGAATGAACTGCCGTTAGAACTACGCAAAAGTAAATCACTTCACACATTCGAAAAAAAATCTTAAGACACTGTATTTCAGAGATTTCTCGGCATTGTTTTAAATTTTTGATAATTGTTTATCATGCGAAAACAGCAGGTAATAGTTTTTAAATTTTAGTAAAAGGTTTTACATTTCAACATTTATATCTCCAAGGTTTGTTTAATAAACGCACTTGTTGGTAAGGCTCTATGGGTAGGGTAGTGTGTAGTATTTCATTCTTGAATAGTAAATGATGGCACCATTAACCGAGGGGTTTGAACCTCTATATGCAGTCCGTCTGTGCGTACCAGGTGTTTTAAACACTGTATTGGCAATAGGGAAAACATGACCTCAAGGGGAGGGGTGCGATCAAGACTGTTTATTACAATAAGGCTGTTGTTATTACTATTATTGTCATTATTAATATTGTTATAATAACTATTATTATCATTATTATGTACAACGCCATTGAAATAGCATTGTATACAAATAGGCGTTTAATCTAATTATTCAGTTTCAGTATAGAGTGTTCATTTCTGATTCTCACGAAACAAATGTATATGGTGTTCATTTCTGATTCTCACGAAACAAATGTATAGAGTGTTCATTTCTGATTCTCATAAACAATATAGTGTTCATTTCTATCTTCAGGCATTTAGGAAAACGCAAGAAGAATTTCGTTTTCCTGACGGTAGACTCGAACTAATTACAGATGAGTGTTCGCAAAAAATGCTCAATGCACTTAAACAATGCATCTTGACCGACGAACCACTTGCAAAATCTTTAGAATTAACATGGAGTCCCGATGTTGAAGACTACTATGTTTCGACGTTAAAACAGCGAATGTCACTTATGGTCGTGAATGAGAAAAATGGAGATATCATGGGTTTACGTTTAATAAGAACTGGAATAAAATCCGACCACTTTGATAACCTAACAGATGAAAAGGTTAAAAAGATATTAGGCTTTATACAATTTTCCTCAAAAGACTTTGAATATTTCGCTAAACCTGGTACTTCTGAAGCGTTTGGTTTCAATGGTCTTGGTGTACTTCCTAAATACCGAAGACAAGGCCTTGGAACGCTCCTGACAGAAACAGGTGTGAAGTTTCTCGGCAACCTTCTAAAACCTTGCTATATAAAAGGATCGGCTACGTCAAACTTTTCTAAAAGGATATTTGAGAAATGCGGCTTTGAAACCCTAGCAGAGTTTCCATATGAAGATTACAAAGTTGATGAAAAAGTCGTTTTAGATAAGATGGGTGAGAATAAGTCGATGAAAGTATATGGAAAGTGTATTCAATAATGTCGATGAACTCTAAGAGTTCGATTAGCTGAAGGAAACTGGTTCACTGGTTGTGTAATTACATATCTTTATCAGTTGTATATTTATCATGCCTTTTATTCTTTCATTGAACTAAAACATTACTCAGGATTTACTTGGTTTGCAGTTGCTGTTTCAAATATTTCATGAATGATCAATGAACTTTCCGTGCTGTGCAAATGTCAATGTATACAAGACACTTCATGATAATATATGCTATGTTGTACAAATGTCAGAGTATACTAGAAAACCGATGCCAATATATGTTATGTTGTACAAATGTCAGTGTTTACAAGATACGTAATGTCAATGTCTACTATGTTGTACAAAGTCAATGTATACAAAATACCTAATGCCAATGTCCGCGATGCTCCACAAATGTAAGTGTTTACAAGATACCTTATGACAATATCTGCTATGCTGCACACATGTCAGTGGATACAAGATACCTTATGCCAATATCTGCTATGCTGCACACATGTCAGTGAATACAAGATACCTTATGCCAATATCTGCTATGCTGCACACATGTCGGTGAATACAAGATACCTTATGCCAATATCTGCTATGCTGCACACATGTCGGTGAATACAAGATACCTTATGCCAATATCTGCTATGCTGCACACATGTCGGTGAATACAAGATACCTTATGCCAATATCTGCTATGCTGCACACATGTCAGTGAATACAAGATACGTAATGCCAATATCTGCTATGCTGCACACATGTCAGTGATTACAAGATACCTAATGCCAATATCTGCTATGTTGTACAAAGTCAATGTATACAAAATGCGTAGTGCCAATATCTGCTTTGCTCCCCAAATGTAAGTGTATACTAGATACGTAATGCCAATATCTGTTATGCTGTACAAATGTCAGTATGTACAAGATACATAATGTCAGTTTTGCTATGCTGTACAAATATCAATATATACGACAGAACCATTGTTCCATACAGTGGAGAAAATTGCATACCGACTGCATTTGTGACGTCATTTCCGTATGTTTTGTCTAATTATTTGTTTATTTATTTTACTCGGGCTTAAGAACTATTTCATATCATATGAAAGTATAGATGCTTATGCAATTTTATGCTCCCGAAGGCTAAGCATATAATTGCTGTTTCATCCGTCTGTCAGTCCGCCCCGCAATTTTGTCTGGTGTATTTCTCGACAACCATTGGTTGGAATTTCGTGAAACTTCATGGAAAGCTTTTTACTAACTAGTGTTGTGTTCTGGTAGGGTTATTTTCCACTGAGTTATTTACCTTCGAATATTAATCTGATTAAAACCATATCCAGTTTACGCTACGCTTTGGATCTAAAGACGTGCTTTTGATAGACTCGTTCAGACGACCCTTCCGCTAGCCAATTAGAGCCTTGCTTTCAACATTTTGAAAAAGAAAGTAGACGTTTAAAAAATCTATATTTAGCCTTGGTTTTTCAAACTCATAATAATAATTCTTATAACTTATAACCACATCATGCCTGCGCCCTCGTGTTAGTTTTGAGAGTATCATATGTTATAGTATGTGTCAGGCAGCCGGTAAGCTCAGTCGGTAGAGCACTCGCCCTGTAAGAGCTAGAGAGGTCCTGCAGGTTCAAGCTCTTGACTGACAGCACAGTTTTCTCACCTTGTGACATTCGACACTATTTTGATGGTTCATGCAGATGCTTGTTGAAATGAGTCGTTTTTAATTGATTCAAATAAAAATAGATTTTTAGAAACGAAAATAGCAATATCGGATCTCCAAATATACCAATAGATTAATGTGAACAGGTCATCCTTAGATCTTCGTTTAGAATATCAAGTACTTAAGACAGATTGTTTGAATATCAAACATTGGTACACTATGATATAATTCTTCTCCGGAGTATTTCTCAGCAACCACTGGTTGGAATTCAGTAAAAAAAAGTTTACAGGAAGCTTTACTATCATGAGGAGATGTGCCTATTTGTTTTGTGCTCCGGTCAGGAAATTTCCCACTGAGTTATTGGCCAGTAGTATACTACTGTACAATTCTTCAAAGTATTACTTAGCAACCACTGGTTGGAATTCCTCAAAACTTAATGGGAAAATTCTGTCAGAAGAGGAGATGTGAATATAATTATCATGTTCCGGTGAACTTATTTTCCAATGAGTAATCCAGCATTAATGTATTGTTTTACCACTTTTTTGTCCGGAGAACCACAGGTTGGAATTGATCGAAACTTCACTCGAATCTACCCTTACCTCTTGTCTTTCATAGGAAATCTGAATCCAGGTGACATTCGGATATTACCTCATGTTTCGGTCTGATAATTTTCAGTGAGTTATTTCCCTTTAATTATTCAACATAGTAAACTATAGCGCCAACTTAGACTGGAGTATTTAGCAGCAATCACTGGCTTGAATTCCGCGAAATATCATAGGATATTTCACTCTCAAGAGGAGGTGTTCATATTTTCTTCGTGTTCCAATGGACTAGTTTGGTGGAATGATTCGATTAAAATTTGCCACTCGATTATTCAACATATCATGCCCCCAGTCTGTGAATCTATTTTTATTCAATAATCATATTTCGGGTAGCATCCGTCAGTTTTAACGATAACTTCTATCGACAAATAGAACGGAAGACAATTTGTTGTCTTCTCACGTGATCATGCACATTTTAGAATGCAAAGGTTACTAAATTTCAAAATGGGTTAAGCAATGGAACAATATATGCAAAAGCATATATGTGAGCGTGCTTTTGAAAGTAAGTATCCTGTACGTGACATACATTTAAATTCATTCGAGTCTGATACACTGCTTAGTTGTCTTGTTTTTACAATATGAATACTGGCTGTCAGAGTTTAAACAAATAATGTCATGTAGGGTCATGAATGAGAAAAATGGCGACATTATTGGCTTGCAAGAGATGAAGGTTCGTGCAGCATCTGACTTCAGTGCAATCGATAACGTCAAAGATAAAAATGCTAAAAAGATAATAAAATTTATTGTAAATTCCTAAAAGCACTTCGGTGTTTTCGCACAACATAGTACTTCAGAAACGTTTTTCTTGGTTGGTGTACTTCCAAAATACAGGAGACATTGTCGCTAAATCTTTCTAATTGAAACAGGTCCGAAATTTCTTCCCAACCTTCACAAGCCACGACCAACAATTCGCTAGAGATTTCCGAGAAATGAGGTCAAGTTTAAAAGTGCAGTAGAGTTTCAATATGGTATGAAGTTTACAAAGTTGATGTTTAGGATTTGTTTTGTTTGTTTTCTTCTTCCTTTTTTTTTTTTTTTTTTTTTTTTGATGACACGGGCGATAATAAGTCGATGAAAGTGTCTGAGAAGTGTATAAATAATGTGGACAAAAAGTGATTGGTCGTTTTGCTAAAGTAAACATCAATATGTTGCGAAAATACCAATATTTGCATGTTACAGTAGATGCTTAAATAGATCGTGTTTCGATCATTGTATACATATTTAATACAACTACACTTGGTAAGGTATAAAGAAGTTATTATCTTTGAATTAACATGGTACTTGAAACCCATGTACCATTTACTGTTTTAGTTTAAAAAATGCTACATTGAATACGGTATGAATATGCATTATGTGAAGAAACCAGGTACGTATGCACATGTATGTAATGGCCCAAAAGCTCGATGGCTCTAACAACTGATATAACCGTAACAAAATTGTGCCGGTGCCATAGATTTCAAGTAAGCGATGTTCTTTTATATAAATACTAATCATTATATAGTTTCATTTAACAGAAAGAAATATTTACCATGGTTTAATTACGATTTCAAATATGTATTAAATAAGCAAATGTCATTATCTCCTATGTTACACAAATATCAGTATATACAACATAGGCGGTGCTAGTACCTCAACTTTTTGTATGAATGTCAGTATATATATATAGGACGAGCAAATTGCAAATAGCCATTTTGTTATATAGATGTCAGTATTTAGAATATAAGCAAATTGCCAATAGTCTTTTGTTATATAGATGTCAGTATTTAGAATATAAGCAAATTGCGAATACTAATTTGTTGTATAAATGTCAGTATATTCAATATCAGTATTAAATAGCCAATACTGATTTTTTTGGTTTAACAAATTTCCAAAATGAGATGGCGTTTAATCATTTGAGCCGTGCCATGAGAAAACCAACATAGTGGCTTTGCGCATCCGCGCATTCTGGTCAGGATCCATGCTGTTCGTTTTCAAAGTCTATTGCAATTAGAGAAACGGTTAGCGAACAGCATGGATCCTGACTAGACTGCGCGAATGCGCAGGATGGTCTGGATCTATGCTGGTCGCAAAGCCACTAGGTTGGGTTTCTTATGGCGTGGCTCATTTTTACAAATCTAGCATCAAGCCATCATTTCAAAGTGCATCCCAAGTCGCTTGATTCAGGGACAAATGTCACGCGTGAAGGCCGAATGTCAAAATATCAATATTTGCATTTTCCTTATCCTGTATAAAAGCGATGTCCTGGGGTATTACTCACAATTAATTACAGATCTTATTACGAGACAGTTACAGACTGTAATAGTCTAGAAGATAAGAGATCAGTGGGTATTTCTATTATTTTCATCAAGTGGATTGATTTTGATTAATTTGTTATTTTTGGAGCTGTTATGATGTTGTTCAATGGTCTTTGTTGTATTTGCTAAATGGGTCGTAGCTGGTCCAAACTCCAAGTATCTGTGAAGTTTTCTTGTCCATTGGAGTCCATTCAACGGATATTATAGCAATGTTCTGTTTCTCCGGTGCTAAGGGACATGAGAGGTGTTGTATATGTCATTACCTCTCATGAACAGACTAAATCAAACTAAGTCTGCTATTATTTCCTTCTCGGGTGCATTATATTCTTTCAAAGGGTCCTTTACAGATTTTATTCACTTATATTCGTACTTATCGTATATCACATGGAATTGGTTTTTCACTTTCGCTGACGAACACGAAGAATCTAACAATAATGGGTCGTTACCTTTTCCGAATTAAATGTGTTATATTTAATCATAACATTGTCAGGTTAAGTGTGTCATATTTTATCATGACACCGATTCAATCCCATGCTTATCAGGACGTTAGTGTGAAACGGCTGTATCTCCTCCAATAGTTCATATTTGCCGCACTTCTGTCGCTCTTAAGCTAGAGTTAGGGTTGTTTTATGTAGAGGACAACTGTTATCTGTTGAACATGTTATACCGTTCATTACAGATGTTGTCCATGTTTGTGAGCATCGTGTACCGAAATTTGATCAGCATATTCAATAATACTTTGCGTCATTTAATCAGTTATGAATTTTTTGAAATATTACTAATTCTTCTTTTTATAACTCGTTGTTAACCCCTCTAGTAATTGTCATCTTCTTAACAAAATAAAAATTAGATGACTTTTTATATAAATCGACGGTCCAGATTTTCTGCTTTTGACCGATCTGTAGTTTAACCATGAATATTCCAGGGGAAAAGTCAAAACTCGAAGGACAAGGTATGAAAATTTATTTATGATGTCAAGTAATAAAACATACATTGAATGGTTTATCGTACAGTGAATAGTCAATAAAATATGTAAAAAGGTCCTTTGGAGGCAAAGAATGCAACCAAGAAGAATAACAGCAGACTCGATTTGATTGAGTCTGTTCATAAGAGTTAATGAAATATGCAACACCACTCACACACCCTCCCCAACCAGCACCGGCTTAAGCGGAACACTATTACACATATGTTGAATGGACTCCATGATCCCAAAGGACCAGAATATATCACAACACTGAATCCAAGTACGGGGAGACTTTTTACAGCCGCCACACGGCACTTAAAGATTTCAGTTGTGATAGTTAATAAAATCTCACATGAAGAGACTCGATAAAACCGAGTGACCTAGGCCTTTAATTACGCTTTTTCGTTGCGTTCAATGCTTCCAAAGGATCTTCTTACCTACCGATTTTATGATGTGCCATGTTGCTGATGTTTATCTTTTGCCACTTTTTGAAGCATTTGTAACATTTTTGCATCATTTTGTCACACGTCATGTTAAGTATCCCTTAGTTAAAATGAAACATCTTCCTCTTATGAACGCTGCTTGGGTAAAAAGAGATTTACATACGCATACATAGGCCTCCATTTCGCTTGTCAGATATCTATAACGTGTTATCGTTTCCCGCTATAGTTATCATACTGTAAAAACGATTGGTGTTCTTCATTCCCCAAAACATAGTTTGTACCTGTACTCATTTTAACTTTTTAACATTCTTCATTCTTTAATGAGCACTGCTAGAAGCACTAGAAATCATGGCTACTAAACAGATGAGAAGTTTAACACAGAACGACATAGAAAAGGTAACACATTATTTCATTTAGATTTTCATAATTATCTAAATAACTAATATCTTAATTGACATTTCATTAGATTGATTTCACTATTCTTATAAAAGATGACCTCTGTCTTAATGTTGTGAATCCGTAATCACCGGAGAATGCCGACATCGCCTACCGAAAATCTGTAATTTGCCGATTGTCGTTAAGGGTCTACTGCATAATATCGACTCTTGTGATCAACGGAAATTCGTTTACTTATAGACCTTAATCGTTATATGTTGTTTTTGTCTTCAAAAAAAAACACAAGCCAAACGGCAACAAAAAGGTCTTGTTTCTAAGTATATGATTTTTTTACGTAAAGCATGCAGGAATGCCATCAAGGTTGCTTCCAGACGGTTAAATGTTTCCATCAAGTTTGTTCAAGTTAAAGAACGCCGGAAGAACTTCCTTAGATTTCCCTTCAACACATAAATAAGGGAAGTTGCTATGTTGAACTTAAGGTATTATGTGTACGACTGATCTTTCGTCATTTCAGGCATTCAAGAAAACAGTTGATGAAACAGAGGTACCTGCAGGAAGTAAACTTGTCTTAGTAACTGAAGATTTATACCAGAGGGCGCTTTCAATTCCGAAAGAGTGTTTTGTATATGATGAGCCCCTTGGAAAATCTATTGGTATTCAGTGGAGTGACGAGTTCGAGTCTCTATGGTTACACACATTCGAGGCAAATCTGTCCATTATCTTAGTCAATGAAGATAACGGAGAGATAATGGGGATGAGAGCCACTAAATTGATTAAAAAGGGAGACCATTTTGACTTGGACAGTCTGAAAGATGAAAAGCTACGGAGAATAATTGAATTTATGAGTTACGGTGTGACGGAGTTTTTCAACAAATACGGCATAGAAGAGGCGTTTCATTTTCTCGGTCTGGGTGTGGCCAAGAAGTACAGGAGGCGTGGTTTAGGAAAGTTCTTGATGCAAACTGCTGTGAAATTTCTTGGGAACTTAGGGATCAATCCGTATTATATCAAAGGCGAGGGGACCTCTAATTTCTCAAAGAAAATTTATGAAAACTGCCATTTTGATATTGTGATGGAATACCCTTTTGATGAATATAAAAAGGACGGGAATGTGGTATTTGATAACACTGCCGAGCACAAGTCTATGAAAGTTTATGGAATTTGTTCCAGTAAAAATCCAATTTAAGCCTATTATCAATCATTCCGAAACAAATCGTTTGCATAATACTAGTTATGTTATTTTATGTTTTAGTTTCAAGTAGGATGATTCGTGATGGCAATATGTAACTTCTAAAATTTGGTCTTAAACATCCGTATACTGTAGGGATGTAGTATATAAACTAAGAAAAAATAAATATACTGCCTATCGTAAACAAGTATTTGTGAAATATGTTTAAAAGTTTATCAAACGAGAAAACAGTGCGAAAATTGTGAGGCAGTGCCAGCTGATAGGTCCACGTGCTCATCTTAGTAAAAGAAACAAGGATAAATATCAAACACGGAATACCACGTTCAAAAAAACAAGGCTCCCCAAAACGAAACCCTCAGCACGCAGGTGTGCACACTTCTAATAAAAAACAAACACATGAGGACAAAACAAATAAAGGAAAACAGTGGGGCACCGCCTTTAAACGGCAGTTGTAAAAGCACTACTGGGAAACTAACCCTGTGGCCCAGTAGTATAGCAACTTAATAATAATTAAACTTCCATAGAACTAACAATTAAAATCAATGTATTTTATATATCACCTTGAGTTCATATTTTGTGCGGTAACTGGGTAACTTACCGGTCTCTATCGAGATCTGGTCTAACTTTATCATTTATTGTGTTCGCACACTAATCTCTATTCGGTGTATATGGGTTGTGTTAATATCTTAAATTCTTATTCATGTTATTCATGTACCTTTGCATTTAAAACAGATTAAAATATTAGCTTTAAATGGATTTAAATTGAAATATATTCTTTACAGAAAAAGAACCGTATATAGTTGATTCTCCATTTTTACTACAATGTGAGACTTACCTTAAGGGAAAAACAAGCTAAAATCAACAAATGAATATAAAGTGTTCTGAGAATTTTACTAGGGCATGTGCTTGACACATTCTCGTTTGACATTCGGCATGTTTCGGACGTAAACGCTTATTTAGGCAATTTAATTTGCCCAATTTTATTATGGGTCGACCTAAATTGGATTTTCGCCACTCCTTCGTTTATTTCATTGGGGAAAATGATCTAAACGTATATGAAATTTTACTAAATCAGATTCTAATGTACGACAGCCGACAAAATACGAAAATACGAATTTCCTTTTTTTATTTTTTTTTACGGAAAGCCATGTGCCCGTACAGAAATATTTAAGTCCGAAAAAAATGCCAAATTGTCTGACATAAATGTGTTACCACACAGAAATTTTCGATGTAATAACTAAATGATAAATCAAATAAATTATATGAGTAGTTATTGGTGGCAAGTATACTATTTTTGTGTTCAGTATTGGCTTGAGTGTGCGTAGGGAAAACTATTTTACGTACATAACACACTGATATCTATGTATGTTTTGTTTCGCTAGTGAATCTTTAATATGTATACTGAAGAACGACTGAGAAACATAACGGATTCAGATATCCAGCAGGTATGCATTTATTTCTTTGTAACTCCCCTCTTGTATTAGTATGTGTTCCAGTTTGTACTCTCATAGGCTTAATCTGTGACTCTTTATTAAAAATCACATTGAAATGAACTTTGTCACGAGCTGGGCTAGAACTATGCGTTCTATCGAATCTAGTGATGCGAAGTGGATGAGCTTCCAGCAGCTTAAAGAGTTCGAACCTCTAATTGATCTGATATAGAGTGAAGTTTGCTGAAAAGCAATTTATAGGAATACTCTCTCCCACAGCTTATCAGGTTTCTGTAATGCAATGGATTTTTATGAAATTTGGCATATTCAGTTTGATTACATATTCTTCGTATACACTCTAGGCTTTTTCCAGTTTTCTGTGTAACAGTCAAATGATTAAATAGTATACAAGAACACATTATCGAACAGAAATTGTCAAATGTCTGTATGATGACTCTGCAGGTCAGCAAGTTCCGCTTTTACGACAACGGAACGTATTGAGGTAATTATAGCGACTAACATTTTCCAAACTTTTTCATGTCTTAGTCCTACCAAAATTCAATTGTTATTTATTTTATTTCAGGCATTCAAGAAAATCCAAGGAGATACACTTGCAGAGGGAAGGTTGGAGCTGATAACGGAAGACTGTTTTCCAAAAGTTCTAGAGACACTTAAAGAATGTTTCATCGACAACGAACCCTTGGAGAAATCGCTACAAATGCAGTGGAGTTCGGATATGGAAGATGTTTGGCTGAATGCTCTAAAGTACAACTTATCACTTATGCTAGTAGATAAAGAAAGTGAAGAAATTATAGGCGTGCGTGTCATCCGCGTAACACGTAAAAGTGATTACTTCGAAAAGAATAAATATAAAGATGAACGCGTGATAAAATTGCTTAATTTCTTTGACTTCACAACGGACAAATGCGACTTCTTTAGCAAATTTGGTGTTACAGAAATATTCGAATTTTTCGGTCTTGGCGTTGTCCGAAAATACCGAAGGCGTGGCTTTGGGAAGTTGCTTATGGAAACTGGTGTAAAGTTTTTGGATAGTCTTGGAATAAAGCCTTGTTACATAAGGGGATCAGCTTCTTCAAACTTTTCAAAAACTATTTTTGAGAAATGCGGATTCGAATCTGTGGCCGAATTCTCGTATGAGGACTATAAAGTGAATGGTTCTGTCATTTTTGATAACACAGGTGAACATAAATCTATGACAGTATACGCGAAAAGTCTTGTATGAAGAAGGAGTTTCAGTAGTGAGTACACCTGGAGAATCCCTACGTCAGTGAGCAATTATTTTGTGTCAGTAAATATCATGACGAGGTTTGAATTGAACAAGACATCTAAATAACTGAAGTATGTTGTTCTTTCTGTTTCAAAAACTTCATTTTCTAAACAAACAAAAAATGCTAAGTTTGGTCATAACACCCAATGTAAGAAAAAAATCTATTTTGTTGAGCAAAGCATTTCATTTTACCCGTAAATAGTGGATCCATATATTGCTACACAAAACCTTATCTGGTTCCTGTCCGGCGGATCACGGATGTACGACGGATGCACACCCGACAAGTTACGGAGGCACACCCGACTGATGTGCCTAAAATTTAAGATGAACTCTACAAGAAAACACATGAATTAGTTATTTACGTTTTCTAAGTAGTCAGCTGGAATTTAGTGATGTAAAAATGGGCTTGAACCACTTATCATCTGATTTTATTTTATTCATTTTATAATTATAAAAAGACACCGAGATGTAATTTAACCACACAATCAAAGCAGGTTAATTTTTATTTCTTGTGTTGGGTTTAACGTCGCACTGACACAATTTTAGGTCATATGGCGATCGGGCCCCTAGGTAGAACCACCGACCTTCCGTAAGCCAGCTGGATGGCTTCCTCACATGAAAATTCGACGCCCCGACTGACGCTCAAATCCACATTGATGAGGAGCAAGTGATTTGAATTTGGTGACATTAACCACTTGGCCACGGAGCCCTCCACCCCTCCCCACTTCTTCCCCTTCCCTCCACTGCCACTTATCATCTGATAGATCTTATATTAACACATGTTATATGTTAAATTATTACTGTTTGATCATTGATAATTCATCCGCGACCAGTTCACGAATGTAACTATTTTGTGTAGCGCATGAACATCTTTTGATGTGATCAGGAATAAAACAAATATGCCATGATTGTCAGACGTGCACTGTTAACCCTGGTAGCGGGTAAACTCGCCCTCCAAAATAGAATCAATACGTGAATGCGGGATTCAAGAATTGTGATTGGTTCCATTTTAGAACCAGAATATAGTTGAAATATTGAATACACGAATCATTCATCGAGTGCTTCTATATTTTGTAACAGAGCAGATTTAATGAAAAAAAGATAAAATAAGATGTTGTGGATTCTTTGTTATTCTTTATAGTGTTTGTAAATCTAGAAAAGCAGGGTGTCCTGCGAAACAAACACAAATAAGCATAAACTATAGCGACATAAAACATTTTTAAAGCAAATTCGAGCAGTTAATTAGCAACGAAATCTAAGCTACATTTGCAAAACTTACTCCTATTGAATTAAGATGTTCCAAAACAAAACAAAAAAAAAAACAGCTGATGGATTGAAAAAAAAAACAAGTGATAGATCAGAACTCACGAAAATTGGACCAAAAGGAATTTAACCAACAATTTCACGAAGAAGGGACAATGGAATGAAGAATTTGGGATTCACCAGAGCTGTAATACTACAGGTAGAAGAAAGTAGAATGTACTTGTGAAAACTACATTTTCTTCGTAAAGAAAAAGTCTGACAAGCGGCATGTACAGGTTGTTTCATAATATCTATTACCATTTCGCTGTTTTAAATTTTTCAAAATATGGAATGTACTTTTAAATGAAAGTCACTAAGCGATAGGAGATATAATAAAATTTTCATTTGATACATAACATCAGCAGGTATATTTAAAATGCTGACCTTCATGCCCCTTCAAAGAGAAGGTTCAGTTTTACAACAAGTGCTCAAAATGACGTCCCCTCTGAAGATCTGACTGTTTTCGGTCGGCCAGTGTTACCATGTCGTCTGTCAATAACTCACCCTTACTGTTCAAATCTTTTAACTATTATGTGCAGTTGCATCTTGCTAAGTCTCTCATCCTCCATTTTAGTGGTCCCCACTGACTTTGACTACTTATTTTCGGAGGGTTGTGTTTAAATTCTTGTTAAAATAGCATAGCGTTGGAATGGGGCCGGTAGCACTAATTGAAAAAAACTGGGCTGTGGGGGCAGCCCCCAAAGTAACGTGACGTCACGACGTATTTCCGACCGGGGACCGCTAAACTGGAAGTGCCCCTCGTTTTTGCATTGATCTAATGACTGGGACAGATATTTAACTCTCATAATATAGCTTAACTACTTCTGTGCACTTTTCTGTGGGCAACGCCATCTTGAAAATATGACTTGACGTTGTTTTTTCCATCGCTTGACTGCATTTTTTCTTTAAATCGTATTTCTTTTTAAAGTTTTTAATTGTTTGTTTCTGTAATTATGTGTGTAGTTAGCTTATAAATTAATGTTAATTTACTATTATAATTATAAGTATTGTTAATTCTCGCTTATACTTCACATGTATACTTCAAACTTTGTCATGTAGATATGTTGGGTTTTATTTTTTTTTTCTCTACTTCATATTGAAGAAATATGTTTTTCGATAAATACCCGCCGTATCATTATGATCCATTTCTATATGTACATTAATTTAGAAATAATATATCTCATCGGTGATTTGTCGCTGAATAAATCACTGTTTGGAGTTCAGATGCGAAGGAATTATATCACGAGGGCGCAGCCCGAGTGGTATAATGCTACGCATCTGAACGACAAACAGTGATTTATTCAAGAGCAAATCACTAAATCAGATATATATCGATTCTAACACGTTATCAAGGACTTAAAAGTACACCCTTGTCGGCATGCATTAAATATTTGCCCGTTTTCAATCGGTTTCTTTTCCAGCGCGCTGCTGCGACGCTTGACGCTATGACGTAATAGTTGTGACGTCAGAACAGTGAATTGTTGTTTAATAATTCACTGTTTCCAGCCCTCTTTGTTTGATAGGAAAATGAATCGGATCGTGTTAGAATACAAATATATTCTATTTATTTTATGCTAACTAATGAAATACTGTATTCTATCAGTTAAATATTTTCATATCTCATCGCTCACACTGTGAAAATATGAAATCTATATTTTCACACTGTGAGAGATATGAGCTCCGCCCCCTCATACATTGTGTATGAATTTTAAATTATTTGCTTAAAACAGGATGAAAATTATAGTCGCACTTTGTTCTTTATAGATTCTAATATATTTCTCGATTCAAATTATTTTACTTAAAGAGAATTCCATACCGTTATGCAGCAAAATATAAAACAAAATGGAACTTTATGTTGCATGCGTCTTTATAACGTCAGAGAACGTCTGACGTCATGTCTGTTTACGCGCGTCTGTTTCCCGCGCTGAGATTAAAACAGTTGAAAAATGCATTTCTCAACGTAATTGAGCATAAAATAAAAAGAAAATTTGTTTGTTTTTCGTGAATATGGAATATATCTCACCTCGAAGTGAGAAAATTTTCGTATTTTCACTCACGCTACGCGCTCGTGAAAATATTTGAAATTTTCTCTCTTCGAAGTGAGATATATATTCTATATTCACTCAAAACAAACAAATATCCTCTATATCTGCGCTTTTTGTCACGTTGACGTTCGCGTCCAAACGGATGTGACGTCGTTTGTATTGTACGTTGTTATTTCTGACGAAGACATACAATACAATACAATAAGTTTTATTTTAAGTCGGCAAGAAGACAACATTACAAAACATAGAAGTCGGAACTAGTAAAGAATGTGTTGTCTTGGTAATTTTTAATATGCCCACCTTCGGGAGCATAAAAATATTGATAAAAACGAACCATTGCATATATATATAGAAATACTGACATTAAACATACCTTGCCTTGGTTTCTTAGAACTCCAGGAAGTAGTTTCTCAGAAGCATGCACAAGATGCTTAGTTTTCTAACTAAC
The DNA here is from genome assembly GCF_021730395.1 of Mercenaria mercenaria. Lineage (NCBI taxonomy): Eukaryota > Metazoa > Mollusca > Bivalvia > Venerida > Veneridae > Mercenaria > Mercenaria mercenaria. The sequence continues at coordinate 72,985,116 of NC_069375.1, forward strand.
ACAAGTTTTCTGAATATCAGCAAAGGCTGCTTAGGAATACTCTGAACAAGGATAGCACTATAGTTTAAAGCTAAGTACTTTTAAATTTCCCATCAGCACTTATCTGAAAGAAACATCATTATTAAAGATCAAACATAAATAAAAAATAAAACTAGGCGATCGGTAACACCAATGGGTACTTCCGAAATTATCGCAGGGGCTTTTTCAGTCACGGGGTTTGTGTTGAGGAGAAAATAATGTGGTCAGCAAGAGTTGTGATTCTTTGACACTGCACTCTTTCTCACTGATTTCTATAAATATGTAAAATATGTAGTCAATACCTTACCTAGTATTCAAGTTATGCCCCAGACAAGGTTTTCAAACAAGAGCACCAAGTTGGCCCTAGGTTGCTCATCTGTGTAACACAAACACACCATAACAGTGTAAACTGTTTTACCTAGTGATTTCATGGAGAAGATTATTCGGACTAACTTTCATTAAGATTGGACCAAAAAACGTGGCCTCTTGATTGTAAACAAGCATTTTCTTTATTTGACCTATTTACCTAGTTTTATACCCCACATGACACAGATTCGAACTTGTCCAAAATTTCATGAAAACATTTTAACAAAATTTCGGGAAGATTGGGACCAAAAAATGGCATATAGAGTGTATACAAGCCTTTCGAATGATTTGACCTAGTGACCTAGTTTTTGACCCCAGGTGACCCGCATTTGAAATCGTCCAAGACTTTATGATAACAAACATTCTGACCAAGATTTAAGAATAAAGAATCAAATGTGCCCACTAGGGTGTAAACAAGATTGTTCTTTGATTTGACCCCGTGACCTAGTTTTTGACCCCACATGACCCAGATAAAAATTCGTACAATATTTCATGCAGACAAACATTCTTACCAAGTTTCATGCAGATCAAATGAACAAGTGTTAACAAGCTTTTCCTTTGATCTGACTGGGTGACCTAGTTTTTTTTACCCCATATGACCCGGTTTCGAACCTGGCCTAGGAATCATCAAGATAAACATTCTGACCAAGTTTCATGAAGATAGGGTCATACATGTGGCCTGAAGAGTGTTAACAAGCTTTTCCTTCGATTTGACCTGATGACCTAGTTTCTGATCCCATATGACCCAGTTTCAAACTTGGCCTAGAAATCATCAAGACAAACATTCTGACCAAGTTTCATAAAGATAGGGTCATAAATGGGGCCTTTAAGTTGTTAACAAGCTTTTCCTTTGATCTGAACTGATGACCTAGTTTTTGACCCAACATGACCCAGTTTCGATCCAAGCTAAGAGATCATCGAGTTAATCATTCTGTGTAAGTTTTATCAAATCAAAGCATAACTGAAACCTCTATATGACTGAAACGGCCAATAGAAAATTTTGCACCTTTCAGGGACAGTAACTCTAGAACTCATGATGGAATCTAGCCAGTTTTCCAAAGGAACCAAGATCTTATTGTGACTTGAGTTGTGTGTAAGTGTGGTTAAAATCAAATATAAAATGTCACTTCTATTGTGTTCACAAGGTAAAAATTACTTAATTTTGGCTCTTTTAAGGGTCAAACAGGGGTCACAACTCCGCAACATATGACTGGATCTGACAAATTCTTCATGGAATCCAAAATTTATTTTTGTTGAAGATATATTGCAAGTTTGTATCATATCAAACCATATATGAATTCTCTATATGGCTGCACAAGCCAAAATAGCAAATTTTGGCCTTTTAAGGGGCCATAACTCTGCAACCAATGTTGGGATCTGGCCAGTTTTCGAAAGGAACCAAGATATTATGCCAATCCAATTTGTGTGCAAGTTTGATTAAAGTTGATCGCAAAATGTGGTCTGTATCGTGTTCACAAGCCCAAAATAGCATATTTTGGCCCTTTGAGGGGTCATAACTCTAAACCCATGATGGGATCTGGCCAGTTTTCGAAAGGAACCGAGATATTATGCCAATACAAGTTATGTGCAAGTTTGATTAAAGTTGATAGCAAAATGTGGTCTGTATTGTGTTCACAAGCCAAAAAGGCAAATTTTGGCCCTTTAAGGGGCCACAACTCTAGAACCCATGATGGGATCTGGCCAGTTTTCGAAAGGATCCGAGATATTATGCCCATACAAGTTGTGTGCAAGTTTGATTAAAATCAAATACAAAATGTTGTCTCTAATGTGTTCACAAGGAAACTGTGGATGGACGGACGGACGGACGATGGACGAAGGGCCATCACAAAAGCTCAGCCTGTCACTATATGACAGGTGAGCTAAAAATGACATCACTCATCCCTGCCATCCCAGTAACAGGACATTCTGCTCACTTCCAGTTTGAGTCTCCACTTCAGTTACTTGGCCTGCTTAAAAGTATAGGATTCTGTCTTATGCAGATAAAGAAAGGTGTATATAAAAACAGGCATACAATGTTAATGCGTTTATTGCAATTAAAAATTTATATGGTACAGTATAATGTCTATCAAATTTGGTCATGTTATTTAGCCTTGCCATGAGAAAACCAACACAGTGGTTTTGCGACCAACATGGATCCAGACCAGCCTGCGCATCCGCGCAGTCTGGTCAGGATCCACACTCTTCGCTTTCAAAGCCTATAGCAATTAGAGAAACCCTCAGCGAACAGCATGCATCCTGACCAAACTGCACGGATGCGCAGGCTGGTCTGGATCCATGCTGGTCGCAAAGCCACTATGCTGGTTTTCTCATGGCGCGGGCTCATGTTATCTTAACTATATAAAGTTATACAACCCAGAATTTTCTTGTTTTACAAAATAAATCATAAAAAATCTGTTAAAGTAAAGTAGTTATGAATGTGTAATAATCCCTAAATACATTATTACCACATAAAAAAGTATACAAGTATAACACATGCAATCAGCATGCACCCTATCTAATGCATCGCAAAATTATACGATAAAAAAAAAGATAAAATAGATACATAATACATCATAAAGTTTACTAAATATCAATTAAACAGATTTTAAAACAATGCAGCATTATTAACCTTTAACCTGCTAGCAGCTAATGTTTCTGCCTTTGCGACCAGAGCAGACCAAGATCAGCATGCACATCCATGCAAGCTGATCATGGTCTGCACTGTTTGCTATTCAATCAATAATTTTTCATTGAACATCCCTTCAAATAACAAATGGTACTGCCAAAATTGAATGATGGGTCTGTTCATTTTAGCAGGCTAAAGGTTCAAGTTTTTCTTCACAAATAGCTCCTTACTTCAAGAGCTGTCTGACGGGCAGTGGGCTCGACTATCTGAAACTGTTCACCAAGATGATATTATTTGTGTGTGAAATATTATTTTCATTGGGGTTGGACACAGCATTATGACAGCATCTAAGAAATAATGAGATACAGCATAAGGAATGGGGGCATGGTATCGGGGATACAATGTACTTTGAAACTGTAAGGGATATTTTATCCTGACCGGGTGTAGGGTATGGGAAAGGTCAGGGTGTAAAATGAAGGTGTGTGAACAGAAAGAAACAAAATGGGATATAAGTTATTCAAAAAATGTACATAGATGTACTTTTATTTAGGTTTGTTTATTTGTTTTGGGTTTAACGTAGTTTTTCAACAGTATTTCAGACATGTAACGGCGGGCAGTTAACCTAACCAGTACTTGACCCAATCCCCAATGTACCTGACCTTTAAGATACCTGACCCAAACCTAACTACTAAGATCAGCCTTTATACCGGTATGAAGTCTGATGATGATAAGACATTAGTTGAGATGATACAGTGAAATCAAGACTCTTGCAGCACAGCTACAACATTTGGCCCATGTGACCCTGACCTTTAGGATACCTGGCCCTAAATTATCAATATCTGCCCATACCAAGATCATCTCTTGTGTGAAGTTTGATGATTATAGAGGTAGAAGTTCAGAATATACAGTGAAGCCTTAAAACTGAATGCAATGCTGATGCTGATGCCAAGGTGAGTACAGTAGCCCTTCTTATTCTTTGAATAGTCAAGTTAAAAACCAGAAACAGCTTGTCATAAGTTTCAAATACCAGTTGCATGACTTGCTAATATATTTAGAATTTCAATGTATAATTGCCGTTACTTGGAAACTGAAATAACTATCTCCTTAGTGGAAAAACATCGGCACTATTGTAACTAAATATACATAAAACAATAAAAATCTGCTTACAACATCTATCTACATAAATATAGTCTGTGAACAAAGAAAACTTAACAATATCGTCTTAATAAAAATAACAACACATTTGACAATGGTGTAGCAGCTGGCCTTTCTAACATTTTGATATTCTTAAATATAAATACAAACAACAAAATATACAATCAAGAAGTGTATTTAACATCATTAATCCTTTGTAGTTAAGCTTTAATAAGTCCAAAGGAATTTTCAAAAATGTTTAAGATATTCTATCCATGGCAAGCAGTATGTAAACTCTCTGCAAACTATATGTATTGAGAGCATGTGACTGTGTAAAATCATTCGAGTTTCATCCACTAAATGATAGGGTTTTTTTTTTTTAACAAATTGCAGCTTAATTACCAAAGTTTGTTTGTGTTGGGTTTAACACTATTTTTTAACAGTATTTCAGTTAGGTAACAGCTGGCAGTAAACCTAACCGGTGTTCCTGGATTCTGTAGCAGAACAAACCTGTTCTCAGCAAGTAAATGCCAACTTCCCCACAATCAGAGATGGAGGACTAGTGATTTCAGATGAGACACTCTCCCTACTAAGCTAAACGGGCAGGCTTTGCTTTAAGGTTAAATCAAATCCATTCAGAAATAACAGAGATATAGTGAAAGTGTAACAAAATTAATCAGAAATTCTAAGTAAAAAAGGGACATAATTCATGCAATATTAAAAACGGAGTTATGGCCTTGTGTCATGTTGTATGGGTGATGATGATGAATATCTATTTTAAGAAATAAATCCATCATCAAGTAACAGAGATAAAGAGAAAGTACATCTGAAATTTAACCAAAATATGGAAAATGAAAGGACAAGCACGCCAGGTAGAGTAGAACAACTTTGTATAGACAAGCTAAGAAATGTATTGTTCCCATAAATCACTCTTAAACAGAGCACCTGAAGTAAGCAATTACACACATACATATTAAAGAACCAGCTTGTAAATATCACAAGTCCTCTTTGCTAACAGGTGATTTCCCAACACAGGTAAATTTCACTATTTTTCTGATTAAACAGGGAAAAAAAGTAGTGATCTTTATAAAAGCATGTTTTATAGTAGGGAGGTTAAATAGCCGGTGTTTTTAATGTATGTACGAGTGTACATTTAAAGAAAAAAAAACAACAAAAAAACATAACAAACAAACTATCCAAGTTCAAATTAAAGCATTCAATTCAAAGTTGGAGTTCACATTCAGGAAATCAGGCAGGATGGTATCAGTTTAGAAATAAAAAATGTCTAAGTTTAGAATAACAAATATCTGAACATCCTTCAAAATTTTAACTTATAATATTTTTGATACCAGTGCCAATGAAGAAAGCTGTATTAATCTGAAAGTTAGAACTCTTAACTCCAAACTGCAACTAAATGTAAAAGATGATGTCTACAGAAGGTAAAATCATTGATATTCATAAGGGACTTCTTTTTGTGGATTTCATTTTTGTTTTTGTCGAGTTGATCATCGCACCGACCCAATTATGGTTCACACCGACAAAATTATTGGTCCTATGTCCATTTTCCAGCTTTGATGGCTGAGAAAGATCTAAGGCATTATTTGTCCCAAAACCATGAAATTCTGTTCCTATGAAAATCAATGATTTCACAGTATCCTTCTAATTAAAATAGGTTCTACTTTACGGAAGTTTTCAATAGATACTTAAGGTAGTTCTGCATGTTAAATAAACTGGAAGTAGAGGCAAAATGTCATTTATCCGGATAAAGTAGAATGAAGTATGGACTCGACATACTAAAATGAAAATCGTTATATAAATTAATGGCAACCTGTGAAACGGCAATGTAACTATCTTTTTAAAGACAGAATATAATATTCAAATCTCTGATAAGTTAAATAATTCCAAATAAGATCTTACAGCTTGCGTGTATAGTGCGAACCTCTTTAATCTCGAAGCACACAGACTCTATTTATGACTGTAGTGAGTTTCATTCAAATCCACATTGTAGAAAAAAAAATTCATGAAAATGATATAACAATTGTGATTTTTCTATAGCTGTCTATTATGAAAACTTCTGTGAAGTCCAAATTTTTAAAAATCATTCTGGCAAAAAATCAAGCGCAATACCTTATCATTTTTAGTTGCCGATTTTTCCAAGTATGCTCTGAAGTATTGAAATAATTAGAGTTAAATCAATTTCTACATTGTAGAAAACGATTAGATCAGAATGTGCAGAACTACCAAAAAGGGACTATATAACTAAAATCACCACATATCATGACCCGCACACGTATAAATTCAAATATCACAGTTATGCTTCCATTTGACATTTTCTTTTCTTGATGTCTTTCTCAGCTTTCAAAAGGTATCCTTTAGCTTTGATGATGCCTCGATCTTTAATGAGAACCGAATAACGTAGTACCCATAATGCATCCCAGTTACCACTGTCCTTCTCCGTACTGTTTTCTCGAATAACCTCTTGTAAAGTCTCGGATGAAAAAACAGCTGAAATATAAAAAACAAGAGCTGTCTCCATAGGATGACACATGCCCCCGATGGCACTTTGAATGAATAGTTATGGCCGATGTTAGAGTTTAGGACCTTTGACCTACGGACCTGGGTCTTGCGTGCGACACGTCGTCTTACTGTGGTACACATTCATGCCCAATAATTTTAAAATCCATGCATGAATGACAAAGATATGGACCGGACACGCCCATCAATGCACTATCATGAAATATGACCTTTAACGTCTAAGTGTGACCCTGACCTTTGAGCTACGGACCTGGGTCTTGCGCGCGACACGTCGTCTTACTGTGGTACACATTCATGCCAAGTTATTTGAAAATTCATCCATGGATGACAAAGACATGGACTGGACACAAATGCACTATCATGAAATATGACCTTTAACGTCTAAGTGTGACCTTGACCTTTGAGCTACGGACCTGGGTCTTGCGCATGACACGTCGTCTTACTGTGGTACACATTCATGCCACGTTATTTGAAAATCCATCCATGGATGACAAAGATATGGACCGGACACGAATGCACTATCATGAAAAATGACCTTTAACATCTAAGTGTGACCTTGACCTTTGAGCTACGGACCTGGGTCTTGCGCGCAACACGTCATCTTACTGTGGTACACATTCATGCCAAGTTATTTGAAAATCCATCCATCGATGACAAAGATATGGACCGGACACGAATGCACTATCATGAAAAATGACCTTTAACGTCTAAGTGTGACCTTGACCTTTGAGCTACGGACCTGGGTCTTGCGCGTGACACGTCGTCTTACTGTGGTACACATTCATGCCAAGTTATTTGAAAATCCATCCATCGATGACAAAGATATGGACCGGACACGAATGCACTATCATGAAAAATGACCTTTAACGTCTCAGTGTGACCTTGACCTTTGAACTACGGACCTGGGTCTTGCGCGTGACACGTTGTCTTACTGTGGTACACATTCATGCCAAGTTATTTGAAAATCCATCCATCGATGACAAAGATATGGACCGGACACGAAAATTGCGGACAGACTGACAGACCAACAGACTGACAGAATGACAGACGGTTCAAAAACTATATGCCTCCCTTTGGGGGCATAATAAAATTAACTCATGATAAGAACCCTTGTTATTTGTTTAAAAATGAAAAGTATTTATTTGTCTGTTTGTTTTGGGTTCAACACTGTTTTTCAACAGTATTTCAGTTTTATAACAGTGGGCAGTTAATCTAACCAGCATTCCTTGATTCTGTACCTGTACAAACCTACTAGTATTCTCCGCAAGAAACTGCCAACTTTCCTACATGATTCAGAGACGGAGGACGAACGTTTTCAAGGACATAGAAATAATGCCATTTACCAAACTGTCACAGAGAACATACACCCTGCCTGGGGATCAAACTCACAACCGAGGTCCATAGATCAAAACAGGAAACGGAATACGAAGAATTCATAATTTGCTGACAGTCAATACGGGTCATCCACTTGAAGTCTTTCCTTTAACTGCAAGCATTAACTTTAAATTTCAGGTGTCCAATTCAAAAGTCTTTCCTTTAACTGCAAGCATTAACTTTAAATTTCAGGTGTCCAATTCAAAAGTCTTTCCTTTAACTGCAAGCATTAACTTTAAATTTCAGGTGTCCAATTCAAAAGTCGTTCCTTTAACTGCAAGCATTAACTTTAAATTTCAGGTGTCCAATTCAAAAGTCTTTTCTTTATAATGAACTCTGCAAACATTAACTTCAAATTTCTGGTGATATTCTATTAATTCTTTGTAATATTTTACATCACATCAATTCAGTTATGTTTCTTTCAAGTTTTTAATGGTGGTGAAATATCCCAGTAAAGCGATAGATAGACAGAATGATTTACCTTCCATAAACCTACATGAAAAGTCAATTTACATCCTGAGAAATGAATAACACGTGATTTGTACTTAGCAACCTTAGGGATTTAACCACACATTTTAGGGGAAAAATAATTTCTCTCAAAACCCGTACAAAGTGAGTACCCTGAAAGCGACTAGAGGTACAAACTTATATAGACATAAGGTTTTTGCAAGATATTCTTTTATGTAATCACAAATGTTGTGCAGAAGGTAGTAAATGGTTGAAACACTTTCGAAATAAAGTGGAAAATTTACATTATTCTAACGTTTAACTTTTATTTTCAACCACTTCACCATTTTTCAGTGTCATACATTCGATGCCAAACTTGGTTGAAATGAACATACTGAAAAATTTCACCCAAACTTTGGGCAAGTACCTGTAACACTCAGCCTGGCAGGTCTGCTGATATATTTCGAAAACAAATACCTGTCTGTTAAGACAAACCATGAGAAATGAAAGAAGTGGTAAACACCGTTTATTTTACTGTTTATAGTTAAATGTGTTTGTTCGGGTTCAGTGCTATTTTTCAACAGTATTTCAGTTATGTAATGGCAGGCAGTGAACCTAAGCAATGTACCTGGATTCTGTACCAGTATAAACTTGCTCTCTGCAAGTAACTGCCATCTTCTCCATATGAAACAAGAGGTGGAGAAGGAATGATTTCAGACACAATGTCTTTAATAAAATCATCACGGAAAACATACACCTCGCCTGGGAATCCAATTCACGGACCCATGATCCATAGATCTGTACTCTCCCTATTGGGTAAAGCGTGTGAGCTTAAATGAAATGAGAAAATGGTGACATCTGTAAGCTGATTTTCTATACTAATAAGCTTGTTTCTGTTAAAACATGCTTACACTTAAATGATGTCATGTTATCGTGCGATGACGTCAATGTCTTTGTTGCAATCAAGAAAGAATACTACTACACTTCTACTGCAGTTTTAGATAAAGGGCATATAAGAATTGAAACTAGAAAATGCTTTTGTGAAAAAGCGCATGTCTCCCCCAATGCAAAGTCCTATAGGCAAGAAGTCAATAGGGGTCAGGAGCGAAAGTCAAAGAGACACTGATGGTTGGCTGCAACAGGGATTATCTACTTGGCATGTCCAGTCATCCTGCTAAATTTCAACACTCTTGGCCTAGTGGTTCTCAAGTCACTGTTCAGGCTCCTGTGACCTTGACCTTTGATCAAGTGACCTCAAAATAAATAGGGGTCATCTACTCTGCATGTCCAATCATCCTATTAAGTTTCAACATTGTAGGTCAGTGATTCATTTTGCCGTGCGTCCTGCGTCAAAGACGCATATTTTTCCGGCCCCACGTGACCTTGACCTTTAACGGAGTGACCCCCAAAAAAATAGGGGTCGTCTACTCTAGCAGCCCTACAACCCTATGAAGTTTGAAGGTTCTAGGTCAAATGGTTCTCCAGTTATTGCTCGGAAATGAAGTGTGACGGACGGACGGATGGACGGACAGACGGACAGGGCAAAAACAATATGTCTCCTGGGTGAGACATAATAATGTTTAGAAAAATTGTCTTTCACTTAAAATTATACACTCAAAATCAATTATACTTCCCCGCAGAATAATTCACTTGGGCTATGCCCTCGTGAAATTTTTCTGTGGACATATAACCTCTTTTCATGTATTAATACCTTAAATATTTAGAGGTTGTATTAAGCACAAGTTGTGTTGTATTGACATAGTTTTCTTTGACGAATAAACCCTTAGGCTATAAAACATAAAATACTCTGATAATTTGGGTTAAAAATTGACAGCTAAACACTTACTTCTTGGATCATTATGTGTAAGAAGCTGTATATCCTTCTGTTTGGCATACTCTACAAGGTCTTTTGGCATCACACAACACGAGTCTAAATTCACCTGATTTATTACTGGCTTTACCTGAAAATCAAACAGTCTCTAACTTCAGTATAAATCAAATTGACAATGGAATTGAAAATTTAACCTAATGTAACAAGGATATTTAAGTACAGTACAAGCTATTTAGAACAATTAGCATCTTTCTGGATTTTAATCAAGGGCATTAGGGTCATTCTGCGTTTTTCTGAACTAAAATTCTTAACATACAGTGAAAAACAGTTATGATGATCAGGTAGAAAATGTGGCCTGTAGAGAAAGAACAGTACTGTTTTCTATGATCTGACCTTGTTCTCCATATTAGGCAAATCATTTTCAAACCTGACCTAGATTTCATAACAACATATAATTTGGAGAAGTTTCATGAAGATTGGTTTTGCTATGATTTCTATTAGCGACCTAGTTTTTAACCTAAGATAAGCCAGTTTCAAACTTCTGCTATTTTATAGAGACAAACATTTTATGTAATTATTATATAGATCAGGCACAAAAATGTGGTGTCTAGTGTCTTAACATCACAAAATTTATATTTTTTGACCTAGTGACCTAGTTCTCAACCCAAAAGGGTCCAGTTTCAATTAAAACTTAAAGAGTTTGTTAAGGGAAACATTCTGACCTAGATTATTTTAGACTGGACAAAAACTGTGAAGTCTAGAGTATTAACATTCCAATCAGAGATGATGCAAGACATGAAGACGGACACAGCATGATCAAAATAGCTCACCTAGAGCACTCTGCACTCAGGCGAGCTAAAATTGATATTTACAAGTGTGGTTAAATTAATTCAACAAACATACATCTGCCCACTCATACAATTCCTCAAGTAAAGTTTTATCAAGATCAGCCATGCCAATTGACCATACAAGCTCCCTGTGAACCAGGCCTTCAAGAACCTTCCAGAATGGTTGAATCATCTCCAGGGTAACATCCTCATTTTCTATCTCCGGGAATGCAAGTAGGGCGGTCTCTATAAATTTCACATCTAACTCTGTTAATGCTGAAATGTAAATTGAAAACTTTAAATGTTTTTGTTGTAGATTAATTTTCATAGATTTAGTAGTAGAGTCAATCGAAAAAAAAAATGTTAATGCCAATGAAAAATCCATGAATTCATACCCTAAATAAATACATATTTGCCAAAACTATATTACTTCTATGTATATGACTTTGATGTGTTTTTCTTCCTGAAAATTGAATGTCTTGTTCCTTGGTGTAGTTGTCATATGTTAGACAATTTGGAAGCTTTCAACCTAAAACCATTGCATTTAATTTTAACAGATGACTTATAAGTGTGTGTTTGTGTCCGGGTATAACATCTTTTTCAACAATTTTTCAGCAGATGACTTCTGTACAAGCAGAAGGTTGAAATGTACTTCAGTGTATGAACACCAGAATTCAGTATTTTCTTTAGTGGTAAATGTAAGAGCTGGACATTGTAACCCAGTTGTACACACATTGGCTGTTCAAGGGCATGCATAAAATCCTCATTTATTGAAGGTTCCATGTTTTTTGTCAGAAATGTAAATCTCTGCCTTTTTTTTTTTGTTGGGGGCAGGATTGGTTTAATGTCACACCAACACAATCATAAGTAATATGGCCAATTTACGGCTTTTGATGGTGGAGAAAGACCCTAGGTGCTATTCCGGGCAGTATTTCAGAAACAATTGGGCACAGTGGCCAGAACGGCAGACGAACCTTCAGTACGCCAGCTGGTTGAATAATTTCTATAGCAGAAGTGAGATCTTCAGGGTTTTTTTTTTAACCCTTACCCTGTTAAATTTCTATAATGAACTTATCCATTTTTCAATTTGGACAGTACCATTTACTGTCAAAAGGGGTGCTTACCAAAAAGATACTGACTGAATGGCGAACAGTGCAGAACATGATCAGACTGCACTGATCGCAGGGGCAGAATCACTTGCCACCCGTAGGCTAAGGGTTAAGAGTACAAAACTCATGAATTCATAAATGTATGTATTCAAGTGTTAACGGTGCCATATTTTTCACTGTAAGATTACTAGATACATTTCACTTTTATGTATCAGTAAGTAAATGAAAAATATGTAATTATGTCTTATATCATACACAGACTCTAGGAAAATCATTTTGCTTATATCAACTAGATTCAATACCATTCTGAACCTGAAATGAAAAAGAAGCTGTCTCGCTCATTATATAAATATTAATATAATGTTATAAAATAGAATATCAAATATTAATACAAATTGTGAACTTAACAGTCATGTTTATAATTGAAAGAAAAAGAATGCAATTTACCTCTCTCAACAGCCTCTTTAACTGCTTCTGGGCTTACATGCTGCAGTGAGCAAAGGAAAATCTTCACTGAAAATACACAAACACAATACCAAACATCAAAACACAGCTTTAAATACTTTGGAGAACCAAGGTTACAAAAACAAGTCTGGAGACCAGTCTCAGATCTTCAGCTTCTGATTCATACGCTTGGTCCATACGCTTGGCTTCCTTCGACGCAACCTCTCAAGATGCCCACAGGGAGTCAAAGCCTAATGTTACAACAGCCTGGTGAAGCCGGTAATTGAATATGCTTCAGCCGCCTGGGACCCTCATACCAGCAGAAACATCCAGCAACTGGAAGCGGTCCAGCGCAGAGCAGCCAGGTTTGTGATGGGGGATAACAAGACCACCAGCAGCACCAGCCAGATGATATCGAACCTTGGCTGGGATTCTTTACAACAAAGAAGATCAGACAGTAGACTGGTGATGATGTACCGCATTACACACGGCCTAGTAGACATCCGTAAAGACTTGTTCTTCTTCTTCTTCCTGGTAATACGCAGGGCTCACTCTGGAGCATCGTCGCGTATGAAAAGACTATGTACAAGGTCATTGTGAGATGAGCAACAATGCAGGATAAAATCAAAGGCCTGAATGGCCTGAGTCGGCTAATAATTGATGTACTGACAGTATAGTCTACCAGTTTCAGTTTGTTTTTAGTTTTTTCTTAAAATTTCATAACACAGCTCGATATTTACCCAAAATATTATATCCGGATACGATTACACTTTTCTCCAGTTTGAACAATATATTTTACAAATTGTGATGATACGAAGACATTTAGCAGCAATTGGCAGTACCTGACATTGAAGTTTACGGTTAAATTACCTCTTATTTAAATCTTTTCATAAAAAGTTATTTCGTTTCGTGAAAGCAGCCAAACATAGACGATCTACTTTCGATTTCAAAAACTACAAGAAAATACAATTTAATGTTTCGCCGATTTGTTTATTTCTCGAAAAATAAGAATTAAAATCATTTTTAATATCAGTAGTAACTAAACAAACCAGTAACAGCTTCTTCTTCCGATAATTTATCCGTTTACCGACTGCAAAATTCAACCCACGCAAAGTTTATAGAAATCATACGATGCGTGTTTACGTTCAATGTGGGAGAATTAAGGCTGATCGGCTATGTTACCTAACGCATCCAGACGATTCAGATTTTGTTTTTAAAAAAGCATTGTGTGCGTTTCTGTAATTTTATATACGTTTTTATACGCTTAGAAATTATTAGACATGCGTATTTGCATTATTTCTATACGTAATTTACGCTAATACGCATCTTATCTGGAGCCCTGTGGAACTATTTTTTGTCTTTCGCTGGATGTTACCCAAGCTTTGTAAGCCTGCGCAATTCTTAAAATGCACATTTATGCTTAATGAGTTACATTCGAGAATTGCACAATTACAAGTCATAAATATGACAGATTACATCGTATATTGGTCATAGCAAAGGGAATTGACTCAACTTAACTTTCATTAACATTCATGCAGTGAACTGTTTGAAGTTTGAGAAATCTAATGGAACTACATCCCTTCACTGTGTTATTTGGTCCATTTAGAGAATCGTTGGATAGCAAGGACTCGTCAAAAGCCTTTCAGCCTTTAGCCGACTCAAAAAGGTAAAAGCAGTTAAAATCCCTGTACATAGAGCTAGCGGCGACAACTGGCAAGACACTTACAGACACTCCTTCTTTCCAGCCGGCATCCGATTGTGGAACCAGCTGCCAGAGCGCGTCGTCGCAGCCCAGACCTTGGACACTTTCAAGGCAGGGCTTGCCAGTTGTCGCCGCTAGCTCTATGTACAGGGATTTTAACTGCTTTTACCTTTTTTTATCCTGCACTGTTGCTCATCTCACAATGACCTTGTACATAGTCTTTTCATACGCGACGATGCTCCAGAGTGAGCCCTGCGTATTACCAGGAAGAAGAAGAAGAAGATTCGTTTATTCTGAGATAAAATTTGAAATTGACCAATGGCAATGCAGCATTCCAAGACTGGTTTCAAAATTCAGTTTTGTTGACCAATGGCAGTGCAGCTTCCAATACTGGTTTCAAAGTTCAATTTTATAACTTTTGGCACAAAGAGAAGTGACTGACTTTATATTCTTCTGACTACTGGAAGCAGTAGAGTGCTAGCCTACAGACACAAGAGGATCATGCAGAATTGTGATCCCTCACCAGAGTTTCACAGCTTCAATATGTACCAAGCATATAATGGAAGCTAGTCAGGCCAGGTACCAGCAATGTTTTATTACATGTCAAATAATGTGAACAATCTTTGTAAAACAAGAGCGACAGGGTTACAGAGATGGGGGAGGGGGGAGGACCAGTTTCCTAATAGACATAATTCAAGGAAGGTCTAACATATTTTTCCTCAAAATCCACTTACATTCACAGTATCATGTACAAAATATTAATTTTCTGACATAAAACATGTTCAAGTTAGGACGTAGCAGCCAAATTATTTTATTGTTTCAAAAGTCCACCAAACCAAGTCGCAACGTTACACGTGTTGCCAACATTTAATTAATGTACTTTATCTCATCTTGTCTCTTCCCATTTCCATCAAATAAGAGGCTCATGATGACCCTGGATCGCTCACCAGAGTAATATGAGCCACATGTTTCAAATGGCAAACTGATGCTAAAATATTAAGAAGGTAGGTCACATTCATGGTCACTGAAAGTCAGTTTTAAGATTGGTGTACAAAACTGTACATGTCATCCAAATTTCAAGGCTGTATCTTAAAAAAACAAGTAGGCCAAGGTAACAGTCAAGTGATCTCTTATTGCTTGGGATCATCAGGTAATTATAACTTAACAGTCTAAGAACTATGATCTGATAATTTTTGAAATGTTTTTTCCTATATAACTCATAATTATAACAAATGACCCCCAGGGCCGGGCCTCTTTTCAACCCAGGGGCATAGTTTGAACATACTTGTTAGAGATCCACCAGGCAATGCTACATACCAAATATCAAAGGCCTAGGCCTTGAACTTTCAGACAAGAAGATCTTTAATTTTTTTTCCCTATATGTCTATGTGAAACTTGAGACCCGCCGGGACAGGGCCTCTTTTCACCCCAGGGGCACAATTTGAACAATCTTGATAGAGGACCATATTAAGATGATATCACATGCCAAATATCAAGGCTCTATGCTTTGCCGTTTTGAACAAGAAGATTTTTAAAGCTTTTCCTTTTGGTTGCCATGGCAACCAGAGTTCTGCATGGAATTCAATTATTTGAACAATTTGAAAGGGGACCACCCTAGGATCACTCCTGTGAAGTTTGGTGTAATTCTGCCCAGTGGTTTTCAAAAAGAAAATGTTGACGGACACAAGACGCACGACGCACAACGAACGATGGAGCTCACCATGAGTCTTTGGCTCAGGTGAGCTAATAAAAAGATGAAGTTTACATGGAAATCACAATTCTTTTGTAAAACTAACTAACCTGTAAGTTTAAAGTCCCCTCTTTCACTACTAGGAATTGTCTCCTTAAATTTCTGATGAACACAATTGAGGTCTGTCACATACTGAAATAAAATACAATAAAAGTCAATCACATTCTTTTTTTTTTTTTTTTTTTTTTGATTTAACGTCGCACCGACACATGATAGGTCATATGGCGACTTTCCAGCTTTAATGGTGGAGGAAGACCCCAGGTGCCCCTCCGTGCATTATTTCATCAAGAGCGGGCACCTGGGTAGAACCACCAACCTTCCGTAAGCCAGCTGGATGGCTTCCTCACATGCAGAATTCAACGCCCCGAGTGAGGCTCGAACCCACATCGATGAGGGGCAAGTGATTTGAAGTCAGCGACCTTAACCACTCGGCCACGGACAATCACATTCTGAATTCTAACATGAACAAGGGCAGTCTGAGGACAGCAAAACTTGACTATTTAACAGCCTTGTCAATTCAATAAATGTAAGTAGAACAAGAGCTGTCGGAGGACAGCAACGCTCGACTATTCAACAGCCTTGTCGCTTGAATGAATACGGAAGTCGAAAAAGGGGCATAATTTAGTAAATAAGTAAAATAGGGTTATGGAACCTGCATAATGCTTATCAGCTCATGATAGTGAACAAGGTATGAAGTTTCAATCCATTCCCATTAGTGGGTACTGAGATACCAGCTTACATATAAGAATTTAACCCGAAAATCCTAAGTTGAAAAAGGGGCATAATTTTGTAAAATGCAAAGTTGAGTTATTGACCCTTTGCACTGCAGGTCATATCATGACAGTGAACTAGTGTGTTAAGTTTCAATCCATTCCCATTAGTGGATACTGAGATACCAGCTTACATACAAAAACTTAACCAAAAATTTCTATGTTGAAAAAGGGGCATAATTTTGTAAAAAAGCAAAATAAAGTTATAGGACCTGCTTTGTGCATGTCAGATCATGACAGTGAACAAGTGTGTGAAGTTTCAATCCATTCCCATTAGTGAGTACTGAGATACCAGCTTACATACAAAACCTTAACCAAAAAATTGTAAGTGGAAAAAGGGGCATAATTTTGTAAAAAAGCAAAATAGAGTTATGGACCCTGTGCAATGTAAGTCAGTTTATCACAGTAAATAAGTGTGTGAAGTTTCAATCCATTCCCACAAGTGGTTACTGAGATACCAGCTTACATACAAAACCTTAACCAAAAATATCTAAGTCGAAAAAGGGGCATAGTTTTGTAAAAAAGCAAAACAGAGTTATGGAACCTGTGCAATGTAAGTCAGTTTATCACAGTAAATAAGTGTGTGAAGTTTCATTCCATTCCCACAAGTGGTTGCTGAGATACCAGCTTACATACAAAAACTTAACCAAATCGGGACGCGGACGCCGACGCGGACGCGGACGCCGACGTGGACGCCGACGCATGGACGAGTCCAATAGCTCTACTATTCTATGAATAGTCGAGCTAAAAAGGGTCAGTATCGGTATACTGTAAAAAAGCAAAACAGAGTTATGGAACCTGAGCAATTGTAAGTCAGTTCTTCACATTAAATAAATGTGTGAAGTTTCCATCCATTCCTACAAGTGGTTACTGTAACACCGGCTTACATGCAAAAACTTAACCAAACTGGGATTCCGACACATGGGTGAGTCCAACAGCTCTACATAATTTTCGCGATTATTTTCAATATAAAGCCTTTCAGAATCAAACTACACACAACTAAAGTGCATTTTTTAATAATTTACTCTCTTCAAATCTAGGTTAACTCTCTTGAAATAATTATACTGCATCTTCAGCTTGTTCAGAGAAACTGAGCCATAGGGACATTTACCCAAGTGGTTCAATATCCTAGCATCTAAATGATGAACTGCAATTCATGGTTTATTACCATTTTCATATCCTTGTGATAAAAAAGAAGAAATGACTCGGACATCATGAGCAATTTAGTCACCATAACTGATGTCATGATATTCTAATTTCTATAGAGGTCTCTGTTTTTCTAATTCCTGTCAACAGAGGGACACAATTTAGCTTCGTAATGCAGGTAGCTGTTTAATGACCAAGTTGGAAATAAAACAACACTGTCAATTTTGGAAAGTTCACCATTTGTCTGCTTAAAGCAAGTCATTTCTTGACCCTGCTGGACACGAATGACTCTTCCTTTGCTACCTTTGTAGATTATGATCAGCCTACGTGTTGGTGCGGTCTGATCAAGATCTGCACTGTTCGCCATTCATTCAGTATCTTTTTGGTAAGCACCCCTTTCAACAGATTATGGTTCTGTCAAAATTGGGCAATGGACAAGTTCATTATAGAAATTTAGCAAGGTAAACGTCAACATCAGTTTAACTGTTGATAATACAACACATCTTGATCTCCTGCATCGACAAAATGACCAACACAATAGAGCAAGGCTGTAATATCTTTAACTCATAAAATTCCAAGCCAAATAATCAATGAAGAGAAACTGAACAAACCTGTAACTCATTTTTGTCTGCAGATGCCAGGAATGATTGTAATGTTGAACTCACACATTCACTGATCTGCAAATGATAAAAGACAATAAGACAACGTATATATCATAAAGCTTCAAATAACAAAAATCTATTCGGCATTTTACCTAATAAGTACCGGTATCTGTGATTCTCTGGAGATATCAAAATTAATACAAGTTTCCTGTACCTACCAGTCATAACGTGAGTTACAAGAATATTGAAGCAGGAAGCAGGGTGGGGTTAAGGGGAGAGGGAGGGGGTGTTATGAACAGCCTTGTCCCTCTTTTGCTAGACACCGAAACAAAAAGATTAAGGAAAATTCATTTTAAATCTATGTACGTCATAATGTCAAATAAAGTAGTCAAGTAGTCTTGGCCATCCTTAAAAATATATTCTATCACTGCTTTATATAACCTAATTTTAGCAGCCTATTGCAATGGGAAGATCAAGGGACAGTTGGCAAAGGTGGTGGAGAGGGGGGTGGAGCTGGAGGCTGATTATTCAAAATCGTTCAAGATATCTACTTTGTCCTCATAACCTAAACTTAGATGATGCTCCTATAAATATGCTAAAATGTGGTGTTTTTCTACCATTACATTACTTAAAATTGCTCTATTTTTTGACAGATATTCATGATATTATTTCATACTAATCTTATAATCTGCCAATCTGCCTTAATATAAGGGCAACAATGCATCAATAGAATATTCTTCCAATATATAGTCTTAAGAATTGACTTAAAATGTTACACTTACTGGAAATTGATAGATCTGACAATATACTTCAATATTGTAAACCTACTATCACCACTCAGTTAATAAATCTTTTCAATCAAACAATGTACCGGGTATCCAATCCAATGTTATACAATATAGCACACAAAACATGTGACACCCTCAACCCTCTACTAATAACAATGCATTTATAATTTTTTTAAAGATGTGTCAATCAATCTACCTAAAATCCTAATACACTGAACTCACAGCCATACAATTAACTTGTCATTGCCCGGGTCCACTTCCGATGCAAAATCAACAAGTTAAGAATTTTTTATGTTAGAAAAAAAAGCCTCATTCTAACAACCACTTTAAAGAGGATTCATTGAGCCTTTTTCAGCTGAAACAAATTCATAGCTCCAAGTAAATTTACAGAGTGGCAGAACCTAGACAGTAAGACTGTTATTTACCTGACTACTTTATAACATATAAATGAGCCGTGCCATGGGAAAACCAACATAGTGGGTATGCGACCAGCATGGATCCAGACCAGCCTGCGCATCCGCGCAGTCTGGTCAGGATCTATGCTGTTCGCTAATAGTTTCTCCAATTCTAATAGGCTTTAAAAGCGAACAGCATGGAGCCTGACCAGACTGCGCGGATGCGCAGGCTGGTCTGGATCCATGCTGGTCGCATACCCACTATGTTGGTTTTCTCATGGCACGGCTCAAATTACTTTTTAATTAAGCCGGAACTCAAACCATGTAAGAATATATCACTGGCTGAAGGTGTGGATGGAAATATCTGGCTCAAGCATAATTGTTTACGCAGTAAAAAGGCTCTGCCGAATTACAGCAAAACAGTTACCCAAGAGCCAAATATTTCCATTGACACCTTCACCTTCAACTAGTGATAGATCCTTTTTCTTGCATACTGTATTCTTCAATCAACCAATCAATAAAAGAAATTAAGTAAGTAAAACAAATGCTTTTGTTTTCTTCAGCATCATTTTTTTTTTAAAGTAGCGTATATACATGAATTTACGCATTCATTCATTAATTACAGCATGTGAGTTATCTTACACAGCGGGGTGTAAGACAAGTTTTTCTAGCACAGACGAAAACCTGGGAAAGTCCTGTCTGGCATGCAAGAAAACACAGTCACTGATATTAGCCCTGGACCAGTACACTGATTCCTCTATTTATAACATTACCTGTGCTCAGTGTCATGGAGCTGTTCCAAGTGATTTTGCCAGGGAACAACCACAAATAAAATAAAAAATAAATTCTGTGAATGGCAAAATTTGCTGAAAGAACACAGATCATTTAAGCTACAAATGGCGTACAAATTTCATTTTTTTCAAAGTTTCAAACCCATGTTTACTGAAAAAGAACTTATAAATGTTGCTTCCCTATACCTCCTAAATGACAAATTAAAAATGTGTAACAGTGTGTATATAACAGAATTTTTTCTATAACGCATTTACAGGTTATTACATTTATATCTACAAATATGCATGAGTTAGGAGCGCAATATTTCACGATCGAAAGAATGAGACAGCGCATACTACAAATCTAATAATCTTTTTATTCCATACGCATCTAATATACCTATAATTATTATATCAATGATTTAAATTTGTTTGTAATCATGGTAAAACTGGATATATCATTAAATGCAACTTCATACATGAAACTGACATCACGCATGATGTCAAACTCCCCGGTCTCCCGCCAATATGATATTTAAATGTCTATGTGGAAATATATCAAATGTTCAAGAAATGAAATTTTATGCCATACACTAAATAATATATCGCAATATGATTTATGTTTGGCCGTTCATATGATCTGTAGATCAACATATGATATATAGCATGTATAGAAATAGTTCTGGCTGCCAGAACTCAACTAACGTTATTTTTATACTCTGATAGTCATGACGTAACCCCATTACCTAACCAGGTCAAACTGCTATATCTGCACACGGACTCCTGTGCAAAACTGATGATGTCATGTGAAGTTCATAGCACATGGTTACTTACGAACTTCAAGATCAAATCTTCTTTTTTTAATGAATTTAACTGACTTAAATATGTACTGTAGGAATTTTTACAAAATTTATAAAATCATACCACAGAATGTTTAAATTCACAAAAAATTCCATAAATAAAGATTCTTTACTGCTAAATTTGTTTTCAAAATGAAGAGTGTACCTTAATCACCCTACAACTGCAATGGCAGGCAAAATATTGCAGACAGAGGTACGCATTTGAACTTTTTGTGTATAACTCATTCTTAAATGGTATGTTTTTAAATTAATCGGTCTTTTGAGAATACGAAAAAGAGGAGGTACGAACGGTAACGTAATCACTAATTTAGATTACGGAATTTCCGTAAAATCTAGTGAGGATAGGCGATTTCGGATAAAACATCATAAAGAATAGCATAAAGATGTTTGTAAATATTTTTCTTTAAAATAGGACATGCTGAGTAATACAGTTGTTCGCTGAATATGGAAATTAAAGTTGACAAGCTAAGCAAAATCAAATCATAAAATTTTGAAGTATAAAATATTTTTTAAAATCCTTTTGAGCTATCATTAAGAATATAATTCTATGTTTGTCTGTCAATTTCCAAACAAAAATAATTTATATTTAGTATGATTTTGGAAAGAAAAACGTATGTATACGGGTGTTGATTTCTCCTGTTTCTTCGCGGAAAACTCGAGTGACAAGCAAACTAAACTCATAAAATATAAAGTATAAAATATTTTTTAATCTAACTTTAACCCTCATATTTCTATAATATTTCCACGCGCCGCCATTAATATATCGTTTAAGATTATACTAACCCAAAATGGCGGATCGATAACTCGAAATACATGTAATACTGTAGGCATGAAAAAATCGCTATTTTCAGTGAAATAAGTAAGTTTACAACATCATTTGTGCATGTCCTAACCTATTTCCGTAATCCTAGCCTATCCTCGTAGGGTTGTCTGGGAATACGGAACTTCCGTAATCCTAGAACCGGAGGCTAGGTTTACGGTACCGTAATCGTAGCCACTGCCAAAAAAGAATGGACTGAAGATAAATTAAAACAAAGGCAAGTCTGTGGCATTTGAATTTGTAAAATTAAAGTTTGACAGACTTTTAGCACAATTTGTGGTTAGGTTCAATATGGGGTTCATTTCAGCTCTGATATCCAAAACTGTTAAATATAATTATAATTAACATCTAGGAAGCTGAACTGTTTTAGCTAGTGTAGAAAAAGGTCGATGTGTCCTACAAGACCTATAATTTTCAGTTCAACTGCTTTCATACCATTTATTCCAAACTATTAGTTGTGTTCATGCTTGGATAACCTTCAACATTCGTTTTTATTCTTATTTATAATTCGCATTGATTATTTATATATAAAACTGTCAAAAATTTATGTTATGTCAGGTCTTATTTTATTATAGACTATCAATACGGTTCAATTCATGTTTAAAAATGTTAAATACACACTTTGTAACTATGCAAAATTAAAGAATCATAAATCAACTGAACCAAAAACTGCTGTGTCACCCACATGAAATAGTTTCATTCTGCAATGTCATGATTATTTTACTGCAAAATTACCTCCCTTTAATTAAGAAAACTTGCAAAACCCTAATAATGTTTAACAAGTTTGGATAAGACATGGCGAAAAATCTATTTCTTTATGTAACACTCACTATTTTTAACGCGCAATGTATTGAAAATAATGACAGGTTTGTTTCCATATAAGTAATTAATTTTTAATTGCAACAGGTGCTCGGCATTTCTTCAGCAACTGTCAATGAAGTTTGAACAAGTTTTACGAAATAACAAGATCCTGACAACCTTATTGACAGAATATGCAAATGTGACACTACCTCATCTGTCGGTGTTTGTGACAGTTTTCTTTTTAATCTGTTCCAGTTTACTATATTCCCGCTATTTATCACTAAAGTTCCTGCTTTCGGTATCACAGGGATTTCGTCCGCCATTTTGTGTTGTTACGGAGGTCGATATTGAGCTAAATAGTTCGTGTATGCTTTACTATTGGTACTTCAGCCGAATCATATTGATAACAAAAATCTACACATGTATATACGTTAGTACACTTGTATAATATTTGCAGTAGTACAACCAAAATGAAACAAAGTATTTAGATGATAAAATATTATCCATCCACACAATTATTTCTGGTAATATTATCGATCTTCAACAATGTTAGAGAAATCTAAGCTATTTTTATGCAGTAAATTTACACTTCCAACCGTATTTTCAAGTATTTTAGCAAAACTAAAAATGAAGGTCTTTTAACATAAACAAAACTAGAACGTCTGGTAGATAAAATGTCAGAATATTCCAGAAGTTGTTAACATTTATTTGTATTAACAGTTCTAGAACATGTCCTAATTTCTGACATGTAGGCCTGTACTATTTTCGCCAATTATGTTCTAGATCACATCATTCATTACACATTTAATATATCATATAAATTACATATTTATGATTACCTTCACTAACCCCCACGCATGGCAGTAACGTATCAATATCAATATTGAACGTTCAAAGTTAGGTATTTTCTATCTAACTAATTTTCAATAAAATGTGTTAGTTTTTCTGTCTGTCTACAATTTGTACGTCAAACTGTCAACTTTGACCATGACTTGACGGTGCGCAAGAAAAGACAACAATTAAGAAATAACAAAATGAAGTAAAGTCTAATACAGTAAGAAAACAGAAACGGTCAAGGATGTGTTTCAAAAAGTAAAGTAAGAAAATAAAAGCATGATCGAGAAGTGCCTTCTGATACTTCCCATCTGAGTGACCAGCCCGGCTTGCGTGGCGCTATCAGAACCCAAGGTCCCGTACGTAGTGCTCCCTCGTCATTTGAGGTGTATCAGAAATGCATACTGATCCCTTAGAATGGCTGAGAAGACAGCTCTCTCTTGAACGATGCTAAAGAGGGAGCCTCAGCGACACTGGCTGGAAGTCTGTTCCACATCGGGATGGTCCTAGGGAAGAAGCTGTATTTATAGAAGTCGGTTGATGTACAGTACTGATGGAACTGCTTTTTATGTGCTGCTCTTGCTCTAGAGGTGATAGGTGTAAGATATGTGGAGGCTAGAATGTCCACTAGGTCATGCACGATCTTGTAGAGCATGATGAGTTGTGCCTTTTCTCTCCTTGTCTGGAAGGACTCCCACTGCAAGTGCTGGAGCATATCTGATACACTGCTGGTATTTCGATAGTGATTGGTGACAAAATCGCGCTGCTCTGAGTTGAACCATTTCTATCTTATGGATCAAGTCATTCTGGTATGGACTCCAGATTGAGCAGTAATAGAACAAAAGTGAACGGACCGTGGCGTTGTATGCACATGTCTTGGTGTCTTCTGTTGCTGTGCAAATTCCCAGCATGTTGTTGGCTTTCTTGGTGCTGCCATTAATGTGCTGTCTCCAAGCTAGGTTAGATTGTAAATCCAAGCCAAGGTATTTTATGCTGCTGTCGGCAGTAAGACCCACACCTTTCAGCTAGGTAGTATGTATGGGCCTTGGGAGTCTTTGACCTTGTGACTCTGCATGAGGACACTACACTTCTGTGGGTGGAACTCCATACCCCATTTTTTGTTCCCATGCTGCAAGAGAATTCAGGTCTTCTTGCAGTTGAGCTTGGTCCGCTGCTGACTTGATGTGGCGATACAGGATGCAGTCATCGGCAAACAACCGTATTCTGGATTTGACGCACTCAGGGAGGTCGTTGATAAAAATTAGGAAGAGTAAAGGACCTAAGACAGATCCCTGAGGTACGCCACTGACGACTGGTACTGTGTCCAATGCCTGTCCTTCAACATGTACCTGTTGGGTCCTCCCTGTGAGGAAAGCCTGAATCCACTTCTGGGTGTTTCCTGTAATACCATAGTGTTCAACCTTCTTCAGTAAGTGTTGATGTGGTACTCGGTCGAACGCTTTACTAAAGTCAAGGATAATCATATCAGTCTGTGTATGCTTGTTTTCAAGTAAAACCTCATCAAAGTATCTGTGTTCAAAAAACAATTATCAAAATGGTAATCCCTTAAGGAAGATTGCAATGTACTTAGCTATAGGCTACTGTTTTGTTAGCTTTCGTTTCGTTTCTCAGACCTTCCGATAAAACTGAATACAAGAGCTCGTCAAACACGAAATGCCCCCCTTGATGCATTTAGTAATTGCACAAGGAACAGAAATTAATGACATGTAAATAAGTATATGTAAACCATGTGAACCACAGGGCGGAGCCTATTTGACTAGGGAATAATTTGAAATAATCTTAGTAGAGGATTCACTAGATGATGTCTATACAAAACAAGCCCTAGGCCCTGGTTTTGGACAGAGCTTTTTCAAAGTTTATTCCTATTAGAAAGTCTATTAACATGTGACCTAGGTGGTGGGGCCATATTTGACCCAGGGAAATAACTGAATAATCTGGTTGAGCCCATAGATATATTGCTACTTACAATATCAAAGTCCTAGCCTATGGTTTGGAAAGAAGATCAGAAGCATTGAATGTCCTGGGCCAATGTCTAATGACTCAAAATCAATTAGGGTCACCTGCTGGTAATGACCAACCTCCCTATCAACTTTCGTAAACCCTAGCCTAGCTTTCTTGAGTTTACAATCGTCCGGTAAACTTTTACTGTTCAAGGTCATCGTGACCTTGACCTTAAACAAATGAGACCTCAAAATTTCTATAGGGTCTTCTGTGCTGGTCATGGCCACCATAACTATCATTTTTCTGCACTAGGCCCAAGCATTCTTGAGTTATTGCCTGGAAAACCCACTTTACGTTCCTCGTCATGTGACCTTGGACCTTTGACCTATGACTCGAAAATCAACTAGGTCACCTGTGGTCATGACCAACCCTGCCCTATCAGCAAATTTCGTGATTCATAGGCTAAGTCGTTCTTGAGTGATCAATCATCCGGAAAACTGTATTTGTTCAGGGTCACTGGACGTCGTGATAATTAACAATGACCTAAAAATCAATAGGTGCATCTGCGGTCATTACCAACCTTCCTATCAACATTCTTTGTATCCTAGGCCCAATGTTTTTGGTTTTCCCTCGTAAACCGTATTTAACTATTCAGGTCACTGTGACTTGACTCGTTGACATACAGACCCAAAATCAATAGGGTCATCTACGGTGATGACCACTCCTATCATTTTCATGAACCTAGCCCAAGCGTTCCTTGGTTTCATCACGAAATGATAGTCAAACATTCCGACGACCGACGATCAGTACTGACCTAACGACGACCGACGTTGACCTTACCGTACGTCATCTGCAAAACATATACCCCCTTTTCAAAGGGGGGCATAAAAATGAACTTTGCATCTTCTTTATAGCCAGTAATCATTCCACAGTATGATTCGGTTTCGCACTTTGAGTAAAATATTTTTTGTATTTAAAAGCGCAATAAACTATATATTCCTATAAACTATATATTTCAATAAACTATATATTTTTTATTAACAACTGAACTTCTATATGGGTTATATCATTTCACTGAGGGCCATATTTTTTCGGCAATATATTGTTGGGAGGGGATTGTCAGGCAAACAGAAGATGGGGGCTGGTATTGTGACTTCAGTGTTGTTACATTTTCTGGTCCTTTGGGATCACAGAGTCCATTTGATAGATGTGTAACAGAGTTCCTCTTAAGCCGGTGATGCGGATTGTGGGAGGTGTTGCACATTTTATTATCTCTAATGAACAGCCGCAATCAAACCGAGTCCGCCATTATTCGATTGTGACGTCATGGGGTCACGTGGTATGGCACCAGGGCACCAGGCAGCCAGCAGGCAGGCTCCGAAACTGTGCCAACTATACTACTGCAGTCTATGATTCCAGTGGACCTTTTTATATACTAACAGAACAGCAATCTTAAAGTGACGTGTAACGGCTGTACAAAGTCTCCCTGTACTTGTATTCAGTGTTGTTGTATTTTCTGGTCCTTTAGACGTGTAACAGAGTTCAGACTCAAATTGAATTTAAGTTAACCGAGTCTCAGCTTCTATGAATTGGATGAAGTTGAGTTTTGCGAAAACTGAATAGATACGTACAGTTTTCGTAGCATTACAGTTTATTAACTCATTCACAAATTAATTTGAATCATTTTAGACTGACAAAATAAAGACAGATTTATGTTTTTATCAGGGGTAAATTTTATTGCTAAGGTTTTGTAAATATGTCATACCATAGTCCAAAAACATTTTGAACATCAAAACAACATCAATTTCAAGTCAAAATACATCAAAATTGACCATGTCCTCATTACGTTGCCTACTAGTTAGTGTGACTAGTAGGGTGACTCCGGCGAAGAAAGTCCACTATTTCTAGGGTAACCCAGACACAATTTTTAAAATTTTCGTAGAAGTTTGTAGATTCTGAAAGTGTGGCGTGATCACAGCTCTGAGTACCATTCACTGAATATTAATCATCAAGTAGCGTTCTAGTGATTACACTGAGTAGTGTTCACGGCAGTATGATTACTGCTCACCGAGTTGTATTTACATTACCGTGCTTACTGAGTGGTATTCACATTACCGTGAGTACAAGTCACTGAGTAGTATTCACATAACCATAAGTATTGCTCACTGAGTCGTATTCACATAACCGTCAGTACAGCTCACTAGGTTGAACTCACATTACCATGAATACTGCTCACTGAGTCGTATTCACATTACCATGAGTACTGCTCACTGAGTCGTATTCACATTACCATGAATACTGCTCACTGAGTCGTATTCACATTACCACGAGTACTGCTCAATGAGTCGTATTCACATTACCATGAGTACTGTTCAATGAGTCGTATTCACATAACCGTCAGTACAGCTCACTAGGTTGAACTCACATTACCATGAATACTGCTCAATGAGTCGTATTCACATTACCATGAGTACTGCTCACTGAGTCGTATTCACATTACCATGAATACTGCTCACTGAGTCGTATTCACATTACCATGAGTACTGCTCAATGAGTCGTATTCACATTACCATGAATACTGCTCACTGAGTCGTATTCACATTACCACGAGTACTGCTAACTGAGTCGTATTCACATTACCAGGAATACTGCTCACTGAGTCGTATTCACATTTCCGTGAGCACTGCTTCATGAGTATTCACATAACCGTGAGGAGCGTTCCCTGAGTAGTATTTACATAACCGTAAGTACTGCCCGCTGAGTTGTATTCACATCACCGTAAGTACTGCTCGCTGAGTTGTATTCACATCACCGTAAGGACTGCTCGCTGAGTTGTATTCACATTACCGTGAGTACTGCTCGCTGAGTTGTATTCACATCACCGTAAGGACTGCTCGCTGAGTTGTATTCACATCACCGTAAGTACTGCTCGCTGAGTTGTATTCACATTACCGTAAGGACTGCTCGCTGAGTTGTATTCACATTACCGTAAGGACTGCTCGCTGAGTTGTATTCACATTACCGTAAGTACTGCTCGCTGAGTTGTATTCACATTACCGTAAGTACTGCTCGCTGAGTTGTATTCACATTACCGTAAGGACTGCTCGCTGAGTTGTATTCACATTACCGTAAGTACTGCTCGCTGAGTTGTCTTCACATTACCGTAAGTACTGTTCGCTGAGTTGTATTCACATTACCGTAAGTACTGCTCGCTGAGTTGTATTCACATTACCGTAAGTACTGCTCGCTGAGTTGTATTCACATTACCGTAAGGACTGTTCGCTGAGTTGTATTCACATTACCGTAAGTACTGCTCGCTGAGTTGTATTCACATTACCGTAAGTACTGCTCGCTGAGTTGTATTCACATTACCGTAAGTACTGCCCGCTGAGTTGTATTCACATTACCGTAAGTACTGCTCGCTGAGTTGTATTCACATCACCGTGAGTAATGCTCACTGAGTTGCATTCAAATTGCCGCGATTCCTGCTCACTTAGTAGTGTTCATGGCACGGTGAGTACTACTTGAGTACTGCTCACTGAGTAGTATTTACTTAACCGTGAGTAAAGCTCACTGAGTTTTATTCACATTACCATATGAACAGCTGACTGAGTAGTATTCACATTTCCGTGAGTACACGTTAACGTGAGTACTACTCACTGAGTAGTGTTCAAAGCACCGTGGGTACTGCTCACTGAGGAGTGTCCATATTACTGTATGGTTCATGTATGGTTCATGGCACCATGAGTACTGCTCATTGATTATGGTTCATGGCACCATGAGTACTGCTCACTGAGTATGGTTCATGGCACCATGAGTGCTGCTCATTGAGTAGTGTTCAAGGTACTGTGAGTAGTAGGCTAGTATTCACTTTACCGCGAGTACTGCTCACTGACACTGCATGAGTAGTGTTTACATTACCGTGAGTACTTCTCATTGATAAATATTGACAATACTGTGGGTACTGCTCACTGAGTGCCATTCTTGGTACTGTGAATACTGTTCACCGAGAATGAACTTAAGAACATGTTTTTGCATATATGCTTTTGAAATCTGCAAATTGTCCTGAAATCATATATTATGCTTAATATATACTTTTATCTATCCGATATTTGAGTTTTATGATTATTTAAACATTTGACCGGTAATATGCAAAATAGTGAATCTACTGAATTGATTTGTTACATGTTTACTGAACTAATTTCTATTCTACAATTCACTTAAAAACACAAGAAAATGAAATCCAAAGCAGAAAAGTTAAGAAGCCACAATATTCATATTGATATTTTAATTAACAAGTCTGTCAGTTTTTGTGCTGACGTCCATTGCTTCGTGTGTGCAAATTACAGCTCTACTGTCCGCCCGATGAAATAACGCACGGGGAGGGGGGGGGGGGGGGCACTGGGCTTTTCCTCCACCATCAAAGCTTGAAACTCGCCATATGAGCTATAATTGTGTCGGTGCGACGTTAAACCCAATAAAATGAAATAAATAAATAATTACCTTTGAAGACGTACGGAAGATGTTTAACAAAGCAGATGCCGCCAAAAATACCCTCAAGCACCCACTATGACAAACTAAGACTGACTATTTGTTTCACCAATAAACAGGAAGTAGTATTAAACTTGTTATTGATGTTGCATTTTTTTCAGTAGATGAAGTTAAATGCTCTAACTTCACGGTGTCTGTGCTGAATGGTGAAGATGCCATGTTACCGTGTCTCCTTCCGCCACAGCTGTCGGAAAATAAAACCGCAAGTAATGAAAGAAAATAACAATGTCATATATATAAAAAGCTAATATATAAAAATAGCGGCGGTTCGCAGACATACTTTGATAGTTATTTGCAGTAATGAAAGGTAAGGTTAGCAGAGGATAATACCATTGAATATATATAGAAATAGCTTTCACTTTTGCTGGGCTGATTTTTGTTGTAGTTTTTTTATATTGGGTTCAACGCCAGCTGTCGACAGATTTTTTTTGTTTGTTTTTTTTGTTTTGTTATGAAACGGTGATCAGTTCATTTAGCGATGGAACCAGGATGATTTAATCTCGGTAAATAAATCAGTAGTCAGGAGTTAAAGTGAGGCGCGAATGGTGCTGAAACTACATAATTACAGTGTTATATTGATTTTAGGATTTTCACATCTTGTAAGTTCCAAAGCCTAATTGCAACTAGTCTCACATACACTTGCAAAATTAAACAGTTGAACGAAATAAGACAATGACACTAGTCAGTATTGTAAGCAATTAACAACATTTGAGCCGCGCCATGTGAAAACCAATATAGTGGCTATGCGACCAGCATGTATCCAGATCAGCCTGTGCACCCGCGCAGTCTGGTCAGTATCGATGCTGTTCGCTTTCAAAGTCTATTGCAATTAGACAAACCATTAGCGAACAGCATGGATCCTGACCAGACTGTGCGGATGCGCAGGCTGGTCGCAAAGCCACTATGTTGTCTCATGGCGCGGCTCATTTATGTACCTTAGATTGTTATATGTTAACTTGCAAGGCTTAAAATAATTTTACGCTATAAACAACATTATATGTTTGGAAAGGTCAAGTCGAATAGGGTCGGCAAGGTTAATGTTCCTCGTTGTCATTTTCCTACACCTTTTCAAAACTCGTGTCGTGGTACTGGATAACTAACCGACTTTACGATTGTGTATTATTGACAAAAACAAGTAAGAGGACATAAGAATAAAAAGAAAAGTCTGTAAGAAATATACGACATCACAGCTGGAAGAAAGTCTGCCGCTCACAATATGAAACAGACACTAATATAGCAAGAAAAACAGAACTATTTAGGGAAACGCATGACAAGATCGACCGTTGAATATACTTATGACTACATACATGTTTTAAACGTACAACATAATTTGCCCGTAATAGCGAGAAGTTTAGCAACAATCATAAGACCATTCCTCATGCGAGGAAGCCATCCAGCTGGCTTAAGAAAGGTCGATGGTTCTACCCATGTGCCCGCTCGTGATGAAATAATGCACGGAGGAGCACCTGGGGTCTTCCTCCACCATCAAAGATGGAAACTCGCCATATGATCTATAATGTGTCGGTGCGACGTTAAACCCAGCCCAAAAATATATTATATATTCCGGAATTAAGAAACTGTTTTATCTTTATTAAGTCATGTTTTTCACATTATATTTTGTAATTACGAATAAAAAAAAAAGTTCTAAAGAGGTGAAAGCAATTACTTTTCTAGTTATTTTAAGTTTTGCTAAAGCATTTATCTGTGTGAAGAAGTTTCAGTCTATGGTGTAGGTCTGTATAAATTCATACTGGTCTTTTTCAGGTGTGCCGGAAGTTTGGCAAAAAGTCATTGTCCGGGGGAGAGTATATAACCGTCAGTAGTAGCGAAGACAGGTTCTCTCTGTATAGACCCTACAGAAGCGACTGGTACCATATATTATCATCCTTGGCTTGTATTCAACAACAATCGGAAATATTAATTTTTTCATTACTGTGTTCATAGAAAATTTGACGACAGTTTGCTCTGGAGAACAACTATCTATTTTTCATTACAATCTTAGCGATTTTAATAATGAGCAACCTGAAGTTTGACCCTTCTGAAGACTAATTGTATCATGTTTTATGGAGTTAAGTTATTTCTGATTTATAATTGTTTTATCAGCTTGCTTACTTATAGTGGTCAGTCAACCAGTCTAGTATTCCTGAATTCCGTACCTGTGTCGTCCTGAATTCCGTACCTGTGTCGTCCTGAATTCCATACATGTCGTCTTGTTCTCCGTGCGAAAGTGTGAACTTCGCGACATAAGTTAATGGTGTTTAACAAATATTGTGAGTAGTAGTATCTTCTGTATAATTACCGGTTCTTTCCCACATTCTTGATTGGTGAGTTTGTGTTTTTCCTTCCAAGGTAACTGGTTAATATCTATAATATTTGGAGCCGATGTTGTCCTTTCGGCAGACATAAAACTTGATAATGTTTGACGCGCTTCTATTACACCTGCAGGTACCTACGTATATCTCCAGCAGAAATAGAAGACGAGAGAATCTATCAATGTCACGTTGAAGACGCTTTCACTTCTACTGTTAAACTTCTCATGGAATGTATCAAACTTTTCTTACATTTTTGTATTCAGTGTCCAGTTTGCATTTATTTATGAACCAATTACATTGCAGTAAAAATGTCTAATCGTATATAAAATGTAATGTTATATGATTGTAAAGCATTGTGTTTTCTTTAAATGCTTAATAAAACAAGAGATCACAGAGTGATCTTGGCACCCACCATTAAGCCATTTTTTTAATGTTCCAAATTTCAAGACTAGCTCAAGGTCAAAATCAAGGTCAAATTTCATTTCGGTGCAGAACATGTGGTCCATGCATATGGTCCAAATTTGAAAGTTGTAGCTTGAGAAATGTGAAAGTAGTCACTAGTTCAATTTCAAGGTCAAAGTTCACTTTGGTACACAAAACTATGCATTTGCTTCAAATTTGGAGGCTGTAGCTTGAGAAATTTGAAAGTAGGTACTAGGTAAAAATCAATGTCAAATTTCAATTCAGAACACAAAAATATGCATGTGGTCCAAATTTGAAGCCTGTAGCTTAAGAAATGTGAAAGTAGATCACTAGGTCAATCTCAAGATCAAAGTTCATTTCGATACACAAAACTATGCATGTGGTCCAAATTTGAAGGCTGTAGTTTGAAAAATGTAAAAGTAGGTCACTAGGTCAAAATCAAGGTCAAATTTCATTTCGGGACACAAAACTATATGCATGTGGTCCAAATTTGAAGACTGTACCTTCAAAAATTTGAAAGTAGGTCACTGGGTCAATTTCAAGTTTAAAGTTTGTTTCCTATGCATGTGGTCCAAATTTGAAGGCTGTAGATACAGAAATGTGAAAGTAGGTCACTAGGTCAAGATCAAGGTCAACTCATGTCAAGGTTCATCTTGCCACTCAAAACTATACCTGTGGTCCAAATTTGAATGTTGTAGCTTATCGACAAAAAGAAGTTTTCCCTATATAAGTCTATATGAACCATGTGACCCCCGGGGCGGGGCCATATTTGACCCTAGGGGATAATTTTAACAAACTTGGTAGAGAATCACTAGATGATGCTACATTACAAATATCAAAGCCCTAGGCTTTGTGGTTTGAACAAGAAGATTTTCAAAGTTCTGGAAATCCCTATGTAAGTCTATGTAAACCATGTGACCCCCAGGGCGGGGCCATATTTGACCCCAGGGGAATAATTTCAATAATCTTAGTAGAGGACAACTAGATGATGTCACATACAAAATATCAAAGCCCAAGCCCTGTGGTTTTGGACAAGAGGTTTTTCAAAGTTTTTCTCTATATAAATCTATATAAACAATGTGACCCCCGGGGCGGGGCCATATTTGACCCTAGGGGATAATTTTAACAAACTTGGTAGAGAACCACTAGATGATGCTACATTACAAATATCAAAGCCCTATGCTTTGTAGTTTTGGACAAGAAGATTTTCAAAGTTTTTCCCTATATAAGTCAAGGTAAACCACGTGACCCCACAGGGCGGGACCATATTTGACCCCAGGAAAATAGTTTATTATATATAAACAATCTTCGTAACGGACCACTACATGATGCTTCATACCAAATATCAAAGCCCTAGGCTCTGTAGTTTTGAACAAGAAGATTTTCAAAGTTTTTCCCTATATAAATCTATGTAAATTATAAAAATAAACAAAGGACCATAACTCACTCAAAAATAATTGTTGAACCAGTCTGATTTTCAGGAGAACACAACTAGGGTACCAATACATCATTTTGACAAAGTTTGGTCAAAATCCCCCCTCCCCCCGCCCAGTAGTTTCAGAGGATATGCGATAACGAGAAATTGTTAACGGACGGACGGAAGGACGACGGACCACACGCAGAGTGATTAGAATAGCCCACCATCATCAGATGGAGGACTAATAAGACAAGAAACGCATTGAAAACAATAACAATTAGCACAGGACAGTTCGATGATTTCTTTGTGACTTAGCCTGTAGCCGCTGTGACAGATTGAATCTGTTCTTGAGTATATTTTGTATAATAAGTGTTGCGTATTTGTATAAAAAAACTGGAATTCTTTACTATTTATTTGTATCTGTATAAACTTACTACTAGTAATATACTTGAAAATGTATGTTTGCATATCATTTTCAGCACCGCCAGTTGTCACATGCTACTTAGCAAACAAAACTGACCTGCAAGTGTGTAACACTGCATGAGTAACATTATATTGTAATGTGACTGGACGACTGCTGCCTGCAAACCCACAATCAAATGGTATAAAAGGATATCCGAGGAAAAGCTAAAATGTAAGACAAATCTTCATTTAGTTAATCGTTACACTGCCATACACCAAATCTCATGTAATAATTATGCTAGTAACAGTTATCTAAACAGTCATATAGTTTAATTGATTGTCGACTCTACATCAAAAAAAATAAAACATACATAACCTGGTTCCATATCAATTTTTAATTGCAAACCTGAACTGATTGTCTGATCCAGGAACCAACTATTCACAGCAAACCTAAATACACAGTCTAGACTAGTACATATATTTACCACCACAAACCTAGACACAGAGCCGGATACAATACATAGAATCTCCGCCACAAACTTTAACACATAGTCTGATAACGTACATAGATTCTACACCGCAACCCTATAAACATATAGTCTGATACATTACATAGATTTTATACCGCAAACCTAAACACCGAGTCTGATACATTACACAGATCCTATACCGCAAACATAAACACATAGTTTCACAAGTTAAAGCATAGCAAAAGTTCCTTCTAGGGCACATCTATATAAATATATAATGATCATCTTGTAAAATTTTGGCTGCAATGTCTGTTTTATACTGCCAAAATGTCAAGTAAGTATTTACGCTAGTTATTTAACATAAATTGTTAAATCTGTTCTTTCAGTAGAGTAAATCCGGCAATAAGACATTGACCCGGTCAATCTATTACGATTCGATGCGTGAATTTGTTGTGCATAATAAGAGGGTCGCAAAGGGGTTTGTTTTCTCATATTAACCATGCATTTGAAGGTGACGATAATATTAAGTTGTTTATATGTAAATTTGCTGATATATGTCTATCTGGTCGACTGAATGTACATATGTTATATTCTTCAAAAATGGAGTAAATAAAAGAATCATTAAATCATCCTCGGGTTTAGAAATATGTATTCCACGGAACGCGTTTAGTCAGAGAGTCGCCCCAGTTAGGAAAGAATAGTTTAACGTCAAAGGTTATTTCTAAGGTCACGGAGTTTAATTGGCCAGCTTGTAATGACAACAACTTTCGATATCAGTAGCTCAGTCAAGTGTGACTTACCAAATTAAAATATTCCTTCTTAAGAGAAGGAACAATAAACTACATAAATTCTATACCGCAACCCTAAACATATAGTCTGATACATTACATAGATTCTATATCACAAACCTAAACACAGAGTCTGGTACACTACATAGATCCTCCACCACAAACACCTAGTATTATACAGTACATAGATTTTATACCGCCATCCTACACACAGAGTCTGGTACACTACATAGATTTTCCACCACAAACACCTAGTATTATACAGTACATAGATTTTATACCGCCATCCTACCCACAGAGTCTGGTACACTGCATAGATTTTCCACCACAAACATCTAGTATTATACAGTGCATAGATTTTATACCGCCATCCTACACACAGAGTCTGGTACACTGCATAGATTTTCCACCACAAACACCTAGTATTATACAGTGCATAGATTTTATACCGCCATCCTACACACAGAGTCTGGTACACTGCATAGATTTTCCACCACAAACACCTAGTATTATACAGTGCATAGATTTTATACCGCCATCCTACACACAGAGTCTGGTACACTACATAGATTTTCCACCACAAACACCTAGTATTATACAGTGCATAGATTTTATACCGCCATCCTACACACAGAGTCTGGTACACTATATAGATTTTCCACCACAAACACCTAGTATTATACAGTGCATAGATTTTATACCGCCATCCTACACACAGAGTCTGGTACACTACATAGATTTTCCACCACAAACACCTAGTATTATACAGTGCATAGATTTTATACCGCCATCCTACACACAGAGTCTGGTACACTACATAGATTTTCCACCACAAACACCTAGTATTATACAGTACATAGATTTTATACCGCCATCCTACACACAGAGTCTGGTACACTCCATAGATTTTCCACCACAAACACCTAGTATTATACAGTGCATAGATTTTATACCGCCATCCTACACATAGAGTCTGGTACACTGCATAGATTTTCCACCACAAACACCTAGTATTATACAGTGCATAGATTTTATACCGCCATCCTACACACAGAGTCTGGTACACTGCATAGATTTTCCACCACAAAACTAAACAAAGAGTCTGATACAATACATAAGTTTTATACCGCAAACCTAAACACAGAGTCAGGTACACTACATAGATTCTATATCACAAACCTAAACACAGAGTCTGGTACACTACATAGATTCTCCACCACATAACAAAGTCTGGTGGCATACAGACACTAAATACGAAAATGGCGCGAAAAAAATGGTAGTCACATAATGGCGGATTCAGATAGTGTTTCTGCTCTGTAGAGATTTTCCTATTTTTCTTTGCACTATTTTTTGCTGAAATAACATGACAGATCTACGTTTGACATGTAGATAGCATTTTCATATCGAAATAACAACATGACAGAATTTTTTCATGAAAACTTAGATCATACACCACCACTTCAGTTTGGGGTCTCATTTTTAGCTGATTTTGCAGTTTGTGTGTTTGACTAGAATGCTTTGCTCAAATTGACCCCAACTTTTCTTTTTATTCAGTACTGATAATATTCTTCAATCAAGAAAGTGTAAGTTGCAGAATTTTAAAATGGGTCCTGATGTGTGCTGCGGCCATTTGAAATATGTCAATTTTATATGGAAAAAAGAAGAACATATATTTAGTGTGTTGTAACCAGAAACACTATACATAGATTCTCCATCAAAACCCTAAATACAGACTGGTAAGTACATATCTTCTATACCGCAAACCTAAACATATAGTCTGAAACTCTACATAGATTCTCCACAACGAACCTAAACACAGACTGATAAAGTACATAGATTCTATACCGCAAACCTAAACATATAGTCTGAAACACTACATAGACTCTCCACAACGAAAATAAACACAGACTGATAAAGTACATAGATTTTATACCGCAAACCTAAACATATA
Source organism: Mercenaria mercenaria (assembly GCF_021730395.1). Lineage (NCBI taxonomy): Eukaryota > Metazoa > Mollusca > Bivalvia > Venerida > Veneridae > Mercenaria > Mercenaria mercenaria. Next base: position 73,023,341 of record NC_069375.1, read on the forward strand.
GTCTGAAACACTACATAGACTCTCCACAACGAACCTAAACACAGACTGATAAAGTACATATCTTCTATACCGCAAACCTAAACATATAATCTGAAACACTACATAGACTCTCCACAACGAAACTAAACACAGACTGATAAAGTACATAGATTTTATACCGCAAACCTAAACATATAGTCTGAAACACTACATAGATTCTCCACAACGAACCTAAACACAGACTGATAAAGTACATATCTTCTATACCGCAAACCTAAACATATAGTTTGAAACACTACGTAGATTCTCCACAACGAACCTAAACACAGACTGATAAAGTACATATCTGCTATACCGCAAACCTAAACATATAATCTGAAACACTACATAGACTCTCCACAACGAACCTAAACACAGACTGATAAAGTACATAGATTTTATACCGCAAACCTAAACATATAGTCTGAAACACTACATAGAGTCTCCACAACGAACCTAAACACAGACTGATAAAGTACATATCTGCTATACCGCAAACCTAAACATATAGTCTGAAACACTACATAGAGTCTCCACAACGAACCTAAACACAGTCTGATAAAGTACATATCTGCTATACCGCAAACCTAAACATATAATCTGAAACACTACATAGAGTCTCCACAACGAACCTAAACACAGTCTGATAAAGTACATATCTGCTATACCGCAAACCTAAACATATAATCTGAAACACTACATAGAGTCTCCACAACGAACCTAAACACAGTCTGATAAAGTACATATCTGCTATACCGCAAACCTAAACATATAATCTGAAACACTACATAGAGTCTCCACAACGAACCTAAACACAGTCTGATAAAGTACATATCTGCTATACCGCAAACCTAAACATATAGTCTGAAACACTACATAGAGTCTCCACAACGAACCTAAACACAGTCTGATAAAGTACATAGATTCTTAACCGCAAGCTTAAAACATCTGGTACTGGTACAGTACACAGATTCTACAACACAAACGATAACACAGAATCTGAGACAGCACATCTCAAACCTAAACACAAAGCCTGATAAATGCATAGATTCCATACCGCAAACCTAAAACAGAGTCTAGGTCAGTACACAGATTCCACACAACAAACGGTATATAAAACAGAATCTGAAACAGTACATAGATTCTCCATCACAAACATTAACACTTAGTCTGATAAAGAACATAGATCTATACCGAAAACCTAAAACATAGTCTTGTACAGTACACGATTATACACCACAAGCGTTAACACAGAATCACATGTAGTACATAGATTCTCCACAATAACCTAAACATATAGTCTGATACACTTCATAGATTCTCAACCACAAACCTAAACGCATAGTCCGATATATTACATATTTTCCGCCACAAACCTAATCATATAGTCTGATGCACTACATAGATTCTCAACCAAAAACCTAAACACAGTCTGATTCAGTACATAGAGTCTGTACCGTAAACCTTAGCACATTGTCTGGTACAGTTTATAGATTCTCAACCGTAAACCTAAACACATTGGTACAGTTTATAGTGACAAAATGCCCCTGATACTCTTATTAGATCGTTCCTTACAATTATTGACTTTTAACAAAACTGCTTTCGATAGGTGCTATGTAGGCCTAGTTCTTTCCCCTTTATTATACTGTTCAATCACTTGCCGTACGTATTTGAAGTAAATTAAAGCATTGATTGCATTTATATCAGTTATAATTCTTCTGCTTCTGATGTACTTTCGTTGTTGAAGGCTTTATTTTATAGGTATCAATAAAGCTTATTGTTTGTGTATGTATATACGTACATGTATAATCAGTCATTGTCAGACGGCGTTCATTAGAAATGAAAGTTAGTATTTTTATCCAATCAGTGGATGTTTTACATTGTTATGTTCAGTAGTACTACGCAATTCCTAGAAGAACTTCCATTGGATTAGTATGTTAGCGCATGCGCAGATCAAAAAGCAAGTCGAAGGACTTGGCTCCACTTTAGTTGACTCTCAGTTCGCTGTTGGTATTCGAAGGAGACACATCGAGAATAATTAATTATTTGTCGCACTAGTCAAGCTGGGATTTTGGGACGACAGTGCCAAGTAGACAATTTTAAAGCAAAAGAAAGGCATTATTTAGCTACATATATTAAAAAGCATTGAAGGCCCGGGTCGTTGTACACTAGTGGCATTTTAAGAGTCTTTTTTTGGCTTATAATACTAGTTGCACCAGGACTTTAGGCTGATATTCCTACAAAGAACAGATAAAGGCATTCTGTGCTTTTATTGGTCATAGAAGCCTAGCTTGGTCGTGGCATTCTGGTGATTATTTTAGTAAGATATTTTGCTGTAAGCTAAGGGTTATCTTTTTATATACATTTGTATTGTAGTTCTTGGCATTTTAAGTATCTTTATTATTCTTCTGGTTCTTTTATAAGCTAATCATTTTCGAATCATTTCTTTCAAATCACTAAGCAATAGCTTGAGGAAAATTTATATAATAGTTATTGAGAATTTATAGGCATATCGCTACATAAATCAATTCGACAAGCAGTCATTAGGAAAACTATACATACGGCATTTTAAATACTTTCATTTTAGTGTTTTCGCATTCTGATACTTTTTCTTGTCTTTTTATGATATTAGTGTATTTTTCATCTACACCGCTCGGATAAATAACAGCACCCAACGGAATTTGTTACAATAGATTCTCCACCGGAAACCTAAACACATTGCCTGGTACAGTTTATAGATTCTGCACCGTAAACATAAACACATTGTCTGGTACAGCTTATAGATTCTCCACCGCAAACTTAAACACATTGCCTGGTACAGTTTATAGACTCCCATGCCCTGAATATAGTACCACTTTAGATTTCCTACAGTTTGCGGGTTGTAGTGATGAATATAGCCAGTCTATCCCTCTGATACATGACATTCCGTGCAAAGCATGTTGCAAATTATCTAGATACATGTACACTACTGACTAGTGTACAAACTAAACAAGCAAATTCGATGAATTGGTATCCCCCGCCGAAAGGGTTTGTGGTGAGGAACGGCGAAACAGTATATCCGGCAAGGAACGGCGAAACAGTATATCCGGCAAGGAACGGCGAAACAGTATATCCGGCAAAAAGTTAAATATGTTACTAATAGGCAAATGATTTCATTAGTCAAAACCAATTCAACAGAAAATGAATGCTACTTTTTGGTGAGGGGGAGACAGCGGGGGTGACTGGGTGAGGGTACAAAACATCATATGTTGATTATAAATATTGATGGAAAATTAAAAATGAAAAAAATGGGGTGGGGGGGGGGGGCAGATGCATGCTTGGGATGGTGGGCATGACTGGGTGGAGGAGTGAGGTGGAGGAATGGTACGACTTTGCATGTTGTTAAATATTCATGGAAGGTTTGAAAAAAAAATGAAAAATTATCTTTTTTGGGGGGGGGGGGGGTGAAGGAGGTGGTGTGACCAAGGCACGACCAGGTGTTGGTACACAATTTCACATGTTTATAATAAACGTTCATGGAAAAGAATGAAAGAAGTTTAATGAAATTCTACCAATTGGTTGGTTTGTTATGTACAAATCTGTAGATTTTTAAACAATTAAAGGCCAATAACTCTAAGGAAAACCGACCAATTAAAAAAAATGACAGGCATCATCGAAGTATGTTGGTTCATATTTATTCAAGTTTCATGAAATTCTACCATCTTGTTACTGAGAAATTGCTGCAGACGTGGATTTTTCATTAAATCAAGGGCAATAACTCTAAGGGAAATTGACCAATAAAAAAAACTTCAACGGACTGGCATCATCGCAGTATGTTGGTGCATGTTTAATTCAAGTTTTTTTTTTTAAATTCTACATGATAGTTATTGAGAAATGGCTGCGGACGGACATTTTTGGGCATTTTTCATTAAATCAAGGGCAATAACTCTAAGGAAAATTGACCAATCAAAAAAAAAAAAAACTTAACGGGCATCATCGCAGTATGTTGGTTCATGTTTATTTCAAGCTTCATGGAATTCTACCTGCTAGTTTCTGAGATATGGCTGCGGACGGACGGACACACGGACGGACAACGCCATTTCAATACCCCCTCCTAGTTTCGTCGGCGGGGGTTAACAACCTAGAACTAATGCGGTCCGCAATATTCACTATTAACCTTGTCCTCGGTGCTTCCGAGGGATCTACTTTTCATGTTCTGTTAATACAAAATGTATATTATGTTATTATCAAGTTATTAAGTATAAATCTATTTCAAGAATTTTACAAAAGCAGTTGATAATTTTAGGTTTTATTTATCAATAACATACTTACATCTTTTAACGATGTTTTAGCAAATAACTTTTTATTTACACTGCAGTATATTATTTCTCGTTTAGGGCATACCCATTACTTGGTGCCGTACACCGCTTTTCATTGTATTGAACCCTGTTTTATCATTAACTGTTATATAAATATACATGTATATGCGGATGTCTTCTAATTTTATTTCAGTTCTTGCAACATATGAAAATGTTGAGTTCAGCTCAACCCGGGGCTACAGGGTACGGACGGTAACTCGCATTTCCGTTACTGTCTATAAATATACTCGATCAAACCGAGACTGCATCATTTTCATCATTTATGTCCTGTTGGGCGGCCTGTGTTTTTTTTTTACTTTTTCTATTGGGCGAAGATCCATTAGGAGGTTCATGCGAATAAGATGCTTAAGAGTATTTTTTTATTTTAGCTGTAACGGCCCGACAAAGCAGCCTACTACCCCCATCTGAAAACAGAAATTGGAGAAGAGCTAATAGCGAAGCTACATACAAAAGTTTGGTGAAGATCATAGCAGACAGAGCCCAAATTTGAAAGGAAAACTTAGTAGAGGCCTTTACAGTGATGCTAGTGATTAGTCTGATGAAGACCAATCAAATGGTTCACGACAAGACATTGTTTATAGGGATTTTTTTTCAGTTTTTGTTCTGGTGGCCCCAACAAGGGGTGGCCCCAACAAGAAGCCGAGTTTTCCAGTGTTTTATTAATTTGGCAGTGGATCTTTTAATGATGCTTCTGAATGATTTAGATAAAAATCCATCCTGCGGTTCATGAGAAGAAGTCATTTGAAGGTTAAACTCCATTTTCTTCCAGCGGACACTAAATGGGGCCAAATGTCTCCATTTGTTAGAGGACACTAACGCTACACACCAAGTTTGATGCTATTAACTGTGTTTGGTGTAATTGTAACCAGAAGTTTTGGTGGAGAAAATGTTACGGTAAAATGTTGACGTAGGACACAGAACGATGGAAACCTGACGCCGGGCTATCCACTTATACCTATTGATCACACTGAACAATTATACATATACTGAAAACTGTTCACATTCGGGTTAGGGAAGAGGTTTGCGGTCAATGACAAAGAAAACTTGTATACCATTTGCTGATTTTATTTCCCACGTTAAACAAAATAACCTGTAATTATAAATACTACCCTCTGTCCATTGTTTTCTTTAAACAGCAGATTTACAGAAATTGTTTGTCCACAGAAAATCGCATAAGTATGAAAATTTGTGGCTTATTTAGAGACTAAATAATAACACATATTAACGTCAAAACCCTTCAGCCATAATTTTTAACTTATTATCTATTAAAATGATGTAAATAATAGCACATACATATTAAAACCCATTCAGCAAGAACTTTAATCTCGTTTTCTATTAAAATGGTGTAAATACTTGTACATGTATATCAAAAACACTAGGCCTACAGCTAAAATTAATATCTTTTTTCTATTAAAGTACTTGTATATGGATATCAAAAATTTATATCTCGTGTCTATTAGAATGGTGAAGGTACTTATACATGCATATCAAAAAAAAAAACAAACAAAAAAACAAAGGAAAACCTACAGCTAGAATTACTATTTTGTTTCTATTAAAATGATATAAGTACTTGTGCATGCATATAAAAAACCGTACAGCTAGAATTTATATCTTGTTTCTATTAAAATGGTATAGGTACTTATACATGCATATAAAAATCCCTTCAGCAAGAACTTTAATCTTGTTTTCTTATTAAAATGATGTAGGTACTTGAACATGCACATCAAAATCTCTTCAGCAAGAATTCTTATCTTGTTGTTTCTATTAAAATGGTGTACATACTTGTACATGCATATAAATTCCCTTCAGCAAGAATTTTAATCTTGTTTTCTATTAAAATCGTGTATAAATTTGAAGATAAAAAAAAAAACACCCTACAGCTAGAATTTACATCCGTTTTCTTATTAAAATGATGTAGGTACTTGAACATGCACATCAAAATCTCTTCAGCAAGAATTCTTATCTTGTTGTTTCTATTAAAATGGTGTACATACTTGTACATGCATATAAATTCCCTTCAGCAAGAATTTTAATCTTGTTTTCTATTAAAATCGTGTATAAACTTGAAGATAAAAAAAAAAAAACACCCTACAGCTAGAATTTACATCCGTTTTCTTATTAAAATGATGTAGGTACTTGAACATGCACATCAAAATCTCTTCAGCAAGAATTCTTATCTTGTTGTTTCTATTAAAATGGTGTACATACTTGTACATGCATATAAATTCCCTTCAGCAAGAATTTTAATCTTGTTTTCTATTAAAATCGTGTATAAACTTGAAGATAAAAAAAAAACACCCTACAGCTAGAATTTACATCCGTTTTCTTATTAAAATGGTGTGGGTACTTGAACATGCACATCAAAATCTCTTCAGCAAGAATTCTTATCTTGTTGTTTCTATTAAAATGGTGTACATACTTGTACATGCATATAAATTCCCTTCAGCAAGAATTTTAATCTTGTTTTCTATTAAAATCGTGTATAAACTTGAAGATAAAAAAAAAAACACCCTACAGCTAGAATTTACATCCGTTTTCTTATTAAAATGGTGTGGGTACTTGAACATGCACATCAAAAACTCTTCAGCAAGAATTCTTATCTTGTTTTTTCTATTAAAATGGTGTACATACTTGTACATGCATATAAAATTCCTTCAGCAAGAATTTTAATCTTGTTTTCTATTAAAATCGTGTATAAACTTGAACATCCATATCAAAACCCCTACAGCTAGAATTTATATTTCTTTTTGTTAAAATGGTTCAGGTACTTATACATGCATCTTCAGCAAAAATTCTTATCTTGTTTTCTAAAAAAAAATGGTGTACAAACTTGTACGTGCTTATCAAAAAAAAACCTTCGGCCAGAATTCTTATCTTGTTTTTTTCTATTAAAATCGTTTAAATACTTGCACATAGATATAAAACCCATTCAGCCAGAATTGTTCATCTTGTTTTTATATTAAAATTGTGTATATACTACACTTGTTCATGCATATCAAAACCATTCAGTGTCAAATACATGCTTCTTGTATGATATCACAAAATGTTTTAAGACGCATAAAATAAATTCAGATCCACTATTTAAGCTGAAATTTAGATATAATGTTATTTATAAATATCAAATCACACTTCATATATAAAAAGAAAAACTCTTCAGTATTTACCATGAAAATGGACATTTAAATGAAATGACTTATCACTATTTTTTTAGCATACAGATACTGTATTCTGCCTTTTAATTTTCGTCACACAGGTGTAGATGTAAATGCAAGGTAGGACTATTATTTCGGTAATTCATTGATCTCTAGTACTATGTCTACTGACTAGTATTTCAGCCAGAACTTTATCTTGCCTTCTTTCAACACTGTGTAAATACTTGTACATGTCTATCAAAAAATCTTCAGCCAGAACTTTTTCTTGTTGTACACGCATATCAAAAACTCTTCCGGGAAAATTAATTTTTTATCTTATTTTCTATTAAAATGGTGTAAATACTTGTATAGAAAAAACCTCTTCAGCCAGAACGTAATCTTGTGTACTATAAAAATGGTGTAAAGTCTTGTACAGGTATATCAAAACCTCTTAAGCCAGAATTTTATCTTGTTTTCTATTAAAATGATGTAAGTATGTGTACATGTATATCAAAAACTCAAAAACTCATCAGTAATAAGAACAAAGTATTGAAATGTTTTTTTTTTGTTTGTTTTTTTTTTGTTGTTTTTTTTTGTAACAAATGATAACTTTTACAGTGACGAGTCAAAAACAAACCAAACCATGAAATATGAGCAACATCCTTACATAAACAAGTATCTCAGTTTCAATGCCTTCTCAAGAAATATAGCATTACATTCCTAATATCTCACACTTTTCATTTTTGGTGCTATGGAACTATCTGGAAATCAGTCCCTTTAATACCGCTGCATAATATTGAGTCATCTACAGTAACTATTTAAATTTCAACAAATATATAGTAGTATTTCAGAAAGAGAATACCTTTAGATACATATATATGTCTACTTAAAATAAGTTTTTGCAAGAGGAAATTCGCATGCTCGTTTCAATGATTGTGATGATGATGATGATGATATAATAACAATAATTTATAATATTTACCATGTCTAAAATAACTTACATTCCCACATAAAACATCAAATAACCTTTAAATTAAACCCATATTACATTTACAATTTTCCGACACAGTCAAACTTGCGCTATTCTGATTTTTACGAGGTTAGCAAAAAATCTTCTATGGATTTTATTAAACACAGAAAAACAGAGTTCTGTTAGGATCTGTCACAGCTCCCTATATAAATGCGAAGTGCGAGGGTACGAAGGCGAAGCGAAAAGGTACGAAGTTTATACCGTCAGCGCTCCCTAGTTTGTCATCGCACCTTCACGCTTTGCATTCATGAAGGGTAACACTAAGAGCAAATTGTTACTTACTGTGAAATACATACATTGTACTACATGCAGTCCCGATATTTTCTATAATTTCTTTTAGGTTCGAGCTTTACGTTTCGTAAATACAGATTTCCTCCACAGCGTATATCGCGCACCTGGTCAACAGATATGTTACTAATAAAACAGCTTGAAAAATATAAAGTGACACAAACTTGCGGCAAAGGCATTCAAAAGTATGAACGCCTGATCATTGACCGAAAGAATATGTTGACTCCAGGCAATGGAACCGTAACAGCAGTTATTAGAAATTAAGGTAGTTCTGCACGTTTGATATACCGGGGGTGATGGCGTAACGTCATTTATCCGGAAAACGTAGAATAAAGCCTGGATTCGGCGTACGGTGTCACCCCGGTATAGAAGTACTTCCGGGTCCAGTTGGAGTTCATGACCTTTCGCACTTGCCTGCTTCCAAGATGGTGCGGTTCGGCTTTGTATTTGATGTTTCAGGCATTGCTCGGCTTAGTCGAAGAAATATTTCTTTTTAAGATAGGCTGTGATGTATTGATCTGTTTTACTTCCAGTAATTGTCATAAATATAATCACATATTGGTGTTTGCTTGTGGGTTCTGGTCTTTCAATCATTAAAATTTTCATTTTTCTGCAATTGTAGTGGGTAAATTATGCATTTTTTACTAAAAATTACCTATTTTTAGTAAATACACATTTTGATACATCATTTTTCAAAATGAATAAGCTTAAAGTTACATAAAACATACTATAAACATTAACTAGTGATATCACAGTTGATTTGATGAAAATCTGATTGAAATTTTCAGAATGAAGGCAAATTCTGTAATGTGCCTTTTTTCTTCGAAATTCCGGTTTCCGAGCCAATTTCTCCGCAAAGTAGGTCTAATGTTTGAAATGTTTCTGCGGTACAAAATTTTCTTTGCGATGACAATGTCTTGTGTAACTTTTCTCGCAAAACCCTAAGTTACAAGATTTTATGGGAAAAATTTGGCTAAATTAAAATTTTGGTAAGATTTAGGTGTCACCCCAGTATAGAAGTACTTCCGGGTCGTTGTATCCTAGAAAGTAGTTCTTTGAAATTTTGAAGTTTCCACATTAACGCTATCCCTACTTTGACATGTTATATTCCAAATGTATTTATTGATACTGTGTACATTTTTTGTCATTTCTGATGTCTTTAACAGTTTTTCAGGATTACATTTCTGTGCGGAAGGATTAAAAAACTACACCAGACTGGTGGCCGTGACAGATGTCAGTGGGAAATTTAAACATGGACTAGATACTTTGATGTGTAGCAAAAAAGTTCATTGTTGATGGTGGTGTTTTTCTGTGATATATTGACTGGAATAGTATTACTCTTCAGAAATAAAGAGCTGTCAATGCTGCAATTTTGTTGGGAAATTCACAATCCATGTCCAAAAGTGCTTGTTTTACTATACAGCAAAGAAGGAGAAATTGTACCGGGCCGACACCGTACGGAAATAAAAACCACCATATAAATATGTCAAAACCTGTGAGTGAATTTATTACAATTGTACTGTTGCTACCTTTTTTTAGTCAAAATATGATATTAAAACATATGACACGTTACAATATGTAAAAATGTCTTAAAATTAGCATGAAATGTCAGGTCCACTTTAACTATGGTAAAATATCTCAAAATTAAGCACACGAACATATACATTTTATTTCGACGAATTATAGACCATGTGTTTATTAATAACTGTGAGAAGTTTCATAAAAATCTGCATTGTAGAAAAAATTCTATTCGCGAAAATATTATTAATTCAAAAGTTATGATTTTCACATAGATTCCCATTATGAAATATTGCATAGGGTCCAAATTTTCCAAATCAATCTAGCAAAAAATCAAACACATGACCCTATCTTTTTTATTTGCTGAATTAATTAGGTATACTCTGAAGTTTTAAAAAATCAGTGTTTAATCGAATTTTACATTGTAGAAGAAATTTCATTCCAAACGTGCAGAATTACCTTAAATTTAATTGATACAGTGGTAAAGTTTTTAAATAATAATAAAAAAAAGAAATCTAATTCATGTCTGATGGTACGCGTGGTTTAAAATGATTTTAAACTGAGGTTAGGGTAAAAAGAACATTATATTAGATTGAGCTCTCGCCTCAACATGGATATTTCCGCAAGCAAGTCTAATAAACTTAAATTTATTTGAGATTAGCATAATATTTCTTGAATCTGTGAATAGTTCCATTAGATTTGATATGTTCAACTGAAATTTTCAAGAAAGTACATTTTTATTTACTAGGATTAGCGCAAATTTCATGACATTAAGAGCAGAACAAACGTACAATTGTGTATGTAAAATTACATACATTAAATTATATAAAAGGAAATTATAAGATACATAAGTACATGTACACAATTATACACGTACACAAACACTGAGAATATGGATCTGTAATGACACTTGCAATTGAGTCGCATCATGAGAAAACCAACATAGTGGCTTTGCGACCAGCGCAGTCTGGCCAGGATCCATGTGTTCGCTTTCAAAGCCTACTGCACTTATGAGAAACTGCCAGCGAACAGCATGGATCCTGACCAGACTGCGCGGATGCTCAGGCTGGTCTTGATCCATGCTGGTCGCAAAGTCACTATGTTGGTTTTCTCATGGCGCGGCTCAAAGTAAATTGCCGATTGTTGTAACAGGTAGGTTACAAAAAAAATGCACATTAAAGTTACTTTATCTGGTCGTAAAAAAACTTCGGCATGTATAATAAAGCACTTTGAAAAAGTCTACAAAAATAGATACATATTTTTTCGACAATTGAACTATTTAAAAATCTTACTTTCAATTGCCAATTATAAGAATTTAACCTGTGTTTTTCAAGTCATTGCTAGTCGATTCACTAAATTATTATATGTTCTCGAATATTGTTTTAAGTTTAATTTTCCTCACACTCGCTGCATCGTCGTTGATAAAAATCATAAAAAGCGTTGGTATCGATTTCCTGTCTGTTTTCATACGCTGTCCCGCCCAGCAGAGAGCATTTTTTGGCAGTGAGATTGTAGACAAAACTGAGACAGCCATCTGTTGATATACATACGGATTTACACTGTTCTACCGTGCCAGAAACGTCACTGACTAACGCACTTACACGAAAATTAAATTCAGGCAAATAAATCCATGTCGTGTTACTGTAGCCGAATTCACAATCTTAAATAAAAACAAGACAGACAAGTGATTATATTCAGGAACAATTATGACTTCTAGTAGTTTTCGTGAAAATAAAAAAAAATAACTCGAGGACTACAGAATATAGTTCATTCTGGTATTGATGTTCATCCATGTAACATTACAAAAGCTGAGTTACCGATGATTGAATAATAATATCTGACATTCATTTACATTTCTACCACTGAAATATAATGAAGACAATTTCTAATTTGTTTGTTTTTGTTTCTTTCATGTTTGAAGACCGATATACCAGAATTTGATTTTTAAGAAGTAAGCCAAAACTACTTGTTTTCCTGATCGAAAGAGGTAAGCTTTGATATTACGGAGCTTTAAGCTGGCTTAAATTGCTTGGCAAAGCAATTTACACTATATGAATTCGGATACATTCCCATTCCAAATGTGTATTTAGCAGTACAAGTTTATGTATTTTGTCATGTTCAATTATTATAAACGTTTTAACCCGGAAAAGCGGCAGTTTGCTTTAATACAATAATTAACAAAGTCAGACTAACCATACAACAATTACCAAGGATCGTACTCGTCATTGCTCACAAAGGGTGCACGTTTTCACGTATCAACATTCTTGTCTTTAGGACAAACAAGCACATGTTAACACAAGCAGGTTATGAAGCAGACCACGACGCTTGGGGTAGGTGAGAGGCTTTGGCTCAATAATCTCTTGCCTTTCCAATTTGTTTTTTGCAAATAACCATACATAGTACTGCAAACAATATCAAACGATTAAAATAAGTATTTCACGGCGTTTTAAAAATGCCACAAATACCATCAAAGCACTAAATACTGCTTTGATGGTATTTGGTGGCATTTTTAAAACGCCGTGAAATACTATTTTAATCCTGTAATTTTCTGTTCTGTGCATGTGATGTTATCCGTAATTTCCTATCGCACGTGCAACATCTCTATTTTTTCTGTCATATTATTTTTATATTTCCTGTTGAAAGGCTAATAAAAAAGACTTAGACGATCGGTTTTGAAGAAACACTTAGATACATCATAGGATTAAATGACCTTTTCAATTGTCTATGAATGTGTCAACCCTGACGTTAATTCTTATTTTATGATTTGCTCTTTGTGCCAAAAAAAAGTTTAAGAAAACTTCTTATCAAATATTGAATAGAAACTATAATCATCGGATAGAAAAAAACTAACTAAGAGAGTGAGTGCTCTCACTCATGTATCTTTTGTTCAGAAATAAAAAAAAAAGGTTATCACTGTAACTCGAATCTTACTGTTGTTAGTTTCGGCGCAGCGTAGAAATATGCACATGAATGATCATTATTTCGTTCAACTATATATGTTTATTTATATATTTTGTTGGGTTTAACGTCGCACCGACACAATTTTAGGTCATATGGCGACTTTCCAGCTTTAATGGTGTAGGAAGACCCCAGGTGCCCCTCCGTGCATAATTTCATCACGAGCGGGTACCTGGGTAGAACCACCGACCTTCCGTAAGCCAGCTGGATGGCTTCCTCACGTGAAGAATTCTACGCCCCAAATGAGGTTTCGAACCCACATCGATGAGGGACAAATGGTTTGGAGTCAACGACTCTAACCACTCGGCCACGGAGGCCCCCAACTATATATGAGAACGTCTCTGCTTAACCTATCATATTGTTCGAAAAAAATGTCATAGTCGTTATGATTTCTGAGTGCTGACAAGTAAACACTCTTTCTGACCTTTTTGGTTAGAAAATGCTCTAAATCAGTATCTTGATTTCCAGTATATGCTTTGACCTTTATATATGATCGTTATGATAAGATAGGTATTGCATTCCTCAGAGGGTGATATGAAAATGTTTACCCCTTGAAATATGAGCTGCATAAACAACATGAAAAAAGTATTATGTTAATTTAACTGAGAAATACTTATTGTATTTTTATTTATGTTGAAGTCTCTTTCACATGCGTACCTACATAAATAAAACATATAACATTTCATACAAGAAATGAGTACTTCCATATTTGACCTACTGCCTATATAAGCAGTGTCGCTATATATTCATCTCCAATAAACAGTATTATTTCTTAGTAAGGAGATAGCATTTTCAGAATATCACATGTTAACATCAGAGCGTTGCGACGTTCAATATATTTGGACATACTACCCTGTTTTCCTGTGAATAAGGAGGACTCCAAACATGTTCTTATCCAAAGGAATAATGTAGGATAGATCTTATAGGTTCATAGGGACTATAAGATTTGAGATTAACCTTCAGCCTGCAGGCGGCAAATAATTCTGTCATTGCGACCAGTGCATACCAAGGTCAGTCGGCACGTCCGTGCAAGCTGATTATTGCCAGCCTGATTATTGCCAGCCTGATTATTGCCAGCGCTGTTCGCTGTTCAGCAAGTACATTTACACCGAACTCCTTCGAATAATTCATGGGACTGTCCAAATTGAATGATAGGTCAGTTCATTTCAGAAATATGGCAGGATGAAGGCCAAAGAAAGTAAATTGATACTATCTACATACGGAAAGCTTCGCATCCTTCCTCGTCGTTTAATTCTTTTGCACAACTATCTACACGAATGCAGTCATACTTTCCGTCACACCTCGTGCCAACTTTTAAACAGTCGTTACACAGTTGTTGAACGGCAGCTGGCTTTCCTGAATTTAAATTTTGATAATGTATATACCCTTGTAGGAAGAAACACTTATAAATCCATACTTTTCTTTACTAAACAAGAGGATCATAATGGTCCGTGATCGCTCAGCCGAGTTTCACAGTAGTGGTCAAGAAAGGACGACTTCTGTGAATTCTTTTTTTTTATATAGACTTCCAGTTTCTGAGGAGATTTTTTTCCCATTTTAAACATATAGTTAAACTATTTCAAAATCAAACCATAATTTTACAAGACATTGATATTCATATCTGAAGATTTATTTTCTATTTTAGGTAAGTATGTCGACAAATCAAAGAAGTTGAATATTCTTGGAGGAGAATCTCTCAGGAAGCACATTTTTAAAAAATCTTAACTATATAAAAGGAGAACACGTTTTGAAGATCTTTCAATTTTAACAAAGGCTATCAGTTTTTCGACAAATCAAAGTCACCAAATGGGCATTCTTTTGGCAAGCCGCTGTTTCTAAGGAGTATTTTTAAAAATCCTATAGCGAAAAGCGAGCCCACTTGGTGGCCATTTTCTTGATGAATCGAAAAAGTAAAAACACTCCTGGTAAAGAGAAAAAATAAACGCCACCTTTAAACTGTCTTTCAACTAATTTCAGTAATAACTTGATATAACGTAAAACATAAATTCTAGTTATTTATACATACTCGAGGGCTATAATACTGATTATGTTGAGCAAGTTTGTAAGTCCTTTGCGGTCCTATATATTTTGTGTGATGTCATGAACTTGCTCCAGAAATTAGGTCTATTATGCGTTCTAAGTGTGAAATATTGCGATTCTGGCTAACTCAGCGTTCTTGCCTGTTTTCAACTTTGACCTATATCTTGCGGATATACGAAAGGTGTTTAATAAATATCAATGCCCCATAAATAAAAGGTCGTAAGTGAAAAACTGTACTTTCGAGAAAACTGAAAAGAACTAAAGCATCTGCTTTACCGATATTTACTTATTTTTATTTATCCATCGGTCTTTCGATTGCATTTTCCGTCATTGAACACAATTCCTTCGGTATTTTGGAATGTAATTTCTGATTGCTCGATATCAACACACCTTTGACAGACCTACAACATTTTGGATACTGTCATATCGATTTCAATGGCTCATGTTGCAGATACTACCGACGGTCGTGAGTGGCCTTGATTTATATATTAAGTTATACTTGATAGCAATGGCTAGTGAGTTTGACCCGTGCTCTTCTGACAACCATATTTTACTGTAAAAGCAGAAATTTTCGCGAGGGTTTAATTTTCGCTATATTCGCGAGGACCTATATCTCGCAAAAAATAATCCTCGCGTAAATATTCACCATTAGTATAATGTATAATGCTAATTCAAGTAGGATACCATTTTTACAATTTCGCGAATAATAAACCTCACGAACATAGTCAAAATTCCAATATCGCGAAATTTTGTCCTCGCGAAAATATGTGCTTTTACAATAGCCCATGTTTTCGTTCTGTTTCCTATAATTTATCATTATACTTGGGACTTTAAATATTTTTCATTTTGGACACATTTAGGATGAAACAGGGTTTCAGTCGGATCATATGTTTTGTCCCAGATCCAATACTCGTGCCTGTGAGAGCGACGGTTCCAAAATATATATCTTTTTCTATCAAATATTTTTTAGCATAAAAACGAACTTTCATATAATAAACATGTTTTAAAACTTCAGCCTTTAAAAATGATGTGAGTATTCGAAAAGTATTGTGTATTATGGTGACAAGATTACCTCTATTCAATATCTAAACAATGGTATATACATGTATCCATTCAATAATCGGTTACCGAGTTCTCACTATTTAAATTGGGACAGTCGTTGACCACTGTAGCAAAAATGGTTGGAAAACGAAAAACAAATATTGAAGAAATTCGGCCATATACTAGTAAAAAACTCGGTTGTTCTTTGAAACAGCTTTTTGCTGAAATAATTTGGGATTATGAGTGTAGTAAGGTGTCTTATTAGACGCAGGCTGAAAAAGAAATTTCATTGTGGTTTAGAGTCTGCTGAAAATGCCCCAAAGACAGCAACGCGTGACAATGTTTTGAAAATCACAGAAATTCTTCAAAATGATGCTCGATATACCGTACTCCTCGTTTGTTGTTGTACCGATCAAGTAGACTGGCCTGGTTAATAATTTGGTCAGGGCTGCGGATATGTATTGTTTTTTGCCATCGAAATATTTCTACAAAATTCTTCATCCCTTTAATTTGAAACCGTCCATGTTTACAAACACGCTTCTTTATCCTGTGATGAGTACGCGATGTTGCATGCATTGTTGGCATTTCACTAAAAGAACATCTGGAAAGTTAGAAAGGTTTCTGTTAGGTGGGTACCCCATCTTTTGACTGACGACCAAAAAAAGGCTTCGTGTTAAAACTGCCAATAGATTGCTAGAAATGTTCCCAAAGTACGACAAAAAAGCTTTTTGCAAATGTTGTTACAGGTGATGAAATCTATGTGCATTATTTTGAACCTGCCAGAAAGATTAGGAACAAAAAATGGGCCACCAAACATGGCAAAAGGCCAATAATTGCAAAACACAAAATATTCTTGTACGCCATATTCTTTTCCAGCGAAGGTATAGCAGTATAGATCCCAGTAAAAAAGTTAGAAAAGTGTTAAAGTGTGACTGGAAGTTACTACCGTGACGTTATCTTGAAAAAACTTAGGAAGTACAACAAGAAACGTCGCCCAGTCGCAGGGTTCAAACGGTTCTGCTGTCCATCACTACCTTCGTTGTATGCCAAAGTCAGTCTACCATGACGCTTTCAGGAAAGGGATCCATAGACTTGAATTATGCATTTCTCTCCAAGGGGAATATTTTGAGTGTATAAAACGACAACATGCATAATCCATCAGTTTTCAAGGTTTCAGACCACAATACACAATGTTTTTCGAGCACTCTTTGTATCCACCAGAAAAAGACGATATTGACCGAGGAGTAATGTGCCAATTAAGTATCACGGAGGAAATTTTGCCGCAAATTTCTGTGCTAATGTTGTGGTGTGCAAAGGGGTATTGTTAATTAACAAACAAAAATCTTCATACGGATTGAGCACGAGTCATAACAAAAAATAGTTTCAGGATATCGTGTATATATACTACATTGTCAAGCAATAACTAGTCTGAAACAACTGCCCTCTCTGGACTTGTTTTCATCAGCTCGCCAAGCGATTACCTTTATCAGAGATGCGTGTGTACACCATATTGAAAACACTGTCGCTTAATGTTTCAAATAGAGTTGTTTAGTTTTGGATCTGTTTACAAAATGGCATGTGATTTTAAAAACCTTTGTCCCGGGTATGAACTTTTTTACGTTGGCCTTGCTCTGTTCAGCCGTAAGTGAGTAAATGTAAGTAAGTGTGTTAGTAAGGATAGCGTCACGATCGGCCTTGCCCGGGGACAGATTGGATTTGAGTTCTTTCGACGAGGTTGCGACCTTTTATTCAACTTCATATTGGTTTTGGATGCTTATGTATATATTTGGCATACTAAGGGGATACTAAGGGGATAACGATGTGAGATGACAACGAGGAAAGTCCAGTTATTATCTGCTTCCATAGCGCATACCATTGAAATTCTTGCCGAAGCCCATTATGTAATCTACCAGCAGACACAAGCTCGTCTTGTGTCATATTTGATGGTCGGTATTAAAACCAGTACAGTGGATTTTTATATTTTGAGGCGAAATCAAACGCAAAGGAGTTCCAGTTCCTTGTTGGTTTGGATAGGTCGTTCTAAGATGATGGAGAGATTAGAAGACGTTCAACATACTTCAACTTAGTAGTACATTGTACTTTGGGTGAAAAAAAAATGTCATTCAGTTGTGTTTCTGTACAAGATTATCTACACTTATTACTTTCATGACAGGAACTCTTTTTAAGCTGATTGCTATGGTTCCTCGCGTTATTACCTCTTGAGGTGTCTGAAATTTGCTAGGGATGATGTAGGACACCCTACGGAAGAACTATAAACTGTGAGGAACTTTATGGTGTTAGACGTACAGCTGCAAAAATGAGGCTTAGTGCGATACAAATGTATGCTTGGAAGAGATTGTAATCTGCTGTTGACAAAGCCATAGAAGATACATTGCATCACCTATCACAGCTGTCGCAAGCTAACGCCTTCTGGTGCCATTTTTTAAATTATACTTGTTTTCATTCATGATTTTTGTTAATGTGGAATGCATTATCTTTATATACGGTTTTTTTTTATATTTTGCAATTTATTCTGTAAAGCACTTTTGAACGTGTACAAGTGCATGAAAAGAGTGCTATATAAATGTGGTATAATAATAATAATAATAATAATAATTTCACTGCTTTGGAGCACATCATGCATGGAAACGTGTGAGTCAGGGCTTATATCGCGACAGCAACTAAAAGGTAGTGGCATTTTTAAACTTTTTACGACGGTCATAGGAGAGCGATTCTGGATGGACCTTTAGACGAAGGGATGGAGAAAATGTTCATAAGTCAGTAATATACACTGTTGAGGGTGTTTAATATTTAAGGAATCATTCTTGGTTTGCATGGTTGTTATGATTTGTGTAAATTGAATGTACGTGGCAGCATAATGAAATGTTTGGAAGAACTTCTATATACACAAATTTGCCTTAAACTGTTGTGAGCATATAGAAACATGTTGCCAATTTGTGTTGACTTTGATAAACCTTATACGACTGCGAATTTAGGTCAATATATATTATATAATCTAGTACAACAACGTTAAGTCAAAGATCAAGAGTCTTGACTCATTAAGTGAAAGTATTGTATGTACATCAAGGGTCAGACAGGGTGAGAGCCTGTCCCCTTTCCTGTTTAGCATGTACCTTAATGATATTGAGGAAGTATTTTTATTAAAAGGACATTGAAGGCATTGACATCGGAACTATAAAGATTTGTTTACTTCTAAACGCAGATGATATCGTTTTATTTTCCAAAAGCGCGGAAGAGTTACAAAAGTCTTTAGATGTTTTAGCTGAGTATTGTGATAGATGGAAGTTAACAGTGAATGCAAAGAAAAAAAGTCATGGTTTTTAGAAAAGGGAGTAAACTTAGCAGAAATATAAGATTTATATAGAGCAATAAAGAATTGGAAATTGTAAGCAAATTTAAGTATTTAGGAAATTAGAATGTTATTTAGCTCATAGGGGTCATTTAATGAGACAGATAAGATGCTAGCAGGCCAAGCACTTAATGCCATTTTTAAAATGAAAAAATGTTTATATAAATTTACAGACTTACAACCTAAGCATACTCTTGATCTTTTTGACAACACATATTACCAATACTTAATTATGCTTCCGGAGTATGGGGATTCAACAAAGGGTCACAAGTTGAACGTATACACTTAGGTTTTTGTAAAAGGTTACTTGGTGTTAGAGTCACAACCCAGAACTCTTTCATTTATGGAGATGATGGTAGAATGAATCTCCAAAATGGCAGAAATTTAAACATAAAATACTGGCTGAAAATCTGTGACTCTAATGAAGACAAATATATTAAACAGGTCTATAATTGTTTATAAAGTTATGTCTAGATAAATCCAGAGAATACAGAGAAACTAAATTGGGTTTCACAGGTTAAACATATATTATCAAGGTTAGGTTATTATGATGTCTTGCTTTCACAGGGAGTAGGGGATGTCATCATCTTTCTGCGTCAGTTGAAGCAACGTATTAAGGACATATACGTACAAGACTTAAGAACAAGTTCACATGAATCGACTAGAGCTATATTTTATAGAAATATAATTGACTTCAAATTTAATGAAAATCTGGATATCCTAACTATAAAAAAATCGGTTTTCACTGTCTAGATTAAGACTAGCCTCTCATAGACTTGCAGTGGAAACAGGCAGATGGAGAAAACCAGAAAGTATCCCTTATGACGACCGTAAATGTACAAGGCGTAATGCACTCGAGGACGAATATCATTTCGTTATAAAATGCCAGGATTTCTCAAGCCTCCGAAAACAGTATATTAGAAATTATTTCTGGCGCCATTCTAGCTTTTTTAAGTTTTTACATGTACTTAAAAGCGATAATATCACTGATGTACGTAATTTATCCATTTATATATACAAAGCTTTTGAAGTAAGAAATAATACAAATAGGGTCTAAAGGTATGTAGACGTACACTTGTGATATACATATAGCTGTCGTCTTAATTTTCAACTTTCTTTTCTGTACAATATAAATGCATGTTAACACTAACCTATGTTAAAACAACTATTCCAAACACTATTTGATCTAATACATGCTGTCTCTCCCGTTTAACAATCTATTTAGACAGTGAAACTTGTATCAGATTTGTACTTTTTGTCATCTTGCCATACCATGTTTTAGATTATGAATTGTATATGATGCTATGCTCATGAATCTTGTCAGGTTTATTGCATAATAAAACTATTCTAATCTATTCTGTATATAAATGTATCTATATAGGAACATATAATCAATCATATATCGTGGGTTGAGCGCAAAACTACTGTAACTGTATATGAATAAAGAACAAGATACAATAGTTTCGCGCTCAGCCCTCGATATTTTATATGAAATAGTTGATGTTTTTTTCTTCTGTACTGATCTCAACATTTGATATCGTTATAACCTTACGGATAACACATCTTCGAAAATGAAAATATGAATATAGATAATTTGTTACGCAATGAGTCAATGAAACGGTTGTTCATTTATTTCTTATAACGTACAATGAAAATGTATATCTAAAACTGACGCCAGCATTCACCGTCGCATACAGTATTCTAAAAAACAACAGAAATAAAGGTACCTGCACATTTGTTTTCATCCGACCCATCCGAACATTGTTCCACTCCGTCGCAGGGTACAGCACACGCAACATTACCTTCTTTACATATAAATGTTTCATTCCCTTTGCAGTTTGAACCTGTTATCAAATCATCAATGTTCGGTGATAAAATTTCATACTTTAAAACGGTGTGTTTTATATAGTTTTCTGTTGCATACATGTATTTCGTGTTTGTGTTTAACAGTGTTATCTGAGCTAAGACAATTGCTCAGATGATAAGTATTATCATACTCAGTTAATAGAGTCATTCAGCCAAATCTTAATTTTTGACCCATGAAAGTTAAATTTTTATTCAAGTTAAGCACTTTAAAAACTAAAAACAATCGACATTAAATGCTAACCTGATGAAAAACAAAAGTTATACATTTGTTCACAATTCAACTGATTTTGAGACATGATTTTGTAAGAAACATGGTTAATGCCAGAAGTTACACTACTATAATAAATATGACTTTGGCAAAATTTATTTTTTAGAAAATGCAAAAACTTTTATGAAATCATTTCGTTTTACACGTGATCGCGTTGTCTGATTTTAGTTCGGAATATTCATTGGAATGAAAAAGGAAATGAAAGACTGTATTTATTTCATACCACATCCAAGTTCATCTTCTCCACCGGCGCATTCTGGAATACCATTGCACGCCAGGGCGCATTCCAGTTTATTAGGACAGATCAATTCATTTGGAGAACATTTTGGACCTGCATAGAAACAAAATAAAGAGAAAAACTATCATACATAGATCTACTATTGCATAGCAAGGCAGGATACAGTTTACCAGAACAGACCAGTCGATTTGAAGATCATTTTAGACCTGTTCAGAAACAGTACAAAGGGAAGAGCTACCATAACTACACAATATTGTTAGGCCGTCCAACTGATCTAAACACGAATAGTAACCTGAAACTTGTACATGTATATTTTTGATCGCATAGACCCAGAAGTTACATCAACGATTCCTACGCGAGTAGTTTATGCCAGACCTAAAAAACGGTATTAATGGATAGCTCTACCTTTTCTTGATAAATCTATATTGGTGCTCCGGTGTCACTGTGCATTTTATGTACGTTATTTTCAATTGGATAGTAGCTAGCTCTATATATATATGTACGTCATGTACCGTTCACATACCGTTGTCGTATGCGGAGCTGTGCTAAAACTATAAAAGGACCGTCTTTCGGCTCCTCAATTGTCAATCTTTCCTCTACCCTGAAGACAGTATCCCCTATGTCGAATGCATAAAAATCGGCTCCATAAATATTAATTTATCCTGACATAAGCATACTGTATAAGAGTAACTGAACAGTAACTTCTGGAGATATGTGGAATTCATGAATAGGCCTACTTTGCAAACTACTGAATATTTTATATCGGAACTGCCAGAACTTTATATCTGAATAAATGATGTGTGACTGTACACTGATTTTGCCTCTTTGCTAGAGATATAGGTACAATGTCATCACACTTTGTCCGAACCCAACTCAACAGCTGTTCCCGGTCCTAGGCAGGAGTGCCGGCGGAACAACTGGTGTCAAAAGTGTGGGATTTATTTCAAGACTGACTGTAGAGAATCAACATAACAAACAAGCAACCAGAAAGTACCATCATTTTGTTCCAGAGACCTGACCACCGAAGCTCCGTGAAATTACTCCACAAAATTGCTCCGCAGAAATTGTAGCTCCATGAAACTGCTCCGCAAACCAAGCTCCATGAAATTGGTCTGAAACCCTAAAATAGCTCCATAAAGAAAATAGCTCCGCAACAATAATATTGCTCCACAACCATAAAGTTGCTCCACACAAAAATAGCTCCACGACATTTGTAATTTGGCTCGTCAAGGAGTGAAGCTCCATAATCAGCTCCGGTGAAAACAGTAGTTCCACAGAAAACATAAACAACAATATACCTTGAGTATAATACAGTCCATCAAACGAATGTCCATTCTATCACCCTATCATAAGTCGATATACCTGGGTGAATTTAGCTTTACGGATTCTATCGGCTTGTTCCATTACATCCAAGGACCATTATTTTGTTAGGGGGACTGCTGTTACCAAATATAAGAGAATCTCTACGTCACAATTCATGCTAACTACCTTGAAATAGACAATAGTGATGGTATGTTCCAGTGCATTTAAATGTAACACAACTGAAATGGAGACTGGAAACAAAGCCATTCATGATCTTCAGCTTGAATATGAAAATACAGACCTAAATCATGAAAAAGATATTGATCCATCTGAAAGCGTAAAAGGAGGAATGCACTTTTAGTGGAACAACAGAAACTTTAGTAATGATTAAAGTTGAACAGAGACTTGATAATTTGATAGAAGATTTTTCCGGTAGAATAGGGGCCCAGAGAAAATACAATAATGAAATCCATGAAAAATTAAGAGTCCTTGAACATGAAATTCAGAGTATTAAAGAGTTACAACAGAATAGTGTGAGGAATTATCCTAGAGAAAATGCCGTACCGGAAACAAATAAAAACTTTCCTCATATGCACTTTATAGATAACACAACATCTGAGATGGAAAATGACTACCAACCAGTAAACCAAGAAGTAGAAAGTAGTATAAATTCAAACTGTAAGGTAATTCTTAAACCACCTACTTATGATAGAAAATAGGATTTACAAGAATTCCATGAATCCTTTAACATTAACTGCAAGATGAATGGCTTGAATCAAAGGACAAAAGGACTTTATTTAGCAAGTTGTCTTACTAAAAGTGCTAGATCAGTTCTTCTAGAACTAGACCAGAATGAGCAATGGGACTATAACACCTTAGTAAAGAAACTGAATGAACACTATGGAACCTTTAACCAGAAAGAGATATTTAAAGTCAAACTGAGAAACAGAAGACAGTGTTCAGGAAAGTCTATCTCAAACTTATAAGACAATATCATAAAATTAACCAAACTGGCTTATCCTTATTTTCCAATGTGCTTGATTGAAACTTTTGCAATGGATAAATTCATTGAAACTACCAGTGATTCTGACATTAGATTACGTTTATTAGAGAGGCAACCTAAAACTTTAAATGAAGCTGAGATAACCGCAACCAGGTTTGAAGCTTTACTCATAGCTGAAACCCTTCGACAACAGGTGATACTCATAACTGCCACACATACGTATGATGGATGGGAAAATGGTAATTCCTGGAACGAACTCCCAGACCCTTTAATGAAGGACAATGATCGCGGAAATAACAATGCCTTTACTGGATGCCATGAACAGTTGCAGAATTTGAACCCAAAATTTCCAAGTGAATACTCATTGATAGCCTAGTATCCAGTGGCTGGCCTAGATAAGGATTTATTTATTGACCAGTACACTGTCGTGACGGACGATCAAACACAAAATACATCCTGGAGGACTTACTAGGACTACACCTGGAGGACTTACTTGGACTACACCTGGAGGACTTACTAGGACTACAGAAACAGAAGAAGAGAATCGTCTTATGAACTGTTATGTAATGAAGTAGTATAATCAATTGTTGGTATTAATGTTGGTGTTATATTATTCTTAAAATTTGTGAACAAATATAAGTTTAGTTATAATTAATGCTTTATGCTAAAATAGTGTTACATGTGCCAGTTTTCAGTCCAGTTGATGCATAAATGTCTGTTTAAACTAAACTACTAGTACATAACTTTTCTATTAAATGCTATTTCTGTATCATTATTTGGTTTTATCATTAAACAATCTGTATTGTTATTTTGACACTGTACCATAGTGACAATCTGAAAAGTTCATATTCTTTTATTAGTGCACTATTACTTTAAGATCATATTGCTATAGCTATATTTTACAAATATAAACGAGATTTGGCAGTATATCTATGAAGTTGAATATAATTAAAGGTATCCATGAGTCAACTTTATATGCAATGTGTAAATGTTCCGTACTGTCAGTTGTTTATTGCACATTTTTATATGTATATAAATCATTGTCAGCACATAATTACTTTTGCTATTACTAACAGAATACTTGAATATTATGGGAAACTTGTTTATGGTAACTACTTTTAAGCCTATTGCTGACTTAAATCCTGTCTTATTGTTATTTGCTCATGAGCCTTAGCAGGGTTCTCGGTATGTTTCAGTTGATTCAGAATGTTTGATTAAAGGCCCTGCGGGTACACCTTTTACATGTACCTTGCACACCTTTACATGTGCCATTTCACACACCTTTACATGTGTTGTTTGACATACGCCGGTGGGCCGGGGGTTAAACTCCGTTTCCTCCTTTAATAGGCAGTCACTCCTTGGAGTCCCGACAGGTATTATTTTTCTATCGTTATATTGGCGCCCAGAGTCGTGCAAGCCCTTTTGTTTCCCTACTCCTTTTGTATCTTTAATGTGCCACTGAGATTCAGGGACGGACCGATTTCTAATGTTGGCAAAACTTGTGGTCCAACCCTTTTGTATTATCGCACATTCGCAAAGTTACTGAATACTTCCTAATGTACAGTAGTAATATATATGTCTTGTATAATGATAGTTTGCTGATGTATATATATTTACATATATGTATAATATTGTCTTGATGTACATTACCATAATGTCTTGTGTGATGATTACAATAAAATATGATTAAACTGAAGCCACTGAGATTGAGATTTTATTTTGGAACATTTACATTCCAATTTTGTTTACGAATCATTTTATACCCAGCAAACACACAACGTTAAGACAACGTTGTGTTTTAGTTGTATGTTAGTTGTGTTGTTTTACAACGTTGTGACAACGTTGTAACAACGTTGAGAACTATTCAAAATAGTGATTTGAAATGTATAGGAGAAAGTCCTATGCAAGCAATGTGTGAATGTACTGAAAAGACCCTATAAAAAGGCACACTGAGTTTTTATCTGAATCTTGTAAAATCTACAACGTTAGTACAACGTTGTGCAAACGTTGAGCTACAACGTTGTGTACGTAAAAGTGCTGTAACGTTGTCGCAACGTTGTAAAGTAACGTTGTCACAACGTTTTACTCAAGTTTGAATCACAACGTTGTTAAGGTAACGTTATAGTAACGTTTTTACAATGTTGCCAATTTTCAGTGAAAGAGTAGTTATGAAAGTATATTCAAAACCAACAGTTGCCTAGAAAAGCCTGCCTACTTGCAGAGCTACTGAGGTCGCCTGCTCAGCAGCTGTCAACTGCCTCATACGAGAACTGCTTTGCTACTCCCTTATATACTAATTTTTTTCGCTCGATTGTGAAGAATAAAGTTTCGAGTCTGAATCCGGGAAAACCTTTGAATGGCGTTTAATGAGGACGTTAACTGCCATGACCCATTATTAGGGTTCAAACCCACGTCTCCGTGGTAAGCAGCCGACACCTTACCTCCAACACCACCACTCCCTTCTGCCGCAAAACATTGCCAGTTATATAGGTAATTTGTACAGCATATGCTGTATGCAGGTCTAGAAGTTTCTTTTTTTATGGACATCCTGTAAATATATTTACAATCCATAAATCTGAAGATTGTTCAGTATAAATTTATAGACTGGTTGTATGAGATCTGTTAAAATTACAATTTAAATCATAACTGCAAGTTAAAATGAAATTTTTCACTCATTACATTAAGCATGTATAGATTAAAATCATAGAAATTATTTCATACAGATGGATCACTTTATATTTTTCACATTTTCCAAAAATTCAAAGTTGTCAATATTGACAGAAAATCACACAAAAAAAACCTTCTTATGCATTCTAAGTTTAACCCTGCAGTTTTGACCAATTTTTAGAAGGACAATATTGATTTCAACTCATTTAGATTTGAAGATTGAATACTGCTTAAGCCGGTGATAGGGGGCGTGGGCAGTGTTGCATTATCCATAACTGCTCATGAACAGACTCAATCAAACTGAGTCTGCAATTCTCACTGTTTGTTAAAATTGTTTTGTTCTCGGTGCTTCCAAGGGATCTACTTTTCAGATTATATTTTTAACTATATAAGTATTAATCAGAGCTTCAGATAAGCTGCGTACTTATGAAAATAAATTTTCAGAAAACCTGATTGAATTAATAAATTAACACAAGGATGTGTCTAGCCGTCTGGGTTACCGAATGCCTAGTCTGATGATTAAGTCGTTTGAGATCCCTTTACCAGACGGCTAGCAAATCCTCAAGGATTTTCTAACCATCCGGTAATAGATTTCTAATGAATAAGTAATGATACCTGTTATTTACTGAAAAAATATAGATTTCGTATACTCGTCTGCAAACAAAACTTTGTGTGAATACATACTACAGATTTACTTTTAATCGTGCATGTAGATACGAGACTTGCATGTCAGTACTAAAGCCATATTATAAAACTCATTAGTGTGAAAGCTAAGTCAGGTTTCTTTGTAAATCTTCAGGCCTTTTTACATGGAGAGGTGGCGAATAACTTAAATGGTATGATCCTCATGCCAAGTGGGACAGGAGAGGTCATACAAATACATGTAAATACAGAAACTTGCATGTCAATTCTAGATGCATCAAACATATGTAAACTAATTAAAGTCTGAAAGCTATCTCATGTTCCTTTGTCAATCCTCAGACCTGTTTACATGGAGAGGTGG
This sequence comes from Mercenaria mercenaria, assembly GCF_021730395.1. Classification (NCBI taxonomy): domain Eukaryota; kingdom Metazoa; phylum Mollusca; class Bivalvia; order Venerida; family Veneridae; genus Mercenaria; species Mercenaria mercenaria. Next base: position 73,051,440 of record NC_069375.1, read on the forward strand.
CAGATACCTTAAATGGTTCGTCCTCATGCCAAGTAGGACAGGAGAGGTGGTACATATGCATGTTAGATACCAAGACTTGCATTTATAATGTAAATACCTAAGTACGTCATACATAGTAAAACCAATTCAAATCTGGAAGATATCTCGTGTTTCTTTGTCAATCCTCAAGCCTGTTTACATGGAGAGTGGCGAATACCTTATTGGTCCAATCCATGCAAGTAGGACAGGAGAGGTGGTACAAATGCATGTAGATACCAAGATTTGCATGTCACTACTTAGTATGTAATTGTAAACTAATTCAAGTCTGAAGCTACAGTAAAACCAATTCAAATCTGGAAGATATCTCGTGTTTCTTTGTCAATCCTCAGGCCTGTTTACATGGAGGGTGGCGAATAAACTTAATTGGTCCGATCCTCTGCCAAGTAGGACAGTGAGAGGTGGTACAAATGCATGTAGATACCAAGATTTGCATGTCACTACTTAGTATGTCATAGTAACTAATTCAAGTCTGAAAGCTATAGTAAATCCAATTCAAATCTGGAAGATATCTCGTGTTTCTTTGTCAATCCTCAGGCCTGTTTACATGGAGAGGTGGCGAATACCTTAATTGGTCCGATCCTCATGCCAAGTAGGACAGGAGAGGTGGTACAAATGCATGTAGATACCAAGATTTGTATGTCACTACTTAGTATGTCATTGTAAACTAATTCCAAGTCTGAAAGCTACAGTAAAACCAATTCAAATCTGGAAGATATCTCGTGTTTCTTTGTCAATCCTCAGGCCTGTTTACATGGAGAGGTGGCGAATACCTTAATTGGTCCGATCCTCATGCCACGTAGGACAGGAGAGGTGGTACAAATGCATGTAGATACCAAGCTTTGCATGTCACTACTTAGTATGTCATTGTAAACTAATTCAAGTCTGAAAGCTATATAGTAGAACCAATTCAAATCTGGAAGATACCTTGTGTTTCTTTGTCAATCCTCAGGCCTGTTTACATGGAGAGGTGGCGAATACCTTAATTGGTCCGATCCTCATGCCAAGTAGGACAGGAGAGGTGGTACAAATGCATGTAGATACCAAAATTTGCATGTCACTACTTAGTATGTCATAGTAAACTAATTCAAGTCTGAAAGCTATATAGTAGAACCAATTCAAATCTGGAAGATACTTGTGTTTCTTTGTCAATCCTCAGGCCTGTTTACATGGAGAGGTGGCGAATACCTTATTGGTCCGATCTCATGCCAAGTAGGACAGGAGAGGTGGTACAAATGCATGTAGATACAAGATTAGTCACTACTTAGTATGTCATAGTAAACTAATTCAAGCCTGAAAGCTATTACATTGTTTCTTTGTCAATCCTCGGGCCTGTTTAACATGGAGAGGTGGCGAATACAATGTACCTTAAATGGTATGATCCTTGTGCAAAGTAGAACTAAGAAGAGGTGGTACAAATGCATGTAGATACCAAGACTTGCATGATACTAATTAATTTATTTGGGATTTACGGCACACCAACACAGTATAGGTTAAAAAAACCAATTCAATTCAAATCTGAAAGCTATCTCATGTTTCTTTGTCAATCCTCAGGCCTGTTTACATGGAGAGGTGGCAAATACCTTAAATGGTTCGATCCTCATGCCAAGTAGGACAGGAGAGGTGGTACAAATGCATGTAGATACCAAGACTTGCAGGATGTAAATACCTAAGTTTGTCATACGTAGTAAAAACCAGTTCAAATCTCGTGTTTCTTTGTCAATCCTCAGGCCTGTTTACATGGAGAGGTGGCGAATACCTTAAATGTTACGATCCTCGTGCCAAGTAGGACAGGAGAGGTGGTACAAATGCACATAGATACCAAGACTTGCATGATGTAAATATTCAAGTATGTCATACATAGTAAAACCAGTTCAAATCTGAAAGCTATCTCATGTTTCTTTGTCAATCTTCAGGCCTGTTCACACGGAGAGGTGGCGAATACCTTAATTGGTACGATCTCATGTCAAGTGAGACATGAGAGATGGTATAAATGCATGTAGATACCAAGCTTTGCATGATGTAATTCTTAAGTTAAATTCTAACGTACAGTTATGTCTCCTAAACTGCTGTCTAAATTTCAAATAATTTTACATGCACATCACCATCATGAGCGCAAGGAACACGTGCATTTACATGTTACTTTGACCTTCACCTTTTTAAAGTCAGTGTCTTCAGAAAATAAGCAATTTAGGTGCCATTTGATATGGAGGTATTCATCACCTTCAGTGATAGCTCTAGTTATTTAAATTTTAAAGATTTAATGACTGAAATTGAATCATTTGATACCATTAATGGCATAAAAAAGTTTATTCAATGAGTACTGTCTTGTTCTTATAATGCGATCTACTTTTGTCAATACGATTGCTGTAGAACTGATTGGACCTACATATTTACAATAGTTTAACTGTTGTTCTGTTTCCTTTTTACAGTCCCAATATTATTGCACATTCGGTAGCAAAGATGTTGACACCACATGTCGTCTGATGATGACTTTTACGGGATCGAATAAGGTTTGGTCATTGTATTCCCTGAAAGGAATGAGAGGAGAAAAGAAACTGGAAGACCTGGCTATCTGCAGGCCAATGCTGGCTGCAGGTCAATATTGAGTAAGTTCTGTATACTGTTACAGTGTGGAGTAAATTTGTTTTTAACATGTCCAGAGAAAGAGGATAGGTAGCTTGGTAGTTAAAAAAAAAAAACATGTTTAGAATATTGATAACATAAATCATCATCACTGACAGGTATTTTTTGAGGACAATTCAGAAAAGAAAAAGCTCAGCTGGGCCTCATGTTTTCAAACATTTTTCAGTCTCATTTGTTGTTTTATCTAAAACATCATAATCAATCGGGAATCCATTTAAATAGCTATTTTAGATAGTTTTAAATTTCATTTGTTGTTTTCATTATATAATATAAGATTTAAATTAACATGTGAGCATGGCGCCTAATGTGGATGCCTCTTTTGTGGTAACGGCAATTTGATTACAACTTTTACACCACTGTAATGATTTTTTTTTCAGATGCTCTTATGAAAACTCATAAGACAATAACAAAAAAAAAGAAGCTGAGGATGCTGTTTTTAAAACATGCTCCATTCAAAAAAGGTGGATTGAAATTTAAGGTAGGCTTATAGATTCTATTGCTTTTCTATTGTTCAGTGTTGATGCTTTTTGGATAAGTCAGAAAAATTTACAACATTAAAACAGCACTTGCTTGAAGATCAAACTGACTTAGGTTACAGTTAAATGTATCTAAAGATAAGTGTAACTTGAGCTCTTGATAATCTTCAGCTTTACTTCTTTGTTTTTGGTGCACTAAAAAGACCAGCATAATTTGATTCAGGTTTTACTGCAGGATTCAGGATGGTTGAACTGATATAAAATTAAAGAACCAAATCTTCATCCTTAAATTTTGCTTAAAACATGAATTTAAGTTTCAGAAACAATTTAAACAAATAATGTGTCTTTGCTCCAGAATCATTCTATCATTGACATTGTTTTACACAAGTACTTAATATTAATGAATTATATCAAAACAAAACATTCAATATTATTACAGAAAGGTGTGACGGGTGCGTCTGCTGCAGGCAGGGAGGATTTGACGGTCGGCCAGAGGATTTGGAGATATACTGTAATGTCTTTAATGTGGACTTGCATGTGATTTAAGTTTTCACAAGGGTTTTAGTGTGTGTGAAAGTATGTCAGTTTTCAAAATTGAGCTATGACAATTTGCTCAAACTACATAACTCAAAGAACTTTGAAGCGGTCTTGTTGACGTCATGAGCTTTTGTTTAATACCAGTATTGGTGATATAGGCCCATGATTATATACTGTAGAAAGTGAACAAGTTCACTGCTCGATACAGATAATCATATAGCCTGATCTCTGAATGATATTTATGAACCAAAAGAAGGCATAAAATAAAAACATTACAGTAGTGATTTGAATTATTGATATTGTTAAACTAGATCTGGGCCTGTATTCATAAAGGATCTTAGTAAAAAAAATTATCTAGAACTTAATATTCTTTGAACAATCAAGTCAAAAACTGTTCACGCTCTTTAAATATTTCACAGCATGACTCCAAACTTGTATATTATACCAAAGAAAAATAGATTGTCAACTTGAAAGGTGTATAGAGCAAATCTCGCCAACATCACATGGCAACTGAATGAGGTCTCCTTTTAGTAAGCATATTTGATCACAATTGATCAAGTCAGCAAACGCTTTGAAATTAAGAAAAACTTGATCGTTTGTGTATATGCTAATGGTACCTTTTTAATAATGTTACCAGTATTTTCTACACAGGAAAGCAATGAATTTTTGATTGGAAGTCTGAGAAATCAACAGTTGTTGAAAAATGGACTCGATTCGGTTTATTTACGCGCCAGTGTAACATTAAATACTGACCACATTGAAAAATTGACCCCATAGATCCTTTTCAACGTTGAGAATTGACCCCGTCAACATTTCAACATCAAATTTTGATCAAAGGTCCTTTTTCAACGTTGAGAATTGACCCCGTCAACATTTCAGCATTAAATTTTGATCAAAGATTCTTTTTTTAACATGGAGAATGGCCCCCACCAACATTTCAACATTAAATTTTGATCAATGGGGTCAATATTTAATGTTACACCGGCTGTACGCCAGGTTAATACTTCAGTAAGGATCTGTTGATTTGATCACGAGCTGATCAAATCGGCAAACACTTTGAAATAATATAAACGCGCCAAGGTCAATGTCACCAAGGTGTTATAGTGACGTCTCTGGTTATTTTTAGGTTCACGTTTTTCGGCAACCTTTGTTTTTTGTCATAGCTTTGTTATTATTGCTTATATCTTTCTGTAACTTTACATAAACATTGTCCAGCATACAAACAAAGTATGTCAGGGGGTGCGCCCATTATACCCAAGGTCAAGGTCACCAAGGTGTTATACTTAGGTTAAGGTCACTAACGTGTTATACTTGGAATTATTTTCATGTTAAATTTTTTGGAAAGCTTCGTTTATAGACATACCTTTGGTACTTTAAAAGATAGTGACTTCACTTTATCATCATCATCTGCATGTGTGGTAGCAATCCCAATAACTCTAATATGTGTTCTTGACAGAATTATGCACCTTGATTTATCTTCCTTTTAAAGAAGAGGTCTCCTGTTGAGACATATATTCATTTTACTGTCAAATCACCGAATAGTGGAGCGCGCTGTCTTACGGACAGCTCTTGTTGTTGAGACCCCTTAGAGAATTTCAAATTTGTTGTCGCATATCTTCACTCTGATGTGTTGCACACAAGTCGCATCCATATAAACATTGGTTTAGGTCACACTTCGGTCAAAGGTCAAAAAAGAGTTTATTCTAACACATTCTTTGTTTATTCTTTTACTATTTTTATCAGAAAATCAAATTATTGATCGTCTGCATTATTTAATTTTTTTCTCAAAAACTGTCAAAGGTAACCATTTGAAACTTGGAAAACTTGTTCACTTTTACACATTTTTATACGCCCGAAGGGACGTATTATGTTATGACGCCGGTGTCCGTCTGTCTGTCCGTCCGTTAGCAATTTCGTGTCCGCTCTGTAACTCTTGAACCCCTTGAAGGATTTCAAAGAAACTTGACACAAATGTTCACCACATGGAGACGACGTGCAGAGCGCTTGTTTTGGATGACTAGGTTCAAGGTCAAGGTCACACTTAGGGGTTAAAGGTCATGTAAGTGTGTTTCGTGTCCGCTCTGTAACTCTTGAACTGCTTGGAGGATTCCAAAGAAACTTGGCACAAATGTTCACCACACTGAGGCGACGTGCAGAGGGCATGTTTTAGATGACTCGCTTCAAGGTCAAGGTCACACTTGGGGGTCAAATATCATATATGACTTTGCTTTGTGTATATTGCTCTGCATTGCAGTGCTCTTGTTTTTATTTGACAGATCCCTTTTTTGTTCTCTTACAATAATTTTTTTTGTATTACTTCCTTTTTTGTTACTATAAATAGCTTATTTTGAAACTTTTTTATTATTTGCCATAGGGAAAAACCGAGACCACTGCTGTGGTACAACATGGATGGTACCTCCAATTTTTAGGTGTATTTTGACATAACTTTACCTGGTAAGAATTTTTTTGTGGACTTGGAATTTTTTTCTGGATTTTCTTCTTTTTTTTGTTCCTGTCCTTTGGGCTTCAACAGTCGAGTTCTTTAAATTTTGCTCCCAAAATTGGACGTATTATGGGAACGCCCCTGGCGGGCCGGCAGGTGATGTCCGGAGCATATCTTCTTCATGCATGGAGAGATTTTGATGAAACTTGGCACAGTTGCTCACCATCAGGAGACAGAGTGTCATGCGCAAGAACCAGGTCGCTAGGGCTGTTCAGTGTATGTGCATCCGTGCGTGCTTGTGTCCGGATTTGATTACATGTCCGGACTGTAACTTTGACATGCATGGAGTAATCTTGTTTATATTTGGCATGAATGTTAACCTCAGTGAGACGGAGTGTCATGCGCAAACCGCAGGTTCCTATCTCAAAGGTCAAGGTCACACTTAGAGGTCAAAGGTTAAATTCAATAATGACTTTGTCCGGAGCATTTCTTCTTCATGCATGGATGAATTTTGATGAAACTTGGCACAATTGCTCACCATCATGAGACGGAGTGTCATGCGCAAGAACCAGGTCCCTAGGTCTAAGGTCAAGGTCACAATTAGAGGTCAAAGGATACAAGAATGAAAACTTTGTTCGGAGCATTTCTTCTTCATGCATGGAGGGATTTTGATATTACTTGGCACAAATGTTAACCACCACGAGACGGAGTGTCATGCGCTAGAACCAGGTCCCTAGGTCTAAGGTCAAGGTCACACTTAGAGGCTAAAGTTCAGATACAAGAATAACTTTGTCCGAAGCATTTCTTCTTCATGCATAGAGGGATTTTGATGTAACTTGGCACAATTGTACACCATCATGAGACGGAGTGTTATGCGCAGGTCCCTTCTTTAGAATTACTTCCCTTTGTTGTTACTATAGATAGCTTATATTGCAACTTTTTCATTACTAGTCGTAGGGAAAAATTGAGATCACTTTTCTGTAGTGCAACATGCATCGTTAAACTACATAATCTTTTTATAATTTTGGACTTGAATTATCGTTATTGTTAAACTACATAAGTTTTTTGTATTTGATGGATTTAAATAATTGTTACCTATGCTTTAAACTATATTGTATTATCAAGGGGTGCAGTATTCCCATATACTGCTTAAGGGATTACTTTCGTTGTTTCTGAACTTAACGAATATTTTAGTAAATCCAAAGTGAAATCGGCTCTTGATGCATCTGGTCCTTGACGAAGGGCTAGGACAAGTTGTTCGAGATCAATTTGATAAAAGTTGTTAAAAAAAAACAAAAACTGTGAGGTTCGTCTAAAATTTGTCTTAGTGATAAAACGATAAACACAGTAATTATGTACCGTCGGTTTTACCTTAAGCCATGTATCAACTAGCTTTATGTTTTTTCACAACATGTAACGAGGGGCATTAACTGTCTAACCTTGGGAAAATTACTGGCATTCACCTACAGTCTTGAACAATTTTCCAAAACGAAATCGGCTTTGTTGGTGTCTGGTCCCTGGCCGATGGCTAGGAAAAGTTAGGTGAGGTTAGTTGAGGTTAGGGTTATGGCTTGTCTGTTTTACAAACTTAAGGCATCTGACTGATCTGCATTGAGCATTGAGCAAATTGCTGTGACAGTCAGTCTTGTTCGTTAAAATACAACAAGGCAAATATTCAAGTTTATGTACTTTTATTGCGGTTACGAGTGCCAATCGCTGCATAAATGTCCCCGAAACTGGTTGCATTTCTTCGTGGTGTTTGATGAAACACGAACGGTGGCATTGGTCTGTAATGTTTTTTACAATCAACGTCTCTGATGAACCTGTCTGTTATTCCATGATCAACAAATGAGAACATGAACAGCCCATTGCACACTAGCCAGTACACCTTCTCGCTATTTACCACAAAGTTAAGGAATTCACTTCTCCAAGATTGAACAGCATAGTAGTCCAGTAATACCATTAGCAGTCGGGTATCATACGTTGATACAATGATTTCGAAGTTCATTGCCGGATCTGACAAGTCCGTCAGAAAAAGCATATGTAAAAGTCCCGTGTCATATTCTTGGAGGAAGCCATACATTTGTTCCTCAATGTATCTCTCGTGGCATTCACTGAGCAGCAGTGTCTTTTCTGTCTTGTCGTACATGTCTTCGTCGTGATGTGATAACAGCATGTCCAGAGTTTGAGACCTCTGTCTCAGTGTTTCGATGCTGATGATATTCGCAAGCATCCTGTAGAATCGATGAATTGTAGGAAAGTTTGTATGCGTGTTTACGGTATGATAACATTCGACAGAATAAAGCTCAAGTGTCGATTTCCTCGGTACTGCACCAAAAAATAACTTTTTTCAATCAATCTGCTTTCTGATTGGTCAATACAAAGTAGGCGTGGTTTAAATACCACATTCTGATTGGTCAAAATATTTTTAGCTAGATATGGTTTAGGAGTATCCTTGATTTCATGAGGTGACTGTTTCACATTTCTTCTCTGGGATAAGACCATAATAGTTTGTAAGTTTATTCCGGTCTTTTCTACGTTCCATCTTATCATCTAGATATCTCAACTTCTTGTTGATAGTCTCTTCATCGTCATCTTCATAGATTTTGATTTTCCTCTTCTTAGGTTTATCAGCAAAAAAAAAATTAGCATTTAGATCTCTCAACTTCTTGTTGATAGTCTCTTCGTCGTCATCTTCATAGATTTCGATTTCCCTCTTCTTAGGATTATCAGCAACAGATACTGCTTCGTTTGACAATGTACTATACTGATTTGCAGGAGCCCATGGTCTTCCTTTCTCTTTAAAGTCTACTTGATGTCTCGCAGCTTTCTTGCCAATAATTCCCTCGTACTTGGTATGATATGAATCTGCTTTGACAAACTCTAATAATTTATATCTCTTGTGGAGTGTAGTCTCTCTATATGGACAGAAAAACTGTACATATCCGTGTATCATATCATCTATTACAGCGTAACAGATATATAATATTTCTTGTGAGTCTACTAAGCTTTGTAGACAATCTTCTGTCATTAACTTCAAGTCTTGATCTGCTGGATCCACCATTGCTTTGAATATATAGAACTCCTTCATCTTCTGGAATTTATAAGCTGTATGATAGTTTGTAAGCGTGTTTACGGTATGATAACATTCGACAGAATGAAGCTCGATGGTTTTTTCCCGGGACGTTGCTAAAAATATATCAGTTGGATTTTACCTTAATACAATTTGAGTACTTTATTATTTTAATCATTTAAAAAATAGTAACAAATTTGTAAAGGTGACAACACAGGGTAAAATTTTGACGTACATCTACAGAGGTCCAATTTCTAGTTACGTGCCCGCTACCGGTTTTTGCCCTGGGTTACAGGAGTCTTTCCCATGCAGTTATTTTACTACTTATAGTTGGGTATATAATCGAGATATTCAGAAGAATAGCAAGCTGTGAAACTGTAATGGGCATGTATAATTTCAGCTGGATAATCTAGCAAGTATATCCTTTATTGTTCTGAACGGTTTAAAATGAAAATCTTATTGTACTATGTGCTTATATGGTTTATACTTACTTATTTTAGCTCGATTGTAATGACAGCTTTAAGCTTATCTGAACTTTTTTCGATTCTGCTTACTAGAAAGGCCAGTACTTGTGTATGAGAAGGCATGATTGTGACCCTAGTAGGGCTATGACCCATGACCCCTGGGTTGAGTGGCTAACACCATAACCACTAGACCCCAACTCCTGCTGAAAGCTATATGATTTTTTGTCTAAGAGAAAAAAAACATTACCAATAACTATGAACTAGTGATAATGCAAGAAGAACACTCTATATTGTATTAATCAAAATGAAAGTTCAGGCATGCATACCATCTGTTCCGGGCATTAATCTTTTAGATAACTTTGGCACTTGTATCAAAGTTGAACCATAAGATATGCTAACCACAGGGCTGCAATGAGAGGGTAAATTTGACAATGGCAAATGAGAATGTACATTATTGCATGGATTTTAAAGTTACCTGAATGCAAGAAGCATATATTTCAGTGCTTTATGCCAAAGCAGTAAGAATGTAATTGGTTTGGACATGAAATAACATATTCCGGTGTACTGTTTTTAGCTCACCTGTCACAAAGTGACAAGGTGAGCTTTTGTGATCGCGCGGCGTCCGTCGTCCGTCGTCCGTCCGTGCGTGCGTGCGTGCGTCCGTCCGTCCGTAAACTTTTGCTTGTGACCACTCTAGAGGTCACATTTTTCATGGGATCTTTATGAAAATTGGTCAGAATGTTCACCTTGATGATATCTAGGTCAAGTTCGAAAGTGGGTCACGTGCCGTCAAAAACTAGGTCAGTAGGTCTAAAAATAGAAAAACCTTGTGACCTCTCTAGAGGCCATATATTTCACAAGATCTTCATGAAAATTGGTCAGGATGTTCACCTTGATGATATCTAGGTCAAGTTCGAAACTGGGTCACGTGGGGTCAAAAACTAGGTCAGTAGGTCTAAAAATAGAAAAACCTTGTGACCTTTCTAGAGGCCATATTTTTCATGAGATCTTCATGAATATTGGTCAGAATGTTCACCTTGATGATATCTAGGTCAAGTTCGAAACTGGGTCACGTGCCGTCAAAAACTAGGTCAGTAGGTCTAAAAATAGAAAAACCTTGTGACCTCTCTAGAGGCCATATTTTTCATGAGATCTTCATGAATATTGGTCAGAATGTTCACCTTGATAATATCATGGTCAAGTTCGAGACTGGGTCACGTGGGGTCAAAAAGTAGGTCATTAGGACTAAAAATAGAGAAACCTTGTGACCTCTCTAGAGGCCATATTTCTCAATGGATCTTCATGAAAATTGGTCAGAATGTTCAGCTTGATGATATCTAGGTCAAGTTCGAAACTGGGTCACGTGGGGGTAAAAACTAGGTCAGTAGATCTAAAAATAAGAAAAACCTTGTGACCTCTCTAGAGGCCATATTTTTCATGAGATCTTCATGAATATTGGTCAGAATGTTCACCTTGATGATATCTAGGTCAAGTTCGAAACTGGGTCACGTGCGGTCAAAAACTAGGTCAGTAGGTCTAAAAATAGAAAAACCTTTTGACCTCTCTAGAGGCCATATTTTTCAATGGATCTTCATGAAAATTGGTCAGAATGTTCACCTTGATGATATGTAGGTCAAGTTTGAAACTGGGTCATGTGCCGTCAAAAAACTAGGTCAGTAGGTAGAAAAATAGAAAAACCTTGTGACCTCTCTAGAGGCCATATTTTTCAATGGATCTTCATGAAAATTGGTCAGAATGTTTACCTTGATGATATCTAGATCAAGTTCTAAACTGGGTCACGTGGGGTTAAAAACTAGGTCAGTAGATCTAAAAATAGAAAAACCTTGTGACCTCTCTAGAGGCCATATTTTTCATGAGATCTTCATGAATATTGGTCAGAAGGTTCATCTTGATGATATCTAGGTCAGGTTCGAAACTGGGTCACGTGGGGTCAAAAACTAGGTCAGTAGGTCTAAAAACAGAAAAACCTTGTGACCTCTCTAGAGGCCATATTTTTCATGAGATCTTCATGAAAATTGGTGAGACTGTTCGCTTGATGATATCTAGGTCAGGTTCGTAACTGGGTCATGTGCCGTCAAAAACTAGGTCAGTAGGTAGAAAAATAGAAAAAACCTTGTGACCTTTCTAGAGGCCATATTTTTCACGAGATCTTCATGAAAATTGGTGAGAATGTTCACCTTGATGATATCTAGGTCAAGTTTAAAAGTGGGTCACGTGCCTTCAAAAACTAGGTCATTAGGTCAAATAATAGAAAAACCTTGTGACCTCTCTAGAGGCCATATTTTTCAATGGATCTTCATGAAAATTGGTCAGAATTTTTTATCTTGATGATATCTAGGTCACATGTGCTGAAAAACTAGGTCACTTTGTCAAATAATAGAAATAAGGACGTCATACTCAGTTCAACACTGGGTCATGTGGGGATAGGTGAGCGATTCAGGACCATCATGGTCCTCTTGTTTAGCTCATCTGATTTTTTGAAAAAAAAATGATGAGTTATTGTCATCACTTGAGCGGTTGTCGGCGTCTGTGTCGGCGTTGCCTGGTTAAGTTTTATGTTTAGGTCAGCTTTTCTCCTAAGCTATCAAAGCTATTGCTTTGAAACTTGGAATACTTGTTCACCATCATAAGCTGACCCTGTATAGCAAGAAACATAACTCCATCTTGCTTTTTGCAAGATTTATGGCCCCTTTTGTACTTAGAAAATATCAGATTTCTTGGTTAAGTTTTATGTTTAGGTCAACTTTCCTCCTAAACTATCAAAGCTATTGCTTTGAAACTTGGAATACTTGTTCACCATCATAAGCAGACCCTGTACATCAAGAAACATAACTCCATCTTGCTTTTTGCAAGAATTATTGTCCCTTTTGGACTTAGAAAATCAGTTTTCTTGGTTAAGTTTTATGTTTAGGTCAGCTTTTATCCTAAACTATCAAAGCTATTGCTTTAAAACTTGCAACACTTGTTCACCATCATAAGCTGACCCTGTACAGCAAGAAACATAACTCCATCCTGCTTTTTGCAAGATTTATGGCCCCTTTTGGACTTAGAAAATATCAGATTTCTTGGTTAAGTTTTATGTTTAGGTCAACTTTTTCTCTTAAACTATCAAAGCTATTGCTTTAAAACTTGCAACTCTTGTTCACCATCATAAGCTGACCCTGTACAGCAAGCAAAATAACTCCATCCTGCTTTTTGCAATAATTATTGCCCCTTTTGGACTTAGAAAAATCATTTTCTTGGTTGAATATTATGCTTAAGTCAACTTTTCTCATAAACTATCAAAGCTATTGCTTTAAAACTTGCAACAGTTTTTCACCATCATAAGTGGACACTGTACATCAAGAAACATAACTCTATCCTGCTTTTTGCAAGAATGATGGCCCTTTTTATACTTAGAAAATCATGGGTAGGACAATATTTCTATTATACAAAAAAAATCAGATTAGCGTCAGCACCCGCAAGGCGGTGCTCTTGTTTAAGTTTAGTACAGGTTATAATTGTTCTTTTAGAAAGAGAAAAGCAACTGCGGCACACTAATTGACCCAAAAGGTGCTTCGGTTTCCTCAACAGTCACCGCTGCTGCAAAATGATATTTTTCCTGTATCCAATAATGAAATATATGGTCTCTTAATTCAAGTGTGAATAGTGGATTTGTAGAGAAAAAAAAAACATACTGTGAAATCATTTAAATTAGCTGGCATGAAATTTTGCGCAAGCGTGAAAAAGGACTGTTTCGCGCTGGCTTTAATTTGTGCATTTTCAATTTTAGAAATGAAAAAATTAAAAACTGATAATAGCATGGTCTTAAATTCGCGCATCGGTCCTAGTGCGAAATATGCGAAAATTCGTCCTACGCGAATAAAAATGATTTCACTGTACTTTAATTAGAGAGTTATATACACATGTTTACATGTTATATTCTTTATTGAACTGTCTGACATGACATTCCATCAATTACTGCAGGTTGATTTTTTTGTCTGTGTTTCCATTTCATTTTAAACATTATACATAGGAATGAAACTTACAATATGGTTCATTAGATTGTTTTCCATGGTTCATAAATTGTATTATAGTGTACATGTATTCCATGGGTTGAAACAGGAAACATTTTACTATAAAACTTGTCAGCTTGCTTTACTTAATTTTCAGGAACTGTACATTTTTAGCTGAAAGTAGTATCGTTTCCATTTAGCTCATTTATATATGAGCCGTGCCATGAGAAAACCAGCCTAGTGCATTTGTGACAAGCATGGATCCAGACCAGCCTGCGCATTTGTACAGTCTGGTCAGGATCCATGCTGTTCACTTTCAAAGCCTATTGCAATAAGAGAAATCGTTAGTGAACAGCATGGATCCTGACCAGACTGCACTGATCAAGATAAATTCTATCGGACTTTTTCTTACTCTTATTTTGTGACATGGTTGTGAAAAACGAGATACCTTTTTTCTATTTTTAACATATTATGACTACTATATCATAGTATAAATACAGTCAAACTGCTTGACTGTAAAGACTGCTGGTGACTTATATCACTGCAAATAACACAGTTTGGATCTTCTGAAAGGTGGTCTCTAAGGCTAAGTGGTTAAGGTTGCTGACCTAAAATCACTTGCCACTCATGGTTGTGGGTTCAATGCTGGTTTGGGACATGAATTCTTTATATGAGGAAGCCATCCAGCTGGCTTATGAAAGAAAGGTTGGTGGTTCTACCCAGGCTTCAGTCTTGTTTTCATGTTTAAATAAGAAAAAAACAGGCTTCTGGTTCAGATACTGTTATAAGTGTCCTCTAACTTCAGTACAAGTATTGGTAGGAAACCTTGTTTTAAAATGTCCTAAACATTTGATTTAACCATATTTCATTGCGTATATATACATGCAAGTAGATACATAGAATTACAACAATACAAAAGCAAATGGGTTGGGCAACAAGATCTAACAACATTACATTAAGCCCTTTCCAATCTTAAACATAGGAAGACTGTAAGAGTTCTACTTGTGTTATCATTATATTTTACTCAAAAATGATCATTGACTCCCTATTTTTAAATCTCTTGTGTTAATCCAAAGTATTAAATCAATATGATACTTTAATGACTTCAAGGTTTATGCAGTTTGAAGCATCATCTGAGACATGTTGGTTTAAAACTGACTTTACCCTGCTGACGCCAAGTGATTCTGCCTTTGTGACCAGTGCAGACCAAGATCTGCATCTACATGTACAGGTTACTCCCCAACAAAGATTATGACTGGGAGATGCTAGTCAGGGAAACAGTGTTAGTCTCTCAAGATCCGTGCAGGCTTATCACGGTCTGCACTGTTGGCTATTTAGTTAGTAAATTCAGTAAACAACCCTTAGAATAATAAAGGGTACTTACCAAATTGAGTGAGTGACCAGTCTGTTTTAGAAATTTAGCAGGTTAAAAGTTAATTTTTGTCATATAGAAGTAAGCAAGTGCTTATTGTAGAAGTGCTTTGTTTAACCCAAGTGGAAAGTGGCAGGTACTTGAAAATGCAGCTCTCTGATTGGTCAGTTTGAATTCATGTTTAAATTATGAATTGTTGCTTTTGTTTAGTTATGTTTTATACTTCCAAAGAATCTTCTATAGAATCTGTTAGAATTAAATGAAGTATGAAAGTGTTCCATGGAATATTTTATTACAGTAACTATGACATCAGTAGCTACATGCCTTTTTATTCCTAAAGGATGACATATTTTTATATATGTAAGTTTGTTTTTTTGTGCAATATTGTATCGCAGTGTAAATGTGCTCTATCATGTTAAAAACATAATAAAAAAGTTGTTATAAAGTTTTTAATTTGTATTTTATTAGTAAGTAGAAACTGTTGTGTAATGAAAGATATTTATGTATGGTATACTCTGTAGATTACAAATGATAGTTAAGTGAAAGGTATGTATATGACTGTGTGACTACATACAGTTCAGCCTGCCTTAGCAGTCACATGTATTAGGTAACTACATGCCTTAAGCAGCTAGACTTTTTGTTCTATTTTCAACTTGTGTGAAGTAGCTACCTGTCCCAAGTAGCCACCTGCCCAAAGCAGCCACCTGCCCCAAGCAGCCACCTGCCCCAAGTAGTCACCTGCCCCAAGCAGCCACCTGCCCCAAGTAGTCAGCTGCCCCAAGCAGCCACCTGCCCCAAGTAGCCACCTGCCCCAGGCAGCCACCTGCCCCAAGTAGCCACCTGCCCCAAGCAGTCACTTGCCCCAAGTAGTCACCTGCCCCAAGCAGTCACCCGCCACCTGCCCCAAGCTGCCGCCTGCCCCAAGTAGTCACCTGCCCCAAGCAGTCACCTGCCCCAAGCAGCCACCTGCCCCAAGCAGTCACCTGCCCCAAGCCACCACCTGCCCCAAGTAGTCAACTCCCCCAAGCAGCCACCTGCTCCAAGCAGTCAACTGCCCCAAGTAGTCACCTGCTCCAAGCAGCCGCCTGCCTCAAGTAGTCACCTGCCCCAAGCAGTCGCCTGCCCCAAGTAGTCACCTGCTCCAAGCAGCCACATGCTCCAAGCTGTCAACTGCCAAAGTAGTCACCTGCCCCAAGCAGCCACCTGCCCCAAGTAGTCAGCTGCCCCAAGTAGTCACCTGCCTCAAGCAGTCAGATTATGTCACTCCTTCAGTTGGCTGCTTAATGCAGGGTTGACTGTATGCTGTGAAATCGTATAATTCCATTGGCATAAAATTATATGGTTTTGGTGAATGACTTAGTCCCATTCTGGTCTGTTGTTTTTACAATGTCTTAAAAGGGGACAGATTATGGGAATGGATGACATCCACTTATTGATAAGTTGTCAGCACTCTTAACAGTTCTTATCCAATATTCACTAATCTTGCTCAACATTTTGGTCACAGAAATGCAAAAATTGACTCTACCCAGGGTATTTCTTATCCAAATATCACTTAACTTGGTCACAATAATATCTTGGCCAGGTTTGACAGATTATGCGAATGGATGACATCCACTTATTAATAAGTTGTCTGCACTCGTAACAGTTCTTATCCAATTTTCACTTATCTTGGTCAACATGTTGGCCACAAAAATGCAAAAATTCCCAGGGTATTTCTTATTCAAATATCACTTAACTTGGTCACAATAATATCTTGGCCAGGTTCGATAGCCATCCAGGTTGTCCTAGTGGCCTTGGAGTTATGGCCCATGAATTGCAAAAATTGACAGTGTCTGCTCTCTTGAGCAGTAACTGTTGTTATGGAATGTTCATCAAATTTGGTCAATGTTTATATGCACAATTACTCAGTTAAGTTCAATATCTGGATCCAGCTGGATCTTTGAGGATTTTCTGTGGTTATGGCAGTTCCATTACTCCAAATTGTAAAAACTATGTTGATAATCAACCAGGCAGTCTTAGCCACTACAGAGTTATGGCCCTTGAATTAATGAATTAACTGAAATTGAGAAAATTGATAACTTGTCTGCCCGGTAAATATACCGGTAGTGCTTAAAAAGTCAAATGTAATTTGCTATGACAAGTGTATTTTATGTCAGATTGCCACTCGTTTTTTTCTCTCATTTGATAATAGAATTTATACATTGGTTTGACTATATTTCAATGATTTAAGGCGGATAAGGATATCATGATAAAATAAAATTGAAAGTAAAAGAAAATAGTGTTTCGATTTCGTTGCAAAATTCATGTGATTTTATGAGCATGTTTATAATTGATTAATTTAACACTGATTAATGTATTACTAGGGGAGGTTATCAGTTGATTAATGTAACACTAGGGGAGGTAATCAGTTTATTAATGTAATGCTGGGGAGTTAATCAATTGATTAATGTAACACTAGGGGAGATAATCAGTTGATTAATGTATTACTAGGGGGAGGGGGTACTCAGTTGATTAATTAACACTAGGGGAGGTAATCAGTTGATTAATGTAACACTAGGGGAGATAATCAGTTGATTAATGTATTACTAGGGGGAGGGGGTACTCAGTTGATTAATTAACACTAGGGGAGGTAATCAGTTGATTAATTTACACTAGGGGAGATAATCAGTTGATTAATGTAACACTGGGGGAGGTATTCATTTGATTAATGTAACACTAGGGGAGGTATTCAGTTGATTGTGTAACACTAGGGGAGGTAATCGGTTGATTAATGTCACACTAGGGGAGATGATAGTTTGAGTAATGTGACACTAGGGGAAATAATCCATTGATTAATGTAACACTTGGTGAGACAATTAGTGCTGAGATTTTTGAATGTATAAGTATAGGAAATCCTACAAAAATTGCCATTGAGAAGATTAATAGGTTTGATAAGTGCACCTGCTAAAATAATTTTTAAATCATAACATTATTGGGGGACTACTTTTTGCAGTTGAGTAAATTGGTCAAGTCAGATAACCAATGAGCAAATAAATTCCTCATTCATTTTCTATTCTAGCTTTTGCAGAGTCATAATTACATGCAGATTGAAGATTTCTGCAAAGTTTCCCATCTATGAATTTATATCCCTTTGAAATTGCAATTTTGGCCATAATCACTAAACTTTGTGCCAGCAGAATTAAATGATTTTACAGTTACTTTAATACAGTTTGTTTCTCTGCATGTAAAATATACAATGCCATGGGTCTAGAAAAAAAACTGTGAGAAAATATGATATGATTTCTGTGCGCTTGAGTGTTTTATATGTTACTTACAAGATAAAGATTTACACAAACGTTAGTTTACATTCAAGTTTCAATTTTTACCTGAATTGCAATGTCTTTAAATGTGTTGGTACTGCTTACAGCCAACAAAACAAATATAAATTTTCAACCTTTCTGATACAAGATCCGTTGTTTGTGAGAATCAATTAAAAGGCTATTTCTGCTACAAGCAATAGTTTTCAATAGTTTCATTTATTGACATTGTTACATTAAATATTGCCTTGTTATTGATATAAAATAAATATTTGTTAATGTCAGATAATGCGTGTTTTATTCTATCTTTTGTTAAGGAATCTGAATTTGTCAAATAACTTGACCAACAGTGCAGGGACTATAGGCTCCTGTTCATTAACCGATGTTGGTCATTGTAGAGCTGGAATTTATATTTTTTTAAGAAATCTGTGATTTTTAACTTGTATTAGACTTTAGCAGAAACAATATCGCGAAGTTCCAGTTCAGTTAAAATTTCATATCCCTATTTATACGCCGAGGAGCCGAAAACAGCAATAGAATTAAATTAAAATGCCATTTTCAAGCAAGCTCTTCTTCTTTTAGTAACATTGATCAATCGGAAAATCGATAGATTAACCAGGGGAATAATGGCATTATGAATGTGTAAGAAGACAAGCTAAATCTGGGTACTTAGTGATATCCATAATTCTGTAATTCCTCCCAAATAAGATTAATTGCAGTTTCGATGTTTGCTAATGCCTTCAGCTTGAAATAATAATTCCTGTGGCAATAATAGAACGTAGAAACATTTTATGGAATCTAATACTTAAAAGTCCTTTGTCTGCTAGTATAAAGAATGTTTAAGACAATATAATAGGGTTATTATGATAATAACTCGGTCTGGGTTGCAGTATTCGGCTCGAGGCGCGCAAGCGCCCAGTGTGATCTATGCTTGCAAAATCCACGCGAGTCGGATCTAGCTGTTGTTCATTGTAACGACCCTTTTATTATATACCTCCACCTTTTGTTTGTTGTTTTGTTATCAAATAAAATCGTAAATGTTTGTCGATATCAAATTGTAAACGACTTAAGTTTTTGTTTGCGCTATATAGAATACATACTAAATGAAAGTAGTCCGGCAACACACTATACAAAAGGTATAATACCGAATTTTTTCTGCCTGTTCATATTTACTGGTGAAAAACAAGCCTTATTTTTGACAATTTATAGGTATTATAATAAAAATCAGGTTATTTATAGTTCGTTATTTCACTGGGGCATAATAGTGTTTGTGTTGGCGCAACCTTTACAGCTGGGGGTGGACCTCTTGTATCCAAACATTTTACCGCATTTTACACTGTCGTATACGTGCAACGGCTGGGATTTTCCGTGAGCCGGAGAGGACACACCAAGATGGCGGACGAAAGAAAAGAAAGAAAAAGCTTGTTTTTGCATCCCGTTTTATTTAATTCATGCCTTTTGATTCACACATTTAGTCGAGACTAATGCAGAAAACCTTCCTCCGCATGCCTTAATTGCTCATATCTCCAGTATATCTATGTTTTCCCCAAAACGTCGTCCTGAACTAGACATTTTACAGGGCAGAAAAGTCGAAGCGAAGGCGGCATGTTTTCAAGGTCACAGTTTCTCATGCAGTAGCAACTAGATCCGTATATCATGTCATATATGCTGAAAATAAAGCACTCTTTATTTCTGACGCTGATTTTAGTTCGATGCAAGTGCCTGATCTAAGAAAACAATGTACTTTTGATTTCAACACATACCGGCCGGGACACCACGCTCCTGGAAGGATTTTCCGGAAAATATTGCACAAAAATGAGCACCGGTTGGGACTTCATCACTGATTTGTACCCGACTGGGACACACTTTTTGGAACTTAAAGAACTGCATAAATTCACTTAATAAAACCCTTACTTTAAACGTTTAAGCATTTGTTCGTCCATTGAAGTTGATTTATTCCACGTTACTTGAGCACAGCGTGATAATGGTGTGCTGTCCGTCGTTCGCCCGTCCATTATTCAGATTTCGCGTTCTAGAAGCAGAATTTCTAAAGTAGTCTGAATCAAACTTTGATACCATGTTTATTACAAAAACAGAATGGTTCGTTGTCCGTCGTCGGTCCGGCAGTCTAAAGTAAATAGTTTACATGTGGTGTCTGTAATTTGCGGTCATGTTTCTTATTTTCAGGTACAATTGCTACAACCCAAACATTTTGTTTATAATTTTACCCATCATCATACCTTCTTTTTAAAAAACTCTCAAACTGATAATATGAAAGATAAAAATATAATTTTTCAATATTGGAGTTGGAATTCTGTCTGATTAAATCCGTTTACTCGAGGCACCCTAGAAAAAAATGATATTGACAGTTTTTATTTTAAGTTTTATGAATGTTTACCAATAGTTTGACGTTTCTTTTATA
Source organism: Mercenaria mercenaria (assembly GCF_021730395.1). Taxonomy (NCBI): domain Eukaryota; kingdom Metazoa; phylum Mollusca; class Bivalvia; order Venerida; family Veneridae; genus Mercenaria; species Mercenaria mercenaria. The sequence continues at coordinate 73,072,221 of NC_069375.1, forward strand.
AAAAATAATGGAATAATAAATTCTTTGAAAACGTTTTGGGTAAAGGCCACCACTTTGAAATTTGTCTACTTGAGCTTTAGGAAATACCATAGATTACACAGAATTTATAAAAAACGGCACGGTAAAAGTTTTTTAAAAAATGCGTATAAGTGCGAAGCACGGTCAACTGTAAGAATATACCAAGCAAATGCCACTTTTTAAACATTACTATTAGAGGCCTAATACCTTAAATTTTATGTTTAGGTCAACTTTTTCTCTTAAACTATCAAAGCTACTGCTTTGAAATTTGCAACACTTGTTCACCATCATAAGCTGACCCTGTACAGCAAAAAACATAACTCTATCCTGCTTTTTGCAATAATTATTGCCCCTTTTGGACTTAGAAAATATTTTCTTGGTTGAGTATTATGTTTAAGTCAGCTTTTCTCATAAACTATGAAAGCTATTGCTTTAAAACTTGCAACAGTTTTTCACCATCATAAGCGGACGCTGTACATCAAGAAACATAACTCTATCCTGCTTTTTGCAAGAATGATGGCCCTTTTTAGACTTAGAAAATCATGGATAGGACAATATTTCTATTATACAAAAAAATCAGATGAGCGTCAGCACCCTCAAGGCGGTGCTCTTGTTTATACATTATTATCAATAGCGACTGATATTTGTAGTCATTCGCTGTATGGTATATAGTTTCGAAAAGTATTTTCTTTTTAAATCGGGAATAAAATAACCCTTGTCATAGAGTAAATTATAAATATACGTTTAAAAGGAAACAAACCTTTTAAAGATTTAAGCGAATTCTCAAAGTTTTGCATTCCACATTAAGCGTAGAAGCAAAGAACTAATTTGACAGAAAAGCTGGCCGTTTATTACTTAGAATCTCGTATGCCCAGACGCATATTCAGTAATTCCCCGTCGATTAAAGAGTTCTCACCGAGATATTACGAGATTTCATGACAGTTTGTCGAGTCTGTGATCTGATTTAGACAGAAGCAAGACATTTTTGTGAATCATGTTTTATTACATTACTTCACATGAAACTTGGTACATACACAGAAAACAATAGTTGAAATTTGAATAACAGAAGCATGTTTGGATCGGATTACATCGTTTACCAGTATAAATGAATTTCTTTCCTTGACAAAAAATAAGCAACACTTTTTTTAGTTATAGTCTATGAAATTGCACCTACAAATTTCTGTATGAACACGCATAAATGCATGTAGATAGGGGCATCATAAGGTGCAAGCATTTATGGGCGTGCACTCATATATAGTGCAGCATGTGCACCTGTTATTTCACGTGCAATTTTAAAATATATACCTTTTAGGATGCATGTTTATGTATGCAAGTTTAAATGCAAAGGTGCACGTTTATACGTGCGTACAAGTTCATTATAATAACCAAACATATTGACATGTATAAGTGAAGTATATTTTTTAATATACGCGCATTCACCCAAATGTATCACCACACCTGCGGAACTTAAAGCGTATTATTGGTGAGTGAGAACAGTTTATGATTTTATTTCAATGGGAAACTGGTAGCGAGTTTCTGTCTACCTATTCCGTATGAAAACAAAAACAACGATGTATGGCATTTTAATGATCTTCCGAAAAAGACAATAAAAATGTTATTGTGACTAAACTTGGCATATATCAGTTGTCTTTTTTCTGGTCACTGGAGTAAGGGTCAAGGTCACAAAGTCTAATAACAGGAAACTCTTCTGCTCAAAAACTTCAGCAAGGAATGAATTACTGGGACAAAATTTAATTGTTGATTCTGTTTAGGTCATATTTCGGTATCATTTTTTGGCTGCTTTGATCACGTTAAAGTTCACTCACACTTAAAGCAGTAAATTTTTTTGTTTTTTTTTTGCTCAATTATCTACTACAGTAGTACCTTAGCACGGGACATGTAGCAAAAATACGCTTGGTACATTAAGCGCTTGGCAATGATTGGATACCAAGGATAGGATAGAGTTCGAAAATAATATTAATATACATGGGATATGAGCAGTAATAATGTTCTATCATCATTTGCAGAATGTTTATTGTTCCCCTATTTACATGCTATTTGTGTTTCTAGAGTGAGGGGGTGGGAAATAGTATGAGGGAGTGTGGCATAGACTTGTCTTTGATTGTCCGAATGCCCGTCTTTCAAACAACTGTGGCGTAATGATCTCGAAAGGAGTTTGATCTTGAGTCGTGAAACCTTATAGAAATGTAAATCAGCATGCGAATGGTTTACTTGGAATTTCACACATCAAGACCAAAATCGTGACCCTTTACCTAATTCAAAACATGCATAAAGAGCCTAAAATATCTCAAAAAGGATTTGGCGGAAAGTCATGAAATTTCATATGAAAGTTGCTCAGCGTGAAAAGATATGTTTTGGATTTTATTGCAAATATCACATAATTTTACAATTTACATTATGTTACAAGTGATTTCATATAGTAATCACTGTCTTTAAAGTTCAGTACATGAGAATAATAACAACAAGCAAATTCGATGAATTGGTATCCCCCGCCGAAAGGGTTTGTGGTGAGGAATGGCAAAAAAATATATATATATCCGGCAAAAAGTTAAGAATGAATGTTACTAAGAAGAAAATATTTTCAATTGTCGTAATCAATTAAACAGAAAATGAATGCTTTTTTTTGTTTGAGGGGAGGTTGGCCGAGGGGGGGGGGGGGGGGGGGGTTACAGGGGGAATCGGCGGTTATCTATATATATATATATATATATATTGATGGAAAATAAAAAATGAAAAAAAAATTGGGGATTGGGGTGATGCATGAGTAAGGTGGGGGAACAGTACAACTTTTCATGTTGATAACTATTCATGGAAGGTTTGAAAAACAAATAATAAAATGGAATGATTTATTTTTTGGTGTGGGGAGGGGAGGGGGTGTGACCAAGGCAAGGTCTGATGACCAGGTGTGGGTACACAACTTCACATGTTTATAATTTCTACCCGCTTGTTACTGAGAAATGGCTCCAGACGTGGATTTTTCATTTAATCAAGGGCAATAACTCTAATAAGGGTAATTGACCAATAAAAAAATTGAAGAGCATCATCGCAGTATGCTGGTGCATGTTTCTTTCAAGTTTTATGAAATTCTACCTGATAGTTACTGAGATCTGGCTGAGGACGGATATTGTTTTGGCATTTTTCATTAAATCAAGGGCAATATTTCTAAGGGAAATTGACTTATCCAAAATAAAATTGACGGGCATCATCGCAGTATGTTGGTCCTTGTTTAGTTCAAGTTTCATGAAATTCTACCTGACAGTTACTGAATAATGGCTGCGGACGTACAATTTTGGGCATTTTTCATTTAATCAAGTCTAAGGGAAATTGACCAATCCAAAAAAAACAACAAACTTGACGGGCATCATCGCAGTATGTTGGTTCATGTTTATATCAAGTTTCATGACATTCTACCTTCTAGTTACTGAGAAATGGCTGCGGACGGACGGACGCACTGACGGACAACACCATTTCAATACCCCCTCCAGATTTCATCGGCGGGGGATAATAACAAAAGCAGTGCATGTACTTAAATCTACTACTACTAATAATAATATGCATGAGATTTGAATAAAGGCAAAACAAAGTGTATATTGTTTGCAAAATGTGCAAGATATATGAATCAAGACAGAACGGACGTACTTTGTTTACCCAATGTGCAACAGATATGAATCAAGGCAAAATAGGTTTACCTTGTTTACCCGAGGGACAAGAGGTATGAATCAAGGCTGAAAAAAAGAGTAAAGTATTTACAAAACGTGCAAGACATATGAATCAAGGCAGAAAAAAAGTGTATATTGTTAGCAAAATGTGCAAGCGATATGGATCAAGAAAGAACAGGTTTACCTTGTTAACCTGATGTGCATGAGATACAAATCAAGGCAGAACAAGTGTACATTGTGTACCTGATGCGCAAGAGATCTAAATCGAAGAACAGGTTTACATTATTTTACATTAGGTGAAACAGTTATGAATTAAGGCACAACAAGTAAACCTTGATTCCCGGAGGTGCACGAGATATGAACCAATGCAGATCAAGCGCAGTTTGTTTACCCGAGATGCAATAGATTCGAACCAAGCGGAGTTGGAAAAGATGTAACTCAGTCCGATGAGCAAGAAATATGCCTGCCGCCGAGTTCGAAGAGGTATGAATATTAGAAATTGTCTAATTCACAGAAGAACTTCCTTGTCGTATTACACGCTGAGTCAATCAATACAAAACTCTCATCTACTTCTCTTGTCAAAATGCAGTATTCTGAGGTTGGGTCGCTGAATTTGGGTCTCCCCGGCAACCAGAGCTGACCTCCGTTCGTGGAATCTATCGTTTCCCCTGACAACCATTCATAAACGTTGGAGCCCAGTTCGGTCTGCTTTCCACCTACCCAGTATTTTGTATTTTCTGAAACAAATAAACAAATCACTTTAAACACTTTACTTCTTTCCTGCAATCGGTTCAAATGAGTATAAAGAGTAGCTAGTTTATTTATATGTTAAATTACACAGAGTAGAATATTCGTTTCCTAGCTTGCTAAACCAAATAAGAACTATGAAATGGAAAAGAAATAGTCTTCAAATGTTCAGTTTGCGGTTAGATATGTTTGAATCATCCTAGGAAGTGACAAATATTCAATATTGGTTACTAGACTTTTGTCCTCCGTTCAAGATATGATAATTTGGCAGCCATTTTGTATCCATGAGTAGCAAGTACAGATGCAGTGCATTTACGTCGTCATTCAATGATCACATTTTAACTAAAACGAGGCCAGTGACTTATCTCAAACTATGAATAATTTGTTAATTATTGTGAATATGACGTCAAAAGACTAAAGTGCTACCTCCATGCTAACTTATTTTCTTATTGAATTCCTTTTCCCCATGTCTTTTTTTAATAACTAGATTTTGAAAATTCTTGGAGCATTTCCGATAACTGGATGGCAACTTTTATATAATATCAACATAGAGCTTTCTTTCGACTTACGAAAATCACGGAACGACTAACCTGTTTCTCTATGCCCAATGATATAGTCCAGAATTTCCTGCGTTTTAACGTACACAAGATGGCCGCCTTCATCTCTGCAAGCGTCCCTTGCGTCCTCCCAGACCATTCGTTGATCAGATTTATAACTGAGACATTTCTTCAAAGAGCTCACATATGTGTACGTTGCCAGTTGTCCACATGTTACTTTAGAAAGAAGAAATGAGCCGTGCCATGAGAAAACCAACATAGTGGGTATGCGACCAGCATGGATCCAGACCAGCCTGCGCATCCGCGCAGTCTGGTCAGGCTCCATGCTGTTCGCTTTTAAAGCCTATTGGAATTGGAGAAACTGTTAGCGAACAGCATGGATCCTGACCAGACTGCGCGGATGCGCAGGCTGGTCTGGATCCATGCTGGTCGCATACCCACTATGTTGGTTTTCCCATGGCACGGCTCAAATTATCTAATTTTATAAGGTATATGTATATGTACTGATGAATGTCTCTTTGAGACAACATGTTTACAGTGAACTATCATAATGATATAGTGAAATATAAGTTTTTTCAAAGTGTCAGTATCTTTATTTTTTACTTAAAACGTAATATAAAAACTCAAGATTTAACTGGAACATGAAATGAAAAGAGGAAATGTTTTGTTTTGCATTTAAGATCAAAATATCTTTCACAAGTGAGCGTCACCAGGTTACATTTTTTCAGTCATGGCCACCTGAAATATTTTATCTTATCTTCACTCGAAGATCTTTTGGTTTTACTGAATCAGACAAGTCAAACACGATCCGATTTAATTATTTTTGGATCAAAGAGGACTGAATTTGTGTGTCATTATGAAACACATGTCTGTATGCAGGGTTTCAGAAATCTGCAAATTTATTGGTGGCCCAATTTTTGTCAGGTAGCCCGAATATTTAAGTTTATTTGGCAAAGGCCATTTCGGTTTATTTACTATGTGCTTCTATACTACAGTGGATGGAATGATTAAATTATTAGAGCTTTCATAATTTTAGCCATACGCACATTGTTATAAATTTCTGTATGTCAACATTATTACGTCATGACGTCAACAATACAAAACCGGTAATTTGCATATATGGTAAATAAAAGATAGGGAATCTGTAAGATTACTGTCCTATTACTGCGTAGTAATCTGAATTTATTAAGTGAGTCGAGGCTCTAACCAAAAACAACATAAAAAAGTACATCTAGTCCGCCAAATTTCATCAAGTCATTGACCCGATAAAACAATATTTATCATACCCATTGATTTTTGCCTTTATTTTGCATGAAGGTAGAATAAAATACATGTAGTTTCATCTACTGATTACAGTTTTCACCATATACATGTAAAAGATGTTACACATTTACAAGAACCCCTATAAACGATATGTAAGAAATTATTCATCCCAAACTTTGATTTGTCTTTAAAGAGGCACTACAAAATAACTGTACCCTTTTGTGTTTTCATGATGGTAATAATACATGCTTTGCAAGAAAAAAAGAGAAATTAAAAATATCTAGTTTCAAATTGACAGTGACATATATTAGGTCAAAACGATGTGTGTAATGTCTTGACATTTTATTGTATTACTGTAGCACTATGTACAGAAATCAGTATATTTAGTTAAATTTCAATCACATTCTGTTTCAACAGGGTAAGATAGTTATTCACCTATATTTTTGAAACTTTGTTGAAAAGAGATTGACTGAATAAGTTTGCAAATGAAGTTGTCAAACACACATTTATTCAGGAAAGGCCGAAATTTTCCACCCGAAAACTTGTAGTATAGCTTATATTACCTGTATTTTAAGAATGATTTTCATGAAGTTTTCGTGGGTGAAAAAAGTAGGTCACTAGGTCGTGGTGGGTCTTTAAAGCCCTGCTCCGCAGCTATTAAAGTACTTTTGTGTGTATGCAACCCATGATTACAATAGGTAACAGTTAATGGCCACGTGCAACACTTTAGCACGCAAAACCACAGGTATTTCATATAGAATTTTATATAAAAATATACTACATTTTGACGGGCGTCATTGTTCATGGTCAGGATTTTCATGCTTTTTCAGTGACAATTCAAGGTTAAAAGGTAGGACGGGAGCAGGGCTTTAAATAAAATCATTGTCTGAGGCAAATCAATGTTTGGGATTATTATTTCGAATGTATACCGATAGAAATAACATGATAACGAATGCATAGTAAGCCCTTTTATTTTATGCTAAATGATGAATTAAAGTGTGTTATCAGTGAGATACAATCCATATCACTCACTGCATATCACTCACTGTAAATGAAAGAGCTTTGTCGATCTTGCCTACATGTACATTATGTAGACCTAGAAATTTTAAATTATTTGCTTAGAACAGAATGAAAATTTTGGTTGCACTTTTTCTTTATATTTTATATCTCGATTTAAATAAATTTACTTCGTTTCATAACGTTATAATGCAGCAAGAAATAGAATAAAATGGAACTTTATTTCGTGTGCGTCTTTCCAGCGTCACAGCACGTCGTCATTCGTTTACGGCAATCTGTTTCCAAGGCTGTGAGTAAAATTGTTGCAAAATGCATACTAGTATCTCAATGTAATGAAGCATGGAATAAAAGAAAATTTGTTTGTTTTTCTTGAATAGAGAATATCTCAAATAAAGTGAAAAACTTTTCACATTTTCACTCGCTGTACGCGGTGATGAAAATATTTGAAATTTTCTCACTTCTCAGTGATATATTCCATATTCACTGAAAACAAACAAATATTCTATTTGTAATTATGTAATTCAAAGAAAATTGAGACCTTGGTTTGAAATAACGATATCTAGTAGGTTATTAAATTTTGTATTTTAATTGTTTGTACTTGTAACACGAAATATATTTGTATCACTTGAAAAATATTTTTTAAATCCTTTAAATGTGAAATCATGTGAAAACGTCGGCAGAGTTACATTAGCACAAACAGCTTAAAATGTTTTACCATAGAGTCTCAAAATGTTTACGTTAAACTAGTGTATGTGCAAATCAGAAGTTCTGCCTAGACCCCTAAAGTTAACATGTTCAACCAGAATATCTATATTTTTGTATTAAAATAACGAAGGAAATAAATTGCCACTATGGAACGCCACTTTGAACCACTAAAACAGCGGAAAAGTTCATAATGAAAAAAGGTTCCATATAAATAGAATAATATGAAAATTAACACATAAAGCCCGTCCGCTTAGCTCAATATGGAGAGTGTTGGTCTACGGATTCCAGGGTCGCGAGTTCGATCCTCGGGCGGGGCGTATATTCTCCGTGACGATTTGATAAAAGACAGTGTGTCGGAAATCGTCCTCCACTTCTGTTAAATTCATGTGGGGAACTTGTCAGTTACTTGCGGAGAACAGGTTTGTAAAGGTTCAGAATCCAAGAACACTGGTTAGGTTAACTACCCGCTGTTACATGACTGAAATACTGTTAAAAACGGCGTTAAATCTAAAACAAAAGAAAGTAAACACATAAGTAAAGAGATAATGTGTCGATTAAAGTACAAGACATGCAATGAAAATAGGCAATTGCAGTAAAATGTCTGTTTTTTGGCCATATTTTTTTTACTTGTCATTTTTATATGATGAACGAATGCATAACTTATTGCGAGAATACTATTAAGAATATAAACTAATTATTTGAAAATCATAAAGCTTTTATTTAACTCCTAAAAACTTTTTTCAATACTTACCTTGTTCCAGTGAACTGCCAAAAAAGTTGACATTTTGCGTGTTTTAGATGAGAATCAAAGCTGCAAATTCATACCTTAACTCCTATGATTAAAATGAAACACGAATGATCCCTGATCAAAGAGGATTAAGGTGATTGACTTTGAGACTATTTGATGAATATCTGCAACGGAAAGTCACGAAAGCATTAAGAGTCTATATAATTTTATCATATACAGCTGTGTTTTGTGTCTGTTCAGTTTTCCACGATCTTACCTCTATAATAACTAACGGTGTTCCCTGAGCACGACTGGGCCGTAGAAACTGCAAACGAGTCGTCGTACAGATAGCACTTTTTGCCCGCAAATGTATATCCGAACACTTCACACTTCGTACTGACAAAACATTCTGCTGTGCAGTGTGACAGGGAAATGTCGGACATCGCACTCAGACCTCCATCAGCGGTATAGCATCCGTCATGAAACTTTGACCACCTGACACAGCAAACTGCATGGCAGAATAAATAAATAAAAGAAATGATTTGAGCCTCGCCATGTGAAAACCAACATAGTGGCTTTGCCAGCCTGCTCGCTTTACAAAGCCTATTGCAGTTAGAAAAACTGTTAGCGAACAGCATGGATCCTGACCAGACTGCACGGAAGCGCAGGCTGGTCAGGATCCATGCTAGTCGCAAAGCCACTATTTTGGTTTTCTTATGGCGCAGCTCATTAATTTTTCTTGACCTTAGTGGCTGGGTTATAGCTTGATAATTAATGATAATACTATTATATACACTTTATGCCTCTCTAAGTGTGGCTAGAATTTATTAACTATCACATCAGTAATCTTGAAGTGTCGTTTGGCGGCTGAACATTAAATTTTTCATCATAGAATCTCCCTTGATTCAGTGTTGTTATAATTTCTGGTCATTTGGGATCATCTTTGCAATAAGTTCCACCTTTAACGACAAATTATAGCTCTCGGCATGAGAGATGTTGCACTTTCCATTACCTCTTATGGACAGACCCACTCAAGCCTAGTCCAGGTTGCATTCTTTTATTTTTATACGCATTTTCTAACATTTTTTTTGCAAACATATGAATAATAGATACAATGATATCTTGAATATCAATACAATATACTGTAGTTACTTCGACAATAAAATAGAAATTGTTTGAAATCGAAATGACAAGTAAAAATTGACGAAGTGTTTTTTGTTTTTGTTTTTTGTTGTTGTTGTTGTTGTTGGCAAGTAGCTGTAGGTTTTCATTTCACTGTATCATTCAATTTGTTCATTATTTTTCCTATCTAGTTGTTTAAATAAAAACTTCTTACTGACTTATAGCTTTTATTGTATTTACAATTACTTCTTTATTTCCGAATTTCCCATTTTCTTTCATGTATAATCGTATTGACCACCTGTCTTCATAATATCCGGACAAAATGCAAATTCTTTCAGATTTTAATATGTATTACAGTGTTTAAAGTAAAAACCATTCGTCCTTTTTCTGTTGCGCAAGCGCAAGGGAAATAGGCCCAGTTAATGTAAATATTGTATTCCCTTATAAACAGAGATCTTACATTACAAAGATACGGCAATATCTCAATGAAATGAAATGACTTACCCCTGTTGATTAAGCCAAGGAACAATACCAAAACTATTACCACAGGATTAAATAAAAACGTCATATTGTCAAACATAAGCTGCTCGATCTCAGTGTCACACTCGGAAGATATTGACTGGGTTTGACATTTTATAAATTATATTACATGTTTTGTTTGTCTTTTTGTTACGACGAGTCAATTCAGGATTTCTTTATTAAAGCGTTTAATTGCGGACCCAGTTAATGGCTTTCTTACAAAAATAACGTCCAGTGACAATTGTAGAAAGTAAAAACAGTTTGTCGAACCTATAACAATATTGAAAGTGTTTTGACTGATGTGGAATAGGAATCGATTCTCAGTCTCGCGCATGCGCCATGTGTTTCACTTGAACGAGGAGCAACTCGTCCGGTTCCTTGGCCAGAATGTCTCCGCGGCAATATTTAGGCCTTTGATATTTTTGTATCATTGAGGTAAATCAGTCGTTTCAAAGAGGTCACTTTATTTGACAGGTCTACACTGCCTGTAGGTCAATACAGATTTTCAAATATTTCTGTTCTTTTCCATTTCGTGTATATTTAACAATATTCCAAATTACCTTATCAGAGTTTGATTGTTATACAAGAAAAACACATTTTCATGATGACTCTGTTCAATTTGGATTTCAATTTTTTGGCAATTTTGATAGGTGGCACCCGAGGATCATTTCTATGAAGTTTAGTGAAAATCAGCCCAGTGGTTTTGAAGAAGAAGACTTTTGAAATTAACAATATAGCCATATAGGGAAAATAAGCCCCGCCCCCTGGCAGCCGTGCTTTTTTATCAGAAACAGAATGGCTTTGGCAATTTTGGTAGAGGTTCACCTAGAGATCATTTCTACAAAAAAATTTTGAAATCCGGCGAACAGTTTCCGACAAAAAGATTTTCAATTATTTCCTTTCGGTTGCCATGGCAACCAGAGTTCTGCATGGAATTAAATTCTTTTGGCAATTTTGAAAGTGAGCCACCATAAGATCAATCCTGTGAAGTTTGGTGTAAGTCTGTTCATTGGTTCTGAAGAAGAAGACTTCTTTTTTACAAATTGTTGACACACGACGCAAGGCGGACATCGAGCGGTCACAAACGTAGCAGTTGGTAGTTTCCAGCCTTAGATGCGAATTGGCCAGGGTCAAAATCTTTAAATAAAGGTAAGCGTCAAAACTGAAGGCCCAGTTTTCATTGAAAATGATATTCAATGCGGATTTTGTCATAATAGTTGTGATATACGCATACAACTCTTCTCTAATTTGCTTGTAGAGTGGGCATTGTAACATTGCGTGTTTTTCATCTTTAACAGTTAATTCTGTCTTTTTTGTAGAGGTAAGTTTTCTTACCTGCCAGTTTCTGGTCGAATTGGTGTTACTCCAAGCCTAAATAAAGCAATTGCAGGTAAACGCTGTTTCAAACACGAACTTAAGTTTCTATAAGTTCATATTCTTACCCTTTCCTGCAAGTGAAGATATGTCTACAGATTTTTTTTTCATTTAATAATTTCTGCATGATACATTTTCTTTTCAACATTTTCTGCCACAACTTTTCAGTGTATTTACCCGTATTCAAGATGCTGATTTTGACCAAGTAAACACTTATTTTTTTATATTCAGTCCTGTTTCAGCCATAAAACGCTACAGCATTTTCTGATAATAGTACCACATTGTCTAACAAGTAAAAAGTTGCTGCAAGATGCAGCAAATAGATGGTCGCACGGCCCCCCCCGCAAAAAAAAAACAAAGGGTTTGTAATAGTCTTCTTATCAGCGAAGGTATATTTCACCCAAGATGATAGTGAAAGTGGAATGATAGAGAATAAAACAGAACAAGCAGAAACTGCAGTTGCTAGATCTGTAAATGTGGCACACTGCTACTCATCCCCGATTTAAAAACTTGTCACCTGAGAAAATTAAAAACAAGAGGGCCAAGATGGTCCTAGGTCGCTCACCTGAGAAACACACCATAACAGTGTAAACATGTTTGACCTAGTGATTTCATAGAAACAAATATTCTGGCCAATTTTGATTAATATTGGACCGAAAATGTGGTCTCTTGAGTTTAAACAAGTATTTTCTTAGATATGCGCTAGTGACCTAGTTTTTGTCCCAAGATGACCCATATTCAAACTTGACCTAGATTTTATCAAGGCAATTATTCTGACCAAATTTCAAGAAGATCAATTGAAAAATACAGTCTCTATCGCATACACAAGGTTTTTCTTTGATTTGACTTATGACCCACTTTTTGACCCCAGATGACCCATTTTCGAACTTGGCCTAGATTTTATCAAGGTAATCATTCTGACAAAATTTCATGAAGATCAGTTGAAAAATACAGCCTCTATCGCATACACAAGCTAACTGTTGACAGACAGACGCCGGACGTCGAGTGATCACAAGAGCTTAAAATCAAAGAGTACAAATATGCCCCCAAGAGTAAACAAAATAGTGTGGAATAAATTTATTTCAAGGTAAATACAGTATTACAGCAATATAAGTAAATAAAATGCATTTTCATATTTTATCTATAATAGATCTTCTATAAAAACTTGAGAAAGTTAACTTCACAGCGCGACAGTTTGCACAGCCAGACCAGGATTCGAACCTGGAACCTCCCCAAAATTCAAATTACCATACGTAATTTCCTCAATTTTGGGTTGCTCTGCCAATTGAGCTATCTGGCCAGTGGAACTGCAATATCCTAGCAATATCACTTAAGATAAATTTTCGATTTCTGGTTTTTAAAGCTGAAAGGGAGCACTAAAATGTGGAAAAAAATGGTATTAAATGGGGATTTTAGTAATCATCCAAGTTTTCTACCAAGTCAACTCTGTATATAAGCTGATTTACCACCTTTTGCTATTGAACCTGCTGAAATTCTCTCCAAAAAAATTAATTAAAATCCTCTTTTAATATTTAAAACAAACATTGTCACATATAAATACAAATTAGGTTAGAAAAAAGGTTTGTTTCCGGTATCCCAACCTACCTTCTGGCCGGACCCTAATTCTTTTCATTGCCTTTGGAGAAGGGTTTGTTCAAATGTTTTAACAAAAGTTGAAAAACTGCACTTTTTATGTTTTAGACATGGTCAGTGATGTTAGAAATCAACTTACTCAGGGATAAATTAGCAGGGGCTAAGGTGTGTAACAATATATCGAAATTCATTTTATCATGATACATTAGTTTGGCGATACGCATATCGTATCACAGGCCTGTTTCACAATACGTAAACGATAAGTGAAAACTAGAAATATTGAATGATATCTTTCATACAATCAGTGTTAAAGATAGTAACTAAAGAAACGTATTATTTATTACAGTTTCTTAAACTTTAAAGCAAAATTTCAAGTACTTGCCAAGAGTAGAGACATTGATTATTTTTCATTTTGTCACATGAATGTTTACTTACAGTACTCAATTCGTATCGCGATATGTACCGTATCGTTGCATCTGTATCACGATGCATATTGTATTGTGAGACTAGCGTATCTTTACACCTCTAGCAGGGGCCAATAGCCCTTGGTTCCTAGATTTTGGGCTAGGTCCCTTTATTGTTGGAGAACATGCCCTTATACCTAATGTTACAGTTATTTTTGACAGTCTGGGCCCCTAAATTAAAATAGCTAATTTATATCCCTGTTACTGATGCTCTAAAGGAATAACCCCTTATTCGTATTTTTGTACACAAAAAATAGTTTCCGAAAGGTCCCACTTAATAATAAAATCAAGAAAAATATTACTGACCTACCTACCTATTTTTCTTGAGCATGTTACTGGGAAACAAAATGTTTTAGGTCTTACAGTACATGTATACTAGCTAAATTGTAGTCATATAGGGTATCTTAAACAGGAAAGTGTGCAGATTGGAAATCATACACTGTTTTTCAAAGTGAAAGTATTATGTATTTAAATGGGACTAAAATTACATTTTCATTTTTTTTATTGAATGGGTGTGTAATCTCTCTATAAATCTATATCTACGGAAATACTCCCAACAATCAATTTCTGATCATAACTGGGAGGTCGGGGCAGTTGTTAAAAACTAGAGAAATCTTCAAATAAATAAATGTAGCACAAAATATGCAATTAGCTGCGGTCTCTTTAGCAGAAAAACCTGAAAAATGTATTAATGTCATAATCCAGGACATTGACTTTAATACCCTATAAATCTTCATCATTTAAATTCTATGTCAAAAGCACAATTGATTTGTCATTCATACACATACAAGTGTCCAAAACACAATTTTCGTCTTGTAATCAAAACTAGCAGAAAAGTAGTGGTTGTTATTTATCATCAGGAAGTATGTACCAGAAGACTGAGAGTCAAAATTTATCACGAGGTCTCAAATCGCCCATTATCTGGACTATCATTGGATTTTATAATAAGATGAAATGCCCCCTTGTGCAGGACATTGGAATATGTTTAAAAATAGCTCGCTTTAATAATAAATTGGAAAAACCTTGAACGGCGCCACCTGCCGAGTGTAACATATGTACATGTGTAGTAAATTCGCGCCATAAGTCACATAGTCTATTGTTTACACTTTTCCGTCTTCAAAAAACTTCAAATTTATACTCATAAAAATTAAAAAACTTACATCAAAATGCTACTCTGACTGCAACTCACCTCTATAAACCTATGCAAAATCCATGTTATTTATTTAATATTAAACTTAAAATTATTTAAACTAGGTCATCACTTTGGGTGACTTGCTAGGACTTTGGTTTATTGTACAATTTAGTTCCACACATGAATATTCAACTGGCACTAAAAATGCACTAAAAACTTAAAACCTGTATGTATTGTCATTGGACTAGCCTTAAGTTACTTCTTTGGCTTTATATACCGGAATGACTTGTTTTATGAAATCAAAAACCACAGGTTAAACCGGATATCTTCCAGCTATGACATTGTCGTAGCCCTACACTTTGTCAGTTTACGGAGGTAACTACTGCCGACGATCATCAGCTCGATTATGGGAGGAACATGTTCCATTCCACTATTTACTTACATCAAGCATACCGGAACTGACGTACGTGGGCGCGAGTTGTCAAACCCCACTCTTTCACCAGCTTTCCTTCAGTAAACATCAAAACTTCTACTTCTACCGACTTTAGTCGACTACGAACAGGTAAGTCGTATTTAATACAACTTTATGATTGTTAATTACAAGTAGCTAGCAACAGCTACTTTACTGGCGCTGCTACGCGGCCTGTAGCGGTCATTTTGCCAGGAATGGAAATATCCATTCAAAAGGATATGTGCATATATGGCGGCCATCGATTTGAGGTGAATGTCACCTTGTAGTTGAAAAATTTGGTTAGAAATATTTTTTCAATTAATTACTATGATAGGTTCTTATGTATTTCAATTATATTTTAGCTGTGGGGCTCGGATGTTTTCAGATATAAATTCTACTTTTAGAGAGCTTTCATTTTCCATTTCAAGAAACGGAAACCGGAAATACTTGTTCAGCCATATTGTTTTTTTGAATTTTATCAGGTTTGTTTCACACATCTTGAGTTTTCAAAGGGGGAGATGGCATATAGATTTATCTAGTGTTTGTAAATCGACAACGGTTTTGCTGTTAAAAAATTTCATGCCTATATATGTGGTTTAATTTTTTATTTTTGACCGGAACTCAAACAGTGGTAAATGTTTTTAAAAAACTCCGACAGGCTTGGGATTATAATAGATCCCTGAAGGACCCCTGGGCATTTTGGTGAGATCTTGGTGTTAAATTTTTGTATTTTTACCCACCGGATTGCAATGGGCATACTTGTTACAGAAATTCACCAGTCTCGCTAGATAAATATTTTTATGTCTCTTACGTGGAACTGATGTGTGAGATATTTTTTGTTCATCTTGGTATTTTTACTTGATTAATATGGGCTGTAATTCATTCCGGAATTCAACTTGAATATTTATTGGTTAAGATATGCCGGGTAAATAATCTCGAAAACATTTCGGCCTAAAATAGTTGTTTAATACATTTAATTATTTTTTTTTCAAAATCTATGAATTTATAATTCACTGGGCCATTTTACTGCCAATACTTTTTTATTTATAGGCGCTGATACTGTTCAACACTCAGAAAAGGGCCCAGCTGTACGATTTCCCTGTGTAGCAAGGCTCAAGCCGCACATATCAAGGGTAAGAGAAGACAACTTGAAACCAAGTAGGTTGCGACCTTAGATATTACTCCTTCAAATTTTGGGGAGAATATTTGGTCATAGTTTGCTCTGAATCCCCTGGCAAAGGGATTCCCAGCCCAATTATCGGTGATAAAACCGAACAAAAGTGAAATTCCAGATTTATGGTTTTCATGCTTTACATGAAAATACTGATATCATGGATATATTCACATATAAGACACGTTTTTTAATCCACTATACTGGATATTGTATATCTATTAGAGTCTTCAGGATATATTTAAAACGAAACCTGCTCTTTCTAATTTTAAAGGTTTAGGGCTATTTTTGTTAAAACTTATGTCTGATCAACCGAAACTTAACATACACAGAGCTACAAGATCAGATTTATTGAGAATACCATTTATTGGAAACAAAATAGCCAAAAAAATTTTTGACTTATAGGCGAAAAACACTATTGAACCTGATTATTTAAAAAAGATAGCACCAAGGGTAGATAGTTCTCTATTTGATTTCTCAACTGACCCTATTGAAATTATGGCGGAAAATGTTGAACCTACACTCCCAAAATTGCTGAAGAAGAGGAATTAATAAGCTTTCAGGAAGATGTAGATAATGTCATAAATCCCAACCAAACTGAACCTTTAGATATTAATGCGCAGGATCCTGTTGAAATCCTGTAAGAAATCCCCTCAGAGCTAAATGAACCCAGTTCCACGAAACATAAAGATCAATCAGGGCAATAGTAATACTCAAGAACAAAAGGAAGCCCAAACACGTGGCACATTAGAGGTCCCAATGGGTCGCCCTGACGCGGATGACGAAACCCGTGAACCACGGGCGAATCAATCCAGACGTCATGGGGGATACGGAAGGGACCAGCCTAATGTAATAGGTAGTTACCAGGAGAATTCCAGGGGAGTAAATTTACCCAAAGGAAAATTGGTTTAAACAAGATAATCGCCAATTGGGGGCCGCCCAAAGCTAACTGGGAATCAATATAATTTTGGCAAAAGATACTCCATGAAGATACACCAACTAGAGAGTTTAATAGAAATCAGTTTGAAAGGGAATCTTTAAATAGCCCAAAATGATGGGCAATTTGGGACAAGAATCAAAAATTTTTCCCCCCAAAACCAGAAAATTGAAACAAGAAACTTCCGGAAATATTTATCAAAGCAAAAACTCCCTAGATTTCCCAGGAAATTATGATACCCCACATGTGTATATGGACACACCCCTAGTTGACCCATATAGACCAGAATCCCCGAGTACTCCTATGGGTAATCCTTCAATGCAATCTTGAGGATTATTCGAATCAAAGATATAGTACCGTACACCCCATATAATCAAATGTCTAGAAACTTTGAAAATTATGGTGGGATGGGTATATCCCAATTTTCCATACAATCCAAAAATAGAATTCCCAAACCCCTTTGGGGAATCTATTAGGGTAACACCCCAGCAAATACGGGAAATTCTAACTGGGCAAATAACTACATGGTTAGTTTTCCCTCAACGTTGGAAACTACCCTGATGATAGAAAACAGATCTAAGTCCTCTAGATATCCAGCTCAAACCGCGGATCTAGGTGACAATGTTACTGTAGACAGACAGGGTCAAGCCCTTACAATCAAGCCAAAGATTGGAAAATTCCAAAATTATTTGTTATGTGGTACCGGGGACTGGCGGGTTTCTATACAAAATTCTCGTCTTTTTCCGAGAAATGCAGTGGTCTGGCAGGGAAGAAAACGTGCCTTTATGTTGGGTCTTAGAAGTAAAGCCAGTGAATTCTATTATCATGTCACTAGTAAAAAACCCGGAGATCGAATATTTCGATCTCATCAAAAGTTTGAAAAAAAACGATTCGACTTCAGAGATCTACCCGAGACATTGATACTGACCTTTCACAATACCAAGCAAACCCTAACGAAAATCTAAATGAATGGGCTGAAAGGATTTTAGATCTCGCCCCATAAAGGGCATACGTTGATTTACCTGACAATAAAGTTAGTTCAATGGCCGTTATGCGTTTCTGCCAGGGCTGTATTGATGGGAAGTGGTCAATATGCTGCAAATATAGCCCTGCTACCATTGAGGACGCTATTGACCGAGTACGTTTGGTTCCAACATAACAATGCAATTATCTTTGGTAAAAAGAAATCGGTCAAATTTGATGAAACTAGGAACAGAATTGACATCAGATGGGTTTTCAATATCAAAGTTCTGATGATGAATCTGATCAGATACTTTTCTGATTCAATCTGTGAAAAGCCGTTCATCAGATAAGACCAGATCTACTAGTGGGGGCCCATACCCAGAAAAAGTCTGTACTTTCAAACAATCCTATGGTCAGGCAAAAAGGTCACGTTCAAATGGGAACATTTAAAAGGGTTTCGAAGAAAGAATGATGCTATGGAATCAAAATAGATACTTTGGCTACAAGCGTGTAAAAATTGACAACCTTAGAAAACAGTAGGCAATCTCGTAGGCAATATAGCAGTCTTCCCCTTCTAGAATAAGACACCCTTACCTGTTTGGATGCGGTGAAAGAGGGGTCATTAAAAGGAATGAATGTCCTAACAATAAATCGTACCCCATTAGTCTCAAATACAGAAAGCTAAACGAGATTCTTTAAACGAAATCCGGTCGGACAACGAGGCCTAAGCCAAACCCCGTCTTCATGAGTCTTTAGAAGGCCCCTCGACTTGGCAAAAAATAGGTCAAATATGGATAAACATCCAGTTGACAAAAATGATTTAAATAGTTCGGCTATGACGATGCTAAAAATCAGAAATTAGAGCCGGATAATTTCCAATCCCGAATGGTAGTCGTTCCCTTTTAAACGATTTCCCTTCTGTGTTGTATGCGGATAATAAATCGGATAACAATCCTGACACAAATCCTGAATTACACTCAATTCCGAAACTGAAGGCATAAATATCTGTCAATTAAACGTTCAATTCTATGCTTAATTTGAAGATTAATTGGGAAATATCGATAAAACGCAATATTAGATACAGCGCTGAGGTATCGTTAATATCTGATAAAATCTTCAACAAGGCTAGCCCCAAGCCTCCAATTTGAAAAGACCCAAAATGTTCACAGCGGGTGGGGTTTTAACCATGGACGGATACGTCATAGGTCCAGTAAAGATTAATCTTGGTAACAGTTCATATCAGAGATTATTCATGTAGCTCCTATTGAGGTGACATGTTACTGGGGATTGGACTTTATGCGGGAAACATGGTATGAAATAAGTATCCCTAAAATTTAAAGGGACAATAATATGCCTTATTTGGAGATTAAGATGAACAGGGTATCTTTAAATGTAGGACATTCTCAAAGGCCATTAGGGTTTAGCCAAAGTAACAGTGAGTAAACGTACAGTATTACCACCCAACTCTTTTAGCACATGTCAATGCAAACTAAGTACTCCCATGCTGACTATATGATTGAACCGTATCAGGATTAAAAGTCTTGGTACCAAGAACTGTTCATGCTGCAAATAAGAACTTAAAATTTGCGTGTTGAACATCAGGGGATGGGTACATAACTCTTAAAAGACTAAACCTATTGCAGAGGCAAATGAAGTTACTGAGATCTTGCCTGGGCCTGACGACTTAAATGAAGTTGGCCCTAAAGTTCAAAAAACTAATGTCTCTCAAAATTCAGAAGAGGCGGGAGCAAGAATTCATGAATGAAGGTTCTGAATTGATATACCGGGCCATCTAACAAAACATGTTTCAAAAATCTACTTTAGAAACTAAATGAATCTCAAAAAATTCTTATTCGGTAAATTGTTGTTGAATATCAAGATGTGTTCGCTCGAGATGAATTTGATCTTGGAAATTTTAGTGAAATAGAACAAAAAATTGATACGGGCGACAAAAAAACCAATCAAAACAAAACTGAGACGTACCCCCCTGCATTTTGCTGCAGAGGAAGAAGCACATCTACAAAAAATGCTTAAAGCAGGTGTCATCCAGCCACAGTTTCTGAAGGGGCATCTGCCCCTGTCCTTATTCGTAAAAGGGACAACTCAGTCAGATGGTGCCTGGATACCGCGTCTTAATAAATTTCAACGGTTAAGGATGTTTTTCCTCTCCCTAATGTAAAAGGGAATGTCTGGATACTTTGCAGGGAAATGAATTGGTTTTCAAAAACTTGATGCAAATTCCGCCTACTGGCAAATTAAAGTAGCGAAGGAAGATCAAAAGAAAACTGCATTCCTAACAAAGTACGGCCTTTACGAGTTTGTAAAAATGGCTTTTGGTTTATGCAATGCTCCTGCCACATTCTCTAGGGTCATGAATTTAATCCTACAGGGGCTAAATTGGAATATCGTCCTTGCCTTTTTGGATGATTTCTGGTTATGGGTAGAACGTTTGAAAACCACCTTAAAATTTGGAAAAAGTCTTCGCACGGCTAAGACAATTAAACTAAAGTTGAAGCCTAAAAAATGCGAATTTTTCAGAAAAGGTAGAATTCCTTGGCCGATTAGTAGATAAAAATGGTCTGGAAATCAGCGATACACTATTAGCTGCAGTAAAAGATTGGCCAATTCCTAAAAATAAGAAGGAAGTACAAAAATTCTTGGGTCTAGCTAACTATCATAGGTCTTTTCATACCGAATTATGCAAATTAGCTGCCCCTCTATATCAAATCACAGGCAAAGAACCTTTTCGGTGGGAAAATGAACAAGAAATTGCATTTAATCAAATTAAGCAAAATTTAACCTCACCACCTGTCTTAGCTCTACCAAATAATGAAGGTCAATTCATTCTAGATTGTGAATGGGCCCGTGACTTGGCTATTGGGTTTTGAATTCATACAAATTCAAAACAATGAAGAAAAAGTCATAGCCTATGGTAGTTACTCTTTGACTGCAGAACAGAAAAAGTACTGTACCACTAGAAAAGAACTTCTAGCTGTAGTACGATTTACAAGGCAATTCCGGCATTATTTGTTAGGCCGCCAGTAATTGTAAGATCGACCACAGTAGTTTGACATGGCTGCTGAACTTCAAAAAATCCACAAGGCCAAATAGCCCGCTGGATAGAAGAGCTAGTCAATATAATATCAAAATTCAGCACGCAAAGGTCATAAACATACTAATGCCGATGCCTTGTCAAGAATTCCGATAGAGACATGATAGACTGTCCAAATTACAAGCTAGGAAGTGAAATTCTAGAAGTTTTGCCTTGTGGTGGTTTTCAAAATGTGTAAGAGCCCTGATAATTGGTCAAAATTTTGCCAAGGATGTAGATGATGTGATTCGTTGTCCTCATGGAAAACTTCACTACTCATGACCAAAACTCTATTTGTGAATGTACCCTAAATTGGGCAGAACTTCAAGAGACATAAGTTGGCCTGACAAGAATTGGCCCCCAAAATTACCTGATGTAGATAATATGTCTGATTTACAATGGATGCTAACACTTATTCTGAAAATAGGCCCGACAAGAATTGGCCGAGTTCAGTATTAAGTAACGCAGAATCCGATAGATCACGAACATTCTGACTATACAAAAACTGTTTCTTGTGAAAATGAAGATAACTTGTTGCATTCCCATTTAGATATTGTGGGAACCCCTGGACCCGTCATTTTGCTATGTCCTAGTTCCCACAATCCTTCCATAACCAAGGTTTGTAGGAGTGTAACAACCATATGGGGACATCAGAAACCCAAAAAATAGTTCAAAACAAGCGGATGACCAAAATTTGTCAATTTTGCGAAACTGGCGTACAGATGGTACTATCCCCTTCCCAAGGAACTATATTTTGGCTAATTCCAAAACTAAGAAATATTGGAAAATAGAGAAAGATTTTTTCTAAAAGATAGGTTTTTTGGTTTAGAAACAAACATGATGAAATACTTTTACTTGTTTCCCGAAATTTGGAAAACATCTATTTTAGAATTGAGTCATGATATTCCATCATCAGGTCATCAAGGAAGAGATAGAGTCCTAGCTAAAGTCAAATGTAAAAATTTATTGGTCAGGAATGAAAAATGATATTGAACAGTACATTTCTTCTTGTGCCTTGTAAGCAAAGTAAAAAGGGAAGTAAGATATCACGGGCTCCCCTGACAAATTTCATGCTGGGTCACCAATGGAGCGAGTACATCTTGATTTTTTAGGCCCACTCCCAAAAACGAAAAAGGGAATGAATACATTCTCATGATGGTCGATCAGTTCACTAAGGGATAGAGTGGTGTCCACTGCCTCACAAACAGCAGAGGTGACTGTCATGCTGCTGTGAACCAATTTTTTTCCAGATTCGGCTATCCACGAAATTTATACGGATAGGGGCGGAATTTCGAGAGTCAACTTTTCACAAAAAAATTTTTGAAATGCTCCATATACAAAAAAGTCGTACAACTCCCTATAGACCCTCTTTTAATGGTCAAGCAGAACGTACAAATTTAACCTTGATGAACGCTATCCGCTGTTATATTGGGAATAACGGGCTCAGTGGGATAAGTACTTGGCACAAATAGCCAGTGCAATAAGATCAAGGTTAAAAAGGTCAACGGGCTTCACTCCAAACAAATTAATGTTAGGGAGGGAGGGTAAATCATTTAACATCATGTTTCCCCACCATCTAAAACTGCTGATGTTGGAGAGTATGTCTCTGAACTAGAAATGCAATCTCCAAAGACATGAGGTAGCTCGCAAAATCTCAATACAAGTCAAGAAAGAATGAAAAGGGACTATGATTACGTTTGCATCACAGATCTACAAAACCAAGGAGACCTTGTTTACATCCTTGATTCAGCCTCTATAAAGGGTAAGTGCAAAAAGTTAACAAAACCCCCCTTTGGAAAGGTCCAGGTATTATAGTGGCTAAATTAAATTCGTACCTGTACAGAATCCCAAATTACGAAATGCAATCTGTGTTGCTAACCATGATAAGTTAGCCCCTTGTAATGTCCGGAAGCTACCCGGGCTGGTTAGAGAAATATAAGATAATTTCCCATTATTGGTAAATCCATACCAACTGAGTCAACGGGGGAAACTAGTACCTTGTATTGTCTTTGTAGACGGCCTTAACAGGTGAATTTATGATTCAATGTGATTATTGTACCGAATGGTATCATGGCGCCTGTGTGAACGTCTCCTCAGCATGCTATAAGAATCGATAAATACTCCATGCCCGCTATGTTCACGGAGTTAATATGGACCCGTGGATAATCATTATTATTTCAGACTGATTATGGCATCGTTAACCCCAATTGGGACTGATTAACAGCACCATCGCTAAAATGGATGCCGCTACTCAAGAAGGTCGCTTACTTACACCCGTACCAAATGTTCAAAGACTTGTCTTGTTTATATGGGTTGGGGGAAGATGATTTTAAACGTATTGTTATTTCCCAAAAGGCCAAATAGCCAAGAACATGAATCAACCGCACAGAAACTGGCTTAAAGAGGCTAGAAAAATTGCTAGCTGCTTTTTTGCGGTACAGTGGGTCAATGATGTATTCCCCCCTTTTATTTCTCGTAAGAGACCTGCTAAAAGGAAGGCGGTCTCTCTTAACAATGCTTTTACCAGTTAATCCGTCCAGTTCAGCCACTGTGGATTCTATTTTGAGGATTGAACCTGATTTAATACAGGATTCAGCTCTACCGAATCCATTAACACCAGTTCGTGCTGAAACTGTAACTTATACAGGTTTAAAAAATTTTGAAACACCAGGGGAGTGTTGACAAAGGAGAGTGTCCAAAAGAAGGCTTTGAGGACCTCAAATGGAAATCCTGGGGAAAAAATTCCGGTAGTACAGTTTTAGAAACCTCTCCGATCACACTACCTGATCCTTTACTGAAGAAGTCAACCGGAAATCCCGGAAAACTCCGGTAGTACGGTTCAAGCTAATCTTCAAGTCGCATTACCTGACTATGTTGCTGAAGAGCTCGACCAGAAAAATCCTGGAAACTTCAGGTAGTACGGTCAAGGCAAATATCCTGTTAATTGTACTAAATATATAGCAACCAAACTATCTGGATAGTTCCTATAGGTCAAGTCAACTCCTGTTGGTCATGATGGTCATAATCTGCCCATAGGAGAAAGGTCAAAAACCAACTCCTGTAACCATCAGGATTTCAAAATCGTTATTCAAAATGAAAATCCTATAACCCGTACTAAACCCAAAAACCCAAGGTTGGAGTGTTGTCCACTGTGCGGAAAGCATTCAAGACGCCTCCGCTGGCACGCCAATCGATTCCACTTTCAGTTTTATTCATTTGATCAAGAAACTGAAACCCAGGCAATGATCCAGCATTCCATCAAGCACGGGTGGGAAAGTCTCCAGTTATTGTCTAGGTTACTATTGGGACCAAAGGCTGGTCTTGAAGAGTTAGTTGATTTCCATAACGTCAACTCTGCTCTACCCTTTTAACTGCTCTGTGTCAGATAACAGTCAAAGAGCCAATGCAACTTCTTTGTTTTAATCAAGGTTGGCAAGCCCCCAATGTGTTCACTCTGTCACTATTAATTCGTTGGCTTGTCTCATTCATGGAGGGTCATAGTAACGACTTGCAAATATCTCTCTCTCGAAAAAAAGGGGAAAAATTTGCAACCTTCTGTGATGAAACTGGGGCCCAATTACACTTGGAAGTACCCAAAAATGTCAGGACCCCCACATTAGGAGAACCGCAAGGGGTTTAAAGAAGTTGCCACAGGGGATCATAACTCATTACAAATTAGTTACCCCCAATCCCCCAAAAGCCCAGGTTGCAGTACAATGAAACGGAAGCCAATTCTTCACAATCTCAGGTAACAGCCAATCCTTGCGACAATTCTACCTGCGTTTCCCAAAGAAGTGGATGCTATAGATTGTCATTTTCTTTAGACCGTACGGGGAACAGAGTCTCAAGAAATCACACAAGCTATCACCTGATGATCTCCTTACTCAGATCTTGGAGTTTCGGCAGGTGGTGAGTCCTCTGGTTCCTGTGAGGTTACTGGGAATGGTCGCCCAAATTTTTTTGATCCAGATAGTAAACCCAACCCTCTTTCCCCCGGTTCTGACTCAAGATATCCATTGGTCTCCATCGAGGAAAAATACGAGATTCTCCCCGAAACTACTTAGCGATCTGGTTGGAATTCTAAAAAAATCCAGCAAACAGTTGGACTTGGGGAAATAGGTTTGGACTGGACAGGCCTAGGATCACACCCGGGCTACACAAATACAGGTGTTTAAGGATTTGCTTCGGGTTTCTGACACACACAGGGTGCTTATTCTCCACCCAAGGGGAGAAACCCTGCTGACTTTTTTCCGTGTTCCACACCGGACTGGAAATCGTTAGTTCCCTTTGTCGGGAAAACCCAGCCTATCCACCTCCATTGTTTCAGTGGAGATTTATCCGTAGTCGCTCTTGGGCGACCGTCTTTTCCAAATTGCTTATTTTGGATTCAATGCCAATGTGGCCCCTTTCGGACCTCAGCAGGTAGCGGCGCTCCCGGGGGATTTCGTTAGGCCGAATTCTCTTGGGAAAACCCATGCCCTTTTTCGCCTCCTGTAAAGGGGATCTCCAAGAGTGTGCAAATAATCAACACTCCTGCATTCGTAGGAGATGTGGCAAAGTTGGTTTCCGAAGTTCCGTGGGGTCTCCTTGGATCGCTTGCTACGGCTCGGGAAGAATGCCAAAGGGTTTATACAAATTCTAAAGAAATAAGTTTCAGTTTGACCTTGAGTAGTATTCTCTTTTTTTTTGTATTATTTTTGTACATTTGTTCCCAGGTTCACTATAATTTTTACCGTGAAACCTGGTTTCCGTTGAACTGAGTAGATATTAATTTTTGTGGTATTTTTGTAGGTCACTATAATTTTTAGTATCTTTATAATGATTTCATTTCACCATTTTGATCCCGTCGAAATCCAGATTTAAACCTGGAAAAATGGCCTGATTTCATTTCCCTAGTAACTGGACGGATAAATAATTGTAAATATGTACGTTGGTGTATAATAAAATTTTTTAGGTTTATTAAATTTTGGGACGTATTTTAAATAATATGGGTTTTTATATAAATGAGTTTTAAAATTATATTTTTCCCTTTTGGGCAATATCAATAATCTTGGATGGCGCATCCTGGTTAAACACACACACCCAAACTTGGTAAATTTGGGTTACCTATTAATTCTAAATGGTGATGAACGGTTCCATAAAATGGGGGGAGTGTCGTAGCCCTACACTTTGTCAGTTTACGGAGGTAACTACTGCGACGTCATCAGCTCGATTATGGGAGGAACATGTTCCATTCACTATTTACTTACATCAAGCATTACCCAACTGAAAGAACGTGGGCGCGAGAAGTTGTCAAACCCACTCTTTCACCCGCTTTCCTTCAGTAAACATCAAAACTTCTTTCTTTCTACCGACTTTTGTCGACTACGAACAGGTAAGTCGTATTTAATACAACTTTATGATTGTTAATTACAAGTAGCTAGCAACAGCTACTTTAACATGCATAGATAAAACAAATAGGAAAATCACTAATTTTTTCATATTTTCCGAAAATTCTGAGTGATCCATATTGGCAGAATGTCTGCGAAACAGGTATAGGTTTTAAAATATATACAGTACATATATGGACAATCCATGAATTCAAAGATTTTTCAGTCTATAATTTTACAGAACATATGAAATCCTAGACCTGTTAATTTATCTATCTCTTTAGACAAGCTTACTGTCGCTGAGTGGCTGCTTTTTTAATTTCTGATATTTGGCTTTGCAGCCTCAGTTTGACCGTCACAATTATATAAAACAAACTATCGATGTACGTCGGATCAGTTCGACTATCTATCTCTTTAAAGTACTGCCTCGCGCCTCTTATTACTAGGAGTATAGTATCACTGTATGTACAAATTCTCTCTGACACAGAGGCGGTCTCAAATTAATAAATTAAAATGCCTAATGTTTCAGTAACTGCAGGACATTGGGATATATTTATAAATAGCTTCGTTTAATAATTGGAAAAACCTTACACAGCGCCACCTGCCAAAAGTAGCATATGTACATGTATGTGTAGTAAATTCGCGCCAAACGTCACGTGGTCTATTGTTTATACTATTCCGTCTTCAAAAACTTCACATTTATACGCATTAAAATGTTACTTTGACTGCAACTCACCTCTATAAACCTATTAAAATGCGTAACTAAGCAAAAAGTCTTCTAAAGCATGCTATTCATTTATGTTTCCTATTGATAGTGTAAGTAGGTCATCACTTGGGGTGACTCGCTAGGAGTTTGGTTTATTCTACAATTTAGATCAACGCATGTGAATTGGCACTCAAAATGCAATGTTGCCAAAAACAAAATTGTTGGTAACTTACCTTGTTCTTGACAAAATCCACTTCAAAATATTTTAATAAAAAAAGACGTCACACTGTCATGTACAGCAAGAATGACATAGTTTTCACTGCGCATGCGCGTAAAGCTGTGCGCGTATAACTTGAAAGGCTGAAAATGATCAAATCCGATTCAATATAATGCAAATTCTACAAATATTGCAAAATATTAACCTGAAGGAACAGTATCAAATAATATCAATTCCATTATTGTTGCGATTACACGTTAGAATATTCACTTTCCGAGTGCCAAACGAAATTTTAACAGAAAATATGACTCGAAGGGAAAAAATTGTCAAAACCGAACCCATGGCACATTCTTAAACCACCTCTATATGCCCGGCCCTGATGGGCCGTGCAATAATTACATATTGAAATCATTTAAATTCGCTGGCATGAAATTTCGCGCAAACGTGAAAAAGGACTGTTTCGCGCGGTCTTTAATTCGCGCATTTTCAATTTTAGAAATGAAAAAATAGAATAATTTAATAATAATAGCGCGGTCTTAAATTCGCGCATCGGTCCTAGCGCGAAATACGCGAAAATTCGTCCTACGCGAATAAAAATGATTTCACAGTACATAAATGAATCAACAGGTTTGGAATGTTGGAAGTAAAACTGGCCTGCCTGAAATGAAATGGGTAAAAGCAATTAGCTGTATTTCCTTCAGTGGCGTTTACAATTTCCTGCTAAATCTAACATGTTCATAATTTCAATTTAAAACACCATTGCATACACTGTAGAGGTCACCTTTTCTACTTGATCATCCTAAATCTTTGTTAGAATATGCTTCTCTTTGAAATGTAGGTCAGATCAAAAGCTTGTTCACTAGGTCAAAACATAGAAAAAACTTGTTGACACTTGTGAGCCAATACTTTCTACTTGATCATCAAAAAGCTTTGTCAGAGTGGCTGTCTTTTAGGTCTATGTCAAATTCAAAACAGGGTTATCCGTGGTCATACTAGATAATTGGTCATTTAGGCAAATGTTAATTTATGCCACATTTTCTATCTCGTATTCATTAAAACTTTTCAAAATGTTTGTCAGTATAAAGTATAGGTCAGGTTTGGAATATTGTATAGGTCAGGTTTGGAATATTCGGTTATGTAATGGCTTAAACTAACAATCAAGAGACGACCTTTTCTACAGCTCTTCGTAAGACTTTGTTAAACTGTTCAGCTGTATCAAATCTAGATAAAATTTGAAACGGGATTATATAAGATCACAAACTAGGTCACTAGGTTAAATCAAGGGGCCTCTTTGGCCAAATAAATAAGGCTAAATCACTTGCCCCTCATCGATACGGGTTTGAGCCTCATTCGGGACATTGAGTTCTTAATGTGAGGAGGTCATCTAGCTTGCTTATGGAAGCTCGGTGGTTCTAACTAGGTGCCAGCCCATAATAAAATAATACACGTTGGTGCATCTGGGGTATTCCTCCATCATCAAAGCTACAAAATTGCCATATGACCTTTAATTTTGTCTGTGCAACTTTAAACTTCACAAACCTGGTTAAATCAAAGATAATCTTTGTTTATACTCAAGAAGCCAGATTTTATTCCTCGTCTTTTTCAGACTTGGTCCGAATGTTACATGAGGTAAGAAATATCTGTTTTCAGATTAAGTAACACTTTTTTGTATTGTTTAATAGCTTTGGTAACAAAAAAAAAAACAACAAGAGAACCATGAAGGTCCTGTATGGCTCACCTGACAAAATTCTTACCTCATGTAACCTGGTACCTTATTTGGCCTAGATTTCATTGAAACAACTATTCTGATCATGTTTTATGTAAATTTAGTAAACCATAAATCAAATTTTGCAATGATCTGACCTAGTTTTTGACCAATGAAAACTACAAGTTAAGTTCTTGTATTTAAGCTTGTACCTCGATGCCCATTTATGGGAATGGATTGAAACTTCACACACACGTTCATTGTGATGATTTAAAATGCAGTGCACAGGTTCAATCACTTTTTGTTGTTGATTTTTTACAAAATCATGCCCCTTTCCCACTGTAGCAATTTTTAGCTCGTCTGATTTTTAGCTCACCTGAGCCAAAGGCACAGGGTGAGCTATTGTGATCCCCCACTGTACGGCGTCCGTCCGTTGTCCGTCTGTCCGTCCGTCTGTCCGTCCGTCTGTCGTCCGTCCACACTTTCCTTTTAACAACATAAGACATCCAGCTGGCATACGGAAGGTCAGTGGTTCTACCGCTGACCTATTGCACGGAGATAAATTTGTTCCTCCACCATAAAAAAACTGGAAAGCTCTCTTTGTCAATTGTCTAGATATGATAAAATACATTTGTACATTTCAGTGTTGTCATACTTTCCAATACAAAAACATTTTATCATGTTACAGTTTTTAGCTCGACTATACAATGTATGGAGAGCTGTCCTACTCGACCCGGCGCTGGCGTCCTTCCGCGTCCGCACTTTAGTTAAAGTTTTTTATACACTTTCTCTTTATCTGTGTAATTATTTGATGGATTTGTTTCAAACTTAAAATAGTTATTTCTCATCATCACCCACATCATATGGCACAAAGGTCATAACTCTCACACACATATTTCATGAATTATTCCCCCTTTTTACTTTGAATTTCAGGTTTAAGTTTTGATGCATTTTCACTATATCTCAGGTATTACTGAATGGATTTGATTCAAACTTAAAATAGTTGTTCAACATCATCACTCACATCATATGGCACAAGGACCTTAACTTTTCACCTTTAGTTCATGAATTATCCCCCTTTTAATTAGAATTTCAGGTGGAAGTTTTGATGCACTTTCACTCTGTCCCAGTTATTACTGAATGGATTTGATTAAAACTTGAAATATTTTTTCCACTTTATCACCCACATCATATGACACAAGGTGCATAACCCTAGCACTAATTTTTCATGAATTATGCCACCTTTTACTTAGAAGTTAAGGTTAGTTATGATGCATTTTACTAAAGTAAATATCTCAGTTATTACTAAATGGATTTGATTCAAACTTGAAGTAGTTGTTCCACATCATCACCAACATCATATGACACAATGTACCAATGTTTTTATGAATCATGCCACCTCTTTGCTTAGAATTATACTTATTTAGTGTTTTGATACACTTTATATATATCTCTCTTATTACATAATATTTTTGATACCGACTGATGAGTACTATTTTGAAATAACTTCATCCACCATTGAAGTCATTAAACACTCCAGTTACAATTCCAGATTCCTGTTACAGATGTAGTGTTGACCTTCTTTCCAATAAATGTGCACTGTAACATGTTGTGTTTGCTTACTTTCCAATACAAGTACAATGCATCATTTTGTTACAGTTGCAGTGCTGACATACTTTACAATAGAAACACACCCTATCCTGTTGTTACAGTTGCAGTGTTGACATACCTTACAATACTTATTATGTTGTTACAGTTGCAGTGTTGACATACTTTACAATAGAAACACACCTTATCATGTTGTTACAGTTGCAGTGTTGACATACTTTACAATAGAAACACACCCTATCATGTTGTTACGGTTGCAGTGTTGACGTACTTTACAACAGAAAAACACCCTATCATGTTGTTACAGTTGCAGTGTTGACATACCTCACAACAGAAAAAACCCCTATCATGTTGTTACAGTTGCAGTGTCTACATACTTTACAATAGAAAAAACACCCTATCATGTCGTTACAGTTGCAGTGTCGACATACTTTACAATAGAAAAACACACTATCATGTGGTTACAGTTGCAGTGTTGACATACTTCACAATAGAAAAACACCCTGTCATGTTGTTACAGTTGCAGTGTTGACATACTTTGCAATAGAAAAACACGCTATCATGTTGTTACAGTTGCACCCTATCATGTTGTTACAGATGCAGTGTTTACATACTTTACAATACTTATCATGTTGTTACAGTTGCAGTGTTGACATACTTTACAATACTTATCATGTTGTTACAGTTGCAGTGTTGATATACATTACAAAAGAAATACACCCTATCATGTTGTTACAGTTGCACCCCATCATGGTGTTAAAATTGCAGTGTTGACATACATCCTATCATGTTGTTAAGTTGCAGTGTTGACATACCTTACAATACTTATCATATTGTTACAGTTGCAGTGTTGACATACTTTACAATAGAAAAACACCCTATCATGTTAATACAGTTGCAGTGTTGGCATAATTTACAATAGAAAAACACCCTGTCATGTTGTTACAGTTGCAGTGTTGACATACTTTACAATAGAAAACACTCTATCATGTTGTTACGGTTGCAGTGTTGACATACTTTACAATAGAAAAACACCCTGTCATGTTGTTACGGCTGACATACTTTACAATACTTATCATGTTGTTACAGTTGAAGTGTTGACATACTTTACAATACTTATCATGTTGTTACAGTTGCAGTGTTGACATACTTTACAATACATATCATGTTGTTACAGTTGCAGTTATGACATACTTTATAATAGAAATACACCCTATCATGTTGTTACAGTTGCAGTGTTGACATACCTTACAATACTTATCATGTTGTTACAGTTGCAGTGTTGACATACTTTACAATAGAAATACACCCTATCATGTTGTTACAGTTGCAGTGTTGACGTACTTTACAATAGAAAAACACCCGTCTTAACATAACTACGCACAAAACACAAACTCTGTTTTGCAATGGGCAAGACTTGCGATTGTTTTATTTTGAGCATTTTATGTACAAGTACATGAATATATGATCATATTCTTTATAAACAAAATCAAATAGCATACAATAGCATATCAACTTAATACAAATAACATTGTCAGATAATTATCGTGTGTACACACTGACTGTACAGTACAGCCGTCAACCTAGATACAATAGGCCAGATTAAAAACCAGAGATTAAAAAATCATTCCCGAACTGGGAATGTAAAAAACTCTCGAAAACTGTACCTACTGTATCTTGGTAGTATAAAAATAACAAGAGCTGTCGGAGGACAGCAACGCTCGACTATTTAACAGCCTTGTCGCTTGAATGAATAAGAAAGTCGAAAAAGGGGCATAATTTAGTAAAAAAGTAAAATAGGGTTATGGAACCTGCATAGTGCTTATCAGCTCATGACAGTGGACAAGTGTATGAAGTTTCAATCCATTCCCTTTAGTGGGTACTGAGATACCAGCTTACATATAAGAATTTAACCAAAAAACTCCTAAGTTCAAAAAGGGGCATAATTTTGTAAAATGCAAAGTTGAGTTATTGACCCTTTGCACTGCATGTCATATCATGACAGTGAACTAGTGTGTGAAATTTCAATCCTTTCCCATTAGTGGATACTGAGATACCAGCTTACATACAAAAACTTAACCAAAAATTTCTATGCTGAAAAAGGGGCATAATTTTGTAAAAAAGCAAAATAAAGTTATGGGACCTGCTTTGTGCGTGTCAGATCATGACAGTGAACAAGTGTGTGAAGTTTCAATCCATTCCCATTAGTGAGTACTGAGATACCAGCTTACATACAAAACCTTAACCAAAAAATTCTAAGTCGAAAAAGGGGCATAATTTTGTAAAAAAGCAAAATAGAGTTATGGAACCTGTGCAATGTAAGTCAGTTTATCACAGTGAATAAGTGTTTGAAGTTTCAATCCATTCCCACAAGTGGTTACTGAGATACCAGCTTACATACAAAACCTTAACCAAAAATTTTTAAGTCAAAAAAGGGGCATAATTTTGTAAAAAAGCAAAACAGAGTTATGGAACCTGTGAAATGTAAGTCAGTTTATCACAGTGAATAAGTGTGTGAAGTGTCAATCCATTCCCACAAGTGGTTGCTGAGATACCAGCTTACGTACAAAAACTTAACCAAATCGGGACGCGGACGCCGACGCCGACGCGGACGCCGACTCGGACGCCGACGCATGGGCGAGTCCAATAGCTCTACTATTCTATGAATAGTCGAGCTAATAAAAAGTAATAGCCTTTCTTAAAACTAGACAAATTATTCATTATGTCTTGAGAATTGTTCAACTTTCTACAAAAAGTATATCAACTTTATCAAACCAGATTATAAACTACATAGAGTTTACAAAATCAAAATTTTCATTATAATCTAACAAAAATTCGAATTTGAATAAAGTAGAAGTGAAACAATCGAAGCCAATCGTAGAACTGACAAACAATCGCGTTACCCGTACTAATTCCCGCCACGTACCACCTGACCAATCACTGATCACGTGATCCAACATTAGCTAAACTAATACAAATGTTAGAGCCTATGTCATTCAAATTCGAATTTTCCTTAAACAATATATGTACTCATAACTTAAACTGTTTTGTAATAAAAAGCTTTTTCTCTAATGAATCATCTATGTAACCATCTTTGGCCAAATCAGACTTCCAGCGACCGTGTCGCTTTAGACATCTATCTGAAACGCCTTCAGCATTGGCGGCAATGGTGGCACCACTAGCTCTCAACGAATATGTTCCTAAACGTAAATTAGGCGCAACTAGCTTTAACTTAGACACAATACATTCTTTTGATCGAGTGTAACTAAGCTTTTTATCTTTATCAATTAAAAAAAAAACATTTGTGGCCGGACCTGCATGCAGGTCTAAAAAGATACGAGTCTGATTTTAAATGCATACTTGAACAATGTAAATATCTTTGCAACATAGCAACTGGACAAGCCGACGTTTCACCGCTAGAAATAAGTACAGTACTTCTTTACCACCCCTGTATATGTCAGTTTTACTTTTCTTAAGGAGGTAGGTTACCTTAATTTATGTAAGTGCGCATGTCCATTGGAAGCTAACGTGACGATTTACGACGAAGTTTACGACAAACTAAATGTGTTTGTATATCCATTCTTCTGGAAAAAATCTTGAACCTGCCTCCGATCTTATGTTTAATGGTTGAATAATGCAGAAGTAATGAATGAATTGCCGCAGAAACGCTTCAAAACATTGTTGCCTTAAAATGACGTCATTGACGTCATGACGTTACGTGTCAGTTACCGCGCAAAATTAATAGCTTTTATTTTGAAAGTACGTTATTCTGTGCTTTTACTTTATTTGAACTGTTTTTAAACAGCCATTATTTGCTGAAATACTTTTTATTAGTCTTTTGCTCTGAAAAATGATCAATATTTTGCTTCTTTTATGTAATTATATTGAAATGTTATGCGGAATGTAAGAAAATGGACGATGGTAACTGATGTGATTGGGAATATAGTTGGCTGAAAGGTAACTTATTACGATCATTTACAAATAAAAAATGGACAGTTTGATTTGTTATACCTATTTCCAAGTTTCCGTTGATAATTTGTTACTTAAATATTAAAACTAAGCTCTAAATTTGTTCAAATTTCAGTATAAAATTATGGTGTCTTGAATTAAATTGATGTTACCATGGAAACGAAGCCCGTGACCTATATGTCTAATTGTAAAATTCAAAAGCGTTGACACTGGTCTATTTAAGGAACACAGCTTCGGCTTTTTATTTTCATTTCAACAATATCCATGAGAATAATAGCAGCATGCAGAACGATTTTTCAATAAAAATGTCAGACGACAGTAGTATTAGAAATACCGAAGCGAGCGTTTTTGACCCCCCTGACCCCTTGTCCCTATTCTATAAGTGCACTTTAACCTTGCCCTAAACTTAGAATACTACTTAATACCCTAAAAATCTTTTAAATCTTTAGTTAAACCGAATGAAAACCTTTGGTTTAACCAAAAAAAAAAAGATTTAGTCTTTGGTCCGGACTGACCAATGCCGGACAATTTAAAATCCACAGGTTTCAAACCCAGTTAAAACCAACTAAAAAGTTTTAAATACATATGATATAGATGAGTTTACAGAATAAAATATATTGTTTGAAAGAAAGAAGATTTACTGATAATATAAATCCTCATTATGTTACAACAAAAAACGGGAGAAAAATGATAAAGGCTACTTGTTCATCTTGTGGAAAAATGAAATCAAAGTTTGTTAAAAGTACAGGGGGTAATTTAGATATTCACAAAGCAATGTTACCTTTATTACCTAAGAAAGGTTTAACACTTCCAGGATATAATTATTGTGGGCCAGGAAATCCCCTAGATAATGGACCCCCTGTCAATGAACTGGATGCAGTATGTATGGACCATGATTTTTGCTATGACAGTGGTGTAAAAAAGGGTACATGTGATAAGCAAATGCTTTCCAATTTAAGGGGGAATGGTACTTTGTCAAAATTTAAGATTTGCTAATAGTCGTATATACCAAAATAAACTTGAAGATATTTCAAATTTGTATCATCATCTTTTAGAGCGATAAACATGCGTATGACGTTACCATGACGTCGCAAACATGACCCGTTTTCGCGCTTTTTACGTCCGTTAATGGTAGCACTAAAATGGTATAAAACTCGATACTACAAACGTATTGTTGGCGTCAATGCATTAGATTATATATCAAACGACAGAATAAAGCAATTTCTTAGTGATCATTAACATGAAAAGGTATTTTCTATCCGAATTTTCGAAGGAGGTTCGAAAACAGACATTTGGTTGTTTAAGAAAATTCAGGGAAAAAATCGCTTCTGATCCATTTTGCAAAAAAATGGCCCGTGGAATTTTTGCCAATTTTTTGTATGTAAAAATTCATTATGTTGTTAATGGCTGTGCCAAAATAGAAAAAAGTTCACCGAAGCGTTTTTCTAGTACAACCGTTTGATTAGAGCATTGTGACGCAGAAAACAACGTCGCTTAAGACATGACGAAAGCACGTGAATATTTACATTATTAGCCTTATTTTTACACCAGTGGTTGCAAAGATGGTGCTCTCCATACATATGTGGAACTATGCTTTCTAGCGCCTGTATTAATTCAGCTTCTCCTTTTTCTTCAAGATTTATTGAAACTCACTTTGCACTGGAAAACAAGCTTGCAATGGAAATTATTTTCTATTGTTAATTGTTCTTTTAAAAAAAAATATTCAGACAATTAAAATGTAGAGTAAAAATATGTTTGTACATCAGTCCAGAATTGCTTGCCTCTTTATGCAACTGAGCACGAATATCGGGCTCCATAGCTTTTACAGAATTGCTCCATTTTTTTGGCATCTGTGAAGTTGACCATATTTAATTGTTTTCGTGAAAACTTTGATAAGTTTTCACACAGTTATTGTTACTTTCAAACATTACATATGTTGCAACAATATTTGTTACTTATTTATAAACTTGAACCCATATAATAAAACAGTTATTGACTGTTAAGCCATCGGATATGATGTGATATTCAACGGAGGAGAACAATATTGACCTCTTCCAGTGAATACCATAGCATATCCAATGGCTCAAGGGTCAATAATAATATAATTTTCAAAACGAAATTAACATAAATAATTGACAAAAAACTGAATAAAAATATTGCTCTTTTTCACTCTAACTTTTAGAAAATTATTAAACTTATATAGCAGTCATAGATAATTATCACTCACACGGTGTGTTAAATTTACATATATATTATTTTTTTATGTGTATTTATTTTATGTAATAAGTTGCTTTGAAACAAACATAATATTTTGTTTGGCAAATTTATATTTATAGATAGATTATTGATAATATTTCTTTAGTGCT
Source organism: Mercenaria mercenaria (assembly GCF_021730395.1). Lineage (NCBI taxonomy): Eukaryota > Metazoa > Mollusca > Bivalvia > Venerida > Veneridae > Mercenaria > Mercenaria mercenaria. The sequence goes on from NC_069375.1 coordinate 73,109,692, forward strand.
GATATTTACGAGATTATCCCATTTTTTTTTCATGCAAAAATATAGCCAAGGGAGGCAAACAGATACTGATTAAGTACGGCTGTTATATACATTCTTATTACAGAAACACAACCTAAATTATAGATTTGTACCAGCATCGTGTTGACTTGTCAGGAAATTATCAGTAGCGCGGTACGGTGACCTCGGAAAAGGGCGCATAACATGCGAGATTGTCGGCTTATATGGAAATTCCAAATGAATTCATATTATTGTTTGTTTTGATTGATAGAATCCTGTTTTACGGCCCTTTCAGTATTTCAGTTATGTCAGGCAGGTAGACAAGCTTACTGCCGCTCATTGGCTGTTTTTTTATTAAAAATATAAGCTTTCTTGATTTATTAAGACCTATTATACAGCCATTCTATTCAAACTTATTCTTTCTAAAATACGTGTAAAAAAAGCTCAGTACATAATCCAGGATCGGGAACGGATTTAGCATCTTTTTGAGTGATCGTTCTCTAGTGTATACTGCTAGTTTCTATTTGGATCAACATTGCAAACTTTAATATATTTTTTATTGAATTTTTAGGAAAGACAATATTGTGAAACAAGCCGCGACGGCATATGGACGAACATTCATCATTCTATATCGTTATGTCGTCATGTAAACGGAAGGGGCATGTCCGTGATGGCATGTTTAAAATTCATAATTTAGTCGTTTCTATTCAGGCTTTTTTCCCCGTCCTGTGCAACAAATAACTAATAACAGAAATTTTTAAATGAAATGAGCCGCGCCTTGTGAAAACCAACATACGGTGGCTTTGCAGTCTGGTCAGGATCCATGCTGTTCGCTAACGGTTTCCTAAATTGCAATAGGCTTAAAAGCGAACAACATAGATCCTGACAAGACTGCGCAAGCTGGTGTGGATCAAGCTAGTCGAAAAAGCCACTTTGTTGGTTTTTTCATGGCGCGGCTCAAATAACATATGTTAAAACAGGTAGAAACGGTATCCATTTATGTAAATGTTTGACGTGTAATCTTTGCAAACAGTACACGGCGGAATCTTAAAATTCATACGTAACATTCGAATTTTAAAATTCCGTTGTACTGCTTGCAAAAGAAAAATAACGTATATATATAAACTGTCAACTTTTAGGACTGCCTACGTGGTCTGATTCACTGAGATATCTCACTGATGGAGGACTGTAAGTTCGAGCCCCGCTACCGAACATGGCTCTTTATGTGAGAACACTTGGTAGTTTGTGTCGGAAGTTAGGGGTTCAGTACTGGTCGTTCCCAGGAACAATGTTTAAGGAAACTACCCGCCATACTGTTGAAACGAGCGTAAAAACTTGATTCAGAAAATTAATCAACTTTTTTAACAGTCTTATTACCGTTTCTATAAAATCTGCCTTTAATTGTATCATTAATACAATTTAAACGAAATTCACATTCGGATAGAACTGTGCGGAAAAGGTTCTGTAAAATCATTCTAGGAGTTCGTCCTCAGACTTCCAATGCTGCTGTTCTTGGTGAGCTTGGTCGTTTCCCTCTTTCTGTTATATGTAAAGAGCGATCTCTAAAGTATTGGTTAAATATAATGAAAACTCCCCAGTCACTTGTACACAAAATTTTTATAGAACAGTGTGATTTGTTAAATAACAATATTGAATCTACTTGGGCTTCAGCTGTTAAAAGACAATGGATATCTTAGGATATAGTTATTTGTGGAATAATCAGAACTATGATATTAATTATATGCCAATGTTAAAAACAAAGATTACGTGACCAGTATGTACAAGACTGGAATGATGTGATAAGTAACCAGTCCAAATTGTTTTATTATAGAAAGTTTAAAAAGGTGTACAAATTTGAAAAATATTTAGATGTAGTAGGTAACGATTTACATAGAAAAGAAATGTCTCGTTTTAGGCTTTGTTCTCATAATCTTGAAATTGAAAGTGGAAGATTTTCTGGAGTTGAAAGAAACTTACGTGTTTGTAAACTTTGTACACAAAATGTAGAATCTGAATATCATTTTCTGGTATGCTGTCCAATTTATTAGAAATCTTCGTCAAAAGTATGGTATTGTTCAGTCATTTCCATGTATAAATAAATTTGCAAGGACATTATCTTCAAGTAATAATAAAAATAAGAAATACAGCCAAATATGTATATTATGCTATGCAATTAAGAAAGGAAAAACTTACAGATATTGCAGCTTCTTAATGATTAATATATATATTTAGAACCTATAGTTGTTTTTTTACTGTATATTTTGTGATATCTTGGCCATCCTTTTATTTCTGTAAATGGCCAAAGGTATATTGTATATGCCGATATGCCAATAAATCTGAATCTGAATCTATATTTTAATTATCCCATGCTTACCTAATGCAGCTGCAACGTTTATTAAATAGGGGTTCCGTAAAATGCCGTAGCATTTTAGATTTTACATTTTAAAATGTAGTACACTATATAGACCATACTTAGTTTCGGAAAATAGGTTTTTCCAGTAAAGTCTTTGTTTGAGTTTAACGCCATTTTTTCAACAGTTTTTTCAGTCATATAACGGCGGGCTGTTAACCTAACCAGTTTTCCTGGATTCTGTACCAGTACAAACCTGTTCTCCGCAAGTAACTGCCAACTTCCCCACATGAATCAGAGGTGGAGGACTAATGATATCAGACACAGTGTCGTTCATCAAATAGTCACGGAGAACATACGCCCCGTCCGAGGATCGAACTAGCGACCCCGAGATCCGTAGACCAACGCTCTTACCTATTGAGCTAAGCGGGCGGGCTTCAGTAAAGTCTTTTTCCGCATATTTTGCAACCATTGTCAAATACATTACCAAAATATGCATAATCGACGATTCTTCTATTTTGCTTTTCTCCGTTTTATTATCACTCCCGACACTCCCTTTCTTCAAAACTTAACTTTTCTAGCCTTCTGAACTGTCCGTATTTATCGCGACTTATTTTAGAGAGCAGCTGAGTTTGAAAAAGGTGCATGAAGTGGCTATTGAAATGAACATCAAGAACTTCTAGTAATTTAAAAGATACGCACTTTTCAATGAAAATATTTTGGAATACTGCATGTTATGAAATGTGTAATTTTTTTACGATTAGATTGAAATATTTAATTCATGTCTCATAACTGCTTGTTTATAGGTTTCCAGGTAGAATTATGACAAGCCATTTAAAATAAACACATGTAACGTTACATAACGATTACATGTCTTTTAACGACGCTGCAGTAGTCAAGTTCAAACGGTTTTACTACAAAAACGCTTCGGTGAACTTTTTTCTATTTTGGCATAGATATTAACAACATATGAATTTTCACATACAAAAATTTGGCAAAATTCCACGGGCCAATTTTTTGCAAAATGGATCAGAATCGATTTTCTTCCTGAATTTTCTTAAACAACCAAATGTCTGTTTTCGAACCTCCTTCGAAAATTCAGATAGAAAATACCTGTTCATGTTAATAATCACTAAGAAATTGCTTTATTCTGTCGTTTGATATATATCTAATGCATTGACGCCAACAATACGCTTGTAGTATCGAGTTTTATACTATTTTAGTGCTACCATTAACGGACGTAAAAAGCGCGAAAACGGGTCATGTTTGCGACGTCATGGTAACGTCATACGAATGTTTATTGCTCTAAAAGATGATGATATCAATTGGAAATATCTTCAAGTTTATTTTGGTATATAAGACAATCAGCAAATCTTAAATTTTGACAAAGTACCATTCCCCCTTAAATAAAACTAAATCAAAAACATTTGGAGAAAAGATTGCAAAACATTTAGTTGTAAAACCAGCTATCAAAACGAAATACACACTTGGGTTGGGACAAAAACAAAAGTCAAAAAACGGGAAAAGGGGGTAGAGTATACCCCCGGAATCACATGGAGCGATGAATTAGCAGAAGAATTACACAAACCAATTAAAAGAAAATTTATGAAACGAAGAGTGATTGTTAATGATATTGATGATACTTGGTCAGCTGATTTAGTTGACATGCAAGCTTTTTCAAAATATAATAAAGGAGTAAAGTACTTGTTAACCGTTAATTGATATTTTTAAAAAATACTTGGGTTTTTTCCTTTAAAAAGAAAAAAACCCTGGAGAATTTTTACTGAAAAATTGAAAAAAAAATTTTAAAAGGAACGATTCCAGTAATTTATGGGTAGATTAAGGAAAAAAATTTTAAATAAAAAAAAATTTTTAAAATCTTTTTTTAAAAAAAATAAGTTTAATATGAAACCATACTTTTAAAAGGAAGGAAGGCTGTAGAAAATTAAAAGTTTTTAATAGAATTTTAAAAAGAATAATGGGGAAATATATTACAGCAAATAATTTTAAATACTTATTTAGAGGGGGTTGCGGGATAGGGTTGAAAAAAATTTATAACAAAACAAAACATTCTAGTATAAAAATTGACCCCCAACCGAAGCTAGTAAAAAAAAAAAATAAAGGTCCCTTTTTATTTTAATTTATAGGGTGTTTTAAAAGGGTACCAAAGAGAAAAAAAAAAATTTTAAAAATTGGGGTGATCGAGTTCGTTTAAGCAAACTTAAAAGAAAATTTGAAAAGGGATATCCCCCAAAACTGGACAGAGGAAATAAATAATTTATAAAATTAATAAAACAAATCCCAAAAACAAAACACTATTAAAGTTTTAAATTTTAAATAATTCAAAGGTTCATTTTATGAACAAAATTTTTAAAACCAAACAAAACAAGAAGTTTTTAGAATAAAAAAGTTATAAGACAGACTATAAAAAAAACAAGCTTTAAAAAAAAGGGAAAAGGGTTACAATAAAAAAATTTTAATATTTGGGTCCCTTTAAAGTGAATTGAAAAAAAATTTAATTTAAAATAAAATTTTATAAAAAGGGTCCAAAAAAATTTAAATTTCTAATAAGGGAAATAAAACAATAAACAGTTAATCATTCATTTAAAACTAAACTAGCTGCGCTTAAAAAAAAAGTTAAAAATTTTGGGGAGAGTAAGTACCGATTATAAAATTAAAGCGGGTTTTTTTTGGGTTTTGCTCAGCTAAAATTACACTTTTTTCCAAACTATTCCAATATTTGTAGCATTTGGGCCGGGCGCTTTTCCATCGAAATTCCCATTTTTACAAAACAGACTAAAACTTGACGAAAAGAAATTTTTTTTAAAAGCACATCATCACAAAAAAACAAAAAAATTTAACAAAAGCACGGTTTGGAAAAAGAAAAAAAGAAGAAAAAGAAAAAAGAAAAATTCAGGATTTTTTTAAACAATACTTTTTAGAAATGCAGGAAAAAAAAAAAAATTTTTCAATCCCTTTTTTGAAACGTATATAAAGGGAAAATTTTAAATTTAAAACAATAAAAAGAAAAAAGAAGAAGATTAAAATAATTTTAAATTTAAAAATTTTTTCTAAAAAGTTTTTTTATATAAATGAAAAAATTAAAACCATTGGGGAAATTTTTTGCACCCGGGAAAAAAGTACTTTTTTAGTTTAAAAATTAAAAATTTAACCCAAAATTTTAATAAAAATCCAGCCCCAAAATTCACGAATGGCAAAATGTTATGGATCCACGTGAAAACCCAAAGGGTTTCCACCTTCGAAAATTTATAATTAAATATAACCTTTTTAAAACTTGCTGCTCAAGAACCTTCCAAAAAATTTTATTTATTTTTCGCTAACAATTTAAACAGTCATATAAAAATGTTATCTTCTGCAAAACCCTTTTTAAAATGGTGTTTCGGCCCTTTTGAACTTGTTTTTTAACAAACAGTAACTTTTTTTAAAAAACAACATCAGGGCCAACGGTGTTTAAATGACCCCGATGGGAAAGTATACAATCTTTTCTTAACTGTTTATATTAAAAAAACCAAACAAAAAAAAAACCCTTTTGATGGTTTTTGTTTTATGTTAAAACCAACCCAGAAATTTTGCTTTAAAAGGCTTCAAAAAAAAAAACAAAAGGGAAAAGAAAAAAAGGGTTGGGTTTAGATTATTTAGAAAAACTACAAAAATTTAACCCAAGAATGGTTAAACAGAATGTTTCAAAAAAGGGTTTTAAAAATTTTTAAAAACAGTTGAAAACCCAATTTAAAAAAAAATGCCCTTTAAAAATCTTATTCAAAAGAAAAGATAATAAAAAAAAAATTTTTCCAAAAATCAATATAAATTTCATTAGGGGGGTTTTTTAAAAAGATTTTTTCTATAAGTATATTATATATAAATGGTTAAAAAAAGGTAGATGGGAATAAATTTGTAAAAATTATCTAGCACTTTAGGAGAAAAAAAGAATCCAGATAAAAATTCATAAAAAAAAAGTTTTTAAAAAGAAGAAATTTTTAAATTAAATCAAAACTTGATAAAAATAGTTAGCGATGAATTTAAAAATCATGTTATGAAAAATTTTAAACAAAATGTTTTTGTTTCCTATCTTCGTAAAAGAACTTTATTTGAAGGGGAACGTGGTGTCTATTAACTGAAAAAAAATTTTCGAAAGATTATGTGTTTGGCCCCCCAACCAAAAAATTTTACGAAACAATCCAAAAAAAGAATTGAAACCCGCCCTGGTTTACAAAAAGAAAAAATATAAAAAACCCCATTTTAAAAACTCAAAAAATTTTTGGTATTAATGTTTGGGGTTAAAAAAAATGTGTTGTGAAGGGACAAACCGAGAAAAAAATTTTAAATTTTAAAAAAGGTTAAGGGAAAAAGATAAAAATTTTTAAAATTTTTTTTCTTCTTAAAGATAATTTAAAACTTTTTTTATTTTATTATTTTTTTAATTATTTTTTTTTTTTTTTTTTTAATTTTTTTTTTGCTAGAAGTTTTTTTTTTCTAAATATAAATATAGATGGAAATCGAGAATCAACAAAACAATATTTTTAAAAAATTTAAAATTTAAAAATTAAACATAAAACAAGATCCAAAGATAAAATTATATTTAACTAAAACAACTCTTATGAAATATTTAAATCTGAACTTAAAACTTTAAAAGGTATAAAAATAAAAACGTTGTTTTAAAAAAAAATTTTTTTTTGCCAAAAAGGGGATAAAACTGTTTCAAAAATATAAATCACTTATTTTCAATAAAAGGGTTTTTAGTTTTTAAAAACACAAACGAAAAAATAAAAAATTTTTACATCAAGCTTTTTGAGGGAAATAAAAAATTTTAAGAATTGGAAATTGGGAAATTTCTGAAGGAAGGGGCTGAAAAATAGATTCCGTTATGCTATTATATAAAAAATTTAAGTATAGTCCCTTGGCTGTTTTCAAGTTTTTTAAAGAATTCCCCAAAACCATTAAAAAAATTTTCAATAAAAGGGGATTAAAAATATAAAGAATATAAATAACAATGTTTTAAATGGTGTCATTTAGCTTAAAAAATTTCCAGTTGAAAAAGACTCCCAAAAAAAATTTCAAAATAAAAAACATAAAAACGTCTTGATTATACGGAAAATTTAAAATTTCCTTTACTTTAAATCAAATACCTAAAAAAAGTTTTAAATGAAATACCCATTTAATATTTTTGGGTTATAAAGAAAAAAAAAAAAACTTATCCATTGTACATATCAAAATATCAATACAAAAGAAAAACTGTGACATGTTTGTTAATTACAATAAATAAAATAAATGAAAAAAAAACTGAAAAAGACTGTAACCCCCCAAGAACTGTGTCCAACAAAAATTTTTGGGAAAAAAGGGAATTAATAGTTTAAAAATGACTAAAAAAACCAAAGACCAACAAGAAAAAATTTTGTAAAAGTTGTTTAACAACTTTTTAAACTCAAGAAAAAATTTAAAAATTTAACATTTTCCAAATTGTTTAGCATTAATGGTCCCCAAAGGTGTAAAAAAAAACCCAAGGGGGAAGAAAAGTACAATTTAAAAGTTACATAAAGGTTTAGGCAGTACCTTTTGAAATTTTAAAAGGCTGATTTTGAATCAAAAAACTAAAAAAATTTTTAAACCTGCTTTAAACCATCAACTGAATTTTCATTTACTGAACCAAAATCAAAATCATAAAATTGTGGTTACGGCTATAAAGTTTTTTGTTTTTAATGACGATAAATTTTACAAAACCCAACCCGGGAATTTATAAGGCCCTAATGCAGTTTTTTAAGTTTATTGAAAAATGTTTGAGGAAAGGAATATTGAAAAAGAAAAATTTAAAAAAAGGAAAACTTTAATAAAGAACTAAAAAAGTCAAAAAAAAATGAAAGGGGAATTTAAAAAAAAAAATTTTTGTCAAATTTTTTGGTGAAAAAAAAAAATAGAAGTTTCAATCAAAGTAAAAAGATCACTGTCATATAACAGGAAAAATTTAGGGGAAAGGGTGCCCCCACCAAATTAATATTAATTTTAAACTAACACATAAAATTCCTGTTTTTTTTCATAATTTAAGAGGTTTGCGGTCATTTTCATGCAACAAAATAGGAAATTTTAAAAAAGAAATTAATGTTTTTTCCTAACAATATGGAAAGATTTTGGGCTTTTTATAATTTCCGATTTGGGTCTTTATTGTTCTTTTCCAATTTTTGCCCCAAAATCAGGGGATAATTTAGTAAAAAATTTTCCAAAATTTTTTAAATATTTTTTCTCAAGAATTTAAAAAAATAAAATTTATTAAAGACAAAAGGTTTTTAAACCAATGTTTAAAACATGGATTTTTTAAAAAAATTCAAAGAAACAAAATTTACCTTCAAAAGAAGTTTTTTTTCCCATTTTAAATGAACCACATATACTGATAATAAAATACAAACCCTGCAAAAAATGTTTGGAAAAAATTTTAAAATTAAAAAAATGGGAGAATATAAAGATCTATATTTAAAAAACGCCGTATTACTTTTAGCTGATGTATTTGAAAATTTTAGAAACAAATTTTAGAACTAAAAAATTTAGATCCTTGTCATTAATTTATTTATCCGGTTTTGGGTTTGGGGATGCAATTTTAAAAAAATGACGGGAAATTTAAAGGGTTAGATTTAAAAAACCCTTGAATTGAAATTTTATCTTTTTATTAAAAAGGGGCGGGAGGGGAGGAAAAATTTTTAATTTCAAACAGATACAGTAAACAAAACAAAAATATATAAAAAGAAAATAATTAAAAAGAAAAAAAAATTTACATTATGTCCCTTGACGCCAATAATCTTTCCCGGTTGGGCTAGGGTGTCATCCTTTTTCCCCCTCTGGAAATTTTAAAATTTTATATCCAAAAACAATTCAAAAAATTTAAATTTTTGCAAAAGGTAAAACTAACTTTAAGTTGAAGGGTAAATCTTGAAAAACCGAAAAAAATTACATAAAACCCCAATGAATCCTTTAGTTTCCTAAAAAAAATTAAAATAAAAAAATTTCAATGGTTTTTCTAAATTATATAAAAATATTAAAAAAAAATTTGAAAAAAAAAAAGGGGGGTAAAAAAAAAATTCCCAACCCCTTTAATGAAAAAAAAAAAAAATTTTAAGTATTCATTTTAAAAAATCTTGAACTATAACAAAATTTGGGGTTAAAAGTAAAAAAAAATACACAAAAAAAATTAATTTTTAATGAAAGCCCCATTTTAAAAAAGAGTAATTTTTTTTTTAAAACTCAAAAAAGATCAAAAAAGCAAAAAAATTCCCATTAAAAAAGGGGCCCTTTTTAAGTTAATGAACAATTCTGTATTGTAAGACGATGGAAAATTTTTAACCAAGAGGGTTAAAAATTAAATTAACTCATGATGAAAATATTTTATTAAAATAAAATAGCCAAACCTTCTTTTTTGTTATTTTAAAACGATTTTTTAACCCAAGAATTTTTTTGGTATTAAATTAGAAAAAAAAGAAAGTTTGTTATTAAACAGACCTTTTTTTATTTTGGAATGTGCATTCTAGTTTTTAAAAAATATTTAATGTAATAATTTTTCTTTTAAAATTTAAAAATTAAGGAAAATACGAGGTTTAATTGTAAATTACTATCCTGACACAGTTTCCAAAATTATTTTAAATAAAAATAAAAACCAAAGATCATATGAGGATTTTTATAAGGAAAAGATTTATTTGAAAATAGGGGATTACGATAGAAATTTTAAAAAATTTTTTTTTTGATAATAATAAAAAAGAAATTTGGGAAATTTTTTAAAGATGAAGTTTGCCGGCATTCCCTTTGGGTTAAATTTTTGGTCGGATTAAAAAAATAAAATTATTCAAAATTTTATTAGAAAAAACGAAGTAAAGTTAAAAAATGTAAAGGAAATTTAAAAAAAACTTGTTGTTAAGAAAAAAATATTTTCAAAAAAAATTAAAGATACTTTTTTTAAATTTAACCCAAAGTAATCAAAACCTTTAAATTATTCGTTCTAATAAAAACCACCAATTTTTCCAATTTTGGGTTTATAAAAAAAACCCATCTTTTATAATTAAAATAAACGATAAAAGGGATATTTCTTTGATAAGGGGAAAATTTTGGGTAAATTAGCGTATTCTTAAAATTAATTTTAAAAAAAACCTTAATTAAATCTTTTTCTTAAATTTTTCCAAAATTAACTTTTAAAATTATAAACCATAAATTGTTAAAAAATATTCAAAACTTTTAAAGAATTAATATAAATAACATCTTTTTTTTTTAAAAAATTCATTTGCAAAAATTAAATAAAATAGATTCTTTTTTTCTGTTTTTTTTTGAAATTGAAAACTTTAAAAGAATTACATTTTCTTTTTTTTTTTAAATTTGTAATTTAGTTTTCCCCTTTATCTAATTTAATTGCATCAACAAAAAATAATTAAGATGAAATTTTAAAATTAATTCCCCCCATTATACCTTTTTGAACAAAACCAGGACTAGAAATTTACATTTTTTCCATTGAAAAATTTCCACCATGGGTATCTTGAGTATAACATTTAAAAAAAAAAAATGGAGGTTTTCCCTTTTTAAATTTTTTTCCCTATTTTTTACTTTTTCTTTAAAAAATTTTTAAAAATTTTCCCCAAATTAATTAATTTTTTCCATTTAATTTAAAAGCCCTTTAAAGGGGTTAAAATAATTTAAATTTAGTTTTTTCCCATTTTTTTTTTAAATTATAATTTTTAGTTTTTTATACAATAAATCATACAACGGTAACTTTTATTTTGTAACATTTTAATGAAAATAAAAAATAAAAACCGAAAAAGTGACTTTTTTGGGGGCGGGGGAATTAAACCCATTGTTGTTTTTTTACATTTGGTTTTTAATTAATTATTTCTTTCGGGAGGAAGTCCAAAGGGATCGAAATACATTTTAAATTTAAGAAACAAACCCAAGTGTTTCCAGGCCCAAACAGAGTCGCCAAAATTTTAAAAATTTCCCACTTTAAAACCCTTTTTCCCTTTTAATTTTAATAAATTATTTCTACAAAATAAAACCCCAAAATTTTTTTAATTTTTAATTGTTTTACCCATTTTTAAATTTTAAAAAGTTAGAAATAGGTTTGTTTATAATTTTTTTTTTTTTTTCCCAAATTTTTTTTTTTTTTTACTAAATTTTTTTTTTTTTTTAAACTAAAAATTCGTCTGAAAGGGTCTTCGGGGAAAATTTAAAAATCTGAACCCCTTTCCCCATTTAAACCAAAGAGGGTAATAAAAGGTTTTTCCTAAAACTAGCACCCAACATACCAAAAAAACCCCCCCCGTCTTTTTTTCCGTTTTTGTTTTAATTTTAAAATCACTCCAGACCCCTACTAGTTGCTTTTTTTGGGTTAGGTGAAAGATATGATGAAAACAAATTTTTTTACATTACTACTAAAAACATACCTTTTCCAAGTATTTTACTAAAAACCTACTGGCTAGCCCAACAAAGCACCAATGCCTAGAGGGGCAAATTTTTTTGGGAGCTTTTTTTTGGCTGCCTTTGGGAAGAATTGTTTTTTTTCCTAAAAAACCCAGCCAAAGTTTTCCTAAAAATCCACCATTTTGCCCCTTAAACTGGAAAATTTGATTTTTTAAAATTGGGAAATTTCAAACCCCTTTAAATTATTTGCAAAAAGTTTTTTTTGTTTTGGATTAATTTGTGTTTTTTTTAAAAAAGTAAAGGGAAGTTTCCATGTAATTGTTCATTTTTTTAAAACTAAAAGAAAGGGGAAATTTTTGTTGTTGAAAAGGCTGGGGCAAAATTTTTTCTTTTTGGTCCCCTTTAAGGTTAACTTTATATTCAATATTTTTTTGATGTCATTAATAAAAATTTATTTTTTAAATTTTTTTAAATTTTATATTTATTTATTTAAAAATGAAAAGTTCTTTTAAAACAAAAAAAACTTTCTTTTCCCAAATGATTTATTTCAACTGTTTCCCCCAAAATAAACAATTGCGTAAATACAATATTGCTGTTTGGTGGAATATTTAATTTAGCTTTTAAATTGATATGCTTGGGAAATTCTTCTGTTATTGTTTCCCCTTTTTATATTCCAAGTTAAAAAGAATAAATTTCCCAAAAAAACCCTTTTAAAAATTTAAAAAAATTTAAGAGACTTTCCCGTATCTTTTTTTATTTTGTTTATAATAAAAAATTAATTACATCGTCATATTTTTCTTGAAATACTTGGTATTCTGTTTCTGGAAAAAAAAACACCATTTCCCAAATTCAAGACACAAAGGGCTCAAAGTGCAATTTTATTTTCTTTCATTAATTTTTTAAAAGTATCAATAAATGTGGGTTTAATTTGTTTTTGAAATTTCTTTTTTTCATCGTTTAAATAAAAAAAATCCTGTTGTGGTTTTGTTACACCAGCCCGTTATTCTAAAGGTTTTATTATTTTGTTTTTGTATCATTGATTTTGGGGTTAAACATTTTCCCCCAAAGGGATGACCCTCTTGCTTTTTTTAAAACTTTCAGTAGCAATTAATCAAACCCAAAATTTATTTAAAAAATTAAAAGTGGGAACCCATAAATTAATTTTGTTTCAATTACTCTACCAGGGTCAGCCAAACATTTGCTCTAAAAAATTAAAAAAATTTATCATCTTCAGGGTGCAGTGTTATTTGTATTTGGAAATTGGAGGGATAAATTATTTTTTAAACCCGAAAAAAAAGAATAATTATTTAATGGGAATTTTTGGGATTTACCCCCTTTTTTTAAACCCCTTTATTTAAATTTTTTCTAAATTTTTAAAACCTGAATTTTCAGCAACACAAACAGTGCAGTAGTTTCTACATAAATAATTCGTTTGTTCCAGTTGATTCCCGCAAAATCCCTTAGATGTTTTAACTAAATTTTTTTACATTTTTTTACTTTGTATAAATTATTACAATCAAAACAATTTTTTTCCCTTTTGTTTAACCACTAACTGATCAATTAATGAAACTGCATTATTAATTAGAGGGAATTTGGGCTCCATCTCCGTCACCACATACTCACACCATTACAAGCTTATTTACTTTAAAAATTACTTCAAAAAAACCATTAAAAAAAATCCAAAATTAAAAAAAATTCTATCATTAATGGGGAAAGTGAATCCGTTTTTTTTTTTTGCTTAAAAAATTTTTTCCCAGAACAGATTTTTAAAGCTGTATTCCCAAAATTTAATAGGAGAAAATTTATATCTTTCGCAAAAATTGTTTTTGTTCTAAACATGCAAATATTATATATTTTTTTAAATTTTTTATTTTTTTTTAAATTAAAATTTAAAAATTTTGTTTTTTATTAAATTAAAAACTTTTAAATTTTTTTTAAAATTTAAACTGTTTTAAAACTTTACGCGTCCCCGAAACCTGACAATAATCTAAATTTTTCTTATAAATTTAAAATCCTCCTCATTTTCATTATTTTACTGTTTTTTCTTTTCTTTTTTAACTTAGCAAATTTAATTTTCCAACTGCCGGGGCAGGTTTCTTTTTTAAATTTTTCAACAATTTTAACACCCCTAAATTTCCAACTTCCTTTCCCAAACCTTTTTTTTTTTCCCCTTTCAAGTGCTGCTTTTTTCCGCTGTTTTCCCAAAACTTTTTTTCCACGTGCTAATTGAAGATGCAACTCCGCTTGAAAACAAATTTTGTTAAAGTGTCAAAGATACCTGTTTCCAAAGTATATTTCTTTTCCTGTGTGACATCAACTAAATTTAAATATTCCTTTAAATTTTTTTCATAAACTTTTTTGTACATTATAAAACTAAAATTTTTAAAAATTTTTAAAATTTCCCTTTTAAAAATTTGTGTAAAACTTTTTTAACCCCATTAAAATTTAATTTTTCTACCAAATACCCTGTAAAATATAACTAATTGAATTTATAAAATATTTTTTAATTTCAAATATCCAACTCTTTGGGTTTTTGGGAAATGGATAAGCCCCTTGTTAAATCTGCAGTAAATTAAAGCATAATAAAAATCCCCTGAAAATTACCAACAACAAAATGAAATTTTCAAAAAGATCACAATGAATGTAAATTTTAAACCACAGAGTTAGTTAAATTTGGTGTTGTATTCCCCCCCTTCAGTAATTTTTTCAATGCTTTTTTTTTTCAAATCCAAACAAAATTTTAAAAAATTTTACATTCTAAAAACCAACAAAAAATTATCTGTAATTTTAAATCAAAAACTTAAAACTACTTAAATCAAATTTCCAAAATTTTTTGGAAACAATTTCTGTTTATTAAAAATTTAAAATCATCATTACTTATTAATGTTTTTCCCCCAATATAATTTTTAATACTGTTAACTGTAAAACCGTTTGTAAATTGATATCTTTTCCCTTCTTTACCATTATTTAACGAATTCTTTTTCGTCATTTCCTCACAAAAATTAAACCAAGAGATAGGTCATAGTGTTAATACAAAAGGGGAAAAAAAACCAACAAAATAAGTTTTTTTTTTATCTAAAAAAAAAAAGAACGACTAAATCTTTATTTAAAACCCCTCGGTTTAATTTTTTTTAAAAACTTTTTCTGTTTCAGAAAAATTTAAAACTTTTTTTGTTCCATTTTTAAATTATTTTAAAAATATTTTTTAATTAAAAAAATAAAGTTTTAAAACTTTAATAAAAAGTTAAAAATTTAAAAAAAAATTAAATTTTTATATAACAATTTTTAAGTTGTTTTGGAAAAAGTTTAATTCATTTTTATAGTTTTTTCAATTTTTCTAAAACCTTCAATTTTTTTTTCTTCATTATTTTTTCCCCGCATCCAAATTGGGAAACCCCAATTAACTCCAAGTCATCAACCAATTCTTTTGGATTACTGGCAAACGTCATAACCTTGTTCCCCCCTAAATTTACTTTTTTTAAATTTCCCTAGATCTTTTATTAAAGGTAACCTGATTTTTTTGTTAATTCTTTTTAAAAAATTTTTAAATTGGGAAAAAAAAATTTAATTTTTTTTTATTTTTTTTATATCCTTTTTTTTAATCAAAACAATCAAATCATTTCAAATTTAAATGTTAATTAAATTCTTTTTTCCAATTTTTTCCCATCCTTAGCAAAAAAATTTTTTTTTGACCATAAAGTTTTTTTTAAATTAAAAATTAAATTTCCAAATTTTCCAATTTTGGGGAAACTTTATATGGGTTTTGAAATTTTATTCCTTTTCCACTAAATATAGGGGGATAAATTTAAAAATATTTTTTCAACCGTTTTTTTACTTTTATTAGTTTCGTCTTTTTCCCTGTTTTAAAATTTTTTTTGCTTTTTCTTTCTTATTTTTTATCTTTCGATCCCTTTATTTCTTTGCTATTGGACCATTTAAAATTCACGAAAATTCGGGAGTAAAAATTACCTTTTTTATTTTTGGGCTGTGTCTTCATATATTTTTTATCAGGATTAGATTCATCTGCATAAATAATTTAAAAAAAATTTTAGACGGTTTTGGGAAAAATCCATATTCTTTTTAAAAAAATCATTTTCCAAATCAACATCTAAAATTTTACCCGTAAAGTAAATTTTTTTTTTTTCGGGCCCTTTCTCCCAATTTTTCTTCTGATTTTTTGTTTGTAACATGGCTCACCTTTTTTTAAAGGTTTAATGGGTTTATTTAGTTTCCCCGGGGGGGATGTTTTTTTTTAATACTTTTGACAAAAATTTTTATATTTTCCCATTTCATGTATCTTATCCCCAAAACTTTTTGGGAAATAACCTAATTTCCTTTCCTTAATTCCAGGTAAAGCTTTTTTAAATGACTTGATAATTGGTTTTTTTTTGACTTTTTTTATTTTTTTTAGTAATTGGGTTTTTAAATTTTAGTATAATATCCCGATTTGTAGGTTTTTTTAAATTTTTTTTCTCATTTTTTCTTCCCCTAAGAAACTCTCAACTTTTCCCGACTTTTTTTCTTATTATCATTTCAATAAAATTTTGAAATTTCATTTAAAATAATAATGTAAGATAAAAAAAAAATAATGTAAAAATAAAGAAGTTAAAGTAAGATTTAAAGTAAAATAAAGTAAAATAAGTAAATTTTTAAAATAAATGGAAATTCCCAAAATTTTATACAAAAAGTGATAAATCCAATAACTTTACACAATTTTATCCTTTTATTGGGCCCGATTCATTTTTTAGAATTTTAAAATGGGGGATCTTCTGGATCTGGGAAAAAAAAATACATTAAAGCATATACTTCGAAAAACCCTTATAATTTTGATAAATTATACTTTTAAAGCTAAAAACTTTGAAAAATCTAAATATCAAAATTTAAATTTCCAAATTAAGTCAAATTGGGAAAAAAAATTTAAAAATAAACCAAATTAAATACTTGAATATTCAGCTTCCCAACCAAAAATTTAACCTTGTGAGAATCTTTAATCAGAAAAACAAAAAGTATAAAATTTTTATGATTTTGAAGTTAAAAAAAAAAAAGTTCAAAATGAAATAACAAAAAACTTTAAATTTAAGGACGTCACAAAAACGTTGTGTTTTTTTATTTTAAGGGCAGTCTTAAAATAAAAAAAACCCAAAAAAATATTCGAATTTAAAATGTTTCCCCTTAATTTTTTTTTGAAAATCCAGGGAAACGAAAAATGATATTATTTTTAATGAACCAAAAAATAGAACGTGATTCATTTGCTAATGCAACAAATCAAAAAAAAGTTTCTTTTATAGGGCCCAAACCCAAGGGAAATTTTTTTGAAAAAACTTTACTGGGAATATATAAAGGGAGTTTTTAATGAAAGTAAAACAAATTTTGAATCTGACAGTAAAAGTAAAGTTAAATTTGATAATTTATTTAAGTGATTTTTTGCTACCAAAAAACAATACAAAAAGCTTAGAAAGGACAGGGGAAAAATATCTTCAAGAAATAAGGGGAAATTGATAACAATGAACAGAGCAATTTGATATGGGAGGTTTAAAAAAAAAATCAACCTAGGAAATCCAGATAAATCCACCGATGTAGTTTTTAAAAGATTTATGTTTAAAAAAATTCAAAGGTAATAGAAACTATAAACTTGAAGATGTCAAAAGATTTTAAAAAAAACACTAGAAGCAGAATAAAGAATATTGAAGAATTAACAAAAAAAATTTAAAAAATTTATTATTTAAAAAAATCAAAAACAAGGTTTAAAATTTAAGAAAAAATGAAAAAACTATGGTTATTCTATTAAAAAACTTTTAAGAGAAATCAGATTTGACAATGACAATAAAAAAAAAGTATTTTGGAAAACCAAATTTTTAAAAGTTTAAAAACAATCAAGTTCAAAAATTAAAAGATAGTATGATTAAACATGAAGAACAAAAGAAAAAATTATTGAAGCGGAAAAAAAAATTACAAAAAAGTAAACATTTAAAATTAGAACAAAAATAAATTAAACTAAATACTAACCCGAAAAAAAGCATAAAAGGGGTTTATTAGAATTTTTTTCAAATAAACTTTCAGAAATAAAAAACTGAATTGGAAAAAGGGAAACTTCACAAAAAGGTGGGGTGACAGAAACAGCATTTGAGGGCTTTAAAGAAGAAATTTAAAAACAAAAAAAGGGTGACTTTTTAAAAAAAAATTTGAAATTGGATTAATTGTTGACAACCGTCATAAATTTTAAATATGCCCGACTTAATAATATTTCAAAAAAATTACTAGCAGAAAAGACGCAGCTTAATGCTAAAGTTTAAAAACCAAAAAAATGAACTGGATTTTTTAGTTGAAAAAACAGTTAAAAAAAGGAGAGTTAATTACGGGTAATACTGAAGCAATTAACACAGTTTAAAAATCCTGAAAATTTAAAGAAACAACTTGTAGATCTGATTAATAAAGTTGAAGCACTTCCCCAAAATAAAGTAAAAGGGGGGGTTAAAATAAACTTAAAGGTTTTTACAAAAGATATTAATTAATTTAAAAAGATAAATTTAAGATTTAAAAATTTAAAAAAAAAATAAATATCTTAACTCTGCAGTTAAAATATCAGCTAAACAAGGAGAAAACAATTACTGCAAAAACCCAAGAAAATTTCGCTAATACAAAAGCAAAACCACTAATGTCGGAGAAAATTTCCACTAATGCTGAAAAAATTACAAAAGTAAAAAATGTTTGCTTAAAACAAGAAAAAACAATTAGCTGAAAAAAAGAAAACTGTTGACAATCAAACTGCTTCTGAATTTCCACAACAAAACGACTTGATGATTTAGCTGAAAAAATTCTTAAACTTTAAAAAAAAAAACAAAAAAATAGAAAAAAAAGGGTAGGGAAGTGGGGCATGAAAATGTTTTTTTTAATTTAATATAACAGTTTTTATAAAATTTTTAAAAAAAGAAAAAAGGGAAAATTTTTAAACCCTCCCTTGGGGCTTTGGGAAAATACAACATATGAAGGAAAAAATGACTAACCCATTTTAAAAGGAATGGATTTAAAAATTTGGAATTTTTTTGTAGATTATTTAAAAATTTTTTTAAAACACATAAACCAACAATAAATGTGCTTTTCCAAAAGTGGTTTTTAAAGGTGTGTTTTCGGCCAGAAAAAAAAGGAATGTATATAATAGATAAAAAAATTTTTATTAAAAGGGGGCCCCGGCCCCAAAAGGTGAACCGGAAAAACCCATTAAAAACCCAATATCGCAGTTTATATTAGGGGGGTTGGGATGATAAAAGATGATCTAATTCTTGGTAAATTGGCAGTAAAAATAAATTTTAGTAGCTGAGGCTTTAACAATGATCGGTTAAAAATCTTTTATAAGAAAAAAAATTAAAGTTTAACTAACACAAGGAACCCAAAGTTTTATAAATTCCCTCCTTAAAAACATTTAGAAACAAAAGAAGAAAAATTTTTCGCTTTTGCCGGGGATTAAAAATCAGATTAAAACATCCCGGGTGAACCTGCATCGGGAAAACTCTATCGGAATAACCTATACCGGATTAAAACTGTATCGGATTTAACTATACTGATTAAAAAGTATAACCAAAATCGAATGAACTTTCAAAAAAAAATAAGATCAAAAAATGCCTTATAAACAACTGAAAAACATTTTGACGATGCATGGTTTTAAAAAATATATGAAAGTGGGCATGCGTTTACATTGTAAAAAGTTCCCATAAATAGAAAATAAGACATAAAGAAAAATTTCCCCTAAGTTAAAAAAAAACTTGAACGGGAAATGACCTGCGTTTTCATTGTAAACGTTACTAAAAATAAACACAAACTTTTTGCACCGGATTTTAAAAATAAAGAAAGCTTAACATTGTAAAAGTTACTAAAAAAAGGCGTTTTTCAAAAAAAACGTTAAAATAAAAAAAAAACGTTTTTCATTTTAAACGTTCCAAAACTAAATGTTTTAAATAAAAATAAGCCCTTTTTCATTTTAAACGTTACTAAAAATAGGGGTTTTACAAATTTTAAACGTTAAATAAAAAAGATTTAAATTTATTTTAAATAAAATTTTTTTTTTTAAAAATAAAATTTTTTAAAATCTTTTTTTTTTTTTTTTTTTAAAATTGGGCCGGCATTGACCATTTCCCGACCAAGGGGCCCCCGTCAAATGAGGTTAAACCAAAGGTTTTTCATTCGGTTTAAAATAAAGATTTAAAAAATTTTTAAAGGGGATTAAAGGGAGTATTCTAAAATTTGGGCAAGGGTTTTAAAATGCACTTATAAATAAGGGGCAAGGGGTCAGGGGGGGGCAAAAAACCCCGCTTTCGGTATTTTTTAATACTTCTGACGAAAGGGGACTGCTGTAAATATTTTTTGCTGTGAAATCCCGTTTAAATTTAACCCGCTATTCAATACGAAAAAATTAAAATAAAAGAAAATAAAATGTTTTTAAAACTACATTAACAAAAAAAATAATTTTATAAAAATATATTTTTTATAAGAAAATTTCGATAAAAAGCAACATAAAGCTATTTTAAAACATCTCGTTCCCTGGTTACTCTTTAAAAATTTTAAAAAAAACATAGTACCCTTTTTGTCCTTTTTTTCTTTAGCTAATCATATTACCAAATATGGGCCCTGTTGGGCAATAACAAATGGGGCCCCGAAAGCCGCGAAAAAAAACCCTTTTTTTATACATTTTGTTGAAAAATGAAGAAAATGCTTACCCTGGAAACACGAGCCCCGCGGGCATAAACATTTTAAAAACTTTTATTAGAAAGCTAATCGCAAAAATAGTAAAACAAATTTAAATTTTTGCCCGACTTCAACGGAACCAAAGAAACCAAAAAATTTTTCCCCGAAAAATGTTAAAAATCCGTATTTTCCCTTTTTCTTTCTATATAAAAAAAACCTTAAGAGGGGCCCGACTTCAAAAAATGGATAAAAATTTTAACTTGAAGGGGTAGAGAAAACGGAACCCGAGATTATATCATTAAAACATTAAAATTTCACGAAATACAAAAAAAACACTGCGGGTTTAAAAAAATTTTTAATTTAACCCCTGGTAACAAGGAACCTACCTCCTAAAGAATGTAAACTGTCCTTTAAAATCAAAATCACTACAAAAGTAAAATTTACCAAAATTCAACAAAAAGCAAAAAACCCGTAACTTAACAAAAACATTGTAGATCGCGGGGTACGATAACATCCGTAGAAATTCCCGAAAACATATTACCAAAACCTATTAAAAAGTTCTGTAGTAATTACATCTTTTTTTTGTGGGTTTTTGAGTTTTAAACCCTTTTTTTTCACATTCAAACATAGATTTCACCCCCTACGTTCTCCGTTGGGTCCGGAAATCGTTAAAACTTGGGACCCCTTTAATTTAAAACCCTAAAAACTGCCATAATTACGCGTCCGATTTTCCACGTCTAATTTAATTCGATAAATACTGGCGGGCGTAATGGAAATTTTGCTGGGTCACAGGGAAATCCCTTCGAAATACAGAAATCTTTAAAAGTTTTCACTTGATGAGCATGTTTATTTACAGTGCTATCAGCTCTAGAGCTCAAAATATGTGTAGCCATTCTGTCTATACATTGTTCTTCGTTATTTATCTGAACGCCAGCCTCGTCAAACTTTCTTTTTAGTGTTTGCCTCAAGCCAGTACCTGAAAGACATACATAAAGTCAAAATTCGATCGTACATGTTCAATAAATCTCATAATGTTGAAGATTTTTACCAGCTGCACTTCAATGCTAACATTCTTAAACTAAAAGGTTCTATATTAAACACTCCAGTGTTCCCTTTTCCCCTTGTGACAGCACCTGTAGAAGGAAAAACATAACTTTCTTTCACAATGCAACTGAAATTACCCTGTTCATCAATTAACAATGGCCAAAATGGCGCCGATTTCCATTCAGGAATAATCAAAGTTCCTAAGCATTTATCGTGTTTTAACTTATTCAAACGCTGAACGACTAAATTTGGTGGTGGTACCAACCAATTATTCTCCCCGGTCCATATTTGTGTAAAACAATCAACTGCTTCTGTACCAGGTACCCACCATCTTGAATTAAATCTGTCACATTTGTTATTATAATGTGTGGCAAACCTGTCGACTGTAAAAGGTCCCCACTTCTTATTCAAGTGTTTAAATATGACCTCATTTACAGACCAATCGTCACAATCAAGACACCTACTCAGATAATCTGCTTCTGCGTTCCTACACCTTGGTATCCAAATTACAACAAACTGTATGCTATTTATGTCGCACACTTCGTGAATTTTAAGACAAATTTCATGCAAATCGTCAACATAGCTGCCGGAATTCAAAATAAATTTCACATTCTTATTGTCTGTAAGGAAAATGACATGATTATTCACTAATATATTAATGTTACTTCTTAAAACTCGATGAAGAGCCTCAAGTTCTCGCCATGTTGAACTTCTTTCTCTTTCTACTTCTGTCCAAGACCCATGTACCTCTGTACTGCTAAAAGTAAAAGACATGTGTTTACTGTACAATGCGCTCACTTCCGGGAGCTCCAGACCACTAGACCCACTTCCGAGAGTCTTATTCATAGAACCTTGTTCATCATTTATCAAAATATTTTGCTTACATCCGGGAGCAAAACCGGTGAGATATTCCACTTCCGGTGGAAACTTGCTACCTTTACACATACCTTGAAACATTTCCCCGTGGTTCACTTCCGGGAACCCGGTTTCGTAAGACGTTATCTTTTCATGTAACGGAACAAGTGAGTACTGATCAAAAATTGACATTTCCTCAAACTACCACAGCTCTCCTTTGTAGAACCTTGTTCTATGTTTGTCAAAACATTTTGCTCACATCCAGGAGCAAAAACTGTGTAATATTCTACTTCCGGTGGAAACTTGCTACACATACCTTGGAACATTTCCTCATGGTTCACTTCCGGGAACCCAGTCACCTTTTCATTTATTTGAACACCTGAGGACTGGTTAATAAATGTTTTTTCCTTGGACAAACTATTATAATATGCATATGACTTTTCGTCTTTTCTCACGTATCCGCCGTATCCAACGGCGCTAGCGTCCGTTGCCATACTTAAACTTGCAGAAAATAACTGCTTCAATCGCTTACCTTTCTTGTTCAATTTTCTTGCATTTTCTAGCCAAAACTGTAGCTCAGCCTGAGCCTTTTCGCTTACCTTAACAGGTGCGTTCCAGCTTGCACGCCCTATAATACATTTGTATAAATCTCTGGTCTTCCGGCAGACTATTCTACCTACCACACTTTGTAGGGAAATTATTTGGCCTACAACTGCTGCTAAACATTTTACATGTATCAAGTCTAACTTGTCTTTTGACAATTGAAATAGAACTGACTTTAGTGACATTTCTAATCGAAGAATTCTTTCTTCCGAAATAAACATACAGTTAGATCTATAATTCAAAGTATGGCCTAACCAGCATACTATTTGTGAAGGGTTCCAACAACATTTTTCTTCCGCAAGTAAAAACCCCAGATCTATCAAAGAATTGTGTATAAAATTACTAGACGACATGGCCTTTTTAAATTCAGCATGTCCCCCTACTCCATCATCCAAAAACATAATTACCCTGTGTCCTAATGATCTCCAGTGTTTAATCAACACTCTTAGAGTTTTCGTAAAGATATGCCCTGCGGAAGCAATTCCAAATGGTAATGAATTATACACATAATATCTTACAACTCCGTCATCAATCCAGGAAAATCCCAAATACGTAGTATGTTCAGGATAAATATCTATGTGGTGATAAGCACTCTTTAAGTCGAAAGTATAAACAAACGTATTAAGGTCAAACAAACTCTCTGCTGTGTTTATGTCTTCAAATTTTATCTTAAACATATGCAAACAAGGATTTACATGCCTACAATCTAACACCAGTCTGGGCTTTCCAGCCTTGTTATAAGCAACTGTGAGTGGATTTACCACAATTGGTTTTTCTAATACTTCCGATATTACCCACTTTTCTAACAAAAACTTTATCTCCGTTCTAACAAACGTTTTGTT
Source organism: Mercenaria mercenaria (assembly GCF_021730395.1). Classification (NCBI taxonomy): domain Eukaryota; kingdom Metazoa; phylum Mollusca; class Bivalvia; order Venerida; family Veneridae; genus Mercenaria; species Mercenaria mercenaria. Next base: position 73,133,464 of record NC_069375.1, read on the forward strand.
TTCAAGTGCGGATCTATTGTTTTTCAAGTGCGCACTTCTGGTATGTTCTTAAAGACACTGATTCTGGTATGCCTGGTATGTGGCCTATGGAGATGATAAGGTCTGCGTATTGGCGATAAGGGCCAATACACAAGTCAGGACCATTGGTAGACTTGCTTCTGTTTATCATAATAAGCTACTGTATAGCTACTGTGCAGTAAATAAATTGCAGGTGATATTTCTCACCTTTATAGCAAATCAGTTCTCACCTTTATAACGAGTTTAGAAAGCTTGATTGAATTAGGGCTAAATAAACAAAGTGATAAGATACAACAGTGTTTTATCATATTTTTAATAAAGTAAGTTTTTTAACAATTACATCTCATTATTGCTGTTTTTTATTATCAAAAATATAAAAAATGCATTCAGGCACATAGCTTTTAGAAGTAATAAATTATTGTGTATTTTGAACAATGATATATCTTTATTGCTGGATTTTATTATACATAAAAGAAAGTTAACATTATTTAGACAACACAAGAGGAATTAAGCATTTTTAATATATAACATCCTTCTGTCTATATACCTTCTTTATCTATTAAAAATGCAACTGAACGCTTCTTTAATTTCTAATAAAATCCAGCAATTATCTTTTTTTTTTCGTTTTTATTTTGTTATTTTTGATAAAAAGATCATAATCATTGAATAAACAAACTTGTAATTTCTCTTATTAAGTTTTGAATAATTATTTTATAGTGAGAAATGCTTTGCTATAAGAGTTATAATTTAACTGGCCAGGACATTACTCAACATGACTGAGCAATCAAAATTAGTATCTTATCAATTAAAATAATTTTGTGTACATGCTGAAAAAAGACTAAAAAAACAACAGCATTTCAATTAATAAAATGCAAAACACAGGAAATAACCAATTTACCTGTAGGCAATAAAATTTATGATTCTCTGACAATAATTAGGCTACATGTCAAGTCTACAGGGGTTTTATGGACCCTTATCAGACTGGACCAGACAGGATCTTGTATATTGGGGATTAAAAAGTCTGGTATTTGGGGGGGGGGGGGGGGGGGGGGGTCACTTATATAGGAGATTTTCTTTGTCTTTAAATGGCAATTTATATCCGTTTTCAACAACGTCTAAAATATATTGATTATTGGACACCCTGCACCATTTGTCTTTATTCTGCCTTAATCGGCCTACAGGTGAAATAGAATTTATTATACCTTTATCCGACATCTGGTCACTGCTTTTTTTCTCGGCCTTAAATAATGTTTCATTTTTACTCAAATAAGCCTTATCTTGGCACACAGTACCCTTGGTAAAGTCAGTGACTTTTACTGAGTCTAAAATCTCAAAATAACTACTTAACTTATTGTTCTGGTAAGAGCTGTTCTGTGTACATTCATTTTTCCAGTGACCCGCCTTTCCACAGGAAAAACACAATCCGGGACGCTGTCTGATGCCCTGTGACGCCTGCGCAGATCCCGATGCCTCTGGACGCTTGTACGGCCAGTTGTTTTTTCTGTTTTTATTGGTCTTGTCTGCCTTAGCCTTCCTACTGGCACGAGCCTCCGCCTTATAAATACGTTTTTCGTCGTCGCTATCGCTAGCGATGGGATTTGCCTCGTATTCGCTGACCACTCTCCAACCCAAAACCGACGTATCGGCCAGAATCACTAATTTTTGTCGGTGCTTCAACATGTCTCTGGCTGAAAAAATAACACTTTTTTTTCAATTTTTACCATATTGATGTAAACAGACGCAAACATTATCCGTTTTCTTAATGGATCGCGATAATTTTATCTTAACGGTACTTGGTAAAATCCAAAAACATGTAAAGCAGGTGTATCCGATAAGTAGTGTTAATTTGTATATTGTAGTATATTCTTTACTGTAGACACGATGCGTCATTCCCAGATTTGTAGTGAAATGGATAGTGTGTTGGATTTCTATTCTTTTTATGTTTGTATGGTGTAGGTTCGAATCCTTCTTTTTAAAAATGATGTTACTAATTCTATTTTTGCAGGTCTTTTTATCATCTTTTGACTTTATTTTTGCTTTCATTCTTGCAAGAGTTTTCTCTATTCATTTTGCAATGTTAATAGATTTTATATCGATTCTAATAAGAGATCCTCTGAAAAATATTAATATGTACTTAGTATAAGTGCACAAGAAAATCATGATACAAATAGTTTTACCTGCATTCTTTTCCAGGTAAAAGCATGTTAGAAAATTTAAAAAAGTAGCTCGTCCCGTATTCGAACCAGCACCGTATGCTTAAAAATCATACGTGTTAACCACTAGACCACGCCGCTATTTACATCGGTTTTGTGATATAAGATATTTGTCATGTAATGTTTCCACCTGATTCCCTATTTAATTGTTATGGGTTGATCCGGTATTAGTAAATAAAGGTCACAGTTATCGCGTTTTGTTAATATATCCTGTGAAAACATGAACCGTTATGACCTACATAAATCAGGTTATCACGGATAAGTGCATATCGTAAAAATTTACCTTGAATAATAGCCTCTTTAGCAGACGATAAATCCTCTGATTCCACGGCTGAATGCGCAACTTCTATCTTCTGTATAACTTTGGCATTTAATTTAAACTGTTCCTCATAGTCTAGTCCGATTTTGCAGATATCAGCTTTTTTAAGAAGGTACAAGCAGTTTGTTAGTATTTGGTCTAACATACTTTTTTAACATATTTTGGGTATGCTGAATCCAAAAATATATGTTGGCCATCTGGCAAATGCCTCTGAAAGGGGTAAAAATGGGGGCAAAAATGACCACTGTTTTTAACAAAAACTTTTCCATCGATATTACTTTATAATACAAATCTTTATCTTTAAATATGTTTCAACAAATTATTTCATGTTATTAGTATAATTGAGTAAATATTTATCAATAAATTATATCACAAGTTAAAAATGTGAACTTTAAGGGGTTTAAAAAGGGGAATTTGAGGAAAATTTTTAAAAAAAATATCCAACATCATTTATAGAATAGAAAAATGAGACTAAGTATTAGATTGAAAACTTCCGCTGAAATTTTATGTCAAAAAAGAAAATGATATTTTGATGAAATAGTTTTGCAGTTTTAAAATAGTCATTTAAGAAAAAATAAACAATGGGGAAGTTAAAACTTAATTAACATGACATTGTTTGTAATGAACAGAATACCATGTAGAACGTATTTTATCCTGGTAAGATCATTTTATTTAATAATCAACTTTTTAATACCTTAGAATCATAATAATTGGTGAAAATTAGGTCTGACAGGGATTAAGATTAAGGCTAATGTGAACTTAATTAGTATAAACAATCCAGGTCTCTATCACAATAACAATCTGGGTCAAATCATGTTTTTTAAAGTCCTTATCTAAACTCTTTGGAGTGTTTTACCTGTTATTTAATGTACATTAACTCTGACAAGAACACACTCTTTCATGATCATTAAGGTTTTAGAGATGTCAAGAATACTTCATGGAATCAGGACTTTTCGAAGTTTTTTTTACAGGTAGGCCAAATCTACATGTATATGTTATTTTTAAACATTTTTAGAGATGCTTCGCTTTATATACTTCGTTATATTTTAAGATTTGGTGAAATTGTATTTATTTTAACTTTCAGTATCTGCGATAAGTTCATTTATAAGAATCTGTTAAATTAATGCTATCTTTTTATATACTATAATTGCTTGTGAATGATAAGTAATAAATATTATTTTGTTTAATAGGTGTTAAAATATTCCAAAGTAAGAATGGACAAGACTTTGCATCTCGAGAGACCATTTCAAGATAGCACAGAAAAGTGCATCATTTGTCAGGAGGCAAAAGCTGACAAAACTTTAGGCTAAACAGCCTCAAGGCATAACATCTCTTAAGAGTGTGCTGAATCAAGATTTGTTTAAAGATTTTTTCTAAATATGAAGCCATTAGTAGAACTGAAAAAAATAGATGACAATGACAAAATACGTTGCCATAGAAAGTGTTATTCTAATTTTGTCCACAAAGAACTAATACATACTATTCAGTCAAAGCTAAGTTTAATATAGAACAAACATCAGATTAAGCTGCATCCTCGTCAAACTTATCATATACTCGTACTAAATTAAGAAATGTGTATGTTCTGTCAAGACAAAAAAAAAGAAAAAAAGAAAAAAAAACATAAAAAACTCTTTAACATAACTAGTCAGTGATATATAGTATATTAAAGGATGCTAAACATGACAACACAATGCGATTATGACTCTCTGATGTCAACGGAGGGCAAATATCATAAAAAATGTTTAAATTCTTTTAGATACAGAGTTCGCAAAACCAAGTCGGACAACTCAAATACAGATCTTGCCATGATCTTTCTTTAACATGAACATGGGTATGCTGCAATGAAATCGCAAATACTGCAGCTTTCAGACAGTTGAAACAGATACCGCATACGTACTGAAGAGACTTCTTCAACAATTCTTTGTCAATCATTTAATTCAAGAATATCATCTTTCAAAGAAGCCCTACAACGTAAACTGAGAAACCAGTTTTAGTTTGTAACTCCACTACATATATCTTCTGATGAAAGGAATACACTTCTTGTTCCATATGAATGTGCTGTGTCAATGCTTAGAGATGCCCATTATAATACTACTGGTAATAGTGATGAACGGCTGACAATACAGAAATATAATTCCAGTGACGTCTTCTTGACAACTGTATACGTAGTACTTAAATTAAGATCTGATATGTTCTCTCTGGAAGGACATTCTGGACTGAGTGTGACTGAAAATGATTCAGTAAATTGTGTTCCGGAGTGTCTTTTCATGTTTCTGAATCCAACATATGGTGGCCAAGAGCTTCAAGATGAAGAATTTGACCATAAAGATCCTGAATCTGATAGGCAAACAGAATTATTAAGTGTAGCACAAGATATTGTTTATGGAGTGAGTGATGGTAAAAAATGGACCCCTAAACACATAGGACTTGCAAGTACAAAGCACTAGATGACTAGGTTTCAAACATTTAGTTAACCTATTTCATAGCGCAGGAAACAGATTGAGCTACAAAGACATACTAGTAGACACATCTTTAGCTGAAAAACAAAACCTGGAATCAATGGATCCTGAAACTGGTCATGTTATTCCGCTGAATCTTATTGAGAATGAAATATCGAGACATTTAACACTATTGTTCAGAAGTGTATGCATATATCAGAAAGACTGGGACAGTCACATTCAGTTATAACTGTTGATCAGGCTCTTTACTTTAAGCATGTGGATTTGAAATGGGCAGTGCCCCAGAATGGGTGGTTTGCAAATATCAATGATTATTTGAAATCTGGTGTAACTTTTTGGCTCTTCCAGCAAATAAAATTGACGTAGTAGATTTTTATCAGAAGCTGATCAGGCAATCGCCTACAAAAAAGACGTTGGTTGTTGGCGTCGGCTTTTAGGATAAAGAAACTGTTGAAAATACTGTCATTGAACTTAATTTGGATGAATTAAAGGCTAAACGCGAGGAAGCTGACTCAAGAATCATTCTCCATGCTGTTCACAGCAGTTAACGATCAAATTGTGTCACTGTTGTTGTTTCTGCCAGAGATACTGACGTATTTTCTCTTACTTTGCCACTTGCAGGAAATAAATGCAACAGTATGGGTGATGGTTGGAACAGTGAAAAAACGAAAATACATTCAAGTCAACATAGTGTTAAATAAATCCTCAATAAGAGTTTCGTAGAAATCTACTTGCCTTTCATGCATTCACTGGCTGTGACACAACATCAAATTTCTGGAGAATCTCTAAAGATCTGTATTTATAGTGTTTACAGCCAGTGCAAAACTGATAGAAGGTCTTGGATATGGACAACTGTCTGATGAAGTAACGAAAAACTGTGAATATCTCATTTGCAAAATGTATGGCCAAGATGCTGTAAGTACTGACAGTGCTCAAAATGTTATGTTTGGCAGGTCTACAAGTCCTGAACACATACCCCTACCAGTGATGCTTGCTCATTTCACATTAGAAGAGCTCATTATCAAGCCCTTGTATGGAACCAATCAACTGTTCTCAATTCAGACCTGCCTGCACCTTCCGACATGGGATGGAAAGTGGCAGATGACACACTAAAGCCAGTTCTTATTACCCGTGATACAATTCCTCAAGTTTGTATTGAGTTCATTGCTTGCAAGTGTACATCTGGATGTAGGACCCTCTGATGTGAATATAAAAAGACTGGGCTCTTATGCACAGATATACAGATATAGATAATGTATATGTGATAAAAGCATTACCAGCTGTATGTACTCGAGGCAGTAAATTAACATGAAATAAAGCAAATATTTCAATCTATATTATTTTGAAACAAATAATTATATGATAAACAGTTTATGGATTTAGCTTCTGTCCTGTAAAGTAATTCCAAATATAAAATTAGTGTACTGTATTCAGCAATATTTTTGCAATTATAACCGACGTGAGTTATTTAATAACCATCTTTTTGTCGAAATAGTGAAGTTAGAGTGGATAATTGCTTTTTTCTCCTAACGGAGCACACATTTGGATTAAAAGTTATTTATCTTTGAAAAAAGTGTTGTTAATTTAATCTGTTACTATGTTACACATAACTTTGATAAAAAAAACCCACATATTTTTGGATAATTGTAATACTATTACATATTTATATTAGAAATATCTTAATTTGGCGGCCATTTTGTTTTCCGCCATTTTGACCTACAAAAAATCATTTGTCAGATGGCCAACATATATTTTTTAATTCAGCATACCCAAATTATACTAAAAAGGTATATGGGACCAAATACTAACAAAATGCCTGTACCTCTCACATTTATTGAAATCTGGACTAGACTATCATTACTTTTACGTTTAAATTTTGGAACATCTAAAACAGAAATAGCAGAAGTAGACTTGTCACTTATCTTAGCTATCATGTTGCCGATACTGCTCAGAAGTTCCCTGTTATTCGACTGTATAACATTTTTCACTTTTCCTTCGACGAAATTTGACATTTCTTCCCTATCCATTGTAAGGTTGACCGTTGCTCAAAAGTAGAAGTGAAACAATCGAAGCCAAGCGTAGAACTGACAAACAACCGCGTTACCCGTATTAATTCCCGCCACGTACCACCTGACCAATCACTGATCACGTGATCCAACACATCAGTGATTCGCACAAATAGTTGTGCTACACAACGTTAAGACATATGTTCTGCGGCTATACTCCGTAACGCGAGGAACTTTAAACATCATGTTGTTACGGTTGCGGTGTTGACATACTTTACAAAAGCAAAACACCTTGTCATGTTGTTACGGCTGACATACTTTACAATACTTATCATGTTGTTACAGTTGCGGTGTTAACATACTTTATAATACTTATCATGTTGTTACAGTTGCAGTGTTGATATACTTTACAATACTTATCATGTTGTTACAGTTGCAGTGTTGATACACTTTACAATACATATCATGTTGTTACAGTTGCAGTGTTGACATACTTTACAATAGAAATACACCCTATTGTGTTGTTACAGTTGCAGTGTTGACATACCTTACAATACTTATCATGTTGTTACAGTTGCAGTGTTGACATACTTTACAATAGAAATACACCCTATCGTGTTGTTACAGTTGCAGTGTTGACATACCTTACAATACTTATCATGTTGTAAAAACAGTTGCAGCGTTGACACACTTTACAATAGAAACACACCCTATCATTTTGTTACAGTTGCAGTGCTGACCTACTTAACAATAGAAATACACCCTATCATTTTGTTACAGTTGCAGTGTTGACCTACTTTACAATAGAAACACACCCTATCATGTTGTTACGGTTGCAATGTTGACGTACTTTACAATAGAAACACACCCTATCATGTTGTTACGGTTGCAGTGTTGACGTAATTTACAATAGAAACACACCTTATCATGTTGTTACAGTTGCAGTGTTGACGTACTTAACAATAGAAAAACACCCTGTCATGTTGTTACAGTTGCAATGTTGACGTACTTTACAAGAGAAACACACCCTATCATTTTGTTTCAGTTGCAGTGTTGACATACTTTACAATAGAAAAACACGCTATCATGTCGTTAGAGTTGCAGTTTTGACATACTTTACAATAGAAAAACACCATATCATGTTGTTAGAGTTGCAGTGTTGTCATACTTTACAATAGAAAAACACCATATCATGTTGCTTCATTTGCAATGTTGACATACTTTACAATAGAAAAACACCATATCATGTTTTTTCAGTCGCAGGGTTGACATACTTTACAACAGAAAAACACGCTATCATGTTGTTACAGTTGCACCCTATCATGTTGTTACAGTAGCAGTGTTGACATACTTTACAATAGAAATACACCCTATCATGTTGTTACAGTTGCAGTGTTGACATACCTTTCAAAACCTATCATGTTGTTACAGTTGCAGTTGACATACTTTACAATAGAAATACACCCTATCATGTCGTTACGGTTGCAGCGTTGACATACTTTACATGGAAAAACACCCTGTCATGTTGTTATGGTTGCAGTGTTGACACACTTTACAATAGAAAAACACCCTGTCATGTTGTTACGGTTGAAGTGTGACATACTTTACAATAGAAATACACCCTGTCATGTTGTTACAAGTGCAGTTTTGACGTACTTAACAACTGAAATACACCCTATCATGTTGTTCCAGTTGCAGTGTTGACGTACTTTAGAATTGAAATACACTGTATCATGTTGTTACGGTTGCAGTGTTGACATACTTTACAATAGAAATACACCCTATCATGTTGTTACAGTTGCAGTGTTGACATACTTTACAACAGAAATACACCCTGTCATGTTGTTACAGTTGCAGTGTTGACGTACTTAACAATTGAAACACACCCTATCATGTTGTTTCAGTTGCAGTGTTGACATACTTTACAATTTAAACACACTCTATCATGTTGTTCCAGTTCCAGTGTTGACATATTTTACAATAGAAATACACCCTATCATGTTGTTTCAGTTGCAGTGTTGGCATACTTTACAATAGAAACACACCCTATCATTTTGTTTCATTTGCAGTGTTGACATACTTTACAATAGAAACACACCCTATCATTTTGTTTCAGTTGCAGTGTTGACGTACTTTACAATAGAAACACCCCCTATCATGTTGTTACAGTTGCAGTGTTGACGTACTAAGAAACACACCCTATCATGTTGTTTCAGTTGCAGTGTTGACAAACCTTACAATGCTTATCATGTTGTTACAGTTGCAGTGTTGACATACTTTACAATAGAAACACACCCTATAATGTTGTTTCAGTTGCAGTGTTGACGTACTTTACAATAGAAACACACCCTATCATGTTGTTACAATTGCAGTGTTGACATACTTTACAATAGAAAAACATCATATTGTTACAGTTGCAGTGTTGACATACTTTACAATAGAAACACACCCTATTATGTTGTAACAATTGCAGTGTTGACATACTTTACAATAGAAACACACCCTATCATGTTGTTGCAGTTGCAGTGTTGACATACTTTCCAATACAAGTAAACTGTGTCATGTGGTTACAGTTTTTGATGGGGGTGGGGTGCGGTTAGGGGCGTATTTCAACAGTGTTTTTGTTATGAAACGGCGGACAGTTATTCTAACCAGTATTCCTTGACTCTGTACCAGTATTTACCTTTTCTCCGCAAGTAACTGTCAACTTTCACTCATGAATCAGAGGTGGATGACAAATGATATCAGGCACAACCACTTTTTTAAAATCGTCTAGAATAATATAAGCCCCGCTTGGGAACTCATGACACCGCGATCCATAGATCTGCGCGTTTCCTATTGAGCTAAGCGGGCAGGCGCTTACTTTCTTGTATGTTGCAATGTACAAGTCGTACATGTATGCATTGTTTATCATGTTCAACTTTTCGTTTGCAAACTATCTTAAATATTTTCTTTCATTATAAAATAAGATATCTTTTAAACTATGTACAAAATGCACCTTCATCTCTCTTCTCTTTGATAAACAAAACTTTTCATATTAATTCTAGAATGCTACCGTTAATCAGTTCCTTTATGACCTGATCATAGAGGGTGTTTGTTTTGTTTTTTACATCATTTTTTTTTAAAGTGCGCGTTTGCGCCCGTTTTCTATTCTCAGTGTCTTATTCTAAACATTTTAAGGCAGTATTTAAACCTTGGATTAGCGGTAACAATCTAATTTTTAGGGTATGTATGATAACAATAAGTCGTTTCTTAAAGTCTCTTGTAATTCATTTATGATTGGCAGTGTACTTTAGTTATATGTAAATTTGAAGTAGAACATGTCTTAATGTGATAACATGTTTTAATTCCATGTATATTGTACATTGATGAAACTATCATAAAAATATTTTTTTTAATAAAAAATTAAAACTGTAAAATTTACCTTTTAATTAAATTGTGAATTATTATTTTGATATCTCTGAACGTTATTTAAATTATCAATTTGAAAGTTAAATACCCAATGGGCTTTAGTTATATTACAATTAAGCGTCTTCCCATGTATAAACATCCATTTTAATTACATATTTGAAAAACAAACAGTTTGATTAAAAAATTCAATTAGAATGGATGGATCGAAATTATCTTAATTAACATTTTTGCCTTAAAGGACTTCTAGCTTTGTGAATTTCGATTTTTTAGGATTTTTTAATTACATCGACCATTTAATAAAATATCTGAAAAACGAATAGTTGGACTTCATAATTCAACTGGAAACGATGGGTCGAAATTGCTTTAACAAACTTTTAGGTATGTGAATTTTTTTTAAATATATTTTTTCACATGCTTTTATTTATGAAATACCTTTCTACTCCTTTCATTGTCACGAAAAATAATAGGATGTGGCTGTATTTTTGTTGCATAATATTATGCACAAATAACCGTTGGAATTACATTCATTTTGGCTGATCAGTAATCATTGATATCAGTTTGTTTAATTGTGATATTTTAAGTTTGTTATCATTCTGAGGGGGTGGGGGAAGGGCGTGGGTATTTGTACCATGTCTATTAAGGTATCCGATCCACAAAAAGATGACAATTCGATGCCTGGTGATCCGGGTTTTTTTGTTATCATTTGAAATAATTGTGTCTGCTGAACAAGAATTAGTAAATGATATGACCGTTATAATATCCATATGATTTTTGACCGCAGAATGACAAATCTTGCACTTTAATAACTGGATTTCTGTTGAAGAACATTAAAAACTATAAGAAAAAATAAAACTCCAGTAAAGGAGAGCATAATTATAACGGAAATATAAAATGCAACTGTATTTGATTAAACAAAGTCTTCGGGATCATTGATTTCAACTCATTTAGATTTGAAGATTGAATACTGCTTAAGCCGGTGCTAGGGGGCGAGGGCAGTGTTGCATTTTCCATTACAGCTCATGAACAGATTCAATCAAACCGAGTCTGCAATTTTCACTGTTTGCATTGTTTTCGGTGTTTCCGAGGGATCTACTTACCAGATTTTATTCTAGATGGCATAAAATGTCGTCTTTTATTTAAGTAGTCGTTTAGACCGTAGAAGACACGTCAAACAAGAACGAAAATCCCATTCTTTATATTATGCCTACCATAGTATACAATGGGAAAATATATCCCATATTTTTCAACTAAAACGCACATTTCGGCAGATGAGTTCTATGCATACTGAGCTATTGTAGGGATAATACACGTTTTTTTTGTGTATTAACGTCTGCAGAAGCCCGCGGAATTGTTTTCATCGAGACCGAAGGTCGAGGTCACAAACATATCCCAAGGGCATCTGGAACCGTTAATACACAAAACAAACGTGTATTGTCGCTATTCTTGCATAGAAAAAAAAGAACATTTCACGACGACTTTATGTATTGCTTTAATGTGTGATGACTTGACGATTCCGGTACATTTTTATAAATTTATCATTCTCTGTTGTTCTAGGAAACAATAAAAATGTTTTAAATATCCGTATCCAGGGCCCGGAAACAAACAATACTATCAAAAGCACATCCTGAAGGTTTTTAAACGAATTTTTTTATCTCTCGTTATTACAAACATAAAATTACCAATAACTGTTCATATCTCTTCACAATTTGGTGCACTTGAACACAATTTCAAGAATAATAACTTTACATTTGAGTAATATTGAGTACGGACACAGTTGGAGTACGGATCAGTACGAACATAGTGTCAAGCTTTGAAGCTGTCTATATAAATTTTTCGAGAAATTAGATAAAAACATACCGACTGATACGTACCAAAATTATAAATATGATTCATAAAAACAAAGAATCGCTCAGGTTACACGCGATTCTTTAACATTCGAAGTTGTCTACAAAATCTGAATCGACGCCGAGTTCTAAAAGGTGAGTAAACAAGGGAAGAAACGAGTACGAACATTGTTGGGGACAGCGCATTTGGCGTTAGTTACCGATACAGCAAATGGTTTAGATTGCATCTTTTATGCTTGAAGAGGAGGCTTTTATGATAGAAACAAGACACAAATACCAGATGTCAATCTGAGCAGAAATACATCTACGTCCCTGGGAAAGCATTTCAAAAATAAAAATCGGGTATTATAAGCGCGTGAATTGCCTTGTTTGCACACGATTTTTCTCCGATTGATTATTATGGCAGTTGTCTTGACCCTACGTAGCCGCTGCAGTAGCCGACGGAAATACAAATTTAGAACCCATATTGTCACAGTATGATTTAGAAAAAACAGCGATTGTCAACGGTAGAAAAAAAATCAAAATTTGAGCCGCGCCATGAGAAAACCAACATAGTTGCTTTGCGACCAGCATGGATCCAGATTAGCCTGCGCATCCGCGCAGTCTGGTCAGGATCCATGCTGTTCGCTTTCAAAGTCTATTGCAATTAGAGAAACCGTTAGCGAACAGCATGGACCCTGACTCGACTGCGCGGAAACACACCCTATCATGTTGTTACAGTTGCAGTGTTGACATACTTTACAATAGAAACACACCCTGTCATTTTGTTACAGTTGCAGTGTTGACATACTTTACAATAGAAACACACCCTATCATTTTGTTACAGGTGCAGTGTTAACAAACTTTACAATAGAAACACGCCCTGTCATTTTGCTACAGTTGCAGTTTTGACGTACTTTACAACAGAAACACACCCTGTCATTTTGCTACAGTTGCAGTGTTGACATACTTTACAATAGAAACACACCCTGTCCTTTTGTTACAGTTGCAGTGTTGACGTACTTTACAATAGAAACACACCCTATCATTTTGTCACAGTTGCAGTGTTGACGTACTTTACAATAGAAACACATCGTATCATTTTGTCACAGTTGCAGTATTGACATACTTTACAATAGAAACACACCGTATCATTTTGTTACAGTTACAGTTTTGACATACTTTACAATAGAAACACACCCTATCAGTTTGTTACAGTTGCAGTGTTGATGTACTTTACAATAGAAACACACCCTATCATTTTGTGCCAGTTGCAGTGTTGACGCAATTAACAATTGAAATACACCCTATCAGGTTGTTACAGTTGCAGTGTTGACATACATTACAATAGAAACACATCGTATCATTTTGTTACAGTTGCAGTTTTGACATACTTTACAATAGAAACACACCCTATCATTTTTTTACAGTTGCAGTGTTGACGTACTTTACAATAGAAACAAACCCTATCATTTTGTTACAGTTGCAGTGTTGACGTAATTAACAATTGAAATACACTCTATCATGTTGTTACAGTGGCAGTGTTGACATACTTTACAATAGAAACACATCCTGTCATTTTGTTACAGTTGCAGTGTTGACATACTTTACAATAGAAACACATCCTATCATTTTTGTTACAGTTGTAGTGTTGAAACACACCCTATCATTTTGTTACAGTTGCAGTGTTGACGTACTTTACAACAGAAATACACCCTATCATGTTGTTACAGTTGCAGTGTTGACATACTTTACAATAGAAACACACCCTGTTCTTTAGTTACAGTTGCAGTGTTGACATACTTTACAATAGAAACACACCCTATCATTTTGTTACAGTTACAGTTTTGACATACTTTACAATTGAAACCCACCCTATCATTTTGTTACAGTTGCAGTGTTGACATACTTTACAACAGAAACACACCCTGTCATTTTGTTACAGTTGCAGTGTTGACATACTTTACAACAGAAACACACCCTATCATTTTGTTACAGGTGCAGTGTTGACATACTTTACAATAGAAACACGCCCTGTCATTTTGCTACAGTTGCAGTTTTGACGTACTTTACAACAGAAACACACCCTGTCATTTGGTACAGTTGCAGTGTTGACATACTTTACAATAGAAACACACCCTATCATTTTGTTACAGTTGCAGTGTTGACGTACTTTACAATAGAAACACACCCTATCATTTTGTCACAGTTGCAGTGTTGACGTACTTCACAATAGAAACACACCGTATTATTTTGTTACAGTTGCAGTTTTGACATACTTTACAATAGAAACACACCCTATCATGTTGTTACAGTTGCAGTGTTGATGTACTTTACAATAGAAACACAACCTATCATTTTGTTACAGTTGCAGTGTTGACGTAATTAACAATTGAAATACACCCTGTCAGGTTGTTACAGTTGCAGTGTTGACATACATTACAATAGAAACACACCGTATCATTTTGTTACAGTTGCAGTTTTGACATACTTTACAATAGAAACACACCCTATCATTTTGTTACAGTTGCAGTGTTGACGTACTTTACAATAGAAACGCACCCTATCATTTTGTTACAGTTTCAGTGTTAACGTAATTAACAATTGAAATACACCCTATCATGGTGTTACAGTGGCAGTGTTGACATACTTTACAATAGAAACAAATCCTGTAATTTTGTTACAGTTGCAGTGTTGACATACTTTACAATAGAAACACATCCTATCATTTTGTTACAGTTGTAGTGTTGAAACACACCCTATCATTTTGTTACAGTTGCAGTGTTGACGTACTTTACAACAAAAATACACCCTATCATGTTGTTACAGTTGCAGTGTTGACATACTTTACAACAGAAACTCACCCTGTGCTTTAGTTACAGTTGCAGTGTTGACATACTTTACAATAGAAACACACCCTATCATTTTGTTACAGTTACAGTTTTGACATACTTTACAATTGAAACACATCCTATCATTTTGTAACAGTTGCAGTGTTGACATACTTTACAATAGAAACACACCCTGTTACAGTTGCAGTGTTGACATACTTTACAATAGAAACACACCCTATCATTTTCTTATAGTTGCAGTGTTGACATACTTTACAATAGAAACACACCCTGTCATTTTGTTACAGTTGCAGTTTTTACGTACTTTACAATAGAAACACACTCTGTCATTTTCTTACAGTTGCAGTGTTGACATACTTTACAATAGAGACACACCCTGTCATTTTGTTACAGGTGCAGTGTTGACATACTTTACAATAGAAACACACCCTGTCATTTTGTTACAGTTGCAGTGTTGACATACTTTACAATAGAAACACACCCTGTCATTTTGTTACAGATGCAGTTTTGACATACTTTACAACAGAAACACAGCCTGTCATTTTGTTACAGTTGCAGTGTTGACATACTTTACAACAGAAACACAGCCTGTCATTTTGTTACAGTTGCAGTGTTGACATACTTTACAACAGAAACAAACCCTGTCATTTTGTTACAGTTGCAGTTTTGACATACTTTACAACAGAAACACACCCTGTCATTTTGTTACAGTTGCGGTGTTGACATACTTTACAACAGAAACACACCCTGTCATGTTTTTACAGTTGCAGTGTTGACATACTTTACAATAGAATCACACCTGTCATTTTGTTACAGTTGCAGTGCTGACATACTTTGCAACAGAAACACACACTATCATGTTGTTACAGCTGCAGTGTTGACATACTTTTCAAGTCAAACACACCCTGTCATGTTGTTACAGTTGCAGTGTTGACATACTTTACAAGAGAAACACAGCCTATCATTTTGTTACAGTTGCAGTGTTGACATACTTTACAACAGAAACACGCCCTATCATTTTGCTACAGTTGCAGTTTTGACGTACTTTACAATAGAAACACACCCTGTCATTTTGCTACAGTTGCAGTGTTGACATAATTTACAATAGAAACACACCCTGTCATTTTGTTACAGTTGCAGTTTAGACCTACTTTACAACAGAAACACACTCTGTCATTTTGTTACAGTTGCAGTGTTGACATACTTTACAACAGAAACACACCCTGTCATTTTTTTACAGTTGCACTGTTGACATACTTTACAATAGAATCACACCCGTCATTTTGTTACAGTTGCAGTGCTGACATACTTTACAATAGAAACACACCCTATCATGTTGTTACAGTTGCAGTTTTGACATACTTTACCATAGAAACACACCCTGTCATTTTGTTACAGTTGCAGTGTTGACATACTTTACAATAGAAACACACCCTGTCATTTTGTTACAGTTGCAGTTTTGACATACTTTACAACAGAAACACACCCTGTCATTTTGTTACAGTTGCAGTGCTGACATACTTTACAATAGAAACACACCCTATCATGTTGTTACAGTTGCAGTGTTGACATACTTTACAATAGAAACACACCCTATCATTTTGTTACAGTTGCAGTGTTGACCTACGTTACAATAGAAACACACCCTATCATTTTGTTACAGTTGCAGTGTTGACGTACTTTACAATAGAAACACACCCTATCATGTTGTTACAGTTGCAGTGTTGACGTACTTTACAAGAGAAACACACCCTGTCATTTTGTTACAGTTGCAGTATTGACGTACTTTACAAGAGAAACACACCCTGTCGTTTTGTTACAGTTGCAGTGTTGACGTACTTTACAACAGAAACACGCCCTATCATTTTGTTACAGTTGCAGTGTTGACATACTTTACAAGAGAAACACGCCCTCTCATTTTGCTTCAGTTGCATTTTTGACGTACTTTACAATAGAAACACACCCTATCATTTTTTTACAGTTGCAGTACTTTACAATAGAAACACACCCTATCATTTTGTTACAGTTGAAGTGTTGACGTACTTAACAATTGAAATACACCCATTCATGTTGTTACAGCTGCAGTGTTGACATATTTTACAATAGAAACACACCCTGTCCTTTTGTTACAGTTGCAGTGTTGACATACTTTACAATAGAAACACACCCTATCATTTTGTTACAGTTACAGTTTTGACATACTTTACAATTGAAATACACCCTATCATTTTGTTACAGTTGCAGTGTTGACATACTTTACAATAGAAACACACCCTATCATTTTGTTACAGTTGCAATGTTTACGTACTTTTAAATAGAAACACTCTCTGTCATTTTGTTACAGTTGCAGTGTTGACATACTTTACAACAGAAACACACATTTTCATTTTGTTACAATTGCAGTTTTGACATACTTTTCAACAGAAACATACCCTGTAATTTTGTTACAGTTGCAGTTGTTACAGTTGCAGTGTTGACATACTTTAAAATAGAAACACACCCTGTCATTTTGTTACAGTTGCAGTGCTGACTTACTTTTTAAATAGAAACACACCCTATCATGTTGTTACAGTTGCAGTGTTGACGTACTTTACAATAGAAACACACCCTGTCATTTTGTTACAGTTGCAGTTTTGACATACTTTACAATAGAAACACACACTATCATGTCGTTACAGTTGCAGTGTTGACATACTTTACAATAGAAACACACCCTGTCATTTTGTTACAATTGACACATTTTGTTACAGTTTGAGTTTTGACATACTTTACAGTAGAAACACACCCTATGATGTTGTTACAGTTGCTGTGTTGACATACTTTACAATAGAAACACACCCTGTCATTTTGTTACAGTTGACACATTTTGTTACATTTGCAGTTTTGACATACTTTACAGCAGAAACACACCCTGTCATTTTGTAACAGTTGCAGTGTTGACGTACCTTACAATAGAAACACACGCTATCATGTTGTTACAGTTGAAGTGTTGACATACTTTACAATAGAAACACACCCTATCATGTTGGTACAGTTGCAGTGTTGACATACTTTACAATAGAAACACACCCTGTCATTTTGTTACAGTTGCACTGTTGACATACTTTACAATAGAAACACACCCTATCATTTTGTTACAGTTGCAGTGTTGACGTACTTTACAATAGAAACACACCCTGTCATTTTGTTACAGTTGTAGTGTTGACGTGCTTTCCAATACAAGTAAACTGTATCATGTGGTTACAGTTTTTAATGGGGATGGGATGTGGTTATAGGGGCGTTTTTCAACAGTGTTTTGTTATGAAACGGCGGGCAGTTATTCTAACCAGCGTTCCTTGATTCTGTACCAATATAAACCTTTTCTCCGCAAGTAACTGTCAACTTTCACTCATGAATCAGAGGTGGAGGACAAATTATATCAGGCACAATGTCTTTTATAAAATCGTCTAGAATAATATAAGCCCCGCTTGGGGATCTAACTCATGACCCCGCGATCCATAGATCTGCGCGTTTCCTATTGAGCTAAGCGGGCAGGCGCTTTCTTTCGTGTTACATAGTATTTAACTGTTGCAATGTACAAGTCGTACATGTATGCATTGTTTATCATGTTCAACTTTTCGTTTGCAAACTATCTTAAATATTTTCTTTCATTATAAAATATGATATATTATAAACTGTGTACAAAATGCACCTTCATCTCTCTTCTCTTTGATAAACAAAACTTTTCATATTAATTCTAGAATGCTACCGTTAATCAGCTCCTTTATGATCTGATCATAGAGGATATTTGTGTTTTTTTACATCATTTTTTTTTTTAAAGTGCGCGTTTGCGCCCGTGTTCTATTCTCAGTGTCTTATTCTAAACATTTTAAGGCAGTATTTAAACCTTGGATTAGCGGTAACAATCTAGTTTTTAGGGTATGTATGACAACAATAAGTAGTTTCTTAAAGTCTCTTGTAATTCATTTATGAATGGCAATGTACTTTAGTTATATGTAAATTTTAAGTAGAAAATGTCTTAATGTGATAACATGTTTTAATTCCATGTATATTGTACATTGATGAGACTATCATAAAAATATTTTTTTAATAAAAAATTAAAACTGTAAAATTTACCTTTCAATTAAATTGTGAATTATTATTTTGATATCTCTGAACGTTATTTAAATTATCAATTAGAAAGTTAATTACCCAGTGGGCTTTAATTACATTACAATTAAGCGTCTTCCCACGTATAAACATCCATTTTAATTACATATTTGAAAAACAAACGGTTTGATTCAAAAATTCAATTAGAAAGGATGGACCAAAATTATCTTAATTAACATTTTTGCCTTAAAGGACTTCTAGCTTTGTGAATTTCGATTCTTTAGGATTTTTTTAATTACATCGACCATTTAATAAAATATCTGAAAAACGAATAGTTGGACTTCATAATTCAACTGGAAACGATGGGTCGAAATTTCTTTAACAATCTTTTAGGTATGTGAATTTTTTTAAAATATTTTTTTTCACATGCCTTTATATATGAAATACCTTTCTACTCCTTTCATTGTCACGAAAAATAATAGGATGTGGCTGTATTTTGTTGCATAATATCATGCACAAATAACCGTTGGAATTACATTCATTTTGGCTGATCAGTAATCACTGATATCAGTTTGTTTAATTGTGATATTTTGGGGGAAGGGGGTGGGTATTTGTACCATGTCTATTAAGGTATTCGATCCAAAAAAAGATGACATTTCGATGCCTGGTGCTCCGTTTTTTTTTTGTTATCATTTGAAAGAATTGTGTCTGCTGAACAAGAATTAGTAAATGAGATGACCGTTATAATATTTGAACGCAGAATGACAAATCTTGCACTTTAATAACTGGATTTCTGTTGAAGAATCATTAAAAACTATAAGAAAAAAATAAAACTCCAATAAGGGAGAGCATAATTATAACGGAAATATAAAATGCAACTGTATTTGATTAAACAAAGTTATTCTAGATGGCATAAAATGTCGTCTTTTATTTAAGTAGTCGTTTAGACCGTAGGAGACACGTCAAACAAGAACGAAAATCCCATTCATTATATTATGCCTACCATAGTATACAATGGGAAAATATATCCCATATTTTTCAACTAAAACGCACATTTCGGCAGAAGAGTTCTATGCATACTGAGCTATTGTAAGGGATAATACACGTTTTTTTGTGTTTAACTCTGCAGAAGCCCGCGGACTTGTTTTCCCAATCGAGACCGAAGTCGAGTCACAAACATATCCCAAGGGCTTCTGCAGACGTAATACACAAACCAAATGTGTATTGTCGCTATTCTGGCAATGCATAAAAAACTAATAATTCACATAACGACGACTTATGTAATGCATTCATATGTGATGACATTACGATTCCCGGACATTTTTTTTTTTATAATTTTATCCATCTTCTAGTTGTTCATGGAAACAATTAAAAATGTTTTAAATATCCAAAACCAGGGCCCGTGGAAATAAACAACACTATAAAAAGCAACATCTAAAAAGGTTTTTATAAACGATTGTTTTTTTTATCTCTGTTATTAACAAACATAAAATCCAATAACAGATCATAACCACTTCACAATTTGGTGCACTTGAGCACAATTTCAAGAAAAATAACTTTATATTCTAGTAATATTGAGTACGGACACAGCTGGCGTATGGATCAGTACGAACAAGCTTTTATATAAAAATTTTTTTTCGAGAAATTAGATAAAAACATACCCGACTGATACTTACCAAAATAATAAATATGATTCCTTTAAAACAAATAATCGCACAAGTTACAACGCGATTTCTTTAAACATCACATTATGCTACAAAAACTGAATCGACGCCGGATTCTAAAAGGTGAATAAACAAGGGAAGAAACGAGTACGAACACAAACTCCAACGCAGTGATCTCCCTTGCCGCTTCGCTCATTGATCACTGCCAACACTTGTCTGGTTCCCGTTCGTACTCTGAAAGTAACGATAGGAAGGGGCAGGTAATCCAGACTATGCCAACACAACGTTTTTATCTAAAATTCAGCTAAGTGGGCTTCTTTTAGTTCTATAATTATTTAGTTATTTTTTCCCCAATGTTTTCGAAGTTAACACTTTTTTAGCACAGGCGAATGTTCCATAATGAAAAAAATAATGAGGGATCAATGAGCGAAGCGGCAAGGGAGATCACTGCGTCGGAGTTTAGTACGAACATAGTTGGGGACAGCGCATTTGGCGTTAGTTACCGATACAGCAAATGGTTTAGATTGCATCTTTTATGCTTTAAGAAGAGGTTTTTATGAAAGAAACAAGACACAAATACCAGATGTCAATCTGCGCAGAAATACATTTTCGTCCCTGGGAAAGCATTTCAAAAAAAAAAAAAAATCGGGTATTAACAGCACGTGAATTGCCTTTACGGTTTGCACACGATTTTTCTCCCGTTAATACATGGGCGGATTCAGTGAAAAAAAGTAGTTTTTATGCAAGAATGATAATTTATTATCTATCGTGGGCCAGTTCTATCTTTCTCAATTTTTCTAAACACAAAGACACTTTTGTCGGTTGCCAGTGGTATACTGTAGGAGACGCCGGGGTCTCATTCTGATGCGTTTTATTATATCACTTGAGCTGTACCTTCGTGGTATAATTCTTTCGCATCTTGACCCCAAACATAATTCAACGACAATTATATCATTTTTAATTAGCCTAGTTACCATAAAATGCCGATTGATTTATTAGGCAGTTGTCTTGACCCCTACATTGGCCGCTGCAGTATCCGACGGAAATACCAAATTTAGAACCCAAATTGTCACAGTATGATTTAAAAAAACCGCGATTGTCAACGTAGAAAAAAAAAATCAAAATTGTGAGCCGCGCTATGAGAAAACCAACATAGTATTCTTTGCGACAGCATGGATCCAGATTAAGCCTGCGCATTCCGCGCAGCCAGGTCATGATCCATGCAGGTTCGCTTTCAAAGCCTATTGCCAATTAGAGAAACTGTTAGCGGAACAGCATGATCCTGACGAGACTGTGCGGATGCTGCAGCTGGACTGGATCCATGCTGAATCGGCAATCCATTAATTGGTTTTTTCATGGCATCGGCTCATTTATTATTACAGTTGTAGCGTGGTGTTATTAGTCGCAGCGGTTGCCCACGGTCAAAGGAAACAAAATATTGAAACAAATGGATACTCTTGGGTAGTGAGGATAGAAAGAAAAGGAACATTCGAGTGTGGAGGAATGTTGCTCGGCAGGCAGAGCATACTCACTGTGTCAGGATGTATAGACACAAGGTAAATATTGTTAAAATTAACGTGTTTAATTTGCAGTTTTTTATTTGTATTAAATCTAAAATCGTTGTAATTTATAAAAAAAATGTATAGAATGTGGTTTTGTTCACTTTTTTTCAAAGCCGCGGAAAATAACAACATCTGTCCCCCAACCTTCGCGTTTGGTATGGTAGGATATATAACCGCGGTCTAAATGCATTCTGTTAACAAAGTTAACTTACAAGCACATTATATATATTCTTTGCAAATTTCCTTTTAAGATTGAACAGATGAGTTTCAAGTCCCGCGTGCTGTACGGCGGTATAATCTATAGATTTGAAATCAATAATGCATATGGTCCGTATTCTCACAAATTCTGAATGACGTTGTTTTTCTTATGTACATAAAGATGAGAAGTTTTCTGAAACAAACGATTACAGTACATGTACATTTTGAAAAACATAAAAGGTTGCAATATCACATTTTACACAAATTAAATTTATCTAACGGTAAACTTATTACATGTAGTAGCTTTTTACATTTCAATATATTGAATTACAGTATAATAAAAAAATGGAGCAACAGTGTCTTTATTTCTTGTGGTAATTCTAACAGCATATGGTATCAAATTAAAAACAAATTCACATTAATAAGTAACCAATATGTTCCATTGGAATTTTGTTTCCTGTCGCAGGAAGCCCCGCGAATACAGCCCTCGTGTTCGGTTACCATAATGTGAGACCAAACAAATGGAATTAAGAAGATGGAAGAGGTAATGCATGATAAAAATATAAGCGCTTATTTTTCGTAAACATACACTTCAAACTCACGCACATCTAGACTGACCCTATTTACTTGCACCTACTGGGCGTTTCCGGTGCATTCGCGGAGCATCGTTTACCACTAAAATGTTACCCTGGAACCGGATTTTCCCATCTGCAACTACAACCAATGGCAGATTATTATAAATCTATTTGCAATATTCCAATGAGATTTTCAACACATATTTGCGATGACTGTTTGGTTAAAAGAAAATTTATAATACGTACTATAGATATAGGCGACGTCGGTCAAATTGTCTTGTTTATGTAGTAAAAGAAAGTCGAATCTTTGATGTTATCGACAAAAAAGGTCTAACAAGTGATAAAAAGAAATATTGCATTTGTGACATTCCACATTGAATTTATTAAACGAGTTTGAATAAAATTGATAAAATGCTCGGCAGAGCCTCGCATTTTATTATTTTATTCAACTCGTTTAATAAATTCAGTATGAAAAGACACTCATGTAACATCCTCTATATAAATACACACTACTTTGGTATTTAGTTCTACTTGACATTCTCAGTCAAATACCCACACTCTCAAACCCCCATCATGGCTGACACATTCTCCATTGTCGTTGTCGTTCTTTCTCTTCAGATGAAGGAGGGCATTCTGGTTGGAGATTCAGCGTTTTCAATTTTAAAATGTTACGCCATACCCTGCTCATTTGAATTATCTCTACTTGCAGAGTAAGAATGGAGCCATTGCATTTATCACACCAAAAGGAAATGTTGACATACCAGACGAAGATATCAGCCGCTTGCCGAGAATTGCCAACGAGGCAAAAAATGAAAAAGTTATCGGAAAAGATTGTGTTCTCACTGGTTTTGACAACAGAGGTATTTAAAAGTTATATAACATATAATAACAAGAAAATATACTTATGAACATGTTTATTTATTTAAAGTCTTATCCTGAAAATAGAAAACAACTACTTATATTCCTTGAAACGACACTTTTGAATAAAATAATCATGTGATATTTTGAAGGTTAAATTAAGTAACGTAGTAGAGTAAATTACTTATATGAACCTATTGACACAAAAGTTGAATGACTATGCACGTAAATTACTCATGGTCAACAAATATTCAGCGGTTTAACAGAAGTATTCTTGCACATTTAAGTAATGTTTCTTGAACACGATTATTTTTTAAATAAGGTAACGTATAAAAAATGTCATATCACATTATAGATGAGCGATTACATAGGACTGCATCCGATTTAATTATGTTTGGCTAACAACAGGATTTTCAAATTAGTGATTTTATGATTTTGAGTGTGCAGACTGATCTTTGTTTAATATTGGTATTTTAAGATAACGTTATCTATAATGCTACTTTGAAAGGCAGGCATGAGAAGTTTGGGGAAAATCATACATATTCGTACTTTTTGGCTAGACAACACAGAATGAAAAACTATTAAATTTAAACTTACTAAAATGATAAATTTAAAGATTCTTATAAATGAATGCATGTGTTTTATTTTTGTTATTTTGTACCTAACGTTCTGAAAAGTCGTAGAAAAACCCTGCCCACAAAAAGCGTGACTCTTCACAGTGTTGATCTGAACTGGGCTTTTAGAAAGAGGCCTCATGGCCGAGCTGTAAGGTTGCAGAATTCTAATCGGTTGTCCTTGAAATTCCTTCTTGTAAGGTATAGATGGCTTACGGAAGGCCGGTGGTTCTACCGAAGTGCCAGTTCATGTAAATAATAATGCTCAGAAAGGCATTTTGGATCTACCATGGAAAGTCGTCTGATGGTCTGCATTTGTGTTGATGTGAGGTTAAATCCGACAAAACAAAAATGAACGATAAGTACTTTTGTTGAAAGAAAAACCCAGATGTCTCAGTCTGGATGAATATGATGTCAAGTAAAGTCCTCAAATGGCGGCAAAGCAAGAAGGAACAGAATTTGTTTCCCAGGCAGATTAAACCTTCCTCGTGTGCGGAAAGTCCCTAAACTACCATGCTGATGTTACAATTTAACGCTATATAGCGGTAGATTTCGATTGTAACAATGGAATGCAACTTATTTGGTACTACCAGGTAACGATTTTAAAATAAGATCTCTCCGTTTTTTTTTTATGGTAGCTTAAGTTTGCTAATAGCTTTTTGAAAGAAACTATATTTTAGCTCACTCTGAGCCAAAGCAGAACTTGAGCGTGTTAGTGACGCCGTTGAAGCCCGTCGTCCGTTGTGGTCGTCCGTCCCATAATTTCTGAAAGGCTTTCTCTTCAAAACTACAGAACAAATTTACATCAACATCACATAAATGATCCATTGGGTTGCCCCTTTCAAACTACCACAAAGAATCAAAAATCAATCTAGAACTGAGGATTACTATGGCAACCCGAAAGGAAAATCTTTACATCTACTCAGAAAACATATCGGTCGATTTTAAAAAAGAATTTAGAAAAGATCTCCTAGGTGACTCCCAACCAAATTGCTAATCAAAAGACAGGCCGGCCAGGAGGCGGCGCTTATTTTTTTCTCAATACTAAAATTGTAACTTTCAAAAATCGTCTCTTCAAAACTACAGGCTTTGAGATTCACACCAAACCTTATACGAAATGAATCCCAGGTGGTGCCCCCCATTTCAAAAGTGCCAACAGATATTAAAAATCATTTAGAACTGTGTGTTGACATGGCAACCGAAAATAAAATCGTCAAAATCATCTTCTTTCTCAGTATATGTTCGCCGATTTCAAAAGTATTTTATAGAAATGATCTCCAGGTGGATCCTTCTATCAAATTTTTTGCTAAGACGTTTGATTTTCCGTTAAAAAAACAATGCCGCCAAAAAAGCGGGGTCTTATTTTCCTTCAATGGCTATATTGCCAAAATTCAAAAATCTTCTTCCTCAAAACTACTGGGCAGATTTACAACAAATTTCACAGGAATGATTCAGGGGTGGCCCCCTTTCAAAATTGAACAAAAAAATAAAATCCATTCAGAACAGTTACTGTGGTTGCCATGGTAACCAAAAGGAAAATCTTTACAATCTTCTCTCAGAAAATTTTATGTGGATTTCAAAAATAGTTTGTAGAAATGACCTCTAGGTGACTTCTACCAAACTCGCTG
This sequence comes from Mercenaria mercenaria, assembly GCF_021730395.1. Classification (NCBI taxonomy): domain Eukaryota; kingdom Metazoa; phylum Mollusca; class Bivalvia; order Venerida; family Veneridae; genus Mercenaria; species Mercenaria mercenaria. The sequence goes on from NC_069375.1 coordinate 73,159,753, forward strand.
AAGAGCTGGAGCTTAGATATTTGGTATGTGGCATTGTCAAGGCCTTTTTACCAAATAGGTTTAAGTTATGATCCCATGGCCAATGTTGATTCCGCCCCGTGATCCCTTGAATTCACGTAGAGTTCTATAGGAAACTTTCAAAAATGTTCTTCTCTGAAAACGAGAGGTACATGTACAGAGCTTAGATATATCATATGTGGCATTTCCTAGTGGTCTTTTACTAAGATTGTTCAAATCATGACCCAGGTCCATTTAAACACCCACTCCGGGGTCACTTATTTTCTTAATGGTTTATATAGGAAAAAATTCAAAATGTATCTTATCCTATTTCCTAAACTGTTAAATCATAAATGCCTGATAACCCAAGTATTTGGGGATCACTTGACTATGACTTTGACCTACTGACAAACTTTCTAAAATACAGTCTTGAAATTTGACGTATACAGTTTTGCACACCGGTCTTGAAACTAACTTTCAGTGACCATGAATGTGACCTACTGACATACTTTCCCAATATTTTAGCATCAGTTTAACATTTGAAATTATCACAAAGATTTCAATACTTATGAAATATTTTACATCGGACCTCCTTTCTTGCTATTAATGATATGCAGTTCATATTAATCATTATCAGGTGAGCGAATCAGGGTCATCATCTCCCTCTTGTTTCAATGACAATGAGGTATCCAGTTCATGATAACATTCATGCGTATGATATAAAATTGTGCACTATTTTGTCTGAATAAAGCCCCAATAAAGCCTCAGTACGCTAATAAAATCTATGTGAAAATAATTGTACAATTATATTAGATAGCAAATTTGAGTTAGTTGTTACGTATTATCGGAACCATTTTGAATAATTCAGAGTTGCACACATTTCAGAAACCTGTTGAATTTCATGTTTAGATTATAAAACATTATTAACAGGCCAAGAAAGGATCTGCCATACAATGTTTTGTGAACAGACGATGTACACTGATTGCTTTACTTGAAGAAGAAAGTTTGTGAGGTAAATTGGCAATCTGCGATGAGCCATTTCTGCAATAAAAAAGGGAAATTGAGAGACCAAGAATGCAAGTTAAAAATTCTAATTCTTCGAAAGGTACGTAAATTTATATTCATATCACGTTTATCATTTGCAATTTAAAATTTCAAGGCCCTTATATTTTTATATGCCCGTTTTGTAAAAACGGATGTATTATGTGCTAGCACGTGCAGCCGCCTGTCCGTCTGCCCATCCTATTTTATGTCCTGGGCATTACCATTCAAGATGCTAATTTTGAACTTGACATTTTGGTAGGGTTTGTGATACAATGAGTTGCCGGTCGAAGTTCAACTCAAAGGTCAATTTTGTCCCTCATATTTCTTGTTTGGAAGATAACCATTCTATATACTGATTTCAGTAAAGGTAATTACGATGAAACGATGTATGGGTCCTTAGGTTAAACGTCAATATCACCAATGAGCTCAGTTTCTTGTGACTAAATCAAACCGAGTCAGACTCAATCAAAGCGAGTCTGCAATTTTCACTGTTTGCTTTGTTCTCAGTGTTTCCGAAGGATCTACTTTCCAATTTTATTACTTCACACAGCCGGTTTTAGTGCTGTTTGGGCGGGCCGTAAAATACCCCCGACTTCATTTCAGTGTTGTGATATGTTTTGGACCTTCGGGATAATTGATTTCAGCTCATTTAGATTTGAAGATTGAATACTGCTTAAGCGTGTGGCTAGGGACGTGCGCAGTGCGGCATTTCCCCATTTAACTGCACATAGAACAGACCACACAAACCGTGTCTGCAATTTCACGGTTTGCTTTGTTCCCAGTGCTTCGCAAAGGATAAACTTTCCAATTTTATTTACATCACATATCACAACAGCGGGGGTTGTTAATAGCTATGTGGCGCCGTAAAAGGTCGCCCCTACTTCCATCGCAGAGTTTTTATATTTTCTTGTCTTAGGAATCATTGATTGAAACCCATTTAGATATGAAGATTTAATACAGCTTAAGCCCGGTGCTTGGGGTGGGGGTGGGGTGGGGGGGCAGTGTTGCATTTCCAATACTGCTCCTGAACAGACTCAATTCAAAACCGAGTCTGGTGCAATTTTTCACTGTTTGTCTTGTTTCTCGATGCTTCCGATGATCTAAATTTCCAGATTTGTATTTTACTTTCACAACAGGCGGGTGTTAAGTGGCTATGTGCGGCCGTAAAAAGCCCCCGACTTCAAACTCATGTTGTTATATTTTCTGTCCTTCGGATAAATGATTTTCAACTCATCTAGATTTGCAATAATAGAATACTGCTTAAGCCGGTGCTATGAACGTGGGCATGTTGCATTTTTCCATTACTGCACATGAACAACTCAATCAAACCGAGTCTGTAATTTTCCACTGTTGCATGTTCTCAGTGCTTCCGAGGGATCTACTTTCCAGAATTTTTAAGTGCTATGTGGCGGCCATAAAAGGCCGCCCCGACTTCATCTACAATGTACATCTACATTGTAGAAAAAATTCTATTCGCAAAAATATTTTGAAAGTTGTGATTTTCATATAGAATCCCATCATGAAAAATATCGCGAGGTCTCTATTTTTCAAATCAGTCTAGAAAAAAAATCACAAGAACAAGAAAACCATGCGCCTTTTTTATTTGCTAAATTTACTAGGTATAGTCTGAAGTTTTTATTTTTTATTGAAAAAAAAAACGAGAGTTTAATCAAATTCTACATTGTAGAAATAATTTTGATCCAAATGTGCAGAACTACTTAAGCCGGTGCTAGTGTGCGTGGGCAGTGTTGCATTTTCCATTACTAATCATGGACCAATTCAATAAAACCGAGAGCTTCACTTTTTTAGATTTCGAACCTATCGCTACGAAGACAGCTTTACAAATTAAATACTACAACAACAACAACCACAACAACAACAAAATATTACACAAACAATAGATCTAACCAAATTTATTTCAAGAAATCAAGCATAATTTTCAGAAGTTATGAATTCACAGGTCCTCATTAGTTCTGATGTACCCCTCATAATACATAAATTTGCTTAAGCGTATGGTCCCATGTATGATCGGCGGGGGTAGGTGGGGGCAGGGGCATATTGTTCCTTCTAAAAATTGGTCAAAACTGCAGGGTTAAACTTAGAATGCATAAAAGGGTTTTTTTTGTGTGATTTTCTGTCAATATTGACAAAACTTTGAATTTTGGAAAATGTGAAAAATAAAAGAGATCCATCTGTTATGAAATAATAAGAAAGGATCTGCCAACAATGTTTTATGAACAACGTTGGACACTGTTTGCTTTACTGGGAAGACAAAGTAGTGATTGTAAATTGTCAAATCGCGATGAGCATTACTGCATTAAAAGGGAAATTGAGAGACCAAGAAGTGCAAGTTAAAATTCTAATTACTTCGAATGAGGTCGTAAATTTATATTCATATCACGTTATCAGTTTTGCAATTTAAATTTTCAAGCCCTTACATTTTTATATGCCCGTTTTGTAAAAACGGATGTATTATGTGCTAGCACGTGCAGCCGCCTGTCCGTCTGCCCATCCTATTTTATGTCCTGGGCATTACCATTCAAGATGCTAATTTTGAACTTGACATTTTGGTAGGTTGTGATACAATGAGTTGCCGGTCGAAGTTCAACTCAAAGGTCAATTTTGTCCCTCATATTTCTTGTTTGGAAGATAACCATTCTATATACTGATTTCAGTAAAGGTAATTACGATGAAACGATGTATGGGTCCTTAGGTTAAACGTCAATATCACCAATGACATCAGTTACTTGTGACCTATATCAAACCGAGTCAGACTCAATCCAAAGCGGTTTCTGCAATTTTCACTGTGTGCTTTGTTCCAGTGTTTCCGAAGGATCTACTATTCCAGATTTGTATTACTTCACAACACGGGTGTTAGGGCAGTGTTGTGCGGCCGTAAAAATTACCCCCGTACTCATTTCAGTGTTGTGGATATGTTTTTGGACCTTCGGGATAAATGATTTCACTCATTTATATTTGAAATTAATATCCGCTTAAGCGGGTGCTAGGACGTTGCGCAGTGCGGCAATTTCCCCTATTACTGCTCATGAACAGACTCAATCAAACCGTGTCTGCAATTTTCACTGTTTGCTTTGTTCTCAGTGCTTCCAAAGGATCTACTTTCCAGATTTTATTTACATCACAACAGCGGGTGTTAAGTGCTATGTGGCGGCCGTAAAAGGTCGCCCCTACTTCATCGCAGTGTTGTTATATTTTCTTGTCTTAGGGATCATTGATTGTAACCCATTTAGATTTGAATATGAATACAGCTTAAGCCGGTGCTGGGGGTGTGGGTGTGGGGGGGGGGGCAGTGTTATGCATTTCAAATTACCTGCTCATGAACAGACTCAATCAAACCGATCTTGTCAATTTTTTCACTGTTGTTCTTGTTCTCGATTGCATCCGAGGGATCAATTTCCAGATTTTATTAACGTTCACAACAGCGTTGTTAAAGTGCAATGTGGTGCGGCCGTAAAAAGCCCCCGACTTCATCTCAGTGTTTGTTATATTTCTTGTCCTTCGGGATAATTGATTTCAACTCATTAGATTTGAATATTGAATACTGCTTAAGCCGGTGCTAGGGGACGTGGGCAGTGTTGCATTTCAGTTCCATTACTGCTCATGACAGACTCAATCAAACCGAGTCTGTAATTTTCACTGTTTGCCATTGTTCTCATGCTCCGAGGATCTTACTTTCCAGAATTTTAAGTGCTATGTGGCGGCCGTAAAAGGCCGCCCCGACTTCATCTACAATGTACATCTACATTGTAGAAAAAATTCTATTCGCAAAAATATTTTGAAAGTTGTGATTTTCACATAGAATCCCATCATGAAAAATATCGCGAGGTCTCTATTTTTCAAATCTTTCTAGAAAAAATACAAAGAACACGATCCATGCATTTTTTATTTGCTGAATTTCTAGTATATTCTGAAGTTTTGGAAAAAAAAAAACAGAGTTTAAATCAAATTCTTTCAACATTGTAGAAATATTTTGATCCAATGCAGAATCAACTTTAAGCCGTGCTAGTTGTGCGTGGTGCAGTGTTTGCAAATTTCCATACCTTAATCATGGACAAATTCAATAAAACCGATAGATCTACTTTTCTGAGTTTTCAGAAATCTTAAACCTGCTGTCGGCAAGATAATTCTGTCTTGGCGACCACTACAGACCAAGAATCAGCCTCACATACAAGTAGGCTTATCATGGTATGCACTGTTTGCAATTCGGTCAGTTAAATTTCAGTGAACATTCCTTCAAGTAATGAGTGGTATTACCCATAATGAATAATTGACCGGTGTATTTTAGAGTTAGCAGCGTTAAGGTTAAATAAAACCCAGATAAAATATAACTACATATTGCAAGATAGTGTGAAAAGATTAGCTACTGAAAGTAAAAAGTATTGATGCTGTTGTAAGATACGATCGCAAAAATTCAGTATGGTAACTGTGTACATTACATAGCCGTCTAGACGTTCTTTGAAACACGTATAATTTGGCGATCCCTTGATGGTTTGCAGTTATAGACCGGACCCTGTTAATAGCATGTTTTGCTTTGGCGCCTAAAATTGATCATGCTGGACACGGTTAATTCTGTCTTTGTGACAGGTGCGGATCAAACTGAGCTCCTAAAGTCACATATACTTCTTTATGACACTGCAGGGTAACTCAAGGGTTGACGGAGCGACCTATAAACCCAGGCAGCCTTTCATTTGTCCAACCATGTATGAATAGCCTCAATAGCTCAGCATCGTAATAAAAGAAGTACATAAGTTGTAAGACCAATGAAATATAATAACTTATTTATTAGCTCCCTAGCATAAAGGCTCATTAGCTATATAAACAGCTCAATGTCCTTAGTGCCGTCGTGTGGACCGTCCACAAATTTCCAAACATTCTTCTTCCTTGAAAACCACTGGGCAAATTTCATCAAAACTTTCACAGGAATATCCATTGTGTGAAACCCCTTTAAAATTATTCAAAGAATTGAATTCCAGCAGTACTCTTGGTTGCCGTGGCCATAACCAAAGGAAAATCATTAAAAAAATTCTTCTTGTCCTAATCCACAGGGTTCCTGAGGCTTTGATAATGGTATGTAGCATCATATAGTAAGTTCTCTACCAAGACTTGACAAATTATCCCCTAGGGTCAAATATGCACCGCCCCGTGGTCTACTGGTTTATATAGAACTTATATAGGAAAAAAACTTTTAAAGAATGTATCTCGTCCTAACCCACAATTACCTATGCTTTTGATATTTTGTATGATAGCATGATCTTATGTCCCCTCTACTATAATATTCAAATTTAATGCCCCTAGGGTTTAAAAGAGGCCCTGCCTTGGGGGTACCAAGTTTTACATAGACTTACATAGGAAAAGAAAAAAAATATTCTTGTCTGAAAATTCGAGGCTTAAACCTTTGATATTTCATATGTAGCATTGCTTAGTGGTTCTCTTAGAAAAGTGTTCAAATTATGCCCCTAGGGTGAAAAGAAGGCCCCGCCATGGGGGTCGCACATGTATATGGTATATAGGAAATATATAACTTAAAAAAATATTTGAACATTTTCCTAGACTGTTTATTATATTTACCTGATGACAAACCAAGTAACTAGGGGTCACATGACCGTAACCTGGACCTAATGACACTATGTTTTTTTAAAGAAACAAGCCCTTGAAAATAGTGAATGACATACACAGTTATGCACCCGCGATCATAAAATCATAGAAATTGTACCACATCAATAACTTTACGCTAAAGATTTAATACACTATCTTTAAAGTTCTTATTGTGACCAACTGACCCTACTTTCTTGTTTCTTGAAGATACAGCCAAGGAAAATTGGACCACATGTAAAGAACTTTTTTGATACAAATTTCAATAACTCAACTTAAATGGTTATGTAACCCAGACCTACTGGCCTACTTTCTTTATATTTAAATAGCATGGGTAGCAGAAATATTGACCAGCATGTAGAACTTTTGATACAAATTTTCAATAACTCATCTTAAATATTATTACCCTGACCTACTGGCCTACTTTCTGTTGTTTTGACGATACAGCATGTTAATTTAGACCACCATGTAGAACTTTTGATACAAATATGTCAATAACCATCTTAAATATAATAACCCTGACCTACTGCCAACTTTCTTGTATTTTTTGAAATACAGCATGAAATATTGACCACATTTAGAACTTTTGAAACAGATTTCAATTACTCATAACTCTTAAATATTATTAACCCTGACCTATTGACCAACTCTTTTTTAAAGCTACATCAAGGAGATTTGGAGATCATCTGTAATTTTTTAACAAATTTTCCCGTACTTTATCATGAAGACATTACATATGACCTACTCCACCTTTATTTTTTCAGTTTGAAGCTTTAGTAAAGAATTTGTTCAAGCACAAGCAGTTAAACTCAGGTGAGCGATATAAGGTCATCATGGCCCTCTTGTCTATTTATATGTTGACATCTCTATGCAAATTTATGTGAAATATTCTGCTGTTAATACATTTGCCCGATTTTTTCTCTCTTGATTCAGGAGGCGGATCCTAGGACTTGAAGATGGAGAAAATGTTTGCTCTGAAATTAAAAACTTGTCAAGATTATGTGATGGATTACCAACCATGTGAGGATGGCATATACGAACGATACTGTGTGTAAGAAAATTATTTATCCCACATTGTAAGGAAGAATCATATTGATTTATTTTGTCTGTATGTCGTCTGAGTTGTCTGTCACAAGAATTGTCTACGAAACTCACTCCGCCCGACTTCACCGAGCGGAGGAACACCAAACTTCTCTACAGTGATCAATGTTAAGCCAAGTTGTGCATACCATAAGTAGTTTCCGGGGCAGTGATTTTCAGCTTAGTTATTGCGGATGCGCAGGCTGGTCTGGATCCATGCTGGTCGCAAAGCCATTATGTTGGTTTTCTCATGGCACGGCTCACATATACTGGAAGTCTTCTGTTCGATCAGCCTCAACATTCTCTTCATCAGCGAATGTGCATGAAGAATGATTTAACACTGGCGCCTCGGTTGATATTCATTTTCATGTCACCCTCTCATGAATGCAATATTCATATAATATCACATGTTTGACCTCGTGGGAGTGAAATAAAGCCATTATATGATTTTGGTAATACTCTAATGTATTAAGCATTGACGTTGACGTCGTGGACGTTGGTAGAATTTAACTTGGGCTATAACATGTAAAGAATGAAGAAATTTTGATGTTTCAGCAGAAAACGCTTAGGTGTGATAAAAAGAAATGTTGAAATTGTGTCTTTCCACATTGAATTTCTTAAACGGATTGAATAAATGTGATAAAATGCTCGGCAGAGCTTCGCATTTTATCATTTCATTCAACTCGTTTGATAAAATCAATACGAATAATCTTTATTTTGGTATTCTCATTTATATTCATACTAAAACTCTGAGCTTTGTAACCTTAACCAAAGTGCCATACCTACTATAAAATGATTCGTGAACAAAAAGTGGAATGTAAATGTCCAAAAAAAAATCTCAATCTCAGTGGCACATTAAAGAACAAAAGGATTAGGGAAACAAAAGGGATTGCACGTCACTGGGCGCCATATACGATAGAAAAATAATACCTGTCGGACCTCCCAAGGAGTGACTGCCTATTAAAGGGATGAAACGGAGTTTAACCCCCGCCCACCGTCGTAAAGTCAAACAACACATGATAAAGGTGTGTGAAATGGCACATGTAAAAAGGTGTGTCAATGTTTACATGTAAAAGGTGTACCCGCAGGGCTTTAATCAAACATTTCTGAATCAACTGAACCATAACCGAGAACCCCTGCAAAGTCTCATGAGCAAAAAACAATAATACAGGAATTAAGTCAGCAATAGGCTTAAAAGTAGTTTAATTTACCAATGAATATAGAAACAAGTTTCTCCATAATATTCAAGTAATCTGATTAGTAATAGCAAAAGTAATTATGTCTGACAATGATTTTATATACATTATAAAATGTGCAATAAACAACGAACCGTACGGAACATTTACAAAGCATATAAAAGTTGACTCATGGATACCTTAATTATATTCAACTTCCATAGATATACTGTCAAATCTCGTTATATTTTGTAAAATATATCTATAGCAATATTACTTCAAGTCATAGTGCACTAATAAAAAATATGAACTTTGTCAGATTTGTCACTATGGTACAGTGTCAAAATAACAATACCGATTGATTAATGAAACCCAAATAAATTATCCAGAAATATCATTTAATAGAACAGTTTATGTACTAGTAGTTTAGTTTAAAAGACAATTAATGCATCAACAGGACTGAAAACTGGGCACATGTAACACTATTTTAGCATAAGCATTAATTATAACAAAACAATAATTTTTCACAAATTTTAATAATAATATACCCACCAACATTAAAACCCAACAATACTGATAAAAATATACTACTTCATTACATAACAGTTTTCATAATACGATTCCTTCTCTGTTTCTGTAGTCCTAGTAAGTCCTCCAGTTAAGTCCTATTAAGTCCTCCATGATGTATTTTGTGTTTGAGATCGACCTTCCACACGACAGTGTACTGACAATAATAAATCCATATCTATGCCAGCCACTGGGATACTAAGTGCTATCAAATGAGTAATCACTGGAAATTTTGCGGTTCAAATTCTGCAACTGTTCATGGCATCCAGTAAAGGCATTGTTATTTCCGTGATCATTGTCCTTCATTAAAGGTCTGGGAGTTCGTTCCAGGAATTACCATTTTCCCATCCATCATACGTATGTGTGGCAGTTATGAGTATCACCTGTTGTCGAAGGGTTTCAGCTATGGAGTAAAGCTTCAAACCTGGTTGCGGTTATCTCAGCTCATTTAAAGTTTTAGGTTGCCTCTCTAATAAACGTAATCTAATGTCTGAATCACTGGTAGTTTCAATGAATTTTATCCATGCAAAAGTTTCAATCAAGCACATTGGAAAATAAGGATAAGCCAGTTTGGTTAATTTTATGATATTGTCTTATAAGTTTGAGATAGACTTTCCTGAACACTGTCTTCTGTTCTCAGTTTGACTTTAAATATCTCTTTCTGGTTAAAGGTTCCATAGTGTTCATTCAGTTTCTTTACTAAGGTGTTATAGTCCCATTGCTCATTCTGGTCTAGTTCTAGAAGAACTGATCTAGCACTTTTAGTAAGACAACTTGCTAAATAAAGTCCTTTTGTCCTTTGATTCAAGCCATTCATCTTGCAGTTAATGTTAAAGGATTCATGGAATTCTTGTAAATCCTATTTTCTATCATAAGTAGGTGGTTTAAGAATTACCTTACAGTTTGAATTTATACTACTTTCTACTTCTTGGTTACTGGTTGGTAGTCATTTTCCATCTCAGATGTTGTGTTATCTATAAAGTGCATATGAGGAAAGTTTTATTTGTTTCCGGTACGGCATTTTCTCTAGGATAATTCTTACACTGTTCTGTTTGTAACTCTTTAATACTCTAAATTTCATGTTCAAGGACTCTTAATTTTTCATGGATTTCATTATTGTATTTTCTCTGGGCCCCTATTCTACCGGAAAAATCTTCTATCAAATTATCAAGTCTCTGTTCAACTTTAATCATTACTAAAGTTTCTGTTGTTCCACTAAAAGTGCATTCTCCTTTTACGCTTTCAGATGGATCAATATCTTTTCATGATTTAGGTCTGTATTTTCATATTCAAGCTGAAGATCATGAATGGCTTTGTTTCCAGTCTCCATTTCAGTTGTGTTACATTTAAATGCACTGGAACATGCCATCACTATTGTCTATTTCAAGGTAGTTAGCAGGAATTGTGACGTAGAGATTCTCTTATGTTTGGTAACAGCAGTCCCCCTAACAAAAATAATGGTCATTGGATGTAATGGAACAAGCCGATAGAATCCGTAAAGCTAAATTCACCCAGGTAAATCGACTTTTGATAGGGTGATAGAATGGACAATCATTCGTTTGATGAACTGTATTATACTCAAGGTATATGGTTGTTTATGTTTTCTGCGGAGCTACTGTTTTCACCGGAGCTGATTATGGAGCTTCACTCCTTGACGAGCCAAATTACAAATGTCGTGGAGCTATTTTTGTGTGGAGCAACTTTATGGTTGTGGAGCAATATTATTGTTGCGGAGCTATTTTCTTTATGGAGCTATTTTAGGGTTTCAGACCAATTTCATGGAGCTTGGTTTGCGGAGCAGTTTCATGAGCTACAATTTCTGCGGAGCAATTTTGTGGAGTAATTTTCACGGAGCTTCGGTGGTCAGGTCTCTGGAACAAATGATGGTACTTTCTGGTTGCTTGTTTGTTATGTTGATTCTCTACAGTCAGTCTTGAAATAAATCCCACACTTTTGACACCAGTTTGTTCCGCCGGCACTCCTGCCTAGGACCGGGAACAGCTGTTGAGTTGGGTTCGGACAAGTGTGATGACATTGTACCTATATCTCTAGCAAAGAGGCAAAATCAGTGTACAGTCACACATCATTTATTCAGATATAAAGTTCTGGCAGTTCCGATATAAATATTCAGTAGTTTGCAAAGTAGGCCTATTCATGAATTCCACATATCTCCAGAAGTTATGTTCAGTTACTCTTATACAGTATGCTTATGTCAGGATAAATTAATATTTATGGACCGATTTTTATGCATTCGACATAGGGGATACTGTCTTCAGGGTAGAGGAAAGATTGACAATTGAGGAGCCGAAAGACGGTCCTTTTATAGTTTTAGCACAGCTCCGCATACGACAACGGTATGTGAACGGTACATGACGTACATATATATATAGAGCTAGCTACTATCCAATTGAAAATAACGTACATAAAATGCACAGTGACACCGGGCACCAATATAGATTTATCAAGAAAAGGTAGAGCTATCCATTAATACCGTTTTTAGGTCTGGCATAAACTACTCGCGTAGGAAATCGTTGATGTAACTTCTGGGTCTATGCGATCAAAAATATACATGTACAAGTTTCAGGTTACTATTCGTGTTTAGATCAGTTGGACGGCCTAACAATATTGTGTAGTTATGGTAGCTCTTCCCTTTGTACTGTTTCTGAACAGGTCTAAAATGATCTTCAAATCGACTGGTCTGTTCTGGTAAACTGTATCCTGCCTTGCTATGCAATAGTAGATCTATGTATGATAGTTTTTCTCTTTATTTTGTTTCTATGCAGGTCCAAAATGTTCTCCAAATGAATTGATCTGTCCTAATAAACTGGAATGCGCCCTGGCGTGCAATGGTATTCCAGAATGCGCCGGTGGAGAAGATGAACTTGGATGTGGTATGAAATAAATACAGTCTTTCATTTCCTTTTTCATTCCAATGAATATTCCGAACTAAAATCAGACAACGCGATCACGTGTAAAACGAAATGATTTCATAAAAGTTTTTGCATTTCTAAAAAATAAATTTTGCCAAAGTCATATTTATTATAGTAGTGTAACTTCTGGCATTAACCATGTTTCTTACAAAATCATGTCTCAAAATCAGTTGAATTGTGAACAAATGTATAACTTTTGTTTTTCATCAGGTTAGCATTAATGTCGATTGTTTTAGTTTTTAAAGTGCTTAACTTGAATAAAAATTTAACTTTCATGGTCAAAAATTAAGATTTGCTGAATGACTCTATTAACTGAGTATGATAATACTTATCATCTGAGCAATTGTCTTAGCTCAGATAACACTGTTAAACCAAACACGAAATACATGTATGCAACAGAAAACTATATAAAAACACACCGTTTTAAAGTATGAAATTTTATCACCGAACATTGATGATTTGATAACAGGTTCAAAACTGCAAAGGGAATGAAACATTATATGTAAAGAAGGTAATGTTGCGTGTGCTGTACCCTGCGACGGAGTGGAACAATGTTCGGATGGGTCGGATGAAAACAAATGTGCAGGTACCTTTATTTCTGTTGTTTTTTAGAATACTGTATGCGACGGTGAATGCTGGCGTCAGTTTTTAGATATACATTTTCATTGTACGTTATAAGAAATAAATGAACAACCGTTTCATTGACTCATTGCGTAACAAATTATCTATATTCATATTTTCATTTTCGAAGATGTGTTATCCGTAAGGTTATAACGATATCAATGTTGAGATCAGTACAGAAGAAAAAAACATCAACTATTTCATATAAAATATCGAGGGCTGAGCGCGAAACTATTGTATCTGTTCTTTATCATATACAGTTACAGTAGTTTGCGCTCAACCCACGATATATGATTGATTATATGTTCCTATATAGATACATTTATATACGAAATAGATTAGAATAGTTTTATTATGCAATAAACCTGACAAGATTCATGAGCATAGCATCATATACAATTCATAATCTAAAACATGTATGGCAAGATGACAAAAAGTACAAATCTGATACAAGTTTCACTGTCTAAATAGATTGTTAAACGGGAGAGACCAGCATGTATTAGATCAAATAGTGTTTGGAATAGGGGTTCCCCCCCCCCACCCCACCCCCACCAACTTCACCCTTTTACCCTTTTTTTTTCATGTTTAATTTTCAATCAATATTTATAATCAACATGTGAAATTTTGTTTCCTCTTCCGTTCCCCTGCACCCCCACCCCCTAAAAAAATAGATATATACATATATGTATATATACATATATATATTTCCATTCCTTTTTTTTTTTTTTTTAAATGTTCAAACCTTCAACTTGTTAAGTTGTGACTGCACAGACCTTGCCCTCAGCCATGTTCAAGATCTCTTACCTGTGTTCTCTTAAGGACAACTATCCTTTTAAGTTCAAATGTACATGTTACACAGCAACACCTGGTGCCAAACCACTCGAAGACAATATTTCTTTCCAGTTAAACTTCAAGCTCACATTTCAATTAACTGCATTTAATTTTAAAAGCTAAGCTTATTACAGTAAGCATATCCCATTCAAAATAAATTCTTTAGTCAGGATCAAAGTATCATACATTTATTATATACTCTTTAATTAAACATTTGTTTTCTGTTAAATTGATTTTGACTAATGAAATTATTTGCTTCTTATTAACATCCTTTCACTTTTTGCCGGATATATCTTTTTGCCATTCTTCACCACAAACCCTTTCGGCGGGGGATACCAATTCATCGAATTTGCTTGTTCTACCTTGAAATTGGCCAAAACTGAACGAAAGTTTACAAGGAGCCCCTGGAATCTTACACTACAAATAAGGTGATAGTAGAGGTGACATTGTTGAAGCCTCAGTTTGATAAATGTGCATCTAGATTATCTTTGAAACGTTTGTTCTGCAGACTTAGAGATCTAAAGATTAGTGTATATCTTGGGTTTGACAGAATGAAAAAAATAGTCTCAAAATTATAGCCGCAGACTTCAAATCACTTGCCCCTCACCAATGTGGGTTTGAGCCTTAAGGGGAAGTTACCTTATGATCGGGTTCAGTATTCATCAGTATATAAAGTCGTAATTTGAAAATTTTAATTTGCCATAACTTTTGTTATAAGCACACCAAATTTCTGAAAAAAATCTACAAGGTATTGTCTTCACTTTAGCATTTGCATTTGCTAAGAATTTTGTTTAGGTCCACTTTTTCTCAAAAACTACATGAGCTATAGCTTTGAAACTTTGCACACTTGTTTGAAACTTTGTGCATTTTTTGCCATCATAATAGGTGAGTAAGACTGTCAAGAACCATAACTCTTTTCTTGCTTGTTGCCAACATTTCGCATTGGCACCCCACGGGAGGTGCTCCTTTTATAAACTTGTTATACTGAAATCTTTGTGGAGCTTTTCTTCACAGTATGTGCTAAATGAACAAATGACTAGGAAAAAAATTAGGATTTTGACGTCCAAGTTTCACTTTGATCAACTGCCATTTTGACTTTGGAAAAAAACAACACATATCGTAGGTGTATATTAAAACAGTTTCCTGTGGTATTTCAGACAACTAGTGAGAAGCCCGCTATAGTCACTGATGCTGGCGATAACCAGGAGAGAAAGAAGACAAAAAGTATGCCTTAATTTATCTTTAATTAATTAATGTTAGATGTTACATAGAACAATATAGTTACGTATGTAATACAATAATATGGGTATAAACCTGTAGGGGTGGGGATTTAAACCAAACATGTGTATACAGTTGACCCTACCTTAGTAGGCACCTGTATTGAGCAACAGCTTGCCTTAAGCAGCCAGTCAGCTGTAATTCCAGAATTGACTTTGTTATCTCCCCTGCCAAAGGTGGAGTGGTTTTTCTTTGGTGTTGTTCGTCCCATTGCTCGTCAGTCCGTCCATCCATCCAAATTTGAAAAAGCATTTATTTCAAAAAGTGTTTTAGCTAGAATTATCAAACCTCACATAATTATTAATTAGCACTATACTTTTTCACCTTAATATTTGGAAAACAATAGAGATTTTGACTGTTTCTAAGTAACCTAACAGATTTTGACTGTTTCTAAGTAACCTAACGATGGATCATCATGAATTTCCACAAATATAGATCATTATAGTTATAGTTGGTACCAGTTGCACTGAATTTCAGTAACAGATGCTTTCTATTGATGTGTACTTGCTGATGAAAAAATCCAAATTAAGGATATGAGAAAAGAAACATTTTACTTTTTCATAATTCTGCTATATGAAAGATCTATTTTTATAAATTGTATTTTCAGAGAAGAGCCAAAAACATGCTGAAGGAAGTGATGATGGCATTGAAAAAGAAACAAAGAAGAAGAAAAAGAAAAAGAAAGATAAGGTTGGAATTCTATTTCAAATTAAGGCAGTTTTTGAGTTTTTTGCCTGCAGCCAGATCAGATATATAAAGGCACAATGTTAAATATAAATGTGTAATTTATTGTGTACACCAAAATTTTTTGGGTGCATGGTGGGGTGGGGCACTACAGGTTGCCCTTGTCAGTTTGTCCATCAGAATTTGTGCTGTCCATATTTCATTGTTTGACCCAGAATCATCAAACCTCATTGGATTGTTATTCAACACGGGAAGTTGTGCACCAGAGGTTTTAACTTGGATCTCACGCAGCCAGACCAGAGTTAGGGCCCTTGACATAAAAGTATGCATAAAAGGGGCCTAAGTTTGTCTATCAGAAAGTGTTTGACCCAGTATTATGAAACATTACAAGTATTATTCAGCATTTGGAGTAGTGAACCCAAGGTTGTGTTAGAGATATAACTTGGCCAGACCAGAGTTATGGCCCTTGACTTGGTAAAAAATGTGCATAAAAATGCCTAAATGTGTTGCTCATATCTCATTCAGTTTTTGACCTAGGGTCATATAACATCTTAGGAATGTTATTCAGCATGTGAAGTTTTGCCTCAGGGATTTTGTTTCAGATTTCAATCAGTCAGACCAGAGCAATGGATCATAAAACATTAAGGGATTGTTATATAGCATGTGAAGTTGCACACCTTCTGTTCTGTTTGGGATTTCACTAAACCAGACTTGAGTTATGGTCCTTGACTTAGGAAAAAAAATACTCATTAAGTTCTTGAATGTTTGTGTTGCATATTTCTTAAAATATTTTTCCTAGAGTTGTGAAACCTTGTAGGAATATTATCCAGAATGTAAATTAGTGCATTTGTTATGTCACTTTGCAAGACCAGAGTTATGGTCCTTTGACTTAGTAAAAAATAAGTTTGTGCCTTATGTATTTCACAATGTACTTGACCTAGAATCATAAAACATTGGAGGATTGTTGTAATAGCATGTGAAGTTGTGCACCTGGTGTTCTCTTTGGGATTTCACCCAGCTTGACCAGTCCTTCACAAAAATATAGAGAAAGTACATATAAGTTTTTCTTACATACCAGACGGGGATTTCTGGTATTTTTACCGGTGCTGGAAAAATCCATCTTACACCCCACGGGGTGTAAGATGACTCCCGTGCTGTAAATGACGTATTACGAACTACATATATGTAGAAGATTTATGTAGTAATTTATATTTTATTTTAAAAAACGGAATAAAAATCCAATACCTTGACAGTTCCTCTTTGTTCCTGACAGGATATTTCTCGATTCAAAACACGTTATTTTATCAAAAATTCATAACGTAATGCTGCAACTGATAAAACAAAACCGGAACTAAACATTGTTATTTGTCTTTGAAACGTTATGACGTCTTTCCTGTTTACAGACGTTGGTTTCCCACGCTTTGTTTAAATACGCTGCTATAAGAAATAGTTCTAAAAAGAAAGCCGTTCAATTGATTTTATTTTTATTATTATTTTTTGAAATCGGTATGCAAGAAAAAGATTCTGTCACTGGTTATAGATGCAGATGGGAATACCTTGATATGCATGGCAGGAGCCTTGTTACCGCCTAAACAGTTACCCTCGAGGCCGGATATTCCCATCTGCATCTATCACCAGTGACAGAATCTTATAGTGTTGCAAACAAAAAAAACGACCTCACATAGAGTCATGACACCATGTTCACTGAGCAGGCACTGTGTTCTTTGGACACCTATCTAGTTAAATCTAATTTTCCTTTGTGTAGAAGATACTATGAATGCCCTTGGTCTTTCATTTTTGCATGCAGCAGTTTTAAGCAAGTACATGTATTCAGTGATCGATTTCAAATAAAATCAGGGTGGATGCAGTTGTCTGGTGACGAAGATCCCCATTTCGAACAAACAAAAAAAAAAAGAATCATCTGTCTTTATGCTTTTCTACAAATAAAGCTTCATTTAATCGGTATAAACTAGATATTTACATTTTCGTGTATGATTAATTTGATGGGTCCTCTGTGGTAAAATTCCCTGACCTCGGTTGGTCTTTACCTCTCTGGGTAACAGCTCTACCAAGGTTGTCATGTGAGGAATCTGTCCAGTTTGTTTTGTCCTTGTACTTGTTATAATACCCAGAAAGACGTAGTGATCTTCCAGCATAATTAAAACTTAAAAGTTGCCTTATGGCCTGAAATGTGTAGATCATAACTTCACTTGTGGCAGGTGGCAAGTGATTTTGCTTTGCAAACAGTGTAGACCATGATCAGACTACATATCCTTGCAGGCTGATCATGGTCTGAAATGTTCATTTCAGTCAGTAGATTTCCAGTGAACACCACTTTGAACAATAAACAGTACTGCCCAAATTGAATGATGGACCAGTCCAATTTAGAAATTTAGCAGGATAAAGGTTAAAAGCCAAATGAGAGGAAGCCACCCAGATGGCTTACAGAAATTTGATGGAGACATACTGTTTGGAGGGGATCTTTAGATCTTCCTCCATTACCAAATATTGTGAAGTCTTAGTATATCCTATAATGATGTTCATGTGACATAAAAGCCAAAGAAGACAAAAAAATGAAAACAAACAAAATAGATTACTGTGAAATCAATAATATTTATGGGGGACAAATTTTCATGGATTTCGTGGTTGAGTCAACCCACGAAATTTAATCCCAACGAACATGTAAAATTCCCATTCATTTTATGTTCAAAAGTTGAAATCCGTGAAGTCATATCCCCATGAAATTTCCCTTTTGACCAAAACCACGAAATTTCATGCCCACGAAATTAAATGATTTTACAGTACTTTACTGAAATTGTAGGATGACGACAGGTCAGAGAAGAAAACAAGAAAGAAGGACAGATCTAGAAGTGAAAGAGAAAGTCACAAAGATTCTGATGGACAGAAGAAAGAAAAGAAAAAGAAGAAAAAGAAAGTGGAAGAAGACCAAGATGAATTTGATGACGATTTAGAGAAATTTTTGGCAGACGAGAAATCGGGCGGGAAATACGAGTCTTTCTAATCAATTATATTGCATTAAAGCAAAATTTTTGTCTCAGTATTTTAGCTGTACAGCGCCATATCAGCCTATATGCAAATACCTGAAATGGATAAAGGATGAAAGCGTGTGTTGTAATGTAGTTGTCATACCAGAGACTTGTAGGTAGTAATGCACTGCAGAATTAAGTTTCATTAAATTTGATACTGTTCTGTACAAAACATTTTTAAATGGCAGTGGAAGGCCTGAAGTGGTTATAAGCATGACTAAACCTATGTTTGCCCAAGGGCACATACCGAGGGTGTATCCCAAATGCCATTGTAGGTTTAGAAGTGTTAATAATCATATTAGTTGCTGATTGTATACCTTAACACAATATTGAGTACTTTATTGTTTTTAATCATTTAAAAAATAGACAGTAACAAATTTGTAAAGGTGACAACACAGGGTAAAATTTAGACGTACGTCTTCGGAGGTCCAATATCTAGTTACTTGCCCGCTACCGGTTTTTGCCCTGGGTTACAGGAGTCTTTCCCATGCAGTTATTTTACTGCTTATAGTAAGGTATATAATCGAGATATTCAAAAGAATACCAAGCTGTGGAACTGTAATGGACATGTCTAATTTAATTTCAGCTGGATAATCTAGCATGTATATCCTTTATTGTACTGAACACTGAACAGTTTGAAATAATATTCTTATTATACTTTGTTCTTATTTAGTTAAATATGCTTATTTATTTTATCTTGATTGTGATGACAGCTTTAACCCTTACCCTGCTATATTTCTATAATGGACTGGTCCATCTTTCAATTTGGACAGTACCATTTATTATTAAAGGGGTTTTCACTGAAAATTTACTGACTGAATAGCGAACAGTGCAGACCATGATCAGACTGCACGGATGTGCAGGCTGATCTTGGTCTGCACTGGTCGCAAAGGCAGAATCATCTGCCGCCAGCAGGCTAAGGGTTAAACTTATTTGAACCTTTTTCGAGTCCACTACCTAGAAAGGCCAGTACTTGTGTATGAGAAGGCATGATTGCGACCCCAGTAGGGCTTTAACCCATGACCCCTGGTTGAGTTTGGCCAACACCTTAACCACTGGACCCCAGCTGCCCCTGTATGCTATATGATTATTTCTTGGAGAAAAAACATACAACAATTGCTGTGATTGAAACTAGTGAAAATGCATGGAGAACACTATATTATGCATTGATCAAAATGGAAGTTCAGGCATGCTTGGGCACTTGTATCAAAGTTCAAGATATGCAGACCGTGAGGATAAATTTGATGGAGGCAATTGAGGAAGTACATTGTTTCATGGTTTTTAAAGTTACCTGAATACAAGAGGCATATATTTTAGTGCATTTTGCCAATAGCAATTAGCATGTGATAGGTTTGGACATGAAATAACATATTCTGGTGCATTGTTTTTGGATTTTAAGGTTATAATCATTCTTTTAGAAAGAGAAAAAAATAAAGCAACTGAGGCGCACTAATTGACCCAGCAGGTGACTCGGTTTCCTCAACAGTCACTGCTGCTGCAAAATGATATTTTTCCTGTATCCAATAATGGAATTTATTATATGGTCTCTTAATGTAAATGTGAATAGTTGATTTGTAGAGAAAAAAACGTATAGAGTTGTATACACATGTTTACATGTTATATTCTTTATTGAATTGTCTGACATGACATTCCATCCAGTATGAAAGGTTGATTCTTATAAGTGTATTTTTTTGTCCGTGTATACATTTCATTTTAAACATTATGCATCGGAATGAAACTTAGGATATGGTTCATTAAATTGTTTTCCATGGTTCATAAATTGTATTCCATATAATTGTATTCCATGGGGTGAAACATGAAACATTTTACTATAAAACAATTCAAGCTTGCTTCACTTAATTTTCAGGAACTGTATATTTTTAGCTGAAAGCAGTATTGTATTCATTCAGCTCATTAATTTATGGATGTAACGATTAAACGCCCATTCAACATTTAATTTACAGTAGTTCTGCACGTTTTTTTCTACAGTTTAGAATTTTATTAAGCCCTGATCTTTCAAAACTTCAGAAAGTACCTAGAAAACTTGGCAAGTTAAGGTTGCGTGCTCGATTTTTTGGCTAGGAAGCCCGTGCCTGTTAAGAAAAAACTGGACATCACATTATAAGGGCTAACTTATTAAACAGCAACTTCTCTTAAGCCTGTTAGCTAACTTTCCAAATTTACTTACTGTCTTAAACAGGCCCCTGCCTTAAGCAGCCAGATTTTGTTCCTACCTTGACTGGCTGCTAAATTTAATGTGTCATAGTATTAAGATCTAGCCAGAGGATACTGGTTCAAATACTGTTAAAAGTATCATCTAACTTCAGTATAAGTATTGGTCATGTTGGTAGGAAACCTTGAAAACTGTTGCTAGTTTTAAAATGTCCTAAACGTAGGAAGACAGTAGTAATTTCACTTGTGTTATCATTATATTTTACTCAGAATTGATCATTGACTCCCTGTTCAAAATCTCTTATATTACAGCCAAAATACTAAATCAATATGATACTTAAATGAAACTTTAAGGTTATGTAGTTTGAAGCATCATCTGGGACATGTTGATTTAAACTGACTTTATCCTGCTGACGCCAAGTGATTCTGCTTTTGCGACCAGTGCACACCAAGATCCGTGCAGGCTCGTCTTGGTCTGCACTGTTCGCTTTTAGTTAGTAAATTTTCAGTAAAAACCCCTTAGAATAATAAAAGGTACTGCCCAAATTGAATGAGTGACCAGTCTTATTTGAAGTTATTTCAGAAATTTAGCAGGTTAAAAGTTAATTTCCGAATTTCTGTCCTATGTACTTCTGAAGTTATTATATGTTCATTGTAAAAGTGCTTTGTTTAACCCAAGTGGAAAGTGGCAGGTACTTGAAAATGCAGCTCTCTGATTGGTCAGTCTGAATTCTGATGTCATGTTAAAATTATGAATTGTTGCTTTTCATTGGTTATGTTTTATACTTCCAAAGAATCTTCTATAGAATCTGTCAGAAATAAATGAAGTATGAAAGTGTTTTAAGGAATATTTTATTACTATGACATCAGTAGCTACATGCCTTTTTGTTCCTAAAGGATGACATATTTTTATATATGTAAGTTTGTTTTTTTTGTGCAATATTGTATCGCAGTGTAAATGTGCTCTATTGTGTTATAAACATAATAAAAAAGTTGTTAAATAGTTTTAATTTGTATTTTATTAGTATGTAGAAATCGTGTGTAATGAAAGATCGCTAGACCTATCACAAATGATAGTTAAAGCCTAAAAAAAATTCCTTTGTTTCCGGTAACATGCTAAAAAAATTAGGGTAGGTAAGTCGTAATTTAAAAAAAAAAAAATTTTATTAAGGGAGACTTTTCGGAAAATTAATACAAATAAGGGGGTTATGCCTTTAGAGCATCAGTAAGTTGATCTAACATCACTGACCATGTTTAAAGCATAGAAAGTGCAGTTTTGCAACTTTTTGTGAAAAAGTTGAAAAAAATGTTCTCCAGGGCCATAAAAACATTTAGGATCAGGCCAAAAATTTAGGGTAGGTCGGAATACCGGAAACATTATTTTTTTTACGCCTAAGTGAAAGTTATGTGTGTGACTACATACAGTTCAGCCTGCCTTAGCAGCCAGTCAGCTAACTCCATACATTGACTTTTTGTTCTGTTTTCAACTTGTGTGAAGTAGCCACCTGCCCCAAGTAGCCACCTGCCCCAAGCAGTCAGATTGTGTCGCTCCTTCAGCTGGCTGCTTAATACAGGTTTGACTGTATACTGTGAAATCGTTTAATTCATTTGGCATAAAATAATATGATTTTGGTGAATGACATAGTCCCATTCTGGTCTGTTGTTTTTATAATGTCTTGAAAGGGGACAGATTATGGTAATGGATGACATCCACTTAAGTTGTCTGCACTCTTAACAGTTCTTATCCAACTTTCACTAATCTTGGTCAACACGTTGGTCACAAAATTGCTAAAAATTGACTGTAACTAGAGTATTTCTTATCCAAATTTCACTTAACTTGGTCACAATGTTTATGGGCATAATATCTTGGCCAGGTTCGATAGCCATCCAGGTTGTTCCGGTGGCTTTGGAGTTATAATTGCGAAAATTGACAGTGTCTGCTCCCTTGAGCAGTAATTGTTGTTATCGAATGTTCACCAAATTTGGTCACAGTGTTTATATGCACAATTACTCAGTCAAGTTCAATATCCAGCTTGATCTTTTAGGTTTTTCTGTGGTTATGGCACTTCCATTACTCAAAATTGTGAAAACTGTGTTCCCACTTAATACATGTAATAAGCAGTTCTGATCCAGTGTTAACCAAACTTACTCGTAATGTTTAATATTATCTTCTTCAGGTTTGATAATCAACCAGGTTACTGAAATTGAGAAAATTGATAACTTGTCTGCTCAGTAAATATAGTACTTTAAAAGTCAAATGTAATTTGCTATCATCAATGTATTTTATGTCAGTTTGCCACTCTTGTTTTTTTCTCTCATTTGATATTAGAATTTATATATTGTTTTAAGTATCTTTCAAAGATTTAAGGCAGATAAGGATATCATGACAAAATAAAATCGGTAAAAGAAAATATTGTTTGGATTTCGTTGCAAAGTTCATGTGATTTCATGACCATGTGTATAATTGATTAATTTAACATTGATTAATGTATCAATCAGTGTATCACAGGGGAGATAATCAGTGCAGGGATTTTTGGATATATATGTTTAGAAAATCCTATAAAAAGTCCAGACCAGAAGATTAATAGGTGTGGTAAGTGCATCTACTAAAATACTTCTTAAATCATTGGTATTCCTCTGGGACTACTTTTTGTGGTTGAGTAAATTGGTCAAGTCAGATAACCAATGAACAAATAAATTTAACATTCATTTTCTATTCAGTTATGATTACGTGCAGATTGAAGATTTCTGCAAAGTTACCAATCTATGAATTCATACCCCTTTGAAATAGCAATTTTGGCTATAATCACCAAACTTCGTGCCAGCAAAATTAAATGATTTTACAGTAATACATTTTGTGTTTCTCTGCATGTAAAATATACAATATGCCATGGATTAAAAAAAAAACTCGGCATGTTGTGTAAGTGTTTTATGAAAATCTGATATGATTTCTGTGCGTTTTAGTGTCGATTGAAGTTTTAAATAAGTACGGTACAAGATAAAGGGATTACACAAATATTAGTTCACATTCAATTTTCATTTCATGTAATCTTAAATGTGTTGATGTGGCTTACAATCCAACAAAACAAATATATAAATTTTGAACCTTTCTGATACAAAATTAATTGTGAGAATCAATTAAAAGGCTATTTCTGCTACAAGCGATACTTTATGCAGCCATACTTCATTTATTGACATTGTTACATTGAATATTGCCTTGTTATTGATATAAAATAAATATTTGTTAAGGTCAGATAATGCGTGTTTTATTCTATCTTGTGTTAAGGAATCTGAATTTGTCAAATAACTTGACCACCAGTGCAGGGACTCTAGGCTCGTGTTCATTAACTGATGTTGGTCATTGCAGAGCTGGAGCGGTCTTCTGCGCATGTCCGGAAGTGATTATCAGTTGGAGCGCACAACAAAATTACGCAAGCATTGCATGTCCGCACGCATTTAGTGTATAATATATGTATACTATACTGACTAAAGATTACGGTTAGTATTACCATGGTTACAAAATATATACATTAAAGATAATCGCTTGAATCCGGTATATACCAGAGTCTGTAATTTACACAGGCGTTCCAGGTCTGCAGTGAGTCACAGTCTTCATTAGCGGCAAATATTCAACTTGTCATAATTTTGTCTATAAGAAATTCATTCTGCTGAATTTTGCTGTCCCATTATTACCTTCAGATTGAAGATTTCTGCAGTTCCTTTGCTATCAGTCTTTGCCTCTTGCAAAGGTGACGACGCCAATCTTTTGCCAAAACAATTTACGACGATCGTCTAGTTTCCAGTTCACTTTTGACAATTTGACTTATTGTTTTCCTTTGGAAACATGTGATGCCCGTCATGCATAAAATGACGCTTATGCATTTTACAAGATGCCTTAATAACGGAAGTCAAACTTTACATAAGTTGACGTGACTAATCATATAATTACATCCTGAAATAAGTACGATTTGAATGTGTTTAAATCCCAGCATTTATAATTATCTTACCACTGGTGGTTTTCTTGGAGCATTACTAAGTTGTTGCAGTTAAAAATGAGTCATAAATATAGCATTTCTTGTCCGCACTGTTTGCACTTTTTAGAAGACAGGTTCAGCTGTGCAATGTGACAGGGAAAGGTCCAGCCTCGCGCTGCGCCTTCCAACCACACTGTTGCAGCTGTCATAAAATTTGACCACTTGAAAGAACGTACTGCATAGGAAGATGGAATACATGTAATGTGGAACAGTATTTTTAGCTCACCTGAGCACGAAGTGCTCAAGGAGTGCTCAGGTGAGCTTTTGTGATCGCCCTGTGTCCGTCGTCTGTCGTCGTCGTCCGTCGTCAACAATTTGACTAACACTCTAGAGGTCACAATTTTGGCCCAGTCTTAATGAAACTTGGTCAGAATCTTACCCTCAATAAAATCTTGGACGAGTTCGATATTGGGTCATCTGGGGTCAAAAACTAGGTCACCAGGTCAAATCAAAGGAAAAGCTTGTTAACAATTTAGAGGTCACAATTTTGGCCCAATCTTAATTAAACTTGGTCAGAATCTTACCCTCAATAAAATCTTGGACGAGTTCGATATTGGGTCATCTGGGGTCAAAAACTAGGTCACCCGGTCAAATCAAAGGAAAAGCTTGTTAACACTCTAGAGGTCACAATTTTGGCTCAATCTTAATGAAACTTGGTCAGAATGTTACCATCAATAAAATCTTGGACGAATTCGATATTGGGTTATCTGGGGTCAAAAACTAGGTCACTAGGTCAAATCAAAGGAAAAGCTTGTTAACACTCTAGAGGTCACAATTTTGGCCCAATCTTAATGAAACTTGGTCAGAATGTTACCCTCAATAAAATCTTGGACGGATTCGATATTGGGTCATCTGCGGTCAAAAACTAGGTCACCAGGTCAAATCAAAGGAAAAGCTTGTTAACACTGTAGAGGCCACATTTATGACTGTATCTTCATGTACCTTGGTCAGAATGTTTATCTTGATGATCTTTAGGTCAAGTTTGAATCTGGGTCATCTGCGGTCAAAAACTGGGTCACCAGGTCAAATCAAAGGAAAAGCTAGTAAACACTCTAGACGCCACATTTGTGACCATATATTAATGAAACTTTTTCAGAATGTTAATCTTGATGATCTTTAGGCCGAGCTCAAATCTGGGTCAGGTGGGGTCAAAAACTAGGTCACCAGGTCAAATCAAAGGAAAAGCTAGTTAACACTCTAGAGGCCACATTATTGACCATATCTTAATGAAACTTGGTCAGAATGTTAATCTTGATAATCTATAGGTGAAATTCAAATCTGGATCAGGTGGGTTCAAAAACTAGGTCACCAGGTCAAATCAAAGGAAAAGCTTGTTAACACTCTAGAGGCCACATTTATGGCAATATCTCTATGAAACTTGGTCAGAATGTTAATCTTTAGGTCAAGTTCCAATCTGGGTTAGATGGGGTCAAAAACTAGGTCACCAGGTCAAATCAAAGGAAAAGCTTGTTAACACTCTAGAGGCCACATTCATGGCAATATCTCAATGAAACTTTATAAGAATGTTTGTCTTGATGACCCCTAGGTAAAGTTCGAATCTGGATCATGTGGGGTCAAAACTAGGTCACCAGGTCAAATCAAAGGAAAAACTAGTTAATTCTCTAGACGCCACATTTATGACCGTATCTTGATGAAACTTGGTCAGAATGTTAATCTTAATGATCTAAAGGTCAAGTTTTAATCTGGGTCAAGTGGGGTAAAAATAGACAGGTCACCAGGTCAAATCAAAGGTAAAGCTTGTTAACAATCTAGAGGCCACATTTATAATTGTATCTTCATGAAACTTGGTCAGAATGTTAATCTTGATGATCTTTAGGTCAAGTTCGAATCTGGGTCATGTGGGGTCAAATCAAAGGAAAAGCTAGTTAACACTCTAGAGGCCACATTTATGACCACATCTTAATGAAACTTGGTCAGAATGTTAATCTTGATGATTTGTTCTTTAGGTCAATAGGTCAGGTGAGCGATTGTAAAATACACATCGATATACTGATGCCATTTCATGTTTGTCAGTGTCGTATTGTAGGTTAGAACAGCCAAAATCTTTGTGTGCGTCACCTTTTACCGTGTGACTAACTGACTGTAGTATCACAGTGGAATTAACGCAGTAGATAGCGTTTTACGGATTACATCCAACACGTACTTTTTATATATCGAGAAACGTTTAGCTCTTCGCCTTTATGATTAACGTTTTCATTGTATTAAGTTTTTAAATGCTGATTGCATGTTCTTGGAAAGCCCAAAAGAGATAAAATTTATTTTCATGAACGGACTTAAATCGTAATGTGTTCAGGAACATATTAATTTTCTAAAGTTAAGAGATCCTTGATTTTTATATGCCCGCGTCTCTGAAAGAGCGGGGCGTATTATGTGAACACCAGTGGCTGGCGGGCGGGCAGTGGGTGGGCGGTCGGTGTCCAAAAGCATGTCCGCTCTCTTAAGTCAAACAGTTTTCATCCGATCTTCACCAAACTTGGTGACAATGTTTGTGGTCATAATATCTCGGCCAAGTTCGATAACCAGCAAAATCGCCCCAGACACTCCAGAATTATGGCCCTTGAATTACTCGAAATCTTCAAATTTAGCCTTGTCCGCCCTTTAAGTCAAACCGTTTTCACCCGATCTTCACCAAACTTGCTGACAATGTTTGTGGGCATAACATCTGGGCCAAGATTGATAACCAGCAAAATCGACCCAGGCACTCTTGGATTATGGCCCTTGAATTACTCGAAATCTGCGAATTTAGCATTGTCCGCTCTCTAAGTCTAACAGTTTTCATCCGATCTTCATTAAACTTGCTGACAATGTTTGTGGGCATAATATCTCGGCCAAGTTGGATAACCAGCCAAATCGCCCCAGGCACTCTTGGATTATGGCCCTTGAATTAGGCCAAGTTCGATCACGGGCGTATTTTGTGACAGTCTGCCACTCTTGTTAACTTGTGTTAAACTTTAACTAAAAATATCGTGAAGTTCCAGTTCAATTAATATTTCTTACCCCTATTTAATACGCCGTGGAGCCGAAAATAAATAAAACAGCAATAAAATTAAATTAATATGCCATTTTCAAGCAAGCTCTTCGTATAATATACCAGGGAAATATTGGCATTATGAATGTTTAAGAAGACAAGCTAAATCTTGGTACTTAATGATATCCATTATTCTGTTAATCGTTATGTTAATATTCCTATGAAATAAGCTTAATTGCAGTTTCGATGTTTGCTAATGACTTCATCTTGAAATAACAATTCCCTGTGGCAATAATAGAACGTAGAAACATTTTATGAAACCTAACATAATATTGAAAGCCGTTTGTCTGCTAGTTACAAGAATGTTTAACGCAATATAATAGGGTTAGTATAATAGTAGCTCGATCTGGGATACTGTATTCGGCTCGAGGCGCGCAAGCACCGAGTGTGATCCGTCCTTGTAAAATCCACGAAAGCCGAATACAAAGTCTCATATCTAGCTACCGTTAATTATAATGACCATTTTATTATATACCTCCACCTTTTGTTTGTTGTTTTGTTATCAAATGAAATCTTAAATGTTTGTCGACATTAAAATAGAAACGACTTAAGTTTTTGTGTGCGCTAAATAGAATTGTGTACGGTTATGCCTGTTAAATGAAAGTAGTCCGGCAACATACAATACGAAAGGTACAATACGGATTTTTTCTGCCTGTTCATATTTACTGGTGAAATACAAGCCTTATTTTTGACAGCATTTATAAAGGTATATAATAAAAATCATGATATTTATAGTCCGACATCCCACTGGGGCATATTGTTTGTATTGGCTGACTTTGTTCAGGGCAACTGTTGACGGCTGTCGTTATTCAAGACAACTGTTGAGTGAAACAAAATAATCTTGTGTAATACAGTGTATATTATATAGTGTAGTCGTTCAGACCTTGAGTAAATAATTTTGTCAATTGATCGGCAATCAGTTCAGTTGAAGTTTACTAACATGACATCAATTATGATTTTTCCTTCTTTTCTCTCAAGTTTTGACTCTATAGAACAGAACAGAACAGAACAGAACATAACTTTATTGAAGGAGCACAGATTACAAAATATCATTTTGAAATAACATGTGCACAAAACATATATACAAGAAATTCACAAACGGGTATTGGTATTGGTGATATATACATTTTATGTTTGTGGGGACAGTGGTTAATTTTTTTCTTTTGTTTTATCTAAATTTAATATATTGCAGAAATACATAAAACGGCCGATAAGAATGCTAATAGTTTGTATACACGGGCAGGGATTGTCACAACCATTTATATTAATTGCATAGTTGTTTTTTCACAGAACATGTTTGCTTTTTCTTAATAAAAACAACAACAACAACAACAAAAACATATAACAATGGATTATACATAGATGGATACTGTAACTATAGATTTAAACTTATGAACGGACATAGACGAGTACTGTAACTATAAAACGGGCACATGTGAATACTGCAACTATAAAACGGGCACAGGTGAATACTGCAACTATAAAACGGACACAGGTGAATACTGCAACTATAAAACGGGCACAGGTGAATACTGTAACTATAAAACGGGCACATGTGAATACTGCAACTATAAAACGGGCACAGGTGAATACTGCAACTATAAAACGGGCACAGGTTAATACTGCAACTATAAAACGGGCACAGGTGAATACTGTAACTATAAAACGGACACAGGTGAATACTGCAACTATAAAACGGGCACAGGTGAATACTGTAACTATAAAACGGGCACAGGTGAATACTGCAACTATAAAACGGGCACAGGTGAATACTGCAACTATAAAACGGGCATAGGTGAATACTGTAACTATAAAACGGACACAGGTGAATACTGCAACTATAAAACGGGCACAGGTGAATACTGCAACTATAAAACGGGCACAGGTGAATACTCCAACTATAAATTTAAACTTGTGAACGGACTTAGATAAATACTGTGACTATAAAACGGACACAGATGAATACCACAGACATTTAGGCTACCTATTTTCAGATTTTGTTCACAAAAGTTTGATTCAGTTGAGTAACACATATTTTCATTTGATACAATGTTAGGTTCAGAACATATATGATCGCCAGATTCAGACTTATCAAGTTTATGTTTTTCAATCAGAATATCCCCAGATAAAACATATGAACTTTGTAAATGTACACAAACCCTCTGCTTAGAGGAACAAGGCAAATTCAGACACTGTTCACAGAACGCCACTGACCCCGTGAGTTCCTACTGTCCAGTGTTCACGTAACCGGTCTTGCTATCAGCACTATCTGGCGTGCGTGGCTCGAGCTCAGGTTGTTGCAGTGGCCGGTGCACCTCTAGCAGGTAGCCCGTGGAAGTGCGAGGAATATCACGTGAGGGAGCATTGTCGTTACGCTCGCTTAGGTCTGTGACCATGACAGGCTCCTCTACTTGTTGGGTATCATCTCCGCCGTGCACCGGGTAATCGTCGGTGATGTCCTCAACGGTGGTGGACATGTTAGCAGAGGCTTTAATAGAGACCTAAGCAGCACGTTGAAATTTCTCCTGGATTTGACTTTTGACGTCCGAGTTTCTCGATCCACGGAGAACATCAAACCATCCAGGAAATAAGTTGCGCACGGTATCACCATTAATTTCCAGAGCTGCAGGGAACTTCAACTTGACATTCCTAGCACCATACTTATTTCTGGCCGCCTTGTATTCGGGCCATAGTTCCTGGCGTGCCTCACGAATCTCTCTCGGATAGTCACGAGAAACACCGAAATCAGAGCCCTTTAGCAGTGTGGCATTATCAAGAATTCGGTCAGTGTCAGCAGGGTCACAAAACGTCACCATAATTGGGCGGTGTCGTGGTTTCACATTTGGGCGTGCACGAGTAACTTGGCGTCTCACGATTCGAAAATCCTTTGTGATTTTAAATGTATCTGTGTTAATCTGAAGCCTCGTTCTAATGAAATCCGTGATTGTTAAGACGTAGTCGTCAGAATCAAGTTCAGGATGGCCGCTAAATATGAGATTACCACGCAGCTGACGGGCCACCATGTCGATACTTTTGTACTCGAGCAAGCGTAACCTTGACTCGGTTACGTCTTGTACCGCCGCTGTGTAATACATGTGCCTATTAATACATTCTAGTTTAAAGTTAATTTGACCAAACTGGACCATCATGTAAATAGGCTATTCATTTTTTCTCCTATTTCGAGATTCACAAACTTCCCTGTTGAGGAAGACACGAAACGATGGTCGGGTACATCAAATGGGTGGGGTGATCCGTTTGTTGACGTGGCACTCGACGAACGGCGTAAGCGTTTTTTTTTTTTGGTATTATGCACAAAATCTTCGCTAAAAGGCGCAAATTTACCTTTATATGGCATTTTAAAGTCCAAATATACAGTTCCAAATCACAAAAAAAACCCACTTGTACTACCAGTTAAATACAGTTTAGTTTCAAATGTTACGGAGCAGATTTAAAACGTCCCCATAACCAATACCCACAATCCTTCTAAATATATGAAAGGCTGTCAGACTATGTTGAACTATAGACCGGTCAATAGTATACGACCATGCAACAGTAAATAATCTAGTCAGGACACTATTGAAGTTTTGAACAAAGCTTACAGATGGTGGCGACCTCTTGTATCCAAACATTTGCCGCATTTTATACAGTATAGCCAATAGCGGCTGATATCTTTTTGTGGTCATTCGTTCTATGGTATATAGTTTCGAAAAGTTGTTTTTTTTAATCGGGAATAAAATAACTCTTGTCATAGAGTGTGTATATATATATTTAAAAGGAAATAAACCTTTGAAGATTTAAGCAAATTCTCAAAGTTTTGCATTTCACATTAAGCGTAGAAGCAAAGAATTAATTTGACAGAAAAAACTGGCCGTTTTTACTTAGAATCTCGTATGGCCATGAACAATTTTTAAATGCCTAGACGGATATTCAGTAAATTGCGAAGAAAGTTTGTCCGTCGATAAAAGAGATAACACCGAGGTATTACGAGATTTCATGAGAGTTTGTCGAGTTTCAGATCTGATTAAGACAGAAACAAGATATTTGTGTGGATCATATTTTATTACATTACTTCCATACATGTAACTTGATAAATGCACTGAAAACAATATTTAACAACACAAACATGTTATTTGTCTAGCAAATGGATAAGATTACAAGATTTACCAGTATAAATGAATGTCTTTCAGCTGTCACTATTAGTGACAAATGCCCCCGAAGCGTGCCCAAGAATGCTACAGTTGTCTGCGCAAAATATGCCAGAATAGTTTAGGTATGAATAATTTTGTGACCTTGACCTGAGAAACCTGGGTCATAAGCGCGACACACCTCAATATGGTTAACATTTGTGTCAAATTATTTTCAAATCCCTTGATAAATGGAAGAGTTATGGACCAGACAAGAAACAGACCGTGTTAACCTTTGACCTCTAAGCGTGACCTTGACCTTGGAGCTAGGGGTCTGGGTCTTGCGCATGACACGTCATCTCAATATAGGGAAAATTTTGCCAAGTAATTTTAAAATCCCTTTATCGATGGCAGAGTTATGGACCGGACAAGAAACAGACCATGTTAAAACTTTAACCTCTAAGTGTGACAGTGACCTTAGAGCTAGGGGTCTGGATCTTGCGCCTGGCACGTCGTCTCATTATGGTGAACAATTATGCCAAGTATTTTTAAAATCCCTTTATGGATGGCAGAGTTACAAGGACAAGAATTCGAACACACACACGGACTCACGGACGGACAGTGCGATTTTAATATGCCCACCTTCAGTGGCATAAAAATAAGTAACTAACTTTGATTTTTTTTTAAAGTCTATGAAACTTCACCTATAAACTTCTGTACACGCATAAATATATAGCATAATTATATGTACGTGCACTCGAATAAAGTGCATATGTGCACCTGTAATTTCGCGTGCACTTCTAAAATTTATACCTTAACGGATGCGTATTTATGTATGTAAAGGTGCACGTTTTTATGTGCGTACAAGTTCATATATGCCCTTAGCCTACATGTTCACAAATGTATACGTGTCGGATATTTTGAAATATGCGCGCAAGCAAAGTAGAGTTTTGACCCATTATATCAAGACACGTATTATTGGTGCGTTGTACTTTTTAATGAGAAATTATGATTTTATTTCAGTGGGAAACTGGTATATTTAGCGAGTTTCTGTCTACCTAATCCGTACGAAAACAAAAACAACGATGTATGCCATTTTAATGATCGTCAAAAAGACAATGAAAGTGATTTCGTGACCAAACTTGGCATATATGAATCAGTTGCCTTTTCTCATCCGCGATATGCTTTCTGGTCACTGGAGTAAAAGTCAACGTCACTATTTCTAAAAATATAAAACTGGTCTGCTCAAAAACTTCAGCAAGGAATGACTTATTGTGACAAAATTTAATTAACAGTCGATTGTGTCGAGGCCAAAATTCAGCAGCATTTTGGCTGCTTGGATCACGTCACTTAAAGCAGCACAATGGTTTTTGCTCAATTATTTAAGTTAGGATGAGACATGTAGAAAAAAACTTGGTACATTTAGCGCTTGGCAAAGCTTGGATACCGTGGATAGGATGCAGCTCAAGAAATAAAAAAATGTTTTGTTTTTTTTTCCGTATAATGTATGTCTGGGATGAGGTATTGTTACCAAACTTAGCATATAGATAGCTTGATAGATGACCAATGTTACTGCATTTTGGGTTGCTTGGATTAACCCTTAGCCTGCTGGTGGCAAGTGAGTCTGCCTTTGCGACTAGTGCAGACCAAGATCAGCCTGCACATTCGTGCAGTCTGATCATGGTCTGCACTGTTCGCCATTCAGTCAGCATCTTTTTGGTAAATACCCCTTTTAACAGTGTCCAAACTGGAAGTTGGACAAGTTCATTATAGAAATTTAGCAGGGTAAGGTTTAGAATACAAAAAAATCTGTCTGTATCTGCAAGAGATACGAATCAAGGCATAGCACCTTGTTTACCCGGGATGCAAGAGATATGAATTAAGGCAGAACAGCTGTACCTTGTTTACCCAAGGTGCAAGAGATATGAATCAAGGCAGAACATGTGTATATTATTTACAATGGTGCGAGCGATATGAATCAAGGCAGAACGGGTGTACCTTGTTTACCCGATGTGCAAGAGATATGAATCCTGGCAGAACAGATCGATGTACCTTGTTTACCAGATGTGCTAGAGACATGAATCAAGGCAGAACAGGTGTACCTTGTTTACCCAAGGTGCAAGAGATATGAATCAAGGCAAAAAAAGTGTATATTATTTATAAAAGGTGCAAGAGATATGAATCAAGACAGAACAA
The DNA here is from genome assembly GCF_021730395.1 of Mercenaria mercenaria. NCBI lineage: Eukaryota > Metazoa > Mollusca > Bivalvia > Venerida > Veneridae > Mercenaria > Mercenaria mercenaria. The sequence goes on from NC_069375.1 coordinate 73,194,195, forward strand.
GTGTATATTATTTACAAATGGTGCAAGCGATATCAATCAAGGCAGAACAAGAGTATATTATTTACAAATGGTGCAAGCGATATCAATCAAGGCAAAACAGGTGTACCTTGTTTACCCGAAGTGCAAGAGATATGAATCAAGGCAGAACAAGTGTACCTTGTTTACCAGATGTGCTAGAGATGTGAATCAAGGCAGAACAATTGTACCTTGTTTACTCGATGTGCAAGCGATATGAATCAAGGCAGAACAAGAGTATATTATTTACAAAATGTGCAAGAGATGTGAATCAAGGCAGAAAAAGTGTATATTATTTACAAAATGTGCAAGAGATATGAATCAAGAAAGAACAGGTTTACCTTATCAACATGTGCAAGAGATACGCAGCAAGGTAGAACAAGTGTACGTTGTGTACCCGCTGTGCAAGAGTTCTGAATCGAAGAAGAGCAGGTTTACCTTGTTTACACAGGGTGAAATAGATATGAATTAAGGCACAATACGTTAACCTTGTTTACCAGAGGTGCACGAGATATGAATCAAGGCAGAACAAGCGTAGCTTGTTTACCCGAGATGTAACAGAAACGAATCAAACCGAGTTAGAAAAGATATAACTCAGTCCGATGTGCAAGAGATTTAAGCCTAGTCGAGTTGGAAAAGATATGATTATCAGAAATTTTCTAATTCGCAGAAGAACTTCCTTGTTGTATTACATGCTGAGTTGGACATTCCAAATCTCTCATCTAATGCCCTTGTCAAAATGCAGTAATCTGAGGTTGGGTCGCTTAAGTTGGGTCTCCCCGGCAACCAGAGCTGGCCTCCGTTCGTGAAATCTATCGTTTCACCTGACAACCATTCATAAACGTTTGAGCCCAGTTCGGTCTGCTTTCCACCTACCCAGTATTTTGTATTTGCTGAAACAAATAAACGAATCAAACCTTAGTGAATGCTTTTAAACACATTTACTTTTTTTAAACGAGTATAAAGTAGTTAATAAATGCATTTTAATTCACATGCGTTTAGATACATAGAATAGTACATATATTCGTTTCCTAGCTTGCTGTAACAAAATAAAAACTATTTTCATTTTGCCTGATAGGTCTATTTGAATCATTTGAGGGAAGTGAAAAAATATTAAATATTGGTTGCAAGACTTGAAAGTTATAAGCTGTTCAATATTAGATAATTAAAATAGCAGCCATTTTCTTTCTTTCCATGGCACTGTGAAATAAATACAAGTACATTGCGATAACTTGCTCTACACTATGCATAGTTTGCTAATTATTGGGCATATGGCATCAAAAGGCTAAAATGCCACCTCCATGGTAAGTTATTTTCTTAAATTTCGATTTCCTATGTCATTTTCAATAACTCGATTTTGAAAATTTTTAGAGCATTTTCGATAATTAGATAACAACTTTTATATAAAATCAACAAAAAGCTTTCTTGCACCTTAAAAACAACACGGAACGACTTACTTGTTTCTCTATGGCCACTGATATAGTCCAGCATTCCCTGCGTTTTTACGTACAGAAGATGGCCGCCATCATCTCTGCAAGCGTCCCTGGCGTCCTCCCAGACCATTCGTTGATCTGATTTATAACTGATACATGTCTTCAAAGAGTTCACATATGTGTAGGTTGCCAGTTGTCCACATGTTCCTAAAATATAAATGCAGAGTATATTGAATCTTTTTTATAAGGTACATGTATTGTGGAATGCCTCCGAGAGACAACATGTTATAGTGAACTGTCGGAATAATAGAGTGAAATATAAGTATTTTCAAAGTGTCAATATCAAATAGAGTTTTTACTGAAAACGGAATTTAAAATCTCAAAATTTAGTTAGAACATAAAATAAAAAGAGGAAGTGTTTTGTTTTGCATTTAAGGTCAAAATATTTTTCACAAGTGAGCGTGGTTACATTTTCAGTCATGGCTAACTGAAATATTTTATCTGATCTTCATTCGACGATCTTTTGGTTTTCACTGGAACAAACAATTCCAACACGACCCGATTTAAATCATTTTTGAACAAAGAAGAAAACTGTGTTAAGGTAGTTTTGCACGTTTGGGTCGACATTTTTTCTACAATGTACAATTTTATGAAACTCTGGTTTTTCAAAACTTCATAATATACCTAGAAAATTCAGCAAATAAAAAAGATAGGCCCTATCGACGGTCGTGTGCTTGATCTTTTGCTAGACTGATTAAAAAAATATGGACCTCACGCAATATTTCATAATGGGAGTCTATGGGAAAGTCATAACTTTCATAACATTTTCGCGAATAGAAATTGTTCTACAATGTAGACTTTGATGAACCTTCTCACAGTTGTTATAATTTGATGAAATAAAATGTATATGTCCGTGGGCTTATTTTTGAGATATTTGACCATGATTAAAGTAAACCCGATATTTCACGCTAATTTTTAGATATTATTTTGAATTATTTAACATGTCATATGTTTTAATATCATATTTTGACTTTAGAAATATAGCAACAGTGCCATTGTAATAAATTTACTCACAGGTGGCTATTAATTCATAAAATGATTTTCATTTCCGTACGCCGAATCCAGGCTTTATTCTACGTTTTCCGGATAAATGACGTTACGCCATCACTTCCGGTTTGTCAAACGTGTAGAACTACATCGAAATAATTATGCAACACACTTTTTGTACGTCACAATTATTACGCCATGACGTCATGACGTCAAACGTCATAGCAGGGCGCCGGAAAAGAAAACAGTACAAAACAGGCAATTAGCATTTTAAAATATGTAGATAACAATTTTTGATAACGTGACATATTTGAAATAATATATCTCAAACATTGATTTGCTTCAGACAATGATTTTATTTAAAGACAAATCACAGTTTGAGATAAATAATTTCTTAAATATCGTTTATATAAGTTCTTGTAAATCTGTAACATCTTTTACATGTATATGGTGAAAAAAAATATGTAAAAATCAATAGATGTAACTACATCTAATATGAATTAAGGCACTGCCTAGCACGGGGATTTATCTTTTATATATCTATTTACGAAGAAATATTCAACACTCAAAAGAAAGTGAAACTTCGCTCTAAACAGTGATGTTTACATTTAGTGTCATCATACCTTTTACAGCGAATATCATACTTTGCAAAATTTATGGGAAGCCGTGACGGTGACGTCATTCACCGCGTTCTCGCACTGGCTTTAGGATTTCTTTTTTTTTTTTTTTGCACTCCACGCAGAAACTTGGCGGCCTTTACACTTTCTCACTGTTTGAAAGTGATTTTAAGTTGCATGTACAGTTTTCATTACGAAAAAGAATCATGTTGGCGCGGTTTACGAATTTCTGTGACTGATTCGGTGTGCTCGGATGTTCTTGCAGACAACCATTCTGCGTTTTGTACATAAACCGGAACCGGAAAACATCGAAAAAATTGTCTCAGTATATGCAGACAACAAAGACGAATAACTATATACGGATGTTACCGTCTCGGGGATTTTCATCCCCGGCGCTTCGCGCCGTGGATAAATCCCCTATCATATAATACCGATAGAAATAACATGATGAACGAATGCATAGTAAGCCCTTACAATTCAAAGAAAACTGACACCTTGATTTGAAATAACGATATTTAGTAGGTCATTAAGTTTTGTACTCTAATTCTTTGTACTTGTAACACGAAATCTTTGTATAACTTGAAAAATGATTTTGAATCCTTTCTCATGTGAAATCATGTCAAAATCTCGACTGTTACATTGGCACAAAAAGCTTGAAATGTTCTACCATAGAGTCTCAAAATGTTTACGTTAAACTAAACATATATGCAAATCAAAAGTTATAACTAGACCCCTAAAGTTTACATGTTCAACCATAACTTCCATATTTGTGTATTAAAGAAATTGAAAATTGCCACACGTGATCTTTGTTCACCGAGAATCTTGCTTATTGATCTTCAGTTCAATTCATTAAGTTGAAGTATTGTATTTGAAGCTTTGGACACCATTACTCTGAGATTTAAAATTCACAAAATGTCGGCTTTTAAGGAACGTAACTTTAAACAATTACAACTTGCAATTTAGAAAATCGGAACAGTTCATTATGAAAAAATAAAAGAGAAGATTTTATTGTGTTTCCATATAACTATATTATTGTATGAAAATAAACATATACTGTAAACACATAACGAAAGAAATAATCTGTCGGTTTAAGTTCACATATGAAAAAAAAAAAAAAAAAAAAAAAAAAAAAAAAACACAGGCAATTGCAGTAAAATGTCTGTTTTTTGGCCAAATTTTACTGGTCATTTTTATGTGTGTTTTATAAAACGTGTTGTTCACTTATTGCGAGAATTCTATTAGGTATATAAACTAATTATTTGAAAATCATAAAGCTTTTATTAAACCCTTAAAAAGTTTTTCAATACTTACCTTGTTCCAGTGAACTGCCGAAAAAGTTTACTTTTTGCGAATTTTAGATCAGAATCAAAGCTGCAAATTCGTACCTTAACTCATATGATTGAAATGAAACTTTACACGAATGATTCCTGATAAAAGAAGATTAGGTCGGGTGACTTTGAAACTATTTGATGAATATCTGCAAAGGAAAGTCACAAAAGCATTAAGAGTCTATATAATTTTATCATATACAGCTGTGTTTTGTGTCTGTTCAGTTTTTCATGATCTTACCTCTGTAATAACCGACGGGGTTCCCTGAGCACGACTGGGCCGTAGAAACTGCAAACGAGTCGTCGTACAGATAGCACTTTTTGTCCGCAAATGTATATCCGAACACTTCACACTTCGTACTGACAAAACATTCTGCTGTGCAATGTGACAGGGAAATGTCGGACATCGCACTCAGACCTCCATCAGCGGTATAGCAGCCGTCATGAAACTTTGACCACCTGACACAGCACACTGCATGGCAGAATAAATAAGAAATAATTTGAGCCGCGCCATGTGAAAACCAACATAGTGGCTTTGCCAGCCTGCGCATCTGCGCATCGGTGCAGTCTGGTCAGGATGTATGCTGCTCGCTTTCAAGGCCGATTGCTATTAGAGAAACTGTTAGCGAACAGCATGGATCCTGACTAGACTGCGCGCATGCGCAGGCTGGTTAAGATCCGTGCTAGTCGCAAAACCACTATGTTGGTTTTCTCATGGCGCGGCTCATTAATTTTTTCTTGACCTTAGTGCCCGGATCAAAGCTTGATAATTAATGATAATACTATTATATATACTTTATGCCCCTCTAAGTGTGGCTAGAATTTATTAACTATCACATCAGTATATGGCGGCTGAACATTAAAATTTCCATCATAGAATCTCCCTTGATTCAGTGTTGTTATAATTTCTGGTCATTTGGGATCATCTTTGCAATAAGTTCCACCTTTAACGACAAATGATAGCTCTCGGCATGAGAGATGTTGCACTTTCCATTACCTCTTATGGACAGACCCACTCAAACCTAGTCTAGGTTGCATTCTTTTATTTTTATACGCATTTTCTCACATTTTTTTTTGCAAACATATGAATAATAGATACAATGATATATTGAATATCAATACAATATACTGTAGTTACTTCGACAATAAAATAGAAATTGTTTGAAATCGAAATGACAAGTAAAACTTGACGAAGTGTTTTTTTTTGTTTTTGTTTGTTGTTGTTGTTGTTGTTGTTGTCAAGTAGCTGTAGTTTTTCATTATCAGTAGGGCCCCTACTGTATCATTCAATTTGTTCATTATTTTTCCTATCTAGTTGTTTAAATAAAAACTTCTTACTGACTTATAAATAGCTTTTATTGTATTTACAATTATTTCTATATTTCCGAATTTCCCATTTTCTTTCATGTATAATCGTATTGACCACCTGTCTTCATAATATCCGGACAAAATGCTAATTCTTTCAGATTTTAATATCTATTACAGTGTTTAAAGTAAAAACCATTCGTCCATTTTCTGTTGCGCAAGCGCAAGGGAAATAGACCCAGTTAATGTAAATATTCCCTAATAAACAGAGATCTTACATTACAAAGCTACGGCAATATTTCAATGAAATGAAATGACTTACCCCTGTTGATTAAGCCAAGGAACAAGACCAAAACTATAACCACAGGATTAAATAAAAACGTCATATTGTCAAACATAAGCTGCTCGATCTCAGTGTCACACTCGGAAGATATTGACTGGGTTTGACATTTTTATAAATTATATTACATGTTTTGTTTGTCTTTTTGTTACGACGAGTCAATTCAGGATTTCTTTATTAAAGCGTTTAATTGCGGACCCAGTTAATGGCTTTCTTACAAAAATAACGTCCAGTGACAATTGTAGAAAGTAAAAACAGTTTGTCGAACCTATAACAATATTGAAAGTGTTTTGACTGATGTGGAATAGGAATCGATTCTCAGTCTCGCGCATGCGCCATGTGTTTCACTTGAACGAGGAGCAACTCGTTCGGTTCCTTGGCCAGAATGTCTCCACGGCAATATTTAGGCCTTTGATATTTTTGTATCATTGAGGTAAATCAGTCGTTTCAAAGAGGTCACTTTATTTGACAGGTCTACACTGCCTGTAGGTCAATACAGATTTTCAAATATTTCTGGTCTTTTCCATTTCGTGTATATTTAACAATATTCCAAATTACCTTATCAGAGTTTAGTTTAAACAGTATTTATTTCAATCAATCAGGTACACATAACATAAACATCATTGTAACAAATACAGTTAGGATTAGGAAAAAAGTTACAAGGTAACTTATATGAATCCATTTCCTAATACATACAAATAATTTTTTGTTATGACAGGTTGCAACAAGATTAGTACTGTTAAATGATTAACGTCGTAGAAAAATGAACTTAGAAGAAAATTGAAGTAGAAACTGGTAAAAACTGAGTATTTTTCAACCTAATGTAGACGGATGAAAAAAAATACGAAAATAGAAGAAAGTAATGTAAAATATATATATATTCAGCTACTCGGGGACCCCCACTCATCAACCGTTGTGACTCGGATCAAAACGACCTGTCGCAGCTATAAATTGCTGAGCTTTGATTATGACATGCTTATTTTGTTCAAAAGACAGATGCTCGTTGCCGAACAGAAGGTTGTCAATCGTAGCGGGACAAGGGAGGTTAGTCAAAAGATTTTGCCTTTGCTGGGTGTAGTTGGAACAGGATAAATAGAAATGACTAACTGTTTCGACTAAGCCGCAACTACACAAGGGAGAGTCAATTAGTGAACGCCGATGGAGATCAAAGTTTAATGAACTACAATCCAGTCTTAGGCGAGTATGAAGTATCTGGAGCTTGCGCTGACCAATTTTAAACAGAGCGTTGGGTTTCAGATTGCTTCTATCATTTAAAGCATTTTTGAAAGAATAGATGGTCGTTTGGTCTGTAATAGAAGCTGGTAAACTGTTCCATTATCAGAGTTTGATTGTTATACAAGAAAAACACATTTTCATGATGACTCTGTTCAATTTGGATTTCAATTTTTTGGCAATTTTGATAGGTGGCACCCGAGGATCATTTCTATGAAGTTTAGTGAAAATCAGCCCAGTGGTTTTGAAGAAGAAGACTTTTGAAATTAACAATATAGCCATATAGGGAAAATAAGCCCCGCCCCCCGGCAGCCGTGCTTTTTTATCAGAAACAGAATGGCTTTGGCAATTTTGGTAGAGGTTCACCTAGAGATCATTTCTACAAAAAAAATTTGAAATCCGGCGAACAGTTTCTGACAAAAAGATTTTCAATTATTTCCTTTCGGTTGCCATGGCAACCAGAGTTCTGCATGGAATTAAATTCTTTTGGCAATTTTGAAAGTGAGCCACCATAAGATCAATCCTGTGAAGTTTGGTGTAAGTCTGTTCATTGGTTCTGAAGAAGAAGACTTCTTTTTTACAAATTGTTGACACACGACGCAAGGCGGACATCGAGCGGTCACAAACGTAGCAGTTGGTAGTTTCCAGCCTTAGATGCGAATTGGCCAGGGTCAAAATCTTTAAATAAAGGTAAGCGTCAAAACTGAAGGCCCAGTTTTCATTGAAAATGATATTCAATGCGGATTTTGTCATAATAGTTGTGATATACGCATACAACTCTTCTCTAATTTGCTTGTAGAGTGGGCATTGTAACATTGCGTGTTTTTCATCTTTAACAGTTAATTCTGTCTTTTTTGTAGAGGTAAGTTTTCTTACCTGCCAGTTTCTGGTCGAATTGGTGTTACTCCAAGCCTAAATAAAGCAATTGCAGGTAAACGCTGTTTCAAACACGAACTTAAGTTTCTATAAGTTCATATTCTTACCCTTTCATGCAAGTGAAGATATGTCTACAGATTTTTTTTTCCATTTAATAATTTCTACATGATACATTTTCTTTTCAACATTTTCTGCCACAACTTTTCCGTGTATTTACCCGTATTCAAGATGCTGATTTTGACCAAGTAAACACTTATTTTTTTATATTCAGTCCTGTTTCAGCCATAAAACGCTACAGCATTTTCTGATAATAGTACCACATTGTCTAATAATTACATATTGAAATCATTTAAATTCGCTGGCATGAAATTTCGCGCAAACGTGAAAAAGGACTGTTTCGCGCGGTCTTTAATTCGCGCATTTTCAATTTTAGAAATGAAAAAATAGAATAATTTAATAATAATAATAGCGCGGTCTTAAATTCGCGCATCGGTCCTAGCGCGAAATACGCGAAAATTCGTCCTACGCGAATAAAAATGATTTCACAGTACATAAATGAATCAACAGGTTTGGAATGTTGGAAGTAAAACTGGCCTGCCTGAAATGAAATGGGTAAAAGCAATTAACTGTATTTCCTTCAGTGGCGTTTACAATTTCCTGCTAAATCTAACATGTTCATAATTTCAATTTAATTTTAAATTAAAGAAAAACACCATTGCATACACTGTAGAGGTCACCTTTTCTACTTGATCATCCTAAATCTTTGTTAGAATATGCTTCTCTTTGAAATGTAGGTCAGATCAAAAGCTTGTTCACTAGGTCAAAACATAGAAAAACCTTGTTGACACTTGTGAGCCAATACTTTCTACTTGATCATCAAAAAGCTTTGTCAGAGTGGCTGTCTTTTACGTCTATGTCAAATTCAAAACAGGGTTATCCGTGGTCATACTAGGTAACTGTTCATGTAGAAAAACGTTAATTTAAGCCACATTTTCATACCTTACAATACTTATCATGTTGTTACAGTTGCAGCGTTGACAAACTTTACGATAGAAATACACCCTATCATGTTGTTACAGTTGCAGTGCTGACATACTTTACAATACAAAAACACCCTTACACCCTGTCATGTTGTTACAGTTGCAGTGTTGACAAACTTTACAATAGAAATACACCCTATCATGTTGTTACAGTTGCAGTGCTGACGTACTTTACAACAGAAACACACCCTATCATGTTGTTACAGTTGCAGTGCTGACATACTTTACAATAGAAATACACCCTATCATGTTGTTACGGTTGCAGTGTTGACATACTTTACAATAGAAATACACCCTATCATGTTGTTACGGTTGCAATGTTGACATACTTTACAATAGAAATACACACTATCATGTTGTTATGGTTGCAGTGTTGACATACTTTACAATAGAAATACACCCTATCATGTTGTTACAGTTGCAGTGCTGACATACTTTACAATACAAAAACACCAGTACACCCTGTCATGTTGTTACAGTTGCAGCGTTGACGTACTTAACAACTGAAATACACCCTTTCATGTTGTTACAGTTGCAGCGTTGACATACTTTACAACAGAAACACACCCTGTCATTTTGTTACAGTTGCAGTGTTGACATACTTTACAACAGAAACACACCCTGTCATTTTGTTACAGTTGCAGTGCTGACATACTTTACAATAGAAACACACCCTATCATGTTGTTACAGTTGCAGTGTTGACATACTTTACAATAGAAACACACCCTATCATTTTGTTACAGTTGCAGTGTTGACCTACGTTACAAAGTAATCCTTAACATATAATGTTGATTGACATGGCTATATTAATTCATACATGTTTGTTTATTGTTTGATTGTATGTTTTAATTATAAGTCGCCATGTAAATTGTACATTTTATGTTGAAATAAATCTATCTATCTATCTATCTATATCAACATTAAGGATAAATCCCGTTTTCCGGTATTTCCGTAAACAGGGTCAGGGGGGGCTGGCGAGATTAACCGATATAAGGACCGTGTACAATATTAGCGATTATTTTTGCAAGAAGATGAGGATTTAGGAAAGTTCTTACTTTCTCACAACGGAAATACTATTTCTCCGACCTTGGCAACATTTTTTTTTTCAAAAATAATCTGTCTACCATGTCTACCTTGAAAAATGCGAATAATTTCACACCTTTGGTACCGAGCCACGGAAGCGGCAGTGTAGAATAAAAGATAAAATTTCAAAAATAAGTAAACTTTGAGGATATTTTTGCTACATCTTAATTATAAATTACAACAATGTTTAATGATAATCTGCAATACTTTTTTATTCATTTTCTTTATTTAAAACTTGAAAAAAGGATAATCTAAACACTACCCAGTAAACACCTGACGTCGTACCAACGTTGGATAGATGTTGGATTTTGGTCACGACGTCGGCGACCTGAATACAACGTCTAACCAACGTCATAACCACGACGTCTAATAGACGTCAGACTTAGACGTCTAGGAGACGTTGGAATTAGGTTGGATAGAAAGTCTGTTTAAATGTTTTCAGTTATAAAATTAACTAGTATAGTTTAATGATAGTTATGCCTGACAATGCCTTATAAATAATAGTTTATTCGCAGATCAAACGTTATCATTAATTATGTTACAAAATCGTATGAAATTGTCTATTTTCGGGAACGGGTTTTTTTAACCAATTTAAAACTGTTCAGGAAAAATTGCATTCTATACACATGTATTAATTAATCTAAATTCACCTAAGGATTTTCTTCTACACATCAGGGTTTCAGAAATCCCATGTCCGGAGCCCGGGGGCTACCAGAAAATTCTGTCGGGCTACTAAATTTTTTCAGAGCATGCCCGCCGGACTACCTTGAAACTCCGTATCGGGTAGCCCGGAAATCAATAATTTAGTCTTCAAATATAATTTTGATAGTTGTCTATAATCCCCTTGTTCATCAAGAGATACACGCTCGAGGCTTTAATTATCTTACCACCTACTGTCACAATCGGCAAACAATTAACCGTTTAATCGTACCCGCAGGCAAATGTTTACAAAAACATGTGCACGAAAGATTTTAGACTGATCCAATAACATCAAAGTCGCTGATCGGTATTGTTTAAAACAATATGCAAACCAGTCTTAAAATTACGTCATTTTAGCACCACCTGCCAAAGTGTACTTTCGGTTTCGCTGACCTCAATATTTATCAAGCGATCAGAAAGAATAGATGTTTAAAAACTTGCCTAACATGCAAAAAAAAATTGACCATGATTTAGCAAAATATCAGAAAGTATACAGAATTTTGGACAAACATAATTTCGGATAAGTGAATATACAGTGCCAAGAAACTGAGAGACGTTATATACGTGGTTCTAGTCTGTTTATTAAGCCAGACAGATGTTTAGAATCAGACAGAATTATTATGTCAACTTTAAATAATTTTGAGATAAATCACAATTCATACAGCTCTAAAAAAATTGCAAGTTTATAAAAATTGATTTGCATTCCTTTTACATTGCCATGTTGCAATAATTTAACTATCAGGAGTACTTGTAATATTTCTCAGTTTAAATACATCTAGTTTTATCTAAAATGATAAAAAGGAGTAATGGTAATTGCTATTTAAGAGAACAAAATTTATAACAAGAGCTGTCCGTAAGACAGCCAAGCTCGACTATTCGAAATATTGTCCTAGAAGCAGGAAAATATGGCATGTTCTAATCTCTGGCCTGGCCTGGCCCAGCCCGGCCTGGCCTGGCCCGATGAGCCCAATTTTCGACTGGGCCGGGCCAGGCCAGGCCAGGCCAGATTTTGTTGTACATAGAGAAATGAATGGCATAAAATCTAAATATACAATTACAGTAGCAGGCAGTATTAACCTGTATTGTTTACTTGCTGCAGGTCAAACAGAATGAGAAACCAGTCCTCTGGAATCATTAATTAGCCATCATTCATCTTATTTGAAATACGGATTTGCACTGAAGAAAATGGTGTAACTACATTTGTAAATGATAACTACCGGTTTTTTCTGTAATCAAATTATTTAAAGTCAACTTTAACACTTGGTTTTAAAACTAATGGCTAATTTCATTGATAAGTTTACCTGCTGCAATATAACTGAATATTTGCATGCAGTGAATGCATCTCTATGGGAATTGTAATTACAGGTGGTGTCCCTACTATCCTTAGCTGACCTCTTAACTGTTCAGTTGAACTTTTAATGTGTTTGGTTTAATTAAGCTGACGTTCAATTTATGGAAGAGTAATGAAAAAAATATTCATTGTGGGACCTCTAACTCATTGTCAGGGTGTTGGCATTTTAGATTGTTGATATTTTTCTTGCACAAAAAAATAATGGCGCATTGTGTTTATGTAATTTCTAAGTGATATATTTAAAGATGCCCTTGAGCCTGTTTCACAAAACTGTAGGATTTTTTTCACATACTTAGATCAATATAAAAACAGTCTTACAAAAATATTCAGTATTTGTATAACCTAAACTCCAAAATTTATTTATCGCTTCCCTGCATCATACTATCCCAGATCCTAGAACAGAGATAGCATTATTTTATAAATTGAAAGTTGTTGTCCGTTAGTATTGACAGGTGCTGCTCATTAATCTTCGCCAATATTTTCGGGCTTTTTCTTTATTTTACACCATATTTGTAACCTGAAAATATCTAAATTGACCAAAATAACATGCATAGTTTACCAATGGCACAGTGGCGTAGTGATAAGTTCTCATAGACTTTCACGCATGTTACCGTGGGTTCGATTTCAATTCAGATTGTTTTCATTAAATCAATATAATGTCATTCAAATTATTGATACTGTTTTTAGTCTTACAACATTTTATGGTTATAACTTGTATGTTGAAGAATGTCAAATATTTACAAGTGTATTTCTTTCAATAAATCACGATAAGTGACAATTTTCCTGTATGCTATGTTTACAGATGAAATTAAAAAAAAATGATAATGAAAATGGTCAAACAGGTGTCTCGAACTCACAGTCCCGAGATTGGTAGCTGAACGTTTTGTCAGCACAACTATATCTGCATGTACGACCTGGCGGTAAAAAAATGTTTATATTTTATTTGGTTTTCAATATTTGTATTTTTTATTTACGTTTGGACACCGAAAATTTATTTACGGAAGCATACGTAATATTCTTGAGTGGTAGTTCAATAATTTCGGACAATACTAAATAATCCTCAATACTATTATAGACAAAATAATAATAATTAGTTAGGTTATTCAATCGGGTGGGGTGGGGGGGGGGGAAACCAAGCCACCAGTCAAGAGTCAATTGAGGTGGAGATCCCCTGATAATAGTCATAACAATTAATCAGGCATCACCTTTAAATTAGACTTAATAGTTGTGTTAGCTACAGGCTTATTCCCAGGTGTATAATTTTACAGAGTGGGAATTCAAAATGTATTTATATAATGTCTGAAATATCTAAACTTATTCCTCAATTAATAAGTTCCAAAAGTCAGATTTTAAAGATGCTATAGAAATCACTTTTACCTTTTACAAAATTGAAATCTATGGCCTGGCCTGGCCCGGCCCGGCCCAGTCGAAAAATGGGCTCATCGGGCCAGGCCGGGCCAGGCCAGGCCAGGCCAGAGATTAGAACATGCCGGAAAATATTACCCAAAAAGGTTAAATATTAAAAGAGTTTTAAGTTCAAAAGGGGGCATAATTTCACCAAAATGCATATCAGTTATGGGACTTGCTGCTATCAACTAGTTTTATAACCCCAAAGGCACATGTGAAGTTTTAATTCAATATCTGCATTAGTTTTAGAGACAGAAACTCGCATGTAAAACTTTAACCAGAATTTTCAAAGTCCAAAAGGGGGCATAATTTGCCCAAAATACATGCCAGAGTTATGGGACTTGACCCAGTGAGGTTGGTAAATGATCTAGAAAAAGAAAAAAAAAGTTTCAAATCTATATGCCTTTTAGTAATTTCTATATGTACTTGCACACAAAACTTTAACCAGAATTTTCTAAGTCCAAAAAGGGGAATAATTTGCTCAAAATACATGTAAGAGTTATGGGATTTGATCCAGTGATGTTAGTTATTGATCTAGAAAAAGAAAAAAATAAGTTTCAAATCTATATGCCTTTTAGTAATAGCTGTATGTACTTGCACGCAAAACTTTAACTTTAACCAGAATTTGCTAAGTCCAAAAGGGGGCATAATTTGGCCAAAATGAAGGTCAGAGTTATGGGACTTGCTGCTATCAACTAGTTTTATAACCACAAAGACACATGTGAAGTTTCAAATCAATATCTGCATTAGTTTTGGAGATAGTAACTTGCATGTAAAACTTTAACCAAAATTTTCTAAGTCTAAAAGGGGGCATAATTTTCCCAAAATACATGACAGAGTTATGGGACTTGACCCAGTGAGGTTGGTAATTGATCTAGAAAAAGAAAAAATAAGTTTAAAATCTATATGCCTTTTAGAAATAGCTGTATGTACTTGCACGCAAAACTTTAACCAGAATTTTCTAAGTCCAAAAGGGGGCATAATTTGGCCAAAATGAAGGTCAGAGTTATGGGACTTGCTGCTATCAACTAGTTTTATAACCCCGAAGACACATGTGAAGTTTCAAATCAATATCTGCATTAGTTTTGGAGATAGTAACTTGCATGTAAAACTTTAACCAAAATTTTGTAAGTCCAAAAGGGGGCATAATTTGCTTAAAATACATGTCAGAGTTATGGGACTTGACCCAGAGAGGTTGGTAATTGACCTAGAAAAAGATAAAATAAGTTTCAAAGCTATATGCCTTTAATTGATGGCTGTATGTACTTGCATGCAAAAACTTAACCAAGGTGTGACGCCAACGCCAGGGTGAGTAGAATAGCTAGACTATTCTTCGAATAGTCGAACTAAAAATGTGCGTATGGCTAAAATTATGAAATTTAATCATTCCATCCACTGTAGTACAGAAGCACATAGTAAATTATCCGAAATGACCATTGCCAAATAAACTTAAATGTTCGGGCTACCAGATTAAAATTTTGGTAGCCCAATAAATTTGCAGATTTCTGAAACCCTGCACATGTTCATTAGTCATGCATTCGCAAGATAAGCCTGCATCGGTTTACACGAATCTTCCAGTAATTTGATATTTGTGGGATAAGATAAAGCAAGTTTAGGCCAGCATTTTTTTATTTTCTGGTTTACGGGAGATTTTTCAAAAAGTTTGGGTCGGGGGGGACAAATAAAAATAAAAATAAAAATCCCAATTTTGAGCAGTCGACCAAATAAATAACAAGAGGACCATGATGGTCCTGAATCGCTCACCTGTTCCCACATGACCCAGTTTTGAGTATGACGTCGTTTTTTTCTATTATTTGACATAGTGACCTAGTTTTTGAGCTCATGTGACCCAGTTCTGAATTTGATCTAGATATCATCAAGATAAAAATTCTGACCAATTTTCATGAAGATCCATTGAAAAATATGGCCTCTAGAGAGGTCACAAGGTTTTTCTATTATTTGACCTATTGACCTAGTTTTCAAAGGTACGTGACCCTGTTTTGAACTTGATCTAGATATCATCAAGGTGAAAATTCTCACTAATTTTCATTAAGATCTCATGAAAAATATGGCCTCTAGAGAGGTCACAAGGTTTTTCTATATTTATACCTACTGGCCTAGTTTTTGATGCATGTGACCCAGTTTCAACACTGCCCTAGATACCATCAAGGTAAACATTCAGACCAATTTTCATGAAGATCTATTGAAAAATATGGCCTCTAGAGAGGTCAAAAGATTTTTCTAATTTTAGACCTACTGACCTAGTTTTTGATCGCAGTTGACCCAGTTTCAAACTTGACCTATATATCATCAAGATGAACAGTCAGACCAACTTTCATACACATCCAATGAAAAATATGGCCTCTAGAGAGGTCACAAGGTTTTTTCATTATTTGACCTACTGACCTACTTTTTGATGGCACGTGACCCAGTTTCGAACTTGACCTAGATATCATCATGATGAACATTCTTACCAATTTTTATGAAGATCCATTCAAAAGTATGGCCTCTAAAGAGGTCACAAGGTTTTTCTATTTTTAGACCTACTGACCTAGTTTTTGACCGCACGTGACCCAGTTTCGAACTTGACCTAGATATCATCAAGATGAACATTCAGACCAACTTCCATACAGATCCCATGAAAAATATGGCCTTTAGAGAGGTCACAAGGTTTTTCTATTATTTGACCTACTGACCTAGTTTTTGATGGCACGTGACCCAGTTTCGAACTTGATCTAGATATCATCAAGATGAACATTCTGACCAATTTTCATCAAGATCTTTTGAAATATTTGGACTCTAGAGAGGTCACAAGGTTTTTCTATTTTTAGACATACTGACCTAGTTTTTGATCGCACGTGACCCAGTTTCGATCTTGACCTAGATATCATCAAGGTGAACATTCTGACCAATTTTCATAAAGACCCTATGAAAAATGTGACCTCTAAAGTGGTCACAAGGTTTTTCTATTATTTGACCTACTGACCTAGTTTTTGATGGCACGTAACCCAGTTTCAAACTTGACCTAGATATTATCAAGGTGAACATTCTGACCAATTTTCATGAAGATCTTGTGAGATATATGGCCTCTAGAGAGGTCACAAGGTTTTTCTATTTTTAGACCTACTGACCTAGTTTTTGACCGCACGTGACCCAGTTTCGAACTTGACCTAGATATCATCAAGGTGAACATTCTGACCAATTTTCATAAAGACCCCATGAAAAATGTGACCTCTAGAGTGGTCACAAGGTTTTTCTATTATTTGACCTACTGACCTAGTTTTTGACGGCACGTAACCCAGTTTCAAACTTGATCTAGATATCATCAAGGTGAACAGTCTGACCAATTTTCATGAAGATCTTTTGAAATATATGGCCTCTAGAGAGGTCACAAGGTTTTTCTATTTTTAGACCTACTGACCTAGTTTTTGACCGCTAGTGACCCAGTTTCGAACTTGACCTCGATATCATCAAGGTGAACATTCTGACCAATTTTCATAAAGACCCCATGAAAAATGTGACCTCTAGAGTGGTCACAAGCAAAAGTTTACGCACGGACGCTGCGCGATCACAAAAGCTCACCTTGTCACTTTGTGACAGGTGAGCTAAAAATAAAACGTCCAAAAGGATACAATTTTTTTATTTTTTGTACACCCCAGAAAACAAAAGCTTGCAAGCTTAAATTGCATACACACTCACAAATGAACTATTCTGAACTGGTTTATATCTCATCATCTCAGTATACTGTTGTTTTCTTTATGTGTAGCTTGTATGAATAATGCAATTTTCAAAGTGACCAAAGATATGTATTATTTTTGTTTTTGTATGTATCTATTTTGTACTAAAAATATACTTGTGGTTTTTCATAATAAAATATACAGATACCACAGCTGACATTGCATAATGTTTATTATATAAACATGAATAAAAACTGCTATTAGAATGGGGATATGCAATGACTACTTTAGGTCTGCATCCTGCATACATGCATATTAATTGGCCTTAGATGCAAAGTCTTAAAAGACAGGCATTGTCATACTAGAAAGCCAAAATTACAAATTGATAAACTGGCTTTAAAATTAAATGGCTTTGGTTAAGTTTCAGTGGCTTGAATATTGTTTTATATTTTGCCGATTGTCAGTGCCACCTATATTGTATGACAAGTCAAAACAATCTGAATTTTGGTTCAGCTGAAATGTGTACAAAACAACAACCTTATTTGCTGATCTAACAACAGTATCGGATATTTATAAGACTCTTCACTGAGATGGGACTTGGACTTGGTAAGTTATGAGTCCGAAAAAACATTTATTACTGGATATGTCATTATGTGTTCCTCAGTGTCAAAGGCACATGTGACTGTTTGTGACATATAGTGTCTGAATGTTTGTCCAAAACATACTTTCAAAGCTAATTTGACACATCCTAGGAAATATTGAGATAATCTTTTCATATGAGCAAATTATCTCCACTCGGATTAGATTGCCTGTCAAAAATATTAAACAACCATTAATCTGACTGTCCAATTATTTTGACTACATGAAGTTTGAATTTTTTATCACATGTATCTTTATCAAGCATTTGCAGGGACATGTGTCATTTTACATATTGAAATTGCACTTTGTTTTGAACAGAACTACTGAAAATTATGGTATTAGTTATTTTTTCTTCTCCAACCCCCAAGACTTCAACAGTCAGGGGTGTAACTGTTTTAAGTTATGTAACCTATTTCAGTTACTTTTTCCAGCAT
This sequence comes from Mercenaria mercenaria, assembly GCF_021730395.1. Taxonomy (NCBI): domain Eukaryota; kingdom Metazoa; phylum Mollusca; class Bivalvia; order Venerida; family Veneridae; genus Mercenaria; species Mercenaria mercenaria. The sequence goes on from NC_069375.1 coordinate 73,212,720, forward strand.
TTTATAACCTGTATGAGTTATAAAATATAGATAACCCAGGTAAGTTATTCATAAAAAGCCTTTTTGCTGTTCTCACAAATTGACCATCAAAGTGTAATTAGTAGCAAACTGTGGTTAATCAAATTCTCTTTTAGTCTGATCATGGCCTGATGAGCATAATGGGATGTTAAGAGTTTTATAGCTTTAAAACCATTTGCGTAAGACTTTATCAGCCTTGCGTAAAAAAATTTACTGCATAGCTGGAAAGATAAAAGACCAAGGATTCAGGAAATTATTGCATTAGTCACATTTAAAATAAGGATTTGGCACAGGAGGGCTTTGTAATATTTTATGATAACTGAAACAAGTTATGAAAGTAAACGCAATAACTCAAATGGGTTATAAAATGTGATAACTTGAAACAGTTACACCCCTGACTGTTCAAAGTAAAAAAAAATATGTTTAGCAAGTTGATACTCACTTTTGCTCTTCCATTTTGCCATTTCTTTGGTTTCTTTCCTTTTTATCAAGTGTGGTTTTTTTCTGACAGTCCCACATGAATTTGATCGTTGTCCAATTATAATATACAGAAAACAAATCTCGTACATGTGATACGCCAGATTTTTCAACATCTGGACAGCGTTGATTAGTGAAGGTCATTTTTCGTATGTGATTATTCCTAATGTTGAGCTTTAGGTTCTGTAATTTCTACTCAGATCCAATTTGCTTACAATACTTGTTATCTCTGCAAACTTATTCCAAAGATTATTGTCTGTTAACTTGTATATTTTTCCTATTTAATTTCACACAGTTTACATTCATGCAGGCCACCATTTTTCATGCGTCTGCTGATCTTGATTAAAAACCTCTACCTTACAGTTAAAATTTTATTTTTGGCAGTAGCCTAGGAATGAAAATGAAAGTACTGAAAATGACTTTTATTTTTATTTTGTTTTGTCAAAAAATAGGGTCGGCGCTCCCGTAAACCAGAAAATTAAAAAATGTTGGCCTTATAAATACTTTACACAAAGGGATCCACAACGTGAGTAGCAGATTTTTGAAAGCTGTACTTATTTTAATAGTTATAAATTCTTTTAATGTTACGTATTCTTTCGAAGATTGATGCATTATCTTTAACACTTTAAAAAGCAATTGTCTTAAACATAAACTTAAATTCATTACATTTTTCGAGGTTATAGAGATTTCTTTTAGAATTTAAAATATAACATGTTTGGTTTGCACATAGCAATTAAGATCTTTAGTAATAACACTAGCATTCTTGTATAAGTTTTTTATGAAATGATGAAACTGTCAAATTTTATACATTTCAGAAGGGAATTTTAGAGGAGTTGAAGAATCATGCAGAGATGACTGAACTTGAAAGTTCAATTACTGGATTACCTTTTCGGATTTATGATATTAGACTTCTGCTGCTATTATGTGAAATAAAAATGATAAGATACATGTGTTGATTATTTGTTTGATTGCAAATTATGTTGAAAATTTGGTCAGATTTTGGTTGGAAAGAGGTTAGATTTTGGTTGGGAACTCGCTTCCCAGTAGTGTCATTGAAGCACAAACTCTAAATACATTTAAGGCTAGGTTAAATAGACACTGGACAGGCGATTATAAGTTTCATGCCAAATGTTACAACCCGTACTAAAATTAAATGTGAAGTGATAGGTGTTTTATCATGATACAAGTGACGGATAAGAGCTTTACAGATCAGTAAAGCTATAAGAAGCTAATCATCCATCAGTGTGAATAATTTTAAATTTTAACTGTGTTGTGTAAATAAATGTACTGAGAATAATCGACTGAAAAAGAATAAAAGTGAGTGAATTACTAAATAAGAGACAAAACAACAAAAAATGAAAACTGAATATTATGCCAATATGGGAAAACAATTGCCAAAAGGGCCTAAGAAGCTAAATAGCTTAGCATCCAGAAGAGGATGTTCCGGCCTCAACGACTAAGTAAGACTAAGTAAGAAAATGGTCAGATTGTGACGTCTAGCCAACGTCGGGATCCGACGTCTAAACGGTTTGCAAATCCAACAAAAATCCAACGTCAAATGTTCATTGGGTACTGCCATGTAGCGTAATGGCCGATACCCCCCTCACCGTAAAACCGGAACGGGCGTTTATTGGTGGTTAATACCGGAAAACGGGATTTTATCCATAATGTCAATATCAAGAATAATGTCGATATGGTCAATAGCTTAGGAGCTGGTCTACCAAATTAGGTACTGGTACTGATGATAAACCCGAACAGAAAATGAGGTTTTTTACCTGTAACTTTTTAATTTCTACAAATTGTAATCAATGGCCGGTATCAAAATAAAGCTTAACATTTGCTGAAAACTTTACATAATTCAAATTTATATTTAGTAAGCAAACTAAAACAAAGTAAGGCCCTGAAAGGGGTTTGTAAAATGGGGACTATATGAACGTTGACTGATGATAAATTCGACCACTTTGTCATTTACAAAATTTTCTTCGTAGTATTGTATTGAAACTCCCCAAAAAGCTGCAACAGTCATTCCTGATCGAGTATTGAGAAGTGACCCAATGTCAGGCCTTCATGTGTCGATAGTGAGCATGCGCAAAAAACACCCTCTTCCCCAGTAATTTTGGATAAATATTTTTTACACAAATAAATGTAAGTCATTTATTTATACAGAATATTTACCAATTTTGTTGTTGTTTACACCAGTTGGTGTTGTAAGTGGAAACTATTAGACGATGTGTTCCATTTTATAAATAACCGATTGCAATCGAATATTTCCAAGGTGGTCGACTTTATCATCTGTCCAGGTTTATCATCAGTACCAGTACAGATAAAAAAAGTGGGAATTCTGAGCTGAAAGGTAAACTGATTGATATCGATATACGTGTGAAATACAGCTGCCTGCTATCGTTTTAAATAAACTCGTACATAGGGTCATAAATGGATGTCAAGTATCAGTTTTTATTTACCATGTTCATGCTGACAATCTGTCAATTTGTGTATTTCAACCCCGGAAATGACCTTACAACACCCTAAATTCATACATAAATTAGTACATACTTAACTTTATCATATTCAAAGAAATAAGGACGAACTATCCAGAAAGATTTTAGTTCTCTAAACAGTTTGTCAATATACACAAAAATCACTATCAAGTGTATAACACTTTACAGTATATTCAAAACAGAACCTTGCGCTTTTATTCTTATACAGAACTATTTGCGGAAATAGAAAGAGTTATGTCCCTTGCAAAATTTAAATAACGCATGCGCAGTTGCCACGCACCTTGGAAACGCACAAACAACCAGAATAGCATTTGGAGCCATCAGGCAGAACATAACTTGTGTGGTTTTGACACTTTAGAAAGTCAAAATGCCTGCTCGTGGAGGCGCAATGATGAATCGACCGATTCAGGAGCAAATTGATGAGCTCAAGGCCAAAATCGCCTTGCTAGGTAAGAAATTATTGCAAGTTTGACAAACCAACTTAAGAACATTTCCAAGTCAGTGTGTATCAATCATATTCAATGTTTATCAATGCATTTTAAAGATTATGAAGTTAATAAATGATATTCCCTTTTTTGGCTTTGATCAGAATTTCAGTGTGTTGCAGTATGAGTGAGACAGTAACCATAGACAGATACATAATAGTATGAACTTAGTTGCATAAGAAGACAGATTATAAGCTCATGCAGCCAGTTGAGTGCAGATATATATTATTGGCAATATCCAGTAATAGTCCCCACAGTATACAGAATGGGTGTAAAATTTCGTTCATAAATAACATCCACTTCCATTGGCAAGTTAAAGTCAGAACAGAATGAGTGGACTTAGCTGTACTGTCATAACCAGAATTCAACAAAAAAGATGTTCTGCATTGCCATACAAAAAACGATAACAATCTTTGAGCCAGTCGATGCTTTGAAATTCAATCGCATGACGATAATGATTAACAGATACGCACTAGACTGACGATTATTATTATTGATCCGTTTGAAACTGTAATAACATATAGTGAGGTATGTAAGCAAGTCAAGTAAAACATATGTTTTATCAAAGTTAATGTTATTGTCATCACCATTTATTTTCCTGTACTTCTGTCATGGCATGACTCAAGTGTCCAAACAAACAAACTGCCGTAGTTTATTTGGAAAGCAAACCAGTGATGGAGATGACGAAAGCCTTTTTCTTCCACAATATATCTCATTCTTTGGCTAGTCATAGAACATGTAAAATTTAATTCGTTATTGTTTACATGTACACGTATTATATTCTTGTTTGCTTTGCTTTTGTTCATTTCTTTTGTGTAACAAGTAAATGCAGGATGGTTGTGTATTTTTTACTGCAGATGGGGACAGAAAGGCATACTTCGAAACGTCCCAGTTTGCCATGAAGAAGAACAGGGAGTCTATCCTTAAACTGAGGAAAGAAAACACAGAACTTCGCAAAAAACTCAGTGACTCACTTAGTGTAAGTCTACTCCCAACAGTCAGTTTTTACTCCACTTGTCTAGGAAAAGGGACACTCTGTTCAGTAATTAGAGAAACAAATCACTGGCAGCTCGTTTGCTTTTAAAACTGATTTTAGTCAAGGTAAAATGCTATAAATATAATGCCTGGAGAATGTTTAAAGACTTAGTCTTCTCAGTTTTTTTATAACCTTTACCCTGCTAAATTTCTATTTAATGAACTTTTTCATCTTTCAATTAACTATATAAGTGGTGCTTACAAAACAGCACTGAATACTGAACAGTAATTATAAGCTGATCATGATCTACCCTAGTCGCAAAGGCAGATGTCCAGCATGATAAGGGTTAATGCTTTATCTTTTATCACATACTGTGTCAGTGTGGCATGCATGTGGAGTGGGGGGGGTACATTCATCACCTCCAGTGATAGTTTAGATTGATTTGCTGTACAAGATAGCATGAATTCCTGGTATCTACAGTGATAATTTTTTTTCTGACTGATTCCGGTTTAATGTGTGACCGACTTGCCTACAGTGACTTTGGCCAGCTGGAATAAGTGTAATTTAAACTTTATTAAGTTCATGAGAAGTTACTGACATTTGACATACCTGTAATATGTACCTGTTGATACGTTGGTCAGTCTTGTTACATACCAATACCCAGCACAACAGAAGTGTCACTTTAGTAACTTATGTCCACCAGTGTAAGATTGACAGAGATATATACATGAACTTTGAAGTTGTCTATACAGAAACCTAGCTTGAATTTTGACTTGCCTGATTCATATCATTATATTGACACTATTATAACTGCAAACATGTAAAGAAAGAAATCAGTACTGAAGTACTTCATGTATGTTATTTTCAGTTGAAATGTTATAATTTTCCTATTTGCAGCAAGATCAGCATGTTATCAACAAGGCCTTCCAGGAACATCCAGTGGAAAGAGCGTCCATGAAAAACAAAACTGGCAGGGTAAGTTTATTTATGTTTTAGCTTACCTGTGCCAAAGGCTCAAGGTGAACTTAATAGTTTTTTCATTGCTGGAATGATGTCTGTCGTGCGTTGTGCATCCGTCAACAATTTCTAAAAAAATCTTGAATTCAGTTGCTTGTACATGTTGCTCCTTTTTTCCTTACCATGATGTATATACACAAATGTTGTGAGACTGATGAAACGTTTGGGTAAAGAACAAATGGAGATTTAAGTGAGAAAATGTGAAGTAATTTTTAAGTATTACTTCAAGTATCAATACAATTTATTTATTGCTGTAAGTATGCCTTAAGTAGTCACTTAACATACCAAAATTTAGAATTAGTTCAAAGTTGTAAATCAATTTATATTTCTTGTAGCAAGCTATCACTGTTATGGATCACAAAGTATGTGATACCGTGAAGCGTTTGAATGCCCTCCGTCACCAGACAGCCATGAAACAGAAGAAACTTGAAGATTTACAGACTCAGTACAACCAGATGCAGAAAGATGCCAGCGAGGCTGTGGCTACAGACAAAGGGGAGTCTGCAGATGCCCAGGTGATTGTGATAGAAAGGCTCGCTATGTCTTTGTTAAAAATTTTTGCTAAATAATAATTACAATTAGATATGCAAATGAGGTTTTGAAATAGGAACATTGAGGTTAGATTTTATGTTAACATATATTAAGTGCCTACATAACACATTATTTAAAAATTTGACAGGATTATTCTGTATTAAGATTCATGCCAGTTAAAATTTGTTACCCAGTCACATTAAGAGTACATTAATTTTGATTTATTAATACTGCTTCTAGGACAAAGCCCCAGTTATTGGAAACATGAATATGCAATAAATTTTTAGCTGTACAGTCAAACCTTTTCTAAAGAGTCTGTAAACATATAGACTACACAGTTTATCAGACCACATGTTTGGTTCATGACTGAAGTATAACTTGTAATTAAAGGCAACTGCTGACTTAAAAAAATCCCCGATTTGGGATCAAGCCTTGCTCAGTGTGTTGAATTCTTCATGTGAGAAAGCCATCCAGCTGGTTCACGGAAGGTTGATGGTTCTATCCGGATGCCCATGCTAGATAAAGTATTATTCAGGGACGGGTACCTGGGGTCTTCCTCCACCATAAAAAATTTGAAAGTCTGTATATTTTAATCTGTAATTGTGCTAGTGTGATGTTAAATGCAACAAAAACAAATGAAAGCAAACATAGACCACCTGACCAGTTTTCTTTTGAACTTTACTTACAAGTTTGACAGTATATTTATATGAGCTAATAACATCACTTGAATGAGAAAAAAGTTCTGAAAACTGAACCTATTACTAAGATGTACACTGTTTTTCTCAGTTTCAAGTCAACATATGTGTAGTAAATATCAAAACGTTTCTATATATTTTTCAGCAAATGAGATACCTGGAAAACAGTTATGACAAGACTCGGCTCAAGATTGATGAAGCAACTCACTTAAGAAGAATCTATGAAGATATCAAGAAGAAACTTGAAGTGGTAAGAAGTAGAACTATAAGGTCTTGATTTGAATGCTGAACCCACCTATATATTTACCAATTTCTAATTTTTCCTCACCCCTACTGTGGGACTTCATCTGTTGATCAATCGTATACTAAAATTTTGTGGATCATGATGTCTGTGATACATCACTAATCAAATAAGGAAAGCCTGGTGAGTCTTGTAAGCAAGTGTGCTTAATGTGAGAATGGATGTGATGAACCATGATTGGTAGGAACATTACTTGGTATATACTAGCAAGTATAAGTCTAATCTGTCCAACTGGTCTACTGGTAGGGTCAGCTGACAACAGATAGGCTTTGCTTTGGTAAATAGAAAAAAAAAGCACAGAGCATCTGATCATTAGGAGAATACAAATAAGTGTATACATACTTGCAACAGTGGCACATTAGTAAAAGATATGAAAAAAACTCTAAAGCTACTGGTTAGTATAACAATAGGTATAGGTGCAGCATGTGTTGTACAGAAATGCTGGCTTCGTAAGCTGTATGGTCTATCCTTGTGAACCGACCAGGAGTTTAATTAATTGAGCCACACCATGAGAAAACCAGCATGGATCAAGACCAGCCTGTGCATTCCCGCAGTCTGATCAGGACCCATACGCTTGTTGCAATTAGAGAAACTATTAGCGAACAGCATGGATCCTGACCAGGCTGCGCAGATGCGAAGGCTGGTCTGGATGCACTATGTTGGTTTTCTCATGGTACGGCGCAATTATTGGAGTGAAGATTGAAGTTGCGAAGTGGATTAGGGTTTGAGGGTTCTCCCATTTAGAATATTATGTTCTACAGGAAAAGTATATAGGCTTCAGATCACAATAGCAGGTGGAATTCCCTGCCTCCCATCTTCAGACCACAGTAGGGGGAAATCCCTCTTCCCCCCCCCCACTTCTTGCCTTACTGAAACGAACACTAATTGAATAAACATCCTGTAGTTCATATTGATAGAATAAATGGAACCCATTAGTGTACTTAAAAAGTTTCTAATAGAGAAATTAACATACACACATTATTTAAGCATAATTAAAATAATGAAGCTGAAAGTTAAAACACTGGAGCCAACTAGCAGCATATAAAGTAACAATGTTTTCACACTTATTTCATCTGTTAGGAAGCAGAGAAGTTCCCAAGTTGTTTGGATGCCATGGAGTGTGAGATTCAGGCTACGCGCACAGAACTGAAAGAACTTAAAGCAATGCACGATGATGCTCAGATCTCCAAAGAAGCTGCTCAGTCTGAATTGTCAAAGCACGAGAAAGTTGTGTATGCCGAGAGGAAACAGCGTGAAATTGAGCTGTCAAAGATGAAGAAAGAAGCTGAGGAGAAGAAAATTCAACATGAAAGAATAGAAAGAAGAATTGTAAGTTTTTAGCTTGAGTTTTCGAAGAAAAAGTAGAGCTATTGCACTTGCCTCGGCATGGGCGTCCCCATTGGTTAAAGTTTTTGATAAAGTCAAATATCTCTGTTACTATCAAAGATATTGACTTGTAACTTAAAATAGATATTTACTATCAAAGTCAACACCTTAGAAACAATTCCCACAACTCTGATCAGAATTTTGACGGGTTATGTCCCTTTTTAACTTAGAATTTTTGAAAGAATAGAAAGAAGAATTGTAAGTTTTTAACCTTTACCCTGCTGGCTTTCTAAAATGGACTGGTCCATCATTCAATGTTGGCAATATTATTTATTGTCCAAACAGCAGTTCACTGCAAATTTACTGGCAGAATAGAGAACAGGAAAGACCAAGAGTGGTCTGCACGGACATGTAGGCATTCATGAAGGCTGATCTTGGTCTGCACAGGTCACAAAGGCAGTATCTTTGCCGCCAGCAGTCTAAAGGTTAAAGTTATAGAATTCAGTTTTAGACTGTTTCTATTTATAGTTTGGATTACTTTTTGCACTAAATATTGGTAAAGATAAAAATCATAAAATGATATATTTTTGTGGAATTATTTGCTATAACTTGACTCTGACTTTGGCAAGAAAATGTTTCTTTGTTTGTTTTTTTTCAGCAATCACAGAGTAATATTCCAGTTTATATTTATTGTAGGCACAGAGGAGTTCCATTCAACAAGATGACATCGCTGGCCAGGAGAAACAAGCTCTGCATGGCGAGGAACAGCAGCAGAAGATTACAACATATGAGATGGCCTTCAAGGAAATCAAGGATGCAACTGGTGTCTCTGATACTATGGTAGGGTGCATAGGTCACATTTTTGTACATCTATATGGCTGGTGCCACACCTTAGTCCATAAATTGGACTTCGCACATTTAAGCCTTACCATGCTAAATTTCTATAACGGACTGGCCCTTCTTCAAATTTTAGAAGTACCATTTATCATTTGAAGGGGTGTTTACTGAAAATTTACTATCGAATAACTGATCTGCAGGCTGATCTTGGTCTACACTGGGCGCAAAGGCATAATCAATCATGTCCAGCATGGTGAGGGTTAAACGGATGGGAAGACATATATGTATGGTAACGAAGATGGGTCAGATTATTTCCTGCCATAAATTCTACATATTTCCTGCCATAAATTCTACATAAAATACAGTTTTTTTATACACTTTCAAAGTTTTAAAGCTGTGTGCTTTGAAAGAAGGTAAACGTTGTGGAAAGAACTTAAAAGTGTTTAAAAAAAATATTAAAGAAGTGATATATAATTTTTCAGTTTACCAGTATAGTAAGAAAGTTTATTTACAGTTTGTATAGGCACAACAATACATGGGTGTTTTGATAAATAGTAATAATAATAATAAATTTGCATTTGCAACCAGCATGGATCCTGGCCAGCCTGGATCCAGGACACATGCTGTTTGTTAACGGTTTCTCTAATTGCAATGAGCTTTGAAAGCGAACAGCAGGAATGCACAGGCTGGTCTGGATCTTTGCTGGTTGCAAATGCACTATGTTGGTTTTCTCATGGTGCAGCTCTTATTTAAGATAAATAATAGGAAACATAGTCCAGTTTTGGTGTATTGTTACATTATTTGAAAATAGTTCTTATTTCTACTTTTCATGAAAAATTGGATTTTGTATAGATGTTTTATTCAGGCCCGGGAGTTTTCAGGACTGACCCTGATTTCAGGCTTTTCAGGCTGCCAGAATTTCTCGATATAACTCCATTGAAAATTGGGATTTCAGGCTTGTGAATATATAGATTTTTGGGCTTTGGTTTCTAATTGAATTCCAGGCCTGCTTATTTCAACATGTTATTTTATTGGTTTACGGTGGTTGTTTAAGGGATTTTCTTGTAATGAACTAGATTTTGCCAAGACTTGATTTTATATAGAAAAGAGCTAACTTTGGCTGTAAAAATGATTTATTTTACTAGCCTTATGTTATGTTTTAAAGAAAAAAATCATTGAAATTATTACTTTTTTATTATTTCCACAATTATTTTAGCAGAAACAGGTAATTTTCTGTCCTGATATCATTGATGGCTTCATGTAGAAAAAATTCTTAATATACAGTCATGTACTTGGTGTTGAGTTTATTTTTTTTTTATGATATCTTCATAGATTTAGAATTGTTTAGTATGGCAATCTTTGTAGAATTCGAAAGACCTTTTGATAATTTAAAAACTACAGAGAACAGTTTCTGAAAAAATGAAATGCATGTGTTAGTTATTTAAAGTTGTTGTATAATTGAAAAAGTTTACAATGGCTTTAAGCTTGAGAATACCCACTGTATACTGCAAAATTACAGAATGAGATAGTTTTTGGCTTGGGGAGGAGACTTTAGCTTCAGTCTGAGAAATTCACTTTAATTAAAAAATATTTATAAAATGTCATTTAATAACATTTTAGAAAAATAACATGGCTATTGCACTCACCTCAGCATTGACATTCCAATTTTTTATGAATTCCAAATGAGTATCTGTCTTACGACCTTAGGTATTCAATTGATGCTAGATGTATTTTCTCATAATGACAGTTTACATTAACATGACAGGATCCTTCACGTTAACACACATAAGTTTTGTGCCAACATATTTAAATGAATTGACAGTTACCAGTTTCATTACATCATTCATTCTGCTTGAACTACTGTCTATACTTGAACCCTCTTTTAACAGGAAGTTGTCCATCGATTTGAGAGCCAGAAAGATACATCAGAACACCTAGAAAACTTGAAAAAAGATAATGAGAAACAGATTATACGGCTGAGAGAGGACAAAGAGAAACTGAACCAGGAATTTGAGGAGATGAAATACTCTGGAGATGCCAAACTGTCAGGGTATATGTCTTTTATTTCTGTTAGCCTTAAAACTAACCATCAAAATTAATATAAGTGTTTTGAGTCTGTTATTAGGAGTAAGTATATTCTTTCTCTGAGACAGGAGATACCAAAATGTCGGGGTATATGTCTTTTACTTCTGTTGGCCTTAAAACTTACCATCCATTGTAAGTGTTTTGAATCTGTTATTATGAGAAAATGTATTCATTCTCAGGGGTGTAAATTTTTTTTTCACACCACTCGCCCTGCAGGACTAGTAGCCAGTAATATCTACTCGCCCTAAGTGAACAGCCACTCGCCCTAATAGTTGACACTTTAATACTGTCACTTTTATGAAAGGAGTATTATGTACAATAGTATTATTTCCCGAAAAATATTTATTTTGAAAAGTGTCTGAAAAAATGGGCACAATAATCATCGTCCATCCACCCGTGTTGAAAGAGAGGGAAAAAAAACGTTGATAAACTAAGTAATTGACCTTGTTTTCATTATCAATTTACACCCCCTCAAAGAGCTAAAAGATGTGTGTCGGCATCTTGACATCTGAAGTGGAGATCAAAGCGGTATTTTTGCTCGAGATTGTCATGGCATTACGTCGTGTTTTCGCATCATGTGACACATCACTGTCTGATCGTACCGCCTCGGTTCTTAAAATTGCTGAGAAATAGAAATCAATAAAAGTTTCTTTAATTTGTTATCAAAAGCGAATGTGCTATATCCCGTATAAAAGGTAAATGTCTCAAACGATAGTAGTGGATATCCTACCTCTGTGACCTATTTGCCCTCAAGGAATTTACATTATTGTTTGACAAGAAAAACTTTTAAATTGTCGTGTCAAAAAATACATGTACAAAGATTCATTTAAAACTTATTAAAAAACGCAATGACATCACATTGCTTTATTTTAAATCGCTTTTCTATTTACGTTCACAAGGTCACGTAACCTATTCTGCCGCACTAACAGAAAGCTGTTTGCCAAAAATCGTTTTACTCCATGTATTGTAATTGCTGCCGCTTTTTTATTATTCAAGATGTTTTTATTCTGTTTTTTGTACTTTCTGGTCAAAAGTCTGAATTTTATGCCCAGAGTATTCATCATTTATTTACTTTTAGAAAGAAATAAGTAACTAAGATCGCGCTGTTTGAAATTTTACAAATGATTATATGAAAATTCGACCGTTTTTATAGAATTTTGCCTACATTTCTGTCGATATCTTATTAAAATCATTATAGAATTCAAATTGTATTATTTTTCAAGGGGTGTTGAAAAATTGAAGCGAAAATGTTAAAAAATGAATGCACTACGCACGGTTTTTGTGTACGTGTCGATGTAAATTAGATATTACGATAGGTAGCACGTGCTTGTGGAATGGAAAAATACCGGCATGACGTTTTGATATCTTTACGATTCGCGGGTAAATTCCAGTCAATCCAGGTAGCGACTGAACCATCTCAAAGTTTGTTGACGTTTTGGAGATGTAATTTCTGAACTTTGGTAAAATAAGGACGTAAAAAACCACTCGCCCGATCGGTCGAGTATACAGCGAGGTCCACTCGTCCTACTCAGACTTTAACTCGCCAATGCGAGCGGGCGAGTGGAATTTTACACCCCTGAATTCTCAGGTGAAACCAGATCATTTGTAAACTTAATGACTTTTGTAGAGTTTTGTCAATGCATCTGATTTCAAAAGCTGTGAACAACATTTTTAGCTCGACTATTCAAAGAATAGTCTAGCTATTCTACTCACCCTGGCGTCGGCGTCGGCGTCACACCTTGGTTAAGTTTTTGCATGCAAGTACATACAGCCATCAATTAAAGGCATATAGCTTTGAAACTTTTTTTTTCTTTTTCTAGGTCAATTACCAACCTCTTTGGGTCAAGTCCCATAACTCTGACATGTATTTTGAGCAAATTATGCCCCCTTTTGGACTTAGAAAATTTTGGTTAAAGTTTTACATGCAAGTTACTATCTCCAAAACTAATGCAGATATTGATTTGAAACTTCACATGTGTCTTCGGGGTTATAAAACTAGTTGATAGCAGCAAGTCCCATAACTCTGACTTTCATTTTGGCCGAATTATGCCCCCTTTTGGACTTAGAAAATTCTGGTTAAAGTTTTGCATGCAAGTACATACAGCTATTTCTAAAAGTCATATAGATTTGAAACTTATTTTTTCTTTTTCTAGATCAGTTACCAACCTCACTGGGTCAAGACCCATAACTCTGACATGTATTTTTTAGCAAATTATGCCCCCTTTTAGACTTAGAAAATTTTGGTTAAAGTTTTACATGCAAGTTACTGTCTCCAAAACTAATGCAGATATTGATTTGAAACTTCACATGTGTCTTCGGGGTTATAAATCTAGTTGATAGCAGCAAGTCCCATAACTCTGACCTTCATTTTGGCCAAATTATGCCCCCTTTTGGACTTAGAAAATTCTGGTTAAAGTTTTGCGTGCAAGTACATACAGCTATTTCTAAAAGGCATATAGATTTGAAACTTACTTTTTCTTTTTCTAGATCAATTACCAACCTCACTGGGTCAAGTCCCATAACTCTGACATGTTTTTTGAGCAAATTATGCCCCCTTTTAGACTTAGAAAATTTTGGTTAAAGTTTTACATGCAAGTTATTATCTCCAAAACTAATGCAGATATTGATTTGAAACTTCGCATGTGTCTTCGGGGTTATAAAACTAGTTGATAGCAGCAAGTCCCATAACTCTGACCTTCATTTTGGCCAAATTATGTCCCCTTTTGGACTTAGCAAATTCTGGTTAAAGTTTTGCGTGCAAGTATATACAGCTATTACTAAAAGGCATATAGATTTGAAACTTATTTTTTCTTTTTCTAGATTAATTACTTACCTCACTGGATCAAGTCCCATAACTCTGGCATGTATTTTGGGCAAATTATGCCCCCTTTTGGACTTTGAAAATTCTGGTTAAAGTTTTACATGCAAGTTTCTATCTCCAAAACTAATGCAGATATTGAATTGAAACTTCACATGTGCCTTCGGGGTTATAAAACTAGTTGATAGCAGCAAGTCCCATAACTGATATGCATTTTGGTCAAATTATTCCCCCTTTTGAACTTAAAACTCTTTTGATATTTAACCTTTTTGAGTAATATTTTCCTGCTTCTGGGACAATATTTCGAATAGTCAAGCTTGGCTGTCTTACGGACAGCTCTTGTTTTTTTTAGTTGGGAGGTGGGATGGGGGATGGGTAAAAACAAGCAGCTTATTTCAAACGCAATTTCAGGGATGTCAGTGTTAAAGTAGTGTATAGATTTCCACTTGATGGTAGTAGGTAAGAAATATGTTACAAACTGGTTTTTATTTGTAATAGTTTATCTGTTTTCGACAATGTTAAATTTTATGTTTTTTAGCTCATCTGATTTTTGGAGAAAAAATGATGAGTTATTGTCATCACTTGAGCGGTTGTCGGCGTTGGTGTTGCCTGGTTAAGTTTTATGTTTAGGTCAACTTTTCTCCTAAACTATCAAAGCTATTGCTTAGAAACTTGGAATACTTGTTCACCATCATAAGCTGACGCTGTATAGCAAGAAACATAACTACATCTTGCTTTTTGCAAGATTTATGGCCCCTTTTGTACTTAGAAAATATCAGATTTCTTGGTTAAGTTTTATGTTTAGGTCAACTTTTCTCCTAAACTATCAAAGTTATTGCTTTGAAACTTGGAATACTTGTTCACCATCATAAGCAGACCCTGTACATCAAGAAACATAACTCCATCTTGCTTTTTGCAAGAATTATTGCCCCTTTTGGACTTAGAAAATCAGTTTTCTTGGTTAAGTTTTATGTTTAGGTCAGCTTTTATCCTGAACTATCAAAGCTATTGCTTTAAAACTTGCAACACTTGTTCACCATCATAAGCTGACCCTGTACAGCAAGAAACATAACTCCATCCAGATTTTTGCAAGGTTTATGGCCCCTTTTGGACTTGGAAAATATCAGATTTATTTGTTAAGTTTTATGTTTAGGTCATCTTTTTCTCTTAAACTGTCAAAGCTATTGCTTTGAAACTTGCAACACTTGTTCACCATCATAAGCTGACCCTGTACAGCAAGCAACATAACCCATCCTGCTTTTTGCAATAATTATTGCCCCTTTTGGACTTAGAAAATCATTTTCTTGGTTGAGTATTATGTTTAAGTCAACTTTTCTCATAAACTATCAAAGCTATTGCTTTAAAACTTGCAACAGTTTTTCACCATCATAAGTGGACACTGTACATCAAGAAACATAACTCTTTCCTGCTTTTTGCAAGAATGATGGCCCTTTTTAGACTTAGAAAATCATGGGTAGGACAATATTTCTATTATACAAAAAAAAATCAGATGAGCGTCAGCACCCGCAAGGCAATGCTTTTGTTTATTGTTCATTGGGATTTGGTTTTTAAATTCAAGTTTTGTTTTTCTGTTAAACTTGTATTATAATGCTGTACCTTACACTTTGATTCAGTGTTGGCAAGGATGCATGCAAACTGAACTTGTCTCCTGTCAGCCCTTAAAATCTGTGCTTGAGGTACCTCTGTGGTCAAGTGGTTAAGGTCACTGACTTTCAATAACTTGTCCCCACATGTGAATTTTAGCCTCACTAGGGGTGCTGTTATGGCCTTGTACCAACAGGCTCAGTATGTATAGAGTTCAGGTTTATGAAATGAGAGGTTGCAAGTCTTGATTCCCTGGCTTAATACATACATGGTTTGTACTATATCCTATGATAATTTGAAAAAAGACAAGTTTTATTTTACCACCAACTTCTAACACATGTGGGGAAGTTGTCATTTACTGGTAAGTGAGACAGGTCAGTACTGGTGTTGCGAAGTTGTCAGTTACTGGCAGGAAGAACAGATTTAAACTGTGGGAAAGTTTTTCATGGAACACTATTTTGGTAAAGTGATCATTGTTACACTTGAAATGGATTGTTAAACTCAGGCAGACAATATCTTCAACTTATGGTTGATGTAATAGCAGTATTTAAGAAACTTTAGCTACAAATAGACATGCCCACTTCTCAACAAAATGTTGATATTTAATTATTGCAGAAAGACTAAGAATGTAGCTGTTTTAATGGAGTTTTAGCAGTTTCACTTTAGTTAGAGAACTTCTATGAATTTCTGATATTTTCAATAAGTTTCATGGCTTACCTAATAATACAATAAAGATATAATGCTCATTGATCATTATTTTAGACTAATTCTATTTTTAGAATATGATATCTATTTTTAGAAGGTGATTTCTATTTTAGAGGGGAACGTAGGCTTGAAGAGTTCCAGAATCATTATGAAGCAGAAGAGAATAGACGTGACATTGCGGAGGAACAGTTACATAAAGCAAGCAAGAACTTGGTGTCTGTGAAAGCTGGCGTGGAGCATTTAGCTGATAAGCTATACCATCTCAAAGCTGTAAGTAACTCGATTGTTACTCCTGTCTGCCTATCCCTTACCCTGCTAAATTTCTGTACTGAACTTGTCCATATTTCAATTTTGATAGTACCACAGGTGTTAGACACATAACCAAATATTTTACTCATAGGCATATATTTGGTTATGTGTCTAGCACCTGTGGATAGTACCATTAACTGTTAAAAGGGGTGCTTAATTACCAAAAGATACTGACTGAATGGCGAACAGTGCAGATCTTAATAGACTGCACAGATGTGCAGGCTGGTCATGATCTACACTGAATGCTAAGGCAGAATCAGTCGTGTCCAGCATGATAAGGGTTAAATACATGAAGATTTCAGAACTGCCTGCCATATTTAAGTTACTTCTCCTAAATTCATACGCAATGGACAGATGTTGATAACTAAACATGAAATATTTAATTCATAACAATTTACTGATATAATGAATGAATGGAAAAAGAATTTATGAAAACATTATTTTAATATTTTAAAAAGCGACTTTTTGTAGCCAGTTCCAGCATATAGCTTAAAATTAACAAATGTTTAATCCGTCATAAGAAATGAACTCTTTAAGCTCACCTGAACAATGCTCAAGCTCAGGTGAGTTTTTGTGATCGCTCAATGTCCAGCATCCTTTGTCTGTCCGTCAACATTAAGTTTGTGTATGTGATAGAGGCTGTATTTTTCAACTGGTTTTCATGAAATTTTGTCAGAATGATTACCTTTATAAAATCTAGGCCTAGTTTGAAAATGGGTCATCTGGGATCAAAGACTAGGTCACTAGGTCAAATCAAGGAAAAACCTTGTGTATGCAATAGGGGCTGTATTTTTCAACTGATGTTCATGATATTTTGACAGAGTAATAACCTTAATAAAATCTAGGATAATTTCGAAAATTGGTCATCTCAGGTCAAAAACTAGGTCACAAGGTCAAATCAAAGAAAAACCCTGTGTATGCAATAGAGGCTGTATTTATCAATTGATCTTCATGAAATTTGGTCAGAATGATTGCCTTGATGAATATCTAGGCCGAATTTGAAAATGGGTTATCTTAGGTCAAAAAATAGGTCACTAGGTCAAATCAAAGAAAAACCTTTTTGTATGCGATAGAAGCTGTATTTTTCAGTTGATCTTCATGAAATTTGTCACAATGATTGCCTTGGTGAAATTTAGGTCGAGATTTAATATGGGTCATCTAGGGTCAAAAACTAGGTCACTAGGTCAAATCAAAGAAAAACTTTGTGTATGCGACAGAGGCTGTATTTTTCAGTTGATCTTCATGAAATATAGTCAGAATGATTGCCTTGATCAAATCTAGGTCGATTTTGAATATGGGTCATTTAGGAACAAAAACTAGGTCATTGGGTCAAATCATAGAAAATCTTGTGTATGCGATAGAAGCTGTATTTTTCAATTGATCTTCATGAAATTTGGTCAGAATGGTTGTTTTGATGAAATCTAGATTGAATTCAAATGTGGGTTATCTGGGGTCAAAAACTAGGTCATGAGGTCAAATAAAAAAAAAACCTTGTGTATGCAATAGTAGCTATATTTTTCAATTGGTCTTTATGAAATTAAGTCAGAATTATTGCCTTGATGTAATCTAGGTTGCTGCTGAATATAGGTCATCTTGGTTCAAAAAGTAGGTCACTAGGTCAAATCAAAGAAATAAAACTTGTATATTTTATAGAGGCTGTATTTGTCAATTGAAATTAAGTCAGAATGATTGCCTTGATGAAATCTAGGCCATGTTTGAATATGGGTCATCTGGGTCAAAAACTAGGTCACTAGGTCATATCAAAGAAAGTACTTGTTTAAACTGAAGAGACCACATTTTGTGTCCAATCCGAATGAAAATTTACCAGAATATTTGTTTCCATGAAATCACTAAGTCAAACATGCTTACACTGTTATGGTGTGTTTCTCAGGTGAGTGACATAGGGCCATCTTGGCTCTCTTGTTTAGGAAGTCTTTTACTGTTATATAACAGTTGCAACTTGGTATCTTTAATTCCAAGGGATCCATGTTTTACTTTGAGATAAATAACAGAAATTTGACTTAAATGAGCCATGCCATGAGAAAACCAACATAGTGGCTTTGCGACCAGCATGGATCCAGATCAGCCTGCGTATCTGTGCAGTCTGGTCAGGATCCATGCTGTTTGCATTCAAAGTCTATTGCAATTAGAAAAAGCATTAGCAAACAGCATGGATCCTGACCAGACTGCGCGGATGCACAGGCTGGTCTGGATACATGCTGGTCGCAAACCCACTATGTTGGTTTTCCTATGGCGTGGCTCAAATGATATTTTGTGCAAGAATGTTAGGTATGGAATTTGAAAATGTAAACGTGTCTTCCAGTTCGCCGAAATTCTGAGTTTGAGATATCGTGTTTCAACTCTATTTATAGCAATTATTGTGAAGATAGATATGGAACTAAAAGTATATAAATACTTGTACTTCATTGATTATTGTATGCAACATATTTAACATAGTAAAAATTGCTTGTTTGACAGAAAAAAAGAAAAGTAAGACTGACAGCACACGTTAAACTTATGAATTGTTGAAGTAGTTGCTTCTTTATTTTGATCTGCTTCAAGTTGTTATACCGTATGTTTCCTTAGTAATGCCCCAGTTCAAAACAAAAAAGATTTATAACTGAATATACATGTTGGTCGTAAGTGAATGCCAGCATTGTGGTAGTTCTGTTATCTGTTATCGTTTAAATTTTTTGGCAAAAATTTGGATTCATTTCTTTTATTTTCTGTAAAATAATTAAAAAATATAGGGTGTTAATAAAACAGCCCCCTTTGCAAAATGTAATGTCTCTGGGGTTTGTTATCAAGGGAATATACAGAAGTGTTAAAAAAAATTGGGAAAAAAAAATAGCATAAGAAGAAATAAGTTGGATATTTCAATAAGCATTTGTGTTAGGAAAAAGATATTAGTTGATGATAATGAGTAATGAAGCAAAAAATGGAGTATGACAGTTAATTTGATCTAGAAGAAAAGGAACTAAACTAAACTGCCTTTTCTTCCTTACCTCCTTGTATATCTTTACAAAACTTATCATGTAACAAATTAATAACTTTCTATTAAAAATGTTCCTTTAATGTAATGGACCGGTACAGGGATATGAATTAACACTTGACAGCAACTAGCCAACTAGGCTTATCACTCCTAAAGTTTAGTGTCCAAGCCTGAAACTTTGTGAGCCAGCTATATGACAAAATCATTTTATGACCCCTTATCATAGCATTCTCTGTATTTGCTATTGGCTATTTCAACATTTCCCAACTGGTATGGAAAGCTGTGTATTTGTTTGAGTGACAGTACAGTAATACTTGTACAGAAGTAGAATTTAGAGATTATGTAACTCCAGAGAAATTGACTAGTATTATTACACTGGTCCATTACCTTAGGTAAAAGGAATCAAACTTGATAGTTGCAAAACTTTTACCAGTATCATTTAGTTTGATAAGGAAAATTATTTGAGCCGTGCCATGAGAAAACCAACATAGTGGGTTTGCGACCAGCATGGATCCAGACCAGCCTGCGCATCTGCGCAGTCTGGTCGGGATCCATGCTGTTCACTTTTAAAGCCTACTGCAATTAGAGAAACCGTTAACAAACAGCATGGATCCTGACCAGACTGCGCAGATGCGCAGGCTGGTCTGGATCCATGCTGGTCGCAAAGCCACTATGTTGGTTTTCCCATGGCATGGCTCATTTCTGGTTTTGAACACACCTGTTACTTAATTGCTTCATGTTTATTATCCCCCGCCGATGAAATCGGGAGGGGGGTATTGAAATGGCGTTGTCCGTCCGTCAGTCAGTCCGTCCGTCCGTCCGCAGCCATTTCTCAGTAACTACTTGGTAGAATTTCATGAAACTTGAAATAAACATGAACCAACATACTGCGATGATGCCCGTCAAGTTTTTTTTTTGATTGGTCAATTTCCCTCAGAGTTATTGCCCTTGATTTAATAAAAAATGTCTGTCTGCAGCCATTTCTCAGTAACTAACAGGTAGAATTTCATCAGATTTGAAATAGACATGAACCAAGATACTGCGCTGATGCCCGTCAAGTTTTTTTTTTGATAGGTCAATTTCCCTCAGAGTTATTGCCCTTGATTTAATGAAAAATGTCCGTCTGCAGCCATTTCTCAGTAACTAGCAGGTAGAATTTCATCAAACTTGAAATAGACATGAACCAAGATACTGCGATGATGCCCTTCAAGTTTTTTTTCGATTGGTCAATTTTCCATTTAGTTATTGCCCTTTAATTGTTTAAAAATCCACAGATCTGTACATAACAAACCAACCAATTGGAAGAATTTCATTAAACTTCTTCCATTCTTTTCCATGCACATTTATTATAAACATGTGATGTTGTGTACCTACACCTGGTCACCACCTTACATTGGTCACCCCCCCCCCCCCCCCCCCCCCCCCCCCCCCCCCCCCCCCCCCCCCCTTTTTTTTTTTTTTTTTTTTTTTTTTTTTCTTTTTTCGTTTTCTACCAATATTTATAATCAACATGTAAACTGTTGTATCCTCCCCCCCCCCCCCCCCAAACAAACCATTCATTTTCTTTTAATTTGATTTGACTAATGAAATTATGTGCTTCTTGGTAACATTCTTAACTGTTTGCAGGATATATTTTTTTGCCGTTCCTCAACTCTGACCCTTTCGGCGGGGGATTCCAATTCATCGAATTTGCTTGTGTTTATATTATTTTTATGTTTTAGAATTGAAACACGTTAATTGGTAGTTTATTGTTTTCACTTTTGTTCTTAAGGCTAATATAATGCAGAGTTTTCTTAAAGAAAAGCAATTCATGTGTCGTTCATTATCAGTATTTAGGTGTTTTAATGGTCACTTTAAATGAGTTTTTCTACTTCTAAGATAGAAGAATTATAGTCTTTGGAATAAATGAGCCCCACCATGAGAAAACCAACATAGTGGCTTTGCGACCAGCATGGATCCAGACCAGACCCTTCGCTAACAGTTTCACTAATTGCAGTAGGCTTTGAAAACGAACAGCATGGATCCTGACCAGACTGCGCGAATGCTGGTCGCAAAGTCACTATGTTGGTTTTCTCATGGCATGGCTTAAATGTTCTTCTTCAGTCTATTAGCTGTATATGATTAGGGCGCTTAGTTAAATAACAAATGACTTACCTTACGTTACAAACAACAGAGATTTTACATATTTATATCTTTGCAAATTCATAATTTTTCACTGTAATAACGTACGTTATCTTCACGTTACATAGCTGTTTGCTGTGTGTTAGAGATAGATTAAAAATAGTATTTGTTATTTTGAGTTTGTCACGACTTTCACTAAATATCTGCATGTGATTTACATAATACATGTTTTTAATTTAAACCTGTGATTTATTTCAGAATAAAGGTCATGTTCCACAAGCACAAATTGCACCATCTTCGGATGAATACGTGTTAGACCAGTTGTCTACGTGTGAAGAAAAACTGCTGAAATTATTGGAGGATCTTGATGGGCAGGATATTAATATCAATACAGTTGTTAAACAAATGGAGGAGGAAGAGGTAAGGGAACTAACTTTTGATATCTTGTTAAGCAGATGGGAGGTAGAAAATGGTAAGGGAGGTAACCTTTGATATTTTGTTAAGCAGTCGGGAGGGAAAGAATGGAAAGGGAGGTAACTTTTGATATTTTGTTATGCAATTGAGGAGAAATCGCATAGGCAGCTAACTCCTAAATATTTAGTGCCCATCTTTCACGGAAATATTTTAAGATATTTGTTTCAAACCTCGAAAATCCTAAGCAAATGTACTTAACTTTACTAAATATACATAAATTATGTTTGTAGTAAATTATATGTCACACATTAAAAGTTGATCATTAAAAAAGTTTTTAGTAGTAGTACACAATTACACTATTTTTATTATATGTACATGTATGTGATATGTACTGTATTAAACCAAATGCATGGTACTAATAATACACATAAAGTTGATAATTTTATGTTTACATAATTTATATGTAGTAAATGTTCATTTTGTTAACTATAATTTGTGTCTAGTATACCTTAAATCAAGCGCAGGAAGTAAAAAGTGAAGGGGAGACAGTTCTTTCTATTAAGATTGTAAAGAAATAGGTTTTTAGCTTAACATGTAAAAAAAAGCTAAAAACTAAAAGTCACAGGAATTTTCAGAAGAGAATGTTGGTGATAAAATTGTTTCTTCGTAAAGAGATAAAGCATTTTGAACAATCTGTAAATGTTAATGTTTACATTTTTAAGTTCCATGCCAGCCAAGAGGGCAAATTACCCCAGTATAACACCAGAGTGAAACTGCCACAAACTCAGAGAGATCTTGTCTATGCCGGTAAGTTGTGTTTATAGGTTATAACAGAAGCAGAAGTATTATTTGACTTATAAGTGCAGTTATAGTAGTATTCTGCAATAGAATAAGGGCATATTATTCCATGTGATTCAAGTGCTATTTTTTTTATTACATATAAATCTACACCAATAACTTCAATATGAATTACACGAATTTGTTTTTCAGTCTGTTTAGAATACAAAATATCAGAGTTCATTACTTTTTAGATATGACAGTTCATATCAAGCTGCTGGCACACACCTGATATGAAATTTGAACATTGTTTTGAAAAAAATATTTTGCCTTTGTGTGCAGTCTGATCAAGATCTGCACTGTTCACAAATCAGTCAGTTGAAACTTATTGGTAAGAATCCCTTTTAACAGTCAGTGGAACTGTCCAAATTAAAAGTTGGACAAGTTCATTATAGAAATTTAGCAGGGTAAGGGTTAACATTCTTGTGCTTGTTACAGACGATGAAGACAGCGCAGATAATTTTGATGGTGACGCACCCGACAGAAACCAGATTAAGAAACAGTCGCAGCTTCTTGTGGACGCTAAAACTAAAAGAAGAACTACCAAAAAGAAGAAGAAGACAAAATAAATGACAACTGGACACAGTGAACTTTATACATACTGATACATTTACTTTGCCAACACGGTCAAAAAAAAAACATTGTGTGAATATGTTAACATATGTGTTGCCTCTGGCAGTTTTTAAGGACCTTTCAGCTTTTCTTCAAAAAGAAAAAGGAAAATGTGATAATTGACCTGATTAATGTAAAAATTAAAAGCGGGCTGCAAAACAGAAGATATTGACAGTCTAACAGCACAAGATTTCATAATCCTAAGCTACATGGTCTCAAGTCAACGGTTGGGGTTTTCGGCTTACATCAGTATTGTGATAAAAACATTAGTAAACTGTTTACTTTGAAAGTAGAATTTAAGGCTTGGTACTTTGTGCTGACTTATATTCAGATATTAAAGGGATATAACCCTTTCAAGTGCAGCTTTTGTCATCTTCTAAACATTCTAGAACACTACTCTTTTTTTTACTTCATTGACTTAGTGTGCAGAATGTTAGGAATAGCCGGATGAATATGACCGAGATTTACGAGGGTTGACCCAAAAGTAATGTCACTGGTGCCATAATGTAATGTTTAGAATAAACAAAAAACAACAAAATAGCATACCCAGATACACCTTGATATATTTGCAATATAATCCTGAAATATTCTAAAAATACATTGTATACTATGAGATTTTGACATACAGTTGAAACTTGATATCTTTATTTCTAAGTGACCGAGCATTTTACTTCCAGATAACCGAAATTTTACTTAAAATAATATTTTACTCATGTTTCCGGAATGGGACTTGAAAATGGCTTCATGATAGCCAGAATTTTGAGATAAGCAAGTTCTAAATATTGAGTTCCAGCTGTATATAGAAGGCATGGTAACAGCCATCGCCACACTTCACTGACATTATTGAAGTCAGAAATTTGTTTTTTTCACTAAGCAGTAAATATCTTTAGCGCTACTTAACAAACTTTATCCTGGGTTACATCAATGAACATTGATTGGAAGACAGCAAATAGATGTTACTTCATGACATCATAATATCAATTATCATGTGACTTTCCATGTTATATTGATAGATGGTTGTCTTTCTTTGTTTCTTTCTTGTTATGAAAATAACATTATTTTTTTTGTGCAGCTAAATAACATCATTAATTTTGTATACTTTGAACTTCTATATATTCAAAAAGAAACAACCCTGGAAAATGATATCTGTAATCAGAATTAAATGATTATAGATTTTGATATACATAGTATTAATAATACAATGTTTAATAATTGTGCCAGAGATGTCACTTTTGGACCAACCCTCATTATGTATTAGAATTGTGTGTTGTTTGATGCAATATTGAGGAAAAAGGAACATTTGCAAAAGAATCATTGATCCAAATTATAAAGTTTTGTAAGATGTAATTTTACATTGGTGAACCAGTTCAATGCTTGTTATATTAGATGTGTACTTGTCTGCTACTCAGTTTGTTTATCATTTTCTTAAGTCAAAAATGTTGCTAGACAAGTGTGAGTATATACAGTCTAGAACTTATATATACCAGTTTTGTCGTTTTTAGAATACCTGTTTAAAGAATAAGTCACTGTATGAGCTGTGCCATGAGAAAACCAACATAGTGGCTTTGCAACTAGCATGGATCCAGACAAGCCTATGCATCTGCGCAGTCTGGTCAGGATCCATACTGTTTGTTTTCAAATCCTGATGCAATTACAGAAAACGTTAGCAGATTTGCAGTCTGGTCTGGATCCATGCTAGTCGCACAGCCACTATGTTAGTTTTCTCGTGGCACGGCTCAAATGCTGAACATGATGTAGAATGTTAACCACATTTCACGTTGTTTTTTTTTTCATTTTTAAGTTGAAACAAGTCAACATACCATAATTTATGAGCTAATTTAATTCCCTGATCATAAAATTGTTATTTGATAAAGAACTGATTGTTTAAAGGTTATGCAGTTTAAAAATGTACACACTTGAGAGAGAAACTGGAGAAGGATGTAATCCTATGAAAAACCCATTATTAAACAACTAAACTAGGAAGTGTAAGTTAGTACCGAATGGCACAATTTTTTTTTGTGTTATGTACTACCAACTTAAATGACATTTGAACTAAATGTACACAGTAAGGTTATATGATATTAAAATGTTTAAATGAAGCATTTCCTTTATCTCTTGAAAAATTACAACCAGTTTGTACTTCTATTTTTATCTGTATCATGTTGATAGTTGAAGAGGCATAATGGGAAGTAATTGAAATTGTAAGAATTCTGTTCTGTTCTGTTCCTTGTAAAGCAGAAAAGAGAAATTTGTCTATCCCATTTTAAGAATTAATTGATGTATAATCGCCTGAATAAGTGTTTACTACGTGTAAAATCATCTGTTAGGAGACTTTGGTTAATATTTGTACCATTTTCTAAGAAAATCCCCGAACATTTAGGATATATCAGTTTACACTGAGAAGTAAGCATGACGTCATTTTAAGCTTTCATTTGTTTGCCTCATTTATTAGTCATTTAAATTTTATCCAATGAAAAAGCCGTTTGAAAGTAAATAGAAAACGTATTTGAAACATGAATATGATGATTTTATGTATGAAAAACCGTGATATATTTCGAAAGGAAAATATTAAAACACCATAAAATATACTGTGATAATATTAAGCTATATAGATTGAAATGTGTTGTTACAAGCATTTATTTGAGACTCCATTTTGTTTTTCTCTTTTCTTGTGATTTTAATGTTGTAATTTATTTTAAGTTTAATTCTACATATTAAATATATATTTTTTATGCATACTATTGTTTACTGGGAAAAAATGCATACAAAAGAAAAATAATTGAAAAAAAAAAATAAATAAAAGCAACATCAGCAAAAAATGTCTTCTCTTTTTATGCAAGTAAATCATGATTATATATATACATGTAACCATTTTTATGTTTGTAATCAGTGTAAATCACCAAAAATTTGTATACCATTCATAATTCATGGTAAACTGGGTTTCATGAAACAAAATGAGAACATTTGAGCCGCACCATGAGAAAACCAACATAGTGCTTTTGCGACCAGCATGGATCCTGACCAGACTGCGCATCCGTGCAGTCTGGTCAGGATCCATGCTGTTTGCTAACGGTTTCTCTAATTGCAATAGGCTTTGAAAGCAAACAGCATGGATCCTGACTAGACTTTGCAGGCTGGTCTTGATCCATGCTGGTTGCAAACGCACTATTTTGGTTTTCTCATGGCGCGACTCAAATTACAGTTATCTGGTTGTCAATATGAGCCCAAGACAATGTCTAAACATATTATTGAGTTAATGTAGTAGTATGAACATCTCTTAAAAGATTAAGGTGAGTTTAGAACATACTTTGTTTCTGAAGTGTAATTTAGATAGTTATTCTATGTTTTCAAAACTATACTGAAAAAGAAATTTACTGAATAAGTTAGCAGTTGTTGCGAAAACACTTTAATTCAGGCAGGGCCTTAATTGTCCACCTGTCATCTTGTAAAATAGCTGTATTATACCAGTAATATCAGTATGATTTGTACAAAGTTCATATGGGAGGAAAAAATATATCACAAGGTTGTGGTTGGTCTTTAAGGTCACTGACTTCTGTTCACTTGCCCCTCACGGCCGTTGGTTTGAAATCTAGCACGAGACGAAGATCTAAAATACTTTAATGTCAGAATTTGATTTTTAGCTTGACTATGAAGTACAATATATGGAGAGCTAATCTACTTGCTCTGGATTCGGTGTCTATCCGCATCCCACTTTGGTTCAAGCTTTTTTTACACTTTCTCTTTTTTAGCTCACCTGAGCACAAAGTGCTCAAAGTGAGCTTTTGTGATCGCTGTGTCGTCGGCGGCAGCATCATCAACAATATGACTGTTAGCACTCTAGAGGTCACAATTTTAGCCCAATATTAATGAACTTGGTCAGAATGTTACCCTCAATAAAATCTTGGATGAATTTGATATTGGGTCATCTGGGGTCAGAAACTAGGTCACCAGGTCAAATCAGTGGAAAAGCTAGAGGCCACATTTATGACAATATCTCTGTCAAACTTTGTCAGAATGTTAATCTTGATTATTTTTAGGTCAAGTTCAAATCTGGGTTAGGTGGGGTCAAAAACTATGTCACCAGGTCAAATCAAAGGAAAAGCTTGTTAACACTTCAGAGGCCGCATTTATGACTATATATTCCTGAAACTTGGTCAGAATGTTTGTCTTGATGATCTTTAGGTCAAGTTCGAATCTGGGTCATGTGGGATCTTAAACTAGGTCACCAGGTTAAATCAAAGGAAAAGCTAGTTAACTCTCTAGATGCCACATTTATGACCTTATGTAAATGAACCTTGGTTAGAATGTTAAACTTGATTATCTTTAGGTCAAATTCAGATTTGGGTGAGGTGGGATCAAAAACTAGGTCACCAGGTCAAATCAAAGGAAAAGCTAGTTTACACTCTAGAGGCCACATTTATGACAATATATCTGTGAAACTTGGTCAGAATGTTAATCTCGATGATTTTTAGGTTCAATTTAAATCTGGGTCAGGTGGGGTGAAAAACTTGGTCACCAGGTGAAATCAAAGGAAAAACTTGTTAACACTCTAGAGGCCACATTTAT
Source organism: Mercenaria mercenaria (assembly GCF_021730395.1). NCBI lineage: Eukaryota > Metazoa > Mollusca > Bivalvia > Venerida > Veneridae > Mercenaria > Mercenaria mercenaria. Next base: position 73,240,945 of record NC_069375.1, read on the forward strand.
GACTGTATCTTCATAAGACTCAGTCAGAAGGTTAATCGTGATGATCTTTAGGTCAGTTTTGAATCTGGGTCATGTAGGGTTAATAAGTTAACATTCTAGAGGCCACATTTATGACCATATCTTAGTGAGACTTGGTCAGAAAGTTAATCTTGATGATATCTAGGTAAAGTTCTAATCTGGGTCAGATGGAATAAAAAAAACTAGGTCATTGGGTCAAATCAAAGAAAAAGCTGCTTAACACTCTAGAGGCCACATTCATGGCCATATCTTAATGAAGCTTGGTCAGTGTATTAATCTTGATGATCTTTAGGTCAAGTTTGAATCTGGGTCAGGTGGGGTCAAAAACTAGGTCACCAGGTCAAATCAAATATAAAGCTTGTTAACACTCTTTAGGCCACCTTTATGACCATATCTTAATGAAACTTGGTCAGAATATTAATTTTGATGATCTTTAGGTCAATAGGTCAGGTGAGCGATACAGGGCCTTCATGGCCCTCTTGTTTCTCCTTATCTCTGTAATTACTTGATGGATTTGTTTTAAATTTAAAATAGTTATTCCTCATCACGGTCTGACATAAGGGCCGTAACACTAACACCAATATTTCATGAATTATCCCCCACTTTTTAGTTAAAATTTCATATTAAAGTTTTGGTGCACTTTCCCTCTATCTCAGTTATATCTGTATTGATTTAATTCAGATTTAAAATAGGTGTTCCACATCATCACCCACATCATATGACACAAGATTCATGACTCTGGCACCAATTTTTCATGAATTATCCCCCATTTTTACTTAGATTTTCTGGTTAAAGTTTTGCTGCACTTTCACTCTATCTTAGTTATTACTAAATGGAATCGAACTTAAAATAGTTGTTCAACATCATCACTCAGTAATGACACAAGAACCATAGCTCTTGAGCCATTAATACCTGAATTATCTCCCCTTTTTACTGAGAATTTCAGGTTAAAGTTTTGATGCACTTTCACTTAATCTCGGTTAATACTATATGGGTTTGATTCAGACTTAAACTAGTTGTTCCACTATCGCCCACATCATTTGACACAAGTTGCATAGTTCTTGCATCAATATTTTATGAAGTGTGCCCCCTTTTTCTTTAGAATTATACCTATTTAGTGTTTTGATACACTTTATCTTTATCTCTCTTATTACTTTATATTTTTATATGACTCAAGCTATTGTGCAATATCTTCATCCACCATTGGAGTCATTAAGCACTCCAGTGACAACTCCAGTGTCCTCGGATGTGCCCAGTTTCACCATTCAGCATCGAAATAATCGAGATGCTGTCTCCTATGACAGCTTTTGTTTAAATTTGATTCGAGTTCTAAGGCACACCAACACGTTATAGGTTATATGGCACCAAACAGAACGAGGTATTTTGATATCACATCTCGGTTATATAGAACTGAAAACATGCGGTTTGGAAACAAAACTGCATATGCTGGAATCACAGAGATGCAGCATAACCAAGTCGTCGCCACAAGATCATGCAAGGGTTAGACAGTGGTTCCAAATCTTTTCATATACAGACAGTCCCAGAACCTCCTGGGGCTTCATGTGAGAAAGACATCCAGCTGGCATGTAGAAGACCGTGAGAAAGACAACCGCAACCATATGGAAGACTGGTCTTTCTACCCAGATACCACTCGTTTTAGAAATATAATGCCTAAAGGGGCACCTGGTCTTCCTCCACAATCAAAAGCTAGAAAGTGGAAGTTTGCAGTTACTTGCGAAGAACAGGTTTGTACTGGTACAGAATCCTGGAACACTGGTTAGGTAACTGCCCGCTGTTACATAACTGAAATACTGTTTAGAAATGGCGTTAAACCCCTCCCAACACAAACATAAGTCACAACATGACCTACAGTTGTGTCAGTGTGACATTCAACCCAATAATAAAGAACACTCCAATCCTTGTAAAATTTTATTTGATGATAACAACTGAGGCAGTCAACTAAACTGAATAAATATTATTTGGTGCATTTACATATCATTGTATCTGTTATAGTTTAAGTAAAATGCTTCTACCGAAAAAGATTAATGCCTGTCTGGCGAACTTAGCCTAGCTCTTGGAGAATATACAGTCCGGTTCATTAACGTGTCTGGTGTATAGAACCGATACACACGAAGCCGACTTTCCTGGGAATAACCAGTACTGATAACTTATTTAGGTGGGAGATATATACAAGATCACCTCAGAAATTTTCGGTGAATATGCCGGGATTCGAGCCCCGGATCTCTGGATTGAAAGTCAAATGTGTCACCACTAAACCACCAGACAAGTGAGACAACCCGGTGATATTAATGCACATAGTACATGTTTTGATGCATTGTTGTCTTAGTTCCAGAATGCAACAGTTTCAATTTTCTGTACTGATTTCCTGCACGGAATTATCGTGCATCTCCTGTCGTTCAAACAAATGCTGGAATGCTCCCGAAAGTGAAACAAGAGAATATTCGTTGATGCTTCCCTGTAAAAAGTAGGGACTCAAATGAAGAATCAAGTTCAAATGAGCGTAGAGTTTCAGTAAACGTTTGGGCCCCAGTCTACAAATTAGCAGTATTAGAATGTCTAAAATATCGTCAGTGCAAATTTCGCTGCTCTGGTGGGTTCTCGCGCGCAATTCGGAAAACGTATTCTCGGCTGATTGGACGGCCCGAGTAAGATGACGTAACTTACTAAAAATAGACATTGCAGTAGCCTCGTCATGTATTGTAGCATAAAAGTTCTCGAAGGCGGACATTAATCGTGTGCTCAGTGTCTGCGAGGTGATCTGCGGAGTTGGGTCGCTGAATGCTCCTCTGTCGCGACGTAACAAGAAGCTCCAAGTCCGGTCAAAAGTTTCTGATAAGCCGCTGGACGTCTCACTGATCCTGCCGACAAGAGACTCTATAAAACTTGTTGAACGCTGGACACCTTTCTTGTCTCCCATTTTCGTGTTACAGTTCACCGTAGTCGTCACATCAGGGAACAGACTTTTCAAAGTCCTATTAACAGAATCAAGTTGTGTTTCAGCATATTTTTCAATCCAGACCGATAACTGTTCGCACTGTTTTCTATAACTTTGTTCAAAAAGTCTGCATAAAACAGGCATTAGTTCTTCCGAAACATGCTCCTCGTAGCAGATATACACTTTTGAGTGTGTCGTCTTCAATATTTTATCATGTCCTTGCATTTCTACTACAATTTCATCTGCCATATGAAGTATGTGATCAGATATCTGCCTACATAAAGCCTCACAATCTTCTTTGGCAACACTTCCAAAAAGCCATCTTGTTGAGAATCGCATCGCGTTTTGGTGCGATCTATGGTTTCCAAAAGTCACAGCCTGTCTACCAGTTCCAAGAGAGCCAAAGTTTAACAGAAAATCACGTTTAGCTCTCTCTTGTATTGCTTTACAATTTTCTTTAAATCGTGTACAAAACTCATCATGATTCGTTTTGAAGTCGGACTGATTAGTTTTTAAGTATGATTTAACATGTTCATTAAGTGTTGCCCAATCATCAGGTTTCCTGGTCGGGTCAAATAAATCTGCTTCAATCTCCAGAGAACCTTTTTTTCTGTTATATCCATACGATGCCCCGTCATCTTGAATCTCTTTCAATGTCAAGCTTGTCGCCTCCCGTACACTCGATAGTCTTATCTTTATATTGATTTGTTGCTTTATTTCGTTACTCAGATTTTCAACCTCAGCAGATTCTCTTTCGTATCTTTCGAATCTATCAGTAATTTGATCTGCTCTAACTGACTGCGATCTGCTTATTTTCACATGTTGCTTGGGTATGCTTTTTGCCACCGTATTCCTTTGAAGAAGTAATCCATTCATCATTTCCTCTCTCCCCAAAATAATTCTCTCTTTTTCCTTTGATACTGCATCTCTTTCAGCCCTGGTGTCTGCAAGAAGGCTCACACTTGCTTCATCAGTTGCATGTCTCAGTGGTGTGATTTTATCGGTCAGCATCGACAGAATGTCTTCCAAATGTCGAACGTCTTTCTCTGTATGTTTCAGCAACAGTTTTATAAAATCACCATTTCTCGGAATATTATTCAAAATATTTGACACGCCATCTTCTGTTAATAAGTGTCGCCTCTGCTTCAGGAGTATCTCTTCGGTGTTTTTCTTCAACTGCACATTCATTTTGATAAGCATTTCAATATTTTCGTATTCTTTCTCGACTGTGTTTAAAACGTCTTGCACGAATGTTTCTTGGTTTTGATGAAACTGAATGTGAGGTAGAATATAAACATGAAGAATCTTCAGGAGATTCTTATAAGTAGTCACATTTCCTTCTCTGTCAAATATCTCCGGGCTTAGATTATGGAAAATGATTTCAGCCGTCTCAAACATTTCTTCTTGTGTAGGATCGAGTTCAACACACACTTTCTCCTTAAACATTTGTTCTGAAATACATAAAATTTATCATGTAAACCAACTTATTTAAAATTAATTTAAATTTAAATTTGGCGTCTGCGTATCATTCATATATCTAGCTTTGTTAGTGTGTTAATACATTATCTTTTAGTGGGCTTCTTATCTGAAACCAAGTTTTCTGTCACATCGTCACAATTAAACTGTACATCACAATAAAGAATGACGAGATTAAACTTTCTTTCAAGCACGGTCTCTGTTTTTCGAAAACTTACCAGGCTCAGCATTTAATTTCGCTTAGATGATGCAAAGATTTATTAGATCATTATGCACATGTCAATATTTTGCCCGCCCAGGGGGGCGGCGGGCCGACCCAGGGGAATTTGACATTTCAAAAATTTTGTTGTCTAAATCCCCACCCTAGCGACAACCTTTTTTGTCTAAATCCCATCCTAGAGCCTGGTTGGTACGTCAAATGTTTGTCAAATTCCCGCCTGTCGGGAATGGTCTTCTGTCTAAAGTCCCGTGTATGCCCGCCGCTCCTCCGGGCGGGCAAAATATTGACAGGTGCATTACGTGATTAGATTGCTCTAGAGGAGTCTCAAAAGTGATCAATGTAATAGTTCAGAACTGCTGGCAAAAGAAGTTAGTTCACCAATGAAAGCTAATTTAAATATATTCCCTTTTGACAGTCTTTCGGAGTTCGTGTTAATGTAACATGTAATACAATCATTTTATAAAAACCAAAAAAAAAACATTGTTGAATAAATATTATTATAATACAGAAAGCTCCTTATAGTTCTCAAATACAAATACAATTTCTAACCACAGTTTCACCATTCTTTTCATTGACAATACCATCTTTTACCACAAAACATGCATCGAGAAGTTAAACTATAGTGTACTTTAAAATCAGCAATTAATGACTAAGAAAATGCTTTATTTAAATGCTAAGTGCACGTGTTTAAGTCAATAAGATCTTGGTTCAGTTCACTAAGAACCCAAACAATACGAATTAGTATACAGTTATTTTTTATATTTCATTTTTCTTTCTTTCATCAATCAGCAAGTTCTGTATGACAGTGCTATAAGAATATATCAAATAGCGTTAGTGTTACTTGGTAAGCTTATTTATGTACGTATTACATTGATATCATTTGAAAGTGTATTGTCTACTGAATAAATGACAAAAATATGTTTTAGAACTTTAATTATGTTTTTTTTTTTACTATATTTTTTGCAATGTTACTTCAAGTGACAACAGAAATTGGGTTAGTATACAGTGTATTTTAATCAATCATCTCGCAGTCATGCAGAAACACGACTGTAATAATTCGTGCAGCTTATTTACA